>NC_080107.1:41123229-42581563 GCF_950005125.1 Chionomys nivalis | reverse complement strand
ACAACAGGGTTGTGTCGAGTTTAGGAAGCATTCTGCCCATAGTGACATCAGGGAAAACAAAAGCTGGTTGCAGGATATAAAGAGTCTGTGAAGTGCCTCTTCAATTCAAAACGATTTCATTCAGTGCAATAATCCACAGAAATCTCCCCTTAATAGCAGTCTGAAGTCCAGCTTGAAGTGAAAGTCAACCTGCTGTTGACTCCAAGAATTGCACCCCAGCTTAACAGGCTGTTAAAATTCTGCAGACAGAAGAGTCAGTCGCTGCCCTGGAAAGGGGCAGGATAAGGACTTAGGAAGTTCTAGAGCTTCCCAATGGGCTGATATGATCAACAGGAAGCAGCCACCCGAGGCAGGGTTGTGGAAGAGTCAGGTCTGAAACCCGGAGTGCCTAGGTACTGCTGTCGGCTCCCCTCATGTCAACACTCAGCCCTTCACGGCCAGCTGCTGGTTGCACTCTATGGACAGCCAGGCACACCCTCCACACTCCTGAAGCTGCAGCAGAACCAGTCATCTGCCTTCCATCTCCTGGGTGTGGGCAGGGCCTCTGATGGTCCTTCCCAACATGGCGGCACTGTGGCTGACTGAAGTAGTGACAACTCAAGAGTAGCCTTGCCCTACGGTGTATTTGCCCATCACTTGCTTGCTGGAAGAGGTCTTCTCTTGCTAATTAGAAAGTCATGTGTGCTTTTATTCAGAGCTCACCTGATTTGCATTTACTGTCAGATCCTTGCTCCTTTCCCACTGATTTGTCCCTACCCAGAGTCCCTGGAAGATCCCAGTCCTCCATTATAGGCTGACCACCAACCCCCTAAGAAGTCACCACCTTCTCAACCCAGGACCCTTGAACCTCAGAGAGCCAATTCCCACTCCATCTCCCTCCTGTGCTGCTCTGCAGTCCTGTATGCCCCGCACCATGGATACCTCCTGGCCCCTTGCCACAGCACTTTGATTCTCAACACTCTCAGGTCCATAATGGGTTCTGCATGTGCCAACCATGTACCCAGGAAAAGGACCGAGTTATCAGGTGATGGGACAGCCCCCATGGCCACCTGCAAGCCACCCAATCACTTTATAAAGCAGCTGGTGTTCCAGGACACCTGAACAAAGGACTTATTTAGACCCTAAGATGAGAAGAGGAGACAGAGCAGAAGAGAAAGGAGAGAAGATGTGAGCTATCCCAGGAAACTCACTCCTCTCCAACACCACAGGGCGTATGTTCTAGTCCCTTCCTCCCTCATCTCCCTCTTGGATAGGAGCAAAGTCACAGGTACTTTTAGAAAAGCCATGTCCTCACTTCTAGTAGGCAGGGTATCTCACAGGTGGCCTCCTGTCAACAGGCTGCTCTTCATAAGGAAGTCTGCAGGCAGCGATTTCTCTGGAACTCACCATGTAGACCAGGCTGGCCCCAAACACACAGAGCTCTGCCTGTCTGTCTCTTGAGTTCTGGAATTAAAAGTGTGTGCCACCACACCTGGCTGTGACCTGTCTTTATATAGATTTAATATTTGCTAATAAAACCATTAAATAAAAACCACATGGCCTGGCATGCGCCCTAGTTTCCCTGTGGCTCCAACAGGGCATGCAGGTGTTGTATAATGACCACACCCCATAATGCATTTTAAACTTTAGGATGATTTTAAGTTTGTTGAGGTTACAGGCAGCAAAGATTCTGCAGCTCCAAAGTTTCCTCTGCCTTCCCTCCCTCCCTTCCTCCTCTCTCCATCCCTCCTTTCCTCTCCTAGTCTCTTCCTTCTCCTCCATCTTCATCACATGCCTTAGCTGAGATGATACTGATAGCTCACGATCGTGTCACTGAGCTGCATTTAGTCACTGTATCTCCTTGGGCTTCTCATGACCTCCCTTTTGATGGCCTTAAGGTTACTGGATTGCATGTGGGATTCATCTGGTGTACTCCTCTTGGTCAGTTTCTTCTATACTGGAAGCATGTTGTTTCCTTTCGGATTCTACAGGGCCCCATACTGAGGGAGCCTTGGGTTGAATTCTTTTTAAGGGTCGTTGATGTGGGAGTCCCCTCTGTGTGTTGCTTGTATTGGTTAATGAATAAAGAAACTGCCTTGGCCTGATAGGGCAGAACTTAGGTAAGCAGAGAAGACAGAACTGAATTCTGGGAGGAAGAAAGCCGAGTCAGAGAAACGCCATAGATCCGCTGGAGACAGACGCTGGGAATTTTACTTGGTAAGCCACTGCCATGTGGTGATACACAGATTAATAGAAATGGGTTAAATTAAGATGTAAGAATTAGCCAATAAGAAGGTAGAGCTAATGGGCCAAGCAGTGATTTGATGAATACAGTTTCTGTGTGATTATTTTTGTTGTAAGCTAGCTGGACAGCCGGGAAAAACAAGCGGCATCCTCCTTGCAACAGGTCATGGTATATACAGCTCAGCCTGGCCTCAAAATTGTGATGTATTCCACCATGCCCAGCTTGGAATTTTACTTTTGAGCAATGCTAGACCTCTTCAGACTTCCAAGACTGGTAGAGATGGACTTACATGAGCCTTTGAGTAGAATGTCTTAGCTTATATATAAAGTATATCCCCCAAAGGCTCCTATGTTAAAGGTTTGGTTCTCCGCTAGTGACACTGCCAAGGGGTGGATTGATGCTGAGGCCACTAACTTTGTGAATAGATTAACTCACTAGATGGGCAGTCAAGAGCTGGTAACCAGCTGGAGCAAATAGCTCACAGGGGACCTGAGTTGAAGGGCATGGCTTGAGCTGGACCCTTCCCCTCTGCCTGCTTCCTACCTGCCATGAGCTATGCGGCTCTGCTACACAGCATCTTCTGCTCCCCTCCCCACGTCCACCCCTGTGATGTGTTACCCTGAGAGGGCCCAGAAAGAGCACAGCCAAGGGATGATCATTGCAAATGGCCAAAGTGAGCCCAAGTGATTCTTTCTTTGTGCTTCTCTCAGGCATTGGTCACGTGAGAAAGGCTAATACACAGGTAATTGGAGATGTGAATGTCACAGTGTGGCCCTTGGTGACAACGTCACTTTCCTTTCCCTTGCACTCCAGGCATCCAGGGAAATCACTGGGCTGAGCCCACACTCAGGCGCCAACGGAAGCTTCCACTCCATGTCTGCTGTGGGCGGCAAAGTTTGTTTGGAATTCCCCTTCCTCTTCCCCACTCTTGGTTTATTTATTCAATCATTTATTTACATGAGCACAGCCTTGTGGATTTCAAACTTTTAGCTACAATCCAATTATTGCATTATTCATGCTGTCCTAACGGGCACTGCTTCTGCTCTGGACACCAGGGACTCTTGGTGGGCTCCTGTATCCCTTTGATATGGACTGGGTTTTTTTTTGGGGGGGGGGAGTCATCTTTTAGCCTTTAATGTCTTTAATGCTTTTTTACTTTTATCTGCCATCCCTGTAAAAATTTCCAGGCTCAGTTTGTGCAGTCTCTGCTTCGCCCCAAGATCCAGCTATTTCTCCCAGGACCCCCAAACCTGGAGAACAGAATTAGCACCAGACGTCTGGGTGTTTGCACCCATTGTTCCTGGGACATTCTGGCCTCTACAGGTGTCTCTCAGCTGAAAGTGAGAACGTGGGGTGTCACCTACCCTGTGTGTGCACAAATCTAATCCCCACACATAAGTCATGTGAGTGCCCAGTCACATCTCCGCTGAGCCAGCACTGCATCCTTGGCTCCACCTCCTGTTTGTCCCTCCACGATGCGGTTTCGGTGGGAACTGTCCCCGACAAGCTCGTGGGTTTGAACACATGCTCTCCAGCTGATGGTGCTGTTTGAGGCAAGGGTAGAACGTTCAGGTTGTGGGGGATGATTATGGAGACAGATTGCTGGGGGGGGGGGGGGGACTTGAAAGGTATACCCTTCCTGCTCCAGCCACCATGGAGCCACGGTGGAGCCACTCCAGCATGGCCCCACTGCCCTCTACTGGTTCAGCATTCACAGCTGTGCTGCCCTTCTATGACACAGGCTAACCCTGTACACTGGGAGTCCCTGAAGTCCTGTGGACGGTAAGATTGCTCACGATGCTAGAACGCTATTTGCCAAGTGTCCTCTGACCCTGGATGGCCCAGAATAACTTTACTACCCTATAAAAGACTCCTTAGTTTCACCAACTCTGCCTTCCTCCCAGCAGAGCCTCAAGCACACGAATGGAGTTCCTCGATGGGAGCTTCTCCTTGATTTTACCATCACGATGCGTTTAGGACGTTTCCACGTGTCCAGGGCTAGGCAGCCCCACCCCCACCCGTTTATTACTGAGCAGCGGGCCATGGTATGGGTGCATAATCAAAGGACATCTTGGTCACTTCCAGCGTAGAGTGATTAGGGAAAGGTGTTATCAATGTTCCCTTGCGGGGTTTGGGGTGGATCTAAGTTTTCAGACCTGTAGGGCGCATGCCTTGGATGGTGACTGTTGGGTGACCGGTCTGATACTGTGAGCCCTACGAGACCCACATTATGAAGTCAACTCCTGACGTCCCAGGTGCTGAGAGATGAGGGAGCTTTGTCCTCTGGGTCAGCTGCCTGGAGCATCACCTTCTGGCTTCCTGCTGTCAGCAGCTGTCAGTGTGTGGTCCAGCTTGTCTTGGGGGCGGTGGGTCTGGAAGTCAGGTGTGGGGCTCGAGTCTATCTCAGGGAAAGCAGACAATGCTCTTTCCTGGCTTCAGCTTCCCATGTGTGGGTAGTGTTAGGACTGCTACAGTTACTGTGTTCTGAAGACTCAGGAGGGTCACACAGCGTGAACTCTGACCAAAGAGTAGGGGAGCACCCTCACAAGGATGGTTAGCCCACAGTTCAGGCTAGAAATTAATTGTCCAGGGGAGAAGGTCACTACTCTGGGTCAGCTGAGCAGGCCTCTGCTCCGAGGTAGGTGCTCTAGGAAAAGAGCAGGCTCAGGCCTGCCATGGAGGACCACACACCTGTGGGGGTGGAGCTACACAATCAGGGCCTGCAGCCTCAAGCTGACTCTGCTCAGAGAAAAACCTGGAAGGAGAGCCAGCTGAGAGGCCCTTGGGTGGGCCTCACCTTCCTTCTGCTGCTGAAGGCCTGGAGTGTGTGTGTGGTACATGCTCCAGATTCCCAAGATGCATCTGAGGGTTCAGAAAAAAAGAGAGGCTGCTGCATCCATCCAGAGGTTTCCCATAATTCCACTTGCTGTAGGCCTCAGGGCAGCTATCAGCAAGCAGGTTTTGAAAAGGCTTGGATGGAAAGATTAAAGAGCTCCCAGAACAGGCCCTGGGCCTACGAAATGTCAGATGGATGGTCAATAGATGGGGAGGTGGAAAGACGGATGGACAGATGTGTGGATGGGTGAGTGGACATATGGAAAAGTAGAAGGATAAATGGACAGAAGGTGAATAAACAGCTGTACAGACAGAAGGACAGATGCACGGGAAGGCGGCGGGAAGGATGCATGCAATGAATGAGAGAAAGAAGAGATAGGGGAGGAGATGGTGGGAGGAGGAGGAAGGAAAGGTGAGGGAAAGCTAAAGGGAGGGACAGAAGGAGAAGAGGGGGGAGGGGGAAGGAAGGGAGGGAGAGGGGAAGGAAGGGAAGGGTGGGTAGAGAGGGGAGCTGTCAAGCTTCTCCACAGCCCCAAGTTTTCCCTCACTTGACCACCCCAGGCAGCTCTTAGATTTCCAAGACTCGCTGTTCACCTTTGAGGGTGCCATGGTGCCTCATCTTCAGGATCCTTCTCCCAGCAGGTAAAAGCAATGGTGCCCTCTCCTGAGACCTGGCCCACAGCCCTAATCTTCTCCAAGACCTCGAGACTGGTATCTGAGTCCGCAATGCCCCAACTCCAGTGCCAGCTTCCTTATTAGCAGGAGAGCAAGTGGTACCTGAAGACCATCTCCAAGGTGACCAAGACCCCTTTTACCAGGGCCCTGGGCATGGGGACCCTGTCCATATCAGAGCTAAGGAAACAGTCTCAAGGTGGGCCACACTGCCAATCAAGCACTGATGTACGGTGAGCACAGCCTGCTCTCCAGCGTCCTGTTGAACACTGCAGATGCTACAAGCCTGCCAAACCCTGCTCTTGTTGGTATGGTGAACTGTCAGCCTCAGGACCAGCCAGTGCCCAGAGAATTCTCATAATGAGGGGTGGAGGTGGGGGTAGAGTACATTGCATAGCACAAGGCCCTAGAGGGACCAGAGGGCCCTAGAGGGAGTCAGCCTTATCCAGATATTTCCAGCAGGGGGCAGTGCCGCCTCATATTTGTGAACTAGTCACGAAGCTGTCAGTCCTGGGCCACCCAGCGTATCCTCAGCAGCCTCCGGCTTTTAATCCACCTTGGCATAGCCTCCAGGCAGCCTCTTTGCCCTCAGGGGTTCTTCAGGAACTGGCAGACTAAGTCCTCAGCTGTGCCTCTCAGAGCCTCTCCTGGCGTTTCTCTAGGGCTCTCCATTAAATAACCACCCACTCCTTCACTCTCTAAACGGAGGGGACAGTCACCAGGACACACTCCCCTCTGGGAATCTCCACATGTCCTCTGGCTCCCTCGCTGCTCTGATCCCGACCTGCCCAGCTTTTCCAATACCTTAGCACTGCTGTAGTCCTCAGGCCTGGAGACAAGGCTAGCCTCATTTGTTCCAACCACCAACCACTCTTTTTACCACTATTGCTTGCTGATGGGAAAGTCTGTTCTTTCCTGTCCCTTGGCTCCTGGTACCAGACACAGGACCAGAGAAAGAATAGGGGCTTGGTGATATCCCAACCAAACATCATGTGTCCCCAGACCTGAGGCCCTGCCCCCACCCCGGCCTCTCATGTTACACAGGCCTAGAGGGTGGCTCAGCTTGCCACTGCCTGATTCTGCTGCTGATAAACTTATCAAGCCAGGCATCTCTGGTCCAGAGGGACTGCCCTGAGCAGGCATTGCCATGGCAACCAGAGGCAGGAAGGAGGCATTACACCAGGCTGCCAAGTGATGCCGGCAGGCAGCCTGGGTCTGTTCAGGTGGCAGTCCATTCTTCAGTACTATGCCCCTGAAGGTGGTCAGTCCCGGGTACCACCCCAGGGAGACCTGAGCTAGGGCCAATCCTGACCCACCTGGACTCATCTGCCTCATCCTGCCACCCACTGGTCACCAAGGGTCCTGAAAACCGTCCCTTCTGCAGGTGTGTTGCCTTTACCAACTGTCACCTTGCTCCCTGCCCCAACCTGAAGCCTCTTGCAGGGTCCCTTGTCCTTTCTGAGGACAGACTTCTGGGGAAGGGTATGGCCAGAGACTGACCCCACTTCTAATCTGTGGTGAGGTCAGTAAAGAGAGAGCATGAAGCTGAGACGAGTTCCCACTTCTCTCAGAGTCGACCCTCTTTCCAGACCAATGAAGGGGCCAGCATGAGCCTTGGGCACAAGAATTTATCACAGAGGACCAGCGTGGGCTGACAGAAGGGCTGTACTGGCCCTAGGCATCAGATGGGCAGCTCAGTGGTTCAGGGACCCTCCACGTCCCCTACCTCTAGACTGCCAAAGGTTCTCGTTGCTCCTGGGGATGGCACTGGCTCTACCAAGGGGAAGACCTGACTCAGGACAAAGTCTCTCTAGCCAGCAGCACCTCCCAGTCAAGAGGAAAGTGCATCTTTCAAGGTCTCGCTGACCAATTAGGGACCTGGGGGAGGTTACTTCTGGGGACAGCAGCTTTTGTTCGCATGCCTGAGGAAGTGGGAACGGCACTATGAAGGTCTTGAATCCTAGCATGCTGGGCCCAGCTTCCCACTGCCCTCCACAGTCAAGTGGGAAATATCTGGGGTGTTGCAGCATGTGTGTGTGAAAGGGTACACTTGATGGTGTGCTTCTAGGCGGCGACTTCAAGGAGCCTGGTTCTGCAGCCTACTAGCCAGCAGCTAGAAATAGGTGTCCAACTCCTCAAGGCCCCTCAGGTCCCACTCCCAGCCTATAGGTACCCAGGGCCTCCTAGGAGTAAACTCATCTGGAGAGAGGGGCATTCGGAGATGACAGGACAGTGTCACCAAACTTGGGGGCAGATGCAGTCCAAGCTGCAGACAGCATGGAGACAAAGGGCATTTATCACATGAGATGGCACAGATGGGGTATTGCTAACCTGTAATTAATGGGGCAGTTAGATGACATCATGTACCTGGGCCCTCCGTGTGAACCTCTTGCCCACCCCAGCCAGCACAGAGGTGCACGAGGGCCAGGCTGGGCAGATAGCAGCACACGGTCCTTCCGAGTGTCCACAAGCTGGTGCCCATCGGAGAGGGGTCCCAGGAGAGTGAGTGTTATCACAGCACCACAGGCCCGCCCACTCCCATCACCCCACATGTCTGCAACTCCCAAGACAGGACAGATGAGAACCGAATGGAGATATATTTTGAAACGCTCATATTTGTCTCTCCTCTCACGTTTTTCTGTGTTTCTTTTCTACAATCCTGAGACTGCTGTTCATCAACCCCCAGCATCTGCGCCACATTGTCCCAGAAAGCAGTTACGCAGGGAAGTCATTTCACAGTCAGATGAGTGGCGGCCAGGCCGGCAGGCAGGCACCCAGGACAGAGCAAGGCTGTTCAAATCACCAAGAAGGGGAAGGAAACCCTGCCGGTTGCGGCCCTCCCTCCCATCAAAGGAAGTGTCTCTCTGTGCTGTTCTCACGAGTCTTCAGCCTCCTCAGAAGAGCCCTCCTCTGCCATCTCAGCGTCCTGGTGTCCCCACGCTTCTCAACACTCCAAAGCAGAGACATAACAGGTGCCCCGCCATGCCATCCAGTTTACATGAGGGATAAAATTACATTTGTACAAAAATAGATTCATTTACCCTTCCCGGTGCGTTAAACATTCCTCTATCTTTACTCCCTGCGGCCGCGGCATCCTCCCCACAGTGGCCGCGCATCCCAGCTAAGGCATGGCTAGAGATCAGGGCACTCCAGCCCTGCAGCATCTGAAAATAGATGCATCCCCTGCCTCCAGAGTCACCAGAGCCTGACTTCCCCACAGAAGGGGACCTCAGGTCCTTGCTCACAAGAAGCAAATGTACAGGAAAATGGGAAAGTCTTGATTAAAAAGAACACAAAACATCGGGAACTGTGCCGCATCTCCTGCCACTGTGGCCTCTGCAGTCTCTGGACAGCACATACGCGTTCACAACACACACCCGTGTGATTCTGTGACGGGGACAGCAAATGATTAGCCATTGGTTGCCTGCTCCAGCCAGGTCTTCTGGAATCCCAGGGGAGGGGGCTCAGGCGTCCCTTGGCACCATCACCAAACTGCCTAGTATCCACAGGGATGCGGTCATTTGGAAAACTGAGGGTGTGGGGCCAAATTCCCTCAGTGACTGTGGTTTCAGGGTGACATGGGCCAGAAGCTGCCACAGGTTCTGTGGTCATGGTCACTTCTCAGCCATAGGAGCCCCCAAGTGAAATCTCCAAGCAGGGAGGTGACACAGATGAAGAATATGGCCCAGAAGCAGCAATGTGGATGTCACATGACCATCGGTGGCAGTCATCCAACGAGGCTGAGGTTGGGATGGGTGCAGGGTGGCTAATGAGCTGGCATTAGTGCTATCTTTAGAAAATTAAAGATTGTCCCACCAAAATAATAATAACAATAATAATTACAATCACCTTAATTGAACCAGATTGGTAACCGACTAAATGTCTGGTTAAATGAACCCAATTCTTTCCTTAGTGACACCACGCCCACACCTCCCCTGCAAATAACAGCACTGTCTACACAATAATGGTGACAATGAGGCTAAAGAACAGGAAGTCCACGGGGGAGTCTATGGTGACAAGTAGTGACAGGTAAGGCTATGTGGACCACTGGCACTAGGGGCCATGGCCCCAGTTCCTAAAAGCCAGCCAAACCCAGACACGGCAGCATCCCAGAGTCAGCCCCAGAACTTTCTCTGCTGGAGCCAAGGACCATCCTCAGTGGCTCAGAAGAACACAGGGCACGGCATATAATGGGGCCAGCATGAACAAGGGGAGCCATGGTCTGCAGAAGGCACAGCGCTAGGTGTGAACCAGGGGATCTGTACCCCTCTGCTTGGTGCTACCGTTCCTCAAAGACTGCACAGGGTTTCTAGGAATGCCTAGAAGGGGCAGCTGGCTGGTCCTGGGAACTGTGAGGCCTCCCACACACATCTCTCATGCCACCACATAGAGAAAGCGGCTACAGGGAAGATGTTTCTGGAACCTCCTATAGGTGCCTCAGCTGGCTCTTGTTAGGGACTTTGAAAAGGTGGAAAATGAATGTGTCCTTCCTCATAGAGCCTATGAAACTGGCTCCTCCTACCCACTACCTCCAGGCCCAACCCTCTAGATGTCTGGTTTCCTGAGGGTCTTCCTCTCTTACCCCTTTGCACCAATGGGAGTCCAGCTGTTGGGGAGGCAGTGTGGTCATCCCCACTAAGGCCCCTGCTCCTGATCAACCTGGGCCCCTCGGTCTGGGACTAGATCATGAAGACTGGGACCCAGGGAGGCCTTACAGTGCAATCAACCAGAAAGGCACACTCAGAGCCTGAGTCCACAACCTACCACCTGAGCAGGTGTGAAAAAGCCCTTGCTTAAGTAAGATTCTGGACACTGTCTACAGACATCATCATACCAAGAGGAATCCCAGAAAGACCCATCAGCATTCCTAACAGAAGTGGCCAGTCCAGTAAGGGGTCCATGCGAGAGTCCCACACCAGGACAGTCACCTTTCATATCTGCCTGGTCCATCCTCAAGTCCCTCTGGCCCCCTTTCAGGAAACCAGACAACAACCCTCTTCCTTCCCTGAGCCTCAGGATGTCCGGTATCCTACAAGAGGCCAGCAAAAGAACAGTCCATATGTTGCCCACAGGACCACTGAGCTAGAAAGCCAGGGGTAGCCTTCCAGGATGATCCTTGGTACCACCTTGCAGACCACAAAGGAAGATGTGGACTAGGGAAAAGACAGGTCACCACAGCTGGCTAACCTGGGTTGATGAGATATATGGTGGGGAACAATGACACAAAAATGAACTGGGCGGACATGACAGAGAGCCTCCAGCCCATGCAGCCTCGCGGGGGTCCCAGGATCCCGCACGGTGGCTGTGGTGACATCTCAGGATATCTTTGGAAACAGGCTTTACAGGTTAGCTATGGCCCACGGGGATAGGACCTGTTCCCCCTTGACCCCAGGTGGGTTCCCACCCTAGCTGGGTACCAGGACTCTGAACAGGCAAAGATGGGCCACTCCAAACAGAGGTGCCACATGGGCGTGTCGAAAACCAGCGACAGCAAACAGCGACTAGAACAAGCCCTTCTCCCAGCTCCAGAAGCACCCCAAGCCCCTCAGGATGACAGCAAGGTAGCCCAAGAGCCTGACGTAGGGGAGGGGGCTGGCTGGGTCTCAACCAGCTCTGGCCATGACCCTGGGCCAAAGGCAAGCAGTCATAAAGATGACAAGGATGGTGACGCATCTTTTGATACCATAGGGACACTGCACCCCAAAGGTCCACACGGGCCAGCAGAAAGAGCAGGGACAGGGCTGGAGCTGAGCAGCTGTGTCCAGGCAGGGCGCAGGTCCGGCGCACAAGTGGCCGGGGCCTAGGTGGTTTGATGTGGGGCCTCCAGCATCTCCATAAGGAAGGTGTCAATGGGTGTGTCCCCGATGAGCTTGAAAAAGAACAGGTGCTCCAAGCACTTGAGCCCGATGGAGCGCAGTGCAGGCAGGCGAAGCAGCAGCTTGGCGAACCTGCAGGATAGTAGAGAATAAGGATTGGCAAGGAGACCAGGCGGTACTTCCCCTCTCTAGTGACCTGTCACTTCCCTAGAGACCAGCTGAGACCAGTGGCTTGGGACCTGAGTCTGGCCTGCAGAGGAAGCTGCCTGAGTTGACCGGTCAGGAAGATGGAGCAAGGAACCAGAGAAAGGTGGCTCCTTAGAGATGAAAGAGCACAAAGGGTAGGGCTAGGGTAGGGTGAGGTACACCAAGATCCACAGGGCCCTGGAATGGAAGCGGGAAGACTACTGTCGGTCAGGACAGGCCCAACAGGATTTGGGAGAGAAGTTACAAGTGTGGGCTTGCTCCATGGGCAACAGGGAGCCACAGCAAAAATTTAAACAGGTAAGAACATGAATGGATTTGTGCACGAGAGAGGCCTCTACAAGAGCAGTTACCTTCTAGAGGCAGGAGGGCCTGTCCTAGGAAGAGGCAAAAGAAAGATCTGTGGGCAGCCTCAAGGGTAACATACCCGGTACTCAATGGGTGACTGAAAAGCCACAGGGTGGGGACCCCCATTGGAGGTGGAGCCAGCAGTGAGCGGGGGGATTCTGTGCTCCAGCAGGAATGTCAGCCTCCCACGGGCATCCCCAGCATGGTGCAGGCCCCTCCCCAGAAAGGACTCTGCTGGGCTACTTACTAGGTGCTAGGAAGGACCCTGGGTCCCTCTACCCCTGGAGTATTTCCCGGACAAAAGACTGATAGGTACGGGAAAGGAGTCTAACGGCTCATGGAAGACAGACATCCAAGCCAATCAGCCACAGCAGACACGAGAGGATAGTGTGGTGTGGGGACAGGACCTAGGGTCCCACATGTGACCTCTGCGTCTGATGGGGGTACTCCTATACACTGGAGGGGGCTCTGAGCCTCATTAATTATTAACCATGTCTTTCACTTCCAGGGAGGAAGCCCTGTGGCTGGCTGCCCCACCGTCCTCAGTTTAAAGGCATAAGCATAACTTGGAGGCTGGAGAGGCGCCAGAGAACAGGCTGTTTTCTGCTGAGCTGGCGAGATGGGCTAAGGCAGGAAGCCAGGAAAAACAAGCCGTTGCCACCCTCCTGTCCTCCTCCGGGAAGTTTCACTTTAAACCAAACCAGATGAGGACTAAGCAGCAGTGTGGACAGTTAACTATGTACATGCCAGGCAACAAGACGGGTTAGTGTGCCCATCTGCCCAGTCCTCCCCACCCCCTCACACCAGTCTGCAGGCTGAGAGGCTGAGAGGCGCACCCCACAAGAGGAGCAGCAGAACAAAACATCAGACTGAATCCCGGGAATGCACCATTTCTCCTTCTGTACACCTACTGTGTGCCTAGCACTACAGACCGTCCACCCAGCACTGTGGACCTGAACGTGACCATAGACACCAGTCTTCTTTAGGCATACTGAGAAAATGTGTGTTGCGGCTTCAGCCATCTCCTCTGCACAGCTGTAAAGCACCTACATGGTGCTGGTATTTCCAGCCCTCTTAACAGGTTCAATTTACGAGTGAAGAACAAAAGGCTTCGTGTTCATGAACAATGAAAAGCACCTACGGTGCACCAAGAACTGGACCAATGCTCACAATGGGGTATAGGGGAAGGTGTGTTGTCCTCAGAGCCTGTGAGCCAGAGGGTGGCCTAGTTCCTGCTCAGAACCTTCAAAGCATTCCACACTGGACCTGTGGAGGACACCACTGAAATTGTGGCACACAAAGGACTTCAGAGATGGGTGGCTGAGCCCAGGGGTACAGGCAGGGGCCTGTCTGGGGGTGGAGGTGCAGCTCACCTGCCTGGCTGCTCCGGATACTTGTGTTTGCAATATGCCTCTAGTGATGCGTACACCTTCTCCCTCAGCGCCTCCACCTCAGCAGGGTTTGAAAGCCCCTTGGAGTCTGTAGGAAGAAGTGGCCTCAGGTCAGAGCCCCCAGATTGTCTCCAAGCCACACGTAAACACAGCAGAGAGTATACGTGGCTGCCCTGCAGACTCACAGCTCACAGCCCAGGGGGATGGATGCTCAAGAGTCATGCCTCCACTCTGCCACTTGAAAGCCAAGGGACCGCCAACCAGCGCCTTGACTTTCAAGGACTTAGTTTTCCCATATTTTTCCAGGTGCCCATGAGAGATAATCAGTACTTTCAATGTTTGGGCCCCACTTCACTGACAAGAAGAAAGCTGCAAAGCCCATCACCGAGGAGTTCCGTAAACCACACCACGATCAGATGCCCCAGAAGCCCCTCCTCAGAGCCTAGACGCTGGCCACAATCCAGGATGCGTCTATGCCACAACCACATCACCAACATCATCAAGGCACAGTGTCTCCGTGTAAATACTGAGGGTGGTCTGGGTCTGGGGACTCCCTGGACTTTGTCAGACTTTCAACTAACCTAGTTCCTGACAGTTCCTCTCTCTCCCCCATAGCCCCTGGCCAAGACCTCCCTGGTTCCCCATGCCTCCAGCCAGGTTGCACAGACCTAACCTGGGATCTATCAGTCTGGCCCAGAAATTACAGACCCGTGAGTTATCATGGGTAGAAGCCTATGCCCCTACCCCTCCATACCTTCCACCCACCATGGGCAGGGTTGATGAACCCCATCTGCCAAGCCTCCAACCCACACACAATCTCCTCCCCAGGAGACAAGATTGAACTTTCAAACACAAAAGCCCTGCATACCCTGCTGGACCAAGGGCCCCAGCCTCAGCAGCTCCCTAGGGCCTAGTTAGATCCACCCCCAACCCTGTGGGCCATCCCCCAATCCTTGACTCTCTTCCCAAGAATCCCACACTCTCAACTATACTATGCTTCCATCACCACATGGAGTGGTCACTAATGGCATCGATCACCAATCCAGAGCTGTGAGCACAGGCCTGGACCACTCCTCACACTGCAGCTCCCATTGCACGGTGCTGCATAGAAGACAGGGTCCCAGCCTTTGTGACAGCAACAGCTTGGAGGCTCCAGAGTCCCAGAAAGGACTTGCTATCCTCGGGAAGCTGCTCTCCACAACCCCAAACACCCTTGAAGCCAAAGTTCAAGACAGTATTGGCTGCCCTCGGGATACCTAACAGGACGACATGATCACATCACCAACCAGATCCAGGGAGCTCACTGTGACAGAAGACCACTGTAGGCAGCAGAGCTCACTAGTGCCAAGTGGTTATACAGAGTGCCACTTGGGTCTCTTGGTTAAGTCTCCATACAAGTGGAGGCACAAGACTGCTGTCTATTGTGATGGGGACACCAGGCCCTGAAAGTCAAAGTGTGAGGCAGAGCAGCTAGGAAGACACAAGTGCCCTTGGCCGCGCAGGAGGCAGAAGGGCCATACCAGGGTTGAAGAGGACAATGGCACGCAGGCAGCCCAGCTCCGTCTTGTCCATCTGCATGTCACGCATCTTAGACACCAGCTCCGTTAGCACCCTGCAGAAAAAAAGCAAGTGTCAAGGTCCACGTTAGACACAGCCTTACTAGAGCCCCACCAAGGGAGACTCATTGGATTCCTGGGGTGGTCAGGGTAGACTGAGCGTAGCTGGAGGCACTGGGCCTGGTCAGGGCTATAGAAAGAAAGCATCACCATGAGCCCATGGTTCTTTGCAAGGTGGGATCCTCTACCATCCCATAGCTGTCTGGGAATCTGGGCCCAGAGGAGGAACCCCAAGATTGCTGAGTCAAGAAGAGCTGAGACAAGATCTCCTGCTGTGGCCATTCCTGGTCACCCTGCACCATGGCTGTTTCCCTTAGCTCCAGGTTAGACTTCTGCTGGGACAAGCCTCTCGCCACACATCACTCAGCCTCCTCAGCGAGACAGAAACCTCTCCAGGGACCTGCAAGTGTCTTTAGTCCACTCAACACGGATGCAGCTTGGAAGAATCCTAGGCCCCACTCAACGTCAGCCAGTCTGTCTGACCTCAGCAGCAAGGAGAAGTCCTGTCACCAGGGGTCAGACTACACACACCACTCTCTTTGACAGCGAGGATAAGCTAGGACCTCTCCAGTCAGTGCTTGGATCCCCAGGAATCTAAGTATAAAGCCCCCAGCACTGTCACTTCACTGCTAACTAGGCATGTGGATAGGGTGACATTCCCCAAAACCAGACTCCAGAGGGCTAAACCCGGATCCCAGCCCCTGTGGATTGGCCGCATATGTGAGCTTGTCAAAGGCCCCCAGAAGGCTGCAGCACAGAGCCTGGCACTAACTGAGGTAGCATTTGCCCCATCTGTGGCCACAAACCTTTCTGTACTAATGCACTCTGTGTGTTCTAACCGGTCTTTCCCAGGGAAGAGCTCCATCTGTACTGTCTCCTCTGTCGCAGGGAGTACAGGTGGGTGGCTTTGCCCACCTCCCGCTTCAAGGCTCTAAAGCGCAGGGACTCACCTGCCCCTCCCCAGCCCTCCTAAGGGCCTGTTCATTCTTACGTTCCCTGTGCCATCACCCAGCCTCTCAACATCAGCTGCCACTGAGGTCTGGCATGGGCCCTCAGCTTGTACATAGTGCTGGCCAGGCAGACGAAAGGACAAGCAGCCACAGTACCTCACCTAGTGGGCATAAGCAAGTCAGGCAATTCAGGAGAGGAACTGGGTGGGGCCAGGTGGCCACTGAACGTGGTGGCACTACAGCCGGCCCGCTCCTCTGAGCATGTCTCTAAGAAGCAGTGCAGAGGTACACATTCATGTCTGCTGTGGGTGAGGCCCAGCAGATCAGAAACACCAGCCACTCGGTGCTAGTTCAGGGCACAGGTTACCCTGGGGCTACAACAGCACTGCTTCTGTCTGGGACGTGCCAAATGTTGACACTTATAAAGCCGTACCAGAAACATAATCTGTTTTTGTTAACCAAGTGCAGCTGTCCTTGTAGATACGCAAATCACAAAGAAGGAAGACTGCCTATGGCCTCAACTCCCCTGACACTGGACTCCACAGACGGACAGTGTCCACACGTCTGGCCTTCATTTTCCACACTAATGTCTTTCCTAAGTAGAGGCTGTGCCCAACAGGGCAGGAAGTGACCAAGGGGCCTGTCGTGCACAAAGATAGCCCCACCCTGCCTACCTGTTGAAGACGGCCCACCTACTGAAGAGGGCAACTACCCCCACCTACCTGTTGAATACAACGCATACTTATCCAACTGGTCAAAAATGGTCCCCAACCCCTCTACCCATCAAAGGTGATGCTACACCACTCATGTGATAAAGATGGCATCCATTCTACCTACTTATCAAAGATCAGACCTACCTTCCCTGCCTATCAAAGACAACACCACCCGGCTCACCTGTCAAAGATGGCGCCCACCCCAGCACTGTGAGCGCTGTTCCGGTGTACGTGCAGGCCAGTGGCAAGGAGGATCCCATCTTTCACAGCTATGGAACGGTGGGAGAAGGAGGCAATAAGCAGCTCGTTCCAGCCTGGAGGAGGGAGGGAGAAAAGCGTATGGTCACTCCGCTGTTTCTATGACCCCCATCACTGTCCCTTCCCCTCACCCCGGGAAGCGGCATGTTCCAGACACATTTCTTTCCACACCCAAGTCAAGGGTCCCAAAGAGCGACTCCAGCACGTGTCACCCAGAGCACCTAAGTGTGAGCAATGCCTGTTCCTTCTACCAAGTACACTGGCAATGTGTCATCCCTGAGGATCCTGCACTAAGCACACCCCTAACAAATTCAGGGCAAAATGGAAGCTTCTTTCTGTACTTGAAGAGGACTCGTGCCTCAGGAGTTGGGAGAACTCCCAAAGACTTCCCTTGGGATGGCTACGGAATGACTGATGCTAATCTGGGCCATGTAGAGCGCCACAAGAGCTGAGGAAAAGCCACCTTGGAGCCATGCATCCCAGGGCACAGTACTAAGCAACCAGGGCTGCTGTGCAAGCAGTAAGAAGGGGCGTGGGGTAGGGGGATAAGGAGAGGACTCTGCACAAACAGCCAGGGGCTCCTCAACAGGGCAGTGCATAAGCCTGCTCAACACCTGTGTCCTGAGATCCCAGGCCCCACGGTTCCCCTCTCATGGCTACCAGCCTACATGGACATACTTATCCATCTTACATGGGAGAAACTGAGGCAGCCAGCACTTGAGAGGTGGGGTCTGTTATGCTTCTTGCCACAGGTCAAATCAACTTGGATACTAGAGATCACTCCCACAAACATGACCTCAGGGACCCCACAAGAGCACGTGGGGCAAACCGTGCCCCATCTCATATCTAGGTAACTGAGCCCTACACTGAGTGGGTCACCTGAGGCCCCAACCTAGGGCCATCTCTTTCACATGGGTTTCCATGCCTCAGTGGCTAGGGCAAAGACCTGGACAGTTATACACCTGCTAGACAGCATGCTTCCCAGAGCCTCAGAGGAATCTCTGTTCACAAAGTGGGCCACATACATACCATCCCAACGTGGAACAAGTCCACCCAGGCAGAGGCAAACATGGCAGGATCCATTTTGCTCATCTCGGCAACCCATGCCCACCAAGAGATCCTTTCAAGCAGAAGGCAGAAAGACTGGGGTCTGTGTGCTCACCCCAACCAAACAGCTTCCAAAACATTCCATGATATACAGGGATACATCTGTATGGCTCATTTTATCTACTGGGGGTGGGCTGAGCTGAGGCTGACCTGAGGCCCTTGGTGCAGGCAGAAAAACCAAAGCAGTTATGCTCAGGCGCTTCAAGACAGCACAGCCTCCAGGGCCCTTCGCGGAAAGTGAGGCAAGTGATAACTGTCATCACAGCTCCGCAGCAAGCAAGAGCTGCAGATGCCATTCCCAACACATCCCCATCTCTCCACAGCAGGAACCTGAGCTAAGGATCCTAACCTTGGCACCCTACTGGTCACTGGTGGAATCCAATCAATGTTAAGGGTTCTTCCTTATTATGCGTTAATAAGGAAGAGTCAGGACAATCTGAAGAGCTAGCCTCACGCCAAGTTCCAAGGCTACACTCCTACCAAACAGAGTCCCCTCTGCTGAGTATGAGAGACACCGCTTATATTCCACACACTTGCATCAAGACCTCTGCTCAGAAAAGGACCTGCAGCTCCCAGGGGACAAGGTCACAGAGACCTGGTGGGCAACCTGATGAGACCCTTTACTGACACATTCTTGGCTGGGAGAGAAGTAGCTCTAGAAAGAAGGATTAACGCCCACCCAACACTCGCAGCCTCCCACCCCAGCCTCACCCAGCCTGGTTACTCACCTGCCCGTAGTAGGATGACCTGGTCGTCCAGAGGCAGCTCAGAGAAGTGCGGGATCCTTTTGGCCCACTCCACAAGAGTGAAGAGCTGCTTGTCTGCCGCTTGGCAGATGTTGGTAACAGGGTCATTTGGCTGGAGTGGAGGAAGGACACCAATCAAGCCTCACACTGCTGATATCCCGACAGAACACCACCCCACACATTAAAACACCCATGGGGCAGAGTCCCAGAACCCACATACCAACCCCTGGCATCTGAGACCTGACACAGTGAAAGGACTTTGAAGAAGAGACCCGATCATAATACCGAGGATGGGGAATGACCCTGGTTTAATGGAGCTGGCCTAGGATCATGCCAGAGGTTATCAGAAGAAGCAGGAGGCTCAGAGTCTGAAGGAATGTATCAAGAAAAGCAGATTAGGGCACGTGGCTGACCCGAGGCTGGCAGGAGCCCCAAGCCAGGGAGCTACAGACCTCCAAATGCAGAAAAGGCAGGAGGACTCAGTCCTGCCAATGTCCTGACTGGTGCCCAACAAGACAACATAGGGTCACACAGATCAATAACAGAAGATAGCAGACTTTGTACCAAGGAAGTCACTGGATTTATGGCAGTTTGTTGGAGCAGCCCACACCCCTGAAGAAGAGGAAGAGATATGGGAGAGAAGCCATGTAAGAGGCAGGTGAGGGAGCTGAGCTGGGGCCAGACCCCATCTTGAAGGTAATAGGAGCCCATCCAGGGGAGACATTCTAACAGATATGGATCTGGAAACTCGGGGCCAGTCCATGCTTGGTCCAGATTCCAGGTCACAGGGAGAGAGGGCATGTCATTAGAAGCCTTCCAGAAAGTTCTGCCCAGAAGAGGAACACCCAGTCCTTCTGGAAGCCTATCTCAGTGCCTTGGCAGGTGGGCTATGGTCATGGCCCTCTGATCTCAAAGTGTGGTAGGTAACAGTACCCCAGAACTCCTGGCTTTGAAAACAAAAGAGGCCGAGCATCAGAAGAGAGAATCGCCTGCCTTAGAAGGGCTTCAACTGACAGAAACCATCTGGTCGGCAGTGACGTTCAGTCTAAACAGCTAGGCCGCTATGAAGGGCCTGTAAGGGCTCCGTGAAAGGCAGTTGACAACTCGGCTTCACACCGCCGGCCTGGCAGGACTGGTGGCAGGGGAAGCCTAGAGCTGAAAGGGCAGGTGATGTCAGTACAAGATCCCCAGGACAGAGTCAAAAGGGGTGCTGATGTCTCCCAGCCATGCAGAGTACCAGGGACTCTGCTTAGCGTTCAGGCTTGTCTACTGCCTGGCCCTGCCCGTTAGCCAAAGCAGGGTCACTCCACGGTTGTCTTCCTTGCCTGCCACCTGCCAAGGTGGGAGACAATGAGTGTGGGCCCCAATGCAGCTGAGGGAATACACGGACCAGACGACAGGTCTCGCACTCACACTCTGTGCTCTTTGCCTTGCCACACCAAAGTTTCCTCTCTGGCTGCCCTACTGAATCCTAGATTGCCACAATGCCACTGTGGTTGGGAAAAAGAGCTCAAAGTTATTCCTGGGCTGACTGTGACCTCTGCGGCCAAGTGCACATGTGCCATCTGTCAGGACTGGGCAGAAGACTGGAGCAGAGGACCAGAGAAGGAAGGAGGCAGGCACTGCACAGGTGTGAGGGCCAAGCACAGCAGGAACTATCAATCCGGAGGGCTGTCTGGGAGGGAGGGGCTGGGTGGGCTCTGGCTCGGACCTCCTCCATCTGACTGTACAGCTTCACTCTGGGACCTCCTCCATCTGACTGTACAGCTTCACTCTTCTGAGCTGGCTCCACAGCAGACATTTAACGAGCTACTGCCTGCCAGGGAGGTGTGGTCACAAGACCACCCAGGCAGGGCCCAGAGGAGCCAGCAGCCCATCTGTGAAGCTAGGTGCTGCCTGTCTGGCCTCTTTAGCTTGCAGCTGAGGGAAGAAACACCCGGTCCATGTACGGATCAGATCAATACCAGTCACAGGAAGCTAGGAGGACAAAGACATTCTACTGGGTAACTCTGAAGACCTACCCCCTCCTGGGAGGATGGCAAAGGCCCTGTCAGAGGACATTACCAACAACAGCCTTACTTGACCTCAGTCAACCTCCACAGCCCAGGCTGTAGGATCCTATTCCACAAGGTAGAGTCCTGATGCTGCCCTCCCCTCATTCCCAGGACTGGCAAGAGGAGTCGGAGGACAGGACCCCAGCCAGAGCAACGGGCAGGTTCACGTGGGCAAGGTGTCCTGTGGTCTCCATGGTGGGGAGGTGTCATAAAACAGCCAGGGTAGGGTCCCCAAAAGAAGACTACCTATAAGGCTCTACACCTTCTCCCCAGTAAGGCATCCCCAGGCCTTAGACATAGGAGAGGTGGGTAACGGGAGTGTTTGTGGGGGTGAGACAGTGCTTCTGTCACAGGGCCTCGCAAGTATGCAAGAGGGGATTCCCACTCATAGACTACAGAGGGGGAAGAGACATGTCTGAGCCCCTGGGATGGGACAGCTCAGACACCACCCCACTGACTCCTGGGATAGCCTACTATGCCAGTACCCTGTGCCTAGAGCTGAAGGGAAAGAGCCAGTGTTCTGTGTCCAGCTCGCAGCAAAAGGCTGAGGCTAGAGACAAACATCACCCTGACTATAAACCATAGGGCCTTCCCTGAGGTCTGCCTGGACTGGGTGTCCAATGGTTAGCCACAGGGCTCTGACCCCAGCCCAGAGGCCCACACAGAGGACACATGGGAGTTTGGACATCATGCTGAAAGCACACGTGGGCAGAGGGGCCAAGAGCTTGAGACAACATGAAGCCTGCGGGTCTGTGCAAGGTTCTGTTCTTGGATCTGCACAAGAAATGCCCCAATCTGGGACATGGCTGCAGTCACCTCCTCACTGGGGCCTTGGGCAAATGGAGTCTCCCACCCAAACAAGCCCATCTTGGCCAATGGCGTCTGAAGTGATGGTAGGGGGTGAGGCAGGAAGGGCCAGGGAAAGAATACAGGTTAGAGTCCAGGAACAGGCATGGAAGCCAGAAAGTTCTGAAACCAAGACCCTGAAGGCAGCCAGGCAGAGAGGCAGCAGTGGTTTTGTCTGGGGGTTGCAGCAGTTAGAGGTGGCAGATGTATAGTATGGAAAGGCTGGGGAAGTGGCTGTCTAGGCCATTCCTACAGGTGGCCAGTTCAAGGGTGACCAACTAGAGGAACAAGAGGCACTTCTGCTTCAACAGCAGTCATGGCAGCTGTCACCCACGAGCACTTCCCTGCTGGCTCCTCCACCTCCTCACAGCAGCAAGTGGGACAGAGGCTGCAAAGTCACCCTGAGGCCACACACTCGTGACAGCCTTAGAGCCTAGCAGCTGCCGCCAAGCTTTCTGCCCAGGCTCAGCTCTCTGTAGCTTCTCTGGAGAATTCTCTTGCCCTGAGATCAAGACTCACCATGCACATGAGTCAAGACTCCACAGTGACAGCTGGCCCTGGCCCTGAGTCTGCTAAGCATTTGGATAGGGTAGGCACAGCACCCCAGGTATATCCTAGGCAGAGTAGGGCACTCACAGGGTCACCCAGCAGAACAAAGATCCCACTGTTGGGGATAAGAGACCATAGCAGCCACAGGACTGGTTCATTGGTTGTTCAAGCAGGAGGGTAAGCGAGTTAGTAACCAGGGGTAAACTAAAGCAGATGAACGTCTTGAGACTCACTGAGCTGGGGTTCAGCCCCATGTTTGCCTCCACGTATGTCTCAGTCTTGGGCTCAACAGCAAGCTCGGCTTCCAGAATCTTCTCCACAGGCATGTCTTCATTGGCACTGCTGGTGGACTCCACCTCATTCTCATTCCGGTCCTTGCCTCTCTGCCGCTCCTCCTGCACGGCTATATAAGGAGACAGTCACCCGGGCTGTCCACAGTTCCTCGAACACTCCCCCATGTTCAGAGCCAGGAAGAGCTAGCTCCAAGCCAGTGTATTCACAATCCTGGAGACCCCTCCAGGGCCTGCTGAGGGAGAAACACTCAGAGCCCAGCCTTGTATCTGCCTGTACCTGGCCACTGGGTGGCTGCATACCCTGGACACATGCTGCTGGTATTTGTACCAGGAGCCCATCTGAGGTCAAGGCAGATGGCCTTTCCTGGAGCTGATGGGCCCCAAGAATACTAAAGCAGGTGTGAAAGACTTTGATGGTCTAAAGGTGCAGAGAAACCCAAGGAGGCTTCCTGGAAGAAGTAGGAATGGGCCTGAAGAAGGAAATAAAATGAGGAAGCTAATACAGCAGAAGAAACAACATATAAACACCCCCAGAGGAGTGCAGGGCATGCTCCTGACCAGGACAGGAAGCGATGACCACTCAATTGATACGCCAGAACAAGGGACATGCTGGGCACATGTGAAATGTGCATCTACTGCTCCCGTGTTCTGTTCTCTGCAGACGGGAGAGGCACCCCAGCCTCACACAAATCACACAGCTTTGCCCCCTTCCTCCATGATGGCACAGGCCTTGGGACTGCCCACCCACCAAACAACAGCTCCCAGACAGCTGTGAGCGGACCAGCTCTCAGGGATGGTGGGGGCAGCGTGGCAAGAAAGAACTACAGCGGCAGGGCAAGCTCACCCAACAGCTGCCTGGCCGGCAACACCACTGGAAAGCAGTCCAGTGAGGAGCCTCGGGCGGGAGCCAGAGTGTGCTTTTCCCCTAATGGCTCCCCTGGATCCATTCTGTCTCCACCATGCTCAGACACCAGTAAGGTCCTAACCCCTCCCTCCACGCTGTGTTCCTGCAGCAGGCTAGGTGTTGACCTGATTCTCTCTCTAAAAAGATGCCTAGGGTAATGCCTTTCTAGGGGTCCAAGGGTGTGACCAGTGAGATCTAAGGCTGCCATCCCAGGACCTTGGTCAGAGCTCAATCAAACCTTGTCTCACATTCCCTAGGTGACAGAGCACAGGCAGGCAGCGTCAGGATCGCAAGGACAGGGCGGCAGCAGCCTCCTCTTCTACAGCCAGACTTAACTCCTGACCCCAGGCTTTCACCCACAACCCCTGTAAATGGCTTTGGAAATACAGCACAAAGGTCAACAGGAGGGATGAAGGGAGAAGGGAGTCTCACACTGCAGGGGCCTCTCTGCCTAACACCCGGGGAGCAGGCTTCTCTCACGCTCGCCGCCCCTCACTCCTCCATGGCGCCCACTGTAATACTCAGCCCAGCAGTTTCCTTTCTGCATACAGTCTGTGAAAGTTCCAAGTGACCTTTATTCAGCTTATTTATTTTTGTTTTTGTTTGTTTGTTGTTTTTGTTTTTAGACAGGGTTTCTCTCTCTAACAATCCTGACTGCTCTGGAACTTACTTTGTAGAGCAGGCTGGTCTTGAACTCACTGAGATCCACCTGCCTCTGCCTCCCAGGTGCTGGGATTAAAGGCGTGCACCACCACCGCCCGGCAAGTGACCATTTTTTTAATTCCCCCGGCTACTGCTCCTTGCTAGGTCCACCAACACCATTCGGTTGAGGGTCAGACTGAACCAATACACAGCTCTCCCATGTTGGGGCCATGATCCCCGAGACTCAATGGCCTGGCTGAGGCAGAGACTTTCTAGCCATGAAAGAGGCAAGAATGGGAGGCTGCTCTGATGTCTGCAGAACACACCAGCTGGGCTGAGGAGCTGAGCAGAGGCTGGTGTTTTGCAAGCTTGGCTCTTTTGGAAAATCTGACAGCAGGTCGGGGCTGGTGTAGAGTTGAATGCTATGGGCAGATGGTGCCCAGCCTACAGGGGCTACAGAAGGTTGCCAGATCCGTCCCTCCCCAGCTGGGCTTCTAGGGCCCTTCATGGGGCTGCTGAGCATCTGGGTTAGGGTCACTTCATAAGTCAGAGGACTGTGGCTCAGAGCCTGGAGAAATCAGCCCAGCAACTAAGCAGCCCCACTGACCAGCATCTGAATAGACCAATCACAGACAAAGCTAGAGTCAGGAAGTCTACCTCCCAAGGCCCAAAGACAGAACTCTTCAGCCTCAGGCTAGGACGATGTCAACTCAACAACCTCACCTTCCCAGATGGAAGGACGACTGAGAAAGCCAAGTGCCACAGTAAACTATGGGCCCTGGAAGGAGATGGTCTCCCTTGAGCAGCTGCGGTGCTTCGGGCAATTGCTTTAGCATCTCTGTACCCCACCTCCTGTAAAATGTCAAGGCAGAGTCTGCCTTCCAGAGGACCCTAAAGGAAACACCTGAAGAGGCCCGCCCCACCCTGTTGGCCCAGTTTCACTCCGCAGGAAGGGACTTCCTTGCTCTCAGAGACAGCCTTGGGATTTGGGAAGCCCAGGGGAAGGCAACCCTGAGTGCAGGCCCTCCCGGCAGCCAGCTATCCATGCGAGCTTGTCCCTGGGTGGATGAGGGGCTCTTCACACCTGCCTCCTGTGCGGGGGCAGCCGAGAATTAATTAGCAAATGTTTTGTGAGGCACTTTGAAGCCTCCAAGGGCCCCAGCAGCTCAGGGCGGCATCGTTATAAATATTATCGTTTTATTTATAGACAGTGGAGGGGGCAGAGGGAGCGGGGGATTTATGTTTTGCCAGCTCAATCACCTTTTAGACGCACTCATGTTTGACTTATGCTCCACTGGCGCCGGGAAGCCTCGGGCGGGAGGCGTCTGTAAATACAGGGCCTCGTTATCCTTCCAAGCCTGCGCAGGCCTTGCGGGGGAGGTGGTTGCCTCAGAGCCTAAGGTTCCCTCATCTGCCTGTGGCCTGTGGTTCAGTCCTCCCAGGATCCAGATGCAGGCTGAGCAGGGGATGACCCTCCTCCTGCACACCTGGGTCCACACATAGGACATACAAAGTGGAGTGTGTCGGGACTGATCAGAAACTGGGCCCAAGCAGAACTGAGGGGCCCCTGGGAGGTGGGGTGTCAGAGTACAAGAGTATCTCAGATCTTAATGCCTTCCCTGTTTAGGGGTCTGCCAGAAACTGTAGCCTTCTTCTGCCCCTCCACAGCCCAGAGCTGGGCCCTGAGATAGGCAGGACCAGGTTCTACCAACATGCACTGGTCCAACTGCCCCTTCTTTAGGTCTAGGCAGTGGAGGGCCAGAGCCAGTGGCTTCTACCCAGAGGCCACACAGTGAGTCAAGGCCCCTGCAGCTCGGGGAGGGGGGGGGATGATGGCCTTCCCTCCCTCATGAACAAGTCTGGGACAAGTCACAAGAAAAGTGAAAACATAGACAGCCATGCATACATGCACACACACTGTGGCCACTATGCTCCAACTCCACTATCAGCTGGGCTTGAGCTGTCTTCTGCTCTGTTCCGCCAACAAGCCTCAGGGGACCCTTGCTGAATCCCCATAGTTCAGATGGGGACACTAGGTTCAGAGAAGCAAAGTCATAAACCTAGAGAAACAACTAAGCCAGGGTCATTTCCCTACAGCGGAAGTGGTGGGCTCATCCTTGCCTGTGAACATACATGCGCGCGTGCACGCACGTACACGCACATACCACACACACACACACACACACAGAGCAGAAATTGCCATTTCCGCACGCAAGTGCTCCAGAGCCAGAGGACAGGGTGCAGGAAGCTAAGAGAGTCAGGAAGGAAATGCAAAGAGGCCTCAGGGGAAGGGAGCCGAGGATGGGTGTGCAGCGGGCCGGGCCTTTCTTTCCAGCCTGCAGATCAACGCACCTGCACGCCCCCCAGCCCTACCACCACCTGCACCAGCCAACAGGCCCAGGCTCAGCCCGTAAAGGGCACTGCCCACCCCCAGCTGGGGAATGCTGCCAAACAAGTTCCCGTGGCTGCTTGCACACGCAGGCCCCTGCTATTGCCCAACATAGATGCTATCAGCCTGCAGTATCCTTCATCAGCCTGAAGCCATGGTGCCTCTCCCAGGGCAGGGCCACCCTACAGGGAAACATAGCCTTCTTGTGGTCAGCTCCTTCCTCACAACACTTCTGTTCAAGTGTTTTCAGGGCTATGTGGGAGGAAGCCTGGAAGAGGGGGACTACGAGGTTCAGACTCCAAAGCTTACTGTTAGTCGCAGGGTCTGGGTACTTCGGGGCTGAGCCAGCACTGGAGTTGGTGATGCACATCCTGCCTTCTCAGGGCCAAAGGCCCTGGGTTGGCAACCTGGCCTCACAGCTTCTCCAAAGGCTGTCAGGCTATCCAGCTCACACAGCCAACTGCCCCACCCACTACCCACAGAACTCTTTCTAGCGGTTAGCCCAGGAGAGCAGAGGGAATCAAATATGAATTCACTCTGGGAACTGGTCCAGACCTCAGAGTGGGGAGAGGGGCAGTGTACACTACCTAAATGCAGGTAGAGGTGGGGACAGGCCCTTGGGGATCCTCCCAGAGATCCCTGCAGGATGAGATCCCAGGCCACCACCTCGAAAATGAAGCTTTGGATTAGGGGCCACAGGCTCTGTGAAATGCAACGGGTCTCAAGGGGCCAAGACAAAGTCCCTTTCCCCTGCCCAGGAGCAGCCAATGGGTGGCAGTGCCCACCAGGCCTGACGGCCTCAAGATGTCTTATAGCTGCCACACAGATACCCTGTGTGGCCCAAGGGGCCAAGCTCCATGGTTGCTGTGTCTGGAGCAAGAGAATGCACCACGGGGCTTGTACTAAACACTTAGGGCTCATAAACCCCGCAGGAACAAAGAGGCATGGGCTGGGGCTGGGGTGCATCTCTCCACAGGAATGGGTAAAGCATTTCTCAGAACCCAAACACTGCCACAGAGTGGCCCAACGAACAGAGCAGGCCACAGGGCTCTGCACAGGCAAACAAACAGCCTGGAGCCCTCTTCTCTGAACTCCACTTCCTCTTTGTGCAGGGTGGGCAGCATTAGCACAGGCATGGGGGGTGAGCATTCTATGTGCAAGGACTGGACAGGGGTGCTCTGTGTCCCCAACCACAGGAAGCACAGAGTAAGACCCACACTGCTGACTCCAGCCTCTCCATCAAGACCATCACATTGGGATTCTAGAGCACCGTCCACACTGCCCACACCTCTGGAAGCCAGGCAGCTGGTGTCCAGACACCAAGCACCTAAGGGCAACTATGCGGGCAGTGGAGGAAGAGGTCACAGGAGCTGGAGGGTGAGAATTACAGTGTCTGTCACATGCCAGGTCTACTGATGGCCTTGGCTTTCACAGACACCACTCCCTGCAGCTGGCACATGGCACCTGATCTGCCCACAATCAGGTGTTAGCCTGGGCATACCCCTGCACAGAGTCACGCTCAGCTCCCAAGTCTGGGTCAGGTACCAGTTCCCAAGCTCTTGCTGACCAAACCCAGGGACTTAAAGCCACCTACTTATCTGGTGGTCATTTTTAAGGGCTAGGAACTCATACCCAAAGCCTAAACAGTATCTATTACCGGAACAATAGCACCGAGAAAGAGAAGGCTCGGGCTAAGCTCAGCTCCTGAGAAGCTTGCACAGCCCCACTTCCACCACCTGGCCATGGCACACCCAGGTCTATCCACTCAAGCACCTGCCCTCTAGAGGATGCGTTGTATTGGTTATTCCCAATAAGTGTTCCCTTACGGCACGTGGTACCCCAAGACAATGTACCCCATCCTTGGTAGGGCACTCCCTCTTCCTCCCTCTGTCCTCTCATTATAGAAAAGGGGAGGGGACAGAAGCTGGGGTCTAGCTTAGCTAGACAAATGGTGTTAAGACTTGGCCCCTCATGGCCATGGAAATCTCCCAGCATAGTCAAGGTCATACCTATAAGAACTCTATACTCTGTATGAAACATGTACTCAGTTAAAACACAATGGCTAGGGACATTCCCACACACATTCCAGCCCACAGCACACAGTTCTGCGTATGCTGCCCTACACCAGCACTGGGAATGAGGTACAGGCACTCCCTCCATCCCTGCTGACCTCACAGCCCGGAAGGACCCCACAGGAGCATGGGCTTCTCATGAAGAAGAGGACCAGAACGTACTGAGAGGAACTAAGAAGAACAATGCGAAGAGAGGAGCAAACCCCTGCAACGGACCTACTCAGGCTGGTGCCGGACAGGGACAATGAAGAGCTGGTGAGAAGATGGAAGGATACACAACGGGCACTGGGGTAGCCCCAGGGGCAGTTCTGGAGACAGAGTGGCAGATCCTGCCTCAGAAAGTGTCCAGCCCTGTGAGGCCTGGGCCTAGGACTGATGGAAGAACCCCGCCCAGGCACCCATCCAGAGACACACACACACTCACCCAGGCACCTATACACAGACACACACACTCATCCATGCACCGAGACATACACACACACGCACACACACATGCACACACACATGCATGCACGTACACACACACATGCATACACACTCACCTAGGCACCATACAGAGACACACACACACGCTCACCCAGACACCCATACACATATACACACGTACACACATGTGCACGTGCACATACACGTGCACGCACACACACACACATTTCTAACTAGAGAACTGTTGTAAATGCAGGTTTAGGAGGAGACAATGTAGCTGGGGAACCGAAGGGTCTAGCTACACACCTGACATCTGAGACCTCTGCGGAGTCTCCTGGCCTGTCACATAGCCTCCCTACTTACATACATATCTTTCTAATAAAGAGGCTCAGAGGAGGTCTGTGGGCTAACAGGTGACCCTGCCAGAGATGAAACTGGAAGTGGCCAAGTGGCCTTGAGAAGAAGGGAAGCTCAAGATGACCCTCACATTCAACAGGCTCTGGGGGATATTTTGGTGGTCTCTAGAAGCACCCTCCATCACTCCAACCCAAATGTGCCTCATACCACAGGCCTCCCTGGACATCCCCTCACTGGGCAGATGGAGAGACACCCTCTCTCCTCACCTTCCTTACAGCCACTTCTGCTCCCAGTCTCCTCACAGCTTCCAGTCAGTGCCTGGTCTCCACAGACCATCTCGCCCAGGCAGTGTTGGCTCAGGCCCGCCATACCTCAAGAGGGGACGATTTGCTCAGCTCCTGTTCTTGGGGTCAAGCTGCCAGTGGGACGGTCCTGGTCTGTCTTGTCTATTGTAAAATACCAAGGTCTAGCCATATAGCAAGCACTCAGTAAAACTCTGGTTGGGGGAAGAGCTGGGATGAAGGCAGTCCCTCGGTAGACGAGCCCTACAGACAGCAGCCTTAACGGCACAGGCCAGGGGCTCCACTGAACTCTGAAGGGAGGGAGCACCCAGTCATTGAAGGCATAAAAAGGAAGCCGTCAGACTAGACTAAAGTCTGGCAAACTATAAAATTCAGGCCTGCACTCTGCTCAAATCTCTCCACACTAAAAATGCTGGGGGAAAGGGACCATGGAGGCCTCCTGGTCTGATGAGAAGAGGATGCTGGGCAGGAGGACGGCGTTCAAGGCCTACCTTCCCGCTTCATGCCCATGGCCAGGCACTTCTGGTAGCGGCAATACTGACACCGGTTTCTCTGCCTCTTGTCGATCAGACAGTCCTTGTTGTCACGGCAGGTATAGGTCAGGTCTTTGCGTACTGTCCTCTTGAAGAAGCCCTTGCAGCCCTCGCAACTGTACACCCCATAGTGCTTGCCTGTGGGGTATAGACAGAGGGATGAATGACAAGACCTTCATCTATGTGTCTTGTTGTTGGCCAGGGCTCTGCCTTCAGGTTTCAGACTCCCTATCTGGGCTCAGGCTAGACCCTGTCTGGTCCTCCCTGGTCATCACAGACCAGGTCCACCTTCTCTCTGTCTGTTAGGGCCACGGGTCACTACCCCTAAGGATCAGCATCACCAACTCTGCTACTATTGTGTTCTCTATACCTGAGCTATTGCTCCCTAGAAGAAGACGGTCACTATTCATGGCTCTCAGGCTCCTTGGGTTCAGTAGCACAATGCAGGGGAGCCCTTCAACAGGCTTGGCCCAGAGAGGAGGCTAGCTATCACCGTGCCTCAGCCATCCATGCTTGCGTCTTCTCTTGGCACGCCTCCAAACCACCCTTCCCATACTAGTGTCTACCTTACCTAAGGACAACATGAGGCCCCTGGAGCTATCGGCCCACCCGTTGCTCTAGGGCAGAGGAGGTGCCCCTGGGTTCCCGTCTCCCTGTACCCAGCCCAATGGAAAATGCTAGGGCGGCCCTGTGAGCTCTGTCTAGGTATCGTGCCCCTGCCCAGCAGGCAGTCGGTCCTACCTGAGGAGCGGTCCCCACAGATAGCACAGATGTGCTTGGTGAAGGATGCCATATTTCCTGAGGGATGGGCAGGAACCTTGAGGACGCCATTGAGGCCCAGCGGGGGTTTGATGTCCTCGCTGCTGCTCACGGGGTTCATAGGTGAGTTGAGCTGTAAGAGGATGAATCAGGATGGGTAAGCCTTAGGAAGCTGGGGATGGGCACTAGTGGGTGCTGGGCTTCCTGCGACTCCTACGCAGCCTCACTCACTCAGGCCACAGAGCTTAGGGACAGCAATACCATCATCCTTAGAACAGGGTTCAGCTCTACGCACAGCCCTCAGAGGACCCCTCCCAGCAAACTCAGGCCACTGCAGGGTACCAGAGACCTCACATAAGCAGGGATCTCATGTCTCAGTGCCATACAGGAGGCCACTTATACTCCGCCACCCACCTAGGAGCCCCTGTCACTCAACACCTGCCGTGGGCTCTGGACATATGAGAGCACAGGTGCTCTGGGCTCCCCCACTACCCAGGTGAGGCCAAGAGGCCCAGGCTCGGGGAGGAGATTGGACTGGGCTCTTCCAGAGTCACACATATCCCCACCACCTTCCATGGCAGCAGAATCTGGGACAGGACAAGAGAAGAGAGCAAGTGGACACCACAGACGTCAAGCCACAGGGTCAATATGGCCATCTTGGCCTCGGCACACCCCTTGCCTCGCCCCGCCCTCCGGCCGCCAGGGGCAAGCGTGGGAAACTCACCCTGTCACCCAGGCAACAGCTGCGGCGTCGCAATGACACAGCAGTTTTGGTTCCGCAGCCTCCAGCCCAGCTCTGCAGTAAGCACAGGGCCCAGAGGCGCTTCCCTCTGCCTGCCTATCTGCCAGGGCGCCAGAGCCCGGCTGGGCAATCCCCCCACTTCTGAAAACTCCTGACAAAGGCAAAAAGCCAGCTGTACAGCTGCACTGCCCTTGCATAGCCCCTGCTGCCCCCTGCAAGGGGAACCTCACCTCCTTCCTCAGGGCCTCCTGCCCCATCCCCCTCTTTCTCACGGGACAGGAATAGCACAGAGGCACCAGAGGCTTTCTATGGGGAACCTAGCTCTCTGAAGGATTCTGCAGTCCTAGCTGGCCAGGGTTGTGAGATAGGCAGGGAGGCTGTCAGCAAGCATGCCTCACTCTGGTCAGCCTGGGCCCACATAAAACCCTGAGTGTCAGGAGGCGGAAGTCCTTGGTGGCAGGCAGGGCTTCAGACAGCAGAAGAGATCAATTCATATGCTAACAAGTTGAAGGTCCAAGGTGGGTGGGTGACACCACTGGCTTTTGCTAGCAAGACTTCATACACCCACCCTGAGGTTCCTGGAGGTCTTAGCCCTGTTGCATAAACAGCTCAGGGCCCATGGGACCCTGATGTCAAGACAGAGCAAAGGCTGGGCTGCAGCACCCAACCTCACCACAGACCCATGGACACTCACAGGGTTCCTCAGTGCTCCACTAGTCGACAGCCCTGGGATCCCGTGGCTTTTTTGCTCTTTCCAGATCTGAGCTGATGAGTCAGGGCAGTTTCTATTCTCCCCTTCCTCAACCTCCCCCATGGACCGTAAGCCCCACCTACCTGGGACTTCTGTGTTCCCTATACAACTCTCAAGAGACCCAGGACTAGACAGCCCTCTGTTGGAGCCCACAGCCTCCCTGGGTGGGGTCATCCCATTTCCCCTTTCATATCCTTGGCATTTATTTCGGTTCTGCATCACTGGTGCCCCACCTGGGTCCCCGCCTACCTCTCAGGCATCCTCTCTTCTGCCCCTACCTCATCCTATCCTCCCAGGTCCAGGCCAGCCCTAAACTAGCCCCCCTTGGATGGGCTATCCAGATCTTGGGCCTCCATCTCAGGCTCTGCAAGCTCCCCACAGCTCTATTCCCCACCTGGCTGGCTGCAGGCATCATAAAACATCCTGTTTATGCAGGGCGGTGGTGGCACACACCTTTAATCCGAGCGCTCTGGAGGCAGAGGCAGGCAGATTTCTGTGAATTCAAGGCCAGCCTGGTCTAGTTCCAGGACAGGCTCCAAAGCTACAGAGAAACAAAACAAAAAACCAAAGTCACTGTGGCCCCCACAGTGGGAGATCCTCCTGTATACCAGGAGGATCAGAGGCCTCAAGGCCTCACTGGCTCCACACGGAGGCACCAGAAGTGCTTCACCTGGAAGTCAGCATGGCCAGGCAGGCAGGACCGGGAAGTAGTGTGAACATCCCCTTGGGTCCTGTCCTAGTACAGCCCGAGGATCACATAAGACACAGGGTGGCTTGGGCACAGGTGGCCATGGCCTGATAGTTATATCCAGACCCAGCAAGGTGCCTCATGGAGCTAAGAACCAAGAGGTGCCAACACTGAAGCCAGGGAACTGTGGCGGTCAGGTCTTCATCTACCCTCTCTGTGCGTGGCATTTCGAGCTAGCAAGGGTATAGAGCAGCTATGATAAAAATAACATGGCCAGGCTGGGGAGGTAGCTAGGTGGTCAGGCTTGCTTCACACCAGCAGTCAGTCCCCCAGGCCTTCTGCCTGCTTCTGGACAGCAAGGTGAGGAGTCGGGGGCAGGGTGACAGATTGTTTGTGAACAGGAACCCCAGCTCTTCTATGCACATATGCATACAGGTACTTGTGGGAACAAGCGCGCACACACACACACACACACACACACACACACACACACACACGTATTCTGGGGCAAAGGGGCTTAGATGGGATCAACCCAGAAAAACTAGCCAGATTGTCTGGAGCAGACGTTTAAGAGGCTCAAGCCAGTCCCAACAGGCTCCCTGGTCAGGCAGTGAGAGGTCCCCCAGCATATCCAGCACCAGGAAGGGTGCATAGGAGATGGCATGGTTCAAGGCACAAGGCTGTGGGAACCTAAGGGGCACATAGTTGCTGTAGCTGTGGTTCTAGGGAGGAGTCCCAGGTGTGCCATTGTGAGATGGCACAACAAAGCTACTTGTGCTGAGACAGAACCCAAACTGAGAAAGTCAAAGCAGAAAGGAGATCCCTGACCTGTTTCAGGGACAGTTGAAGGAAACCTCAAGGGCTACAGAGGCAGAGCTGTATGTTTACCAAAGTCAAAACTCCTGGTAGAAACCCACCAGAAGCCTCAAGGAAACCGAGGCAGAGCACAGCTCTATCCAACAGGCATTGGGGGCTTGAGAAGAAGAGGCTGAATAAGGAAGGAACCCAGGGTACCCACAGCAGGACGAGAGCCCTGCTAGGTCCACAAAAAGGAAGTCAAGTCTTGTGGATAGCCAATATTCACAGAGCCACTAAAAGCCAGAGCCACCAGGGCCTCAGTGGGACCCAAGAAGCAGCATCCCTGGGCCCAGGGACATTGAGCCCAGTGGCCTGGGTAAGAGGACCTATGAGGTCTCGGGGTCCCTGGAAGATGATCCTACGCCTGAGAAAGCAGGTACCCCAGAGTTCTACAATCATGAGGAGAGGGTCCAGGGGGACTTGAAGAGCAACTGTGAGAAATTTCAAGTGACAGAGCTATGGAGGCCAGTCTGGGTCAGCCACCAGAATGGCGCTCTAAGGCTAGTGTTTGCTCTGCAGCCCACTTTCATAAAGAAAAAGCCGAAATGACAGCTCTGACCCACAGCCAACAGATGAAGTTCCCACTTGCTGTTCCATCTCCCCCAAAGCTCGGCCCAGCACTCACCTGGGGGCTACCAGTCCCAAAGCCCAGTGTGGGTGTGGTGGGTACCGACATGGAGTGCGGGCCCATAGGAGAGCTGATGACAGAGAAGGGTGGGCCCATGCCATTGATGGGAGAGCTCAGGGTGCTGATAGGTGAGTGCAGTTGCCCGGGGGAGCCCAGTGGAGAGCCGATTCCTGGACCCAAGGAGGGGTGCAGCGAGGGGGCAGCCATGGAGCCTCGACCCGTTGGAGAGCTGAGGGATGAAGAGTTCACCTGGGTGGAGAAGTCTGCAAAACAAGAATTGGCAAGAAGGAGGGTCAGAGCAGCCTCTAGGACCCATCCACTGCCCACTCCCACCCACTCAAGTCACAGGCAAACCTTCATGACCGAGGTCAGGCCAGGATGCCAGGACTCATCTCGCATACTCCAAGAGCTAGACCATCTCTGGAGGACCCCAGTAGATATACTGTGAGGTTCTCATAGCTGAGCAGGCAAAACCAGGCCCAGTACTGCAAGCTGAAGGCTCTGAAGTCTGTGACCCTGCCCTCTGGACCACATGACCTGAACTTCTGGGTACACAGCAAGGCAGCCCACTCCAGAGGAAAGAAAGGCACTGGCACTTCCCACGTCGGTGAGGAGCTTCCAGGTGACCTTGTGGAGGGCCTGGGAGTGTGCCAAGCACGAGACTGGCAAGCCACAGAGCAGGGCTGGGTCTGGGACCTCCCACATGTCAACCTTTCGTGCAAGGTTTCAAACATGTAAAAAGTCTTATTAATCAGGCCTTCCCAGCTCCAGAGGCCGGGGAGGTTCCCGGGTGTTGGACCTGCTGCCCACAGACCTGGAAGGCCATGGAGACGACAGTGAGGAGTCTGCACAGGGCAGAGGGAGTTGCCTGCCTCTCCAAGGCTGATGCTCTGAGAAAGCCCCCTATCCCCCTACCCTCCATCCTTTCCTCTCTCCCTCTCATCTGGAGAATAGTCCTGACCTTTCCTGACACCTCACTGCCATGGCATTTGCTTCTGATAAGACAAGAAGAACTACAGGCATGTGAAGTGATGGGAAATGAGTGTCCCCAGGTAGGGCACGCAGACTGGTTACACTACTCAGCATCCTGGAAAGACCTTGCCATTCTGAGCCTACCTCATCCTGCTCATGTCCTGGCACATGAGCTTAGCAGGCAGAAGCCCAGAGCAGACACAGGAGGACACCACACGTCTTAAGACAACACTGGCACTCTGGATGGGACTCTCAGACCAGACTTGACCCTGGCCAAAGCCCATGCTCCTGTTCTGAACCTGATGAGCAGCACAGTACAGGGAGATCGCAGTAGCTGTACCAATGCCAGTTCCAAGCCAGGAGTGGTACAGAGGCCATGGCAGCAAGAACAGATCTTCAGAGAGAAACCTAACCAATATCCATCCCAAAGACTCTGGGGACTTCCTCCCTGTTTCCCCTCAAGAGGAGGATATAGTAAGGAGGCCCCACTGTGACCCGGTCCACTATGGGGAGGCCAACCCGGCTACCATGACTACCCCAACTGACAGAAAGAACCAATTCCATCAGCAAATGAGCTTCATTTGATCTGCCAGAAACCCTGGCCATTCATAAAACTGAGAACAAACCAGTCTGCTGAACAACAACAAAAAGCCAATTTAAGAAATCTAAAACTAGCCAGGCCGTGGTGGTGACCTTTAATCCCAGCACTTGGGAGGCAGAGGCAGGTCGATCTCTATGAGTTCGAGGCCAGCCTGGTCTACAAGAGCTAGTTCCAGGACAGGCTCCAAAGCTACAGAGAAACCCTGTCTCAAAAAACAAAAAATTAAAAAATTAAAAAAATCTAAAACTAATTGTGTAAGGTAGTAATATGTCTTTAATTCTAGGACTAGGCAGGCATAGGCAGGAGGATCTCTGTGAGCTCAAGACAAGCCTGATCTACAAAGTAAGACCGTCTTAAAACAAAGGGCTAACGAGGCGGCTCAGTGCTACTACTCTTCCCAGCTCCCACATGGTTTCAGGGGATCTGATGTGTTCTACTGGCCTCCACAGGGACCGCATGCACATAGTACACTTACACACATACAGACATGTAGCACGATTAATAAAAACCCAGAGATAGAAATTGGGGTTCAACCTGAAGACCAGAAAAGCAAAGCAGCTGGCCACTGGCTCTTACCTCTACCTCCGTCCGAAAATGGTGACCCTGCCTCCAGAAATCCTCAGAATGAGACTGAGCCTGAAGCCTGCCTCCTCCCGCTTTATATTCCTCTCTAGTGCTGGGATTAAAGGCGTGCACCACTACCACCCAGTTTCTATTGCAAACTAAGGTGGCTTCTGGAATTTAAGGTGTGTGTCACCACTGCCTGGTCTGTAAGGCTGATCAGTGCAGCTGTTTTACTCTCTAATCTTCAGGTAAGTTTTATTTATTAAAATACAAATGAATATCACTACACAGGTAAAACATCCTATACACATAAATAAAAACAAAAGGAAAAAACGTTAATTCTATAACCAAGAGGTGGTAGCACCTACTGGCCAAAACAGGAACTACAGACCAGCTCTATAGGTCATTAAATTACTTATGGAACTGGGGGGAGGAATCCACAGGGAAGGAGGTGGGAGACAGGAGAATGTGTCCAAAAGGAACAAATACAAATCCAATTGCTTACATGAACCTGGAATGCCTTTGTTCCTTTGACGTCAACTGAATTCTTGTGACCCTGTCAGAAAAGCCACCACCTCCTACCTACGACAGAAGAATCTGAAAAGGTTTGTGGATAAGAACTGCCCAAAGGCAAATTTAGCAATCTGCAGCTGCCCCTAGGCCAGGCAAACATAACCACTTCCACACTGCTGGGATACCTGGAGGCTATACTGGGCTGACCAATCACAACCCCGCCCTCCTCTCCGCCTCCAGATAAGGAAAGTGAGACCGCTCCTTCCCTGTGGCCTGCTTTGTCTTCTGAGGTCTGTCTAAGACCCAGCGTACCAGCTAAACCCTCATTGGATCCCCTTTTAGCCCATTTGAGAGCCACATCTTGCTGAATTTGAGCACATCTACCTTCTGCAGGCATCCCAGAAGAAGACAGAATAATGTCGTGGGCACCCAGGAGGGAGGTGGGCTGGACCTAGAGAAGGCCTGCTTCTCTTTGAGAACAAGATGAGGGCATGACCAGAAGAGGAATCCCTCAGATTCCCCAGGCTCTTTGCACCCCCATGGGAAGATTTGGGCAACAGGAGAGACACAAGGCCTAGGGGCAGCTTGTCACACTACCCTAAGTGTGGGTCTCATGAGCTGGCTGTCCCCAAACACCAGGAAAAACCAGCCATGTTCACCACATGAGAGTGTTTCTGCCCAGGAAAGTCAAGGAAGGATCCTTCCAGATACAGGGAACAGCTGGGGTGGGAGGCTCGGGCTGCAACCAGGTCTCTGTAAAATGCCAGGGCCTGCGCTGCTCCCCTCACTGTGGGCTTTGCTGTGGGAGAGGCAGAACAAAGTTTCAGCAGGAAGAAGGGAATGAAGGAAGGAGGGAGGCAGGCTGTAAGGCTGCCAGCTACCGGCTGGACCCCAAGCTTCTCCGATCCTTCAAGGTACAGCCCATACCTGGCTCAAGTCAGAAACTGCCAAAGAGAGAAGCCACACCAACAGAGGAGAAAACCGGCCAAGGTGGCATATGGACAGACTTCAGGAAGAAGGGGAGACAGCAGCAGCAAGAGCCAAGTCTCCAGTCTGGGAATGTGGCGGTCCCTGCGAAGGTTCCCTTAGGCACCCCTCCCCCAGTCCTCCACCCTGCCTGAAGCCTGATGGTAGGCTGCCAAGCAGACTGTAAGTCCCTACAGCTCCAGTGTAGAAGGGGCTGCCACCAGAGCAATGCCTACCTTGGCAAGTCCCCACTGCCCCAGGCCCTCACCCCAGGCCTTCCTGTTTACAAAGAATATCCACTGCAGACACCTTCCCGGAGCCTGGGTGACAATGGGCTGGGTGTGTTTTCTGGGTCCTTCTAGAAGGAGAAACTTTCTAACCAGGAAGGGAATGACCAAGAAACGCCCTTTCATCCTTGTATGTGTGCAAGCCATGTGCACGTACACCATGTATGTGTATGTATATTCGTGTATGCTATGTCATGCTCTGCTTTCTCGGGTACTTAGCTGTCACCACCCTGATAAGCCATGGCCCCTATAAGGCACAATTCCAGCAGCCTCCCTTTGACTTTGCAGGGGTGTTAACACCAGCCAACACCACTGCTTAGAAAAATCTCCACACCCTCCAGCATCAGAGCTAGTGGGGTGGGGCCTAGGGTTGCAATGTGTCAGCTTCAGACCTGGGGATTACAAGACACATGGTACTCCCTGCCCAAGAAGTCACAGAGATCAGGAACATGACTGAGAGGAAACTGAACCACAGAACCCCAAAACCTCAAATTCTGAGGCACAAAGATCCCAAACATAATCTCACATCCCAAGATACGTCTGTGGAACTACCACCAACATAGCCAGGGACCCCGGGGAAGGAGTGTGGCCAAGGAGCATGCATGTGCCTGAAGGACAGACACAGAACAGGACGCCCGTCTCTGCAGGGAAGGTGCCCATCAGCTCACATGCATCATGGGCAGCTGGTACTGCAGCCCAGGAAGGGGATGTGGAAGAAGGAGCACGCAGCACTCCCTGGGTACGAAACTGACCACAGTATGAATGCTCGGCAGTTTAAACACAGAGCAGAGATGGATTGTCCCCAGCCCAGATCCCAGGGCAGTTCCTAGACCTCAGAGGGAGAGCGCGAGAAGCTGGGTGACATGAATAAAGCTGAAATACTGAATGCCTGGCAACAGCTCTGGTGACTCCAAGACGCCAGGCACTACTGAGGTCATAGGCAAGAGAGCAGTACCACTCCCACCAGACTTCCTATGCCATATGGTGTCTATAGATGCCTGCCAACAGCAGGACCCCACAGCAGGAAGCCCGGGGAACTCCCACCAACTCCCTTCAAGCCTCTGCTTGGCAGGTAGGGTGCAGGAAATGGCACTGCAGCTCACTGCAACTCACTACAGCTGGGGTGGGGTAAGCTCCACAGCCCTCCAAGGTAGCCAGCGAACTCCAGCTCCTAGAGGGGGAAACTCAATCATCCACAGCCCTTTGGCACAGTAGGTCACGTGTCTGGGTAAACAGAAGTGGACCGTGCGGCTGCTCCATCTAGAGCCAGGGAGGGAGGATAGATGGATCCAGAGGACAGCACATGGGAAGTTGATACTCTAGGGCCACCAAGGCAGGACCTGAGGGGGGCAGTCAGCATGCAGGCAACATGGAGCCACACAGTGAACTAGCACCAGGGTGGCTGTCACGTTCTAAGCCCTTATCCCCGCCTGGGGACACCCCCACCCCCTCAGGAACTGAAACTTTGCAGTAGGTAGCTCATGGGTCCTCAGAGTTTCCTGGGCTGCCCACCTACAGCCTCCACCTTCTGGAAGTACCACTTCCCCTGAAGACCTGGGAGGGAGAAGTGGTGGCCCTGGAGGAGCAATGGGAATGTGGCAAGGACCATGGCGCCAGGGTTTGAGGGAGGCCAAAGGTGGTCAGAGGAGGAGAGAGGAAGAAGATAGGCCACAGGCCACAGGCCCCAAGAGTGGGAGGGGGCGGATTCAGGCACTGGGAGGACAGGAAGATAAACGACCCACTGGCCAATGCTAACCATGGTGAAAAAGGACTGCTCCCCACACTTGAGGCCAAAGGGACCCCTCAGTATTGAGTCTCAGTTCCCTTCTCTGTAAAATGGACTGAGGCTCGGTGTCCGCACAAAGAACAGCCCTCGCAGTCCTGTTCGCCCAGCTCTACGACAAGTCTGACTCCCACTCCCTGAGGAGGGACTCCTCGGGGGTCCCCTCCAGCTATGGGTTTGGCTCATTCACTGTCTCCTCTCGGAGCATCAGCTTACTGCTCTAGGGGCCTGTTCTATGGGGTCACCCTGCCCTTCCTTCAAAAGCCCCAGTCAATAGCTCTGCCTCCTCCTACGTGGTCAGAAAAAGCAAGACTGACTCCAACCCAACTCCGAGATCCCAGAGGGCCCAGTACAGGCAGGCCACCGCAGGGGCCTCTCAAGTAGAGAACTCAATCGTCAGGAGCAACCCAGTAGTCTCATAGATCCAGACCCAGAAAGTCTGTCAGCCCAAGGCCCTACTATCCTGACCAAACTCTCAACTCTTAGTGTACAATGTACCACTGCAATGGTCTTCACAGAGATGGGATCGCCAAAGTCTAAACGGTGTAAGCATGGGAAGCAATATCCACTGTGAGGGCCTCAAGAAGCACCAATGGTTGCCACCTTAGTATCATCACCATCATCAAAAATTACCATCACCACCATCATCACTATCAGTTCATCGCCATTAATATAGTCAAACATCATCACCACCACCACCATCACAATCAGCATCATCACTACCAACAGTATCATCACCATCAATATCACGATCACCACCAACATTAACAGCATCACTACATCACCACCACCATTACTATGATCAATAATACCACCACCATCATCACTACCAACACTGCCATGAATGTCATCAATTATCATCAATACTGTCATCATAATCATCACTATTACTACCAACACTTCCATCGTCATCACCATCAGCATCAATTCACCATTACCATCACCACCATCAATATCATCACTACACCATCACCAACAGCATCTATCACCTGATGGAAACGGACACCTTAATTCACACCTTGTTCTATTCTATTGTACAGACGGAGGCTAGAGCCCAAAGGGGTTGACGAATTCTGCAAGTGGCAAAGATAGAGTACTTTGGGAGGGGCACAGGAGGAACAGAAAATAGTGCCTAGGCTAGTAGCTACCTCCCGTACAGTCCTGGGTGGTACTATGGTTGGACCCGATGGTGACAGGTGTGGCTAGAGCCAACCACAGTAAAGGAAATGGGAAGCATAGCCAGGAAGACAAAGGAGGTAAGGAAGAGCCCCCACCTTGATGTCCAGCCTATGACTGTGCCAGGCAGCATTCAATTAGGAGTTGAGAAGTGAAGATGCCAGTACACTCAGGCATGAGAGCCAAGGTGTTGACAAGAGATTATCCTCCATGCCAACTCTTCCTGAAGCCCACAGTCCACAGGGCTGTTGCACAAGGCTTCCCACCTCAATTCTTGCCCGTCAGTATCATCGCCCTCTGGGCCAACTGTGGTGTTCACTGTCTGGGATGCCTAGCTGCTGAGGTGCACAGTCCTGCCCAAACAGCCAGGTCCGTCTCCATTCCCAAACTCCCAATGGCTTAGGGATGTGCTCGTCCACCCTCCATGGGACAGTGGAGAGGTGTGTGGGGTACACTCTGACCAGGCAACTGGATGAGTCCGGCTGGACCCTTCCAGCCCCTGCTATGTGGTACTTTCCCTTTGCCTGAGTACAAACAACTAGGGGGCAGCAGAGAGAAGACTCCTAAGCTGCTCAAGCCTCAGATTCAGGTACCAGGGCCTGCTGCAGACATCTTTGCCTGGCTCCAACCTGAGCGTAGTACACAGATCCCCAATTTCTGGCTCCTTTGCTGTCACCTCCTTTTGTGAGCCCAAGGTATCTCAGTTGAAGGCAAGGCAATTTCTTTGGAAAAGCTAAGTAAGGACCTGTAGGGGTGATCTCTAGTGAGAGCCTTCAGGCAGTCTTGTCCTTAGACGCTTGGGGTGGGCTGTTCCAGGGTGAAGAGTACCATCCCAGGGTGCTTTCTCTGACACCAGGCTCCTGCTCTGGGTATTACCCTCTCACCAACCCAGGAGAGAAGAAGCCTTAATAGGTGTTTGTCCCCAGTCTGCAGGTCACATAGCTATTACACAGGGTACCTATAGAATGTCCTGAATCTATCAGCTAGGCCCAGGACCCCAGACTGGAACTTGGGTCCTTTCTGAGGCACCTAATCGTACTAAAAAGCACCCTTAATTCTCTATCCCAGAGACGGTTGCAGGGCAATAGTCAGGTGGCCTGATTGCGCCAGTCGGTGCTGAAAGTCATAACATAGGAACAGGTAACATTCAGCTCCAGGGCCCTAGAAAAGCCTGTAAATTGGCTTCCAAGCCCTAACAAGGGACCTAGGCATGCCCAGTCCATCCCTGAGCACAGCAGGCAGACTATCCCAGCCTGCTGCCCAAGAGCCGGGCCAAGTCTCCTGTCCTGTAGTCTGAGAGGTGCTGCCAGGGGCAGGAAGACAAAGGGAGGAAGTCACACCCACTCGTCCCTAGGCTGCTTGAATGAGAGAAAAGCCACAGGAGAGTGTGACCAGAGGGACAGGACAACTTAAGAGCTGGTAGCGGAGACTGACAGCTGTGTGATGCCCTCCCCACCCTGTACCATGTGAGAAACCGATAACAGAAGTGCCTTCACATTCACACGGAGCAGGTAACTGTCAGCACCTCAGAAGCAGACTGCAGAGCGATGGAGACACTTTTGGCGACAGTCACAGCAGTTTGGGTCCCCATTCTGCAGCCTCTCTAAGCTGGCATGGTACCATGTGGGCTAGTGGAAACACCAGGCCAGGAAGGCCTCAGCTCTGGGAGGGTGGGGGCTTGCCAAGCCCAGAACAGGAGCTGCCAGCCAGTCTGCATTCAGTTTTCTCACAACCGTCCCTGCCACAACTCAGCCCCACAGAAACTACCCTTGGCTCAGGCCCTGGACAACCCATTATAATGTCCTGGGCTGGGGGTCGGGGGTGACGTGCCAGCCTGGGAGCCTGGAAGGATGCTTACCTCGCTAAGACCAGCCAGGAGCTTCTTTCTGAACACTGAAGCCTCCCCTCCCGGTTGTTCCCTTGAACTGTTTGTCTTTCTGTTTCCAACACTCTGTGGTGCCTGCCCACACTTTGTGGAGGGGAGACGGGAGGGGAGGAGGGGGACTTCAAGAAAAACCCCAACTGCCCCACAGTGGCGGGGGCAAGGGGGCCCCCGAGGCGGCAGACTCTCGAAGGCAGTTTCTATTTAACAGGAAGAGAAATGATTGTTTCAATTTGAGCCACGTCGCCCCTGGTGGCTCAGAGGTCCCATCACCCACCTGCCCACAGCTCTGTCGTGGAACCCACGGAACCCCGGTTAGGCTTCCTGTCCTCCCCCACAGGCCTTATCTTCATTTACATTCCTTAATGAAAATTAAAGTCTTAAACCACACTTAGAGGGGACCTAGGCCATACCCACTCAGGTCACACCACCTACCATTAAGTGAATTGGGCTCTAGGGGACAGGGACACTGGGGACTCTGGAATGATAAGGACAGAGGGGATACTCCAAGACAAAGAGCTCTTCTCTTGGGACATCCCCAAATCCTCCCACGCCCATTGAGCATCACTATTTTCCAGACATAAGTACGATGTGGTACAGTGGGTGGCTGTCCAGGACCACATGATAGACAGAAACAGGGCTGAGCCTGGAGGGTGGAGCCTCCGCTGGGCACCAGGGTCGGAAGTCAAGCTCCCCAAAGCCTCTCCAGAAGCCCTAGCCCACACCAGCACACGCACCCTCCCCTCAACAGCTCACCCATGCCCTCGTGACTCCTCAGCATACCCTAACAGCGCGTTTATCTTCCCCTCAGCAGGGGCTTGCCCATGCCCTCGTGACTGGCCAGAGTATACAATGCAAGCACCTAACAAACCCAGAGGTCTGGTTGCTGGAGCCTCTGCCAATGGGGCAGGATTTCATCTGTGAGACAGGGTGGGAATGGAACTTCCCAGTCACCACCCACAGCCAGGGGACCCTCCCCATCCCTGACTCCACATGGACAGAGCCTGCACTGCAGCTCATGGAAATCAGCAGAGACCCTCCACAATGTCCATCCACAGTTTGACAGGGCTGTCTCCATGGGACTCAACTCTACATCCTTCCTACCGCCTGACACCGTGCCAAGTGTGTAAACACTCTGAGATACGCCACTCACAGCCTGGGGCCCCAGGCTAAACCTCAGAAACTTCCCTTGCCACTGAGATCCCCATGTTTTACTTAGCTGGGGTCTATGATATCTGTAAGACTGAACCCTATCAAGAATTATCAACACAGTGGATCTCTGCACACAGACTATATGATCAGGCAGTCTGTACTTCTTCCTCAGCCCCCAGCAAGTGGGAGAGACTGGTGTCTAGGGGACGACAGGCAAGTGTGGGGACAGGATCTCCCACCCAGTCATCATTCACAAACTCCCTAAAGCTGAGAAAAGAGACCCTCACTAGCCTTGTGTCCCAACCTTGCCAACTTGCACCTATCAGGGCTGCAATGGCACAAGAATGGGCAGGACATAGGCAGCAGTGTGTGCTGTAGCCCATGACACAGAACCTGAGAGGGGTGTGCAGTCAGCTACCAGCATAGAAGGGACTCAGGGACAGGAGATGCAACGAATGACAGGCTGCAGGGCAGCCTCTCTGCACTCTGGGGACCAAAACCTTCATCCAGATGGCACCTAGGATAGCTGTCTATCCCTTCAGTAGAGATGAGAGCCAGTATTGACCAAACAACAAATGCAGCCCTTGCTAGGCTAAGCCCAGCTCAGCATGCCTTCTCTGCCACCCCTCCATAGATAGGATGGCAGGGGTCTCTTCTGCTGCACCAGAGGAACCCATGATGCTCCACAAGCCCCCAACACCAAAGCCTATGAGAAAGGGGCCTGAGTCTGCCTCATCTTCTCTGCTGGGCCTGCCTACCCCTTCCTAGTCTGCTCCACAAGCAGCCTTCAGGGCAACTGAGGCCGGAGTCAGTGCCAGGGAGGGGGACCGGAAGAAATGGCATTTCTGCCACAAAGCATGGATACCATGCTGGTAAGAGTACCCAGAGGGAAAAGGGGGAGGGGGGGAGCAGGCTGGACCAAATACAAAGGGACCAGGGCACCGGCACAGCACTCCCAAGGATGGAGCGCCAAGACACTTGGATGACCAAGCATCTCTGGAGGGCTGAGCTTGATAAGGAAAACTCAGCTTTATGAGATGAAGAAGGAGGCCACAGCCACAGCCTGGGAGCCAAACGGCCAGGCAGGAGGCACCATCAGGCCCCACTTGGGCAGAAGAAGGAAACACCATTTTAGCACCTGGCAGGAAGGGAAAGGGTCCTGGAAACTGCCTTCCAAGGTTTCAACCCCACTCCTCCCCAGGAAGCCCTCAGCATCACCTAGTGAATGTGACAAAGGACACTGAGGTTTAACCTCACTAGGCCAGAGGTGACAAGTCCAAGCCCTTCACCTGGGTAGCCAGACGCAGGGAACAACATAAATGAGTCCGGAACGCCAGACTCGGAGAGATCGCACACACTGGGCCTAATTGAGAGACCCCGGCTCAGAGCCTACTGACTCCCCTTCATACACAATGTTAAGGTGCCACACTGGTCAGCTTCCTAGAAAACAAACAACCGACAACAAGTTAGGAACAAGCCAGAAATCCACAGCGGGCTGGAGAGAAAGCTCAGCAATTAAAACGCTTACTGTTCTATAGAGAGCTGGGGTTTGGTTCCCAGCGTCCACATCTGGATGGCTTACAACTGTTATTTTAGCTCCAGGGAATCCCATGCCTTTTGGCCTCTGTGGGTACCTGCATGCATGTGGTAACCCGGGTTTGGTTCCCAGCACCCATGCGGCATAACCATCTACAAATCCAATTCCAGAGGATCCGGCCTTATCTGACCTCTGCAGGCACTGGGCATGCACATGGAACACTTACATACTTTAAGGCAAACACTCATACACATAAAATTAAAAGAAATCTTTAAAAAGAAAGGCATTAGGAAGAAAGGAAAAGATGAAAACGCAAATCCCAGCAGGCCAGGGCAGCTGACACAGGAACACATGGGGACTGGGCTCATCTCTGCGTGGAGCCCATACCATGCTCCTGGGCTGTGTCAACCTCACATCACAAACACAAAGGAGACTGCAAGCCGGGCGGTGGTGGTGCACGCCTTTAATCCCAGCACTTGGGAGGCAGAGGCAGGCAGATTTCTGTGAGTTCGAGACCAGCCTGGTCTACAAGAGCTAGTTCCAGGACAGGCTCCAAAACCACAGAGAAACCCTGTCTCCAAAAACCAAAAAAAAAAAAAAAAAAAAAAAAAAAAAGACAACATGGTCCAGCGTGAACACTGATGCCCATATCAGAGCCTCCCACTGGCATTGGAAAAGTGAACCCACCTCTCTGAGCCTCAATTTCTCCTCAAATGTGGACAGAAGAGTGTGTCTCCAGGATATCTACAAAGACCTGTGAACACTACGTGCAGCCTGGGGCATACCATACAAAGGATATCATTGCTGCTGGAAAGAGGAAAGACTCAAAGCCAGCCAGCCAGCCAGCCACCAGGCAGCTCTGGAGACTTATGACAGTCCTATGGACCCTCAGAACTCCCGCCACCTCAAGTGGCAGTCATAGGCAGACGGGACAGAGATCCAGGTTAGCTAGGGTTGAGGCCAACTGTGTATCACAGCGTCAGGCCAGAGCTCTGCCACCCCACCAAGGGTATCTCAATGCCAGGCCCAGGAAGAGAGGGCCAGCCCTCCACATTCCTCTAGCTAGACAAAGACAAACCCCACTGTTCTCCCAACCCAGAAGAGGGAGGTCCCACCTACAGCCTCAAGATAAGGAAAGCAAGCAATACCCCTGACTTAGTGAGAGTCTAAAGCCTGGGCCTTTTCCCTAAAACCTTCCTGGGGAAGAGATCTTCTGTTTTCGATACCCAGGTGAGACCCAAATATGTGGGGCATGGCACTCTTGGGATAAGCCTCATTTGCTCATCGTGGGCTGAGTTGAGCAGCCTGGATAGGCCCAGCCATGATAGGCTGGCATAACCAGGCATCACCCAGGAATATGTCATAAAAAGGTCCATACCCAGGCCCCTGAACCCTGACAGACTCCCTTCTCCTGTGGTCCCCAGGCCCTCTCCTTCTCCCTCGGCACAACTCCTGAAGTAAGATCCTCTATAGCATACCAAACCCTACCCTCACCTGCCAGCCACCTGTGGTCCCCTGCCTGCCAGGCCAGGCCACCTCCTGAGAGAGAGGCAAGAAGGCGCAACCTCATGGTGAGGGCAGGTGATAGGTCCCACCATGGTGGTGGCCCCATCAGTCCCCGGCCAGCTGGCTCGGGGTCCCACAGCCTCAGGCGATGCAGCTTGGTCAATGAACAGGAGCCTGGAAGGGAAAGGCAGCAAGCAGGGTGAGCCTCTGGAGGCAGCTGGGCTCTCAGGAACAAGTGGTGCTGGCACTGGCCCTGTAGCCCAGTTCCCCTTTCCCAGGGCCCGCCCTGCCCTCCACCCTCAGCCAGACACCTGTGACCACAGGCAGCTCCTGATGGCCGAAACCAAGGGCTTCTTGGAAGCAGACTGGGAAGCAGCTTCATTTCCTCAATCTGAAACAGACAGTACTTGGTGCAAACAGACTCCCACCTGACCCAGATGCACTGACCCAAGTTCAAACCCACCTCCGAGTCCAGCCACCTGCCTGACTTGAAGCAGATCAGGTCACCCGGCTGGGCCTGCTCCCCATCTGTATGCTGGTAGGACAATAGAAGCCAGTGCCAGCTGGCACTCAGGTGTGCTCCGTGGTCTGACAATGTGCCTATCCTCATCCTAGCCTGGACCCTGGGGAGCCTGCACCCTGCCTATACCCTCACATTACACTATGCCTCCCTCCACTCCCCAGCCTGCAGCACACTCAATAAATACCACGTCAGGCTTTCAAGTCCTGGGAAGTCCTACAGAGCAGATGCAAGGCTAGGTCCAGAGGCCAGGAGCCGCTGGTGCTAGGAACTGCTGTAAGAATGCAGTAAGGCCAAAGCTGGAGAGACCAGGCCTAAGCAGCCAGACCTGTGGAAGTGCCATGAGGGTGCTGCTGGAGGAGGACGGTACGTCAAGAAAGAAGGCAGTAAATAGGACTACCTATACCAGGGCTTGTTCTTCAGGGTACAGGGTGCCTTCTGTAGCTTTCCAGTCAAGGGCCAAACTCAGGCCCAGTGACGGGAGCTGGGCATGGGGACACAGCACAGTCTTCCACCCCACCATCACCTAAGGCTTTATCATACTGGGCTGCCCTACTCAAGCCATGGGGTCTGCAGTATGGAGTCAACCTGCCGGGGCAGCTCTGAGTGATGAGCACTGGCTGCTGGCACACACACTATGTCCACCACAGCAGCACCGGGAACAGACTACCAAGATGTCATCAAGGCCAGAGGGGCACTGAAAGTCGTCCGTGGTGCACCCATGTGCAGACGCCCATCTGAAAACTCTTCTGTTGGGGTTTGGGGCTGGAGGAGGGGCTGGTCGGGACAGAAGGGGAGAACTGGCTTGGCTGAGCATGTGCAAACCCCACTGGCCACAACCTCCTGGGACACCCGGGTGCAAGAGGGTTCCCTTCTTCTTGGTCTGATAGCCAGAGGCAGTGCTACCCTCCCTCATCACTCATTACCCCCAACTGGACTAAGCTAATACTATCTGGGAACCGCACCTGCTGCAGGGTTACAGCAGCTCCCCAACCCCACCACATAAAGGTCCATACTCTGGAATGCACTGGACTGTCTGCACGACATCCCCGCTCCGACCTACATGGCAAGTGACTCCCATCACAGGTAGCTGACCTCTGTTCCCAGACCCAGCTACCTAGATCAGGAGCCCAGGGGTTGCACTTTGCAATAGAGAGTTCCTAGGATCTTGGATCTAAGTCAGAGAAAACACAGCCTATTTTTTGTGCTTTCCTTTGGCTTGGGTTTTGGGCTCATAATGATACAACACCCCTGACAGACAGACCCAAGCTACTGTCCTGAGTGCTAGCGAGACCCCTGATAATTTGGTTCAAGACAGGCTTCATCTAGATCAGCCACAGTCAACAGACCAAGTCATCCTGTCTGGAGAGACTACCATAGCCAGCCTGCCCGACCCTTCTCCTGCTCTGACCAAGAAGGAAGCCATGCTACCTTGGCTGTGCCTGGTGGACATTCATGAAACCCTTGATCCTTCTGCCTTGGGTCTGGCAGGTAAATAAGGTCTATCTCCCCAAGACAGAGTAGGGATGAGGTGGGGAGGCCCTTTATAGGGTCATCCTGGCCATCTGTGAGAAAACTGACTCTTGCCATCTTAGCAACCAAGAATGGCAATGCTCAATGTCATTCTTTCTACCTGTCCCCCAAGGCTCAACCTAGGCCCCAGAGCAGGTGGGGCCTAAGACTGCAGGGCACCTCTCAAAGCTAACAGCCTTGCCTCCAGCCTCAGTGTGGCTCCATGCTAAGCTCTGAACACATCCCATCCACACTCCACACATCAACCTCATTGTCTTCTGCACTGCCGAAGCCCGTTGAGAATACCATGCAGAGCAAGGCAGATGACTAGTCACAGGCCCCTGTTCACTCACTGAGGGTCCTCACGTGAGGCACAGGCCTTTCTATGGCCCACCTGAATGTGTCAACTGCTGGAGAAGTCTCTAACAGGAATAGTTACTAAGTTATATTCTCGCCTCCATGAGGCACATAGCATGTTTGTGTAGATCATACATGGCCTGAGATCTGACCAGTGCCTACACCCATGGCACACCCAGGGGCACCTGGCCCACATCAGCCCATCCCTACCATGCCTCTCAGCTGGGGTCTTATTTGTCAGGTGCTGCCTAGGTCAGGCCAAGCCATAGGTCCTCTGACACTGGCAGTGTAACACTGCAGCAGATTTGTGAGCACTAAACTTGCCACCGTGAGTAGGCAGAATAGCAGGACCAGTTCTTCCGTGGTCACTTCTTCCTAACACAATGACATCAACATCACCTAGGTGGCTTGGGGTCAGCCATGGTGGTGTTCACACCAAGCGAACTAGAAAATGCCAAGATCAGCACCCATCACCACCCAAGTAGGCTGCTATACATTGACTGGAGCAACACAGCCATCACTGGGGTGGACACGTGATCAAAAGGGGCTACCTCTCATCCCTCAGACAGACCCAGTGAAGCATAGGGGTCCACTTGATCTCACTCCTGCCTCCCATCTTCCTTTCAGCCTAATAATCCAAGATGACACTGAGGCTCACCCCTGGGTGGTGGACCTTCCCATACCCAGCTCGTAGCCCCAGGGAGGCCCTGTAAGAAGCCCCACTGCCCCCACCCCAGCTTCACCCCTCTTAGTCTGGACACAGGCAGCCAGAGCCACGGCCCAGGCAGGAGTCTCTGTGCCCCGTCAGAGCGAACAACCCCACACAGACCTCAGCTTCCTTCCTTCCAAAGACAGCCAGACTGAGCACAAGCAGACAGAGTGGTAGGAGGGCAGAAGACAGACCTAGCTCCTGTGGGCTAAATTTAGCCCTGGTGGTGGTCACTAAGACTGTGTCCCTCTTCCTCCACCTGACACACTGACAGGCTCCTCAGCACAGACACCAAAGGCTATCAAAAGGCCTAGCTAGCTAACCTGGGTCTCAGGGCAGAAAGACGACCCCCTTGGAGGCACCTGCTAAATACCAAATCTGACATTTGACAATTTCCTGGCTCCCTGGGAAGAGTCACTTCTACCTGAGTAGTGCCCACCTAAGGGAGGGGGTAGATCCAACGTCCCTGTGGGCCCCACATACAGAAGGCCCCATGACCATCAGCAATCAGGGCCCATTCTGGCTCTGTCTGGTCATTCTCTCTGAGTCTTCCCACCAAGGGTACCTCTTCTACGAAGCCCTCCTTGCTCCTCTTGGAAGATCCAGCTGGTCTCTAGACTGAAGGCCATTTGGCAATCTGGGCCCAGTCATCAGTGAGGGTCTGGCCTTGTAGACAGCGTCCTAAAGAAGGCTCCTTACTTCCTATGACCACTCTAGCCCTGACCTAGTCCCAGGCAGGTCCCCTCCAGGCTCCATCAGGTAACTATAAACAAGCCTTAGCCTGTCAGCCTCAGCCTCTCAGCTGCAGCCAGCCCTGCCACCCCCACTCCCCAGGATCTAAATGACTCACAGGGCCAGCACGCTGCCACCTCCGGCCCACACCGCAGGCATCCATGAACACTCACCTGCCCGGGCTTGCTGCCGGCAGGCAACAGCAGTGCCAAAGTCAAGTTTGATCCACTGGGAGGCAAGATAGGCCATGGGAACCAGGGTATCCTGAACTTCACCAGGCCAGCCAGTCACAGTCAAGAAAGGTCTTCAGGAAAGGGTTCCTGAAGGTCATGATCAGGTGAGAGGAGAAGGAGGAGTCACAAACAACACACATACACACACACACACACACACACACACACACACACACACCCCAACAGAACTGTAGTCCTCACCCTGAAGCTGAACAGTCCATGAGAGACCCAGGCCTTCTTGTCCCCAAGAGACACAGCCCTGGAGTCAGATGGAGGCTACTCTGCATGCCTGTGGGCCCATGGAACCCTCCAACATTAGATCAAGGAGGATGCCAGCCCTCCCCCTGTAAGAGTCCAGCAAGTTTTGAGCCTGGGGAAGCTCATATTGATTGCCACCGTAGAGCAAGGCTGGCCTGCAGGCAGGGAGCGCCCAGCCAGAGTTCCACTTCTGACGAGACAGGACCTGGTGTCTTTTCATTGAGAAACCAGGGTGTCCTGTACATATTCCAGGAATGCGGGAGGCTAAGAACATAAGGCAAGGCCCCGGAGCTGCCAGAAGCTGTGGAAATACCATCTGTAACCCAGACACTGGCTCAGACCAGCTCAATGTCCAGTGGGGGCTGCTCCCAGCCCAGGTCCCAAACACAGACCCCCACAGACAGCAGAGTGAAGCAGGCCCTCACACAGTACCCCAAGAGCACCTCAGGCCTGGACTGACTGTTTCCCCTCACCTCTGCCATCCCTCACAGTCACATTTTATCCTCCAACACCAGGCTTAAGGCAACTGTACTTTTGTCCGGAGCCATGCTCACGTACAGTTAAGGGGGTAGGTTCAGGCTCCTGCTCTCTGGGAGTCCCCAGGACAGGGAACAGACTCCTGAGATGTGAGAGCTACTCTCATCCAAGAGAAGAAGTTAAAAGGGACACAGCCTGGCAAAGACCAAGAAGGCTTAACAGGAGACAACATGACATGGGTCCTGCTGTGCAGAGGTGTGGCCAGGGTGGGCTGAGGAATCTGGATGTGAGCCACAGAACTAAGACAGAGGCAGGTGACCTGGCTGAATTATATCTGCTAAGCAGGGACAGATGCAGATAAGACAGATGAGGGACTCTGTCCTCACCTAAAGACAAAGCAGGGCCTCTCTCTGGGCAGGGCATGGACAGATGACTTGAGAAACCCAAACAAAATCACGGCCAGGCTAACGAGGTGTAAAAAGGCAGCGTGGAGCCTGTGGCTTGTGGAAGCCCACTTCTCAAATGCTGCTTGGAGTCAACACCTGCTCTCCACCCCAGCCATCTCCTCGACCTAGTGGCCTACCATCTGAAGACAAACTAGAACGCTAAGGGCTGCTCACTTGGCTCTTGTTCCAAGACTGTTCCACAAGGACAGAGCCCCACTTCTTGGATACGGGGGACCAAGACCCATGCTCTTAGGCACGTTGGAGTTTAGCTCTTAAGAAGCTAGCAAGCATTCATGTACCCTAAAAGCCATGGAGCCACAGGGCCAGGCCACTTCTCCCTGCTCCACTTCTGAGCACAGGAAGTGTGGGTGGAGGGTCCTGGAGCAGGGCCCTACACATAGCACACCACAACACCACAATTGTCTGGGCTTTCAGATACTGAACAGGATGTGTCACTCTCCCTGAGACGACAGCACTCATCCCCAAACAAGTCCCCAGTGCTCCCTGGGATGGTCAGGCACTCCAGGAGCTCTGGGCCTCCCAAGCTCCCCTCACTGGCCTGGCCCTTAACCAGGTTGTCAGCTTCCTGCTGGGCTTGCTTCTAATCCCATCAATGTCCCTGAAAGCCTGCTCACCGCCCTCAGCCCCGCCCTGGCCCGTGCAGCCACCCCTCAGGAGGACAGCAGCCTGCAGACGCCTAGCTTGTACCAATGCCAAGCTGCACACCAGGGCTTCAGCCTAGCTGGGTGGTCAGTGCCACCTCTAGCTCAAATCAACCTGGCACAGGAAGGCTCTCAGCTGGAGAATCTGTCAAAGTGAGGCACATTTGTGCTCCACCCTGACAGCCTCCGCCTTGCTCCGTCTGGGAGGGCAGGACAGGTCTAACAGTGACAACACAGAGGGCAGAGGTGAGGCTCACACAAGAACAGAACTTCTGGGTTCCCCTCACCCTCTGAAATCCAACAGGTCACAAAAGTCTCGTGCTCAGCTGTCAGCACGAGGTCTTGGTACTAGTACTGTGTAGGGTTCATCAGTGGACACAGGAGCATCCTGACAAAGGGGTGTGGCCTGTCACCTCCAGGGAAAACAGCACCAAACACATTCCAGCAACCCTAACTCAGAGCCATGCATTCAGAGAGCGTGCATCACGGCATAGGTCCTGACAGCCCAAGGCCCACAGCAGCTGGAAGGACAATGAACGGGGCACATTCACACAAGAAACATAAAACAAGAATGAAATCCGACGAAACAGAGGCAGCTTGAAGGAAAGCAGCAGCTTCTGGTTACAACAGGACTAAAGCCACCCTGCAGGGAAGAGCTCTAATGGAATTGTGGGAAAGGTGCTACGATGGGAGCCAATGGGGGACTTAGGGGACCCTCTAGGAGCCTCACTGGGGAAAACATCACCAAGTTATGTGGGAAAGATGTGTGCCTCTCACGGTGACCCAGTGGCTCCTTCCGCGCACAAACCAGGACTCTTTCAAAACCCAAACCCCAGCCAGGACCCACCCTCAGGTTCCGCGTCTCGCTCTGCAGAATTCAACCGTGCTCTAGACACATGCTGCCCTGGTATCACCTACTCCTTACCAGGAAGAATGACAAGACTATCACCCTCCTCCAACTGGGGGACAGTGCTCTGGGATGTGCGGGAGGCACCCAGCTTAGCCGGTTCAACACAGCCTCCCTCAATACTGGGTGAGGACTCTGGGAAGTCAAGGCTCATCCTGGTTGCCTATCTCTGAGGCAGGGAAGCTGGAGCTCTGTCCTCCCCCCAACCCCAGGTCTCAACACCTGAGCCTCCAGAGGTTGGGCAACCATCTGGAGTCTCTGTGTCCCAGTGGCAGTCCTGAGGCCAGTCTGGGTAGGAGTCAGTCATAGCAGCAGAGAGCATGCCTGCACAGAAGGCACAATGCCAGGACAAAGGCTGGATGACACACTGCCCAGACCTTCTGGCCTGCCCACCTGGCCAGCTGCCCAGGGAAGTAGATGCTTCCACCTCACTGGATGCTTCCTTCCCTAGATCCTGTCTGTGTTCACCTGTGCCACACAAGACTAATTTTTCAGAGCCTAGATTCCTCACTGGACTCAGCTCCAAGGGACCAGGAGGGACCCCCAACTCCTGGCCTCCACAGGTGGACACGCCCAACATCCACTTTCTACCTGCAGGAGCGGCCAGGAAAGGCTGTTGTCCACACAACCTGATTATCCAATAAGCTCTGTGTGGGGCAGCTGACAACTAGGACCTCTCCAGCTCTCTCATACCTGCAGCAAGCCTGCCTTCTTTTCACAAGAAGAATAAAGAGACTCACAAGTAAAGTACAATCTGCCCAAGGCCATGCTGCTGGCCAGAGGTTAGCAGGTCAGGAGCTCAAGGCCACCTGAGTACACAGAGCAGGGGATCAGAGGAGGGAAGGCAGGAGGGAGGGACTAGGGACAGAACTACAGGAGGACTGGGCAGGAGAGACACAGGAAAAGGGAGAGGTTCTGTTGGGGAAGTGGGAGAGGGACAAGCCGATGGTCAGGCAGCTGTGAAAGGGGACCAGGCAGAGGAAGGGTGGCCATCTTTGTGCAGAAGAGACACAGTAGAGCTAAGGCAGGAGCATGGGCAGGCCCTGCCCCCAGAGGGATAAGAAGATACATTACACATTGGCCTCCTAGGGATCCAGGGCTTCTAGAAGCCCACACAAAGCAGGATCACTGGGTGGAAAGCTATGCAGGTACATACCCTGCTCCCAAATCAGAAGGCATCCATCTGGGGCCTGGGACCCCTCTTATGCTGCTCACAACACTGGTTGGGGCTGCCTCCCACTGAAGCTTCCAACATTGCTAGATACCACACTGAGTTCTTCTAGTGCTCTGAACCTGGACATAACAGGCAAGTCACTGTCCACAGGCAGAGCCAAAGGCACCAAGTAGCTCTGCCCTGGGGAAAGGGGAGATGGAGGGTCTGCTTTCTCTCTGCCTTGGATGACAGTCTTGGGGTGGCTGGAACTTGTTTGATTTTATTGAACACAGACATCTGACGCATACCCTTATACCACAGGGACTCTGGCTGCCCATAACCACTCTGAAGCTCCATGGCCCCACAGACCTGGGCTAGTGTCCCACCCCCAGGACCCATCCTGGGAATCCCAGCCACCATCTGCCCCAAGTCTGGTTCAGTCCTAACTCTAAGTTGGGCCCATCGCTGAGATGACCCTGGGATGAATAAGTTGTCCTCTGGGCCAAGATCTGCCTGGAGCCAGTCTTTCTAGTCCACCTTGGAGGCGGAGGACCAAGCTCCAAGAAAGGGTACAGGCTCAGAACTTAGCAACCTCTCCAAGGCTCATGGTCTCCCACTGAGAGTCTGGAGCCCATTTCCCCAGGGGCCAGTCAACACTGGCCACCACACAGGACAGTTCCACCCCGACACACACAATCAATCATCAAACACTCCCCCATTCCTGCCACCTCCTCAGCCCAGAGTTACTCTAGTGTCTCTGGAGTCCTACTCTAGCTTTGAACATGCTGTTCCTTGGGCCTGAAACTGGCCCTGGGTGACTCCTACATAGCAACACAGCGCCCCCTGCAGGAACCCCCCACCCCGCCCCTGAAAAGCATTTGCTAGAGCAGCAATGGTCAGCCAGCTCTCCCACAGCTCTGATCAGGTCAAGCCTGGCCCACGGAGACTGCCAAATAGACGTTTGCTGGAGAATGGGAAAACAGAGCCCGGCACATTGGTCAGTGCCAGCTTCAGACCCACCAGGAATTCAGGAATCAGAAAACTAAGGCCCAGACTGTAAACCAAGGTACCGATGGCTATGTGACCCCACACAGGCTGACCAAAACCCTCTGGGACTTATTTCCTCTTCTGCAAAGATTGCAGGCTAAGGAAGTGGCCTTGCAATGTCTCCCTCCTATGCCCCCACTTGCACAGCTCTGAGGCAGCTGCTCTTCTGGCGTCATCCCCTCTGGACCCTCTCCGAAGGCTACATATGTGGGGCAGAGGGAACGAGGCACACCCACCACCACTGCAACCAAGATTTCCTGCAACCCTCAGGACAGGACCCCAGGGCCTGCCCACCCACAGGAGGGCAGCCTGCTAGTCACTTGCTCTCTGTCACTCTAATTCAGACAGCCTGGAGCCTCACTGGGGAAGTAGACTTGCGGCCACTGCAAAGCTGGCTTTGCACAGTGCTGAGAACCAACTGGTGGCTCAGTTCTACCTAGGCACCTACCATCAGAAATCTGGGCTCAAGTTCTGATTGTACCACCCACGGACAACAAGAGCTGTGGGCATCTGGCTCAGTTCTCTGTGTCCACAGGTCCTGGTCCTCAGGAACAGTACCACCAGGAATATGCACCCCGTATGCAGATGGGCACCACAGAGCACTTGGTAATCAGACATCTTCACCCCTAACTGCCCATGTCAGGAAGAGACAGAATGGCAAGGTGGGCCCTGTTAGGGACTCCCATCCAGTTAGACGGGAGCTTTGTCCAGAGACCCAGCTCACCTAGCAGGGCTGCAGCCGGAAGCGGGTATCACAGAAGGCTTCCTGACAGCAGCATTGCTCATCTCCCTCCAGCTACAGTACAGGACACTCCCACACTCTCAAGCCTGTCCTGGGCCATCTGCACAGCTGGCGGGGTGGACAGAACAAACCTGCATACACATCACTATGAGAAGCCCCCAGCACAGTCCCAGGGCCAGCAGACAGATGCTGGGGGTCCCAGAAACAGAACACAGAAGGCCTCAGTCCAAGGCCAGAAAGCAATGTCAACCCTCTGGGCTGTCATATTCTCACTGAAAGGGTAGCCAGAAAAACCTGGAACTCAAGGTACAGAGTATGAGGTGACAGAGTTGACATGCCATAGCACAAGGCACAGATCCCCATATGCAGCAGATGCCCTGCAACTGATGGAACCCCTGTGTTCACTGCTCTACCCAGCATCATGTCTGCACCGAAACCACACACACCTTCCTTCCCCCAGTCCTGGGCATCCCAAATTCCTCTTTTGGGAAAGCAAGCTTCCAACTCCCCACTACTGCAGCCCTGGTAATACAGCTGCCATGCTGTATGGCAGGCCCAGGTTCCTTGCCCTCTCTGAGGGCCTGCTTCCTCATCTGTAAGGCACCTCCCTACTGATGAGTACACACACACACACACACCTGGGAGAATGGTCTCAAGCACTCTTGTTCCCCGCCACTTCACTCACAGAGTGCTGGTCCTCAACCCTGGCCAGATCAGATAAAGAGTCATCTGCCTGGGGCCACTGAGCCCACCAGGTCAGAGCCAGCATCTGCCCCAAGGGTGTGTGAATCACCCCCAAATTAATGACTAGATCTTCACGCCCCAGTCCCTGGACATCTGATGATCTGCTCACAGGGTAGTATGTGAACCAGGATGGCCATGGAGTTTCCCTGAGCCTGTCTGCTCTCTAAACATAAACACAGGAACCTCCTGGGAAGTGGGGAAACCTTCCAGGCCCAGTGCCTGCACCACAGTGATGGTCATGGGGTTTTTCAGCCTGCCTGGCGGCAGGTTGCTGCAGAGCAGTGCTGGACATAAGGACACCATTGGGTGCTCCATAGGTTCCTGCAGCCCACAACCTCCAGTATCCATCCACATAGAAAGCAGTCCACGTGGTCAGTCCAGCCTTCTCTCAGGAGGCCCTCATCGTGTGCTGAGGTTCTCACACACGCCCACCGTGCTACTAAGGCACCCGCCTCTGCCATCCACTCGCCTAGGCCGCTCTGCTCAGGCACGGGTTCAGAAGCCTGACATCAAATCCCACAGCTCTGCTTTTCCTCAGTTTCCCCCTCATAAAATGGGGAAGTTATTAGGATTTCTTGAGCCTTGAGTATTGCCACCCTTCCCTGACAGCACAACCTCAGCTGGTATCCTCTGCAGAAGAGGGGGGGCGAGTGGCCTCCCCTCTCAGGAGGAAAATGAGTGAGGCCTAGGCACCCCAGGAGGGAGACACAGGCCAGGCCTGGCACCAAGCACCTGACACCCAGTCCTGTGACGAGCTGGCAGGATATTGGGAAACTTACAAGAACTTATTTCAACATCTTGGTCACGTCAGAGATGGGTTTCAACACGCACAGCACCCAGGAAGAACGGTGGCCATCTTGCGCTGTTGGCCTGCCCGACATACAGGGAAGATTGTGCTCTCCATGACTGCCTTTGCTTCCCCCAACACCGGGACAGGCAGAGTCACAAGAGGGCCATGCCCAAGAGGCAAAGCTGTGTCCCCCACAGTCCATTCCCCAGCACCAAGCTACACACAGACCCCAGGCACGCGGCTCTACCCTAAGTCTCAGGTGACCTGCCCAGAAACAGGAGACTGCAATCTGCCAAGACTAAGGCTTCAGAAGACCACAGTCTACAAAGAGCAACCCTGTGGCCCCCAGCTTGAACACGAAGAGCACCCAGTACCAAGGCCAGAGAGCTCCCTCCCTAGGTTATCTCTCTGTATGAAATGGCCCTGCCCCAACCCCAGCTCACAGTCAGAGATACTATGGGCTCTGGGCAGCCTGAAGGCCTTAGCTGAATTCTGAACAAAGGTACGGCACCCTGAAGACAGCAGGAGCCACTCAAGGCCACCCCTTGGGTCCACATGACGACCACAGCAGACGAGAATGGAAACTAAGGCCTAGTGAGTTGGAGGAACTTTTCCCAGGACACAGACCTAGTAGGAGCTGAGCCTGACACCCAGAGGGACGGAAGACTTCCAATGGGATGGGAGTGAGATGATTGACTTTGGACCGAAGTCTCTTGCTGGAGAACTCTACAGTGTTGAGTTCCCAAGAGCAGGGACAGGGCCCCACCACTGACACCCTGCGGCAGCCAACCTCACCCGTGTTCCATCTTCAGCTCCAGAAGTGACATCTCAGCATTAAGACCTGACAAGTTTTCAGGCCTGCCACCTTCCAAGGTATCAGAAGTGTTGTCTCCCCCACTGTCAAACCCCCATCCCAGAAGGCAACAGCACTCTGTAATGGGGCATCCAGCTCCACTATGTCCCACACTACCCCCCACCCAGTCTTTGAGGCCCAAAGGTGTTTATGGCTTGGTGGCAGCATGCTACAGTCCTGCACTACCACGGGCTCCACGTACAAGCACTTCTGTCCAGGGGTCTCAATTCCAGCATCCAACAAGCACAGGGAGAATTCTCAGGAGGTAATGAGGTGGTCACCTCTTATCAGCTCTCTGAAGGCCTCTGTACCAGACTATACCAAGAAGCACAGAATATCATACAAGGATATGACCAGTTCTCCATCGCAAGTGGATCTGGAGGCATGGAGGAGATCTGGGAAGGCTCAGTTCTTGTCCTGTGGAGAGGAAGTGCCACCCAGAGAGATATAGAGGGACCAGCATTTAAGAAGAGAACTGGGGCCGGGCGGTGGTGGCACACGCCTTTAATCCCAGCACTCGGGAGGCAGAGGCAGGCGGATCTTTGTGAGTTCGAGGCCAGCCTGGTCTACAAGAGCGAGTTCCAGGACAGGTTCCAAAAGCCACGGAGAAAACCTGTCTCGAAAAATCAAAAAAAAAAAAAAAAAAAAAAAAAAGAAGAAGAAGAAGAAGAAGAGAGCTGGGGACATAAGGATCAGAGAAGGAGGTTCAATCTGGACCCTGAGGCCAGGAAAGACCTGGCAGAGACCAGGAGAGTAAACCACTGCTGATTTTCTGCTAGCTGCATGAAGACAAGAACCCCCAGCAAACAGAGAGCCTGTCCTGCCCACTGTTACCCAAACTCACATAGCCAGTTGGAGGTGGAGCAGGGCTCACCTCAGGAACACACCAAAGCCTGAACTGCCGTGGGAGATTGTGGCTGCCACCCCACATGCCCCTCTGGGTGCCTCCAGACCCTCTTTCCATGGTTTCCTGCTGTGTCCCAAGGAATCATGCAATCTGGTACTCTCTCCGTGCCCTGGGTCTTGTTCAGCCACCCCAGGGATCCTCACAATGGGGAAGAATACAGCCTCATGTTTTGGTATACAGAATCCTGCAATCTGGTCAAGTTCACACATGTTCAAACATCCACATGTCAAAATGGGTAAAGGACATCCCTAAGCTTTAGGTTAAATCAGGCCTTCAACTAGACAGCTAAGTCCCCCACCCAGCTGCTCCTCTCACACCTCTAAAACATGGCATTGAAGGAAGGGGAACACAGAAAACATTGGGGTAGATGTCCTGAGACATCTACAAAGGTAGGGACTGTCTGTCTCCTAGTTACTTGGCCAGAGAAGAACCAGCCACCCTGGCACTGGCCTGAACCCAAGGAGATCACAAGATCTAGGCCCACAGATATGGAGGAGACAGGAGGTCCAAGGTCCTGGGGAGCTCACCTGGTTCTGGATGTGGCACATAAGAGACCTTCACAAGCACAGGGATCAACGTGTACATGTAGTAACACAAGCACTTTCAACATATACATACTTCAAACAGACACATACATACATGTATTAACTCTCATATGCTCCCACACAGGCACGTACAGCTATCCTCACACAAAGTCACATGCCTGGTTTCTCACAAAGAGCAGGACACCAAACTCTCCAGAAACCCTCAGCCCACACGTCATCACCTTCGCCATAGCTGGCAGGTCTAGGAGAGAACCTTGGTTGGTGGAGAAGTTTGGTATCACCAGAGCAATCGGACAACCAGAACAATAGCAGTCACACTCGTACCTGGAAGGGACTGTAGGTCCAGATAGCTGGCACTCCTCATAGGTACCTGATGATACCCACCAAGGAATCTCATAGGGGAATGAGCAGGACCTAACTTTCCTTGCTGCAGGACCACTGCAGGGAAAGCAGGACAGAGGACATGACACTCAATACTAGAGCAAATATAAGCATAACGGGGTACCCTTCTCACCCACTGGGGAAACCTTATCCCATCAGAAGTCATTCTGGGGCTAGCTAGGGAGAGCCACGATGCCACTCACGAGGTGAACACTATGGACCTGGGAGCCAGGTGCCCTTTGCAGGCAGCTCATGCCAGCAGACTGTTGTGCAAGCTGACACCTCCAGACAGGAGCCTGTACTCATCAGCTGTATGTATCTACAGCAAGGCCATCACCAAAGGCAAAGACCTGGAGCTCTGAGAGCTGGTGCAGCATCTACAAGGTCAGTAAACACTACTAATTAAGCCAAGTTTGCATGCAAGAGGGCCCACTGAGGCATTGCCCACAGCTCCCTCTAAGGGAAAGCCCAAAACCTAAAGGTGCCTCCACACTGCCTGTTGAGCTGGTGACCTCTGAATGACTATCCACACAGCCTCCTATCCCCCAATGTCTGTACCCGAGCAGGGTTTTGGAGGTTTTTTCCAACAACCCCAGCAGATAGAAGAGGAAAGGATTCTGTGGGCAGCCTGTGGGGCCCTTCTTACCCCTTACTGCCTTTGTAGGACTAGCTCTGGAAGCAGGAAGCCAACCAAGGGGGGTGGCTTCTCCAGCCCCACCCAGAGGAGCCCCAGAGTTCCTTCTGCCCCACCCCTCTGTGCCCTGCCAGGCTATCCCTGCTAGCTGTTCACTAGGGAAGAGGCTTCTAGTGGTGCTGAGCAGGGGCAGGGCCAATAAGGAGGTCCACTCACGCCATGAAGGGACCACTCTACAGCTGACACGCTACGTAACTCATTCCAGATGTGGGGGATGGGGGGGAAGAAACAGGAGCAACAGGCGCCCTGCTGAGGAAGCTGGGAACAGACAATCACATGCGATTCCTGGGTCCATGCCAAGGTTTGATAGGCCTGGAGGGGGTGGGGGGAAGAGGTAGGGCAGCCAGCAGCAACAGAGGAAAAGGTGTCTCCCTCCCCATCTTCCCCTCAGCAATACTATGTCCAGACACAGCAAACAAGCCTGGAGGGGCCCTGAAGCCTAACCCCAGGAACTGTGTCTCCCAGGGTCCACACACTGCACTGGCCTGAGAGATGCTAATCAAATGCTGGTCCTGACCCCCAAGAAGGAAGGGGTGAAAGTGACTGGCAGATTAACACCCAACCTTCACAGTTCTGAAAGACAAGCACCAAGGGTCATGCCCTTTGACCCCTGACCCAAGAGAACACTCAGCAGGGCTGGCCTGCCTTTTGGGTTCACACTTCAGCCTGCTCAGGTGGGCCTGTTCCAGGGACCTTGGACAGTGGATAATCTTCCCCAGCCTCAGAAATCATGTATAGTAATCACAAAGTCAAGGCAGGGTCTGGCCGGCCAGAGTGGCCAGCAGGTCTTTCTTCCACAACCACCAAGGCTCTGGGGGCCTGTGCTGCTTGCTCCAAGCCATAGCTGTCACGTACTGGCCCTGTCCTAGGTGTGAGTGAGGGGCTAGAACTGTTCCACCTGTGCCCATACCTCTAACGGGAAGTCCAGAGAATCTGCAGGAAGTAGGGCTAGTCCAGGCAGGCAAACCAGAGCTCCAGTGAGGGCTCAGTCTGGCAATCTGGAACTCAGTTTCTGTAGCTACAAAAGTCCCAGGGCTGAGCTTCAAGGAACTGCTCTTACATTCAGTAAGGTAGATGGCCAAGAAGGGGCTACTGAAATTATCTCACTGAAGACACTAGCCGGGCCCTCCTGAAGTCTGCTTCACAGGCTTACCCAGCCCATCCAGCAACAGCCCTCCCTTCAGATGCCAACATCCACTTTCCACAAGGCCCGTCCGTGTGGCTGCCCTTCGTTGCAAACACCAGTCATGTTCTCAGCCACTTTCCCTACGGCACACTTACAGTCAAAACAGCGAGGCCTTGACTGCTTGGCTGAAAGGTGAGCTACTATAATTGCCCTAGAAACGTACAAGAACCATCGTCACCACTGTGGAAAAATCTAGAAAAATGGACAGAACTGGAAAATCCACGTTGATGTGCAAGGTAAGCTCCTAGCCCCCATGCCCTCCACAGTCCCCTTTTCTTTCTTTCTCCTTTGCCAGTTGTGAAGGTCATAAGTGAGGATTCCCTGAAAAATCCTAAAAACACAAGTTCACAAAATATAAGCGCCCCAGGCTCTCATTAGGAGGTCCATCAGGCATTCACATCCTAGATGGTCTTCAGGGCCCCAAGCTTCAGGACTGCGAAGGAGTCCTTCTGATGACTGCTACTGAGGATGTTGGGTATCCCTGGATGCTTAGGCCACAGGCTGTGCCTGGGTAGACAGTAGCTGATACTGGACCAGTCATGGCAAAACCTGCACTTGGTCCCTAGCATAGCACAGGGACGAGGGTACCAGGTCATCCTTACCACCACCATGATCGCAGCCCTCCATGGGCACCAGAGGTGGACTCCCTGAAGGACAGTGTTGGAGAGGTACCTACCTGGCCCATGGGAGGAGCTCAGGGTCCTATGAGGCCAAGGAGGGCTGGTACTCAGACAAGAATAAGCCAGGGGTGAGGTTAACTATCCACATGGACACATCCCATCAGAGGGGGATGAGCGGGTGAGCAGCTCCCTCAGAAGGGAGTATATCTTAGAAGCCCCAAGCAGCCCTGTAGTCCAACAGGCTGGGAAGGAACAGAGAGTGACATTTCCTGCCAACCTGGTCTATGACCATTACTTAGGCTACAGTCAGTTCTTGGGTCACAGGGGCCCCAGAAAGGACCCCATCGTGCAGGGAAGACAGTGAAAGGCAGAGGGCTCACCTCCCCAGTCCCAGCTCCTAGGCTGAGCCTACAGCTCTAGACTTGGCTCTGAGCCTGCCTAGAAGGATGAGCAAGATGGGAAGGCAGCTTTGCAGACCTAATGTACAGAAGGATCTGCACGGGGCAGACTTCACGGCACACGGTGGAGTCGGGATGACTGCTCTCACTGGGTACTTAGGGCCAGAGAGGGAGGGATGCTGCCACAGACTCAGACATGAGGCCTCTGCCTAAAAACCTGCCCTGCACTCGCAGCGGCTAGAAGCAAGCCAGGAGCCAGCCATGGCAAGTGGAAGTGGGAGGGGGTTTACACAAAGGGGCTCCGCTACACCAGCGGGCAGCGCAGATTGAGCCAGGTGGCAGTGCCAAGCCAGAGGGTGAGTGCAGAAAGACAGAGAGCCAAGCTTGCAGGACAAGGAGCAGAGAGCTCAGGCTCTGATGGGGACAAACCCCCACCCCTGCTGCCACCCTTGTTCTACAGACAGGACACTGAGGACAAGTGCAAATGGAAAACCGAAGCATTCACGCTAGGTCACTATTCTGGAAACTTCCACCTGTGCCTGGTCACTTGGGCAGGCAGTACGCAGCCTTGGAATCCACATCCTGTTCCCAAATAAGGAGTCCCTTTGATTTTAATCAGAACCATTAGGCACTTGTTCGGTAATTAGGAGACACAAATTACAGTGTGAAAAAGCTCATTACCAACAAATGATGGGCGACAGCCACACAGAGGAGGACTTCACAGGCCCTGACGAATCCCTAAGACTGGAAGCATCTGGTCTCTAGAATCACACTTGGGCGACAGCCCACGGCCTCCTGTGTCACCTGTTATCTCCCTGCCACTGCTCTTGCTGGTCAGGACACTGGCCAGGCTGGACCCTGGAAGGAAGAGGTGTATCTCAGAGTGAGATGGGCAGGTCCTCTATGCAGACCTCACAAGGCAAGATGCTCCCAGTATGGTGGATGGGAGCACACAGGAGAAGAATGGCAGGTCCTCATATGGGAGGCCTCAGTTTACCCATCTGTGACATGAGAAGACTAAAGTACATCTCCAGGGTCCAGAGAGACAGCTCAGCAGTTAAGAGCACTGGCTGCTCTTCCAGAGGACCCAGGTTCAATTCCCAGCATCTACATGACAATTCGTAACTATCTGTAACACCCTCTTATGAGCACATGGTACACATATATACAGACAATTCATCATACACACAAAATCTTAATCCAGGCATGGGGCGCACACCTGTAATCCTAGTATTCCAGAGGCTAAATCAAGAGGATCACTAAATTCAGGGACAAAGTGAGTTAAAATAAGATACTGCCTCAGAAAACAAACAAGAACAATAAAATACCTCCACGGGTTAGGGTATGGCCCAGCGGCAGACCACTTGCTTAGAGTGTGCCAGGCCCTGTGTTCCAGCCCCATAACCGGGGGTGGGGGTGGGATCTTTGCAAACTTCCTTCCAGGTCTCAGGTCTAGCACCAACCTACTAGTTGATGAATAAATTAGCAATATAGCCACCATTTTAACGAGGCGTCAGATGGTAGGGCACATGAAAAAGTCCAATCTGAAGGCAAGGCAGGGTTGGTGAGGCAGTCAGACAAGCACAGGGCACTGCCCCTAGTGGGCTTCCTGACTACCCAGGAATTCCCAGACCCAAGCTCCAGGGGAAAATGGGAGCTCACCAGGACTCCTGCCCTTGTTAGGCTTCCCAACCCTGCTGGCAAGCCCGCTCCAGAGCCCAGCACCTGTAGGTCCAGCCTGACTACAGCCTACAACCACCCTCCAGTCCACATGGAACTCCAATCTTAGCTACCTGAGGGACACACACACCCACACCACACTCACACACACCATATACACATACACACCTCACACAAGACACACACACATAATATACACGTACATACTCCACACATGAGACACACACACATATACACATACCACACCACACACACATACCACACCACAAATACACATATACTCCTCCCACACCCACACACCCCTAACACAGGGATGGACACACACACACACACACACACGAACTGCAGACTTAGAATGAGCTGTTATGATCCTTGATGTTCCAGCCACTGTTCCTCTGTAACCTCAGATCCTAAATTGACCTCTGAGCCAGGGAATTTTCATGGCAGTGTTCCCCATGACAGGCTCACATCAAGGGCCTCAAAGTCTGGGACAGCACCTCTGCCTTGACAAAAACACCCTGAGCTGAGGACAGCCAGTGATCACAGCACAAAGAGTGATGGGACGGGTGCCAGATGAAGAGCCCACACGGCCAGGACTAGCTGCCCACTATTCTCCCAACACCAGCCTCTCAGAAAGGAGAACTGGGGCTCAGGGTGGAGCAGGCCTGGGCTGCTTATGCGGTAAAGAGAGAGAATATGAACCTAGATCTCCACCATCTATCAGTCTCTGGCAGCCTGAGCCAGTGCTAGGAAGGGCGGGATATTGGGGGAGCGGGTGGACAGGGGAGAGGAATACGGCAGCCATTCCCTCAGTCTCCCCACCCGGAGTACACCAAAACAGCTGACAGCTCTAATGTCCCGCTCAGGGACTCTGGGTCACCCTAGCTAAGACAACGCAAAAGCAGAGCCTCATATAAGGACTTGGGTACTCCTGAGACAACATGCCACTTCGAGGCTACCACTCAACTCCAGAACCTTCCAATGACTCCCAGTGAAGTCCTAGTAGCCAGGCCTCACCACACCCACCATGGCCACACAAGAACAGAGAGGTTAACACCGAGAGCCCAGCCCACAGCGAGGTAGACAGGGGCACTGCTTTCAGGATCTGGCAGACGGGACAGGGTCAGGGTAGCCCAAGACCTTATACAGCCCACACGTGCCCTAGCCAGAGTGTGGTTTCACTCTGGTCCCCAGGATCATGGGTCCCTGCTCTAACTGCAAGGCCTCCATGATGCCAAGGCTTGTTTTACTTATGGAATAAAGCGACAGTACTCCAGACCACTAATGGAGGCAGACAGCCATCAGGGCCTCTGAAGGCCAGCATCTCAACTCCTGGAGAGACAATGCCACAGTCAACATCCCCTGAGAGGCCAGGATCCTGGAGAATTTGTAGGATCTATTTCCCGTGGGGTTTAGCAGCACAGGGCTACATGAACCTGGTGGGCGATGCAGACTGAGAAGCCAGGCATGCGGTGCATTCCTCCAACCCCACACTTGGGAGATGGAGGCAGAAGGATCAGGAGTTTAAAGCCATCCTGCACTGCATAACATGTCTGAGACCAGTCTGAGCTACATGAGACCTTGTGGGAGGGAGGGGGGAGAAAAGGCCTGCATAGGAGGAGGAAGAAGCTCAGGCCCTCACACCTGTAACAATCGATTACTTATTAACAGATAATTACCAAAGACTGAACTCTGAGGTATCACACATGTACACACACACACACGCACATCTGAAGTGGAGGGTTAAATACCACCCTATTGGAATAGCATCCAAATAGCAGTCTGGGAAACAGGTCACCCAAATGTCTGGAGACTCCAGAACTAATCCTTGTTGCCCTCACAGCCCCCCAATACCACAAAGCCAAAGTCAGACTCACATAGTATCTCTGGGAACTTCCCAGCCTCTGGGCTATACCTTTCCATGGCTTCTCTTACACGGTGGGGCCTATGTACAAGCTGTTCCCATCTGTTCTCTGGCCTGGACCTGCATGGTGTCATTTCTTCCAAGAAGCCCTCCTTCCAGCCCCATTCCATTCCAGCTTAGGGGAGGCCCTATGCCCTGGACAGCAACTACAACACCCTCTCCTCATCCCAGCTCTATCACTGGGGTCCCCATCCACTGACTGTTTCAGGGGCTGGTAACAGCTGACCAGTCCAGTGTCCAGTTCACACCCACCAGCCATGACATTCACTCTACAGGTGAGGATGTGAGGATGCTGTGACCTGAGCAGGCAGTTGCTCCTGGCCCTTCCCCAACTGGGGACATGCCCATTGGCAGCCCTCTCACACTGAAGGAACTGGTGTCAAATAGGAAAACCATTAGGACCTGTCTGTGGCCTGAGCTGCCACACCCCAAAAGAACTGTCTCCACCCAGAACTCAATCCCGGCCACTTCCCTGCGTTCTTGGGGACACTATAGGTAGCTAGCTGTGTGTCCTCAGTCCTGCACTCCAGACCACAAGCCGAACTCTGCACCTCCTCACCATGACTTTTCCCTCTGCCAGGATCAGCCACAAACCTTCCATCTACTCCAAGGACAAGTCAGGTTATAGGCTGCTATGGGTAAAGGGATAAACAGGCCCTTTAAGAAGCCATGATGCTACAACAACATAGGCTCTACCCTAAGGGGCTCTTTCTGTTCGAAAGGGCCCACTTCTGGGGTCCATTGTTGTTCTGGATGATTCTGGCTAACAGAATCTGACTTTTGGTTAGGGAGGGCATGCATTCCCAACCTCAAAGCTGACCTTCCTGGTCAGAAATAGCACAGACAGGCTACTACCTGGGACTCCACCCTAACACAACCCTACAGCTCACTTCCTTAGGGACACTACATTAGGGTCAGTCCCTGTGAACACACAAAGCTCTGTTAACACACTGAACATTACTGATGTCCACGTGGGGCAGATGAGGAAACTGAGGCCCAGGAAGGGCCTGACTGACCCAGTCCTAGACTCCAAAGCTACCTTTCCCAGGATCCAGGGCCTGGGCAGCAGGTAGAGGCTGTGGCCGCCTCAGGCTGTGGCCGCCTGCACACTGCACAGTGAACTCTGGCCAGGTTTCTCCCTGGCTCTGGAATGGCTCTCAGGTACCAAACCTGTCCAACCACCCTGACACCCAGCGGCTATCTGCTCATCGCATTTCTCAACCAGAGCAGGCTATTGCCACAGGCCTGCAGACGGCAGATAAGGAGCAGCAGGGGTTGGTGTGGGCTGGGGGTGGGGGTGTGCTCGGGTGTGGCTGGCTCAGCTTTGCTTTGTTTCTGCTCTGGCAGTGCCTTCATACTTCTCTGCCCACTCGGGCCTCAAGCTTCCCGGGGGGTGCTGTGCTCAGGGCAGAGAGGGAGGCAGGGTAAGAAGGCCCTGAGGAGATAGCCTATCAGAGTCATCAAGGATGGTGGTGGCTAGGTAGGACCCCAGACAGGGTGAGACTGGGCAGGGCTGCTTCTACCTGGGAAAACCACCCTTTCCCAACCTCAAGGCCCACAAGGGCCACCAACCAGGCCAGTCAGATTCCCACCCTCCCCATATGACATGGCTAACACACCATCAGAGCCCACTAAGCAAGACCACCCCTGGGGAAGGCACAGTCTGATTAAGTCACGGTTCTCACATCCTCCAGCGTCAATAAACAGTGGTGGCTCTGGCTGTGTTGCCCAGAGGCTCACACAATGCAGCTCCAGTACCTGGCTAGCAAGCCAGCTCCCACCCAATCACAGCCATGGTCCCCATACATTTAAGACGTGAACTAGTCAGTAAGGCCCTTCTTACAAAACCCAACTAGGTGGGAACACTCTGCCTACCAGCTCACTATTGAGAGATGGCTCAAGTGGTGAAGCTCCCTCCACCACCTAAGAGCATGACACTGACCCCTCCCTGCAGGGTGGGGACTAGGATGCTGAGGAGGTGGGGCCAGAGGAAGCAAGGCTTAGGCTTCCTGCTTTTCCAGGTCACCAGGGCAAGGAGGCAGAGCTGGCCCAGGTTCCCATACGGGCAGCCCTACAGTGCAGCCTTGGATCTACAGAAGAGGTTGGGGCCCCAACATCATCCAAGGGCAAGAGCTACCCCATCCTTGCCCTCGAGCAGCCCCCAGCCTCCTCTAAGCCTCTGCTCCACTGGAAGGTGGTGCCAGGATGGTTTCCAAAGAACGCAGACTCCAGGGCAGGGTGAGCCTAGCCTGGGAGGAGCTCCCCTGCCCAGCAGCAGGTTGCACAACGAGGGGGCAGGCTGCCTCCCTCTCCAGTCCTTCTAGGCTGGGGAATACTTAGGGAGAGGAGCTCCCCACCCTCAGTGGGGTCCCACAGTTCCTCAGCTCCACAGCCTCTGGGCCTTGGAAACCTTTGGACAACCACCATGTCGTCATCAATTTGGTCCCTGTTGCCCCTGTATCTTGAACCAAGCAAGCCTTATCCTTCCCACCTCAGTTCTGCAAAGTGGAGTCCAAAGGAGAAAAAAAATTGAACAAAAATAATAGCGGGAGGCCAAGCTGGGCAATCTCCCAGTGAACGCCATGTGGCTTTAAATTCACCTCCCAGCTCTCCAGAGGGCACAGCAGATCAAGAACCTGGGGCTGGGAGGCCATACCTCCCTGGTCTGCTATGATTGACCAAGAGGCAGCTGGAGCTCGACTTCCCGACTTCCCTCAAAAACCATTCTACCAGCAGACCCACTGTGGGGGAATAGCCGGTGGGTGAGTTCGAACACACAAGGCTGCTTGAAGCTGGCCCTGGCCCACAGGGCAGTACTGGTAGATGGACGACCCATAACACAGATTCTATACACTTGGGCCTGCATCTCCCAAAGTGGCTAGGGACATGTGGGGGAAAGATGGAGACAGAGACAAATCTCTCACAACACAGTCCCTCTTTCCTGCCTTCCAGTACGCCCTGCTCTGTGCACCCACGTGGTGCCCATGAGATGTAGAGGGATGCTGGATCCCACCGGCAGGCACAGAGTGGCCCACCTCTGCTCTGCATCCCAATGTCTATCTGTAATCTCAGCCCTGAGAACCAGAACAGAGTCCTTTGAATTCCAGAATTCCAAGGCAAGACCCCTGACTCCAACAAAGGCTTCTACAGCCTCTCAGCTCCTCCACATTCATCTTGAGCTGGAAGCCTAGGGGTACCTAGACATGTGGAATGGCAACCACTGTGGTCTGAGCAGTGTGAGGGGAGATTTGACCCAGATTTGGACCCCATGAGCAGCAATGGAGCAAGGTATGCTCATGGCTGAGCTCAGTCCAGGGTTACCCCTCACTACACAGCAGAAGCACTATTAAGGGGGAAAGGCTTGGTGCCAGGCCCTGCCCCAAGACTACTGCCCAGATAGGCTAAACAGTGGCCTGGGTGCCAGAAGCCACAGCCCTTGGGGCATGGTCATCATCTACTCAACACTGCTTAACTACTCAATAGCATGGTGGCCTGTGAACAGGCATCCCCGAGAGCTGCAAACGGGGTGAAGTGGAAGACACTGGGAGATCCGCTGAAACAGACTGCAGCCCGGGCCCCTGCCTGAGCAGCTCTTCCACAGTCGACAGCACCGATGCAGCCTTCCGCAATCAGTGCTGAGCCCAGTGAACAGGTCTCCTGCAGGCTGGTCCACAGCTCTCCGGAGCAGCACCTCTCATATGCCCCGGTCCCAATCTATAGCATCTCCGAGACACTTTCCAAGTTTGCTCCCAGGGAGGCTCACATAGGTATTCTGAGCTGTCTTGAGTCTCTTGGCTCTCCACATAGATGTGGCTTCAGACAAGAATGAATCACATCTCAAAGGCACCAACGGGTGGTGTACACACACACACACACACACACACACACAGTGGGGGGAGGGGAGGGGAGGAGGGGAGGAGAGGAGAAGGTAGGGAGGGGAGGGGAGAGGGGAGGGGAGGGGAAGAGAGGAGAGGAGAGGAGAGGAGAGGGGAGGGGAGGGGAGGGGAGGGGAGGGGAGGGGAGGGGAGAGGAGAGGAGAGGAGAGGAGAGGAGAGGAGAGGAGAGGAGAGGAGAGGAGAGGAGAGGAGAGGAGAGGAGAGGAGAGGAGAGGAGATACCTAGCAACCCTATGCTGAAACATTTCAGTCCTCCTGTCCTGGGGAAGAACAGGAAGGTACAAACAAGTCTTAGTTGCTCTTCCATAGCTGGAAAAAGAAGGTTACACAGACTACCAAATTCAGAACAATCTCTGTGGTCCTGCTGGGCACATGTACACATAGGTACCAAGCAACTTTTAGAAGCAACTAAGGGTCTGGAGTGAGGAGCATCTGTGACGGGGCCACCCAAGGCAAGAGTTTACGGTACACAGAGTGTGGTACACACACACACACACACACACACACACACACACAGTCTGTCACCTAGATCTTCTCTCTCCTTCTCACCTGCTCACAGGGCTCCCACACCCCCAAGAGCCATCAGAAATTCAAGTTGTACTTTGGGAAGAGCTCTGAGCAGGACTCGGCAGTTCTCCACATCCTCCCCAGCCTTGCTGTTCAATGTTGTGTCTGTTCTCACAAGACTTAAATGCTGTCTTTTTCTTCAAGCCAGAAACCTCAGCCATGGGCCTGCCCCTCTCAGTCACATGAGGACCCCGTGCCCCAACTCTCCAGACACAGAGGAGATCTAAGCTGCTCGTCGGTCCTCCACCTGTACTCCAGGAGCCAGTCTGATAGAGAACCTAAACAGGCGTCAACAGCTTGCCACCCTGAGCAGACATCAGAGGGGCTGAACATCCCCAAAGGGAAAGCATGACTGAAGGCTGCCCTCTTCTTGCCGAGGAAGGTGGAAGGCAGAGCCAAGGTATCAAAGCATGGCTGGCTGATCCAGCCCACCGCCACCCAGAGAGAAGGTTAGAGTCCTTCATGTCCCTGAAGGGTGCCAGGCTTGTGAGTTCCCAGCTGACCACACAGCAACATGGGGACAAAAAGGGCTAGCCGGCAGCCACAAGGCCAAGGCCACATTGTGCGCTGTGGGGTCTAACCCACATACTCTCCCTCTCAGTCAATCCTGACAACCATCTACAGTATCACCGGGGAAGCTGACTCTAGGGTCAAGCCCAAGTCCTGGGAGCTGCAGGGTGCGCCTGGCCCCGCCAAAGCAAAACAAGCAGTGGCCAGCACGCAGCAGTGCTGAGCACAGAGCTGCAGGAGACCTGGAGGCCCAGACACTTCCCCTCACACAGCCTGCTGCCTTGGCAGGTGGCCACTCTGCCTGCTGCTCGACAGGGGCTAGGCAAGGAAGACAAGGCAGTCCAGCCAGGGGCCTGGAGAGGAGCCCCTCCCCTTCACAGCGCTTTACAAGCCCCCAGGAAGTCAATGCAGCTCTTCCCCATTCTTATACTTCAGGGCCTAAACAGTCACCTAGAGACCCACACCTCTCTGGCCCCCTCTGTAATCTCCTACACACCTTCCCCCAAGGTTTTCCACACACCTATGCAAACTGAAGCTCCTGAGAGCCACAGCCACCTTGCCCTCCTCACCGGACTCATCAGTCCCTGTCTCAACAGCACTTCTTACAGCCCCAGGCAGCCCCAAGAGCCATATTGTCCTGTCCACCCCCTCGGACCCAGAACACCTTCCCCTACTGTGCCCCAGCCCTGTTCATCATCTGGAACCCTCTAGCCTTGGCAACATCGTCCCTTCCCACGGGGCTGCAGCTGATCAGGACTGTGCACCCCGCAGGCTGCAAACTAACAGGGTCACACACACATGCACACTAGTGCAGCCCGCACCAGGCCACGGCCTCCATCCATCACCCAGGGCTCTGCACCCACTCCACATCATCACCTCTCATTCTGATGTTTAAAATTTCATTCACGGCAGCAGATTGGTTATTCCATCTCGGCCTTAATTAAAGAGGGCCCCAGAACGACATTTTAAACAGCAATGTCATTTTCTAATTGACATGGCTCCATTACCAAGAAAAATACGCAAACCCGCCTGAGACAGAGCACAAGCCCCTCCCCCGCCCTCCCAGAGGAGAGAGGGACAGCATAGCTTCAATTTTTAATCTGCTGATGAAATATTCAGGGGCCACAAAGGGATTGCATTTCTCCAAGGCATGGAATCATTGCCCTCTCCAGGCTCCCCATGACAGTAAGATACCAAGTCAGGGTGATGGGTCAGGGCAAACTGGAAGATAGGGAGCCCATATGCATAGGAGCTAGAAACTGGCCTGCTCAGCTACCACTACACACGCGTCCCCAGCCCCATGATGCTGTCCCACTGCTAGCTCAGCTCTTCCTGTGTCCCCCAACAACACCCACTTTGTGCAAGTAGAATACTTCAGCCAGAGGGACTAAGTGTCTGTCCAAGGCCCCAGTGATACTCACCAGGTCTATTGGCCCATCTTGGTGCCAGTCTGAGCTACATATGTTAAGGCCTACAGGCAACGATCAGGCCCCTAGCATGCTAATTTCCCAAGCAAAGAGCTGAGGGCTCAGGGCCTGGCGCACTAGTGCCAACCCCGCTCCACAGCCGGTCACTTACACTTAAGGCTACACAAGCCTGCACAAAGTCCGACAAGGTGGGTGCCGCAGAGGAGAGGAAGTTCTGTCTGTCTTGCTAGATTCGGGGACCTGATTAGATACATGTGCACAGCATGCAGTCCCCAGCAGTGCCAGCCAAGCCAAATCCAGCCCAAGGCCATTGTCAGCTTGGCTGGACACAGACTCAGAGAGTCACCAGAGTCAAAGTACAGAGAAGGCCAAGGCTCTCACCAGGACAGGGACAGGTCCCAGCTTATCCCTCAGCCTCGCCACTGCATCTCCTCATGTAGCGCACAGCTAGAAAAGCAGAGCCTACTAATAACTGCTCCCACTTCTGCCTCTCAACCAAGAATAAAAATGTTCTGACGACTCCAGGCCACAGCCAGACGGCTCCCAGAAAAAGGGGTCACCTGGCCAGGGAACCCCACTCAGCAGGTGCCTTCACCCCCACGCAGGTTCACTAGTGAGCTCAGGTGAAGCACACAGGCTATACCCCACCCTCCGTGCGGCACTGGCCGGACCACTAGGTCCACTCAGGGGAAAACACTATGAGAAACCATAGGAAGAACTCTGGCAGTCCCCACAGGACCTAGTCATTAAAACACCATCAGGGTTGCTGCCATACACTGTGTTAGACTCAAGGCTACCACCTCCCAAAAAGAGCCATTCTCCCCTTGCAGGGGAAACTGAGGCTCAAGGAGGTCAAGTGGTCAGCTAAAAGACACAGCTGAGGAGCGGGGGTGGGGGGGAGTAAAGCCAATGCTGTACTAGGTACATCACTCTGCTGCACCAGCCCAAGGGCTCCCTGAGGCCGGATCTTCCCTCCTCTGTGGTTTCCGCACCCAGTGTAGAGTGGGGGCTGATGTTGCCCAGCTGCCCAGCCAGCTCCAGACAGGCCAGTTAATCAAACACTCTCTAAATGATGCAGCCTAATGCTGCTGGCCCAGTGTGCCGGCCCAGCCATCTGGTAGACCAGCTTTCTCTGACCCCAGAGCTGATCAAGCTGTGAACAGAAGCAATGAGTCTGGGGTCCAGGGAAGAAAGAACAAGACCCAGCTGGGGTCAGGAGGTACTGAAGGAACAATGAGTAGCACTCACTGTCCATGCTGCTTCCACTCCAGAAGGACCTGCATATGATCTACCCACCTCCCCAATCAGCCAGGCTGTGTCTCCTCTGTGCACTCTCCCAGAGGGACATAACATTGTAGACTCAGCACTAGGGGATGGAGACACAGAGCTGCAATTCTGAGGGAAGGAAGCATACATGTAAGACCCAAGATCCCAAATGAGACAAGTTGGCAGGTGCCTAGAAGGCCCAGACCAAAGCTGGATGTCACTACACAGGGGAGCCACCGAGTGAAGTCACCATGCCAAGGCAGCCCTGCTCCCTAACCCCAAGATGATGGGCCCATATCCACACACAATCCTAATCTAGCAATAGTGAGCAACTGCGATCATCAACCTTCCCTGTCACCACTGAAGGGTGCAGGTCAGTGTATCCCACAGGAAGGGCCCTCTTTCCTCCCAACCTCTTACTCAGGCTTCCCAACACCCAGCATCTGCCTATCTACTCCTCCAGGTCCCATTGGATGCTCGTTTCCCTTTTAACAACTCCAGCCAAGCCTTCCATCCGGATCAAAGTATTCCTTCCCAAAGCTACCCAAGGCTGAACCATTGGCTAGCAACATACAAGTGTCAAGGCAAAGTCAAGGGCAAATAGGAGACAGTAGTTCTAGATCAGCTGGCGAACTGGTATATTCATGACCAGTCAGATCTTCCCCTGGAAGGGGCTAAAAGTGTGTTGAATGGAACAGGGTGGCCTAAGTCCCTTCCTGGGCAATGGTAAGCAGCTCCACCCAGTCAATATCCTCAGCAAAACCTGACTTCTCTATTAGGGGACACAACTAAGCAGCATATGCTCCTTCCAGAGCTTCACATAAAAACCATGGACAGCTAGGGTTCCATGGAAGCCTACTGACTACAGGCTGGGCAAAATTCCAGGGCTGGGGAGGCTGGGCAGGGTCCAGCTATGCACTGAAACTCAGGTCTCATTGGGACTCTCACCCACGCCCCACAGCCCAAGTCTCAACATCCAGCATCTTTTCTTTCACCCTGAGACAGGGTTTCTCTGTGTAGCCCTGGCTGTCCTGGAACTCGCTCTGTAGAACAAGCTGGCCTTGAACTCAGAGATCCTCCTGCCTCTGCCTCCTGAGTGCTAGAATTAATTAATTAATTAGCATGTGTCACCAGGCCCAGCATGCACCCAGCACAGGGGTACCCGGCGACATCCCATGCCTGATAGGATGAGCAGATGTAGAGAGGTAAGTCAGGCAGGAGTTAGACAGGAGGTGGCCACTTGGGCACAGCTGAACACAGTTAAAATCTCACCTGTGTGTCAGTCACCAGACTGGCCTTCTAAGTAAGACGGTCTTCAGATTTGCAACTGGAACAACTGATCAACGTCACAGACCCCAGGAGCTTTTGCAGGCAACTGCCCTGTGCTCTCTGGCTCTGGGAACAGGCACCTAGCATTCACAGCCCCATATCCAAGACACATCATAGTACAACACCAGTGCCCACTTTAATCTTCCAGTCAGGTCATCAAAATGTCCCACCTGACCACAGACACCCTAGTTCTACTTCCTAGGAAACTTCAAAGTCTCCCTAAACCTGTCAAAAATGCATCCTTCTGCTCAGAGCAGCCATGCTCCAGCACACACCCTCAGCATCTTCCCATCCATGTCCCTACAAAGGCATCATCAGGCCCCAACAGTGTGGTCGCTCCAAGTCTACAGCCCAAGTCCAAGACCTTAGACATCACTGCGATCCACCAGCCCAGAACACATAGCTGCCACGCCCCCACAGCCTCTGGATTCACTCCTGTCACTGGGCCCTTTCTCACCAGGCCCCACCAGATTCTACAGACAGAACCCATTTGGCAGTCTGCAACACCCAATCTGGTGCCTACCCTCATTCTTTCCCCAGGAGCAGTGAGCCCCCACCTCAGGGCCTTTGCACACACCCATGCAACTCAACCCAGAAGGCATTTCCTCTCCATCTCCACGTGCCTACTTCTCATTCTGTGCCTTCTGTTCAAATGTCACCCTGAGGAAGACTTTCTGGCCCCAGTGGCCAGGGACCCCTCTACATACCAGGACTTGACCAAGTTCAGTGCATCCTAGATCAGACACTACTCTTCTGGGAGGTGAAGGACAGGTGATACAAAGGCTGGTCTGTCTAGCCAGGCTGCCCACAGCCCCTCTGCAGCCCTCCTCAACAGATGCCCAGGTGTTCCAGCTGCCCATTCGGCCAAGGAGGTGGAAGGAGGAGAGCGTCTGACCCTCAGTGTCCAGCCTCCTGGACAGCAGGAAGCACCAGTCTGCTGGGAGTGCAGAGACAAAGGCAGGCTGACCACGGAGCACACGCAATCCATCTCGGTCAACACTGTGGCGGTGCGGCCGTCCACCCAGCGATTTACATTTTTATTAAATCACATGGGGAAATTAGAGACATTATTACTTGCCTGAGCTTCTTAACCCTTCCTATGCCCATTCCCCACACTCACTACTGACGCGCACTGTTGTGGGTGTAGGCTAAAGATCCCCAGCATCCACCTGGCAGTTCCACAGTCGTGTAGGCCCCCCATGAGTGCAGCCTGGGCCACACAATCCGTTCTCATAACACCTCAGCTGCCCTTCTGACCACTAGGCTAATCAGGCAAACAGGAAGGGGCCGGCAGAAAGGTCTTAGCTAGACCCAGCTGCCCCCTCCCCTGCCTCCCCAGACTCCTAAGGACTCAATGAGAACCCTCCCCAGGCAGGTTCCACAAGCGCCTAAGGATGAACGCTGCCCACTACTGAACAAACAAAAGGGAGAGAGGCTAGGCAGCTGCCATGTCAGTGGAACCAACCCAGCAAACCCTTGTCCAGCTCCATGCAGGCCCAGAGCTGGGTACAAAGTGAAGGCAGCCGGTCAGACCCATCGCTGCCAGCCACCAAGGGAGCATAAACCTTACACAGCTGGACTTTCAGTTACTGGCCTCCTCCCAGCAATGCTCAGGATCACTGGAGAACTGTCCTCCCAGGGCACTGTCACCTCACTAGCGACCTGTCTCCAGATGTCAGACTGTGCCAGCATTTTGCCAGCTGAGGACACTAACGCCCCACTAAGGTTACAGCCACTGGGCACACTCACTGTCTTCTCAAGCACCACTGCTCTAGAGCTCACCAGGAAGCAGTTCAAGAACAAGCCATCCAGGCAGCTACAGCCCAGGACCCCAACTTCAACTCTCTCTAGGCACCTCTGTCCAGTTAAGATGTAACCACGAGGCCCAGACTCCCAGGAAGCAAAGACCACAAGGAGGAGTGTCTTTTCCTCCGCCTCCACCTCCACGTCCCCTCAATCTTATAGTCAGGTTCCACACCAGGCCGTGCGTGCGTGGCCCAGCACTGAGTCCCTGAAAGCACAGGAGTCATGGGGACGGTGGGAGGAGCCTAACCCAGCAGGGCTGCTTGGTGGAGGTGGTGTACACGTGGACACCTGTCAGAGACAGAGGCTGGAGGGCACCAAGGACAGTGGCAGAGTCTGGCAGGCATCCACAGGGACCCAGGAGGAGTCTAAAACCTGGGATTTAGCCCTACCCTGTTCTTCTAGGAACTGAGCACTCCACACCCACCTTCACAAGAGGAATCTGGGCTGTGGGAGGGTGCCTGGGTTGGGGTTAGACAAGAAACCTCCGGTTTCCCCCACCCTGTGGCTGCTGAGTCAGGCACATGGGGCGGACCCCAATCACAGCCCCTTCCGGAGGGTGGCGGGCGTTGAGGCAGGAAGCTGAACCCTAAGAGAGAGCGTGAAGTCTAGCTGGTACCAGTCCACACAGTCTGTAAAAGCTAGCTCCCCTCCCCCACACACGCAGGACAGACACTCTCACACAGAAAGGGATAGGAAAACTGAGGCCTGGAGGCGGGTAGGGGAATGGGGTGTCCGTGTTTATGTTGCAGACTCCAGACAGGTAGGTCCCCACTAACCCACATCTGATAAACTCATGAGGGTAGAGATGGGGCTCAAGCCAGGTCAACTCCTAAAGATACTGAATCTAAGTCCCCAGGGATGAGAGCAAGAAACACAAGGGACAAGGAGACCACCAACCAGAGGGAGGACATGAACACAGGCCCAGAGATGGGAAAGCACAGAGTGCAGGCATAGGTACCGTGGGCTCAGCAGCCAGGCCTGGCACAAAGGCAGTCCAATGTCTGTATGTCATACATTGGTAAGACACAACGGCCAGAGAGATACATCTGCTGGACACACTCCTGGCTGCTCCGAGGGAGGAAGCACTCTTTCCCACAGTTACAAAAACCTTGCACAGAGGAGAAAGAAACCCAGCATCTAACACACAGGCTCAGGACTGTGCTCAGTACAGTACTAGTGAGGACGGGCCCTGAGGCATGGGGACCCTGCTGGACAAGTGTCTCCTCTGGTCACTAGAAAGACCAGTGGAGCTGGAACAATGGATCTATTCCCAAGCCCCTGTTGGGGTACAACCAATAACAGCCTCCCTTTCTGGCCCTGGGAACTCCTGCACTACCGGATGGTTCTAGAAGCAGCCATCCCAGATGCCCCTTCCAGAGAAATACTTCTCCCCTAGTGGCAGATCTGCGCACCTGATCACCTTCCCCATGGTGAATGTTCCCATCCCAGTCTGCAGGCCCATGAGCAACTCTTCTCCCTGCCCCTGGGACTAGGACTCTGCAGTTCTGAGAGACCCTCAGCCATCACTCCCTACTTCAGGGCCAGAACCAAGCAATAAGCCCTACTTCAGTACCTCTTATGACCACTCTAGAGGTGAGAGCCATGGCCCCACACACAGAGAGATGAGAAAGCAAAGACTCAAAGATGGAAACACGCTAGACACATCTGCTGCCCAGGGTTCCCATGCCGCTGATGGCTCCCAGGATGTCCAGCCCTCACACACCAAATAGGACACACACACTGCCAAAGGATAAAGCTGCCCAGCCCTGCAGCCCAGTGATGACTTAGACAGTTCTGAGACAGAAGTGCCCTCATTTCCCACAGGCCAAATGCCTGAGCCCAGGGCACCTCCAATGGGCAGCCACATGGAAATCTGTAAGGTGATGGACTTTTCCAAGAAAGACCACACACACACACACACACACACACACACTGTGAGATTGTCTTTCCTGATCTCTAATCAAAGGATTACCTGAAAACCCCAGCATGCACACATGCAGGTTCCGTGAGCACTACCTCTATCTTATCTCCCATGTGGTTCACACTGAAGAGAAGCCACTACTACCACCTGGGCCAGCACCAAGCCAGCCAGGGAAAGAAGGACTAGGAGGGAAGTCAGAGAGAGGAGTCCTGTTCCTGCCAGCCAAATCCCCCAAACCTGATGGGTGGCCTAGTGCACAGAGACAGTCGGCTCCAGCCACCTCTTCATGGAGGCCACCACCCTGCTGTAAGCTAAGCAACTTCAGGGTCGGTGACACCTCTCTGAGCCTGGTCCTCGTGTGAATGGCGCAACTCTCTCTCAGGACTCTTAAAAGGTGGAAAGGCTTAGTAGGCTGACACTGAGAGAACTCAGTGAACCCAGATGTCCATGAAAACACAGCCCTGCCCAGGCCTGGAGGTCAGGGCAGCCTGAGTTGAGTTCAGGATACCATGTCCACCAGTCAGTCACCAGTACAAGTCCTGGCTATGCTGAAATGGCAGCCAACAGGTAAGAACCCCCAACCCAGGATGAGCTCTGCAGATCCCTAACACCCCTAACACAGCATACACACTGTGTGCTGGTACAGGGCCAGGAAACAAATCGACACAAGCCACAGCGCAGCTCAGTACTGCCCTCACTACACCCTGCCCAGCCGGGTCTCAGCTGGGTACACTGCCAATATATTTACCCAAAGTCTATGCCCCACCCTGCCAAGAGTACACACCTCTACCAAGAACCAGAGAGATGAACAGGGAAACTGAGTCAGACACTAAGGTATACACCTGCCACCACCCACTGCCCCAGGGCTGCTCCCAGAGGGAGAAGAGAAGGAGTCACCCCTCCACACCAGCGCGAGGAGTGGACGAGCCAGAAACAGGGTCCTGTTCCCAGGCCACACAGACATCCATGTGAGCTCCTGTCCAGAGTTTGAGGCTTGGGCCAGGAAGCCGGGTGGAGACTGGAGGGTGGGGCCCATCTAACCCAGAGTTGCTGAAAAGAGCCCACGAGGAAGTAAAAATAGGAAATAAAAATAAAATTGCTCTGACCGGCCCCAGTTGTTTGTGAAGGAAACAGGGTATCTCCTTGCCTAGCAAGGCAGGCTGGCTCCAGTACCTCCCAGACGCAAGGCGTCCCCACCCTTGCTGACACCATAAGGCTAACCAGGCGCCTGAGCCCCAGCAGGAAGTGTTGAAGAGGGGAGTCCTGAGGTCCTGGATTCAAATTCTAGCTCAGCAGCTAACCAGCCACATGACTTCTCTGTATCTCCCTGTGGCTTCAGGCATGGGGAGGGAGAAGGGGGGAGCTATACCACACTGTACCCCACCCTGCTGAAGCCCCCTGTGGCAGGAGCTGCAGTCCAGTGAGTCCTGCTATGTCCCCCCCATCTGCAAATCCGCTCGCTTTGCCTGAAGTGGACAGTAGAAAACAAGGCACTAGAGAGCAGTCCTCCACAGGCAGCCTAGCCCTTGGCTCCCCCACCCGCACAGCCTGCCTGCAGCTCTCAGACCTGATTTCCTCATCACACAATGAGAGGAAGCCTTCCTTCCTACCCTTCCCTGCTGAGCCTTGCCAGCATTCACGCCAGGCTCCTTTACACTAAAGTGTGCGCAACTGACCCTGGCTTTGGGCCCTACTAACTACATCCCCTGGGGCATAGACCTCCTTTGGAGACACAGTTAGAAAGCAGGGACAGGCCACTGGACCTTAGCTGGCACACTGCCCTCTCCCTGACAGCACCAGGCACCTTCTGGGTCAATACTCAGGCCAGTAGGGAGTGGCGAGGGTGCCTCAGAAAGGAAGTTTAGGTGCTGTAGACAACTAGCAATACCTGTTGTGGTCTAGGCCTGGAGAAACTGGAATATAACACACGACAAGCCCCGTGCATGGACACAGTGTGCATACAGACATACAGATACACACAGACAATGCACAAACCTCATGCATGAACACAGTTACACATGAATACAGATACACTCAAGCATAGTCATGCACACACATACGTGGGCACTACACAGAATCTCAAACATGGATGTGCGTATGCACTTAGACATGCTCACATAGGGCCATGTATACAGGCAATACATGAACTTCATATATGGACACAGATATGCACAGACACACAACCATCCAGACTCACACATGGCCAACAGAGCAAACCTCTTGTATAACACAGGTATGCACACAGACATAAGCTTACATATGGTCATGCATACTCCACACATGGACAATACACAGGATCTCCCACATGAACAAGTGTGCATACTTGTTACAGGTGGCTAGCACACAGAAGCTCATGCACAGACACAGTATGTAGACATATGCACACAAGCATGAACATTCACAGGTAAACAATACACAGAATTCTATGCACAGACACAGAGTGCACAAAGATACAAGCTCACACATAGCCATGAACACTTATATGTGAACAATACTCAGAACCTCATACGTGGACACACATATGCAGACATGATACACATGAGGCTATGCACACTTACATGTGTATAATACTCAGAACCTCATACATGAATACAAGTGTATATACAGATATACATACATAGCCATGCACACTCACATGTGAATGATACACAGAACTCCATTAATAGACACAAGCACACACACAGAGACACACATGCATAGCCACATATATTCAACGTAGCTAATACACATGGTCATACACACTCATATGTGGACGATATGCAGCACCTCACACACAGGCATGATGCACACACAGAGGGTCAGACACGGGCACAAGTCCATCCACCTACACAGGTACATACACAAAGAACAAAGACTTCCTCACTCACACTTTGCCTCACACCCAGTTGCACAAACAAGCAGGAGGACCCTGCGCTCTTAGTGTTTGGACTCTAAAAGTCCAGGGAAAGTCTGAGGTGGCCAGCATGGCCTGGATCCAAGCAGGAAGACTAGAAGAGAGGATCACACATTACAAACCAGGTCCAGGCTTTCTGCCAAGTGGGCTGCAGGCTGTAGACCCTACAAGCTAACCAGGAGACCGGTAGGCCCAGGTCCCCATAAGTGAGATAACAAGTGGGGACCGAGGACAAAAGAACAAAAGGACCTTCAGCCCTCTAGTCCCCCAGGCATAAAGGACTAGCCCCATGTGCTTACTGCCAGCCCTGTTCAGATGCCCACTGGTCAACAACGCAGGTCCCTCAGTCCCCAGGTTCCCACACCAAGTGAGGAGGCCACAGCAGGAGGCGATGGTAATAGTGACAACAGTCACAGTGTTGTTCTCAGGAAGGCAGCCAGGGAAACCTGACGGAGGGAGGGGGTAACCTGCAGGCCTGCCGCCAGGAGGGGTGGGGGGTCTCAGGGAGAAAGGCCCCTTCAAGAGTCCTGGTGGAACCTGAGCCCTGGAGGCGCTCCCAAAGTCCCAGAAGGCGCAGGGCCCCCCAGAGTCTCCACCATGCAAGGCTGGAATCATGGCCAAGAGTAAGAACAGCACAGCCCCCTCTGATAATGACTTCACAGCTTATCAGGCATGTCCAGGGCCACGTGGGCCCAGCAGCCGTCCTCTCCTCTGCCCCATGAGTGACTGTGTGTCCAGTCGCCTGGCACGGGAGACACAATAACTATCCACAAGTAGATAAGTTCCCAAGCCACTGCAGGCAGGGAGGCCATGACATCAGCATAGCAATACCAGCTGGCCAGCCGCAGCTTCAAGAGCCAGCTGCCCAAAGGGTACACACCACCCACCAGTGGGCTATCCAAGGGTGGCTCAGTGACCTGTCCCATGACCCTATGTCCAGGAGCCAGAAGTGGTTTTCATGTCCTGCAGCCAGGTGGACAGAGAGTATGTCTGATACAAGAAGGCCCTGCAACACTGCAAAATTCTAACTTATAAACCACAACACATCAGTCATGGGAGCTAGAACGAGCCAACCGGGTCAGCTGCCTGGCTGTAGCTACACCCCAAACATCTGCCCAGAAAGGCCTGGCCAGGACAGCCAAGGAAGCTGCCAGTGCCCACAGCTCTGCCTCCCAGACCAAAGAGGCCTCATGAAGCATGGAGCAGGCCAGTCCTCCTCACCTGGGCCTTCAGGGGCAGGAAGAATGTGCAGTTAAAGAGGACATCCTGAGTAAAAAAGCTGTCTGTAGATGGTAATGTCACGTGCACGCCCCACCCAGGTCAGTCAAACTTCTCCAAAGACCACAGGTAGTCCTGTGAGGGTGAAGGAGCTAGAACCACAGGAGTCCAGGCACCCATCCCAAGACAAAGCCGGGACCACCTCCCCTCTTACTCACGTCAGACCTGGGGCCCACCCTACTAGTGGTGGCTTAGCCTTGGTCCAAGCACTGCCTTGAGCTATACAGCACCATCAAGACAGAGTCCATGACGCCCAGAAGGGAGTGTAGGCCTAGGATACAGATGGGCTAGAGTCCATCCAAAATCTGGCCCACAGCAGCATCTGGAAAGGACCTCACCCCTCCTCAGACTTTCCCTGGACCTCCCTTCTTGCCTAGGAACCACCATCCATCTGCAACTTCCTGCCTTGACTTTTGCTAATACACCTCCTGTATAGCAGCAGAGCCTTCACCACATATCACCTCACAGGCTCTATCCCCCAAGAGAAGCCAAGCATTCAGACCCCAGTGGCCTTCTGCCCTCACTAAGACCTAACCCACGCTTTCCCTGGCCAATGCCCCTAGACAGGTCTGTGACCACGCCGCTTGCCGCTGGCCTCTCCAAAGCTCCTCCTGAGCACATATTCTCCCACTCTGCATCTCTACATCCTGTGGAATCCCAGCCTTCCTCAGGATGCCATGCCTGCCCCTGCATTATCTTCCCATAGCAGTAGCTAGAGGGAGGCCTTGCCTGTGCACCCTAGGGAGCTCCTCTGTGGGCTAGGTACTCACGGCCCTGCCTCAGCTCCCTCATCCCTTGCAAGACTGGCACTCAGCAGGCAGAGCTACAAGAAACCAGCACATCTGACTTCTCTTTGGGGTTGAAGTTCTGAAACTGCACCCACTCGTGCTGTGGTCAGGAACATAACTGCTGGCGGCCACAGCCAAGGGACACCCAGAAGTCTTAAAGCAGATCACAACAGTGGAAAGAGCATGGCTGTCAAGCTGAGGGATGACAACATCAAAGAGGTCTACCCCAGAAGCCAGGGAAGACACCTGCTGATTCTGGGGTAGGGGCTCTGCAGAGGGCATTTTCCATAAACACCCTACAGGGTTTTAACACACAGCACAGGGGATTCCGCAGCAAAAGGCCCAGGTGTCACCTACCCTGAAGGACAGGGTACTCAGAGTCAGCCTATCCAGAGAGAGACTCAGATACTGGGCCCTGGGGGGGAAAGGCTGAAACCAATTCTGCTATAAACTGCCAAGGATCCTGGAGGGCAACGCAAACATACACCCCCCACCTCCACCAAAGTTGGGTGTCCATCCTTCCTGCTTGCCACCAAGGGAAACAAGAGAGGAAGAGTTATACAACTTGAGTCAGAAAGTACATGCATGCAGCAGGGAGTGAGGGATAGCAGTACCTAAGAAGCTGCAGGGCCTGGAGACCACATCACCCAGCCTTTCTAGGCCAGGTCTCCAGGGTCCCAACACCAAGTGATGGCAGGTGCCCTGTCATAATACCCAGGGACTCCAAGAGGGAAAGAAGCTCTGCCCCTCTTGGCCCTGGTATCCAATGACTAAGGTCCCCACCTCCCCAACCCTCCTCAACCTTGATCCTAGGCAGAAAGTCCAGAGCAGGTAAGTGGGGGTGGCTCTGCCACCTCCCCTGGACTCTGGTCCCAATCAGAGCTGTCCCACAGCCACAGCCAGCAAAGAGGGACAGGGCCAGTACTTCTTGTAGTCTCTGTAGCAGATAATACCGAAAATGACCTTAGGAATAGGAATGGGGATGGACCAAATACATGAAGATTGACTGACTGGCGAGAAGCCTATTGTTCCATCCAAAATGGGTCTGAATAGGGCCACCTACGCTAAAGAGAGCATCTCCAGTGGGCAATGACCCATAGGGGGCCAGCGGGGTCACATTCCACATCTTGAGAACCAGAGAAGAGACTAGAAATCGGGTCATCAGGGGAGCAGCTAAGAGGGGATCTGTGGTCACCACATCCCCACCAGGTCTGGGCTCAGCCTCAGCTCCACACAGAGTTAATCATTCCCACATAAGCCAACCACATGCCCCCACATCACACACACACACATGCACACACTCACATGGTTCCCACAGCACACACCTGTGACCCAGCTAGCAAGAGGAAGGCCAGAGAAGCCTGGCTTGGGCATCCCATCCCTAGAGTCTCCCTGGGGCCACTGCTCTCTGGAGAAGGTCTGCTTTAACTACATAGCCTACCTAGCAAACTTGTACTCATGATTCAAAACCTAACTGTCACACTTCCATGAAGTGTCCTCAATTTCCCAGGCACCTTAAACTTAGGTGGTGGCTGGCAAGGGGTTGACCCACTCATCTGTAGGCCCCATGCCTCTGCCCCTCCCCCTCCCTTTCTTAAAAAACACAGTATCTGCAATGCATGTCCCTTGCCCCCAAAGGGTCTTCTCTAATACTCCCAGTTGAAATCCAGAGCCACGTCCAGTTTCACCACCAATGGCTAGCTAAGAGCCCATGGCATCCTGGGTCTCAGGGGCACTCCAGTCTGATTCCTGTCCCTCTAAGTCAGGGAAGGGAACACAGTCATTCCTAAGGAGCTGGTCCCCAGATGTGTCACAAGACTGAATGGCCACCAACCCAGAACAAAGTCAAGATGCCAGAAAGGAAATACAGAGGCCTCCAGCTGCCAGGGGCCCTAGGGAGGCCAAGGCCCAGAGGGAGAAGAGCTACTTAGAGACACATAGACATCTGGGGAGAGAGAACCTGGGCAGGGCAGAATCAGAGGCTCAGGTGGACCCCTCTCCTCCAAACTAAGAGTAGCTGTAACATCTCTAAAAGCCCATTCTGCAGAACGAGCAGACAAAAGGCATGTCCAGACATCAGAAGTCTGAAGGAGGGACATCTACCAGGGTCCCTGAGCTGAAGGAATGGCTTATGCTGTCGCTAACACAGGCTGCATGGTGCCCAATGCTGTCTGAGGGGCACCTGTCTGGTAAAGTGTCTAGACACCAGGCCTTGGCTTTCCAAAGAATGAGGTTACACGGCCCTGCCAGCCCTTTCCAGAGCACTGGGCATCTTCCAGCTCCAGCAAAGCCAGAGGCCGATTCCATCAGCTCAAGTTGGGCAATACATGCTTGGCCCTGCCCTCAGGAAGTCTCGGAAAAAGACACAGGATCAAAGCCGGCCACTCGGGACTCACTCTGGCTAAGCATGCCCTCTACCAGTCAGGCCTGGAATCCAGTCTCAGAAGCCCCATAAGGAAGCAGAGTGACAGTAGGCAGAGAAGCAACTGGTTTGAAGACAAAATTGAAACCCAGACAGCCTGATGCCACCCTTTACAAGGTCCAAGGCAACAACACAGAGGGTAGCCCATGTGGAAAGCTAGCTAGCCTGTAGACAATGGGGAGGGGAGGCCACCAAGCTCCTGAAGGCCAGGTCAGTCTCCTAGGGCTCCACTCCAGAGGTCCTGGACAAATGAAGCACCTCCTGAGCCTGCAAGCAGCTACTCCAGCCACCTGGATTGTCACCGCCTGACCTCTGCCCGGGGCCAGCACGGACACTTAAGCTAAATTGGTCAATTATGGGATACTTAGATCCCTCATGGGGCTTCCCAGCCTCCCTGCACTCTGGGCCGCAGCACCAGGAAGCCAGTTGAATCAGTAACCTCATTACAGCCTGCGCACACCCAGTGGCTTTGAACTCCGCAGGGCTTATCCACAGGCGCTGCAGGATTTACACACACACACACACACACACACAGCCTAGCCTACACCCAGCCTAGCATGCTCCCATCCCCTCCCACTCAGGATGCTATAGCTTCCACTAATAGCCTTGAGCTCCAGGATGCTGTCTAGAGAGATGGCCAATGGGACAGCAGAGACACAGGGAGGCTAGGACAGGCTCCTATCTCCATGGAAAAATAGACATAGCTCCCCTGAGTTTCAAGACCAACTGATAGAACTTGCCCCTGAATCAGGACTGGTCATCATGAAGGAGACTTGAACTTGAGCCTCAGTGCTGACCTCTCCCTAAAGAAATCCAGGGTCCCTGTGCCCTGTCCCAAAACGGCCCTCAGGGCATCAACTCTGATCCCACAGAGCAGACTCCTCCAAAGCCAACCTGGTCCCTAGCACCATCCAGTACACCGGGCCTGCCTGTCCTTCCAGGCCAGGGCATAAATTTATGACCACCATACACTCACCTATCTGGAAAACCATGAAGACACTCCCTGACATCATAAGCCCCAGGGCTTGGGATATATAAGTCAATGGGTTAAGAGATTTCCCCAAGAACAGGGCCAAAGGCATAAATGGAGGAAGTGGATAAACTACAAGGGATGGGCAAGACAGGGTCCTCTCCTCAATCTCATAAGCAGGACCACTGGCCAGGAAAGGTGAAGACCACATAAGTCAGGCAGGGGCCAGCCTAAGAGGAAGCCCCTGGGAGCCCCCTCCCCAGTCGAGACACCGAGGAGATACTTCCACCTTAGCTCCCCCCCCCCCGTCCGCCGCCTCCAGGCCACCCCTGCAAGCGCAGGGGGCCTGAGCTGACTCCACCTGTCACTCCCACCTAGCCTCATACAGTGCCACCTCTCACCACGACTGCTGCATCCAGGCCTGCCTTTGGGCCTTTGGTCTGGCTATCCTTGCCATGCACCCCCTCCTCTGCCAGTCTCTCCATGGGCTGAAAGAGGCTGAGCCCAGCAGGTACTCCCCACATACATGGGGACAGAGGTCACCAGCAGGCCCAGGGCCTCCTTAGGAAGGACTTGGCACAATGCTGCTGGATTCCTAAAGGCCAGGTCACAGTGCACATGTATGTGTGCATACACGTGTGCATTCAGCCTAGGGGTAGAAGCAGAGATAGCAGCAGTGGTCCTGGGAAACCAGACTGGGCACGGACCCCACTCTTAGAGACAGCTTCTTGAGATGCTGACGGAACAGGACCCAAACGAGTTCAAGAACAAGTTTTGGCCCAGCTGAAGATCAGGGCTGGGTCTGTCTGGGAAATCAATTTGCAGAGCAGAGAACCTCACGGAGACATGGCAGTGAAGTACCAAGGCAAGCAAACCCTACCATGGAGCTTCCAGCACTAAGTGAGGTTGCTCCTGGGTCACCCATGAGGTCCTGAATTAATCCCAGTACATACACAGCGGACACCCAATGGATACACATCAGCATCCTCTCCAGGTGGGCGGGTCCTAAACAGGATAGGAGAGATTTCAAAGAACAGGGCTGCGAGAAGCAGCCAGGCCCACAGATCCATGTGAAGTCTAGGAGACCCTGAGAGGCCTGCAGCACTGGCCTGCTGCCTCATGGTGGGGTGGAAGGCAGCACCAGGTAAGTGGGGGGGGGGTGTATATGTGTCTGTGCACACCCAGGCCGCTCCCCACACGTCCTGGGCCAATTTTATTTAGCTGCTTTCTGCTCCGTTTCACGCTCATTCAGCTGCTGAGCTAGACAATTGCTTTGTAACTCTAGGGTGCAATTTCCCTGTCTGTGAGGCGCTGGGGCACGACTGCTCAGAACATCTCGCACCAGACTCGGGTGGGTGTGCTCACGCGCAGTTCTTCGCTCCACCAGACTCGCTGAGCCTTGGGGAGAGGCATGCAGCAGCTGGGGTCTGTCAAGGGAGCCCAGCAAGGGACTAGAAACCTAGGCAGGGGACACGCAGCCAAGGGGCCAAGGGGTTGCAGCTGTCTTCTCTTGATACCCACTTTCCACCTCTGCTCCCATACCCAACCGCACGGGGGAGTCTCAGGATGGTTTGGGCTCAACACTGGTGATCTGGCCCTGTCCGGACACAAGGCAGAGAACCAGAGAGGACTTGGTTACAGACCTCACCTTGGGAAAGAAAGAGGCACACCCCACAAAGAGCTCTGTGAACTCCCAACCAGCCAAAACAGGCTACAGGTCCAACAGCCTTGAAAAGCAAGGAATGCGTCCATTTTACAGATGCAGGTGGCTGAAATCAATTGTCCAGATGTGTTTGTCCTTCAGGGCCCTCTGTGACCATGGAAGAGAGTCTGAATGGAAGGGAGAAAGGACAGGAAAGGAACAAGTACACCTTAGGACAGACTGCAGGCCATGAGTAGGTGGACAGACCATCTCCCCCAACCCTTCCCCAGCACTGAAACTAGCCCGTTTCAAAAGCACTGGGTGCTGGTGAGGTGACTTAGTGGGTAAGGTATTTGCTTACCAAGGTCTGAGTTAGATCCCTAAGACCCGCACGGTGGTAGAAGGAGAAGCAACCCCCAAAAGCTGTCCTCTGACCTCCACACAAATGCATGTGTACCTGCAAGTACACACACACACACACACACACAGCACAACACACACGCATATATACACACACACAAATAAAAGTAATTTTAAAATTTCTTTAAAAGAGCATTGGGACAAAGGGTTGGAAGGTGAGCCTGCAAACGAACACACTCCAAGCCACAAACTGGACACCTACACTCTGGAGAGCTAGAACTCCAGACCCCATCTCTGGCCCAGCTGATGGCCAGTTCCCATGAAAATTCAGCAGCCAATCTGATACCTCAAGGCCTTCCCGGGCCCACAAGCTTTAGGCATAAGGAGCACGGAAGGAAAGCAGGTCTTGGCTTGTCCTGGCCCTAGGCCATGCACAAGGCCTACGTCTTGAGACAGCTGAGCCAGGTCCACCAGCCCAATTCTCCGCAGAGTCAGGCCTCACTCACCGCGGAGACCCTGGCCCTAACATATTCTAACATAGTGAAACCCCGTATCACTAAAGACAGGAAGCCAGGGGCAACCTCACTGACCGGTGGGTCAACACTCTCTCATAGCACATTCTGATACTAGAGCCCTTCTGATATGCACAGCTAGCCCTTGGGTGGAGGGACACAGGCCGGAGCACCCCTACAGCGACCACAGAGCGGCAAACCCTCTGAGCCTCTTCCTTTCCTAAAGGAAGGCATGAGGGTAGGGCAGGGTCCTACTCTTATGCTCAGCCTCCAGGACAGTCATGGCACGGATGGAACAGGACACTAGCGTGGCAATCAGAGGGACCTCCCGGAGGAGGTGTACCTAGCCCAGGCCCTGAAGGACAGGCACAGCTGGAAGAGCCGCCTGGGCCCTGGCAGACCTGGCCCTGGGAGCCAGCCTACGGCAGCCGCCCCACATGACCAAGCTGTGGACTCAGCTCTGCACCCCACACATCCCACAGACTCTGAGCAGGGCAGACCTGTGCTGTGTGGAGGGCTCCCCACCCTCAGCCAGTCCTTCCTGTAGGCCTAGCTCTCTGAGCCCACATCTGAGCAGATGCTTGTGCCCAACATAACAGTCAGTGCCAGCCCAAAGAAGACAGGCGGGCAAGGCCACTGCCACAGTCAGACCACCATCAGGGGGTCACTTTTTCTCGCCCTAACACCTCCTCAGTCAACAACAGAGTCCCCTCCAGAGTTTCCCAAAACAAATGCCCAAATGAGTAGGCAGCTGGGGGCCTAACCATGAACTGCCTCGTCAGGCCCAAGCTGGACTCCAAGCCCAGCCTCCTGAGTCATGTGACCCTGTTATTTCGGGACGCCCGGAATGTGCTCTATTTTGGGTCACAAGGGCTCTGATGCTACTAAAAAGCCCCCTCACGCAGGCCCCAAGTTCACTAGGTCCCCAAAGTACCCCACAAGAGAGTGGTTGGAGGCCTGGAGCCCTGCTTCTGGGAACCTGTTACCCTCGCAAACAAACGGGCCACTAACAACTGAGAGGGTCAGTGCAGTCTTGGGACCTTTGGACTCTGCAGGCTCAGCCTTCCAGTCCCACCATCCAGGCTGAGGCCAGCCCTTACCCCACTCCCCGACAGGCATGGAGGAAGGCCAGCCCTGGGCAGCAAGGCCAGGAAACAGGGGCTGCCTGGGGCAAATTCCCCAGCCTCCCTTTCTTCTCAGTTCTGTCCCATACAGATCAACTCAGTGGACAGAGGCTCAGAGGCTACCTGGACTGCCAAACACCACACGGTTCAGGCTGGGAAGGGCCCTCAGTCCCAGACCCCAAAAGTAGCAGGGTAGTGAAGAAGGGATAGCCAAACCTTCCTAGCCACTTCAAGTCAGACCCAAGCAGCCAGTGGAGACCCTGGATGAGCAGGCTCCTCTGACACTCAGCCCCCAGGAGGGATTAGGCTGTGTTGACAGAAGGGCTTAGGCAAGTAGCCACTTAAATGGACCTTCAACTGCACTGGACTTCAGAGCTGGTCACAAGCTTAGGAAAAAATAAAATGTAATCAGAGCCCAGGACTCAGCCCTGGGGCATGGGCTGCCTGAGAGGCCACAAGCTGGTCCTGAGAGCCACTCTGTGAACCCAAGACTCTGGGTCTCCTAGTGGGGGGGGGAACAGTAGCTCCGAGACACGACTCCTCTTCTTGGAGTCTCCAGTCCAGCCACCCTGCAATCTCATTCCCAGTTCTGTGTGTACCAGCTTCTAGAATAGGCTCTGTCCCTCCTGTGGTGTTGCTTCCCATCCCAAGACCCTAGCCATGTCCAGGGTCTGCGACTGGGCAAAGCATTCCTGTCCTAAGGACCCAGCTCTGTGCACATGAAGGCTTGGCTGGAAGCGAAAGAGGTGTCTCAGGAGCCCAACCAACCCGACATCAGACCCTGCAGCAACAAGCCACAGCAACACAGCTTTCTTGTCCGCGGACTTTGGCAGGGGGCTCCAATGCCAAATCCACCACTTAGTCTCTAAGTGTGGCCTCTACCAGCCAGTTTCTCAACTGCAACATGGACAGGAGTTTACAGCCTGGGAGGCAGACCCGCAAGCTCAGCTGAGCTCCCATGGTCTCCATTGCTACTCCTAAGGATGGAGTGTCTGAAGCTTTGACAAACTTGGAACACTCTACCCAAGTCACTCTGCAGCAGACCTGGCTGTGGGCTGTAAGAAGGTTGGGGCCAAAGGGAGGCCACCTCCCCAAATCATCAAAAGTCTTAAAAGCCATGCTAGGTTCTGATCTCCCCAGGGTAGCCAAACTGCACCCCAAGCTTCATAGGGGATGGGTAGGCAAAGAGGCAATGATCATCATGGAGCTTCGTCCATAATCAGCTGTCCTGATTGCCATTCAGCACAAATTCTTCACCAGCCTGACAGCCTGGCTGCTGTCCTCACCACCAAATTAATATCCTTCCCAGAGCTCATTTACAAAGTCTCTCTACACTGCTTCCCTCTGGTTCCCAAAACCCCAGCGAGAGTAATGGTTAGGGGGTTCCGACCCTGCTCGGTTCTACTCCCGGAGTTGGCAGGCTGTCTGCGGCTGAGAACTGCTGGCGGGAGGGCAACAGGACGGACTTTTCTGCCGATGGGCTATCCTCCCCCTAAATACCACGGAGAACAACTAGGGGTGCCAGAGTGTGGGGCCCCGGTTCTGGGTTTGATGTTTCTGATCACAGGCCTCTGAGTGACCATGCCCACCTAGGTTTGGGCTGCTGTAGGGGAATGGCAAGATCGCAGACTCCGTCCTGGGCGAACAGACACCCAGGGGCCAGCGGCCTGCTCCAAATAGCATCCCGACGAGCCCGGAGGAGCAGTGGCCTCCTGGAGCATAGCGCGTCGCCCCCATCCCAGTGCCAGGGAGGCCTGGAGCCCTCCAGCGAGCGCAGAAGTTGCTCCTCTGGCGTGGCCCGGTTCCTGGGCGGCTGGGGCTCGGCGCCCCGAGGTTCTGCGGACGCGCTAGGCGCACCGTGAAGGACCCTCTCCACGTCCCGAGCGAACCTGCCGCTCGCCCCAGCCCCGCCGCCCACTCCTGCTCCCCGACAAGTCAAGAGGCCCGGCGCCTTCGCCCTCTCCCGCCGCGCGCTCGGGCCCGGGAAAAGTTGCCCTGTGCCCACTCGCCTCCCCCGGGCCCGGCGCGCCAACTCTCGGTACAGCCACGGCGCGGGGCCCAGCGGGCCCGGCCGGACCCCCCACGCGCGCTGCGCACGCGCCCCCGCCCCGCCGGCCCCGGCCCCCTCCCTCGCCCGCGCCGCCGCGGCCGGCACTTACCGAGCGGCAGGAAATGTTTGGTGTCCATGTCTGCGACTAACTCATGCCCGGCCGGCGGCAGAGCAGCGGGGCGGCAGCGCGGCGGCCCCCGGCGCGGCCGGCCCGGGCCCGGGCGGCGGGGAGCCGGCGGCGGCAGCGGCAGCGGCGGCGCGCGGAGGCCGCGGCGCGGCGAGTTGTTGCAAAAGTCGCCCAACAATGTAAACTACTTGTGCCTGCGCGCGCCTCGCGCGCGCGCCCGCCACCCGCGCCTCCGCCGCGCGCCCGCGACCCGCTCCGGCCCGGCCTGCAGCGGGGGGAGCGGCGGGGGGCCCGCGACGGGCGCTGACTCGGCGCAGCGCCGCCGCCGCCGCCACTCGCCCCGCCCGCAGCCGGTGCGCGCCCCGCCCGCCGCTGCCGCCGCCGCCGCCCCGCGCTCGCCTCCAGACCCCGAGTTGTGAGCGTCCTGCAAACTTGCAAGTTTGCGTCTGCTAGGGGATCCCGGGAGCCCGTGGGGCGGCGGCGTGGGAGGAGGGCGGGGCGGCGGGTTGAAGAAGCCTTCCCTCCCCAGCTGCCCAAAATCCCCGCGGCCCGCGGTGGTGGAGGAGGAGAGCGGGGCCGGGAGGAGAGCTCAGCGGCCGGGCCATTGTCTGCGCGGACACACAAAGAGGCCGGCCGTGGCCGCTCGGGGACCCTGGTCGGGCAGGGCTCCCTATAAGAGAGCCAAGGCCCCTGTACACCCAGACGGACACATGGGGAAACTGAGGCCGGGGATGGGCGGTGAGACAGAGGCAAACAGTTGAGCAGGGGGATGCTGCCCTTCCGATGCCCCAGTCCCTCCCACTTACACGCGGGAGGCCCCAAAAGGACCACAGTGTCTGACCGAAGGCCAGACTGGTGGGGGTGGGGGGTGCTTCGCGTACCGGTGTTACCCCGACGGCTCCTACCCTCCTCTGAGGTGCGGGGTTCGAGAGGCGCTGTGCCGGCTTCGGACATTGCCCAGTGGCCCCGGGCTATTTTTATACCTTGGGCAGCTCTCTGCCCTGACTTTTAAATTCATGATTTGTTTGTTTAAAAACGAAAGGAAGCACTCCTACCCAAGGAGAGCCTGGGCCTCCTCCGCAACCCGCTCGCCGTCTTGGGCGGCTGGAATTCGGATTTGGGTGTGAGCTACCTGAGCAGAGCCAAGCCAGCTCCCTAAGCGCACTGTGTCCCTGAGCCAAGCTAGGCAACCGGCAGTCCCGCCTCCCTCCACTCCCAGCTGGTGCCTGCCAGACCAACATCCAGCGTGGAGGCCCTGGCAGAGGGTCTTACCAAAGTCCACAGGCCACACAGAGTGGGTGCTGCCCAAACAGAGCACCTCCCCTCCAGACATAAAGGAAAGCCCTGCCTGGGTGCACTACTGCCACCCTTCAGAACTGCACTTTTTCTTCTCTGTAGAGTAGTTATGGAACCCTCCTAAAGATGCTTCTTTGCTGCATCCCAGAAGGCCCACAGACCTGTCCCAGAGGAAGATCATCCCTGGTGTTCCTATGGCCAGTCCATACAGGCAGGAGAAAAGAAAGAGCAAAATAGGGGTACTAAACGCCCTGGGTTGTGCTACAAACCAGGCCCCCTTTCCCAGGCCTGTCCCATCACCTGGGCGGTTCCCTTAGTGTGGCACCGAATTTACAGTGCTTCTGCTGGTACACCTAGTCCAAGGGAAAAGCACCCAGACTCCCTTCCTTGACAGGGCCATTTTGAGAATCCTCTAGCAGGCCGTGAGTAGGTAGAACGAAACTCCCTGTGTCCACAGCAAGGCCAGAGAGGTGTTCTTAGAACCCCCCCCCACACACACACACACAGTGCATGGCCAATACAGTGCAATCTGTGGGCTGCAGACAGCCTGCCCACAAGTCTCAGAACAGAGAGGATGAGGAAGGTTGGGGGGAGGGGCAATGAACAGAGAAACTTCAATGATCTCTATTCTCCAATCAGCAGTTCATACTGAAGACTCGACCCTGGGTGCTCAGGGAAGGTGTGGTCAAGACCAGCGAGGAAAGGGCAGACCCCAGCTCTGCCTCTCAGCTGTCTAGTGACCTAGCCGAGCCTCCCCACTCTTGCCCTTGGCTCCCTGATCTGTAAAGTGCAGATAATCCCACCCTCATTACTGGGTCATTGGAATGACTAACCAGGCAATATAGAGACTGTTAGGCCAGGAGGAGGGCTTGGCAGGTGGTGGTTATTTTCTCACAGGATAGGGAAGACACAGGCAAGAGTGGTCACCCCACGACCACAGAAGCCATGGTTCAGGATGAAGTCGTGCAGGCGGAACCAAAGCACCATGAACAGAGACAGGAGGACAAGGCCCAGCCAGGGGCGCTGGTGACTTCCTGATGTCTGGTCCTTGAGCTGTGCCATGAAGAACGGACATGTTTGTCCGGTTGAGTCAGGATGCCACACCCAAGTAGAAGGGTTGGCATGGCAGTGGCCTAGAGGTAGGAAGAAGCTGAAAGCCAGTCTGGCCGTCAGACCACAACACTCGGGTCTACTGTGGGAAAGCTCAGCCCAAAGGTCCCCAAGGCTGGCAGTGGAATCTGAGGTCACCTCCTGATGATGGACGGGCAGCCCGACTTTCTGGTGTCCAGCACCCTCCCCATCCCAACTCTCCTCCAGCCTTGTCTCTTGCTATGGAAAGCTGTTGGGAGGCAGAGAGGCCTAGGAAGGCAGGTTTCCATGCAGGGACTTTATTTAGTTGGGGACGGGGACAGCCTGGCCACTCTAGGATATAGGTGGATAGTGGAGAACATAAGGTGTCCAGACCTTACTAACCCAGTCCAGTCTCACGTCCAGCCTCAGAAATCACCTTATCTTTCTAACACAAGACAGGGACACAGACAGGTACCCAGGACAAAGGGCAGGTAGGGTACCAGAGGGAGGCCTTGCCTCAAACCCTCCAGCTCTGGGATGGAAAACATAGCAGGTTGCCTATTATTTCTGCAGCCACCATGTTCCACCTGCCCCTCAACTTGGGGCTCTATGGTGAGAGTGAACCCACGTGAAACTGCCAGAGACAGTGGCTGTCCCAGGACCAAGCTGACCATGGGAAAAACCTCCCTGTACCATGTACTTCGGCAGCTAAAAGCTTCTGTGATAATATCTCTCTGCTTATGCCTACAGTCTGAGAGCCATTTGGTTTGTTTGTTTGGGTTTGTTTTTTTTTTTTTTAACTCTGTGAAGGATGCTTTTTAAGGTACCTTGGCTCTTTTCTCACACTGCTCCGACTCAGCCTTGTAAACAGTCTAGGGATTGACTAGTGGATGGAGTTTTTTAAAGGCCAGTGTTGTTGGGCACCCTGAGGCTACATCAGACAGACATCTGGGCCCAGCAGTTCCTGGGACTCCAGGGGGACTGAGCTGTTCCCAATTCATTTCTAGTGGAATATTCTTGACCAGGAAATTCAAATCCTGAACTAGTGGTAGATAACAGGGGGCTGGAGTGTCTAACCCTCGACAAGGTAGACTAGGAGCTTAGCATTCTGCCCCCTAACTCCAGCCCCCTAACCCACAAAGTCCCTTGGTCACCCCCGCAGTGGCTCAGTCTGGAGTAACCGTGAGCCGAGCTGGATGATGGTACGCGAAGCTCAGAGAGGCAAGGCCGCATGGAGCTGTGACTAGCCCAGCGGTCCAGACTCAGCCCCCCCCTCTCCATGCCTGTCTTTCCAGAGGGTAAGAGGAAAAGTTGTTTGGACTCCTGTCTGTCCTGATTGGTAGCCACAAAGGACAGTAGTGCCTATGGATCAGGACCTTGGTGGGGGAGGGGGGGTCTTCAGTCCCAAGGGATCCTTCTGTCTGTCACAGATGTGCTTATGGGAGAGGGAACAGGATTAGGGAGCAGCTCTGCGCAAGAATCTGTGCGTTTCAGAGGGCCCTAGCAGTTCCAGGGGTGCTGGGGAAAGTGGAGGGACAGGAGAGATGAGTCCCGAGAGAAGGATGTTTGTGTATCGCAGGTGCCAGGTCTGCAGCATACTTCAGGTCTCCACCAGTGCCTTCCCAGCCAGAAAGACCCTACTCCCTATTCCATAGATAGAGACACTGATTGAGGCTGGTGCAGCTGAGACTGACTCTGGGTCCCACAGTGGACCCAGCACCATGGGCACCAGCCAGTGGCCAAATTTCCCAAAAAGCCCCCAGAAGACTGCCAATCTCACACGCCTCCATCCAGCGAGCCACTGCACCTGCCTCCTCACAAGGTGTGGGTCAGACAGACAGGACAGGAGATGGCAGGGAAGACTGGAGACCAGAGAGAAAGGACAGCTGATGGTTTTGGAGAAAGGGGTATTGTGGGAGGTACCAGGAGGAGGAGGCCAAAACGGCCAACTCTACCCTCGGACAAAGGCCCTCCGCAGACATCGGTCTCGTCCTCTGTAAGATAAGAGGACATGATCAATGAATCACAGAGGGCTGTTGGGCTTAAAACAAGAAGATGACCATGGACAGTAGATACTAACACATCACAGGAGCTAAGAACGCTAAGGGAATCTCCCAGCCTAGGACAGGATCCCAACCTCACCTGAGTTCAGGCAACATACTCTCGCCGCCTCCTGCACCCTGCCCCTTTCCACACGTAGCCCATCAAGCGAGGAGATAATGTGTTTTATCGGGGCATTTATTATCGACAATTGCTCCATAAATTTCCTGTTCACATACATATACATACGAACTGAATAAATATTCAGAGAAAAGACTCCTTGCCCAATCCCCTGATGTCACCAACTTGCCCCCATAAAGATAACGGGAAATGATTCATAATATTTATTTGACAGACATGATATGAAGCATAATAGTCTGTTGGGATTAAAAATATCCGTCTGTCTCTGTCATCCACCAATGTGGTTTAAATATTATGTATGTGGCCACTGCGGCAGCAGGAGAGGCGAGCGGTTATTGATAGCGCCATAAAGAGGCGTCATTTTTGCATTGAAGAATGGGTAAAGTAACCCTGGAGTTTGCCGAGTGCTTCTCCTCGGGGATTGCAGCAAGAGAAACTGTACTTAAAGTGCTGCTCTCCCTTGCCCAGCCCTCCAGTCAACGAAAGAGGCAAAGGCACACCCTGGCACACATCATCCAGCCAGTGTTGGTTCACGTGGCCCATGAGAGGAGTCCTGGCTAGGCTCCAGGCTGCAGCTCAGCCTAGGAAGGCTGCCATCCTACCTCTGGAGTCTGGGGCCGACTTCAGGCCTTGGGAATGAAGACCCTCAAAGGCCCACACTTTACTTCCTACTGGTCAGGCTGTTGCCAACCGCCGCCCAACCCAGAGCAGGCAGTACTTCTGCCCCCACCCAGTTTACCCAGCTCTAACCCCTTTTCCAGCTCCCTTTGCCCTGGGGATGAAGTCCAGACTCCTAGCAAAACTCACGAGGCCTGCATTCTCCCTCCCTCCCTGAGTCATCTTCCTCCTGCACACCAGCCCTACCCACAGCCACCCCTCCTCAGGCAAGCTGAGAAGGAATGGCTGCCCCACGCCTCGTCTACACTGGCCACTCCACATTTTACCTGAAGACCCAGCTTCCATGTGACACCCAACAACAGTTTGCTGATCCCACCCACTTACCAGTATACACATGCCTTTGCGCGCGCGCGCGCACACACACACACACACACACACACACATCTTCTTCTTCTTTCGCTCACTGTAAGCAGACTTGCAATCCATAGCTCTCCGTGTCCCCACTGGACAACGTCCCAACACGTAAAAAGCTAATGGAGGGGCCGGGTGGTGGTAGCACACGCCTCAACACTCGGGAGGCAGAGGCAAGTGGATCTCTGTGAGTTCGAGGCCAGCCTGGTCAACAAGAGCTAGTTCCAGGACAGGCTTGGACAGGCTCCAAAGCTACAGAGAAATCCAGACTCAAAAAACAAAGCAAACCAAAAAAGCTAATGGAGGGACACAGGGACCTTGTTTTGAAGGGGCCTGAAGGAGGCATTTCCAATCCCGACATCAGAGTCCTTCTCCACTTATACAGCCCCCCCAAAAAAGACCATCCACCCTAGGGCCTCAACTTATCTATCAGTGTAGTCGCGCCCCCTACCCCAACCCCTGCCTCAAGATTTAGGTCCCTCTGAGAAAAGGGCTCATTTATTAATAAAGACTTTAGGGGTTTGCTTTGGCGAGCAGCCAATGTCCTATAACCGGGTCAATCTCTGACGGGGTGGGTTTACCCCCACCCTGCCTCATCCTGGGCCCCTAATCAAGCCCCCCATCTTGAGTCCCAGAAGACAAGACAGCCACAATACCCGGGGGAGCCCAGTCCCTAAGCTGATGAATTACCAGCTCACGGTGACAATTGGCCTTTGTTTGTCCCTCTAATAAGGGTCCCCTTCCCCCAAAAGAGCCTCTTCTAAACTGAGACACAAGAAGGGGCTGTCCTGGAAATGAGGTCACCCGGAGGAGGCCAGACAGATGCCTGCAGTGAGCAGGCCTGAGAGCTTAGTCCCAGGCCTCAGAGCCTCCCTGAAACAAGGGAAATACCCCCAGACAGGTCTGTATTGCCCAGAGCACCACTAAGAAGCTGAGGGGAAGCCCCGGGCATTATGCCATGCCACACATGTGGCCCCTCACCACACCCCTACCTGGTTGAGTAAGTCCTCCTGGGACACCTGCTTCTCGTATGCCTAGCCTCCTACTTTGAAGCATTCACATGTGGGGCTCCCATGAGGTGCCTGCTCTCAGTATGTCCTCACAACTTGGAAGTTTCCTACCGCCCTAAACTGGAGCTTCCCTTGGGCAGGACACCCCTAGGCTGCAGGAGCTCTCTGCTTCCCTCACAGCCTATTGGAGCCCTTCCCCCGAGTGAAGGAAGCCCAGAAAAGGCAAAGATAGACTTAGCAGGGAAACTGCCTTAGGCCTGTGGGCTGTGCAGGGGCTCAGCAATCCACACTAACTATGACTGTCCTTGGTATGGAAGGCAGCAATCATGTAGAGGGTCACATCCTGCTTGATGCCGCCTAGGGACCTCAGACCTTGGTTAGTCTGTACTTGTCACTGAGTCACCTGATGGACTCCCCTGTAGTAACAGATCTAGAAGGAATCCTAACGCCCCAGCTTCTTGCCCTATGGCTTTAACAACTGGAAGGCTGTGGACATTCAGGAATGGAAGCCAAGGCTCCTGTCCCCCTTCCACAGCAGCAGGACAGGGAAAGAGCCTAGCTCTGCCAATTCTGTCATCCCGGAAGTCCTCCTCACCAGGCCATGCACTGTTGGTGTTTAGAATTTGGTTGTTATTGCGGGGATGGTGAGCTTTTGAGACAGTATGGCTGCTATTTTGTTGTTGTTGTTGTTTTCAGAGTGTCTTAGTCACTGTTCTGTTGCTGCGAAGAGACAACATGACCAGACAAAACATTTAATTGGGGGATTACTTACAGTTTCATAGGGTTAGTCCATTATCATCATTGTGGAGGCATAGCAGAAGCATGGTGCCACTTACGGCACTAGAGCAGTAGTTGAGAGTTACCTCCTGATCTGCAGGCAGAGATGCCAAGGGGGTGTAGGGGCCTGGGTCTGGAATCAGCTTCTGAAACCTTAAAGCCAACCTCCAGGGACACACTTCCTCCAACAAGAACACACCTTCTAATCCTTCTCAAACAGTGCCACTCCCTGGTGACTAAGCATTCAAATATATGACCCTGTAGGGGCCGTTCTTACCCAAACCACCACACCAAGTTAATCATATTCATGCTAAATCCAGCTCTAGTGGAGAGATGTTGAGATCTCAGGCCTATGGGGTTCAGGGTCAGATCTATCTGCACATGTAACCCTCTTTGCTGACTGGTCAGGTTTCAGGTATCAGTGTCCATGTCGGAGAGGACTGGCCATGTAAAATTCTCTCCATCAAATGACACAATGTCTCTGAGCCTGGTCTGAGCAAATGCTCTCTCTACACATGGTATGAGCAGCAGGATCCCGAGTTCAGCTTTGGGGAAGGAATTCTCTATGGTGCAAGGGCTGGCAGTTTGGTGACAAACTGGTTGGGGCCGGGCCACAACTAAATCATGTGGCTGGAAGCTTCAAGATCGCTCTAGTGATGGTACCCTTGCCCCAAACTTCATGGCACCAAGGCTGCCAGACAATGCAGGTCATGTGAGCTGAGTCTGTCCAAGGATGTAACCCTTAAGGTTTGAGCCATGCTAGGAGGCCTCCCCATAGCCTGTCTGGCCTCTGGTCTCAACTTTCAAGAATTTCCGTACTTGGAAAACCAAGGGAGAACCAAGTGCCTCTCAGGAGATCTGGGAACCACTCCGAGATGCTGAATGGCTAGGAAGGACATGGGTCCCTGCTGTCAGGCAGCCACAGGACAAAAGCAGAGAGGTGGACTCTGCCTTGCCAATCAAACACAGATTCACAGCTCAACTTGGAATGAGTGCACATACCCGGGACAGCTGACTACCTATTGCTGCACCATGTTGACTGCCCCTGTGGTCAGCAATGCAGAGGATTTGGCCAGCCACGGGGTCCTGAGTATCCTCATATGAGCCTGTGCTAGAATTGCTACACTGCAATGCAAGGGGAAGCGAAAAGCAGCTTGATTCATAGACGGTGGGAGCCCAATCCCCAAAACATATGGTAAAGTTTGGAAAGAAGTGCACCCCACCTTACTCACTGATGATAGTGAGGTTCTACAGAAAGCCTGGGCTTGCACAGCCTCCTCTGTGCTTTTCCTCACCTTTCCCAATGAATTTTATTACTTTCATAATCAGATATAGTCTCGGACCCCCGCCCTCCACAAAGTCCAGTATGAGATCCAGCAGGACAGTACCTTGCCCCACCTCAGCTACATTGCCCGTTGCCCCAAATCACCCCTGTAACATCCAGAAACAGGGTTCAAACCCCAAGGACATTCTCCTCTTGATAAGCCCCAGCGCCACAGGCCTGCCTCAGCTCTGGTCAACCCTCCCCAAGGGTCAGCTCCCCTCCAAGAGCCTGCAGAAACACCAGCGTCTTCCTTCTACGATAAGAAGGCATTCATCCTTCCCTCTCTGTACTGCCAGGAGATTTATCTGATCTGCCTACCCTGTCACAGGGCCAGGCAAGATTAATAATGCACTTAATTTCCCAAGCACAGAAGGTTGCATCTAAATGGCCAAAATATTTGGACCACAGCACGACAAGTGAGCTCATTTCAGTGGTTTTAAAAGCTGACGCAGACATGGTTTGGCTTGGTTCACGGTTGTCTCGTGCCAACACAAGTGAATGGCTCGCTCCTCCAGGAGGAGAGCGCCCTGGACCCCAGTGCTCCAGACTCTAGCAGTGAAGCCCAATACCCTCAACACCAGCATGTTGGATACAAGGATGCCATATCCTAACACCCCAAATCTAAGCAATCTAGGCTCTAGTACCCCCAAACCAGAACCTTAACCCCAACATGCTGGATCCAAGATTGCCAGATACCAGCACCCTCAATGCCATTAACCCAGATCCCAGCACCTCTTACCACAGCACCCCAGACACTAAAATCCACAGTCCTAGACTCCAGCAATATGAACTCCAGCACCTCAGATGCCAGCACCCTGAACTCAGTACCGCCCCCAGCCTACCAGGACCGCAAACATATCTTAGGAGAAAGTGGAGGGTCACCGGTGAACGCAGCAAGGAGCGGCCACTGTATGCTACATCCCAGCTGACACACTGGTACTGGACACGTGTTCTGTGGGCCAGGTCTATCCAGGACAGATAAGGAACCCAAAGCACAAGGAGATGAGGTGGAAACGACACCCAAGGGGGACTCTGAGGCCCCCTGCCTGAACAAGACAGGATATCCCTCAAGCACCCAGGCCCTTTGTCGGTCTACTCTCCCTCACCCTCCAATTTTACACATTGGGACTGAGGCCCAAAGGATAAGGGGCTTTCCCAAGGCTATCCAGGGAGTAGGGCCCCCAGCTCTACCAGGACCCAGCAGCCCCAGCTGTGGCCCCTCCCTTGGGTTGCCCTGTCTTGTTGCTGCCTCCAGGAAGCCTTTGAACTGCTTTGTCTGGGACCACTGGACACGTGCCCTGCAGAGACACAAGCAAAGCACTAACAGGATTTGTGGCTCAGTCATTTCTGTGCTTTTTTGAGAATGAAGAGGAATTAGCACGGACCCCAGCCCCCTACACCACTGCACAGGCATTTTTCTATCTTGGTCACCCTTCCTCCAGGCTAAGCTGCACACCCGACAGTTAGGCAAGGGCTCTAGCTGGTTGGCGGCTCTCCTGTGAGTTCCCAGCCCTCTGTCCTATTACCAGGAGGTCTAGCCTGGCAAGGGCAGAGATAGCTGGGCTTTCCTGATGCTCTGTGGTTAAAATCGCAAGTCCTATGGCTGCAAGGCCAAGGCCAGCATCTTGGTTCTCAGACCCTTCCCTAAATCAGCAGCAGATTGCGAAGCTCTCTGTGAAGGCTGTCATCCGTTAGGAGAGGTAGTTCCAGAGGTCATGGGTGCTGAGAGTGTGAAGAATCCTCTGGGCGCACTCCAAGATGGAAGGTACTACAGAGAGTAACTGAGCCTGACATCTCATATAAGTGGACTCCTCATGGACAATGGCACTAGCTTTTCTTGGTCCCCTCATAAGAGGTATCCTTGTGCAATAACTGTCCCCAGGCTTCATCTGGGGATACTGAGAAGGTCTAGGTTGTCACTGTCTCAGGGGCTTTCTGGCTGGCTCCTACCAGCCCCTGTATCTGGATCACCACCTCAAGATAGGTTGGCACTCACACAAAGTGAGGGGTCTGTGGCTTAACCTGTGAGGACTGACAAACCAGGACTCCACCACCCTTGCCTGAATGCCCTAGGACACAGCCTCAGTTTCCTCTCCTGTGCAGTAGACTCTAATAGTAGACAAGACACGTAGCACAATGTCCATTAAGAGCAAATAATATTCAGCTTTTGTCATATTTTGTTTTGTTTTTGCATGTCAGGCAAGGCATTGAACCTAGTGAGTGTCTCATGTTTGCCAGGCAAGCCTCTACTGCTGAGCCACACACACCCCCAAACAAAAACATACTTAATTTAAAAACAAAATAAAATTTGACTGTGAGAAGGAAACACTCAAGAAAACTCAGTTAGTTCCTTGTGCTTGGCAAACGAAGGAGGTGACACACCCCATCCTGATGGGCAGCCTCCCTGGCCTCCAGCTCTAGGATCTCATGAAAAAGGAGATGCCCCTTTGACAGTGAAGGGTGTGGCCCCTCCCCGGCTGGAGCAAGAGAGCATCAGGCTGTATCTGCATCTACGGCAGTCAGAAGTTGATGATGTGGAATTCCCCTCTGTATGTTGTGAATATGTTTTATTACCACTGGCTAATAAAAAAGCTGCTTTGGCCTATGGCAAGGCAGAATAGAGGCGGGAAACTAAACTGAATGCACGGAGAAAGAAGACGGAGTCGGGGAAATACCACGTGGCTGTAGAAGGCACTAGAGAGACGGCTTGGTGGTTAAGAGCCTGTGATGCTCTTGCAGAGGACCTGAGCTCTGTTCCCAACCCCCGTGTCAGGTGGCTCACAGCCACTGTAACTCCAGCACTTGGAGATTCAGTGCCCTCTTCTGTACTCCATGGGCACCTATACTCACACGCATACACACACACAGGCACACACTTAAAAATAATAAAACAGCTGGGTGTGGTGGCACACATCTTTAATCCTAGCACTCAGGGCACAGAGGCAGATGGATCTCTGTGAGTTCAAGGTCAGCCTGGTCTACATAGTAAGACTCTGTTTCAAAAAAAAAAAAAGAAAAGAAAAGTCACTGAGGGAGTTAAAAAGGCTGTATATAAATGATATACCAAGCTGGACAGTGGTGGCACATGCCTTTAGTCCCAGCACTCAAGAGGCAGAGGCAGGCAGATCTCTGTGAGTTCGGGACCAGCCTGGTCTACAAGAGCTAGTTCCAGAACAGGCTCCAAAGTTACAGAGAAACCCAGTCTCGAAAATAAATAAATAAATAAATGATATGTCATATTCACGGATTAGAGCTCTTGATGTGAGACTTTGGGTTTCCTAAACTGATGCTACACAATCCCATTGAAAATCCCTATACAATTTTTTGACGGAAGTTGACAATTCATTTGTAGAAATGCAAGTAAATTACCTAGAACAGTCAAAGCAATTTTTGAAAGAAAAATGAAATTGAATAATTTACCTGATTTTAAGTGTGTCTACAAAAACTAACACAAAGTGGTTTGATGTTCGTTTAAAAGAAATAGGTGAAGGCTAGAAAGGTGGCTCAGCAGTTAAGAGCACACTGCTCTTGCAGAGGACCTGGGTTCAGTTTCCAACACACTCATCAGCCCTTGATTCTGCGGGCACCTGCACTCTCGTGTGTATGTGCACACTCACACACATGTGCGTGAACACACACACAACTTTTAAATGAAATATTGAACAAATGAAAGATGCTTTGTATATTTTAGAACCCTGAAATAAGACCTCATGACAATTGACACAGGAGCCTAGACAATGCAGTAGAGAACTTATTACAAAAATGCTCTCAAGAGCTGTATCCATTGGATACCACATAAAAAATTAAACATCAACCCCAACATCAAACACAGATGTTAACTTGAACTAGATCACAGAGAACTAAAGGGAATTAACTCAATTAACTAAACTAAATTAACAAACATTAAAAGGGCCCTGAAAAAAAATTGATGAAATCTTTGAAAACTTATGGTAACAATGGCACACAAAAAATCTTGAAATCTTTTTTAAAGGTAAATTGGACTTTACCAAAATTAAAAGCCTTCATTCTGCAAAACATGTCATTCAAAATAGAAAATCCAAGACACATATTGATAGACAATATGTGCAAGCCACAGATCACAAAGGTGTGTGTGTGTGTGTGTGCGTGCATGCGCGCGTGTGTGTGTGTGTGTGTGTGTAAAGAGAGGCATTCAGGTTGTCACAGTGAGGTAGGAGACAGAAGGTAGCTTTGGAGACCCTGGTGATCCAAACCAGCTCCTGCCATGCGCTAGCTACATGACTTCAGTCCCTCAACTCACTACTTCCTCAGCAACAAGAGGGAGAGAAGAGAAGAGCTGTCACAGGGGCTACAACAGCTTCACCTCCATGAGCACCAGGCTCCATGTGGGAGAGCCGGGTCTCAGTGGGTACACACTGCATATCCTTATGGTCATAATGTCCATCCATGGCAAGTGTGAGCCCTGTGTGTGTCCACAGCATGTATACCTAAGTGTGGGCATGGGCTCACAGTGTACCTGCCCATAGTGTGGTGTCCATTTTGTGGGTACCATTGGAATACGTAGGAGGTGAAAACAGGATCAATGATCAGCAGCCAGACAGAGGGTCAGGTTGATTCCACATCACACCCAGAAGGGAAAGGATGTGTATCAGATCTCAAACCTCAGAGGATACGGTGACTGAAGAAAGGGCTGTCCAATTGGAACGTCTGGGGCAGAAATAGTAGATACCATGCTCGCTTCGGCAGCACATATACTAAAATTGGAACGATACAGAGATTAGTATGTCCCCTGCACAAGGATGACACGCAAACCCGTGAAGCGTTCCATATTATTTTTTAGAGCTTCCCTTGTGTCTGTACATAGTGGGCCTCAGGTGGATCAGTCATTAAAATAAAACAAGCCTTAAAAAAGAAAGAAAGAAAGAAAGAAAGAAAGAAAGAAAGAAAGAAAGAAAGAAAGAAAGAAAGAAAGAAATAGTAGATATCTAGAGCTTAGAATGCTGTGGTAGGAGCCCCTTGGTGGTGAAAGAGCCTTGTGTCAAAGCCACTTCTGGCCTAGGTTTGTAACTCAGTTGATAAAGTGCATGCTTAGGCATGCATTAGACCCCGAGTTCAGTTTCTAACATCACACAGACCAGGTGTGGTGGCACATACCTGTAATCCCAGCAACCAGGAGGTGGGTGTGAGAGAGTGTGGAGGACTTCAGGATCCTGCCCTGCTACACAGTGAGTTCAAGGCCAGGCTGAACTCTTGAGACAGGTTCAAAACCCTGTCTCAAAAGCAAAAGAAAAAAGAGCTACAAGAGCTAGTTCCAGGACAGGCTCCAAAGCTAAAGAGAAACCCTGCTCCCCCCCACCCCCCAAAAAAAAGAAAAGAAAAAGAAAAAGAGAAGTGTGACACACATCCTTACCCTCCTGGATGTGACTGTGGAGCTACCCTGTCCCTCTGTCTGACTGCTTATCCCAGGCCTGGTGTCTGCAGGTCCTTGATGTCCCCTGAGCCCTGGCTCCATATTTTACCCCACAGTATCTGAAACCCTCAGCACAAGGGAATATAAAAGATGGTCCTAACCTTGCAGGATACAACGAGCAAAGAGCTTTCTCCTGGTCCCCACATCCACAGCTTAGTATTTTACTGCATTCTCCTTCAAGCCCCCAAATAAAATGTAAGATCTATTGCACTGGGTGTGTTCAATTGGAGGAGACTTTGAGCTTTGTCCTGTTGGGAGGGGTCACCCTCTTCAGGGGAGGAACGTGCTCCATGGAAAACACACGTTCCTCTAAGGAAAGGGAGCTTCTCAGAAAGATGCCCCTTGTCCTTAAATAAAACTCACTCGATTTCTTCAGTGTGGCCCCATGAGATGACAAGGAGACAGTCTTAGGGGTCCTGAAGATCTCGTATCAAATTCCAGCCATAGCACTGACCCTTTGGTCCAGTCCCTGAAGCTGAAAGACTCCAAGTTCTCATTTGTGTTAAGCCCCTTCTTTCAGGTAAGTTCTGAGGGCTCTGAGGAATCAGGATGCCAAGCCAGTGCTGACACACTTCCCTATGGCTGGTACAAAAGGGAGCAGGTGCTGCTCCCCTACCCCCTCAGGGTAGCTGTGGGCAACAAGCCAGAGCCTCCAAGGGCTCCCTTATCCTCAAGGATCAGCAGGGCAAAACTCTAGTCAGCATCAGGACCCTAGAACTGTATGGGAGACACCACATGCCTGTCCCCTCCTTGTGAATGCCCTGCTTGGTGCCACTATGGTGCCCTGGTTAAATCTCTTTGCTCGCACTGGCTTTTTATACGGGGATGTTTTAAAGTTCTGTTAGTGTATGACCTTCTCACATGGAAGAACCAAGTCTTAAAGCGTTCTTTGTACAAAAGAGCCCCCATGGCAAGACAAGGCTAGGCTGGGTTTAGGCCTGAGACACTGAGCTGAACTGCCACCCACAGACGCCATGCCCATCCAGAACATGCCTCAGAACCTGAAGCAGGCAAACATATTGCCTCAGTGTCGGCTGCAGTGTACCATGGGGCCCCTACATCTGGGGACTCACGAAGACAGTCAACTATATTCCATGACTGTGTGGGTCAGGAGTGACACAGGCCTCCAGCTAATACGGTGTTCGGGATACATGTTCATGGGCATTCAGATAGCAGCGAGCTGCTCTGGACGGTTGACCGTGGATTTCTTTACAGCATGATCAGACGACCCAGCTCAATGGGTACCATCCCCTGGCACAGCCTGGTCAGTACCTTCTCAGGGAAAGTGGACTTCTGAGGTCTCAGCTCGGGGCTCACAGAATGTCTTGAAAAGCTCACGCAGGGAGCTTCAAGGCTTCCTCTCAGCTATCCTTGGAAGTCGGGTGACTTCATTTCTATTGTAGCTTATTGGTTCCGCAAGCTGCAGAGGCACTTGGAATTAATGGAAAAGTTTAGACCCCAACTCTAAAGCAGAGGAATGTCTGTGAAAGGGCTCCGTGCAAGGCCATTTCCTTCATTGGCTATACAGGTGAACCAAAAGAGAGGTGTTTTAACTTATTACCATCAAAATCATCCTTTCCTTCAGCAGTATCCCCACCATCATTGGTACCATCAGCATCACTATGACAGTACCATCTACACCTAGGCAGTATCACCACCACTATTGTCAATACCCTCAGCGCCATCAAACGCCACCATTGTCTACATCATTAGCACCATCGCTATTAGCATTCTCAAAGCTGTCAGCATCACTATCACGTTACCATCCACACTTCAGCAGTACCAGCACCACCATGGTGTCAGCATCATCACCGTCAGCATCATCAGCACCATCTGTGTCATCAACACTATTAGCATCCTCACTGTTATCAACATCGGTATTGCATTATCACCCGCGGCTCATCGGTTCCAGCCATTACCATTCACACTGTCAGCAGCACCACCGCCATCAACATCACTATTAAATCACAAGCTACTCCAAAGCATTACCAATAATCACCATCAGCATCTTCACTACTACCACCACCAGCATCCTCTTCTTTAGCATCAGTATCACCATCATTATCATCATCACCAGTAAGTATCACCAACAAAATCAGCAGCAGCATTGATACCATCAACATCCATAGCCATCACTCACCATCATCACCACCAACACTATCCAAACCATTACCACCATTATTATCATAGCCATCAACACCATAATCATCATTGTTTCCACCACTAACACTACCATAATCATCACCATCAATTCTGTCATATCATCACCATCAATTTCATGACCACCAACAAAGAACACAATCAACATCAATAATAATATGACCACCACCAAAACATAGCCATCACCATCACCATTATTTCCACCATCGGCAATGACACTCCCATGGCTATTGTGGTGACCATTCTCCTTGTGAAATACCAGCCTGGTCTTTTGTACTCTGGGATCATGAAAATAGAGGCACAAAGTTGCTGTGTTTTGTACACACATGTTGCCCTAGAAGAAGCTCCTGGCTGCAGGTTTGTCTGTCCCATGTGCTTCCTCAAGTGCTTTTCGTTCATGTGCCTGCTCCTCTGGTCTCCTCAGAGGCTCCCACCCGGGTTAGCCTATGAATCATAATAGACTGACTTATCATGGGCACCAGGTTATTATCTCCAAACAAAAGTCAGAGGAGTCAGGCACTGAGAGGGGCAGGCTGGGAGTCTCTGGAGGCCCAGCCTCTCCCTTCCAGTGTCCTCTCTGCTGAGCAGCTGATAGAGCACACGATGTGGGAGGCAGGGGATGCAGAGCAGACATTGTTAGTGCAGTCTACACTAATCACATTAATTGGATAATTGCCACTTCATGGTGTTTGGTGTTAACACAACCTTGAACTTGGCTTTCTTTCAGAAGCTTTTATCCAAGCCTCTAGAGGAGGCAGCTCTGATTGATAAAAAGAGCTTCCTGCTCCCCAAAGCCAGGGGCCCCAAAGTCTCCTTTTCTAACTGAGGGACATGTAGAAGCAGAGAAAGGCTAAATGACCCTCCCAGGTCACCAAATGACCCGTGGATGAGGTGACACAGGAGCCAGGTGACTGCCCACTGCCTTAGGCTCTGACAAGTAAATCACCCCAAAGAGACCAATGTGATTTCATTTCTATTCTATCTACAGGAGGGGGAAAAAAATCAATGTTTGCTAAATGAAAAGGAAAAAGATCGGCAGGAGGAAAATACATTTTCAACTCTTAATAGGATATCATCGACAGTGACGAGTCAGAAGTGGAGTGACAAAGCCGATTGGCTGGGCTGGGGGCAGGGGGTGAGTTGACAATAAGGGGAGGGACATGATCTCATGGGCTAGGGACAATGAGAAGAAAGCTTAGGCTGAAGCCAGTAGACACCCCCTGCCTAACTGGGGTGGCCAACACCTCCAGGCAGGTCCCAAATGGCTGTTCCCAGTGAACAGAAGAGGCCCCAGAGGGGCTGGAGAGACGGTGCAGTGGTTAAGTTACAGTGTGTGTACTTGTTCATGCAGAAGACCCAGATTCAATTCCCAGCACCCATGTGGTGGCTCACAACTGCCCATAATTCCAGTTCCAAGGGATCCAACATCTTCTGGCCTCCAGGGCACACCGCATTTATGTGGTGCACAGTCATGCATACACACAAAACAATTTAAAAATGGGGGGGGGTGAACCGGGACATCCACAAAAGGAAGAAAGAAAGCAGGAAGGGTCTAGGTTCCCTGGTAAACAGAGGGATGACTCCAGGCGTGCACCTTCCTGTGTTCTTAGTATATTTCCAAGGACAACCTCAGTCCACAATGTATGTGGGGGTTATTCTCCCTTCCCTGGGTGTCCAAAACAGACTTCTTCCTGCCCTGGAGCAATAGGTGAGTCATGACTGATAAGTGTCTACTTCAATTTCAGATCCCTTTTTCCTTCCAGAAAAGGTTCTGACTTTTGGGGTCGGGGAGTGACGAGAGGAATCAAGTCTGGACTAGGCAGTCAGAAGAGGCCTCCAGAGGGAGGAGGCACCATGAGCCCCTGGAGGGCCAAGGAAAGAGGAGAAGTTGCCATTGAAGAGAGCCACAGATATGAAGGGTGGGAGCCGAGAGAGTCTAGGAAGGCAGAGGATGAATGCGGCTTTCTTCAGGCTCATTCCGAGGCAGGAGGGAAGCAGGGACTGAGGGCTTCTGTGTGGACTTGACTGGGACAATGATGCATGACTTTCTCAACACATGGCAGCCCCTCCCCTTGCTCACACCCTTAGCTCCTCGCCAAATCTGACGTTCTTGCCCTCACACACCTCTGGATCACAATCATGAGAAATCATGTTACCATCCTTGACCCTGACATCAGAACATCTAGTTTTTCCTTGTTGACTTCATCGTGAGTATGAGTGTGTGTGTGTGTGTGTGTACAGGTGTGCATGTGCACATGTGAGCGCATGTACACATGGAGGTCAACCTCAGTTGTCAATCCTCGACACTCTCCACTTTATTTTTTGAGGCAGGGTCTCTCACTGGGACCTAGGGTTCACACACTGGGCCTGGCTGACTGGGCAGCAAACCCCAGGGATCCGCTTATCTTCCCATGCCAGCACTGAACTACTGACCCATCAGCACTCTGCTTTTTCACAGGGATGCTGGGAACCTAGCTTGGGTCCTTCTGCCTACATTGGAAGCACTTCATCAACTGAGACACCCCCCTTACCCACTAACCCCAGTCTTTGGCCTCATCTTGATTTCTCCATTTTGATCCTGCTTCTTTTTCTTTCCAGGTTTGCTGTTTGTTTGTTTCATCCTGACTCCAGGTGCCCAAGAATCAACATTTCTTGGTGACCTGAGAGGGTTGCATTGTCCCTCCAGCTGCCACTCTGCTTAGAAGAGCCCAGGGCCTTTAAGGTGCTACACTCTCCTCGACCTGGCGTGGATGTCCCCTTGCAGAGATAGAACTCAAGAGAGCAGTTGTGGGAGGCTGAGCCTTGACGAGGCATCTGACACTTGTGAGGGGAAAACCTGTCCAGGTTCAGAGTAACCCTGAGGCAGGAAACAGATGCCCAACTGTCTCAGCCTGTTTCCACCTTTCCCACCAAGACACCTTTGTAAGCTGTAAAGCAGTGTTTCTCATCCTGTGGGTAGTGACCCCTTAGGGGGTAGGTCAAATGATCTTATCCAAAAACATAGATATTTACATCACAATTCCTAACAGCAAAACTACAGTTATGAAGTAGCAATGAAAGTAATTTTATGGTTGGGGTCACCACAACCTGAGGAACTGTATTGAAGTGTTAGAAGGTTGAAAAACACTGCTGTAAAGTGTTGTGCGTGGGTACGCTAGGGGCTGTCATGGGCACGCTAGGGATTGTCAGCATGCCATGACCTTAAAGATGAGCCCTAAAAGAGGGACAGTCGGCCACAGTGATTGCAGAGTGGAGCTGGGGAAATCAGCCCTTGACCACACTTTGCTAACTTATGATACTGGAGGGCAGGGAACTGAAGACCCTGAGCCCTGAAGAAGTCAGGAGGCGGTCTCCTCAGGAGCCAGGGATATCCACAGTCGTCACTCTGCAGGCTTCATGACCGTGGACTGCTCACCTCAGAGCACCTTCTGAACGTTCACGCTCATCGCCAGTGTCCCATGTGAGCCGTGCACAGGGGCTTTTCAGGTTTGTCAACCTTCTGGCCCACTGAGCAGACAGTATTAGGCAGCTTTAAAAACATTTCCTCCGGCACGGGGATGCTCCTGAGTTCAGCGCAGTGTGGGTAATCATGGCGAATTACCATCAATCTATCCCAAAGTTCTAGAGACCACGGTGTCGAGGGTTTGAAGGGGCAGCACACATCAACTCTGAAAAGTCTGGCTTTCGGTGTCAAAGTCAAGAGTTTCTGCCTGTGAAACTGCAAATGCCAGGTCGTCCCTAGTACAGTTTACATCGATAATGTTCCCCCAAAGACTCAAGTGTCGAAAGTTTGGTACTGAGTGCAGCAGTGTTCGGTTCAGAGGTGACTGGATGCTCTGACTTCATCCAAAGATGGGTTCCTAATTGAAAGGACCAATGGGAAACTGGAGGAAGAGGGGCCTAGCTAGAGGAAGTGGCTCACTGGGCACATGTCTTTGAAGAACAGGTCCAGGGCTACTGCTCTCTCTCTTTCAGCATTTGCTCTAGAGAACATGGGGTGTCATGGCATGAGTACACTGGAGTTCCATTGGGAGGTGACGGCATGGAGGAACAGAGGTCTCTCATCCAAAGCCCACTCCAGCCACCCAGCCATGTGGGTGAGCCCTGAAATGAGGGCCTTCCATCTGTCAGGCCATGGGAATCCAGCTGGCATCTTACTAACTGTTCCTTAGTGGCTAGATTAGACCTATGCAGTCACACTGTCCCCAGACCCCTGACCCACAGAGACTTGCAGAGAATGAAGAGCCCCTGCTGTCGGAGGCACTGTGTGGAAAGGAATTATTTCTATACAGTAATAGATAGCTACCGTAAGACTTAACGGTACAGCTTGAGACCAAGGGTTAACATCCAGATTCTGGGTATTAAGGCAAACCTATTAGAAACACATCCCAACTCGGGGCTGCCCATGAAGCTTCTGTGATTCAATCCCTGAGAATAAACTCAACTGAATGTGAGAAATTTCCAACTCTCCACAGGAGTTGAGACAGTTGTTCCTTTATGAGGATCCATTCTTGAGAGAACTAATTTAGACCCGTAGACCTCTTCCACCCAGTGAGATATCATCAGTTCCTTCTGAGGCTGGAACCCCAAGGATCTGAAATCAGCTTTCACTTGAGCCCACTTCCTAATGGTCCCACCGTCTCTCAAAAGCCTTACAGTAAGGACCACACATCCAGCATACAAGCCTTTGGGTGGGGAACATCCAAACCATATCACCCTTCCTTCACTTCTTTGTTCTGTTCAGGCCCTGGCATTGCGTGATGTCACCCCATGTGGGGGTGGACACTGGTTTATTTATTAAACAGTGGCTTATCCATTCAAATGTTAGTCTCATCCAGAAATGATGTTTTACTAGGTAACTGAACAAACCAGCTGAACAGACACATAAAAATGGTCATGGCATCCCAGTTAGGGCATTTTAAAGAAATGGAGATATCACACACACACACACACACGCACACACACACACACACACTATAGAGTCCATCATTCAAAGCGCAACTTGGGGCAGGGGTGTCCAGAATATTCACTACCAAATTCAAGAACCGCTTTACCACCCCCAAAATAGGAGCCCCCTATATTTGGCCACTGCTCCCATCCTACCAGTTCCCCATCTCTGAGAACTGTTCCTCCACTCTGTGGATCTGCTTGCCCTGAATGCTTCCTCAGAACAGAGCGCCATTGTGAACAGGCTTGAAGTCTGTGCCTTTTTACGGCTGAACACCACTCGCCATGCCACATGTTGGCCATTGGTTGTTGTTACCAGAGGTGTCCCACCCCCGGGGCTAGAGAAGCTGCAGAACCACCATCCAGTCAAGATATTATGGATGTAAATTTCTATTTCAATCGAGTTTAATCTGAGAGCTGTGGCTCGGGAGGGGAGGTGCGCCCTGTGGGTGTTTAAAGGCTCTGGCTTATTGAGTAAGACAGAATGGGTTCAGAGGCTTGAGCCTGTTTCTTGATGTTAAATACCCCTGTTAGCTTGGGATGGAGTGACACCAAGAGGTCAGGGGTCAGGAAGGGCCCTTGCCAAGACAAAGCTTCTCTTGACCCCAGCACTTGACCCAGTCACTGAGCCCCAGAGCCCCAGGGACCAGGCAGGGTACATCCCTGCTCCTGCTAGGCAGAAGCTCAGGGCTGTGATTCAGGCTCCAACTTTTCCCGGTTTGTCTCTTTCCTCATGGAATAGTGGACATGTCTGCTGCCAGGGTCTGTGTGTGATACGAGGTAGCTTCAGCTTTATGTCTCCAACACAGATATGAACAAAGGGCCCACAAGGAGTCTCAAAACAGGGCTGGGTAGAGGCAAGGGCTTTCCCATCCCAGCCTAGGCCATCTATCTTGGTCCGTTCCTATTAAAATACATAATAAAAGGAAGAAAAGGCTGGGCCAGAGGGTGAAGGGGAGAAAAATGATGTGGCTTCTGGGCCTTTGTTTGTCCCTTCCCCCCAAGACCTCGTGCAGGGAGGAGAGGAGGAGAGAAGGGGCCCTAGGCTGCTGCAATCTGGGCAGGGAGGTGGAGCTCTGGGCTGACCCTGTGGGGAAAAGAAGCTCCCGGTGTGTGTTGGGGGGGGTTGGGGGGGGAGCACAGGCTGCTTCTGCCTGCACCAGCCCCACCACCAGCAGCCTCGCACACACAGCTGTCTGGATCCCCAGATGAGGACTTGCTCCGTCCCTCCACAGAAACAGCTGTGTAGCCTCAAGCCAGTCACTCTGAAGACCCAGGGCAAGCCACAAGCTCGACAGCCTCTGTAGGGCATGGAAACTACACACTGGTTCGATTTAAAAAAAAAAAAAAAAAGGTTTTGTAAAAAATGCTCCTCCTGCCCCAGGGACTCCATTCCAGCTCCCACTGTGGACCATGAAGAGCCTATGGGTGACATTCACCCGCCTGCACATCCTGCCACAGGGTGGTAGCTCCAGGAGGTGGGTGTTTAACTGGAGGAAGTAGGTTACTAAGGGCGGACCTTTGAAGGTCCTCCACAGTTCACTTCTTACCTACTGTGAAGTGAGCCTGCTGCAGGCCCAACCCACTAAGTTGCTGTGTCATGCCTTCCAGGCCATGGAGGATGAACACCCTCTGAAACCAAAGCAAAGCAAGCTGCCTTTAAGTCCTTCCGTCAGAGGTGACAAAAGTAACCAACAGGAGGGTGTCCGAGACACCCATGGCACTACCCACGATGCCCAGGAGTTGTGACACATGACCTGTGAGAAAGTCAAGTCCCCTGACAGACCCAGGTCCCCCGACACACACTCTCAGCCTCTGCTTGTAATAAGCATTTCTTCTGGGCACCTCAAAATCATCATTATATCTCCAAGTGAGACACCCAAGTCCCAAACCTAAGATTCTGGGCTGTTACATTATTTAGCACAAGGATAATTGTAGGCATAATCGATTGAGATGAGATGATAATGGCTAAGCTGGGTGGACTCAGACTGGAGAGACTGCTCCACGGATAAGGCACTTGCCATGCAAGCATGAGCATGAGAGTCCAGAGTTTGGATACCTAGCACCCACTAGAAGCCAGGCAGTTATGGTACCTGTCTGAAACCCAAGCATTAGCAGGCACATACCGGGCATGCCTAGGACAAGTTAGCAAGCTAGATTAGAATTAGTAAGCCCCAGCTTCAGCAAGAGACTGTGCCTCAATAAATAAAATGGAGAGGGATTGTCAACTTCAGGCCCCCCCACACATGTGTGCACACAAGCACCCCCACATATGTAGCACACTTACATACGCATTTTAAAAAATGAGTGGATTCCCAATCCAGAATGACCAGTGATCTTATAAGAAGAATGATGAAAGAAGACAGAGACAGAGACCAACATTGGAGCACTGGACTGAAGTCTCACGATCCAAAGGAGGAGCAGAAGGAGAGTGAGCACGAGCAAGGAACTCAGGACCGCGAGGGGTGCACCCACACACTGAGGCAAAGGGGATGTTCTATCGGGAACTCACCAAGGCCAGCTGGCCGGGGTCTGAAAAAGCGTGGGACAAAACCGGTCTCGCTGAACAAAACGGACAATGAGGACTACTGAGAACTCAAGAACAATGGCAATGGGTTCTTGATCCTATTGCACGTAATGGCTTTGTGGGAGCCCAGGTAGTTTGGATGCTCACCTTAATAGACCTGGATGGAGGTGGGTAGTCCTTGGACCTCCCACAGGGCAGAGAAACCTGCTTGCTCTTTGGGCTGAGGAGGGAGGAAGACTTGATTGGGGGAGGGGGAGGGAATGGGAGGTGGTGGCGGGGAAGAGGCAGAAATCTTTAATAATTAAATAAATTAATTAATAAAAAAAATTAAAAAAAAAGAAGAATGTATGTGAAGAGAGAGAGGGAAAAGGAGGACTTGCACACATAGAGTTAGATGCTGGAGAGAGGCAACCATAAACCAACAGTCCAAGGATTATCAATCCCACTGGAAGCTGGGAGGAACAGAAAGAGCCCTCCTTCAGTGTCTAGACACAGAGCACCCTGTGCTACCTGGCTTCTGACCTGCTTTCTGGTCTCTGGAATTGGGAGATGGGATGTTTCTGCTGTTTTGTTGTTGGTTATGTGTCTGCGTGTGTGCAGCTATGGGGGATGTGCATGCGAGTACACATGTGCGAGAGAGAGAGAGAGTCACATACAGTGTGGTGGTTTAAATGCGTCTATCCAGCAAGCATTAGGGATCTTCCTGTCTCTGCCTGTTAGGTGCTGGGATTATAAGCATACAGCACTATGCTTGGCTCTCTTATATAAGCTCCAAGATTTGAACTCTGGTCTTCACATCTGCTCTGCAAGGGCCTTACTGACTGATCCATCTCCTCAGTTCTGTATCTGCTGTTTTAGGATGCCTGGCTTTTGGACTTTGTTGGCAACATGATAAATCCACGTACCCAGAACCTAGAACCCTGAGGATCCCAAGGCCTCCAAGGCTGGCTCTGGCAGGTCAGGGTTTGCCCACCCTGAGCTACTCTGCAGAGACCAGAGGGGTTCAGGTGCACAGGCATATGGGGACTCTCACTTAGGAGGAGGAAAGGTGACCCTGACTCATCCCCATGCCCCAAATATGGTAGTGGTAAGAGGTTTTCACATAGCAGGGCGGGTAAAGGCTCAATGCAAGAGTGACCAACTGGAGTTTGCAAAGGATGCACAAGTTGACTGTCCCACTCCTGCACTGGCCAGCCTTTGTGTAGTCAGAGAGCTTGGGGTTGGTAGCTAGGTGGGTACTGTAAGGCCTTGCATATGTCGCTTCTCCAGGAAAAGCCAACTTTCACTTGTTGGTTCAGGACTATAGGCTGCCAACAGTCTCGACCTCTGGGTGGAACCAGCTGGGGAGCAGGAGGCAGAGACAAAGATTTGAGATGATGAGTCCCTCCTTACATAAAGCAACCGTCTGACTAGCACTATGTCAAGTTTGTTGGCCCTCCTGCTCTGAAGATATAACCGCACAATTTGGAGACTGAGGTTTGCTACAGTATAAAAGCCACAGTGACAACCCACACAGCCTCATAAGGCACCGACGGAGCCCCTTCTCTATTTCGTTGGCTGTGTCCGCAAAGCATTTGCTCTGGCTTGGAGTTGGCATGGTTTGTAGCTATGCACACCAAAGCCTGCAAAGCGGAGCGTCTCAGCTGCACCCATCTGGGAAGGCCAGGTCCTCAGGGATCAGGTGTCTGTGAAAACTATCCCCAAGAATCATCTAGAAATTCCATGTTTAGCAGGGTAGGGTTCCTGAGGTTGACCCAAGTTTGTTATCGATACCACATATCGAATAAACCCCTGTCCCTCCTACCTCACCTCTGAGGGGTCAGGGTTCTCTGTGGGGTCTGCTTGTCTGCTCAGCTGATTCCCACCGTGAGCTCAGGGGAATGACCTCAAGCTGTGGCAACAGAGACAATGAGACAAGCCGTCCACTTTTGCGGAATCTACCAGGAGACAGTCTTGGTTGCCTTTCATGTTTGTGATGGTGTCACAGTCCTGGGACCAGGTCTGGGAAGAAGTCACCAGGGCAATTAGAATATCAATAGAGAGATGTCAGTACCAGGCCTTACCTGTCACCTGCGCCCATCAGCTCAGGTGAGATCCAAGGCACACAGCAGCCACCCGGGCCCCATAAGGCATGTGTCTACGTCAATATACTTCCAGCTCCCAGTCTACATCCCCTGAGAGAGGGGCCTTGGCCAGGAGTCCTCCATACCCATCGCCTTAGCATCTGCTAATGTGGGAGTCAGCTCACTGGGCAGGGAAACCAGCGAGGAATCTGAGCTTCCACTGGATCCTGGGCAGAGACGGCCTCTGCCCCTGTTAGAAATATGATAGTAACAAATTCAAGAGAATCGTGAAAATGGAGGAGTTTTGAATATACAGCTAACTGCAGAGCGGGACACCAACATGGAGAAAAGGCGCAGGCGGTGGAGGTGCTAATTCGGTGCAAGACAAGTGTTTATTTCTGTTTTGTTTAGCTCTTGCTTTTAGACATATTTATTGTATATGTATGAATGTTTTGCCTGTGTGTGCTTATGTGTACTACACGTGTGGCTGGTGCCTTTGGAGGTCTGTTCCCCCGGAACTGGAATTACAGGACAGTATGAGCCACCATGTGGGTGCTGTGCAAAAGCAGCAAATGCTCTTAACCACTGAGCATCTCTCCAAGCTGAGACAGATTTTAAATTCCTTGCATCTTGAGAAATCCCTGTTCTCGCTCCCCATAGGCCAGGACTTGTCCCCCTTCCCAAATTCCCTATCTCATTATCCAAGGACAGAGTCTTATCTAATGAATAAATTGGGTCTTGAGATTGCTGGGGGTTTTCTGCTCGTGGGCTCAGTCCCATGGCAGACTGCCTATACCTTTCCAACTCTCAAGAGTTCTGAGACAAACAGAGGCCAGCTGCCAGCTAGGGGAGAAAGGGGCCTGGTGCCTTCAGCTTCTCTGTAACTCTGGCACACTCCAAGTACACCTCATATTGAAAAATGGACAGTCTACTTTTTACAGCTTGTGCCAGAAATAGCACCCATGCCCCACACCCAGGCCACAGGATACACTATCAAGAAAAGAGCCTTCCAGAACTGGGACCATGGCTGGGTGGTGGGTGAAATGCTTACTGGGCAAGCCTGAGAGCTTAGCTTCAGATCCTCAGCACTGCATAAAAACCAGTATGGCAACATGCTTGTAAGCCCAGAGCTTGGGGCCAACATGAGTGGATCTCTGGGGTTTTTTGGCCAGCCTGTCTAGCCAATCAGTGAGCTCCAGATTCAGTGAGAGACACTGTCTCCAAAAATAAGATAGAGAGAGATTGAGGAAAACACCAACATCAACCTCTGGCCCGAACACACCTGTGAGCATAGACATAAACACACACCACATGTGGACAGAAGAAAGGAAAAAGTCCCCCTGCTCCCCTGCAGCATCACCAAGGAAAGAGTCCTCTGTCCCCTCCCAGACTCCACCAAGGAACAGCCCCCTGTCCCCTCCCTGGCTTGCTTCTCTCCCAGCTGCAAAACTCCCCAGGGCTCGCTGGAGTGCCAACGACTTCGCTCGTTTGAAATGGAAATTCCCCTCCGTTTACTCTTATTGTCCCTCATCTTTTTCTCTCTAGAAGCAGGATGTGGACTTGATGGCAGCTCACAGTAGCTGGGGCGCAGAGGAACTCACACAGCTGTTCCCACTTGGGATCTGGGTCGGAACGGGAGTATGGGCTTCAGTCTGATCCCGAGTGGAGATGGGAAATGAGCCAGCCAGCAGAGCCCAAGTCAGACAGCTGTGCAAAGTCTGGGTCCCAAGAACCTCTACCCCTTCCTGTGACCTTGGAGACCACTAGACTCTCTGTGCCTTTGCCCTGTGCACCCCTACCCAGAAGTGAGCCCCCTGTGTTCAGGGTCTACCGTATCCTGGCCAGGAGTGCCCCAGTCTTCCAATCCTAACTCGATTATTTCTGCTCCAGAAACGACATTGGCCAGTGCTCATAGGACGAGTGGCAACAGGGCTCGCATGCTCCGGGCTGAGCAAGACCTGGGCTTACACAGCTTTGAACTACCTCCTTGATCTCTCTCCTGCTGGCCATGTCACCTCCTGAGCTAGGTGACATGACAATGATAACAAAAGTGACCTTCAAGATGGTCCACCACAGGAGTCCCCACCCTCCCAAAAGGACAAGGCTGCCTTGGTTAGATGTGGCAGAAGTGAATGGAGTAGCCATTAGCACCCCATTGGAGCCATGACCCCTGAGCTCAACTCCAGGGTCTATGCAGTATCACCCACCACAAAGAGGTCAGGCCACAAGCAAACCTTCTCAAGACAGAGCAGGTATCACTCATAGTGACATCCAGAGGTCAGTAGAGATTTGGCATTGGGGCACACATGTGAGCAGGCCTTGCGTACATAGCCCTGCCTGCAGGCATGGGCCTACAAGCACAATATGCAAACATGTCCCCCCAGAGCAGATCACAGACTCTCATAAACATGTACAAACACATAAGCATCAGCACACAGACCATGTAGTAGAATATGCATCCATCCCCCAGGGAAACTGAGAAATTCATTCTGTCCTACAAAGAGTAAGACCACACAAGCAGATCAGATTTGTGCACAAGGCCTGGGATGCCTAGACAGCAGGTTAAGGACCCTTTCTTTGTGAGTGAGGATAGATTCTGAGGAAACACAAATTGGCTCTGTAGACTACATGAAAGCTACAGAGAAGTTGGTCTCATGAAACCATGGGTGTTGGGGAATAGAACAAAAGACCAGAAAAGATGGACCCACTCTCTCTGCCTGCCTGATGGAATGGGGATATGGTCTTCTTGGAAGCAATGGCTCTCTTGGGTCTAGGGTCTCCAGCTCCCAACTCAGCTGTACCCCAGAGTCCCCTGGAAGCCAGAGAAGAAGCTGAGACTCAGGAGCTCCATCGTCATGTGAGCCAGGTTATACATAAAGTCCTATTGACTCCATCTCCCTGGAGAACCCAGGCCAAGATGCTACCCCAGCAAAGAACTCCTAAGCAACACCACTCTTCAGATAGTCACACGGTGACCACACAGGCTTGGAGCATGGGGAACTCTATGTATAACTTTCTACTGCAGGGCTCAGCTCCCTCTCAACACACATGTGACATCGCTCTGCCTTCTTCTAGGCCTTCAGATGAGTAGAAGCTCACCCAGCCAGCAGTAAAGGGTGGAAGTGGGTCCCCTGTACAAATTCATCTGTTCCTGTCCCCCATTCTCCAAGTCTATACCATGCATGCAAAGCCTCTAACCCAGGGAGCCTGGAACTTCCTGGGGGCCTGAGTGTGTAGGCACAGGACACAGAATGCACCTCAAGACCTATACCAGCTCACATCTGTGGAGGGAAGGCTGTAACACAGGCCAGCGTGCCTACAAACCCATGCATGAACCCCACATACACTCACCTTAGGGCTGAATCACAGTGTTGCCCCACCCCCACATAACAACTGTCCAACCCTACCCGGAATGGGTAGAAGAAGAGACCCATCCATTCCCTCCCTGTCCCCAAAGCAATGACATCACCCTCTCCTTCCACTATCTGAGGCTGATGGATTGCCCCCTGTGATGATTCAGCAGTCCCTGGCCAGCCTATGAAATCACAGTCATCCTGCCAGGGCTGCAGGGTGGCCCCAGCACAGTCCATTAAACACTGGCAGCTGTGGCCACTCCCCAGCCTTTGACAGAGGGAGAAGGGGATGCCCAACCAGACTCCACTGTAGATCCTGAATCACTAGCCAGGACCAGACAGGAGGACCAGGACCCTGTGTCAAAGCCCCTCCAAGTCCCACATTCTCTACCACAGTGAAGGACCCAGGCAGAGAAGATCTGTACCAAGAGAGGGCCCAGCAAAGATCAGGAGAGTCCATGGGCCTGACGCCACCTGGAATCATGAGGGTCACATCATCAGGACCCCAGCCAAAGCACTCACCAAAGCACTCATGGGTCATGTTATTGGAGGATAGGAAGCCACCACCACTCCTCCACCAGCTGTAGAGCCACACTAGAATGTTAGATGAAGGAGAGGAGCAAAGAAAATCATTTCAAGACTGGCAGAGGCGGCACATTTCAGAAAAGAGCAGACAGGTTGGAGAGATGACTCAGTAGTTAGAAGTCCTGGCTTCTCTTCCAGAGGACCAGGGTTCGATTCCCATCATGCACATGACAGCTCACATCTGTCCGTCACTACAGTTCTGGAGTATCTGATGCCTTCTTCTGACTTTCACAGGGTGCACAGATATGCAGGCAAACTATCCGTACACAGAAAATAAAACAAATAAATCTTAAAAAAAGAAGGAGTAGAAGTAGTAGCCAGGCCGTGGTGGCTCACGCCTTTAATCCCAGCACTTGAGAGGCAGAGACAGGTGGATCTCTGTGAGTTCAAGGCCAGACTGGTCTACAGAGTGAGTTCCAGGACAGCCAGGGCTACACAGAGAAACCCTGTCTGGCGGGTGAGGGACGGAGCAGTAAAAGAAAAAGAGAGGTGCCGGGCGGTGGTGGCGCACGCCTTTAATCCCAGCACTCGGGAGGCAGAGGCAGGCGGATCTCTGTGAGTTCGAGACCAGCCTGGTCTACAAGAGCTAGTTCCAGGACAGGCTCCAAAACCACAGAGAAACCCTGTCTCGAAAAACAAAAAAAGAAAAAGAGAGGTGATTTTAGATCTTTCTTCTCTGATGGATCTGCTGTGCTCTGGGGGTGGTGTGTGCAGGAGCCCACTCACCCCCACTTCCTACTTCGCTCCATTCCACAGACCAAAAGGTCATTGAGGTTCCAAACTCCAGCCCCTAAGCCAGACACTATTGCTTTATGGCTGACCATGACAGGAGGTACTCTGTTAGGGGGAAGAGAAGGTCTGTCTCTGGGAGTCTGGCCAAGGCCAGCTTGCTGCTCCTGAGCTTCCTAGGTTGGCCTGAATGGACCTGTGTGACCACTGCCCCATTCTGATAAATCCTCCTGTGCAGAGGCGCCTTTGTACCCCAACCTGGCAGAGGGGAGGGAACAGCTTGGGTCTTGCTCTAGGCAGGGGCAGGAGAGGTCTCTACTTTATAAATCCCCCGGGGTGAGCTCCCCCCATCCCCTCTGCCTAAGCCCAGCCTATCTCTGGCAGCCAGGGCCTCGATCCCAGGTGTGAGACTGTCACCAAGATAAAAGAGACGTAATTAAATTCCAATCAGCTGAGTGATTTGTTATCATAATGTAATATTTCCCTCCAGCCCCTAACTCCCACAGATCAGTATCCGTCAGGCCTTCCAGGTGGGGGGTCCCTGCCTGTTAGCTTGGGCCCAGCTGCTGGAGGAGCCCCTGGAGGTGATGTCCACCCGCTTGCTCCTCCCAGCCACACACACGTGTCCCTCCCCCAGTGCCAGGCCCTGAAGGTGATAATGAAGTCATTTTTCTGAGGAACAGTCTCCTGGAAGACAGCCTTGTCTGGCTAATCGAGCTGGGAAGGCAGGCCCAAGGGAGAAAAGAGCCGGGGAAGAAGGGTGAGCACAGAGGGCAAGGTGAGCAAGGTAGGTGGGGGTTGCAAGCTTTCCCTGAGGCACAGGGGGTGACTTATGCGGGAGCATCTGCCTCCACACCCCCCTCGGCCTGATGCAGCAGCGGCCAGCGGCACTGCCGTGAGAAAAAGAGCCTGTGGAAGTGGGGGTGGAATGCCGTCTTTGGGGACTGTGAGAACCTAGGGAACCACCTTGGAAAGTCTCACTTGAGGCTCCTGACAACATTTACTCCCAGATCCCACAAGGACCCTTGAGGAAAACCTGCCTGCTGTCCTCACTTTGTAAGCGGCAAGACTGCGATCCAGACCACACTTGACTTTTACTTGTGGCCTCCCAGACACCCCAGAGCACAAACACAAGGGACTATGTGGTTTCTTAACATGGAGACCCCTGAAGAGAATCTAAGATCCCCTCTCCCCCGGTCATTCACACAGTCACTGGTCTAGCACTTTGGTTTCCTCTTGCGTGCCCGGATAGCTGGGGTCAGAGGTCATGGTATCTGCACCCCTCGGCTAGTCACCTGCCTGGGTCCTCAGTTTCCTCACCTATGAAGTGACTGTCATTGTCATAGGTTGTCTGAGGACAGAGGTCCTGGTGTGTCTGGCACAAAGCTGGCTCTGCGTAGCACTCACTCTCATTGACTGTGAGCAGCAGTGGTGGGAAGGAACGATCTGGAAGGAGCAGAGGTGGGAACAGCAGCTTGTTTACACCTTCCTGCTTCTGTGGCTTCTCCGTGTGCTAAAACGGGTCTGTTGACTCTTCAGGGGTAGGAGGTGCAGGCTGTGTGTGGCCAGCTTGACAGGCAAGGGTGGTGAGTGGGCAGCCCGAGGCAGCGAGCCCAGTCTCCCCTGTAGGCAAGCCTGCTCTGGGCCTTGCACTCACACAGGCAGGGAGGAGCTGATGGCAGAGGGCACCACTGGGACCCATCCCAGACCTGAACTGTGCAGTTGTGGCCTGCTGCCAACCCAAGCTCTCACTTCTCCGAGTCAGACTGTCTCTACATGGTGAGGCACACGGACGAAGAGCCTGGGACTCTTCCCAGACTCTGAGGGAAGGAGGTCCCAAGGGTTGTGGGAAGTTTCTAAAGTCACACAATTCCAAGGGCTAAGCACTGGGGCTCAGACACAGTGTACTAGTCAGAGGGATCTTCTAGATAACTAGGGGGCTTCTGGCTGGGCCATGTCAAACCCAAGCATGAGATCTACTGTGATGGGTCATGGATGCTGCAGGCCACACCACTTCTGAAGAAACAGGGAAAATTCATATTCGGAGTCATGAAAGGCCGCAGAGACTGCTCATGACTTTCCTTCGCCCACATGCTTTTTTTTTCTTTTTTCGAGACGGTTCTCATGTGCCCAGAGTGGCCTCAAACTCACTACATAGCCAAGGACAACTTTAGTTGATCCTCGAGTCCTGCCTCCACCTCCCGCGCGCTGTGATGATAAGCACCACGTGCCGCCGCCATACCTGGTTTATTTGGTGCTACAGATGGACGCCAGAGCTTCCTGTATGCTTCTTATCGAGTTACTTCCCCAGCCCCACAGGTGACACTTTTTAAAACAGGCAATAAAAGGAAGAAGGTGCAGGTGTTTAGGGTGTTGCTATCAGAGCTTCCTAGCCAGGGGAGATCAGTATCTACAAGCATTTTACCTACTTCCGCCTTGAGAAGATTCTGAGATGGGACTGGGATGTTCACGAATGAGTGCCTACACACACACACATACATACATATGCACACGCATGCACACACACACACACATGCACACGCACACACACACACCACAGCATAAGGCCTAAGCACATACAGACAGGTGCAAACTCTTAAAAGGACAGAAGCAGGTGAAACCTCAGGAGGATGGGGCTTCCCCAAGGGGTTATTAAGAGCCAGTCACTGAGCCGGGCGGTGGTGGTACACGCCTTTAATCCCAGCACTTGGGAGGCAGAGGCAGGAGGATCTCTGTGAGTTCAAGGCCAGCCTGGTCTACAGGAGCTAGTTCAGGGAAGGCAACAAAGAGACACAGAGAAACCCTATCTCGAAAACCCCCCCTAAAAAAAGGTCCAGTCACTGGACAGGCAACTGCCCAGACGCCGTGACATGCCATCCCTGAAACGTATCTGAGAACCAATGAAGCTCTGACCATCAGGTAGGGACACCCACCATAAGCTGGAGGAGACAGGGAGGATTCTGGGCTATGAATCTGTGGCCAGATCATCTCTCCATGAGCTGAGCCTTTGAAGGGCAAAAACAACCAGCCAGCCACACAGACCAGCATACTCAGAGCTGTGCCCCAGACCCTACTAGGAAAAATGCAGTTCCGGCCTGTCTTGGCCACTAGCATAACCCAGCCGAATTCGAGTCCCTTTTTGGGTGCATATAACCCGAGCGTGAGGTCCAGGTGGAGGTAGACCCCTATACAAGGCTAGCGCTTTAAACCGGCCCCTTGAGATCTGTCCTGTCAGTAAAGCAGGCAGGTATGGGGGGACCCTTGAAGGAGGTCAGGGAAACTTGGGTCTCCATTAGTAACAGTCGCGATAGTGACGGAGTGTGACTCTCATGTGCCACCTGCAATCTATTGCTCTTGGCTTACTGGGAGAGTTGGGAACCAGTCCAGTCTGTGGGAGAATGGCCCTGGTTGATTAGTCATGTCTGCCACAGGTGCAGGAAAGGGCCTGACAGCTGGAGAACTGACTTGCCATGTAGAAAACGAACTATATCCCAACATTGCTTCTTCCTACATTCTGGGGTGTGGGCCCAAAGCAGCCCTCCTCTCCCATTAGGAGTGTCTATATCTCCCTCTGGGGCCTCTATGACTCAGTCTGGCACCTTTAAGACAGCCACACACCTATTGGCCTGATGTCCACCTCATGTCTGGCCATCCATCTGTCCCTTCATCAGCTGGCTGGGTCATTTAGGAAGCTCTAGGAGAGGTCTACAGGGCAAAGGGGCTAGAAGGCGACCAGCGGCCTCCAGGGGTGCCCTGTCCTTAGGGATGTTCAAGTCTGCAGCTGAGAGCATCACCCTAGAGGTGGTGGGATGGGCTAAACCCACAGATGGTCCCAGATGACCAGTCAGGACTTGGTTCTCTGAGGAACCTGAGTCCTGTGTCAGAGCTTCAGCAGGGAAGAGTCTTCTTCCTGGAGGACACCCTTTTTGGGGAGGACAGCAGAGAGGAGGAGTATATATAGAAGGTACTCAGAACCAGTGTGTGTGTGCAGAAGGGCCTTGGGGATGGTCTTGTTACAGAACTCTGGCCTCCAATCAGCCTGGCCGAGGTCAAGCTCACCTTCCTCCTGCAACCTCAGGGCCACTGCTAACCATCTCTAGGCCTCAGCTTCCTCATTTGAGAAATAGGGAATCAATCATCCTCACCTTGTGGAAGCAAGAAGGCCCAGGGTGGGACACAGCACTGGGCAAGAGGTCAGAGTCCCTGGCCTGAACAGACTCCCCATAGTAAGAGGTTGAAACTGATACCCTGGGAGGCTCCCAGCACCTCCGAGGAGTCATTCGGCCCGTTCCTGTCTACAAATGAACGAACGAGTCAGGAAAGGACTCAAAGCCTCGCAAGAGGGAAGGAACTTGCTGGGGAGAGGGAAGAGGCAGCTTGTGCCAAGATGGTTATAACAACCCAGTTCATGCTGTGAGGGACTGGAAAGCACCCAGGCGCCCAACAATAGCGTGTGGGGTGTGGGGAACCAGCGGCCACAGAGGCAGCTGCACAGACCCTGTGGGCACAAAGCGTTTGGCAGAATCTGCATGAGGGTGGAGTTGGTAGGATGGACGGAGGTGAAGGCACACTGTAGAGGGTCTGGGTGAGCACGCATGGTGTGGGGGACAGTGCTTTGGCTGTCCTGTGCCCTTGGCTGCAGGAGACCCTAAGACTTGCTGCCCTCCTTACGGTCTAGGGAAGGGACTTTAGTATCTGGTGGATGAGGACCAGTCCAGCCTGTCATTACGAAAGTGTCATTCCCCTGCCTTCTCCTTGCTATGCCTCAGTTTCCTCTGCTTCAGATTGGGTGGCCATAGCTCCTCGTAGCATGAGAATGGGAGGATGGCTCCTGGGACTTCCAAAAGGGACAGCTGCTGCTTCTTTGGATAGAATTTGCCAGAGAGGGGGCTCCTGTGGACCCACATAACGTCAGTACTTACCCCCCACTCACCCACACACAGAGATGCTCATAGTCACCCGAGGCTGAGCCTGCAGACCTATAGCATATTCCCCAGACTGGACCTCCATCAGCAGAGAAGCAGTGGGTGAGAGGGAGGGGGCCCACGCTTCCCCAACCCCAGCACTGGTCAGAGCCAAGACCTCGACACCACAGGACCTGACTAACCCCATGAGGACTCCCCCAGCCGGGGCACAAGTCAGGTGTCTAAAGGTGCAGACAGGGTTGGGTCTACAGCAGTCATGTGGTCAGACTGAGGAATTGCGGTGTCTCTGCTCCAGCCTTCCCCTCTGGGGCTGCTGCAGTAGCCTTGGCCCTAGAGGAGCAGGCACGTAGGGGGAACAGGAACTTTGGGAAGCCAAAGGAGAGCCTCCGGAATTGTGAGGAGATCCATAGATCCTAGGGAACCCAGGCAAGAGCTATACCCTTGGACCTCAGACCTACCTGGGGCTCAGCCCTAATGTGGGTCTTTCCTGGATCCACCAAGGAATACCCAGGCATGCTGAAGACCAACACTTTACAAAGGCTATTCTTGCTATCATTTTAGTTAGCTCCTAACTATCATTAACATTTTGATTTTTATATATCTTCTATTTAGTGTGCATGTGCGTGTGTGTGTGTGTGTGTGCATGGGTGTGCAAGTGGAGGTGAGGGAGCAACTGTTGGAGTCAGCTCCCCCCTCCCACTGCGTAGATCCAAGAGACTGAACTCAGTTCGTCAGGCTTGGCAGCAGGTGTCTTTGCTGGCTGAACCATCTCGCCAAACCTATCACCATCATTTTATAAATTAGAAATGGAGCCTCTACACAATGGCAGATTCAGAATTCAAATATGGTCCCAGGCTGGTTATTATCTCTCAGTGAATCACTTTGTCCCCGCCTTCCAAGAGGGAAGGGTAGTTGCCCTCTCTGTGTTCCGTGCCCCGCTGCCCTGCACTGGAACAGGACATGGCACCCACTTGCCCACGATCCCTGTGTCCTGCTGCGGGCTTGGGTGGGGGGGACACACTGCTGTCTCTCCCTCTCTCCTCTGGCCTGGTGGCTGGACCTGGGGTGGCTCCTCTGGAAGCCACCGGAGAGCTGAGCACGTACCAGCTATTTTCTCAGATGAGTTATAATTTTCCTTCATTTCCCCTTCAAAACACGCTAATTAAACGGACATTGTTGAAACAGCCGATTGAGATTCAAAAGCGCATCCCTTTTCTAAAGCACGTCCTTTCTCTAAAGAACATCCTCATTTCTGCGGAGGCAATTGCATGCATTGTGAGAGTTGGGCAGGGACACACACGTGCGCACACACGTGCACTGGTGTGCGAGGCTGTGCACGTACACATGCTCTCTCTCCACACACACACACACACGCACAAGAAGCCCGATGCAGGCACACTCAGGCTCACCTCGCATCCCAGGCCTTTTTTCTTTCCTGTACATATATTGATTTGGTGTGTGCCAGGATGCACGTGTGCTTCTCACACTTATAATCCTTCTGACTCATGGCCAGTGCACAATGGTCTGCCCATCTTCCTACCCTCCTTCCTTCATCCCTCCCTCCCTCTCTTACTCTGTCCCTTCCTTCTGTCTTTCTCCCTTCCCACCCTTGTCCACCAGCATCTCCAACTGGCTCCAAGAGTCATGACCTTGAATGTTGTGAGCCTAGGGACCAGACAGCCCCACCCTCTACCCGTAGGCCCTCAACCCTCCAATGTTGAAGACCTACTTGGTGGCTTGAGTTCCTCTTCGGGTCTGAGCTGGCAGACAACCCAGGAACAGTCAGGCCGACCTATACCTTTAACTCCTCTGCAGCAGGAGCAAAAGACCGTAGAGGTTGGGGTGATCACCTGGGGGCAATCGGAGGCTCTGTAGTCTGGATCAGCCTTGGTCAAAAGCCCCGCCTGCCTCCAAGCCAGAGGTCATACAGCGGCACCTCCACACCTCCAGAGATGGGCATCTCACTTCTGCTGTGGCCGTGGGTAGTGAGCTCCTCATTTGACCTGCGCAGAACCTGGGATCCTACTTCTGCCTCCACAGGGCAGATCCTCAGCAAACCAAAGCACAGTCTGGCACATTCTTAAGTACCTGCTGGATTCCATATGTGGCTGATAGTCCACCACACCTCGCAGATTCCCCAATCCTAAGAGCTCAGGCAAGAGCTGAAGACTGCATGGGGCCTTGGTGGCCCTGCCTACCCCACTTCCCTTGTCAACAGCAGGGGGCCACTCCCATAGCTGGTTATAGCCCTGTGCTGGATCAGTCACCTGCCCACACCCCAGACCCTGGGGTGATGTGGGGAGATAGAGAGATGGGGAGAGGAAAAGGGACTGAGAGTGAGAGGGGCGGGGGGACGTGGTGGTAGAGACCTTCTTCTGCACCAGACTTGTCTCCTTAGCACCACTTAGCCCAGCTGTTGAAGATCAGAGGTGGCCAGGCGGGGGAAGCCATAAATCTCAATTAGCCATCAGTCCCACTTTGCAGGCCTCCTTGAGTCAACAGACATAATTTCATTGGTTGGGCCCAGACTCCCAGAGGGCACACTGATAAAAAGCCACTTCTTCTAGTCATGGCCTCCCTACTACCTGGGGTCAGATTTCTGAGAGGCAGGGCCTGTGTCGGGGCAGCAGGGCACAACCTGGAGGGGCCTTTTGAGCCTAGGAGCAGGCAGTCTTTGAGACCAGAGGGTCAACACTGTGACTGAGGACTCTAAAGTCGCTCTGTGGCCCTTTGCCTGTGACCTGACATCCCTGAGAGAGATTGCATAGGTTCCCCCCATGCTGAGAGCTCTGAGGATCCTCATGAGCCCTGCCCAACCGCCCGGGAACATACAGAGAAAACAGAGCCCAAGTGGGGATTGAGCACAGGTCTATCTGGACTCTAGGCCTGGATTAGAAGCACCGCAGTCCACCACAAGGACCTTCCTTTATGGAAGCAGATGAGCCCTTGGTGCTCACCAGTGTCCCACCCCCCACCCCCCCTGCAGTAGGTTGGAGCCACATGTTGCAGTTGGACATGTGCCTCTGCTGGTCCCTTAGTGACTCTGGGTCCCAGGAGCCCTCACCCTCTCTGGTCTCGCCTGCAATCCAATGTGCATAAAGAAGTTCCCAGCAGTTCCAGGGCAACTGGAGGCCTCCCCAGGGAGGATGGGGATATCTATGCTCTCTCCAGCTTCTGTGCCCACTTAAGGATGACCCCCTCAATATCATTGCCCACTGCTTTGGTTCCCAAGACAGTGGTTGGAAGTGCCTTCCTATCCTCAGAGCCCTCTCTTCCATATGCTGAGAGCTGGCACCTCTTCCTCCGAGGAGCCTACCCAGGAGCATCCCTTTTTAGTCACCCCTCAATTGGCTTGCTCTGTAACCTCTGGGTCCCATGCTGTGCACTTCCTGCTGCCATCCAAGTTTCCGGGACTCACTAGCCCAGGGCCCATCCTTTTGGTTCAGCTGCCCACAGTGGGCACCACTTCATGGTAATCAGGCTGGCAAAGGTGGCCACCTCATACTGAGGCTCCAGTGGGCAGCTGCCTGGGGCCATTATTGAGCCTTATCCTGATGCACAGCCCAGTTCAGCAGGAAATCCACAGAGCTGCACCCCCACCCCAAGCTGGACTGGGAAGTAGGGAGCCGCACCATGCTGCTTCCACGGGGGGGGGGGGGGGGGGCTCCCGCTCAGACATTCACTGATTCGCAAACTCACTGCCTAACAGACGGTTTAGAGCTAGATTGATGCAGGTGGGCTCGTGTTAGGCCTTTGCCCACAGCTGTCCGGTTCTACCTGAAAGCAGCAGTATACAATCCAGGCAGCCACAGCCTTCAGGAGGTCTGGATATACAAGGTATAAAAGTATAAGCTCAGAACCTGAAACTTAAAAGCCCCATGCTTGATTTCCCCCTCCTGCAGGCCCAGAGCCCAGGTATGGTTTGGTTGGGTCTGGGTTCTGTGTCTCCCACTACCCATCAGATGGCTAAAGGCAGTGTGATTAGCTACATCCTCAGCAGGAGACTCTCTTAAGGAAGGAACCTCCCCAGGCTCCCTCAGGTTGGGAGGAAGAACATTCATTTTTTTGTATTTATAGAACTGAAGGATGCTTGCTTCATTAAAGTCAATGGGAAAGAGGAGGGAGGGAAGAATTGGGGGGCATGACAAGGAGAAAGTTGTGGGAAGAATAGAAGGATGAGGTTGGGGAGAGGGAGGAAGAAGGGGAGGAAGAAGAAGAGAAAATGGGGAGGAGGTGGGGGAGTCCGCTACTACTTTAAATCTCTGATTTCCAGACTCTTTAAAGAAAGCTTGCCTGATTAGAGCAAGCCCTCCTGAAATCTCCCTTTTGATCATTTAAATTCAGTAGATTAGAAACTATCTGTTAATCACAGATTTTGCCAACACTGGAAGAGATGTTACCTTATTGTGGAGATCACCGGGGTGAGGGGTTGCCTTAGAGTTGCCACCAAATCTTGTTTGCACAGCCCCTGGTGTGCTGGTGAGTTTATGAAATTTAATACATTTCTTTTATGGCAAAGCTAGGGTCCTGAGAGTCCCGTGTAACTGCTCAGGCTGGTCACCCTCCCCAAGCCACTCTTCCGGTCCCAGGGAGATTTGGATTCCTTCCACACTTGACACCTTTCTGCCTCAGGGCCTTTGCACAAGTTGGTCTTGCCTTACAGAACACACCTCAACCATTTCTGCACAACCTTGCTTCCTCAACTCTCGGGACTCATCTTGAATGTCACTCTCCTGGTTATGACAGGCCTGGCAGACCACATGAAGGGCTGTCCCCACCCCACTGCCACGGCTCCAAGCACTCTGCTCTTCGTTTTACACGCACTGATCCCTTTTACCCTGAGATCTTCCACACTAAGCCATACAAGAGGGCTATGTGATCTGTGTCCAGAAAGACTTTGCTGTCCGTTGTCACTGAAGTTCTGTGGCTGCCACACAGAAGGCAGAGTTCCAAAGGAACACCTGACTCTGTTCCCAGATGTGGGGAATCTGCCAGAAGCCAGCCAGGCCTCACAGACATGCAGGAGGCAGTGGACGGGACAGAGGGCCCTAAGCAACTGGCACTGAGAGCGTAAGGTAACTGAGCTCCACACGATGTGCTGGAGGGAGGCACGGGCTAACCATGCACTGGCACTGGCAAGGCAGAAGTGGTCCTGGGCAGCAGGCCTGCAAGGAGGGGCCCCGCTGAGTCACAGGAGCAAAGATGTCATCCTGTCACCTTCTGCCAGGAAGCAGCTCCCTCCCAACCTGAGCATCCAGGTGAGAACCCAGCCCAGTCAACACCCTGAAGTCACCTGCAGAGACACCTCCTGAACCAGAGACCTCCAGAACTGAGGTGGTATTGTTGCTTTGTTTATTTTTGTTTTCTTTGTAGAAACAGGGTCTCACTCTGTAGCCTAAACTGGCCTGGAACTCACTTTGTAGCCCAGGCTGGCCTCTAACTTTCAACAGTCTCCTGCCTGGGTCTCTCAAACTCTAGGGAGGGGATGAGCCACCACACCCGGTGATGAGTTCTTTTAAGCCTCTGACTTTGTGGAAACTTGCAACCCAGCCACGCCCCCTCAACTCACCCTCACCCCGAGCCAGAATCCAATTCAGCTGAGTTAGGAATTTCCTCTTCACAGTTGAGAAATTAAAGCTCCGAGATGCTGGTAACCTGCCTAGGGTCACACAGCTAGTCAATATTCCAAGCCAGAACCTTCTGCTAACCATCACCATATCAGAGCCAAAGGAGCTACCTACCAGCATGGTACTGGGTGCTCAGGGGAGCCCCTCAAATGTGTGCCACCTTCTCGGCACCCACCCTTCTACCCTGCATGTCACATGACATAAAAACTAAGCTAGGAGCAAATAAAGCACACCTTTATTCCCAGCAGAGGCAGGGGGATTTCAGAGTTTGAGATTAGTCTGCCCTATGTGTCCAGCTCAAGCCCAGACAAAGTTACACAATGAGACCCTGACTCAAAACAGGTGTCTACTACCAAGCCTGACCACCTGAGTTGCATCCATCCTAGAGACCCATGTGGTGGAGGAAGAGAACCGCCTCCCATAAGATGTCTCCTGACCTCTACATGTGTGTCTACATACATAAACATGCACATACTCAACACCGGACACCCCACAAACCTGCCTAAGGAGGCTCCGCCATCTCTGCTTTCTGGATGAAGCTGTGGACGCCAACTGTCTTCATAGGGACAGTGAATGGCAGGGAAGCCCTTGGAAGTTGTCTGGCCTGATGTCAGTTGGTGAGCACCCCAAGAGCCTGAAAGATATCTGCCGCAGAGGGATTGGCCACCAAGGGAGAGGAAGATCCTGGAGCAGGGGAGGGACTGTCCTGTAAGACAGACCAGGATGGCTCACATCCAGGAAGAACCTTGCCAGGCCTCCACACAGCACCTGCTACCCAAGGTCAGGACCCCTTCCTGGGCCATACACCATCCTCCTTGATGGTCTTCACTTCTGGGAGGCGGCCTTCTTTTGGCTCTCCAAAGTTCTACCAACAAAAACATGGATGCTGTGCTAAATATGTGTGTTGGCTGTTTTCTCTTTCTGTTGTTTTGCTTTTTTTTTTATTATGTATTTGTTTAGCCCACAGGTATATCTGTGTGAGGATGCCAGGTCTTGGAGTTACAGACAGTTATGAACTGACTGGTGGGTGCTAGGAATCAAACCCAGATCCTCTGGATGAGCAGTCAGTGCTCTTAACCACCGAGCCATCTCTTCAGCCCCATGCTGGCTGGTTTTGTGTCAACTTGATACCAGCTAGAGTCATCAGAGAGGAATGAGCCTCAGTTGAGGAAATGCCTCCATGAGATCCAGGTATAAAGGCATTTTCTCATTTAGTGGTCAATGTGGAGATCCCAGTCATGGTGGGCGGTGCCTTCCCTGGGTTGCTGGTCCTGGGTTCTATAAGATGGTAAGAGAGCCAGGCAGTGGTGGTGCACACCTTTAATCCCAGCACTCGGGAGGCAGAGGCAGGTGGATCTCTAAGTTTGAGGCCAACATGATCTACAAGAGCTAGTTCCAGGACAAGCTCCAAAGGTACAGAGAAACCCTATTTCAAAAAACAAAAACAAAAGAAAGAAGAAAAGAAAGAAAGGAAGAAAGAAAGAAAGAAAGAAAGAAAGAAAGAAAGAAAGAAAGAAAGAAAGAAAGAAGGGAAGGAGAGAGAGAGAGAGCTGAGCAAGCCAATGAGCAGTGCCTCTCCATGGTCTCTTCATCAACTTGTGCCTCCAGTTCCTGATATGCTTGAGCTGCTGTCCTGACTTCCTTTGGTGATGAACAGTGCTGTGGAAGTGTAAGCCAGATAAACCCTTTCCTTTCCAGCTTGCTTTTTGGTCATGGTGTTTGATCACAGCAACAGAAATCCTGACTAAGACAGTACAGAAGGCAGGCACACCAGGGAGTTGCTCCCACTAGCCTGAAACCTGAGGGATGGTTAAGGCCACCTCTCTCTCTCTCTCTCTCTCTCTCTCTCTCTCTCTCTCTCTCTCTCTGTGTGTGTGTGTGTGTGTGTGTGCTCTCCCATCATTAAACTCCTCAAAAAAGGATTCTTAGAGCGCCTCCATGTCCTCCTTCACACCTGCTTTCAAAAAACTGCATTCTGGCCAGGCGGTGGTGGCGCAAGCTTTTAATCCCAACCCTCAGGAGGCAGAGGCAGGTATCTGTGATCTGTGTGAGTTCAAGGCCAGCCTGGTCTACAGCATGAGTTCCAGGACAGCCAGGGATACGTAGAGAAACCCTGTCTCAAATAACAACAACAACAAAAAACAAACAAACAAAAAACAGAAAAACTCACTACACTCTTAGAAGTGGTCCCTCTTTCCAGTGAGGAGGACCTGTGGACTGCAGCACCATGCCTAATACCACCAGAGACTTTAATATTTGCTTCAGATCAGGCAGAGCATCTCTACCCTCAGAGAGGCTCAGTGACTCCTATGAAAGTCTAAAATGTCAGATCTAAGCTAAACTCACTCATTCATCTGGCTCTCCACCCTCTCATCAATCATCTGCTCTACCATCCAGTCTCCCTCTCATCCATCCATCCATCCATCCATCCATCCATCCCTCACTCACCAGTCCATCTACCCATGGACACACTCATCCAGCAAGCTATCTGTGGTCCATTTATCTAACCTACTACACATCCACACATCCATCCATCAACCCTTCTATACTGCCATCCATGCATCCACCATCCACCTTTAATCCGTCTGTCTACCCATCCATCCATCCACCTGCCCACCTGTCATTTATCCATTCATCCATCCATCTATCCACCTCCCACCTATCCCTCCATCTACCTTTCTTTCCTTCCTCCCATCCATCCACCTGTCCTCCATCCATCTATCCAGCCACCCATCCATTCACCTATCTCCCATCACCCCATAGGATACACTCAGCACCTATCACTGTTCTTAGCCTTGGCCAGTCTCAGAACTCCCAAATTCATTCCCTTGTTACTGCCCTTGAGGACAGACATGGGCCCAGAGGAAAACGTGTAAAACATGTCCAGGAACATCCGGACAATTGTCATGGTCATCGGTCAATGCACTGCCAAGGTGTCATCTCATCTGTGACTTCTTATTGAGCCTTCCCAGACTTCCCTGGGACTAAAGTTTGTGTTTAGAGTATGAAAGGAATGACCACAGACTCTTCAGGATTGCTGCCAGGGTCCTCCTGGTCCTCTCTGGTGGGAGGCCTGGTACCTGCTTGTGGATGATTACTAGGTCATGCTGTCCTAGGCCCACTGGGTCCCTGCACCTGTGGGAGAGAAGGCTTTCCACTCTGCCTCCAGGCACCTGAGCACCCAATCCTGCTCAACAACCAAGAGTGCTTGAGAGATTCTTCAAGACTGGCCCATTTCTGGAGTTTCTGGGTTTTTTGTTGATGGTGGTGGTGGTGGTGGTTTTTTGTGGGGTTTTTTTTTGTTTTGGTTTTTTTGTTTTGCTTTACTTTTTGATGTTGTTGTTGTCTTTTCATGATAATCCCTTAGAAAGTCTGTGTCCTAGAGAAGCCCCAACCAAGGCCGAGGGCCACAGCCTTGACCATCAGCCCTGGCACAAGAGAACACAATTTCCCAGCACATACTGCTTAATGTTTAACCGCCTGTGGGGCTTCCAACTGCTAATGACGTGACATTAACTCTGCACAAATAAGACGGTTCAGAGGAGCCAACCCCAGTCCACAGGGCATAGGCCAAACACTACCCCCCCCCCTTTAGCCTTTGAATTCCTCAAGCCAGGACTGGGAACAGGGGTCTTGGTTTACTACATCATGCAGTAGAGGTCTCAGAGGCAGTGGGGGCCTCAGGGAATACAGTGAGACTCGTAAGGAATGCAGCAGGGAGGGCCACAGAGAATGCAATGGGGGATTAGGGGCTGCAGTGGGGCTATTGGGGTATACAATGGGGTTCTCAGGACCAACTTCCTCCCTGTGTTCAAGTCTATTAAAAAAAAACTGCCCCTGCCATCTGCTCTGCTGAGCTCAGCCAGAGCTGGGCCACGGCTGGCTTTCCTGTCTTCTGTGCACTCCTATGGGCCTAGGGAATAAACCATAAACTGTCTTTCTTATGCCGGACAAGGAGTAGGTGCTGGGGTAATAGCTGGAAACACATTGTTGGTGTAGGGGAGGCTGGAAGGGGAAGACAGCCAGTGCTCTCCCCAGTGGGCTTCTGCACCACAGAGATGGCTGCCCTCTTGCACCGTCATGGGGCAGGGCAGCCCAACTAGGCCCTTGTTGAGGGTTATTCTTGAGGTATTGACTCCCCGGCCAAAGAACTGCTGGAAGCCAAGCGCAGGGCTTGGGGGTATCCTGACCCCTAAAGGAGCATCGTGAGACATGAGCATGTGGATCATGATACACACACACACACACACCTCTAGAAGCTTCTTCACGGTGTTTTGGGTTTCCTGTCCCCAACACTAACGGTTAACACTCACTCAGGGGAAGGCTTCAGACTTCACCCTGGATCCGCTTCAAATTCACCCTCACTCCAAATCTTTCTCCAACTCAGCACCTAACTTGTCCCCTAGACAGTTTACAAAAAAGAAAGATGGGGCGGAAGAGCAAGGGCCCTTCGACTACCCCAGGCGCCGAGAGCATCCTCTGAGCCTCCAGCTTGGCACAGTTTCTGTCTACACCTGCAGTGAAGGCAGCGGTGAGATGAACTGAGTGTGTGGGGAGTTGCAGGAAGGAGGAAGCTTGGGCTGGACACCAAGCCTCATGGGTATTTAAATTTTCTGTCCTGTGTGAGGTGGCAGTTCCCTGATGACAGGTAGCCTCTCCTCTGTTCTCAGAATACCATGAGCAAACCCCTCCCATTTGCCCCAACCCCACCTAAAGCAGGTTCTCCACCCAGGGGTTGTCTCCCGTGTTAAACCACTTCCAAGGCCAATAGGGCTTGCTCTGAAGAGCTTAGACCCCAGAGCTGATGATGGAAACTAAAATCCTAACTCCACAGTTCCACAAAAGGAATCCGTACAATGGACAGCCTGACCTCCCCTGAGCCCACAGAATTCCAGAAACCAGGTGTCAGATCTCCAGACACTTTGGTGGTTCGGGCCTGGGTGTGGCAGGCGGGGGGGGGGGGAGACAGATAAACATTTGAGGACAGTAAATAAAGCCACAGGGTAGGTGAGGTGAGAGCCCCTTCACCTTTGGCACCCATTAGCCAAGTCTTATCTGCTCTCTCTCTCTCTGCTTGTCCTGTCCTCTGTCTATTTGCTTAGGTGGGGACAGATGGACAGCAGAGTAAACAGAGCCCCAGTGGGGAGATGGCCAAAGGGACACAGTCAGGAGACAGCCTTAGCAGAAGCCAGGTTAGACCCCGGATCAGAGGGAGTCTACGGCACAGTCACACTGAGCTGACTGTGGCTACAACCAAGGAGTTACACATACTCCCAGGCTAGCCCCACTGTCCCAGGCTAAACCACAGTCCCCAGTAATCATGCCACAGATGTAACACTGAAACCCAGAAACAGAGGCACTCCCTTGTAGATCATGTGACACCTCATCCAACCAGTCAGGAGCAGAGTCATGGCCTGGCTTCAAGTCTCCTACCCTCGGGATTCCAGCATGTGTTCAGGTGGTCCCAAGGCATGAGGAGGTCCTGGAAAGTAGGGTGCCCTGCTGTCCTCTGTGCCCCACCAACCTGTCTCAGCCATGCAGCTCAGGGACAAGCTGTGTTTGAGGATACGATTCAGATCCATAGGCTGTTGGCTGTGAATGTTTCTCTCTACCAAGCCTCCAGAAATTTCGGAGAAAACCCCTAGGATGGACCCTCTGGTCACTACAGTGCATGAGTGTCCGAGTAGGAGAGACAGGACTCACAAATGGCTCTCTCAAAGGACACGGATATGGCTTGTGGTCGGGGTTTAAAGGCAACTCCAGAGGTAGGAGCCCCGGCTTCCTCCTGCAGCCCACCCACAATCCTCTCCATGGTCCACCTGCTCGAAATGGAACTCTTGTCAGTGTGAGCCACCGTATGTGAGGGGGGAAAGCCAGAAGAGCCCAAGTCTACCTGCCTACCAGAAAGTGTTTATAAAAGGATCAGAACTGTAACCATACGTCTGTGGCCTACCTGTCACCTCAGCTGGGCATAGCTGCTTACTGTCTCTACTCTGCACTGTCTCACTCCCTGCCTGGCAGGAGCTCCGCCTTCCAACCTTGGCTAAGAACCTGCCTGGGGACATAGCCCCGCTCTTAGTCATCCTGATCCCCACCCTATAGCACCCCCAGTGGGGTTGTGGCCCCTACCCTCACCCCTGTGATTGCTAGAGAAAGTCAGGGGACAACCCACATTCTCGGATGCATGAATTCACGTGACGGGGGCAGTCAGGATACCTGATGCTCTGGTTGCTAGGTTGGCTTGAGGATGTTATGGAAAGCAAGGTGACGGGTCCCACCCCGTAGAGCCTGCTCGGTCGGGGGACTCCACCCAGGATTCGCCTGTCAGAAGGGTTCTTGTCTGCTCAGCCAGCTCTGAACTCAGCCAGCTGCCTTACACACATCAAGCTGAGCTTCAGCCGAGGGCCCATGAGGAAAACACCCAACAGAAGATTCTCTTATTTTTGTAAGGAAATACAAAATAAATTAGTCTGGGACTTTCACACCAGAAAAATTAGTCCTCCTGGGGATCCTAAACTCTTCCATTTTTAGGCAGACCCCACAAAACCTTTCTGTTGTGTCCTTTCTTAAGTGGTCAGCGGTAATTGTTAACTTGATGGAGTCTAGAATCACCTGTGTTGCCGTCTCAGGGCACAGCTGTGAGGGATCACCTTGATTGGGTTAGCCGAGGTGGGGGGACTGCCCACAATGGGCAACGCCATCCCCTGGCTGGGGAGCTGAGCAGCCACATTCATTGATTTCTTTCTGCTTCCTGGTTCTGGGTGTTGTGAGCAGCTGCTTCAGGCACTGCCTTGATTTCCTCACTATGATGGACGGTACCCTGGAATTGTGAGCCAGAATAAGCCCTTCCTTAAAATGTTTTTGTTAGAGTTCCAACACAGCAATGGGGAACAAAATTAAGACAGTGACCAATGACAAGCATCGACTCTTCTCTGGCTCAAAGGTCATTGTCACTTCCCCTCTGTCCACACAACATTCCTTAGCCTTTTCTTCCATTTCCATGGTTCAGCTCTGTTTGGGTGTGTTTTTGATTTTTAGGTTTTCTTTGTTTTTGTTTGTTTATTTGTTTGTTTGTTTTTGTTGAGAAAAAGTCTGACTCTGTAAGTCTGACTTCCCTGGAACACATTATGTTGACCAGGTTGACCTCTAGTTTACAGAGGTCTGCCTGCCTCCCTAGTGCTGGGATTAACCAGTGTGCCTTACCACTCCAGGCTTTAATGTGTTTATTTTTTCAAACTGTCAAATGTATCTAGAATGTGTTTAAATTGTACCCATGCATATAACATTGTGTCAGATTTTCCAACCCCAAAGTCCGGAGTAGTGGTCCATCCTTTAAACCTAGCACCCAGGGGACAAAAACAAGGGGCCCTCTGCATTTGAGGTCAGCTTGGTCTACATAGTGAATTCCAGGCCTGCCAAAGCCACCCACTGAGACTTGGTTTCAACAATAACAACAAATCCCAACTTTATTCTTGCCTTCCCCTACCACCAGCCTTTCCCCCCTTTGTGATGATGGGAACAGAACACAGGGCCTCAAGTATACTAGGCAAACATGTTACTGCTCACTGCCTCCCAAGCTCCCAACTTACCTAAAACACTTCCAGGGAAAACACATCGCCCTTCTCTAGCCCTTGTGACTAGACCACTGGAGGCTTTCTCCAGCCCCCGCCCTCCTCGGGGGTCTGACACACAGCTTTGAGTGCACAAACTGCTGGGGCTGTGTGAGGCAAATAGCATCATCGGGGCTCCTGGCAGTGTCTCCCAAATGCCCAGCCTGGGGAAAGTCCTTCCAATCCCTCTCTCCCCATACCATTCTGCCATACTGCACACCTGGACAACGAGAATAAGTCATTGTTGTTGGAGAGGAGATGCCCTGGTGGAATGATTTGATATCCGGGCATCTTTCTGCCTCTGGGCTCCTGTCCCCCACAGACTCTGACAAAAGCCTAGGCCACCACCAGAGTCCTCCAAATACCAAGCCAGACACAGAGCGCTGGGCAGAACTGGGTGCCCACTTCCTGATGGATAGTCTCCCTGGCCCAGTCCCTGTTCCTGCCCTAGCTCATTGCCCACATTTGCCCCTGGCCAAACCCAACACCTAGACTTTGCTGGCCCAAGGGCATCACAACCTCCTTCCCTGTACCTGCTCTTGGGAGGCTGAGGTTGCAAACACAGAGCTACGGCCCAATGCCAGGTAATGCCAGGTCTCCAAGCACCCGTGCATCTGGGGATCAAGGTGAGAAACCAGACCTTGGAATAAAGAAAAGAAAAGAAAAGAAAAGAAAAGAAAAGAAAAGAAAAGAAAAAGCTCACCCAAGTGGGAGGAGAAAGCCATGTAGCCAGGTGTAGGCAGGCAAAACTGCCAGTGTGCACCTCCAGCCCTGTGACGCTTCAGGGTCCACGCCCCTGTCCTCCTTCTTCCCCCCCCCAACCCTCCCTCCCCCCACTAGTCTCAGAACAATCCATGCCCAGCAGCATAGAGCAATGTAGCAGGGTCATCAGTATTAATATTAGTTATTGCTATTGATTTCAGCTTTAGGAAATTGATTTTCAGTCCAGGCCCTTTTATCAGGCTCTCTGCAGAAGACACAATAGGCACAGAGTCTAGAAGCTACCTGCATGCAGTCAGAGTTGCCAAACTCACCCCAGGGGACATGTGGGCCAGGAGCAGCCCAGAAGGATGGACACTGCAAAACAAACCTCTCTGACTCAGGTCAAGCACTGGGGAGGTCCTGGTTCACCGCAGGCCTCAACAGCCTCCCTCCAATGGCTCCAGTACAGAACAGGCTGCTGGGCCCAGAACAACAGGCCTCACTCCGGCTCTCAGATCTCTGCTGCTTCTCCTTAACTCCTCTGCATGCCCCTGTATCTTCACCCTTGCTCTAGAGCCCTAGGTTCAATACAGCCCCGATCTCTGGGACTTCTACTCATTCTAAGCTAACTGGGGCCACTGACAGCCCAGTCAGTAACCTGCTCCCCATGCAGGCACAAGACCTTGAATTTGACCTTTAGAAACCACATTTTAAAAAGCTAGGCATGGCGGTGAGCATTTATAATCCTAGTAGTGGGGAGGCAGAGGCAGGAGGATTAGTGGAGCTCACTGGCCACCCAGCCTAGGCTAATCTGCCAGCTCTAGGCAAGAGACAGACCTTGTCTCAGAAAACAAGGTGGGGGGCTGGTGAGATGACTCGGTGGATAAAGGTACGTGCTACAGAACCTGATGGCCTGAGTTTGATCCCTGGGACCCACATGGTAGAGGGAGATAAGTAACTCCCACAGGGTGTTCTCAAGGACGGTGGCACACACGTATATACATACACACAATAAAATGTTTTGTTTTGTTTTTTAAAGTAGACAGCACCTGAGGAATGACACCCCAGGTCCTTGGCTTCCACACGTATTTATACACACGAATAGGCACATATATGCACGTTTGAGTACACACAGTCAATTCCCTCTTCCGCACCCACCCTCCTGAATTCCACTTAATGAACGTGTCCAGCATTAGCCTTAGGATAAGAGAAGCAGGAGAAGAAGAAGATGATGATGATGATATGATGATGATCTCAGCCCAGCAGCTCCCGCCCTCTGGTCCCTCAGCCTTCCGAGTATCTGGCTTCACGCTGCTCTGGTGCAGTAAGGAACCACTGAGCTTCCCTCTGCCTCCTACAGGCAAGACTGGTGTGTCCCTTGTCTCCACTGCCCGAGAGCCACTAGAAAAGTCCAGTGCATCTGGCAACACGTGAAGGGCCCAGGAACTGGGAGTGCCGGCAGGCTGTGAAACGGGTCTTCCCAGACTTACATCCTCGAGCTCCCCTTAAAAGTGACATTGGGCCAAATTACTTTAAATATTGTTTTAGCCAATTACCAGCCTACAAATTAATTGTTCACAGCAGGCAGAAGGCAGGGTAAGGGGTGGCCGGGAGACTGCTGAGAAATAATTACACAGCAGTAGAAGAGGCGGGCTTTACTCTTAGATTATAATTAAAGTTAGAGAATTCCCTTCCACCCCATGCACAAACATAATCCATAGCAATGTCCCTGAGCTCTGCACTCTAATTGATTTATTATCTGCCATGGAATGAAGCGGAGGCCCCCAGCCCCACCGTCAGTGTGACACAGCAGACATGGAACCGGCCTACAGGAACCCTGGCGGCAGTCCCCAACCCAGCTCTGTGACTACAGAGAAGTGAAGAAGAGTGAGCCTCCAACACAGGGGGCCCTGGAGTCAGAAGCCAGAGTGAGGTATGGGACAGTCCCGTACAATGCTAGGGCTAACAGAAGCTCCCTTCATCTCCCCAGCAGGTGACACTCTGGGCTGGGTGGGGCTGGAGGTGGTGTCCAACCACACTCAGATAAAGGACACACTTATGCCCCTAAGGAGCTAGAATCTTCTACTTTAATGGATCAATTTATTTAAAAGTAAGGATGCCAGGGACTGAGGAGATGACTCAGTGGTTACGAGCACATGTTCCTACAGAGGACCTGGGTTCAGTTCCCAGTCACCAGCACAGAGGTTTACAACCATCCGTAACCCCAGGAAATACGATGCCCTCTTCCAACCTCCATAGGCACCAGGCATACAAATAGTGAACAGACATACATGCAAACAAGATATTTGTGCTCAGAAAAATAAATCTAAAATGAAGATTTTTTTTTTCTTTTTTTAGTTTTTCAAAATAGAATTTCTCTGTGTAACAGCCCTGGCAGTCCTGAAACCCAGAGATCCATCTGCCTCTGCTTCCCGAGTGTTGGGACTAAAGGCGTGTACCAATAAGAGCAATCAAGAAAGATGCCAAGACTTAGAGACAGACACACTAATGATTCCACAGTCACAGTCCAAGAGGGCAGGAAGGGTTCTGCCTGGCCCTGCTCCCTTCTTCCCAGAACTCTCTTTTATTCTCTCCCTGAAAGGGTAGATTCCACAACAGACTGAGAGGTGGAAGGTGGAGCAAGCACCAGCCTCGTAACCTCCAACCAGATCACCGCTCACTGCCTCTCACCACACAGGGCAGTGCACCCCAAAGCCCACTGACTCAGCCAGCCTTCCCCAACCCAGATCAATAGACAAGGCCAGTCCCAGGGCCACTGTCGTCCATCAGGTCCTCCCTTAGATGAGACTGGGTCTAAGGATCAATACATGGGGTTATCATGTGTGTGCTTGCTGGGGTTGCACTGCTCTGCAGTCCTCTGGCGTGAGGTGAACCCACACTGCCAGCCACTCCAGCAGTCTGACAGGGCTCATGCAGACACATGCAGTCCCACATCTGTGCCACCAGAGTGGGAAGGCAGAGCTCCTAGTTCCCGCCACAGCGAAGGAGACCCTTGGGTCTCCCCTAGCAGATCTAGGCCACAGTTCTGTTGTGTCTTTACATCAATGGGCAGTGGGAGGCCAGACCTCTGGGAATATACATTTCCAGCTTTATAAACAACGCTAACCAGTTTGTCAAGGCAACCAATCAGTTGAGTGTTCTTAGCATCCAAGAAACGAGGTTGCCCTGTCTCCTCAGAATGCCAAGACCTGCCAGAGTCTAAAGCCTTCCCACAGAAGCCATGATGTGCCCCTGGGGCTCAAGTGGCCATACCCTCACAGCTCCCTCGACAGAACAAAGATCCCAATACTTACTTTAATATCTTATTTGTAAAGTCCCCAGGTGAGGCGTCTGTTCACTTCCTGCTGGTTAGCTGTTATCAGCTTGCAAAAGGCCCTTACAGATACATCACCTTAGCAGATGTCCAGACACCAACGACATCCTGAGGACTTCATCTCTTTTGACACCTCCGTGCTGGGATAAATATTTCATGGAGCCTGATGCACAGCTGCCAACTCTTTCCCCACAATCTGACCTACACAGAATGTTCATGCTTCATGCGGTCCTTTCAAGGTTTTGCGCTGATGGTAGGTGTCCAGGCCAGTAGCACTGATTCTCTGTGTCCTCCTCCAGCCATCCCCCATCTGGACTCCTTTCCTAACCTAGCTCTTTCCACTGGCCCAATCAGCTTCCTGATGGCCGGGCCATTGCCTGCCTTAGGTTGGGAGCCCTGAGTTGCTGTGGACTCCTCTGGCCGTGGCTATTGCTTTACCTACTGTGATTGTCACCTGGACAGGACTTGGAATCATCCAGGCGTCACACACCTCCGGGGGTGTCTTTAGGGTGTTTCTAGAGAGCCTGAGCTGAGGAGGGAAGATCCACCCTAGGCCTGAGTGACATCATTCAGGGGTCTGGGATCCTGGAGTGAGTAAGAAGAAAGAGAGATAGATTTGAACCCCAGCTACGGTGTGACGAACTACTTTACCTTCCTGCCACTGTGGTGAGCTCTACTCTCAATCTGTGAGCCAAAACAAACAGTTCCTTCTTAAGCTCCTTTGGTTGGGTACTCTGTCCCAGGGACAAAGAAAATAATGTCATTGCTGACATCACAGCTGGACGGGTACACAGCAAGTGATGCCTCCACGGGCCACCTGGGGTACCAAAGCTATTTTTCTACCTAGCAGGGTGACACCAACCACCTGATGTCTTTTGCTGAGGGTCCCTCCCAGAATGGCTACGTGGGCTGACATTCAGTGGAACTCTTGAGCTGTCCCCTGAAGAACAAGATTCCCTGTGGTGACATGATGCCTGGACCACTGAGCCAGGAGCTGTGAAGAATAAGATACAAATGCCCATTTCCACCTCGGCTTCTGTGCTGAGGACTGCCTACAGAGAACAGCATCTCCTCACACTGTCCTAGGGAAGATGGTCCAGCTTTAAGCAATGTTGCCACAGTGGCCGGTAGCTAGGCCTCCTCTACACGGCTGTCTGTCCCTCGCAAAGCCAGAAGCTGCCGGTCTCCGTGGTTGTACAGCTGGCCTTTCCACCCGGAGCCAGCATCCCGGCTCCATCCTTCCTTCTCAAGGCAGACCTTTTCTGCATCCTTGGAGGTTTGGGTTGTCGCATCTTTGTCTCCGTTCTCCTCAATATGTTCTTATTGTCTGCTGGTTGCTTAAGGGGGCATTTCATTTCTGCAGATCTACTGCAGATCTACGAATTTTCCAAATTAACCCGGGGCTATTAGGTCCTGACACAGCCGTACGTATATCTCATTATGGTCAGAGAACAGACCTTTACAGTTCCAGTCTTTTTGGAAGTACTAAGACTTGGTCTATGCCCAGATGTCCGTCTGTCCTAAAACTGTTCCATGTGCCAGAAAAGAACGTGCGCTCTCCTGTGGGTACAGCGATGGGCTGCTTAATTTGTTGACTTGACAGAAGCTGGAGTTATCTGAAGAGGAAACCGTAAGAGAAAATGCCCCCACTAGAATGGCCTTTGGGCAAATCTGTGGGCCATTTTCTTAATTAATGGATGTAAGAGGACCCAGCCCACTGTGGGCTGTGCCATTCCTGGGGTGGTGGTCCTGAGTGCTACAAGAAAGCAAGCTGAGCAAGCCAGTAAGCAGTGTTTGCCCATGGCCTCCGATGCAGTAAGCAGTGTTTGCCCATGGCCTCCGATGCAGTAAGCAGTGTTTGCCCATGGCCTCCGATGCACTTCCTGCCCTGATCTCCCTGATGACGGACCGTAACGTGGAAGTATAAACCCAACAACCCCTGTCCTCCCCAGGCTTTTGGCCAGTGTTATCACGGCAGCAGAGAAAAAGCTGGGACGGGCATTCTGCAGGATTTGAAAGACGGTGGAGAGAGATTTTTATTTCCTCGCCAGTTTTCTTTCCAGTTGTTACAGCTGTTTCGTTATTGAAAGTGGGGAATGTAAGTTTCCCCCTGCTCTAATTGAGTTATCTGTTTCTTCTCTGGTTTTGACTCATTATTATAGGGCTCTGTTATCAGGTGCACACGTGTTTATGATAAGTTTTCATTCACATGGGATCGATCCTCTTATCATTACGTATTCCCCTTCCTTATCTTTAGTTACAACTGTTCTACGAAAGTCTGTTTTGACCATTTAGTGTTCCCACACCATCTCTCTGTTGGAGGATGTTCACACTAACTGTCCTTTTGTAAATATTTTTATTTATTTATTTTGCTTTATATGTATGATGCATGATCGCCCGAGTATATGCATGTGGATCACGAGCATGTAGGAACCAGAGATCTGTCAGAGCCCCTGAACTTGAATTACAGACGGTTGTGAGCCAACAGATGAGAGCTAGCAACCAAACCCAGCTCCTCGCCGGGCGGTGGTGGCGCACGCCTTTAATCCCAGCACTCGGGAGGCAGAGGCAGGCGGATCTCTGTGAGTTCGAGACCAGCCTGGTCTACAAGAGCTAGTTCCAGGCTCCAAAGCCACAGAGAAACCCTGTCTCGAAAAAACAAAATAAATAAATAAATATTTTAAAAACCCAGCTCCTCTACAAGAGCAGTAAGAGTCCTCTTAACCACTCACCCATCTCTCCAGCCCCAGAAATATCCACGCACCTCCCCCCCCCCATTTTGTTGCCAGATAGGCTTCAGACAGGTTAGGTAGCCCAGGCTGGTCTGAAATGTGCGAGCCTCTTACTCAGACTCCCAAGAGCTGGGATTTCAGGTGCGCACCACTACACCTGGCAGGAGTATGTTTTTCTATTCGGTTACCTTCAACCTATTTAAGCCTATGGTTGTAAAATGAGTCAGCCTCACAGGCAGCTTATAATTGTGTCATGTTGTTTCCATCAGTCTGCTAGTCCCAGCCTTTTAATTGAAGGTTTAATCTGTTTACATTAATGTAGTTCCTCATAAAAAAAAAAGAACAAACTCCTATCGCGTTTTTACTACTTGTTGTCTACAGACCTTTGTTGCTCCTCTATTTCACCCTTTGCACAAAGTAGGTGCTTCTCGTGTACCATTTGAGTTTCACTGTAATCTCTCCTATAGGTGTTTTAGTTCTTTCTTGGGCTGCTTTGGGGGTCACACTTCACATTCTGTAACCATGCAGGCGCAATTAACACCAACCTAATTTAAGCAGTATCCGTAGTCTCTGCTCCTGGACCTCCCAAATCACATCTTTATACAACTTGTAATTTTTTTTTTTTTTTTTTTTTTTTTGGTTTTTCGAGACAGGGTTTCTCTGTGGCTTTGGAGCCTGTCCTGGAACTAGCTCTGTAGACCAGGCTGGTCTCGAACTCACAGAGATCCGCCTGCCTCTGCCTCCCGAGTGCTGGGATTAAAGGCGTGCGCCACCACCGCCCGGCTACAACTTGTAATTTTAAAAATGTCTTTTCAATAAGACACATGAGAGAGAGATCCCAACTGAGAGGCATCCGTGCTGTCTCGTCTACTTCCCCGTGTTGGGAGCGTTTCCCGAGTTACTTATCTCCTCACTAGTGCTGACTTTCGGCCTCAGGTTTTTATTTTCTGAAATTTTTGTTCGCAGAACAGGTCTGGCAACAGCTAATGATCTCCATCATTTTTCTTAATGCTATGTGTGTGTACAAGAGAGAGAGAGAGACAGACAGACAGACAGACAGACAGAGGGAGAGGTGCAGATGCGTGTGGACATTTGCAGGCTAAAGGAGGAACAGGATGTCCTGTTCCATCACTTTCCTCTTGTCCCCTTGCGTCCAGGCTTCACACTGAAGCTGGAGTTAGACAGCCCAGCAAGCCCAGGGGACCTCGCTGTATCTCCTTCTCCACAGAACTGAGGCTCCTGGCATACACAGCCCCACCCAACTTCTTACTTGGGTTCTGGGGGTTTGAACTTTCCTACCTGCTGATTCATCTCTCCCACCTCTCTATCTTATCAAGGAAAAATCTTAAATTCTTCATTTTTGTTTTGCTTTGTATCTTTTGTTTGTTTGCTTCTGTTTGAGACTGGGTCTCACTGTGTAGCCCAAGCTGGCCAAGAACTCATAGAGACCCACCACCACCTGGCCTTAAATTCTTCATTTTGTTTTGTTTTGTTTTTTGAGACAGGGTTTCTCTGTGTAACAGTCCTAGCTGTCCTGAGACTAGCTCTTGTAGACCAGGCTGGCCTTGAACTCTAGGAGATCTGCCTGCCTCTGGTATTAAAGGCTTGTGCCACCACCACCCAGCTAAATTCTTCATTTTTGAAGTATGGTTTTTGTTAGATGCCAAGTTCTTGCTTGGCAGGACTTGCTTTTACCCTTTGACAATATCATCTGCCTGCAAACACCCGCGGTTTCTACTGAGAAGCTGTCTGTGGCCATGCTGAAGGTTCCTGGCATATATGTCTTATTGTTTCTCTCACTACTTGAAAAAAAATTAATTTGAGCTAGAAAAACGGCTCAGTGGTTAAGAGTACTTCCTGCTCTTCCACAGGACCCAAGTTTGGTTCCTAGAAGTCAGATAGGGAAGCTCAGAAAGGCTTATAATTCCAACCCCAAGCAATCAGCCCTTTTCTGCTCCCTACAGGCGCCTGAACACACACACACACAGAACAACACACAAATAAATTAAATTGAAACAATTTTGTTACATTTTCTATTGGGAGGGGGCATAAGCCCCTGAATGTATCTGGAGGTCAGAGAACAATTTATGGAGGGCAGTTCTCTCCTACCCTGTGGGTCCCAGGAATCGAACTCAGGTTGTGAGGCTTGACAGCAAACACCTTTACCTCCTGAGCTATTTTGCCACCTCTCTTTAACCACTTTCAAGAATTTTTGTTTTGTTTTGGTTTGTTTTGGTTTGTTTTGTTTTGGTTTGGTTTTGGTTTTTAAAGACAAGGTTTCTTTATATAGTCCTGGCTGTCCTAGAACTCACTCTGTAGACCAGGCTACCTCTGTCTCCCAAGTGCTGGGATTGAAAGTGTATACCACCATTGCCCTGGTCATTTTCAAGATTCTTTGCCTTGGGGCTCAGCAGCTAAAAAGCACTTACTGTTTGCTTCATCAGTGGACCAGAGTTCAGATCATAGCACCCACACTGGGTGTAACTTCAAGGGACCCAATGTTCACTTCTGGCTTCCATGGGCAGCTGCCCACACAAGTGTGCGCACACACACACACATGCACACACACAAAATTACTCAAAGTATATCCTATGCTTGCTGCAATCTGGTTACAGTGCGTCCCGAGTAGGTCTATTGAGTTAATCACTCTTGGGCTTTCATAACTTGTCTCCCATCCTCTGATGACAGCGGCAGCAAGCCGTCCACTTATTCTACACAAGTGCTAAAATACACAAGCAATTGTACCCACCGCTGTCTCTTCCATGGTACACATGCATACATACAGGCAAAACACTCAGGCACTAAAATTTAAATAATAATAAAGAAATGATATTCTTGGGGTTGGAGAGATAGATGGCTTAGTGGTGAAGAGCACTTGCTGCTCTTGTAGAGAACCCAGCACCCAGGAGACAGAGATAGGTTGAACTCTGCAAATTCAAGGCTATCCTTGTCTAGCACATTCTAGGTCAGCCAGAGCTACATAGTGAAAACCTACCTAAAAGAAAATGTGTGGCTGGGCGGTGGTGGCCTTTAAAGCCAGCACTCGGGAGGCAGAGGCAGGTGGATCTCTGTGAGTTCAAGGCCAACCTGGTCTACAAGAGCTAGTTCCAGGACGACTAAGGCTGCTACACAGAGAAACCCTGTCTCAAAAAAAAAAATCAAAAAAAAAAAAAAGAAAGAAAGAAAGAAAGAAAGAAAGAAAGAAAGAAAGAAAGGGAAAAAGAGAGGGAGGAGGAGGGGGCCTGGGGGAGGGGGAGGGAAATGGGAGGAGGGGAGGAGGTGGAAATTTTTAATAATAATAATAATAATAATAATAATAATAATAAGAAGAAGAAGAAGAAGAAGAAGAAGAAGAAGAAGAAAGAAAAATGATTGTACAAAAAAAGAAAAAAGAAAAGAAAAAAGAAAATGTGTGGGAACTAGAAAGATGACTCAATGGTTACGAGCTCTCTTCGAGGACCCAGGTTCAATTCCCAGCACCTACATGGCAGCTCTCATATGGTTTGCCTTAGATCTAAGACAATTTCTCCTCCTCCTCCTCCTCCTCTTCCTCCTCCTCCTCCGCCTCCTCCTCCTCCGTAACTCCAGTTCCAAGAGTTCTGAAACCCTCACACAGACATACATGTAAGCAGAACAACAATACACATAAAATAAAAATAAATAAATCATTAAAAAAAAGAAAGCCACCCCTCACTACAGATGAGAATGAACTGACCCTGAGGGCATGGGTGTAGGGGAGCTGACCCCACCCTCTTGGATGAAATGGGTGGGGTGACCGCAGTGACCCAGACTGACCAGCTCAGCTACCACCCAGGCCCACAAGCTGGACTTTGGGTTGGCCCACCCTAACATCTACCCCCATCTCGGACCTGCTGGAGTGCGTGAAGGGACTGGTCCTGTAGAGCGATACCTGCAGGATCTCCGTGACTCAGGATGGCCATGGGATATCCCAGAGGAGTTCCGGTGAGGATCCAGTGATGATGGTGTGCCAGAAGCCAGAGGTCTTGAGTCAGACCAGTGACTCATGGCAGTGAGTGTTTGCTAGAAAAGCTGATAGGACAAAAGGGTATTCGGTGTGACATGCCGAGGCTCCCAGCGCCACCAGGACAGGTGAGGAGGAGCTGCAGAGGCAGGGAAAGAATGAGAAGCAAAGAGGTGAGAGGGCAGGTTTGTTTATTTTTGTTTTGTTCTTGTTTTGTTTGTTTGCTTTGTTTGATTTGGTTTGATTTTTAAATTTTTTTGTGGAGTGCTCTGTAGGTGTGAGGGGAAGATATCGGGGGCCCAGGAGGTGAGTGGAAATGGGGTGCATGATGTGAAACTCCCAAAGAATCAATAAATAAGTTAAATTTTTAAAAAAGAAAGTGTGTGTGTGTGTGCTCGCATGTGCATGCGTGTATGTGTGTGTGTGCTCGCATGTGTGCGTGCGCACGTGCACACATGCACACTTGTGCCTCTTGCCCATCATCTCGTCTCCTCTTCCCTCATCTCGACTGCCCATGCTAGCCATGCTTGTTAGTTCCATGAATCCTCTCCTCTCTCCACATCCCATCCAGCGCTGCTGCTGCTGCACACGGCCCGTGCGGTTCTGTTGCCCCAGCACACCTCCCACATTTCCACTGTACTAGAAGGTTCTCTGGCCTGCTAGTCAGCCTGTTCAGATGTTCATTTCGGGACTCATATTTATTAATTGCAAACTTTCTCCTTGTAGATTCCAGGCATCCCCTGGGATTCTCCGCTGCATCACGGGTTCACTGACGTGGTTCCTTTGCAGGTCCCTCTGTAGTAGCTGCCACAGCTGCACAGCTGGCGGGTCTGTTCACTGCCGTCCTGATCCTCCCCTTGGCCTCTCTTGCAATAGTTTTGAGGTCTGGTTATACCTGTTCCCACTTTCTGATGAATCCCCTCAGGCGCTCCAGCACAGAACACAGCAAGCCCTGACCTAGCTTCCTGCTCAAGGGAAATGTTCACTTTCTTTCTTACCAGAATTTCTGATGTTCCATTTGGGCCACCCCGATGGATCTAAAGCTCGGTTTTTAACCTGCGTTGGTTACTCTCCTTGTTGCTTCAACAAAATACCTGACCAAAGCAAGGTAAGGAAAGAAACTTTCATCCTGATTTCACTTAGGGTATCATACTGTTACAGTAACCTTGTTCAGCATGGCTTTCTTTTCTCCTCCTCTTCTCCACCTTCCTCCTCCGAGCAGCAACAAGGTTTACAGATTATCTGCCTTGCTGTGCTTTTCCTTTTAAACTCTTTAAAACCGTCCTGATGCTTCTCTCAGAGTCTGGGCCTACATTCTTTTAAGGCCAAGAGTCTAAATGAGAGACCCCAATTTCCCTAGAAATTCATGGTGTCCAACATGGGGCTCCCCTAAATTTCCAGTAACAGTTCTGTCATGATATGGAAGGCACAATAGCAACCCAGGAAGATACCATCCCAGAATCGGGAGACTGAATACATGGTCTCAGCAGTCAGAAAGCAGAGAATAAATGGGGAGTGAGGCCCCGCTACCAAACATCAAGGCCAGTCCCCGGTGACTCAGTTCTTCAAGCAAGGCTTCACCTCCCAAAGGTTCTACATCCTTTCCAAACAGCACCACCAACCGAGGGCCAAGTGTCCAAACATACAGCCATCTGGGGGCCAGTTCACAGTCTAACCATGATACAGCGCCATGAAATTCATCCCTTGTGACATCTTGTCTGTTTGTGTGAGACAGGGTTGTGTAGCTCCAGCTGGCCTCGAACTCACAGAGATCCACTTGCCTCTGCCTCCTGAGGGATGGGATTAAAGACGTGGGCCACCACGGCTAGCCCGGTGACATCTTTCAGACCTCTCCATCTCTAGCATTGATTGGCAGCTTCCTGTCTGAGTCTGAAAGCTTCTCCATCACCACACCAAGCAGTAGTCACTGACGGGTGCTGTGCTGTATTTTATCTACAGTATCTTTTATTTATTCTTGTTGGCTTATAGTTTTAAGGGTTTATTTATTTATTTGTTTGGGGTTTTTTTTTGTTTTTTTTGTTTTTTTTTTTTTTTTTTGAGACATGGTTTCTCTGTGTGGCCCTGGCTGTCCTGGAACTATCTCTCGGTAACCCTCAGAATTCAGGGATCCCCCTGACAGGATTAAAGGTATGTACCGCCACTGCCCAGAATTATTTTTATATGTGTAAATGTTGGCCTGAATGTATCTATCTATACCAAATACATACCTAGTGTCCACAGAGGCCAAAAGAGGGCATACAATTCCCTGAAATAGGAGTTAAAGACAACTGTGAACGGTCACGTGGGTGCTGGGAGTCAAAACCAGGTCCTCTGCAAGACAGGTATGCACTTTTAACAACTGAGCCGTCTCTCCAGCCCCCACCCACACGTACTTTAAATCAACTCTAGATTACACATAACATCAAAGCAGTTGAGTGCAGTGTGAATAATTGCCAGGCTGCACTGTTTAGGGAATGACAACATGAGACTAAGTCTCTGCATGTCCAGCACACATGCAGTTTTTTTTTTTTTCAAATCTATCCGATCGGTGGTCACTTCGGTCCTCAGCACAGAATCTACCAATGCAGAGAAATGGCTACGTTCGTGTGTCTGCTTATTTTTGCAGGAAGACCTGTGGCTTTCATTAGATTCTCAAAGGGGTCTGTGACCAAGAACAAGAATAACAAAGTCAGATTCTCTAGGCTAGAGAAGGCATGGTCACTGGGCTGAAATCTCAGGTCTATCTCTAATGGGCCATATGACTGATTTCTCTTTCCTGCTCTTAGCCTCAATATCCACTCTGTCCTATGGGGACCCTGGTGGCTGAACATGCCTGTAAGATCTCGTATCTGAGGACCCTGGTGGCTGAACATGCCTGTAAGATCTCGTATCTGAGGACCCTGGTGGCTGAACATGCCTGTAAGATCTCGTATCTGAGGACCCTGGTGGCTGAGCATGCCTGTAAGATCTCGTATCTGAGGACCCTGGTGGCTGAACATGCCTGTAAGATCTCGTATCTCTGCCGGGCGATGGTGGCGCACGCCTTTAATCCCAGCACTCGGGAGGCAGAGGCAGGCGGATCTCTGTGAGTTCGAGACCAGCCTGGTCTACGGAGCTAGTTCCAGGACAGGCTCCAAAGCCACAGAGAAACCCTGTCTCAAAAAAAACAAAAAAAACAAAACAAAAAAAAAAAAGATCTCGTATCTCTGAGGACCCTGGTAACTGAGCATGCCTATAAGATCTCGTATCTGTTTGCACCCTTTTCCCACTCTGCTTTGGTGTCATGGGGTCCCCACTTCCAGGTCCTGATTACATTCTGTCACAAGGCCTGGGCGAAAGGTGGGAGGAGGGAGGAAGTAGGTCTTTCCCCAGTTCCTCTCTGCTGTGGGCTTCTTCTCCAATTCCACTCTGGCAGGTGGCACTTCTTCCCAGAGTACAGAACATCCTGAGATGTGAATTCCCTCAGACTTTTGCCTGGCCTTCCTACTCTCCCATCATCTTTGGGACAAGCCACCAGCACAGAGCCTGTCAGCTGAACACCCAGCACAAGGTTTGATGTCCCTTCTGCATCCTCTGATAAATAGACCATCCCTAAGTCCCTCGACACTGCCATTCTCTCGAGCGTTACCATTGAGTTTACAACAGGGTAGAGATTCAAGCCAAGGATGCTTGCTGACCAGTCCGATGTTCTGGGTCTAGCACTGGCTGGACCCCTGAGTAAGGACACTAAAGCAGCTTCCTGGTATCAGTGGGCCGTCTGGTGAAAATTGAAGATTCCCGGGACAGGACAGTTCTGAGCGGCCAGCTCCCGGGAGAGCAAACTCACAGAATTAGTGCAGTTGTCCCACTGAGTGGACATTAAGGACGGAACCTCTGCTGCCCCCATTCCCAACCACCCTCTTAGGCACACACCGGGAGGACAAGGATGCCCTTCTGGACAGAACTTCCAGGAAACAGGCCATGTCACTTTTGGGCACGGAGGGGAGGCATCTCCGTGGGATCCCCAAGGGCTCTCTCTCTCCTCTACTACCTTGGGCCAACACAGGCCTTCCTTTCTCTTCTTATGGCAGGCCCTTTCTGATGATAGAGGAAAAGTGTGCTTTTGTTTTTTGTTTTGTTTTGTTTTTCAAGACAGGGTTTCTCTGTAGCTTTGGAGCCTGTCCTGGAACTCACTCTTGTAGACCAGGCTGGCCTCAAACTCGCAGAGACCCGCCTGCCTCTGCCTCCCGAGTGCTGGGATTAAAGGCGTGCGCCACCACGGCCCAGCTTAGAGGAAAAGTGTGAAAGCAAGATCCAAAACTGTGCCTGGGCACATGAGCCGATTGACTTTCCCATCACGGTGATAAAACACACAAGAAGCAAGTGCAGGGTGGAAGGGTTTATTTGACTCCATCATAGCAGGAGCAGTATAGCAGCAGAAGCCAGAAGCTACCTGCTCACATCTGGGCAGATCAGAAGGCAGAGAAAGGAACTGTGGCTCTTGCTGGCTTTTGTAATGATGCAATGTCAGAATCCAGCTGCTGGGGAGCAACAATGCCAGCAGCAGCCATTCCCCTCTCACACGCACCCCGCAGGCACCCCGAGAAAGCCTCTGTGAGTCCCCAGCTCACAGACTCCCTGGTGCCAGGGTCTCTCACCTGGGAAGTGAGTTTGCACCGAAGAGGTTATTAGTGGCTACATATCCCACTCCTGCCTGGGAATCAGAGAGCCTGGCTGCAGGCGGGAACCTCCCCATCCTCAGAGAGGTGGAAGAAGAGACTCTACTCTGCCCTGTGGGCTCTGATTCCTCTCCTCAGAGCCCCCACCATTGCGTCTGTCTCCAGCGCTGGGGCCTGACTCGCCTAGGAGTCCCCACCATGCCGTTGCCCCGGTGCCTGTCTGTCCACGGTACTGAGAACTCGTCTAAAAAATATTCCTTACTCTCCAGTAATCTATCTCAGGATCTGTCTCAAGTACCAAATCCCACACCAAACCTTCAGTTCCCTCCCTTTTCTTAAGGGTTGTTTAACTTTATTGTGTGTCTTTATACATGGATGTGCGGGTGAATCTGGAACTGGAGTTACAGAGAGCTTTGAGCTGTCACGTGGGTGCTGGGAGCTGAACTGTGCTCCTCTGCAAGAGCGGGAAGCTCTCTTACCACTGAGCCATTTCTCTCCAGCCCTCTAGATTTCGTCTTTTTCCGCATTATTCATTCAAGGATTCCAGGGGCTGGGGGAGGCCTTGCCCACATTCAGGGAGGGCCTTCCTTCCTCCACTAACCCGATCTAGATGCCCGGATGTGTGCCCTGTTAGTGCTGTAGGTGCTTTTTAATCCCATCTAGTTGGTGATGGAAATTAATCACCACATCCCAGAACCCCCTTTTTGTTCATAAACTTAATATTATTGAATTGTTTAAGGATATCAAAATAGAGGAAATAGTACTGATAGACCGATTCCCCCCCACCTTCCCAGCAGCCCCCATCCAGACAGTCTCATTACTCGCTTATCACAGTGACCCATCCGTGTGGTCAGGAGCTGAAGTCTGCCCTGGATTCCGACAGCATTGGTTTTTACCAGCCTTGGCACAGCTGTCTGTCTGATCCTGTGGTCTCCCGCCTTGGCTGTGAAGTTTTGCAGACTTTCCATTTCTGGGATGACCTTGACTATTTGAGCCAGGTGCTTTGTAAAACATTCTCTGCCACATCTCTTGCTAACCCAGAGTGATGGGCTCTTGGGAAGAGGACCAAAGAGGAAACACCTCCTTCTTGTCCTATCACATGAGGGGTGCGCGTCTTTGGTGGTTGACCTCTGTGCTAGCCAGGAGCTTTCGTGGTAAATGCCTCCTCTCTCTGCTCCCCTTCCATCGGGTCCCTAGGGAAGCCGAGGACCTGGGCACTTCAGAAACACCAAGTCAGTTCAAGCTGACTGCACAGCGGATGCCTAATCCATGTTCTCCACACTGTAGGGCCTGGTAAATCTCTCTGTGTTAACCAGAGGGTACCCTGCGGCATGCCTCAATCAGAAGCTGAATTTCCCTGGGGAATTCCCTCCCTCTGTCCACTGACTCCAGCTTCTGCCAACCCCGAGGGAGCACATGGGAACCCGAGCAAATCTCCACCAATGACTTCCCCAGCAAAGGGACCTCTATTGCCTCACCAAACACTCTGTTTCCAACAACACAAATATCGGAACCCCAGTGCAGGAAAATCCGTCTTAAAACCAGGTATGTCCACGGAGACAGATGGTCCTCTAAGGCTCCACCCCCCCCAACAAGCATGATGGCTACCCACACCCCCAATATAAGAGGGAACCTGTCATACCCTGAGGTGACAGAGGAAGGCACAAAGCCCAAGCCGAGAAAACACCCTTGGGTCAGGTGGGCCACTGACAGTGAAGGGCAGACAGGGCCGGGGAGCCATTCATGGCCTCACAGCCTGACTCAGGCTGGCTACCAACACCTGGGTTATCCTGAAGAGGATGTATCCTGCCTCGTAGATGCCCCCCCTTCCACACCCACACAGGCTCCGTTTTCTCCCTGCTTTGTTTTAAGACAGTGATTCTCAACCTGTGGGTCGTAACTCGTTTGGGGGTCCCATATCAGATCTTTACATGACAATTCATAACAGTGGCCAAATTACAGTTATGAAGTAGCAACAAAAATATTTTTATGGTTGGGGACCACCACACCATGAGGAATTGTATTAAAGGGTCGTAGTATTAGGAAGGCTGAGAACCACTGTTTTAGGGAAGAAAGGGAGAGAAATGTCTTCTCTGCCTTGCCTTGGGGCCCCAAAACTAGGAAAGGGCAGGGTCCTTTCTCTTCTGGTCCCTTTGATTCACCTCCACCTCCGGAGAAGGGAGCAGGAAGTGCCGGTATAGTTTCAGCTTCACACCTGAGGGTCAAAGCCACAGAGCAGCCTCCAGGTCCTGGAGGGAGGGAGGACAGCTCACCATGTACAGTTCCAGAGAAAGCTGCGCCCCACACACACACCCTGGGGCTGGAGCATCAGGCCTGGACAAGAGTGTCCTGGCCTGCCCTAGGCTGCTCTGCTGGCTGTGAGTCCCTAGCAATAGCTTCACCATTTCCTCCTGATTTGAGACAAGAAGAAGAAGCAGAAGTCAGAATGGGATTCCTACTGACCGTCTTAGAAATGGCACAACAGGAGAGCTTTTTGTGTGAGTGCCTTCCAGTCCCAAGCTCGGGTGGCCTTGTGGTGGCCAGAGTGAGAACCTTGGGGCTGGGAGGTTCCCTTGGCTTCCTCTGGCTTGATGTCCAGCTTCCTGCCTTTTGGAAAGACTTGGGAGGCTCATCGAGCCTGGACAAAGCCCATCACTGACTTTTGTGATCAATTAGAAAAGTATTGAAGCAGGCTGGGGATGTGGCTCAGTTAGGAGAGTGCTCACCCAATGTGCACAAAACCTAGGTTCCACCTCCAGCACTTCATACCCTGGGTGTAGCGATGTAGGTCTGTGACCCCAGTACTTGGGATGTGGAGATAAGGGGACCACAGGTCCCAGGTCATCTTTAGCTACACAGCTCACAGCCTGAAATACCCCAGACCCTGTCTCAAAGAGAAGAGGGGAAAGAAGGGAGGTGAGGGAAGGAAAGGGGAGTGGAGGGGGGAGAAGGAAGGAGTGAGGGGAGGGAGGGAGGGGATAGGGGAGGAAGGGAAAATAGAAGAGAGAAAAAGACAGGGGAGGGGAGGGAAAGGGAGGGGATGGGAGAAAAGGGGAGGGGAGGGGAGAAACACTGCCTGCTGCTGTCTCTCAGAGTATGAAAATTCAGAGGAAATGTGCTGAGGGAAAGAAACGTAGGCGCCAACTCCAGTTCCCAGACAGAGCTCCGAGGGGACCCTCAGGCCCTGAATGTGTTCTGGATATCTGACAGCCTCCGGGCAGAGCCACAGCCAGGAAGTGTGCAGCCAAGTTGGCCGAAGGTGCTGGAAAGTGACTCAGCTCCAGAGCCTGCGCCCTCTCCTGGGTCTGTTGGGGCCTCTGATCTTCCCTCTGTCCTGCCTTCCTGGTCTTGGTTTACCTACCTATCCAATGGCCTCAAAAACCTTCTTACCCAAGGTCTAAACATGAGGCCAGCCTTGAGGTGGGGATGCATCCGGCTGTTAGAAAAGTCACAAGGGTCCTTTGTCCTTAATGGCCTCAACCCAATCACCATACACCCACTGTCCTATCACAGAGACCTGGTGCCTCAGAGGCCAAATAAGCTGGAAGCTGTCTTTGCTGTCATCACAAAGATACCCCTCAGACCTTCTGACACCTGCTCTCACACTACTGTACCCCTGGGGAGAGCCAAGGCCAGAGACAAAGCTCACAGCCTCCTTGAGACTGGCTAAGACTACTGCCCAGCTCTTGATCAGGGTTGCTCCCACTATGCTGCTATGCAGACTTCATGGGAGGTTCCAGAGCTCTAGGCAGTGCATTGGGAGGGTGGGGCTCACATGGTAGGTTAGCTGCATTCATTTCTACTGCTGGGATAGAAATGCCCTGACAAGAGCATCTTGGGCAGGAGGGATTGTTGTAGCACACAATTCCAGGTTACACAGCAGGGAAGTCACAGGCTCAGGAGCTGGAGAGAACTGGTTGCTCACATCACATCCAGATTGGTCAAGAGCCGCAAGCTGGAATTCAAGCGTGCATGCTGTACTCAGCTCCCTCCCTTCACATTTAAACAGTTGACCTAGGGAATGTTGCCGCCCACTGTAGCCAGCTCTTCCAACTTCAGTTAACTCAAGATAATCCCCAACAGAGCAACAGGCCAATCAGATCTGGAAAATCCTTCACTGAGACTTGCTTCCCAGTTGATTCTAGATTGTGTCAAGTTGACAAAACTCTCCTGAGGAGGAAGCGCTTCCAACACCCCGGACAAGAGCTGAGAATGGGGCAAGTTCTAGAGCTATGATGGGGAGCGCTCAGAGTTATAGTCAAGCGCTTGAAGGGGGCTTTCAGAAACCACGCAGGGACGGCATGATATTAGGGAGACTCGGGCTGTCAGCCAGGTGGTGGAGATAGAGAAAGAACAGTGCTTACAGTGTTTCCTTGGGAAATTTGGGCAGCCCCTGACTCCGGCCCAAGCCTATGTACAAACGAAGGGGGTGGGGCAATGCCCCAGAGAGGAAAGTTACAACTCAGGAGTGGGGAGCCAAAGCTGCCAGGGAGCACCCCACCCATGGCACTGCCATAGGAACAGAAACAAACAGGCCTGAAAAGGCCATTGAGTAGGCCCTGGGTAATCCCCAGACACTGGAAAGACGGGCATCCATCCTGGCCACAGCGCAGTCACAGTGCCAGGCATGACGACCAGCCTCAAGAGTCATGTGACCGCAGACCTGCTAAGGCCCAGACTTAAGAGGTCACAGCACAAAGGAGGGACAAAAGCTGGATCCCAAGCCCATGCCTAGAGGAAGGATGGCTACCCCTCTGAGGATAGGACTGGGGTATTGTGGGGCCATGATACCTGAGCTGGTGGTGAAGGCAGAGTGGGCTGAGCAGGCAGGAGATAGGACCAAGGGCAGGGCAGGCATTAGTTACAGGGCTCAAGGCCTTGGTAACCAAGCTTCCAGGGCCCATTTGGAGCAAGTGTACCAGGTGCCAGGGTAGAGGGGTGAGGGGGAGGAGTCTCACATTCTCTAAGGGTGTAGGGAGGTGAGGAAGACTGCCCAGCATCTGTCTCTCGATGCTATGAGATCAGGAGAGCGAGGAGACTAGAAAAGGGTCAGCCAGGGGTGGGTAATCCAAGGAAACCAAGGACAGGGAGGTATGTGGCTCTATGAAGTGGTCAGTATCCTACCACTGCCTCCCAGTCCATCCTCCAGGGAACCAGCACCTTGCCCCATGGGCCCTGGCACTCTCATAGGGCAAGCCAAACCAGGCAAGACTCTAAACAGCCCTTGCCTTGGACATTATCCCATTCCTCATAGGGACCATAGAGCAGAATAGGAGCCTCTTCTTCTCCTCTGCTTCCCTCTAGGATCCACAAGAGCCCCACTTGCCAGCTCTGAAGCTTGGCCTCTATTCAGGACCCTGTGTCCTACGAAGGTGCTTGGATAGCACTAGAGACAAGCCCTGGGCAGGTAACAGCAGAAGGGCCTCTAAGCAGTGTAAGGAGTGAAGACCGACCATTGGGGAGGGGTGATCTGTGTGGGTTAGCATTGTCCCATCGGGGGCCCATTTAGGAACTATCTGTGTGGGTTAGCACGGTCCTATCAGGGCCCCCCTGGTACAGCAGCTCCTGTCCCTCCCAGGCTGCCAGGAGTCAGACTGTTCCCTTGGGGAAACAGAGGCAGACACTACCCTCTCAGGTGCCTGTCCATCTCTCTCCTCCTCCTGTGGACAGAGATAGTCACTGGTTCCTCCATCCACAAGTAAGAACCATGATGGCAGTTATCAAGGGTGCCCTAGCGTTTATGTATGACCATCGCCTTGGGCGCCTCTGTCTCCATTTTCATAGGATAAGAAAGAGACCATAAGTATAACTTCACACAGCCACTGACTCATAGCTAGTGGCTGATCTGTGTCCACACTGTGCTGCGCCCACGGCCAAAGCCAGACCAGCAGCCCCATCATTGGCAGGCACATGGGAGCAGGAGAGGGGAAGGGTATCCAGGTCAGTCCCCAAAGACCTTGGCCCCTCATGCCAGAATTCCACCATGAAGTCAAATCTGATTTTTCTGTTTTTTGTTTTGTTTTGAGACAAGGTCTCATGAAGCCCAAGCTGTTCTCAAATTTGCTACGTAACCAGGAATGACCTTGAACTTCCTACCCTCTTTCCACCGCCCCTGTGCTGGGACTGATTACTGCCGCCACTCAGGTTTGTTTGTTTGGTTGGTTGGTTGGTTTTTGTTTTTGTTATGTTTGGTTTTTTTTTTTTTTTTTGGTTTTTCAAGACAGGGTTTCTCTGTAGCTTTGGAGCCTATCCTGGAACTTGCTTTATAAACCAGGCTTACCTCGAACTCACAGAGATCCACCTGCCTCTGCCTTCCGAATGCTGGAATTAAAGGCGTGCACCACCACTCAGTTGTATGTGGTGCCGGACATCAAAGTCCAGAGTTTTGAGCTAGATAAGCACCCTACCTCCTACCACATCCCCAGCTTCTACCCTGAAGAACAAACACTGAAGGCTCCAAGATAAGAATCTCAGGCTGGACAGGCAAGATATGGAGGCCAGAGAGAACTAGCCCATGCTGGAAGTCAGGGCTAGGCCAGTGAATGCAGATAGAGCCTTGGCAGGATTGCCTAAAACCAGAAGAAACTAGAGGATCAATTCAGCCCAGACCTTGGCCCGAACCTGGGGTGAAAAGAAGGGTTTGTATGTCCTGAGCTTGTCTAGCCTATGTGGTACCCGACTGCTGCAGACATCCTTGGAGGAGCCACAGGGCCCTGGAATAAAGGGAAGACATACCCAAGCTCTGTGTGTGAAGGGAGGGCAGAGGATATGGGGATCAAGGCCTGCTGGCCATGTGAGAGGCTCAGAACATTGGGGCTGGAAGTGTTAGGATGAAGGGGACAAGAAATGCTGCTTTTTAGAGCCCCTTTCTGAGGCCCTGTACGGAAAGAGGAGGGGCTTTGTCCCTAAGGCCATGGCCAGCATCTCTATGACACAGGGAGTCGACCAGGCTGATGGCTGCAGGCAGGACACACCAGGGCAGAGGCCATGATTCAACTGCCAGGGTGAGCTGCTGTGTTACAGGCATGGATTAGAGTTCAGAGGGCACCTGCTGGACCTGCACTGAGATTTCCAGGACCTTTTGTCCCAGAACAAAGGATTGGACCAGGGATATATGGATAGTGGCAGAAACAGACAGTTTATTACACAAGAGAAAGGTGTTCTTGAGAATGAAAGTGAGCTGAAGAGCTGGATAAAGTCTGAGGTTCAAAAGGTCCCGACCACAAGAGGATCCTACACGGGTCCTCCGTGACACCCGCTCCTCCAGGATTGGAGAGTGCGGGCCATTCTTGGACATGTTCTGTCTATCACATGCAGCCTTGGTGAGGTGGTTTGGAATATTGGTTTAAGATGTGTTGCTTTTGTTTATACTGTGGAGTGTTTGTTTAATGATGCAGAGATGTGTTGCATTCTTTCATGTTGCATTTGTTTAGCTCTGTGAAGCTATGTTACTGTGCCTGTCTAAAACACCTGATTGGGCTAATAAAGAGCTGAATGGCCAATAGCTAGGCAGGAGACAGAAATAGGTGGGGCTGCCAGGCAGAGAGAATAAATAGGAGGAGACAGCTAGGCTTGAGAGAAGAACGAGAAAAGGAGAGAACGCCAAGGGCCAGCCGTGTAATAAGAAGGAAAGAAAAATATATAGAATAAAGAAAGGTAAAAAGCCCAGAGGCAAAACATAGTTAAAGAGAAAGGAGATTATTTTGTTATAAAAGCTGGCTAGAAACAAGCCAAGCTAAGGCTGGGCATTCATAAGTAAGAATAACTCTCTGTGTATTTATTTGGGAGCTGGGTGACAGACCCCAAAGAGAAAAACACAGTGAGGTGTCTCCTGTTTTTCAGCCCACTGACCACTGACTTTTTCTAGACTTTATCAGTCTTGATGCTTCTGGGACCTTCTTTCACCTCACTGGGGCCTCCTGTGTGATGAGCATTGCCTCCCCGCTCCCAAGTTTGGCCACAACCCAGTCCGGCGTCTAGGCCTTGTGTCCAGGTAGAAACTGAACAGGAGGCAGTTAGGACACCAGCTCCCACCAGTTGCCTTGTGTTTCTGTCACAGAACCAAGTCTCTCTATAACCCATCAGGTCAGTCAGCCTGGGTAGAGGAGGAGCTGTGGGAGAGGAGGCCCTTGGACAGGCTAGGCTCCCATCTGAAGTCCAATGTGCTCCTATGTAAGTGGGGCACCAAAGCCTCTCCCACAATCGCAGACATGAAGCTGTAAAGCCCAGACACCACTCCCAGTCCCAACTGACTTTGAGAAAGCGACTTTGAGCCAGTCTCTACCTCCTAACTCACTGTGAAACTCAAAAGCTCACACTTTTCTCCCCTTCCTTCTCAGAGGGGCCAGACTTAGAAGCATCTCCATAACCTGGAAGCAGGGCTGGGTAGGACACAGTGTTCTAGAATGAAGGCAAGACTGTCCTCTTCCCAGAGGCTGAGAAAGGGGCGCTGAGCACCCTTGACCCCCTGAAGTCCTGGGTTGCAGGACTCTGACACAGACTCCATGGCCCATGAGCAGGCCCTACCCACCTTCAGAGAGCACATCTTGGGGGGATGGGTGTTCAGGGTTCCTGTAGTCCCCGGAAAGCCACAGAGCAGGACGACGCCTTCAAGCTGCTCACATATCCAGGTCCAAGCCTCTGAGCACACCCACAGCACACTCCCAGGCTCTGAGGCTTCAGGGACCGTAGGGCCATCTGCCTGAAATCGGTCACAGTCTCCAATCCTCCCTCTGCCTCAGTGGTGCCCCCAGCCTCCTCCTCAGAACAGCAGGTCCTCAGCAGGTCCCTCACGTGCATGCTTTAGGCAAGAGATCTTCTGGCAGGAGTCTAAGCTGCTTTTTACCCTGCCCCTGCCGGCCTGGGTTCAAGAACCCTCGCACACATAACATAAAAGATTGGAAGAATCTCTCCTTGGTCACATTTCCTTTATTGTCCTGACTACCAGGCTACTCAGCCCCACAGTGGGAGCCCAGCCTAGAGTCACTCTGTGTGCTTCCCCACTCGACCTCGACCTCCCTGGAGCTGGCTCTGCTTCTCCGTCCCCCAGCTATGTCCCCAACATACCCCAAGCTGAAAAGACTTTGCTTACTTCATGTCCTGTATCCAAAGAAGCTGAGGTCATGAGCTAGGCAAATGGCTGACTAGGCAAGAACAGAGAGTGGAGGGAACAGAAAGAGTTGGAGTCTTTCCTCACCCTTGCCACAGGGAGCATCGTATAGCTAAGAGCAGTGCCTATCATGGCTCGAACCTGGAGGGGCGGCTGGGCAGAGGGTGAGGCTTGGAAAGAGTTCATAAGGGAAACAAGGCAAAGATCATTGCCCAAAAACACTCCACAGGGTGGCCAGGTTTCCCAGAAAATGCCTGGCCCCCACTGCCAGGTTGGCATGGCCAGGCCATCCTCTGTGATACTCCATCTCCCACCATCTCCAGAGCCTGTAAGGTATAACTGGCATATGTCTCTGGCACAGTCCATTCCTCACACCAGCAGGAGCATGACTCTTGCTTCACTGCCACGATAACCTGACAATGATCGCCTCCACGGTCCACCCCCATGAACCGCTCCTGGGCTGGTTCCTGGGCTCTGGCCCTTTAAAGCTTCATCACAAGGGACCTGGCGTGAGGAGCCAGTAGCCATTGAGATGGCAAGAGCTGGCCAGCTGGTCTCTGTCCAAGCCCCACTGTCCTTCTCTGAGGTGTGCCCAGCTGGCCCTTTAAGAGGCCAGGGGCACTGTTGGCAACTGCACAGCTGGCCCGGCGCTGGGCCGGGCACGTTCCTGCTCCTTGTGGAAGGCTTAGCTGGAGAAGAGACAAAATGTTCTTGCACAGCTTGGTAAACAAGCCTGGAGTGTTTGGAAAGCTTCTGCCTATACAAAGGACTGCGCTGGGAAGGCAAGAGTTGCAAAAGAAGACTCTGGGCTGCAGGAGGGGGCTGCGCCGCAACAGGACCGCCCTGGATGTGCATGTGTGTGCACGCCAGACGGCTGTGGCCTCTGCCTGTGTTGAGGAGGGGAGTGTGCACACCTGTGTACCACTGTTGGATCTACCTGTGTGGGTGAAGGGAGGGGTGTGTGCACACATGGAAATGTCAGCTGGCGAGGCGCACATACAATCCCCCTTGGGTGTGCGCACACACACACAGTAGGTGAAAAGGTATGGCTGTATATGAGCACGGGGAGGTTGGGAGCATGTAAACACGAGCTCATATGTGTAAGAACAGCTCCACACAGGTTCCCCTGGAGCCCAGATGTCTTCGTTAGGGTTAATATTGCTGGGGTGAAACACCATGAGCAAAGCAAGTTGGGGAGAAAAGGGTTTATCTGGCTTCCACAGAACTGTTCATCACTGAAGGATGACAGGACAGGAACTCAAGCAGGTCAGGAACTAGAGGCAGGAGCTGATGTGGTGACCATAGAGGGGCACTACTCACTGGCTTGCTCCCCATGGCTTGCTCAGCCTGCTTTCTTCTAAAACCCAGGCCCACCAGCCCAGGAAATGGCACCACCCGCAATGGGCTGGGCCCTCCCACATCAATCACTAAAATTAAGAAAATGCCTTTCAGCTGGATCTTATGGAGGCATTTCCTTAGTTGAGGGTCCCCCCTTTCAGATGACTCTAGCATGTGTCAAGTTGACGTAAGACCAGCCAGAAGAGAAGATGGACCTCTGAGTCTACAGAGTGAGTTCCAGGACAGCCGGAGTTACACAGAGAAACCTTGTCTTGAAAAACCAAGGAGAAAGAAAGAAAAAGACTATGCAGGATACCAGCCCTACGGAGCACAGGCTATGGTTGTCCTTTGCCCGGGCTTCAGGGTCCCTCACCTAGTATGGGAAGGATGCCAGGAGCCTTGCTCCCCTGGCAGCTAATTAGGGTCAGGAGCATGGCGACCTGGTGAGTGAAGGCAAAGAGTCTGAAGAGCCACGAAGCCAAAGAAACCAGGTGAGCAGCCCTCAGGGGCAAGAACTTGTCAGAGGGCCAGACTCAGCTCATTCGGGACTGATCTTGGTTGTAATGATGGTGCCAAGGGCTCTGACACCCCATTGGGAGCTCGCCCAGGACTAGCAGATACCAGAGGCTGGCCTTAACTACAAAGATCTGTCCTCACACCAGCATGGGTACGTGGACCATGTCAATCCTAGGCATGTCAGAGCATGCCCTCCAAGGCCGCCTTGCTATGTGGAATGGGCAGATAGCAGTGTGCAATTGGATTAGAGCCAAACAAGGCGCCTGGCACTAGGAGTCAGCCCTCATGGCCCACATCTGTGTCAATGACGGGAGCTGGCCAGGTCCACAGCTTGTCCTCTGGCTGTAGCCATCCTACAGAGGAGGCAGAGTTTCCTCTGAGTCATCCCACATGGAGCCTGCAGAGATCCTCTATGCAAAAACTTAGGGAGAGGGTGAGGCACTGGGAATATCAACACAGGACAGCCTTTACCCTAGGACAAGCAAAGAGCAGGACCTCCCTGTGTGACAGTCTGGGAGAGAGACATAGCGCAGTAGGAACACAGCGAGGCATAGACCCAGTCTAGGGCGTAAAGACAGGGGAGGCTCTGTAGAGTGGATGCTTGAGAAAGGTCTGAAGGAAGAAGACTGGGCCCTTCAGAAGTGAGACCAGAACAGGACTGGGTCTACAGTGGTTACTCAATCAATGCTTGTCCAGCGTGTGGCTGAACCCAGTGAGACAGAACCCTAAAACGCAGAGAGGACGTAAAAGTGGCAGAGCCCTGCCATCCTGGTGCCAACCTGACCTGAGCTCGACCCCACTTGGCCCTGGCAGAGAGAAGGTTGGTAGGTTGGTGCTCTCACTGGCCCCACTCCCCCGCCATGCAGCACTGATGTTCCCCAGAGGCAGGGGTGGACTCTGTCCTTAGAATGGCTGGAGAGCCAAGTGGAATGGAATAGTCGAGTCCCTGGCCACCTGCCCAGCCCACTGGGGGTGGCCTTGGGAGGTACATCCACCTCTTGGCTACTGCAGGAGGCAGCATAGCCAGGAGAACCATTTGGGAAATGCGTATTATTAGAGCTTGCAGCAGAGCCAGCCAATGCCAGGACAGCCAGGGTGTCCACCCCTTCAGCTCTCACAATAAGGGTAGAGGTGGGGTCTCCTGACAGGGCTGAGCCTCTGGCTACCTGTGAACCAAAGCCACTCAAAACACATCGGCTATGAATCCTCCCAAAGTATCCTATGAGAGGGAGGAAGGTGGAGATCCAACAGCCCCCCCACCAGCAAAGCATGATAAGGCAGCCGGCAGGGAGTAGGGACGATATGTCTTAAGCTGCCCCCCAAATCCTCAGCCAGGCAGACACATGGTGTGGATGCTTCTTGTGTGCCCTGTGATGGCCCTGGTCCTGTAAGGCCAGCTTATGGCTGATGTCCTTCCCAGGAAAGTTAGAGAGGCCCTAAGGCCTGCAGGAGTAAGGGAAGGGGCACAGGAGGCCATTACAACAGCTGTGGCCATTTGAGGCCAGGCCTGTATATCCCCCATGGTCTAGTGCTCAGGTAGTACTGGGACCTGTGTAAATGTGCCATGTCAAAGGAAGTCAGACAGAAGAGCCCAAGGTCACATGGTCAAAGAAAGAAAAGGCCTTCAGCCCAGAATCCACTTCTGAATATAAGGGGTGAAGATAGACTGAGCTGCCAAACCCTCTAGGTCCAAGAGAGATGGAAGGACAAGGACAGGAGTCCAGCCTGGAAGGTGGGCCCAGAACAAGTGGGCCGAGAGACTGCCTAAGGATCCTCCCAGTGGGCCACAGTGTGGGAACCAGTGGCACTGGCCCAGGACCAGAGGAGGGAGAGAAACGGTACCCGGATCTGCCCCCAGTTCCTTCTTCTACAAGTCCAGGCCCCGAGATGCAAGGGCAGGGAGTGAGAGGAAGTCTAGGTTAGTACTTCAGCAAAGCAGAGAGAACCATGATCTACTCTCCAAAGGTCCAGATATGGGGGAATCTTCTGCCTCCCAGGACCAGAAAGACAGGAATGTCCCCCATGAGATTAGATCGGAGTCTCCCACCCAGGGACACAGCCACAGTAAAGGCCTATTAAAGAAAATTATTTCATGTGGTCAAGAGGATGATGGGATCTCTGACCTGGGTGGAGCCAGATTGATCTGGCTAGGAAGTCACCTAGAGAAAGTCAGGCTTCCATCAGCCATGCTACAGAGATGGGCGGAATAATTATCCCTTTAATGAAAGACTGTACTTTTCTTTCTCAGGGTCCAACCCTGGAGTGTGGTGGCTTGCAGGGACACAGCCACGAATCCTAAGCCTACCCACTTTTCTGACTCGCTCAGAGAAACGTCAAATTTCCTTTTTGAATGTCTTTGTTCTAAGCATGACTCATCTTATAGTTTTAGGCTTCCCAACTCTTTTCCTAAAGCTCCCCTCCCTGCCACATGGTTGCTTGTCTGTCATGTGGGTGGCTTACCTCTGTGCCAGCTTAATTCACTCAGGATGCTGTTTTTCCTCCTCTCCTCTATTCTCCTCTGGACAGCTGCTGAGATTTACCTCTGGTCCACCCTGGAGTTTTTCTTATAAACTCTAATAAAATTATCCTGGAGCTTCTGTTTGAGTCCATTCTTGAATTCCTTTATTAATGAGACTAACAACCTCAAGAGAGGACGTCAGTTCCCATAATATCACCAGAGAAGTCCCTTGTCTCCGGCTATATACTGGGATGGACCTGCAGAGTAGGAGGTGCTCAGATACCAGGACCTATGACAATACAGTGCATGGGGACCCTCCAAGGGTTTATGGGAGAGGGAAAGGAAGAAAGCCACCAAAGGGGGTGACAGAGAGGTGGCAGTGACATCAGAAGGGCCGTCCCTTCCCTCTAGAGCAGAAGTGCCCAGGGATTCCTAGGCCACAAAAGCATAAAGTCTAGAGAGAAGACAAATATAGAAGGGGCTACAGCAGTTCAGAAGAGACTGGCTGCTTTGGGCCAGGGGCACACTCTGAGCCTGAGCATCACAATCTGTGGCATAAGCAAGCTCCTGGCCCACCTCACAAGACCACATGCGAATACATGTGGGCATTCAACCTAAAGGGACCCCATGTTTTCCCAAACAACCAACCGGCATCCCTTCTAAAATCCAGGGATGATGATGGTAGCCACATCTCTGCTGCCCAGTTTGCAAGCATGGGCCGGACACCCCATGGAAGTTTACATGAGGTTCTCACAGTAGGATCCTGGGTCATCCTCCTCTCCAGAAAGAACTTCATTCATTCAGCAGGTTTGAGGGGCAGTGGGAACAGGTCGAGTTGAAAGGTCCCTTAGTAAAGATGGGTAGAACTTGGCTCCCAGTATGTTCCGCAGGAACCTCTGAGGGTCAGCACCCCACCGAGCTATCACCCAGGATCTCTGGAAGGTTACTGAACTCCCTGTTATCCAGGAATGGAGGTTCTGAGGCTGCCTTCATCATTCTTCTTCACAGATTCCATCACCCACTCTGCCACCCTTTCCCAACATGGCTTACCACATTGAGGTCACACCTCCTCCTCCTGGCCCACCTTACCGGGGATCCCAGCTATGCAGCCCCTGTACACATAAACAGCTCATCCCAGCTCTGCTCCTCCACACTGCATATACAAGAAAGCCTGGGTGGTTTTTCTCTGGACTCGTACCCTGACTTAAACAGAGCTTAGACGCAGCTCCTGCAGTCAGAGGCGTGAGCCTGTGTATATTAGAGCATAAACACATACACACCCTGCAGAGGGTACTGTGCTAAACTCAGCCTTGGAATTCAGTTCTTAACTCCGTATTCCAATTTCCTCTCTGTTACTGTGACAAATGACATGACCAAAAACAGCTTAGGGGAGGAAACTGTTTGTTTACACTTTCAGGTTATAGAGCATCATTGAGGAAAGCAGGTAGGTCCGTGAAGCGGAAAGCGTGAGTTGTTCAGAAAGACCCATGTTTGGCCAGCTTTCTTATACCACCTAAACCCATCTGTCTAGGGATAGTGCTGCCCACAGCAGATCAGGCCCTCCTACATCAGTTAACAATCAAGATAATTCCCCACAAACAAGTCCAAAGGCCAGTCCTTCAATTGGGACTCCCTTCTCAGGTGTATCAGGGCTGTGTCAAGTGGACAGTGAAAACTAATTAGGATACTGTCTCCCCTCCCTTCTCAGAAGGGGACAGAGACTCAAGAGTACGCGGGTGACCTGGAGACAAGTCTGGGGTGGGAGCCAGGGATCTAGAATGAAGGCCATTCCCCCCCGCCCCCCGCTTCCCAAAGGCTAAGGTTGAGAAAGGACCACCAACACCCTGAAGTGCCCTGGGTTATCCGACTCTGGAGCAAAGAGGGGCCTGGAGGTGGATCACACAGCCTACAGCCAGGCAGACAGACAGAGGCTTGTGTCACACAGGCTAACTGGCGTCGGACACACCAGGCTCCACACAGCAGGATGACACCCCAAGTGCCTCCCAAATCCAAACTGACCTGTACCTACCCTGTTAGGCACTAGGCAGCCTGGAGCCACACGCTCAGGGGAAAGAGGGCCCAGTGTTATGGGGAAGCCAGCCAGTGGGACACACACGCTCCAAGAGCTTGGGAGATTAAAGCCAGCCACATAAACATGACCAGGAAGTGTCCCCTCTGTGGTGCTCCCCGCAGACAGTGTCCCCACAGGAATTGCCCAATGGATCTGTTGCAATGGTTTTAAATTCCGGCGCCAGGCCTTGCAGACACATGGCTGTCAGATCCTGGCCTCCCGGGCCCCCGCCACCCTGGCTGCTCCAGCTGTAAGCCAGAGAGAGCTCCTCGGGTTTGGGCCTAGGGTGGTTGTGGAACTGGCTGTGACAGGAGAGAGATTGGTAGTCAGGATAGGCTCCAAACTGAATCTGTCATCCCTCCAGGACAGGACCAGGGTGTCACTGGCCTGTCCCAAGGAAAGGGGGAGCCCCAAACTCGCACTGCTCTTCACTCCCAGGGTCCTGTGGGCAGTTGGACTCCTCACTTTTGTTACCTGGAAGCTGGTCCTAGGCAGGAGGGTCTGACCTGTCCCTCACATGCAGACCTAATCTAAGAACCTTCCCTCCGTCTCTGCACCAAGCCTGATTGGCCTTGGATGTCCTGGCCTCTCTTGCTGCTTTCTCCTCCCCCAGAAGGAAAAGCCACCACCACAAGCCATGTGTCAATTGCCACACCTCCCCACTAAGGGTCTTCTATGATTTATATTTCCCCATCACACACTTCTTGTTGAATACAAACTTCCAGAAGAGCCTCAGCACACCTCTGTCCTGGATCCTGCCTAGAAATGGGTCCTGTCACTCATTTTACACGAGAGAAAACTCAGGGTGAGGATGCAGAGGCCCAGCCAGGACCACACCCCAAATCTCAGATGTGCTCCCTCTCATGTCCATCCCCCTTGGTCTGGACAAGAACCAGACTCTTCCCCCATGTTCCCCACAGTCCAGTAGGGTATCATCTACTACCTCAAATGTATCCTGACCTGCCCAGCCCAAGCTGCCCAGCTCCCGTGGGACCAGCCCTGGAGTCCTAAGTCCAGCTACCTGGACCTCCCCAGCCTCTTCAGAACAGGAGACCCTTGGAAAACTGAGACTGTCAAAATGTCGAGAAACCACCTTCCAAAGGAGGACTCTCCCTCAGCAGTCCTCTAGCTGGAGTCTTCTCAGAGCTGGACCCCCACTCCTAAGGACCCCAGATAGACCATTCTCTGTTGTCTCCCACTCTGGGATCCTTTGGCCCCACGTCTCAGAACACTTCAATTCAAAACAGTTCAAGTTAGCCAAACACCGGCCTGGCCCAGATGGGACAGGACAGCTCACCATTGTTGACCAAGCTCCTCTCAAGTTTGTGCCTGTGACACTGGTGAGGATTTCACCCCCCCCCCCCCACGGGCAGCCAAGCTCAGCTATGAAGAGGATCGCAAGCTCCTTCAGGCCAGGGTCTCCCCAGCCTGCCTCTCAGAGCCAGTCCTGATTTTTCCCTCTTCCTTTGCCCCTCGGGGGCATGTGGACCTCTCGCCATGGTGCTGGTGGGTAGTGCTGGCCTGGGCTCTACATTCACCTTGCTGCCGTGAAACCATGACTGGAAGCAGATGCTTCTGCAAGGCTCAGAGGTGAGCCACTCTTCAGCCACAGGCAAACCCAGGCTATGGCCAAGACAGTGTTTCCCCATCGGCCACCAAAGCAAGTTCAAAGTTTCACTGACTGAACACGTCGGGGGGTGGAATGTGAGCCTTCTCCCACGGAACCTGCTTTCCTTAATGGGTAATCACAGACACTCAGGTTTATATGTTAAAGGAGGTTTAGGACCATTTAATAGCTCATAAAATTTTATAGTCCCAGCTAAAACCAGTGATAACTGGCCTTGCCGTGGCTATCCCCTCCCCCAACACCCCACCCCATTTATTGAAAAGTACACATTTTCTCGGCACAGGGCAACAAAAAAGAGAAATGATCCCTCGTTCCTGAAGGGGTGTCCGACCGTGCCCTCCCCTCCGCACGCATGCTCCTTTCCATTCCCAAGCAGACATGTAGCTCACCGAGCTGTACCGTAGGCGCCGCTGCCCACCCCCCAGCTGCGGATCCTGTTCCCTCCGAGTCACCGCCCAATCTTGGGATCCACTAGAACCTGGTGAATGCCACATACATCAAGATCATCCATACATCCTACTGTGTACCCTGTTGGAGCCACAGGGAATGAGGACACATGCCAAGCCAGGTGTTTTTTATTTAATGTTTTATTAGTATACATTAATTATACATAATACGGGGTTTCAGCCAGATGTGGTGGTGCATGTCTCTAATCCCAGGCCTCAGAAAGCAAAGGCAGGTGACCCTCCGGAAGTTGGAGGCCAGTCTGGTCGACATAGCAAGTTCTAGGACAGCCAGGGCTACAGAGTGAGATACTGTCTCAAAGAACAGCAGCAACAACAACAAAAACGTAATAATGGGTTTTATTACAGCCTTTTTCTCTTTAAAAAATATTTATTTTTATATGTGTGAGCATTTTGCATGTGTCTGGTGCCCCGGGGAGGCCGGAAGAGGGCTGGAACTGGCGTTAGGGATGTCTGTGTGTCATCACGTGGGTGCTGGAAACTGAACCTAAGGCCTCTGCAAAAGCAGTAAGTTCTCTTACCCACCGAGCCGTTGCTCCAGCTCCGTCCCGTTTTCAGATGTGTACATGATTTGGTTTTGTTTATGTTTAAAAGGTAGGTATAGCAGTCCAAGCCTTTGATGGCTGCACACTGGAGAGGCAGAGGCAAGCAGATCTCTGTAAGTTCAATCCCAGCCTCAAAATGCTGGGATTCTGGACATATTTCACTACAACTGGCCTAAGCCCAGGGTCTTTAAAGAGTTGGCACACCAGGTAAGAGTTCTGTGCCCAGAAAACAGCCCTTCTGAAGGCTTTTGGAAGGAATGGAACAGGTCCTAGGGCTTCAGGAACAGACAGGCTTAGTGTAAGATGAAAGGGTGGAAGAGCCTGTGTCCTGGCGGGACCAGTCATCAGCGTCTTACCTGGCCTCAGAAGCCTCAGTTTCTTCAACAGAAACCACCACATCAACATCAGCATCCTGGGTCAGTGTGTGGGTAAGATGTATTAAAGTATCCATCAGCAGATGAAAAGCAGTATGGTCTACACTCAGCCACCAAAGTGGAATAATACCCAGCCACAAAAGGTTATGTGGTAGTTTTAATAATAACTCCCATAGACTCATAGATTTGAATGCTTGGTCACCAGAGAGTGGTACTATTTGAAAGGATCAGGAGGTGTGGCCTTGTTGGAGAAAGTGTGCCTGCCCCTGGGAGTGGGTTTTGAGGTTAAAGTCCAAATCAGGCACAATGGCTCTCTCTCTCTCTCTCTTTCTCTCTCTCTCTCTCTCTCTCTCTCTCTCTCTCTCTCTCTCTCTCTCTCTCTCTCTCTCTCTCTCTTCCTGCTCCCTGCTGATCCAGATATAAAACTCTCAGTTCCTTCTCCAGCACCATGTCTGCCTGCAGGCCACCATCTCCTCCCCACCATGATGGTAATGGACTAAACCTCTGAGACCGTAAGCAAGCCAAATTAAATGCTTTATTTTATAAGAGCTGCCGTGGCCATGGTGTCTCCTCAGAGCAATAGAAAACTAAGACAAGCAGTGACACTCTAATGTCTACCACAGCATGGGGGTCAACCTTCAAAATGCAGTGTTTAGTGATATGAGCCAGACACAAGAGGTCACCCTGTGTTTTACATGGAGAAAACAGAATAAGCTAATCCACACAAACAGTATGGTGAGGGACTCCAGGCCCTGAAAGAAGACACATCCAGGAGCGACTGGATTCGTGAGCATGGCTTTCTTTCATTCTTTCTTTTGCTTTCGTTTTTGTCCTTGTTCCTTTTTTGACAGGGTGTCTTGTAGCCCAGGATAGCCTCGAACTTCATGTATAGCCTAAAATGGCCTCCCCCGATCCTCCTACCTCTGTGTCTGGAGTGCTGGGATTAAACTACATACTTAACTGATATGATATTGGGTATGGAACCTAGGCTTTGTGGATGCTAGGAAACCATCTGCTAACTGAGCCACATCCCTGCGCCAGATATGACTTTCTTTCAGAGTGTTGAAAATGCAATAGAACTAGACAGAGGTGCTGGCCACACCACCCTGTGCACCTACTGTGTGCTACTGATTCCCCCCCGAACTACACCTACTGTGTGCTGCTGATTCCCACTGAACTGCACCTGCTGTGTTCTACTGGTTCTCACTAAACTGCACACTTAATGACAGCTCATTTTGGGTGGCACAGATTCCATCAGAGTAGACTTTAGTGAAGAAAGTACATTCAAACATGGATCTAGAACTCCGCAGACCCTGGCCTTCTTACCTTCCAGGCTGGCCATGGAAGGCCATGATTGGTTCTGAACTTGAGGCTCCAGAATAAGTGGGTTCAGCAGGTGTCAATGGGGGATGGGGGTTGGCAGCTTGGAACTCTGGGCAGTGGCTGGTGGCTCCTCCCTTCTAGGCCTTGGGTTAAATTCAGTCAAATTAAGGTCATTCATTTGTAGGGGGACAAGTTCTAAAGAGCTACGGTCAGCTTGAAAAGTTCAAGCTCTCAGGCATGCTGGCTGTGCATATCCGACAGTGACTTCTCCAGGTAATCCAACCCATGAGGGGAGGGTACAGCAGGGGAACCCTTTCCCCTCCAGCCACTCCCCTGCCTTTCCTAGATACCCCTGAACTTCCAATCCCTCATCCCCACCCAGAGAAGGGGTACTTAGGGTATATTGCCACCTGCCTAAAGGGAAGACCTGCACAGCGAGTTGACACCACAGAGATGGCTGTCACACACGAGTTTGGCCTCTAGTTTCCTTTCTCGGCATCTCTCATGCCCACTCCCAAGTTCCCATGACCAGTCGTGTGCCGGCCTAGCTTCCTGGGCTTTTGTCCATCAGGGGAAAAGATTGTTTTAAAAGCCGCAGAACCTTCGTCTCCTACTACACGGACACACCTGTGCCTGCACAGTGAGGCTGAATGCCAACATCAGCCTCAGACACCAGGGAGCAAAACAAGAGGGAAGCCAGTTAGTCAGACAATGGGGCACCGACTTATCAGGGGTCCTGGGCTCAGAGGAGCCACACCATGCTGGGCTCCTGTACCCATGTCTCAGAACTTCCATGTCTTTCGGACCTGCAGAGGTTAGAACCCACACATGGCTGGCAAGAAGCCGCCTCCCTGGAGTCTGAGCTTTGGACCATAGTGCAGTCAACGTAGAAATGTGAGGACACACATCCCAGCAGTGATGCTGTCACCCCATTGCGCTCACACTCAGAGAAGGGGTCTGCCAGGTGCCCTCTTCCCATTTCCCCAGAGAAAGCATAGGGAGGTTTTTGTTTTGCTTTGATCTGTTGGTCCACAGCAACACTGCTGCGAGGGGCCAGCCTTCCTGAGGGTGAAGGACAGGTGCTAAATAAAGGCCACCTCACCGCAGTAGAGCCATAGCAGCCACACTCCATCCAGCTCCTGGCAGTCAGTGCCAAACCACAGCTCAAAGCCTGAAACAGGCATTTGTTTCCTGCTGCCTGTCATTTTAGAAGCCAATGAGCAGAGACGGAAATCAACTCTTTAAACTGTTCTTTATTCTGAGAGCGAGTGATCTGAGCAGACAGCTAGATGGCTCAGCAGGTAAGAGCTTGCCACCAAGCTTGATCACCTGACTTCAGTGTGTAGGACTCGCGTGGCAGAAGGAGAGAACTGACTTCCACAGGTTGTCTTCTGGTCTCTACATAGACACACTGTGGCAGATGCAGCCACTCACAGTCAATCAGTCAAGGAAATGTTTTTTTTTTAAAAAAAAAATCTGTATTCCATCTTTAGGCAGTAGGCAAAAGGGATGTGGGACCAGCCTATTGTTCCAGTATTCACCCTAGCCCCTCCGATCTGGTGGCCAGCCACGTTTCAGTGTTGCCGTGGACCCTGACGACTTTGCTTTTCTCCTTATCTCCCCCCCCCCTCCTTATCTTGTGGTTATCTAGGCGCTAGTACTAGATATTATTATTTCCGTTGTTGTTGTTTGTTTGTTTTGTCTCACTGTTTGTTTTGAGGCAGGGTCTCACTGTGTAACTCAGATTGGCCTGGAATGTACTAGGAACTCACTATGTAGACTAGATTGGCTTCAAACTTACAGAGTTGGCTTGCTTGTGCCTCTTCAGTTCTGGGATTAAAGGCGTGGACTGTTATCAACCAACCTTGAACTCCTCCAGGGTATCTGGACAGGAAGGATTAATTCAGAACAAACTAACCAGTACCCATACTGTGTGTGTGTGTGTGTGTGTGTGTGTGTGTGTGTGTGTGTGTGTGTTAAACTGGGAATCAAACCCTTCCTCCAAAACAGAATTTAGAGTTTAGGTGTGCCTTTAGAATACCAGAATATGAAAGTGAGTCTACCCACCCCTCTGCCTCCACCCAAGCTGTTCTGTCCTTGGGAAAACTTTAGGTTCCAATGGTTAAGCTTATTTCCACCTACACAGGTCCCTCACCATCCTCCTCAATGCCACCAAGTACCCACAGCAGGGTCCCCAAACCTCTTTCCTCAAAGCCCTTGGTAGCATTTAAGTAGTGTGTTCTTTGATTTTTTTTTATTATTATTATTTCTTTCTCTTTTGGTCTCTCTCCACCAGAGCTCTGCTCCAGTCTCCAACTTCTTGCTACCCACTCGATCCCTGTGCCACAAGTGTCTGTGGATGGTGACCAGATGTTGGATCATAAACACACTTAAACTCAGATCTGAGTGTGAGCCTCAGTCCTGCTGTTGAGTTGCTTGTGACCCTGCAGGCTAACCCAAGTGCTCTCCCCCACCTCCACCCTAGTTCTCACTACTCGCCCCCTAGTCAGCGAGGCCTCGGATGCCCCTGGGCTCTCTTGGGGGAGGCTCGGGTGTTGCATAAGTGCGTTGTAGGCCCTGAAATAATCCAATTTCAGGGGAGGAGAGGGGGAAGCCGAAGGGGGGAGAGAGGAGATGGCCAAGCGCCAGAGGGAGCTTTCCTCAAGACGGTCATTTCATCCTTCTTCCTCCTTTTTATATTCTAAGAGGTCCCCAAAATAAAATAGGTCTATTATTTTCTGTCCCATAGATATTATCCCCATAATATGTTGTAGCTAGATGACGTAGCCATGGGACAGCTCTGAGGCGCGGAGAATTCTGCAAGTCAGGCTCCCTCTCCCAGCAGCAGGGTTTGGTCGTGGTCTCCTGCTACAGCGTTCTGGCCGTGGGGCCACAAGCCCTGGTCTCCTCCGCCCCAGTCTCTTAGGCCCTGTAGGTTGGCAGGCACTCATATCCCCCCAACCCTCTTCCATCATGGTTAGGCACTATGCGACTTTTCATTTCCAAGTCTGGTTACCAGAGATGCAGAGTAAAAAATGACCCAATAACCCAGTAAATCCAAGCATCTCGGCACGAAACACAACAACCAAGGCTGGACTGCCAGTTTCAGTCAGATAGATTAGGCCGGCTTCAGTGGCCCTGCGTGACTAGGAAAGGACACTGGGAAGGGCTTACCCTGTCAGTCACCAAGCGAGTCCCTTGGTCTGGGGTCTGTGAAGCCAGGGATCCACGAAGCCCGGCAAAAGGTACAGGCAGAACATTCACGTGGCCCCTTGTTTCCTGCAACATGCATTTGTCTGTCACTCTTGAATGTCAGCTTTGGGGGGGAACCATGGAGGTGAGGAAGGTATGGGGTATGGGGTATGGGATAGGAGCACAGGGATCTGTGACATCGCATGAACCCAGAGGTGGATGGGGCCAGCCCCAGTGGCTCCCGATCCTGCTGCACAAAAGAGTCAAAGAAAGCTTCAGGGTACCGGGCTCACCTGCCCCCAGACACTTGGGCTTCCCAGTCTACATGGAACCTGGACCGGGGACTCTGAACTGGGCTAAGACCCATCCCTGAGACACCTGAGGCTTATGCCTTATCATGCATCCCAGCTGGACTCCTAACTTCCTGGACCCCTTGGAGAGGACTTGAATCTACAAAGGAGACAGGAAAATTAGCCACCAGTACCTCAAGAGGGTCCCAAAGCCAGAGCCCGACAGCTGTTTCCAAGGAGTCATGACTGTCCCTGCTGAGACACACACACACACATACACATCTCCCTGTGTGAATGAGGTCAGGTTAGTCCTTCTGCAACTAACACCACCCTCAACAAGGCTTCTGGGCTCTGGGTCTTCCAGACACTGATACCACCCCTTAACCAGGGTAAGGGAGTCATGACAGGCCTGGAGTGTCTGACACTCAGCATCCTTCAGCCAGAAGAATCCAGCAGTTGTTCGGTTCGTGAGGCTGGCTATTTTAGCTGGTCTTCAGCATGTGCTGAAGCTTTCTTCTTTCAAGTCCTTATATATGCTGCTACCAGCATTGTGGCCCAGACTAAAGGTTGCTTTCCACCTCAAAAGATCCAGACTAAGGTGGGTCTTCCCACTCAGATGATCTACTTTTTAAAAAATTCCCTCACAGGTGTACCCAGCCACTTGGGGTTTAGTTAATTCCAGATGTAGTCAAGTTGACAAGAATGGCCATCAGACAGGGACTTCAGAGAGGCCCCACCCAACCCACAGAGCCTGAGAACTATGAGGAGCCTCCTGGCTTGCAGTCATTTTCACTCCGCTTTGTAAAGGGTCCATACACAAGTAACTCGAACATCGTCTCTCTTGACTATGGACCCGTTTGGATCTGGGACATCTTGGTCCAGTAGGAGATCTTAATGGAGGTACCCTCAACCCTACCCATCCTCCAGTCCTTGAAGCACGGCTAGCCTTAAACTTTACACGATGTCCTGCCCAGGCCCTAAACAGTCTCCGTGCGGGCTCTGTGTGTCCCTTAGAGTATGGATTATTACCTATCACCAAGAAACACTAGGATGGTTCTGCCCTTAGTGTCTTCACTCCAAGGGACATTTTTAGAAATCAGCAAAGGCAGTTCTGGGTTTTTATGATGATGAAGCAGCCCCATAGAGAATAGCACCAGCCCCATTCAGGTGGGCAGTAAGATGCTCTGACTTCATGAGCTAAGACTTTACAAAACAACCACGGGCTTCATTTTTATATTTTAATATTTTTTTAAATGTTTTAACTCGTGTGTGTGTGTGTGTGTGTGTGTGTGTGTGTGTGTGTGTGTGTGTGTTTTGGGGATATGTGCACATGAGTACAATGCCCTTGGAGGCCTGAAGAGGGAGCCATACCTCAAGGAGTTGGATTACAGACTGTTATGGACACCCAGCAAGGGTCCTAGAACAGAATTCAGGTCCTCTAAATGAGTAGTAAATAACTTTAAACGCTGATCATCAGCTCTCCAGCAATCCACGCCCTGAAAGCTTCTTTCAGACTCATCTACCGTTAGGGGATCACAGGGATCCAATGGTCTGGCCACTCAGGAGGTTCTGGGCTCCTGCAGGAAGCAGGCCAGGCATTTGCACATAGAAATCCATGCGAGTTTATCACCAAGGATCCTCTTTAATTCCTCCTTCCTGTTACAGTCAGGATGCCCTATTGATTTTCTTCAGGGTCTTGTGAGCTCAGACACAGAGGAAGCACCGAGCCTGATGGGTGAGAACCTCAGTTCAGCCAGAAAAACCCCAAAATCACCACAAGGTCACAGAATTCCAGCGCCAAGATATGCCTACGGTGCTGGTATGCCTGATCCAGGCTACCTGGGTGGGGTGGGTCAAGTACATGGTCAAAAGCCTCTAACAGGACATGTCAAACCTGATTGGTTTGGTTGTAGAAATGACGTCATTCCTTGGTTTCCTCAGCAGGAAAATAAGAACATTCCCTTGGAGAGCCCAGGGCCCCATCCCCTTTGGGGAAAACATTGCAATTAGAGGCAGCCAGTCTAGCTTAGGTGATCAGATGAGACACTTTGAAGACATGGTCTATGCTGTTGTATATTTTATAGTCATGGAAAGGCTCGGGGTTCATTGGAAAAGGGGAGAGCTACGCAAAAGAAAGAAAGAAAGAAAGAAAGAAAGAAAGAAAGAAAGAAAGAAAGAAAGAAAGAAAGCTCTCTCACTGCACGTATATCACTACAGAGAGCTTCCAGCAGTGAGGCGGTGGGAAACGTGGGGGAGGTACCTGCCTTCCAGCTCTCCCGAGGACTCTAACACTACTGTGCTGGGGCTTGGAACCCTGCCCCTGGAGACCCTGGTCTTCATCGGCCCCTTCTCCTCTGAGCATCTGCTGCCCATAAGAAAGCAAGCCATGCTGCATGGCTCCACAGTCCCAGCTCCAGCCCAAGCCAGTGTCCCCCACCACCATCCCCTATGGGTGTAATCCGGGTGTTGGTTTGTTTACAGTGTAATGGAAGTCCCAGGGGACCATGTGGTGAGGGCAGTGCTCTCCTAACAGAGCCCTGCCTTCCAGCTGGAGCAGAAAGCCAAGGCCCACGGGCTGCTCTCCAGAGCCAGAGAAAACTGGAAGGTGGCCTCGTGCAATGAGGACCCCCATGTTGCTCACTGGCAGCCAAACCCATGGATTCCTGCCCCAAGGTCTCTGCCTGGGCTTCAGGACCAGGAGCAAGTCCAGGCCTAGCAAAGGGCAAAGGGACACATGGCCTGAGGTCCTATTCTGGCTTACGGCAGAATCTCAGCCAGTGGCCCCCTGATGGGAATCTGTGCCCACTGCTCAAGAAGCAGCCCTGTGGCCTTGTCCCAGGCAGAGCTTTCCTTTTCCACGTACAGATCACAGTTTGTAAACATACACTCCAGATAAGCATGTCCACTCTTCCCACGCCTTCCTTCCCACCCCCGTTACCTCCAATGCCAGCACCCCGTGAGCACTGTCTGTCTGTCTAGGCTCTATTCCAGCACTATGGTCCTGAGTATAGCCACAGTCGCTTTCAAGTTGGCACCGGGCAGCTAAGGGTCCCCCTATTACATTCTCCTCCGTGGCTTGCTGAGGACTCCTTGTCCAGGGATGGGCCACTGCCTGTCTCTTCCTTCCCCCAGTAGAGACATTTTTGCCATTTTTGTTGAGATAGATTCCAGTAAAATGTTTCCCGGCTCAGAGCCAGTTTCACAGCCGCCACATCCCTGGGCCATATGTGGCATGTGGACCGTCACAAAAACTTCTAAGGGGTAAAGATCAGAGACTCAGAGTTATCAGCTCGTTCTCTGCCCTGAGCCATCTCAACCCAGATCCTGCCCTTGGCAGTGGGGTGTCAGCATAGGGCTCAGCGGTAGTCAATACCCCAGGACCACAGCAGGCCTTCGGCGCAGGGATGAAGGGTGACAGAGGTCTGGGGCCCTGAGAGTCCCTGAGGGTAGCTTCTGTCCCCCTCCCTATGCAGCCAGTGTAACTCCTGGTAACTCCAGTGTAACACACATCCCATGCGGCTAGCCCAGCGAGAGCCTAGCATCCCAGCCCTTCCAGTCAGCCAGACTGATAGACTGGTGCTCCTGGACGGCCTGCAGCTGAACTGAGCATGAACTCTTACAGGGCAAGGGTGAAGCGCGGGGAGACAGCCCACCAGCCATTTCTCAGCCAATGGTCTCAGCTGGTGCCTCCCTTTGTTCCCAAGGGAGAGAGGATGGGTGGACTCCAAAGGTGGCCGAGTAGGGGGACAGCCAGCTTGCTGCCACAGCATCTCCACTGCCCGCCGGCAAGGAGATCACTCAGGCCCTGATACGATCACCTCAGGACAGGCGGAAATTGGAGTGTCCCGGGTGCTTGATCGAGGCAGCTAGCGAGCTGAGGCCGCGGGGACATTAGAGGCTGGTGTAATGGCCTCATTCTGCTCCCCTTGCAGCTCTGTGACCTTGGGCAGCTCAGAGTCTGTGTGCTGCTGTAATGAAAAATCAGGAGTCAGGGAAATGGCCCTGGTGGAAGAGGGTTGGGCTGGCTGCCCGAGGTGCTGGGAGCCCTGCATCCCCCTCTCTATCAACACTGCTACAGACCATTTGCCCCACCACAGGCCCCTTCCAGCAGGGCCTGGAGACCCCTGAGGAGACACTCCCAGCTCCAAACTATATTGAGAGGAGGCAAAAGATCTCAGAGAGAGCATCAGAGGAAAAGAGATAAAGGTAACAACTGAGGGGACAGAGGCTCATGGGAAGGAAAAAAGGAACGGCACCAAAGCTCTGTTGAGGTCAGAGTGAGTGGCTGCATTCCTAGGTAAAGGCCAGCTTGGCCACCCCTTCATGGGCCTCAGTTTCCCATCCTTGGCCTCCCCCAGGGGTAACTGAGGACATCAATGGAGCACTTACTTTACACCACTTATGCTCAACATGGACATCTGGTCCATTTGCAGATGGCTGAACCCATAGGCCCAGGCTGCGCAGAAGGAAGGCCTCTTCCTGGCCCTGGCATAACATCTCCCAAGCCTCCAGGTCCACAAGCACTCTGTCAAGACTTTGTCCAGGTATGTGTGATGGTACACACCCGTGACCCCCATGGTGACCCTCACCTGCCAGGGCAGGAGATGAGGGTTCGAAGAATCAGAGCAGGGGACAAGCTGGTGACTCTGGAATCCTGATCCTCATCCGACATTTTTCACGATGGCCCCTGTGTCACATACAGGGCCTATTTGCAAGGGGCTGGGATAGCTGGAGGCAGAGGCACGAGGTTCTGAACGTGGGCCCTTGCTGAGCTCCTCTGCCCAGCCAAGCAGAGACTCCTTCCCAAAACTTCCTTTTTCCTTTCTCTTCCCTCTTGCGCCTATTAACCAATCACATCAGACTGTGAGGTCAAACCAATGGAGAAGACACAATCACCAATCACCACCTGCATCAGGGATGGAAGACTGAAGCCATGTTAGCCCCGTGTGCTGCTGCCCAGCTTGGGCTCTGGACCACCTCTTTGGCAGAAAGAATTTGCTTGACAAGATGCTGTCAGTTTGTTTCTGGGTTCCCATTTGGGACACTGATATTACACCAGCCCCTGCCCCACTCCCCACCGAGACCTGCAGCACAAACCGAGAGGCAGGCAGCTCTGATGGACAGAGAAGAAGCCCGTCCATCGAAAACCAAAATCAAGGGCAAGTATATCTCTCTGCTGGGGCCCTGTCTTCCTTCACTCCCGGGGCCTGGTAGGAAGGTCAAGTGGGGATTCTGTGATTGGTGAAAGGCCGGCCATGCAGACCTCCCTTGCATGCATGCAAAGTCAGCAGCCCTAGCCTGACCTCAGCCTTCAACCAGGCACCTGGCCCTCTCTGCCCCACTGCAACCTAGCGGGTGCAAATCAGATACATACCCAACAGGCCTGGGGCAAGGCCTCCTCCCACCTTACACCCTCCGCAAGGTGTGGCAGGCATCACTGGTGAAATGAGGGCTAGGGGTTAGGATAGGGAGGGTGAGCCATGGGGTCCCTGGAATCCTGCCCCATCCCCAGTTCCCATCCAGCTTCCCTGAGTTGAGGCTCCTCCCTGAAGGTCCTCCTCCCCAGTGGAGCCCTCCTCCTGAGTGGCTGGTGCCCAAGGGAGCTTCCCATAAGAAACCACCTCAAAGGGCTGGTCGCTGCTTTGTCCTCTGCTCCCTCCTCCTTGCCTTTCTTGGAGCTCAAGAAGAGTGTGCTGACAGTGTGATCTTCACCACAGTCCAGGATGCGGGGCCTGTTGTCATGCCCATTTCCCACAGTAGATCACAGAGGCACAAAGAAGTGGATAGCTTTCCCAAAAGCCCACAGCTACCAGCGAGTAGAGCCCAGGTGCAAACCCAGAATCCGTACATAACCGAATCCAGATGATGGGGCAGCTGCCACATCCTGGTTTCCTAGAACCCCCACTCCTTTTAGAAAACTATGAGAAGTCCCCTTCTCCCTCTGGGGATACTGAGGCAGGGGAGCCATGTCTGAGAACTTCCCCTGCACACCTACTCCTTGCATCTCACATCCCTGCAGAGATCTTAGCCGGATGTGGCTCCCACTTCCACTTGAAGGCCAGAAGGATTCTGCCTCTGCCTCCAAGAGGGCAGCCAGGAGCAATTGTCTTCGTTCCCCTCCCATCTCACACTCCCAGCGTGTAGAGCACAGCAGTCTGCATGTGGCTTAGAATGCCCCTTGCCAGATCCCTTCTGGAGTCACAGCAAGACCATCTCTACATTGAAGAAGCTACCTGGTGCACACAGTTTAGTGGGGCCTGGAGGAGAAGAACTGGGGAGACGAGGCGTCAGCATGTGCCCTTGGCTCTGCTCTCGACATACGCGCCATCTGTACGTCACACGGTTCCCATCCACAGATCAGAAAAGCAAGAATCCTAGGTACCATTACTAGGACAAGGTCCCTTTTGAACACAGACAAAGCTGAATTTGAATGTGGGTCTTGACACTACCCTACCCTGGCTCCAGTATATATAGAATAGGGGCTTAGCAAACACCCCAAGCAATTTAGACTGCTCTCTCTGCCCAAGGTTGTGTTCTCCACCAATCTACCAGGACCTTCTCACTCACTACTACAGATGGAGACTTGAAGCCCACTGGGGTTTTTAATAACCTCGTATTACTGAGCATCTCGGGCATTCTTCATACAATGGGTCCTTGATGTCGATGTTTCCCTCCACAACAACTGGGGATGTTGGCAGCATCACTGGGCTGTGCTGAGTCTCAGATGAATCAGCCACCCTGCTTCTTACCACTGGGCATCCACGGACATCACAGAGGCAGCCATCACCTTTACGGGATGAGATGTCACACCCTTCCCGGGGAAACTTGAGCTGCATCAGGGCCTGGAGTAGTGGGGCTGAGGTCTTCAGGAGAGAAAGGAAAGCCAAGCTGTTTCTGCTGGATAGGACAGCTGTCCCCAGGCACTGGCCACCTCCCCCAAAACCACCTACCAGCAGCTTATGTAGGAAGCCAAAGAGGGCTGAGCAAGGAAGAGTGAGTCTATGTGAGCAGAAGACAAGGGCAGGAACCCTGTCTCTGGTTCACTTCCTGATTTCTGTGTTCCTACGTGAGGAGTGGACCCAGAGGCCAGCTCTGCTCATGGCCGGCTCTCGGGTGATGACATCTATCCAAGCCACAGCGTCTTCATCTCTACAGCATCTGCCTGTGCCACAGGGCACGCTGTGTCTTGTGTGAGGAGGGACAGGCAGAGCAACAGGCTCAGAGTTGGGCAGGAGATGCCCCAAGAGGAGCTGTGGCTAGTTAACATGTGCCGGTAGCCATGCCCACTCAGGGCCTCAACCCTGACCAGCTACCACCTCTGGGCACAGACCATGGAGGACTCTTTCTGAACAAGCGTGTGTAGCAGGGGTTTGTGTGTGATGAATGCATGTGAGTGCGTGTGTACATGTGTGGAGAACAGAGCAGGACACTGGCTGTCATCCTTTATTGCTCGCTGCCTCATTGTCGTGGGTCAGGATCTCTCATGGAACTGGAAGTTCACCTCCTCTACTAGACTGACTGACCACCGAGCTCTCGAGGTCTGCCTGTCTCCTCCTTCTCAATACCCGGGTTAGAAGCATGTACAACCTTGCCCAGCTTTTTACACGGGTGCCAAGGATTCAATGCAGGTCCCTATGCTCACAGATAAGCACTCTTCTTTACCGAGTCATTTTTCCAACCCCATTAAAACTTTTGGTTTTTTTTTTTTTAAGACAAAATCTCCTGTAGCCCAGGTTAGCCTCAAATTCACTATGTATTCAAAGCTGACTTGAACTCCTGATCTTCTCACCTCCATTTCTTAAGAGTTGGGATTATAGGTCTGTTGCTGCCATGCCCCGTTAGCATTCCAGAATTTTCCAGGTTTCTCTCTTGTCTTCCAACTTGAGTTTCAATACCTCCCTTGGCCCTGAAGGCCTGCTAAGAATCAGCTCCAGCAAGTTATCATCATTCAACTATGGGGCCCCAAAGATCCAATCCTGTCAATACTGAGGCATATGCAGCACAGCACACCCAAAGCCAGCCTCCGTGGGCTATGACCTACTTGGCCATATATTGGCTACGTGGTTGAGTTGGCTTGTGGCAGAAAGGAGGAGGAGTCAGGTCACAGGATGGACCTGGAATCCTCCACAAAAAAAAAATAGCATGAATTGTGGTGAGTATGGACTTGGCAGGGACCCCTAGCTGCTAGAAACAAAAGCTTGTGTGTCAGAGGGTCTGGGCTGAGGCGCGTTGGCAGTGGCTGCAAATCTAGGAGCTGAGGCCGGGAGGATCTTTGCCCTGCTTCCAGCCAGCGTGTGCCAAGTTCTCCCTGCCAGAGCATTTCACAAGCAGGTTCTGGGAGCAAGCTGGCACCATTCAGGCTCCACGAGAGGGAGAGGAAGGCAAGTGGAAAGTCAGCATTCCCGGGCTTTGCTCTCGACCCCTGTAGAGCATCCCTGCCCTGCAAATGGAATTGGAAAGCACTCGTGGCTAACATGAGGAAGAAGCTGGGCCTCAGTTTCCAAATCTAGCAGGTATGCTAGATCTCGCAGAAAGGAGAGCTGGCGGAATGTCATCATCACACAGGGCTGTGGGAAATAAGAAGCTGGCTATACCCAGCCCTCAGACCCTTGTTTTGGGTCAGCCTGGGATCTATTATCTCCCAGAGTCCTTGCCGGGACCTCATGGGCCCCCATCCCCTGACTGAGTGCCGCTGGTGACAGGACTTTAGTTGAGTTCCCGTTGTTGTCATTCTTAGTGTATGAATGTCATGTCTGGTGAGATCCTGGTAGCAGTAGATGGCAGTTGACTTTGTATATAAGAAGTGTGCAGCTCATGTCAGCCCCATGGCCCTCTCCACGCTCTCTGGCCTGAGTGCTGAGAACTCACTGTGGCCTGAGTGCTGAGAACTCACTGAGACTGTTGGAAATTTGGACTCACCAAGGCAGTGGGAGGCAGAGCACTCTCTCCACCTGGGGTACCCATGAGTCTACTGCCTTAGAGTCAGTAGTGGCTACCATCTAAAGCTCACTGCATAGTGCGCACAGACACACATACTCCAGGCCAGGGTATCCCCACTCCTTCTGCCTTGTCCCAACTTTGTCTTTACTGTGTAGAGCACTTTATCTGAAGGTATGACTTTAAGCTGGGTGCACAGCTGCTGGGCAGTCCCATCTACTCAGGAGGCCAAGGCAGGAGGATTGCTTGAGCCCAGAAGTTAAGTTAGAGACAAATCTTGACAACTTAAAGATATATCTAATCTATATCTATATCTCCCAATCTCTCTCTCTCTCTCTCTCTCTCTCTCTCTCAGAAGTTGGGACCTGGACTGCATGCTTAGCACTGAAGAAACAACCAAATATAAGTGTAGTCCTAAATTATGACAAAGAGCCCTGGGTATTTGTACAAGGAAGGCATATCAGTCAGAGGGCAGAACTTCCATTAGTGTGGCCCAGAGGTCCCTCTATTATCTGCCTCAAAACTCACCTCTTCAAGGTCACTTTCTGAGGGATCCTAGAAGCCCTCTACTCCCCATTCCAAGCCTGCAGCCTTGGACCAGCCCCAGCCCCAGAAGCCAACTATACATCCCACCCCACAGAAAGCATATACACTCAGACAATCCTCAACCTCCATGCTGAACTCTCAGCCCGAAGCTGTAATGTTCTTTTCCCTGAAAGACACCCCCAAATCTGTATTCTTGGGGACCCTCGGGCAGCCCTGTGGTGACTTTCCCCTTCCAGCTATATCCAGCAAGTTTTCTACACAGTGGCCAGCATCACAAGTCTCTAGAGAGAAGAGCCAGTCCTAGTATGCCTGTGTTCTTCCCTCTCCGGTTCCCTTGTGACACCACAGATACCACATCAAGGAAAGAGTACCATTGAGTCACACATGGCTCTGGGCTACCTCTCAGGGACTGGAGATAGAGGGCCATTGTCCTGCTTAGAGCTGAGGACATTGCTGGGGAGATGTCCATTCCCCTCATTTCTGAAGCCATCTTGAGTGTCTACCTGTTGTCGGCGCCAATGTGTGTTACTAAACTGACAACTCCATGCTGAACATGGACAAGGAGACGGAACTTTCCACTACTTTCATGGGCTCCAAGTTAGTGACGGAACTCAGCAAACCCATAAGCAGAGGTTTCTGACGTATGTGTCTGTCACACAGCAAATGTAGCTAAGGGTGGATGGGGTGGTGCAGGCCAGACCCTCAGGATGGATGCTGGGACCTGAGAGCCCTGCAAGTGGGCTGGAGAGCTGGAGAGCAACTAAGGAGGATTCAGGGGGTGGTGAGTGCAAAAACTGTGGGGTGGGAGTGAGCTACCTGGTCGGGTAGATAGAACCCCAGAGAGGAGTTTCACACAGTACCCAGGATGGTATCACAGGATCAGCAGGGCCAGGTGGAGAGGGAGGGGCTAAAGAAGTGGCAGATGAGAGTCTACCAAAGAAAGGTGAGTCAGGCGAACCTCTGACCTCCCACCCTCCTTTCCTCTCTGCTCTGGCCATACAGCTTCCCTTCGGTTGCCTCCTGTAACATAACTCAGCACCACTGCTGGTCCTGTGCTTTGATGGGTCATGTTCCAGGCGAAACAAGAGTCAGACTCTAGTGGTATGGGTAGGAAGAGGGTGGGCTCCTCTGAGCAGGTTTTCTGACCCCCTCATCTAGGCACGTCCCTCCCATGTGCATACATTGATATCACCAAGGGGAGCACCCGTGGCACCCCCAGTGCGTCACGCAGGTATTCCCAAACCCTTCCTCTTTGGCCCTCAGAGACCCGCCAGCCATTTGTACCCATCACTCAGGGGGAAATAATGTCATTTCTATAACACTCACCCTCTCCACAGAAGTGCTGTAACCATGCAGAGATGACATTGCGGGCAGCTCCGCTTGTGTGAGTGATGTAATCTCGGGGCGTTGCCTAGCAACCCCAACAACGTTTGGGAGACTCTGATTCTTGAGTGGGGTAAAGTCACATTTACACAGCTCAGTTAATCAGCTTCCTGGCAACTCCGCCAGGATGATCTCATTTTATTCATGATTATTTTATGTGAAACGCGCTTTTAGCTCTAAGAGAACACAAAGATTTAATTCAGCGCCCGCGATTGCTCTATGTTTCCAGGGTGTCGTTAACACGGCGTCCATGCAGATAACCATGGCAACACATGGGTAATTAGTGTATATGACGGGAGGTATTAATACAGAGCCGGCAGGCTCCCAATCAGCCCGATTACCACGTGTCATTGCTGCAGTAATTACCTGCACTAACACGCAAATTGAACTAAATGGTCAATTGAAGTAAAGTGAATGGCTTTTTATTCTAGTCCCTAAATAATGCGTCTGCTTGGCTGAGTAGTTCAAGGTAAATAAAACTCTTAAATTGATGGCCTTGCCGCCACCCCTCCCTGGGTGGGAGAACTAGGCTCCGAGGGTCCCCAAGGGTCCTCACTGTTTTAGCGGGAGGTAACGCTCCCCTCCCCCAGGCTCTGTACCACCTCCCCATGAGAGGAAAACCGCCGCCTCCACTGTCCATGCAGAGTTCTGGTCCTCATTAACTATCCTCAGCTATCCCGCAAGGGTATCTCAGTCACCCCCAGGGGAGGGCATGGAACTTTCCAGAATGAGGGTGGAGGGCAAAAGGCAATGGCCTTCCTCCCAGGGATGTTTCCTTGCTCCCCTCGGGTAGGTGGGGCAGAAGCGAATCTCTGGCTTCCTGTTACAGGATGTTGGGGGGGAAAGGCCAAAGGTCACCCTGCCTTTATTAACAGAGCGTTTCTGAAATTCCATAAACTTAGAAGATCTTCAAACAGGAAGTCACACTGGACCTCTAAGAGAAGCACGCACATTCCAAGTCTGAATGCTGATCCCTTCAGAGGGGACAGAGGAGAGGGGGTAGGGACATCAGCCGGGACCCTGGTGAGGAGACAATAATTGCTCCCCTTGTGAAACAGCAATGGTGTCTGAACATGGTAGTTTAATGAAAAGCATGGAGTCATTAGGTTTCTTCCCATAGGCCTGTCCCTGAAGCCACCTTCAGGGCTGGCCTAGAGGCCTGGGCAAAAGGATACCTCGAAGGCAAGGATACAGGCCACCCTGCTTAAGCTGGAAGGAGGATGAGGGTGGATAAAGAGCAGGAGAGGGCTAGAGGAATGAGGTCTCCATCCGGGAAGGGTAGTGACCGGGTGTCCTGACATATAGAGTATACAAACTCTACCACAAGCCTGAGGCTTCCCAGGGTTGCAGTGTGGAGGTCATTAGGGAAAGTACTGTCTCTACAAAACACACTAAGGCCCTCAGCTCCCAGGTTGAGGACCCATCTGTCAGTACAGAAAGTGAAAGTCATTCCATTGCAAAAGGGGTCTACTACCCGTGCAGCACAAGCCATAGTGCACACACCGATAGCGACACCCCAGAGATCACAGGGGTACTAACAGCAGTGCCATCCTCCCCACAGACCAGGAGCAGAAGACCTCCCACGAGGGGTAGGGACATCAGCCTACAGGCTCCAGGTTAAGGAGCAGGTGAGGCTGGACTTACAACATGCCCTACCATCAGTGGGGCCTGTGACCAGTGACACACAACCAAAACCTGGAAAAGAAGAGAACAGAAAGGCCAGCAGCTCTGGCTCTATGTGTGACATCATCTGGGGGCACTACAGCATGAGTGGGTAGCCACACAGAGGCAGAAGACTGACACCACCTCCAAGCGAGAGTCCTCTGCCCAGGGGACAGGTCTGCTCTGTGCCCAGAATCACAGCCCTGCACAACACAGCAGTTGCTGATGCCAGATGTGGGGCCCAGGAGCTAGGCTGGTGCTACCAAACATGAAGTGTTCCCCACAGGCCCGTGTGTGGAACTCTTGGTCCCCAGATGGAGGCACTGTTTGGGGAACTTTCTTCAGCAGGTGGGGCCTTGCTGGAGAAAGAAGGTCACTAGCAGGTCTCTGTCTCTGGCCCCTCCCTGTCCCTCAGCTGAACGGCTCTGCTCCACATGTTCCAAGTGACAGAGACTAAACCCCCAAAACTGTCAGTCCAAATAAACCCTCCCCGCTTTGGTTGTTTCTAGCAGGGGTTTAGGTTACATGACCTGAAAGTCAATTAATAGCTATCAGGGGGGGCTGGAGAGATGGCTCAGAGGTTAACAGCACTGGCTGCTCTTCCAGAGGTCCTGAGTTCAATTCCCAGCAACCACATGGTGGCTCACAACCATCTAAACCATCTGTACTGAGATCTGGCGCCCTCCTCTGGCATGCGGGCATAAATTAAGGCAGAATGTTGTATACATAATAAATAAATAAATCTAAAAAAAAATAGCAATCAGGGAATGCCAACCTAGCTAGGGCTAAGCAGGGCAGGATAAATAAAGCAGGTGGAGCCAGCCCCAACATCCTCCAAACCAGAAAGAAAAAGAAAGGTTTTAAAACTCAAGAAGAAACACCAGGAGCTGGGGAGATGGCTCGCTTGTAAAAGCGACCACCACACAAGCATGAGGCCCTGAGCTTGGAGCCACTGCAGACATGTGAAAATCAGGCATGGCAGATCTCTAGATCCAGTTCTGGGGCACAGGGACAGGCAGATGCCTGGCGCTCATTGACCAACCAGCCTTGCCGAAGTGACGAGCTCTTAAAAAATAAGGCAGAAAGATTCAGAAAGAGCTCAGCAGTTAATGGCACTGACTGCTCTTTTACAAAGGACCTGGGTTCACTTCCCACGTGGAAGGTCGCAACCACCTTAATTCCAGTTCCACGAGATCTAATATCATCTTCTGGCCTCGGTGAGCAACGGCACACACATGGCGCACACATATACACACATAATATCTCTAAAAATAAATCTTTTCTAAAAAATAAGTTAAGGGAACTAGAAAGATGGCTCAGTAGTTAAGAGCACTGGCTATTCTTCCAGAGGACTCAAGTTCAATTCCCAGCCCCACACAGCAGCTTGCAATCATCTGTAACTCCAGTTCAAGGGACTCAGACACCCTCTTCTGACCTCCTAAGACACCACACTTGCGTGGTAAACACATAGGCATGCAAGCAAAACACGCACACAGAGGGGTGCGGGGGGGGGGGAGAAGGAGAGAAAGAGAGAAAGAAGGCATACTTAACACAGGACCTGAGGGCCATATCACTCACATATAAACTCTGCTTGTGGAAGGCTGGCCATTATCCTAATCCTGCCCTGACTTTTCCAGAAAACAGAACAGACATGCTCATTGATTGTATTGAGAATGACATGATGTTAAAATTAATCTAAAAATAAATGAGAAAGTTAAAGCCAGAAGGTAAGCAGGGGGTCAGCAACTCAACATTTAGGGATGGGGTCAGGAACAGAGCAGAGACAACATACACTTTATGCCCCCAGAGACTTCATGTTCCCAGCCCTAGAAAAGGAGTACCTCACATATAGAGATGTGAACTTATATATCAAAAGACTACAGTGGAATTCAGCTGTGAAAAGGGCAGCCATAGAGAACTGGTTTTATATTAGAGGCACAGATATTTTTAAAGATATATTTATTTATGTATTTTATGTGTATGAGTCTTCTGTCTTCATGCATACCAAAAGAAGGAGTATGATAGCCGGGCGGTGGTGGCACACGCCTTTAATCCCAGCACTTGGGAGGCAGAGGCAGGTGAATCTCTGTGAGTTTGAGACCAGCCTGGTCTACAAGAGCTAGTTCCAGGACAGGCCCCAAAGCCACAGAAAAACCCTGTCTCGAAAAACCAAAAAAAAAAGAAAAAAAAAGGAGTATGATATCACCACAGATGGTTGTGAGCCATCATATGATTGCTGGGACTTGAACTCAGGACCTCTGGAAGAACAGTCAAGTTTCTTAACTGCTGAGCCATCTCTCCAGCCCGAGGCACAGATTTTATTATTATTAAGGAAGAGATCAGTGTAAAGAGCAAAAATCTTATTTCAAAGGCCCCGTGGTGCACACCTTTGATTCTAGCACTCAGGAGACAGAAAGAGGTGGATCTCTGTGAGTTTAAGACCAGCCTGGCCTACAGAATGAGGTTGTTGTTGATGATGATGATGATGAGGTGGTGGAGGAGGAGGAAGAGGAGGAGGAGGAGGGTGATAATGATGATGTTTTTGAGCTAAGATTTAGAGGATGGGGAAGAATGATGTGAAGTGCAGAACTCACTGCGGTTGTGTTTAAACCTACACAATAGGATCAGTCAACATTTCAACAGGCAGCACTAATTGGACTCTGTGGGGAAAAACAAAAGAAGAGGACATGAGAGGAGGGAGACATGGGGAGGTCCAGCTGTTTAGGAGGAGTAAGGGGAGGGACTAATTAATGCCCACTGTTTACATGTGTAAACTTCTCAGGGCTGAGGAACAGCTGAGGGGTAAGAGCACTTACACTACTCTTTCTTTTCTCTGGTTTTCCAAGACAGGGTTTCTCTGTAGTTTTGGAGTCTGTTCTGGAACTCGCTATGTAGTCCAGGCTGGCTGCGGACTCACAGAGATCCACCTGCCTCTGCCTCCCAAGTGCTAGGATTAAAAGCATGTACCACCACTCCCTGACTTGCTACTCTTTCAGAGGACCTGGGTTCTGCTTTCAGCACCCTCAGGGCAGCTGACAACCATACCTAACTGTAGTTCCAGGTGGACTTGTACCTGGTTACTCAGCTGGGACCAAGCACTCACGCAGTACACTTACACACATGCAAGCAAAAGATGCACATAAACAATATTTTTATATTTTTAAAGCATAAATAAAAGATGCTCTATTGGGGCCGGAGAGATGGCTCAGTGGTTAAGAGCACCGGCTGCTCTTCCAGAGGTCCTGAGTTCAATTCCCAGCAACCACATGGTGGCTCACAACCATCTGTAATGAGATCTGGCGCCCTCTTCTGGCCTGCGGGCATACATGGATGCAGAATGTTGTATACATAATAAATAAATAATAAATCTTTAAAAAAAAAAAAGATGCTCTATTTAAAAGGAAAGAAATCTGAAGAAGCAGTCTTGGGTGGAAGGATTTGAATGATCCCCCTTTGAGCCCAGAAAAGAAGTATTTCACCTCACACCATGTCTCTTCAGCACCGCAGAAGCAGCTGTGGCCAACGCAATAAGATAAGAAAAACAAACAAAAGGTGGAAAGACTCCCAGAAAGGCAGGGACAAAACTGTCATTTTTCACAGGTGACAGGATTGTACACACAGACCTGAAATGACCCACTGACCAGTTGCCAGAAATACTTAGTAGAACAGAATGTTGAATACGAAATCAACACACAGTCGCTGCCATATTTTACACAATAGGACTAAACCCAGGGCAGAGAGAAGACTCGGCAGCCAAGACTGCTGCTGCTCTTTCAGACGGCTGACATTTGGTCCTCGACACCATGTCAGGTAGCTCACAGCCACCTGTAACGCCAGCTCCGGGGGATCTGATGCCCCGTTCTGGCCTCCAAGAGTGCTTACACGCAGGCAACTCACACAGACAACCATTGATATAAATAAATAATAAAATATAGAACTAAACAAATAGACTTTTTTTCAAGGTTAGGGCTAGGGATGTCAGTGAGGGAGTTATTATTAGCAGACTTGGAGTGCTGGATTTGATCCTCGACATAAATACATATATACTTACCACAATATCAATATATCTCAGCTTCCTAGAAATAAATCTGATTGAAGACTTAGAAAATTGTATGCAACTTTAGTGACAATGCCAATGAACCTGTGAGTAAATGGGGAACATGTATCATAGTCACAGTGCAAGAAGCTAAACACCACAGACATGGTTTCTTTTTAATTTTTGTAAGGTTTTCTTCTTTATTATTATTTCATGTGTATAGTTGTCTTGCCTGGTGTATGTCTGTGCATGATGTGCATGCCAGGTGCCCAAGAAGGCCAACAGAGAGGGCATCAGATCTCCTGGAACTGGAGTTACAATCATGAGCCACCATGTGGGTGCTGAGACTCAAACCCAGGTCCTTTGGAAGAGCAGCCAGTGCTTTTAATTCCTGAGCCATCTCTCCTACCTTTTTTCTTTTTTCTTTTTTTTTCGAGACAGGGTTTCTCTGTAGCTTTGGTGCCTGTCCCGGAACTAGCTCTTGTAGACCAGGCTGACCTCGAACTCCCAGAGATCCGCCTGCCTCTGCCTCCAGAGTGCTGGGATTAAAGGCGTGCACCACCACCGCCCAGCTCTCCTGCCTTTTTTCATGTATTTGTTTATTTTTGAGACAAGGACTTATGTAGCCCAAGATGGCCTCAAAAATCACTATGTGACCGAGGACGACCTTAAACTTCTTTACTTTAGTATGAGGTGAGGGGAGGTATGGACATCACTGTGTATCTGTGGAGGTCAGAGGACATCTGTCAGGGATAGGGTCTCCTTCCACAGAGGCCTCTGGGGATTAAACCCCAGTGTGCTCAGCCATATCGCTGGCCCATCCTTGAACGTCTGACTCTCCTACCTTCGCCTCACAGGTACTGGAATTACAGGCCTGCACCACTGGACCAATTTACAAGATGCTGGAGAAAGAACGGGGGACTTTGTGTGTGCACAGCTGCTGCTCTGCCCACTTAGCTACAGCCCCAACTCAATTAACAAACTCTTCCTCCCTTCTTACGGTGGCCATTAAGATCATTGGTCTCTTTTTCATACAATCATTTCCTCCTATGAACTTTCCTTCATTTATTTATTTATTTTTTTTGTTTTTCGAGACAGGGTTTCTCTGTGGTTTTGGAGCCTTTCCTGGAGCTAGCTCTTGTAGACCAGGCTGGTCTCGAACTCACAGAGATCCGCCTGCCTCTGCCTCCCAAGTGCTGGGATTAAAGGCGTGTGCCACCACCGACCGGCCTTCATTTATTTTTTTGTGGCACCAAAACATCACACATTTTCATGAGTGTGGAGTGTTTTGTAAAGTTTCTTGGTCTTCACCATTTCCCTGTACCAGCTGTGTGGTCTTAGGCAGATAGGATGGAGGAAGTTACTTCTGGAGGGGCATCTGGGATTGTGAAGCTTCAAGCCCAGGATTCCGACTGAAGGTGCACACAGACCCAGCCCTGGACCAGTCAGCTCAGAGGAAAGCCGAAGGCCACTTCATCAGGCCACGCTGATGTCCTCTTCAGCTCAGTCCTTCTCATAACACCCTACCAAGTGTGACATTAGGACCCCAACCTTGCTGTTTCTGAACACCTCTTAGTTAACAAGAGCCCACAGAAAGGAACTTTTCACTTCTGTGTTTGTGTCTACTGGCCCCACCCCCAAAATAGTGACCATGGTAGGAAGCTTTGAATGTCTATCTGTGACCATGGGCTAGGACTTCCAGTCACCTCCAGCCCACATTAGCCGAGATCACCCAGCCAAAAAGACCATGGGTGAGAGTGGATGTGCAGGGGTTGTGTGCCTGGTTGACTCACAGAGGTGCCCAGAGCTCAGGGAATTCTTGTTGAAGGATGAAGGGAAATTGGGGGGAGGGTACCTAGAGGTGGGGGTGAGCTGTGGTTCTGGGGCATGACTCAGAACCACCTCCCTGTAGATTCCCTGCCCAGTTCCATTCACCTAGAATGAAAGTGGGGTTTATGCTACTGCACCAAATGCAGGGATGCTTTTAAAGGGGGATGTCAAGTCCTGACTCTCAGTTTCTTCCTACCACCTACTGTGGCCTGGCCAAGGGGACTGCCTCTGTCTTTCTGCTCCCAGGGCCTCCAGCTCTTCCCGGTGCAAGGGATGTAAATGCCAAGGGACAAGCAAACATGGGGGACTTAGAGCTCACAATAACCATGGCTAGACACAGCCACAGCACTTGACCTCTACCCAGGCCCATTGCTCTCATTAAGCTAGGACCGAGTTTTTCTTTCCCATTAACCCCTGTGGGCTGCAGGTCCCATGCCAGGGTCCTGTTCAGGAAGTGCCTGGCAGATCCCCATCCCTTCCATGCCCACACCAAGCCCTCTGTCCACTATTCTCTCCTGCCCCCCTTCCCACTACAAGAAAGAGGCCTTGTGCTGTCTCTTATTGTCTCCAAAATACAAAATTACTGGTGGCATCGTGTTCTTGTACCAAATTAGCCACACTTAACTCAAGTGCCTGCCGCCGGCAGCTTCTGCGAGTCTGGGCACGCCTGAGCGCACTGCAGAAGCTGAATCACTTGATTCCACTTGAAACCCCAGCCAACAGCAGCATCCAGTCTCGGCTCTGCCCTGGCCCATCCCTGGCCCATCAGCCCGAGCCCCAAGCGCTGCAGTGTCTCACAGGGGCAGCATCTAAGACTAAAGGAGTCTAAACACATCAGCAGGGCTCTGGGATCTCCAGCTCTAATCTCTTAAATGCCAGATAACCCAGTACCAACAAAAAAGACACAGGATCTCCAAGGAAGGAGTAGGCAAGTACTCAGACTGTCTGTTGAGAGTAGAGCTGCAAGCAAGGAGAAAGAGGGGAGAAGAGCCTTCCCTAGGGAAGGGCAACGCTGGCCTCTGTAGCTCACTTTGTCAGAAACTTGGTTTGGGTGACATGGTAACATGCGGAAGGGGAAGGACAAGGGGACTTTCTCCAGGGATGTCCAGAAAAGGAGAGCACCAGCCTCAATGCTTCCATTGGCCATCCCTTTGCCTCCAAGTATCTCCGCCGCTCACCTGCCTTCTGCCTCTAGATCATTCAGGCTCTGGCCTGAGAGACTTCCCACCCAGAGAATCTGGCTGCCATGGGAATCTCTCCAAAATCTGTCTGAGCAGAACTCTCTGGTTCCTACTACTCCCGGGAACCTTTGAGTCTCTAGGCTGGGATCTGTACTCTACATCCGCAGAGCTACCTCCCTTAGAAGCAAATCTGGATGTTTGACACCAGGAGGCCCCTTGGTATACTTCGTCAGTTCTGCCAGACCTCTCTCACTCACTCACTCACACCTTGCTAGGTTTTCTCATCTCTCCGGCAGGGAACGTGCCTATCCCCTTGGCTCAGGACATGGCTGGTCAGTGAGTGTGTTACAGTGCAGCTCCCCACATTGGACAGCTGAGTCCCACAGCCCTGCTAAAGAGCCTGCTAAAGATGTGGAAGCATCTGGGACGCGGGAAGCAAGCTGGGAGCGAGCCAGGGCTTAGCCATATGCTCTGAAGGGTACTCAACGATGAGGCGCCTCTCCTGCTGAATGCCAGGCTTGCACATCCCTGAGCTCAGCAAAGGCCCTGCCTCTAGAAGAAAGGCAGGACCCTGGACTGCAAGCTAGGGAGATATGACCCTGCTGGCCATGCCTGGCACCCAACATACACTAAGTCCTTAGCAAGCACTTGCCCTGTTAGACACCACATCCTGAGAGACTGTAGTCAGCCTTGGGGAGGGAACCAGAGGAGCCTTGAAGGCATCACCAAGGCTCAGATGTAAGGTCACGAAGGGAGCATGCTGCAAGTCTCAGGGAGCCCAGGACAAGCCCTGGTAGCTTGAGTCTGGGGGTGCTGGGGAGCTATGGAAGGCTTGGCACGGGGGCTGGGGGTGAGGTAAAGGTCAAGCCAGACAGCTTCTGCAAACCCACTTCTCACCACCCATCCATCGTCAGTGCAGAGGCACCCTCACCCGGATAGTTCAGCTCTAGCTGATCCGGCAGGTGGCTTCAGGGTCAGCAATGGCTCTGATTCTAGACACTCTAAGAACTGCGCAATCCCGCGTCACATTTAAAACCAGCCTGTCCCTCCAGGACCCAGCTCCACTCAGGCTGCCCAATACGAGTCCACAAAGGGATCCAGGGTTCTGCCCAGAGCTGAGGTGGTGATGAAGATGATGATGATTTCTCATTGCCTGGTTGCCCGGGTCCAAAGTTGGAGTCTGCTGACCTCTCTAGTTGAGGTACAGGATAAACAAATATGAAGCTTAAAACCCATTAGCATTGTGGGTTCTTCCTCTTCTTGGGGTCACCAACAGTCCCAACTGCGCCAGCACCTGAACTATAAGTAAGAACCTTTTCCAGCCAGGTGGCAGTGGCTCATGCCTTTAATCCAGCACTGGGAGGCAGGCAGGTGGATCTCTGTGAGTTCAAGGCCAGCCTGGTCTACAGAGTAAGTTCCAGGACAGCCAGGACTGTCACACAGAAAAACCCTGTCTCGAAAAACCAAAAACTGGTGTGGCAGATGTGCCATCAGAACTGAAGCAATCTGAACCTGGCGAGGCCTGGGCCTTGACCGCCCATACAGAGCCTGGTAGCAGAGCCATGCCGCGTGCCATTCAGCCTCAGGCACCAACAGGAACCAGTCATGTGTAGAAGCTGTAGTTACAGATGTGACAGGAACACCCTGCAGAAGGTAGTCCCTCTCTGTTCCGGGCTAGGGTGGCCACAGTGGGGAATTCTAGGTGCTTGGACTTTATTAGTAACCCCGGTCTCACCCATTTCTCTTTTGTTTCTTGCGAGACTTCTCAGCGATTCCCATGCCCTAGGCTGGGTCCCTGTGAGGATTACTGTTATCTCTCAGCTTGTAGGAATCTAGAGGAGATGGGCCTCTGAGTACGCTTTGGGGGATTATCTTGATTATATTAATCCATATGGGAAGGACTCGTTTTAACCATAGGTGGTGCCATTCCCTAGGCCGGGGTTCAGAGAAAGGGCTGGGAGCAGCAGCATGCATTCATCACTGTCTGCTTCCTGATTGTGAATTCAACACAACCAGCTGCAGTAAGTTCTACAGCCTTGCCTTCCCCACCCAAAGAACTGGACCTTGAACTGTGATCTGAATTACACACATTCTCCCTTAAGTGGCTTTTGTCAGAAGGTTTTAATACAGTAACAGAAAAAAAAACATTTTTTTAAAGGCCCAGATGAGAAGTTTAGGGGTATGGAGGTATCTGGACCTCAGGATAAGGAGACAGAGAGCAAGGCTCAGGGACATATCTGAAGGCACAAATCAAGCAGGGCAGGATGTGGCCTCAGGGAAGGCCTCACTCACTGTCCTTAGGACCTGTGTGTCTCTCCACCTAGAGAAACTCTCCTTGCATTCTTCTGGGCCCTGGGCCCACCATGAGGTGCCTGGTCAGGGCCTGCTTTATCATGCCTTGCTTTGTGCTGGAGAGGGAGAGGGAGGGGCAAAGCCGAAGGAGCCTCATCCAGCCTCAGGGCCGGAAGCCAAGCTACCCCGCAGCTGCTGCAGGACAGTAGTGACACCTGCCACTCTGCGGACACCCTCCAGACAGCCAGAGACAATAAAGAGCCAATTAGCACACGTCTTCCAGAGATCCTGCTACAGATCTGCTGTGCTCTAGTTCTGACTTCTCACACCCCCTGGCTCTCATCCACCTCTCTGTCCACCTTGGCAGGGGGTACGGGGACGCCACAGATGCTTCTCTCTCTTCCTCTGCCCTCTGTCTCCCTCTCGCCCGGCTAACGGCACCAGCTGAGAGGGCAGTCACAGCACACAGTCACAAATCTTCCATGTTATTCCCTCTCCTTTATTTACACCGGGCGCACAGTAGCAATTCAATCTGAAAAAAGCACCGTGTTTTCAGAGGCGTGCGGCCCAAGAAATTGATGTTTGCGTTAATCAATCTTGTAGGAGCCTGCAGGGCTCGGAGAGGTGCCACACGAAAGATTTCCTCTCTTGATTGATTGGAGCCCAAGCAGGGAGGGAAGGGGAGAAATCGACGCTCCCGGAGCCTGAATGCCGGAGAACTAGGTCAGAGCACTCTGGAGTTCTGCCACACTCTGGGAGCCCCATAGTGTCTCCTCATCGAAAGTTAGGGCAGGCTGGCTGACGGGACTCCTGCCTCCAAAGGTAGGTCTCTATGTCACCTGTTTCCCATCCAAGAGGCCTGGGGACATCCCTACCGTGTGTCATAATCCTCTCACTGTGCCCCCGGGGTGGCTCTTTGGCCTCCCCAGGTTCCAGAGCTAAAAGTTCTGAAAGAACTCTTCACTCAGGCAGCAGGAGATTGGGCTGTGGACAGAACAGCTCCTGGGCCTCGGTTGGGCTCCTCCACCAGGGAAAGTCCCTGGGCACTGGCCTGGAGCAGACTATCTGCTGGCTCAGCTGGAAGTGGGGGTGGCATGCAGGCAATGAAGCCAGCTGGTCACCTCTGTACTAGCAGCAAACCCAGAGACCTGGTCCCTTGCAGCAGGACGCCCAGACGGGGACTCCAGGGTTAGCTTTGGGAGTTTTTAATGACTCCTTCCTGGGTCCTGGGAAAAACAAAGGGGAGAGAAGGGGGACAAAGAGAGGTGACTGTGGCCCAGAAAGGCCAGACCGTGCACCCAAATACTCTGAAATGGGAGGGAGGATAAGCTATGAGTGACCACAAAATCTAGCTATACTTCATGATGTCCCCTGGCTTATGAGAGGACCCCACTGTGCTCCCTTGATCCGTGTTAGGGAGAGGAGCCCTGAGTTCCCATAGGTGACCACTCACCTGCAGAAGTGCAGATTCAGGGCCTAAACCTAGGGCTTAGAGCCCAGGGCCAACACGTTTGTTTCCAAACACTGGATTGGTGCCTGGACACTGAGCAGGTAAACAGACCAGCAGTCTGACCACTTCTCAGACAGCCAGAGCTTTACACCTCGTGGAGGTTGGAGAGAGACCAGTTTCCAGCTTACAAGAAGTCCTCCCCTAGCTAAGACATCTGTTTCACCCACCCAGCCCCAGGACATTGTGACAATCACAGCACACAAATGAGGCTCATGTCCACCGAAATCCTGGTTTTCATTGACCACACACCTCCTGTGTGCCAGGGACTGAGTTCTCAGAAGCTAATATAATGTAGGAAGCAAGGACTATGTTCAGGAGCCATGTCCCATCTCACAGGGCAAAAGCTGGACGCCAGAATGGCCATGTCTCCTCTGTGGGAAGCTAGGTCCACAGGAGGGACACCCTCTTTAGGACCCTGTCCCTAGAGATCTGACAGCTGCCCTAGAACACTGTTGCCTGCCTGTGAGGCACTCTGGACCAGGAAAGGCCCTGGCAGGGTGATCTTGAGTGGTTAGCTCCAGTCTGCCTTGCTACTCTACCCAGAATGCTAAAGCAGAGGATCACTTGGGCTCCGGGAGTCTGAGACCAACCTGGGCATAGACCCCAGCAAAAAACAAAAACCTACATATACAGGTGAAGTAGGAACTTGGATACCTGCGGGTTTCCTAAGCCAATTCCTCACACTGTGGGCCCTTCCAGTGGGCCCCTCAGGATGCCTGTGGGCTGAGTACTTAGCAAAGGCACTCCGCCACTCAGCAGACACGAGAGGAAATAGATTCTTGGGAATGGTCAAAGGCTACATTGAGCCTGCTAATTGGGTGACTTTTGCCCTATTTCCTCACACACACACATATACACACGGTCATATCTTGTTGATTTTCCAGCAAACAAACACGATTTCTGGTTCTGTAACAGAATGTCCTGTTTAGATCCGCAGGAGTCAAAGGGGTGACCCTGAACCATCCACCACAGGACTCACATCCAGGAAGAGTTCACTAGACCGGGCGGGAGCCCCAGAGCACAGAGCCTGTCTCAAAGGCCAGCAGCATGGCCTGCAGTGCAATTGCTGTGCCTTGCCCAGGTCTCCGCCTCCAGCCTAAGCCATACACAGCACAACCACTAGGCAAGAAAGAAGCCTGGACTGTGTAAATATAAAGATTGCCGTGGAGCTGGAAAGATGGGCTGAGTAGGGAGTGAGCGCTGCTCGTGCAGGTCGTGGGAGGACACACCTTTAATCCTGACACGCAGAAGGCAGAGACAAGTGAATTCCGGGCCAGTCTCATCTACATAGTGAGTTCCAAGACAGCCAGGACTACAACATAGCTACGCCTTGTTCTCAAAAGACAGAAACAAACAAACGAACAAAGAAAAAAGAATGAGGGACGCTCTTGGAGAAGATCCAAGTTAAGGACATTAGGTGGCTTCACTACTGTCTATAACTCTAGGGGATCCAGCACACTCTTATGGGTTCCACAGGCACCTGCACTCAGGACACATACACACACAGTATACACATAATTGAAAACACAAAATTAAAAAGAAAACTTAACTGGGCAGTGGTGGCACACGTCTTTAACACTGAGCTTGGGAGGCAGAAGCAAGCACATCCCTGTGTGTTCAAGGTTAGCTTGGTCTATACATGGTAAACACACATACAAACAAAACACTCGAGCATGTGAAATAGGATAAGTCTTTTTTATTTTAATATGGGTTTCAGCTGTCAAGAGGACCCAAGTTTGGTTTCTAACACCCACGTCAGACAGTTGACAACCACCTGCAACTCCTGCCCTGGGGGATTCACCACCCTTTTCTGGCCTCCAAGGGCACCTGCAGGCATGTGTACCTACTCACAGGTAGACACGGAATTTAAAAGAAAATAAATCTTAAAATGCAAAATAAAATGTTTAATAAAAGTTGTCAGGGGCTGGGACGATAATAATTGAGGTGTAGATGTGCCTGCTGTGCAAGCATAAGGAGCTATGTGTGACCCGCAGGTCCCGTAAAGAACCGACAGTGCACACTGCAGGCCTGGTGCCAGGGAGCAGGAAAGAGAAGGACACTTGGAGCTTAGTGGCCAGCAAGCTCAGCCCAATGAGTGAGTCCCCCCAGGCACCAGTGAGAGACCCTGTGACAAAGACTCAGAGATCAAGGTGGGGACTGCTGGAGAATGACACCTGAGATTGACCCCTGACCTTCCTTCCCATCACACACACACGTGTGTGCATGCGCACACTCACTTGCACAGACACACATAAAAAAATCGACATGGAAAACAAAAATATATAAATCAAGAGGCTCAGCCAACAAAGGAAAGGCAAACTGGAGGAAAGAAAAACAAAGTTTTCACAAGAAACAACGGAAAGAGATTTTATTGACATACCCGAAATTCCAACAAATGCACACAGAAGGAGGCTCTTCTGCTAGAGGGAAAGCCTGTCACAGCCATAGTTGACCGCAGCGTGTTTGCAATAGTTTTAACATCTCAAAATGCAAAATGCAAAAACTGAGAGGCTAACTGTGGAGACTGGGAGCGGGTGTGAGTGCATGCCCACAGTCCCAGCACTCGGGAGGCTGAGGAGGGAGGATGGAGAGTTTGAGCCCAGTCTTAGCAGCACAGTGAAAACAAAAGCATAATACAGGGGCTGATACCTCTTTACCCTCGCCCAGCTGATGATGCCTTTGGTCAATCTAAAAATCAGCAAGGAGTAGTATCTGGTGTTGTGTCTGAGGAATGAGCTGTGGTCATTACGGCTATTACCAAACACCAACGAAAAACAGCTTAAGGGAGGAAAAGTATGTTTAGGCTCACACCTCAGAGCATCCGGCCGCAGCATGGTGGAAAGGGTCTGGTGGCAGGAGGCTGCCGTCTCGCGCCTTGGCAGATCAAGAAGCAGAGAAAGCATTAGATCAGGAAGCATCGAAAGGACGTGCTAGCACGAAGGTGGTTTTCTTTCCCCTCTCCCTTTTTATTAACTCTGAGACTCCAGCCCCATGGGATGGTGCCACCCGCATTCATAGTGGGTCTTCCTTCCCCCGTTAGGCCTCTGTAGAAATGCAGCACAGACACATGCAGAGGTGTATCTCCCAGGTGACTCCAAGTCCTGTGAAGCTGACAAGGAAGCTAGTCAACTCCAGTCCACTCCTTGTCAAGTTGACACCCAAACATGTCACTCTTAAACAATAACAGTCCAATTTTGGTTACCATCCAAAGCGTTCAACCCAACATCAAAAGTCCCAATAGTCTTTGATGGCACCACTTGTTCAAAAGTGCAGTTTCTTCTGATATTCAAGAAATTCTTAACTAAGAACTCAAATAATATTTTTAAATTTTTAAAGAATATGTATAAGTATTTTGCCTACATGCATGTCTGTGCACTGCATACATATCTGGTGCCTGCGGAGGCCAAAGTAAGGCATCGTATTTTCTGGAACTGGAGTTAGAGCATACAGTGGAGTTACAAATGATTATGAGCTATCACATCAGTGCTAGGAATCGAACCCAGTTCCTCTGCAAGAGCAATCAGTGCTCTTAGCCACTGAGCTATATCTGCAGTCCAGCTTACTTATTTTTGTCTTATGGGTTTGAGTGTTTTACCCTCCGGCATGCACGTGCACTATGTGCCTGCCTGGTGCCCATGGGGGTCAGAAGAGGGCGTCAGATTCCCAGGATCAGACAGGTGTGGGGAACAATGTGGGTGCTAGGAATCCAACTTGGTCTTCTGCAGGAGCAACAAGTGCCCTGTAGCCCTAAATTAAATTTTTGAAAAATGAGTCCTGGTTTTGTTTGTTTGTTTGGTTTAACTTTTTTTTTGTTATGTATACAATATTCTGTCTCTGTGTGTGTGTATGCCTGAAGGCCAGAAGAGGGCACCAGACCTCATTACAGATGGTTGTGAGCCACTATGGGGTTGCGGAATTGGACTCAGGACCTCTGGAAGAGCAGGCAATACTCTTAACCTCTGAGCCATCTCTCCAGCCCCGGTTGGTTTAACTTTTATTGCATCTTTGCAGATTTCACATCATGCATCCCGACCCTACCCATATCCCCATTGTTATTCCACCCCCGACACCTGCCCTCCACCCTTGCAACCTTCCTCTAAAACAAAACAAAATTTAAAAGAAAAATCAAAAACCAAACAAAGCAAACAAACAAAACACAAAACAAAAAAAGCAACAACAACAAACAAAAAAATAGAAGAGTCTCATCATGGAAGCTGTAGTGTGGAGTTCACCCTTTAGCCCATACGCCCTTACTCACAAGTGTTCATTCCCATGAGTCATCCGTCTGGCTCGAGGCCTCCGGCTTCTGCTTCACCACCGACAGTGGACCCTCACTGGGCTTCCTCTCGGATATCCTATTGTTGTCCTGTGTTGTGGGGATCCTGCAGTTTGGGGTTTGTAGGTTTGTCCCGTTCACGTGTTCCAACGGTTCATAGATGAGGTGTGTGTTGGGGTGCACCAACTCATAGACCTGGTTCTGGGCCTGGGTGGTATCTGCACTGGTCAACCCGCCGGGTTCATCCCATTGTCACCACCCAGGTGAGCTCTCCAGCACTGTCTCGGCCAGCCCACCCAACGCAGCGCAGCCTGCAGCAAGGAGCCCTTGGGGCCAGCTCATCCACACTCACGCCATCAGGGCCAGCTTCACTGTCTCGCCCAGGTGAGGTGCAGGGCCTACTCTCTATTGCTGTAGGAGGCGTGGGGCAGAGAGGTCAGCTCTCGGGCCCTCAGGGCTGTCTCACCTGCAACCCCAACAACAGAGGCAGCTCTAGTGTGCTGTCCAAGTGAGGTGTAGGGTCTATTCCCCCGTATGCTGCCGCAGGTGAGGGACAGAGCTAGTTCTCCAACTCTCATGACCCCGGGCCAGCCCTCTCACCCACCCTGGGTAACAAAGGGTAGGAGGGGAGGTCATCTTTCCCTCACCCATGCCACCACATGGCAGACAGGGCTGGGTCAGCTCTGCTGTTCTCACATCCTCAGGGCCAGCTCACCTGCATCCCCAACAGCAAGGTCAGTTTTAGCGTGATGCCCAGGTGAGGTGCACACCTGTGGTGAGGAGTGGCACCATCTTTCCTGATTGGGGAAGGGGCAGCTCTCCTGCTGCAGTATCTAGGGAGGGGCAGACCCAGCTACCCCAGGGCCAGAGAAGGGAGGGACCAGCTCAGTGTGGCCTCGGATTTCAAGACACTTGGTTCCTATGACCCCCGTGGTAACACGGGTCATGAAGATCAACACAGACCTCAGCCACAGCAGGACCATGGGTCCAGACATGGCCCTCAGGAGCTGCCCAGGCCCAGGTGCCAAAATAGTCCAGGTGGCAGCACAGGCACCCAGATCAGTGTGGCCCTGGTAGCAGCATTGCCTTCTGACACCAGTATGTTCTCAGGGGGCTGACCAGACCCTGCGTATCCACACAGCACTTGGAGGTAACAGGAGCCACGGACACCAGTACAGACCCTGGCTGTGGTAAGATCACGTTTGGTTTGTTTGTTTTTTAATGGCACAAAATGGACATTCCTATTCCAAATGGGAAGAATGAAAAATAAAAAATAAAAATCAGAACAAGGCCCGACCAAAGGGGCAAGTATCAAGTCCTGTGTTTCATGTCTAGCACCTGAGGCTTGTGGTGGCTCCACCTACACTCCGACACCCTTGACCACCCCCATCCCTCCAAGTCTCCCACCTGCAGCACACTTAGCCTCCCCGGGTCCACTCCACCGTGTGCCTGCAGCTTTCCTGGACAGCTGCTCCACAGTCCCGCCATCTCCAGCATCCTGGCATCGCCATTGCGATGTGAGTTTCCACTTCAAGCTTCACACAGTGGTCTCTCAGGGCCCCTTGAAGGGACTCCAACCCTGCCACAAAGTACCGTCACAGTGACTTTCTGGGGCTTCTGTGTAAACCTCCACAACACTGTAACCCTGGATTCTTCACGTCTGCAAAACTGGCACCTCAAAGAAGATCTGAGTCATCCTGATGCCAGCCAGGACCCTCCGGCCATAGCTGTGCGTCTTGGGAGCAGAAGGTAGGGAAACACTTCCCGAGGTGGCCATTTGTATTCTCAGTTCAGTCTCTCTCCTTTCAAATGATTTTGCATTTTTACCACATAGAGACTTGGGGTCTTGCCTTCAAGGAACTTTTCGCACTGTTTACCCAGAGTCAAGTGTGAGGTTTCTTAATTGTGAGCATCTCTGTGGCAATCACAGATGCTTTCTGTGCACCCTGCTCATCTGTAACTTGAAACATGTACATATGTTGTGTCTTCTCACTCCCCTTGATGCTCTCACTGCTGACCTGGGTAAGAGCAGTGAGCAGTAACCATGTCGCAGTCTGACCGCTGTCCTGGCTTGCAATTTCCTCCCCAAAAACCAATTAGTCCAGCACTTCCAGAACTTTTGATTTCATTTTTTATTTTATATTTATTCATTTTATGTGTGTGACTATTTTACCTACATGTATGTATTTGCACCATGTCCACACCTGGTCTCTGAGATAGTCAGAAGAGGGCATTGAATCCCCTGGAATTGGAGTTATAGGTGGTTGTGAATCACCATGTGGGTCCTGGAAGTTGAACCCAGGTCCTCTGCAAGAGCAACAAGTGCTCTTAACTTCCGAGTCATCTCTCCAGACCTGCCTCATTACTTTAGAGTTGAATTCCCCCAAATGCTTATGACTCTGTCAGATTCTTTACCAGAATGTAGCACGAATGGTCTCTAGCCCAATTCCCAATAGCATCCTCTTTTCCCGTTGAAAACCCATGGGCCACAACTTTCTGGTCCATGTTTCTGTATTGATTGCTTTTCTCACTGTTGTGACCTACAGCAGATGATCAGGCCACAGGCCTGGAGAATGAGTTCCTCAAACCCACCCTACACAGAGAGTCCAGAATCCCAAGGCCATGGCGAATGTGGGCTCCCACTAAGCAGAGACAGCTGCAAGGACTATTCCTGGCAGACTAAGAGCTTGAACAGAGGGACAAAAGAAACACCTTGATAGGAACTTTGACAGTGCCTAGGACAGATGCTGACTCTGTGCTGAAGGGAAGGGTCCACGGAAAGAACATCTGGGCTCAGGTGTTCCCGAGGACAGCAGTCCCCACCCTCCCAGCCTTACCTGGGCTCTCTACGCTACAGAGAAGGCCAGAGTCCAGATCTTTCTAGTGGATCCTGGGGTGGTGATTTTGCCTCTTTAAGGTGTTGTCTGTCACAAAATGAGTCCCCTGACGCTCAGCTGCAAGGAGAAGGGAAAGAACGAGCTGTTGGATTCACCCCCACTTGAGGCATGACTTTTGGCTGAGGAAGTTAGGCTGTTTCAACCTCCCTAGAGAGCAGTGTGCAGCGGGAACTGCAAAGGGCTGGCCTAGAAATGGTACTTTGTCCTCTGCACCTTCAGGCCATGCTCTAGTGGGCATAACTCCTCATGGGACAGCCCTGCAGTTCACGGGCAGCCCCCAGGCAAGCCTAGCCCACCCTCCATCTGTTACATTGGTTCCCAACTGCTGCCATACCTGCTCCAGCTGTGCTCCTGATGTCCCCTGGATCCTGTATTTGCCAAAAGGCTCTACAGTGCCTACCAGAGGCACAACGGACAGGGATATAACTAGCCATGGGGTGGCTGGGGGACCAGCTGAGGGTATCCTGACAAAGAGACCCTGAGGTGGGGAAAGTCGAACATTCTAGCAGGGAAGGAAGGGCGGGGCCAAGGATGGGTTGTGCAGGGCTCACAGCCTGCCAGGCTGGCTACCTCAATGTTCCACTTGGGTCAATGCTCAACTTACAGTGCATCTGAAACATGGAATGAACCCAGGTTATTATGTCCCAAAGCCCTTGGAGTCACGTATGGTCACTGCTGTATTCTTCCAGGAATGCGGACTTCCCCCAGATTGGAAAAAGCAGTCCCGAGCAAGTATCTCCTGTATCTCACACACAGGAGCTGGCCACAGAGAAGAGCTGGCACTGGGTTCTGACTCGTGGGAAGTAGCTGCTTCACCTGGAGGGGCAGACCTAGAGAAGAGACATAGGACTGTAGCCACATCACGGACTGCACGTCACCTGTGATCTCACGACACCCCGCTTTACAGAGGACATATGTGAAAATGGAGACATAGAGAGTAGTGGGCTGAATGTCGCCCCCTCCAAAGATACATCCTTGGAAACTACATCCGTCCGTGCTTGGGAAAAGGGACTTTGCAAATGTGAATGGATACAGGATCGTGAAGAGAGATCAGTGTGGATTGAAGGTCCTAAATCAAATGACAAGTGCCATTATAGGAGATACACAACACATGGGGAAGCAAGGAGAGTCTTTAAGAGGAAGAAAAAGAAATTTATTGGCACATTCTCAACCCCAGGAGTACCTGGGAGAGACTGGAAAGACCATCTCTCCACGAGTCTTGTGAAGAGTCAGCTCCCCCAACCCCCAAGCCTTGATATTGAACTCTGACCTTCCAAACAGGAGAGAATGTGTTTGCTGTGAACCACTCAGTTCTACCTTGTGGGCCTTCGATGATGTGGTCTTGGGATGCTCAGAAATCTTTATCTGCTCCAGGAATAACCGAAACCCAGCCTCGATGTGATGTCTAGACATGGGGCTTGTGCCCCAAGCTCCAGACCTCACCCAAATGGGAGGTTTGGGTGAGCAGAGCCAGGCCCATTTTGCCTTCACTTCAGGTTTCCGAGCACGCCAGGGTCCAGCTGTTCCAGTAGGTGTCCTGGAACCCCATGGATCCCACAGCACATACAGTCTGGCGTTGGCACTTCCCCTGTGGCTCAGTGAATGTGGGGCTGGCAGGGAGCAGGCATAAACAGGCAGGCCCCAGTTCGACAGAATGAGAAATAGCAGAGGCTACCAAGGACCACAAGAGAAGGTCACTGTCACTGAGTCGGGATTGGGCACTAGGGAGGACACAAAAGGAATAGGTTGGCTTCAGGAGATAACCCCATGCGACCCCAGAGCAGGGGTTCTCAACATGTGATTCACGACCCCTTTGGAGGTTCCCCAACCCTTCCACAGGGGTCTCCTAAGACCATCAGAAAACATGGATATTTGTATTGCAATTCATAACAGTAGCAAAATGATAGTTATGAAGTAGCAACGAAAATCATTTCATGGTGGGGAGCGTCACAACATAAGGAACTGTATCAAAGGGCTGAAGCATTAAGAAGGTTGAGAACTGCTGCTCTAGATATAGATGATAGAAATTTGGTCCCTCGCCTGGATCTCAGCCTTCCTGCTTCTCCAGTACAGCCAGGCCTCCAAAGCTAGAAGGAAGTTGTCTCCCTGTCTGTCCCCAGCCAATAGCCACCAACTCCACAAAAACAACTGAATGAGAGAGAAACAGAGCAAGCGAGCTCATCCAGGCTGCCTCTGGTTCCACTAACAGAACTACCAGAGTAGACCAAGAAGATTCTGGAACAGCCTGGAGGGCAGATGACTTGTATCTGAGTCATGCCTGGTCTCAAGGGCCTGGGGCCCTGTCCCTCCCTCCTTCAGGCCCTTAGGACTCTCCCAGGGAGCTGGTAGTGGGATATTTATATATTGGAGGAAGGGCAGCCCCAGCTTGGTCCATGCAGAACTTCCGGTCCTTCAGCCAAGGGGCCAGAGCAGGATGGGAGCACTCCAGAGGCGGCTGGGTCAGGCACGAAAGGTCTCTGGACAAACGCCGACCCTGGGAATGCTGTGTCCCCTCATTTGCCTGCACGTCCAGGGGTCAGTGGTTGTTTTATTAATAGAGGACCCCAAGGAGAAGCTTCACCCCACTGCATGGTCATTCACCTCCCTGTAGAGGCGGAAAAGCATCCAGGGCAGGCTGGACCAGAGATACTGGGGCATCCCCTGGAGGGAGCACAGCCTCAGTTGCTCTGTGGAGGGGGGGGGGCATCTCCCAGAGAGAGCTTGATCCCAGTCGTCCTCTGGTGTGAGAAATAAAAAGCTAATTTGCCAGACCTCTGGCTCCCTCAGACAGCAGCTACTCCAAACCAACACCAGTCTCACCGAGACACAAGAAAGCAATACATTGCTTATATAGTCACATAACAACACATAGTCAGCAAAGCCCGGGCGATGGCCTGTCTGCAGGGCTCTGGTGTGCTCAGAGGTGTCCATAGACAGAGTCCTGTTAAGCCACCTGAACCAATCATGCACAGAAGAATCTCTAGTCCAGCCCTTTGTGCCCTGCAGGGACTCAGCTGAGCCTTCAAAGCCACTGGTCGATTATATCTTCCCAGGGCTACTCACAAGAAGCTACTCACAAGATGATCCGGTTTACAAAACACACACCGTGTCCCTCAGAAAATCTGGTGACTGCATTGGGCTTTTCGGTTCACATCTCTTTGGTTTCCATCTGTCTCCTGGGTGGTATGAAAAACACAGGACGTGATCATTCTTTTCTTTGTTGCTATATAACAAAACACCTGACAAAAGCAATTTAAGGAAGGCGGTGTTTGGGGGGCTCACAGTTGGAGGGTACAATCCATCATAGCGGGGAAGACATGGCAACGGGAGTGTGAGGCAGCTGGTCACGGAGCATCCATATTGAGGAAGCAGAAAGAGAAGGATGCTGGCTGGGGCTCATCTCGCTTTCTCCCTTTTATTCAGCCTGAGAGCCCAGACCATGAAATGGCACTGACCACTTTCGGGGTGGACCTTCCTACCTGGATTAACACAATCTAGAAGATTCCTCACGGACATGCCCAGAGGTTTGTCTCATAGGTAACACTAGATGCTGTCAAGTTGACAGTCAACAGTAGTCATCGCGCATGGGAATTGCACGTATGCACAACACAGATGCAATAGGACGTGACTGGTTCAAGGCAGCACTTACTGGGGACTCAAACCACAGGCCCAGGGCATTTCCTAGCATCCCAGGGACCTCTGAGACTGTAGACCCGTTTGGGTCCTGCAGGTCAGCCGAGGTGCTAGAACAGGATCAGAAGACTCCAAAAGTGGCTGCTGTTGCCTTCCCACCACCCTGTGAGCATTCCAAGTCTTGGTTTCTCCATCTAGAAAACAGGACAGCCATAGCTGGCTGTCCTGAGCCTGAGGCTACCCTAGAGAAAAGCCATGTTAGGTAGCTCTCTGATCAAGTCCCTCTGGGAAAGAAACCAAAGAACAATCTGGGTAGGCAACTTGTCCCAGCCAGAGAAAAGAGGGAGTCACCAAACGCAGCCATGCCCAAGGCCTGAGGCTCTGAGATTGGAAGCAAAAGTCCCTTTGCCCAGGACCCAGGCAGGACCCAGGACCAGGTTGGTTTTTCCACAGCCTCTGCACCCTGAGTGGTGCAAGCCTGCCCCCAAGTGGAGACTGGTGGGATTTTTGGATTAGAAGTCCTAGGAAGTATGACTGTCTCCACCAATAGAGGGGTAGGGCAGACAACCAGCCACCACAGTCAGGGGTGATCAAATTCTCAAAGTCACTGCTCAGTGTGACAGCCTTGCAGTGGCCTTGAAGCTGACCCACGGCTCCAGTGGTCATCCTGAAAGGCTTGTGACAGCCCCTGTGTTGAACTCAGGTAATCAAGGCCTTCTATTTGAAGAGGCAATGAGTGCGTCCTTAGGGTCTGTCTCATGTTACCCTGACTCTGAACCTCTCAGGAGTTCTGGGGTGTCCTGAGACTGGTTGGTGGTAGAGTGCTGTGAGGTGGAGGTTGGGCCCTCATCCCTCTGCCAAACCTGTGCAGCCCACAGACATTGCCAGGAATCTAGTCTCCCAGAGAAATCCCCCAAGATTAGCCTCACCAGCAGCCTCTACTTGAGCAGGATGACTCCTATGCTCCAGCCTTGGACCCCAGCCTCCTTGGTAGGTGCACAAAACTTCAAGTTAAGAGGAACAGGTACACCTAGGCCATCTGTAGGATGGCCTCAACTACCTCCCTCCAGGCCCACATTGGTCTCCGACTTCCTTCCAGTTACCTGAGTCCTGATTCATAAACCTTTCTCCAGATCAAGAGCAGAAATTGCATCTGAGATCTGGGAAATTCAGACTTCCCAAAGTATGGAGGTAAGTATTGTAAAAAGGCTAAAAGAACTTTCTCATCTGAATGATGCAGGCCCCATGTGCTAGTTCAAAAGAAAATGGTCCCCAAGGGGAGTGGCACTATAAGGAGATGCGGCTTTGTTGAAATGGGTGTGGCCTTGTTGGAGGAAGTGTGTCACTGTAGGGGTGGACTTTGAGGTCTCCTACGCTCAAGCTGCACACAGCGTGGCACTCATTTCCCTTCCTGTTACCTGTGGACCAAGAGGTAGAGCTCTCAGCTCCTTCTCCAGTACCATGTCTGTTGCATGCTACTATGTACTGCCATAATAATAATGGACTAAACCTCTGAAACTGTAAGTCACCCCAATTAAATGTTCTCCTTTATAAGAGTTGCCATGGCCATGGTGTCTCTTCACAGCAATAGAAACCCTAAGACATTCCATCTATATCTTGAACCCAATGCACTATAAACATGTGGGATGATTGTCAGAGGAATCAAACTAGATAGGTTAGATTTCTTGGTTGATAAAATTAGCCAGAGATTCTATACTCAGTTTTGTAGCTCAGGGCCATAGATTGGTTAAAGGGGATCCAACAGTTTGACTAGTTGGCCAAAACACAGCCCAGAAGGTACGCAACACTAAAATTAAAGCCCAGAACGGCTTTGGTGTGAGAATGTAGTAGTTTCAATGTAATTGTCCCCCAAAAGCTCATAAGGAATGGCAGTATTTGGAGGTGTGGCTTTGGTGGAGTAGGTATGACTTTGTTGGAGGAAGTATGGACTGTGGAGGCGGGCCTTGAGGTCTCACATATGAGCAAGCCATGCCCAACGTCCCAGATCACTTTCTGTTGCCTGCAGGATCAAAATGTAGCTCCTTCTCCACACTCAGCTCCTCCCCCAGCACCATGTCTGCTTGCGTGTCACCATGTCCTGCCATGAATGATAAACTAAATCTCTGAAACCATAAGCCACCCAATTAAATGTTTTCCCTTACAAGAGCTGCCGTGGTCATGGTGTCTCTTCACGCTTATAGAAACTCTAAGTAAGACACAGAGGAGAGTGTCCAGGGGCTCAGTGGGATTGGACCGTTAGACTCGATTTATCTCAGCAGGTCTGTTCATCCATGCTGAGTGATCCAGAGGACCGCTCACATCTTACCGTGACGGTAAGAAGCCATTTTTTCCAGGGGGTCTCGAGCATCAGTGGGGAACACTGTGTTCTCTCACCACATTTCAAGAATCGCAATGTCAGGCTCCAAAACCACAGAGAAACCCTGTCTCAAAAAACCAAAAAAAAAAAAAAAAAAAAAAAGAATCACAATGTGAACCATTGCCATGCTGGGACCCATAGCTGCAACGCGGATATTTGATGGGCATAAGGATCAATAACAATATAACATGGGTGTGCTGACAATAAGGACAGAAGAATCAAACAGTAGTAAAAATGACCGACTCTGGGAGATTTAGGTGCTGGCTAGGTGATAGAGGTGTCCTGAGAGAAGAATAGATAGGCAGTCTACATTGTTATTTGATTGTATGGGAAAAAGTTTTGAAGTCAAGTGAACAAAATCTAATTTGAATTAGCTAACAGAATTGTAGCTTCTCAAGTAATTGTCTAACTTGAACCAACCTATAAGCCCAGAGATCGTGATGGCACTAATGTCTAAAATTCCTTTTCAACTTGTTTTTAAGATTTATTTATTATGTTAATAGTGTTCTGCCTGCATGTATGCCTGCAGGCCAGAAGAGGGTGCCAGATCTCATTACAGATGGTTGTGAGCCACCATATGGTTGTTGGGAATTGAACAGGAATTCAGGACCTCTGGAAGAGCAGGCAGTGGTCTTAACCTCTGAGCCATCTCTCCAGCCCTTTAACTTTTAAACAAATCTTTAAATGTTTTAACATTTTTTGGGGGGCACAAAACAAGTTATAAGAGTCATTTCTCTCTCCCCAATATACTGGGCCCAGAGATCCCACTCAAATCAGCAAGCTCAGAGGCAAGCACCTTTACTCAATGAAACATCTTGCTGGATGTGGTGATCTGAATGAAAATGGCCCAATAGGCTCATAGGGAGTGGTACTATTTGAAAGGACTAGGAGGTGTGGCCTTGTTGGAGGAAGTGTGTCAGTGGGGGGTGGGCTTTGAGGTTTCAAAAGCCCCAAGCCAGGCCCAATGACTTTCTTTCTCTTTCTGCTGCTTGCAGATCCAAATGTAGAACTCTCAACTGCTCCAGCACCATGTCTGCCTGCATGCTTCCATGCCACCCACCATGATAATGGCCTAAACTTCTGAAACTGCAAGCCAGCCCCAATTAGATGCTTTCCTTTCTAAGAGTTGCTATGGTCATGGGGTCTCTTCACAGCCATAGAACACTAAGACAGAAGCTGACACCAAGGAGTGGGGTCTTGTTGTGACAGGCCAGGCTGCTTGTTGGTGAAATGTAGACTTGAAGACTTTGGATTAGGAAAGCAGTTGAACACTTTAAGGGGAGATTAATGTGTCGTGCTAGTAGGAACATGGAAGATGCTGAGAGCAGTGTAAATTATGGTGGCCCAGCTCAGGTTTCAGAGAATATTATTTAGTGGTGTAGAGACCATTCTTGTGCTATTTTGGCAAAGAATGTGACTGATTTTTGCCCTTGTCCTAAAAATCTGCCTGAAGCCAAACTGAAGAGTTTTGGATTAATGATGTGGGTTGGCAGTGGAGATTTCAAAACAGCCAAGTATTTGGCAGTATCACTTGATTACTAATGCCCCGTCTTGTGCAGATCTATAATGAAAAGGAGCCAACTGGCCAGGCGGTGGTGGCGCATGCCTTTAATCCCACCACTTGGGAGGTAGAGGTAGGTGGAGAGGCAGGTAAGTTTGAGGCCAGTCTGGTCTACAGAGCTAGTTCCAGGCGAGGCTCCAAAGCTACAGAGAAATTCTGTGGGGGGGAGAGGGGCTAACTGAGTAAGGAAAAATACAAAATGTACAATTCGAGTAGAAAAGAAACACTAGGAAATGAAATGGAGCAAAGTCCGATGCTCAAGGAGATAAAAAGTATAAAGAAAAGGCTGATACTAAATGGAATGAAGGGAGTAGCGACTTCAGAGCAAGACTCCACCCAGCTAAACCTCCAACTTGTGTAAAGGAATTAAAGAAAAGCTTAAGCGCCAGATGGTGCATGCTTTTTTTTTCTTTTTAAGATTTATTGTTAGGGCTGGAGAGATGGCTCAGTGGTTAAGAGCGCTGACTGTTCTTCCAGAGATCCTGAGTTCAATACCCAGCAACCACATGGTGGCTCACAACCATCTGTAATGAGGTCTGGTGCCCTCTTTTGGCTTGTAGGCATACATGCAGAAAGAACACTGTAATAAATGAATAAATATTTTTAAAAAGATTTATTGTTAGTTTGTTTCTTATGTATAGTGTTCTGTCTGCACATATGGCTGTAGGCCAGAAGAGGGCGGTGGTGGCTCATGCCTTTCATCCCAGCAATTAGGAGGCAGAGGCGGGAGGATCTCTGTGAGTTAGAGGCCAGCTTCATCTATAAGGAGAGTTCCAAGCCAGTCAGAGGAACCCTATCTCAGAAAAAAGAAAAGAAAAGAAAAGAAAAGAAAAGAAAAGAAAAGAAAAGAAAAGAAAAGAAAAGAAGGAGGGAGGGAGGGAGGGAGGGAGGGAGGGAGGGAGGGAAAGAAAGAAAGAAAGAAAGAAAGAAAGAAAGAAAGAAAGAAGAAAGAAAGGAGGGAAAGAAGGAAAGAAAGAGAGAGAGAGAGAGAAAGAGAAGTTTAAGCAGTGGAGGAAACCATTGGAAATGTACAGAAAGCTTATGCAGATGTAACTGAACAAGGGGGCCAAGTTCCAGTTCCAACAAGCAGCTTATCTGGCAGCTTTAGCCACATAGTTCTGGCTTTAGAGTCAAGTATACAAAAGGGGGTTGCGAAATCTCCCTCTGCAGCTAAGGAAAGCTGCTGCATGTCTGAAGAATCCCTCCAAGGAGGACCAGAGAGGCCATTGCCTGAAACCATGAAGGTAAAGCCTGGATTTCATTGGAGACCCTAAGACCTCCAAAGTCATGGGATAGCCACTGAGCAAGGCTGCAGACTGGGTGTGGAACCAGACCAAGAGAGAAAAGTGCGTTACCGTCAATAAAGCTGGAAGGAGTTGGAGATCTGAAGAGCACTTTGACCTCAGACATGGAGAGGCAGAGTTTGGAGTTTGCCCAGCTGGTCTTGCTTTGGTCCAGCATTTCCTCACTATGCTCCCTTCCCTCTCTTTTGGAATGGTAATGTATATTCGGTGCCATGGTATGTTGAAAGCATGTGGTCTGCTTTTTGATTTTTATTTATTTATTTATTTATTTTTATTTTTGAGACAGGGTTTCTCCGTAGCTTTTTGGTTCCTGTCCTGGAACTAGCTCTTCTAGACCAGGCTGGCCTCAAACTCACAGAGATTCACCTGCCTCTGCCTCCCGAGTACTGGGATTAAAGGCGTGTGCCACCACCGCCCGGCTCTGCTTTCTGATTTTACAGGAGATTCCAGTTAAGGGATTTCCTTTAGTCTCAAAAGAGACTTTGGACTTTGATGCAGTCTTGAAACTGAAAGACTATGGGGCCTTTTGAAGTTGGACCGAATGTCTTTTGCATTATGATATGGCTACAAACCTAAGGGAGCCAGGGAGTAGGGTGTGGTTTAAATTTAAATGGCTCCCATCAGTCTATAGATTTAAATGATTGGTCATCAAGGAGAAACACTACTTGAGAGGGATAAGAAGGTGTGGCCTTGTTGGAGAAATTGAGTCACTGGGGGTGGGTTTTAAGGTTTCAAACGTTCAAGGCAGGGCCAGTGTTTGTTTGTTTGTTTGTTTGTTTGTTTTTGGTTTTTCGAGACAGGGTTTCTGTGTGGTTTTGGAGCCTGTTCTGGAACTAGCTCTTGTAGACCAGGCTGGTCTCGAACTCACAGAGATCTGCCTGCCTCTGCCTCCCGAGTGCTGGGATTAAAGGCGTGCGCCACCACCGCCCGGCTTGTTTTGTTTTTTTTGCTCTCTGCAGCCTGTGGATCCAACTGTGGTACTACTAATTACTTCTTCAGCACCATGTCTGCTAACATCCACCATGCTTCCCACCATGATGATTAAAGGCGTGCACCACCACCGCCCGGCCTGGCGTATGCCTTTGAACCCAGCACTCCGGCAGCAGAGACAGGTGGATCTCTGTGAGTTCGAGGCCAGCTTGGTCTACAGAATGAGTTCCAGGACAGCCACACACAGAGAAATGCTGTCTTTAAAATATATATGTGTGTGGAGGGGCTAGAGAGATGGCTCAGAGGTTAAGAGCATTGCCTGCTCTTCCAAAGATTCTGAGTTCAATTCCCAGCAACCACTTGGTGGTTCACAACCATCTGTAATGAGGTCTGGTGCCCTCTTCTGGCCTGCAGACAAACACACAGACAGAATATTGTATACATAATAAATAAATAAATAAATAAATAAATAAATAAATAAATAAATGTGGCTAGTGCGTGTGTATGAGTCTGTTTGCCTGTGCGTGTATGTGGAAGCCAGCGGTTGACACTGAATATCTTCCTCAGTCACTCTTCACTTTTGGTTTTTTTTTTTTTTTTTTGGTTTTTTGAGACAGGGTTTCTCTGTAGCTTTGGAGCCTGTCCTGGAACTCCCTTTGTAGACCAGGCTGGCCTCGAACTCACAGAGATCCACCTGCCTCTGCCTCCCGAGTGCTGGGATTAAAGGCGTGCGCCGCCACTGCCCGGCCTTTCACTTTTGGTTTTTGAGACAGGGTCTCTTACTGAACTTAGAGATCACCAATTCAGCCAGGGTATCTAGTCAAAAAGCACCAAGGAGCTGTCTATCTCCACTACAACCCCACCTCCACTGTCTCCCCCTCTGGGGTTACAGGTATGTGCCCCAAGACCTGGTTTTCTGTGGGTGTTAGGGATCCAAACCTGTTCCTCACGCTTGCACAGCAGGTTACCCATCGAGCATCTCCAGTTCACTTTTGAGAGACCGGGATAAGCCCCTTTTATCTGTTTTTCTTTTCCTCATCAGGTCCTGATTGCTTTAGCACTTTACAAACTCAATTTGTATACTGACTGAAGTCACTTACAGCCACAGGAGCCTCTTCTATCTTATAAAGATCATGGCCACCAGGGGCTCAGCAAAGCCACAAAAGCCTAACTCCAATGCCAAGGTTCACAAGTGACCTGGCGAACAGGATGTCACACCACACTCAGGCCACCCTCCTTACTATTTTTACCCCTTTGTTCTTCCCAGGAGCTCCAAGTCATGGATGCTAGGAGGGGCTCTTTAGCACAGATGTGATTTGCACTCTCTTTCCCTCATGCCCCTGCACAAACTGAACTTAGAACGTGCCCTAGTGATAAAACACCCAACCAAAAGCAACTTAAGGAAGAAAGGGTTCATTTCAGCTAGTAGTTCCAGGTTACAGACCATCACCAAGGAGAAATCACATCATGTCCACACACAGATTTATATAAATGAATGACCCATGCTTCCTGCTTATACCAGCTAGCTTTCTTCATTTATGTATATAGTCCGTGTGTGTGCGCACATGCACGTGTGTGTGTGTGTGTGTGTGTGTGTGTGTGTGTGTGTGCTCCTCCTGCAAAGGACCCTGGTTCAAGACCTAGCATCTACATGGCAGCTCAGAATTATCATAACTCTAGTTCCAAGGGATCAGACACTCTCTCCTGGTCTCTGAATATACATTGTGCCCACACATACATGTGTACATACATACATGCAAAACACTCATACACATAAAATTAAAAACAATAGTAAAATTTAAAAATATAGGGCAGCCGGGCGGTGGTGGCACACGCCTTTAATCCCAGCACTCGGGAGGCAGAGGCAGGTGAATCTCTGAGTTCGAGACCAGCCTGGTCTACAAGAGCTAGGTCTAGGACAGGCTCCAAAGCCACAGAGAAACCCTGTCTCGAAAAACCAAAAATAAATAAATAAATAAATAAAAATAAATAAATAAATAAAAAATAAAAATATAGGGCATTCCATTAACTGTGAATCTCAGGTAAACTGTTTTAGTAAATTATGTCCTGTGAAATGTTTGCGACATACACTTATCTTACTATTGTGGGATATTTTTCACTGTGTGAAAATGTATTGCTGGGATTGTTGTAATGAAGAGCTGAACGGCCATTAGGAAGGCAGGAGATATAGGCAGGACTTCTAGGCAGAGAGAGGAAGTAGGAGATAATCAAGGCACAGGCTGATACCAACAAGATGTGGAGGAAGTCAGACATACAGAATGAATGAAAGGTAAAAAACCACGAAATGGGGCTAGAGAGATGGCTCAGCAGTTAAGAGCACTGGCTGCTCTTCCAGAGGACGTGGGTTCAATTCCCAGCTCCCATATGGCAGCTCACAACTGTCTGTAACTTCAGTTCAGGGCATCTGATACTTTCAGACCAACACACATAAAATAAAGATAAATAAAAGCCACGAGGCAAAATGTAGATTAATATAAATGGGTTAATTTAAGTTACAAGAGCTAGTGGGACAAGCCTAAGCCAAGGCCGAACTTTCATAATTACTAAGAAGTCTCCGTGTCATTATTTGTGAGCTGGTGACCCAAAGAAAATCCATCTACATCTGGCATTCCAGTTTAGTTGTGTATGTTGTATTCCATCTAGCAACTGCACCATGGTACCAAGTAGGAAAGAACTCAGGCCTGGATCAGCACCACGGCTGGAAGGGAACCCACACCAAACTCCTCTGTCCCCAGTACCTGGGAGTGAGTTGGTCTGGTCCCATCAAACCAATTTAGTGATAGTTTTCCAGGTGCCTGAGCCCCATACGACAAGTTCCCCCATCCTTCAGTTTCTGCTCAGTGAGGTGACATGAACACTTTTGGCTTCTGTAACTTTCTCTGTATGCAGTCCCCGATGTACTCAGGAGTCAGCAATCCAGAAGTGATCTCTCTAGTCGTCCATGTTCCTGCTCCAGGCTCTAGGCAAATGGGGAAAAAAGTCAGCTCTACCTGTAGCCCAGCCTAGCCTGCTGGTTTTCTTACTGTTTCTAATGCCCTGGGATATGGCTAAAGATTTGTCGTGGCAAGGACCTCTGATGTGGGATTCCCCTCTGAATGCTATGAATATCATTGGTGAGTAAAGAAATTGTCTTGGGCCTATGCAGGGAGTAGAAGTAGGTGGGGAAAACTAAGCTGAATGCTGGGAGACAGAAGGTGGAATTAGAGAAAGGCCATGTAGCCCCGCCAAAGCTGGACGGAACTTTACCCGGTAAGCCACTGCCATGTGGCAATACACAGATTAATAGAAATGGGTTAAATTAATACGTAAGAGTTAGCCAAAAAGAAACTAGAGCTAATGGGCCAGTGATTTAAATAATATGGTTTCTATGTGATTATTTCGGTTCTGGGTGGCCGGGACGAACAAACAGCTCCCTCCAACAGACCTCGACCTTGTTCAGCATGCATCTTAGGCCTTCCTGTGAGTAGGTGCTAGGCCTGATCCTGCAGTATGGTAGAAAACAGGACAGTGGTGTTTATCACAGCTCAAAGCCCAGCGGTGCCAGCAAAGCATCCATCCTTCATTGATGAAGTCAACAAAATGACTCCCTGTTTCTCATAGGTTCTGCAGGTTGTCCAAGAAAGAACTGTGACCTAGTAGGCTCTCCCAGCTTGGTGCCATGCCTGCGAAGCCCCTCCAGCCATCTTGCCTTACCCCAAGTCACTATAGATTTGTCCAGAAATGAGGAAATAAATGACTTCCACCTACCTGCACCACACAGAGTCATGATGGTAGGAACCAGAGGGCTAACAAGAGTGCTGGGGTGGGGGGGGGGAAGGGGGGCTGGAGAGATGGCTCAGTGGTTAAGAGCATTGCCTGCTCTTCCAAAGGTCCTGAGTTCAATTCCCAGCAACCACATGGTGGCTCACAACCATCTGTAATGAGGTCTGCTGCCCTCTTCTGGCCTACAGACATACACACAGACAGAATATTGTATACATAATAAATAAATAAATATTTAAAAAAAAAAAACAAAGAGTGCTCAGTAGGTTAAAGCATCTACGGCGATGACCTGAATTTGATCCCAGGGACCCACATGATAGAACTGATTCTAAAAAGCTGTCCTCAGACCACGGCTCATGAACACACATGTATGCATACGCACAAAGTAAATGTCTTTGGTTTTGCTTTGTTTTTAAAGCTCAAGAGCCCAGGTCTGGAATTCCTGTGGAGCCAGATGCCCCTTCCGCCTACCATGCCCAATAAACTTGAAAACCCACAAGGTGGTGGCGGTGCAGACCTTTAATCCCAGCACTGGGGAGGCAGAGGCAGAGGAATCTCTGAATTGGAGGCCAGCCTGATCTATATAGCAAGTTCCAGCATAGTTAGGGCTATGTAGAGACCCTCTCTAAATAAATAATGCTAGCTTTAGAGATGAAATATACACATTGTTCCAGAACCTGCCTTAACAAATTAATCCTGTTTGTTTCTAAGACACATCTCCTTTACCTAGACTAGACTGGCCTAGAACTCAGTCCTCGACCTGCACAAGCCCAGCTAACTGCTGAAGGCTGTTAACGAATAAGCCCATCTAGAAACACACACGGCCCAAAAACCACAAAGTAAACACAGCAGATACACACAGCAGGGTCCTTCACTGTTTGTGTACATATGTGCACACGTGTGCACTGGGCCATGCGTTTGGAAAAATGCATGACACGTGCTCGTGTAGATATGCGTGTTCCTGTATAGACACGTGAACATTCGTATTACGATGTTTTCACAAAGAGAGTTGGTGCAACCAGGCTGTTCTGGCTATGGAAGAAACTTAATCAAGGACCGCTAAGCACGGCATAACAGCAGGGAACGCCACCATGGTGTAGGATAACACAAGTGAACACGCAGACAGTCGCCACTACGCATGCGCGGATAGTGGTGGCGGAAGTGGAGGAGGAGGAGGGAGCCGCGGAGCAGGCGCAGACACAGTGCACGGCTTCCCCGCCGCCTAAGCAGCCACTGCCCTGGGTCCGGAAATCCGTGGAGAATCATCCGACGGTCGTCCTCTGATTCGTTTCGACCACTTCCACTTCCCGCCGTCGGCGAGCGTGTCGCCGTTGAATGTGTGCCAGCCTTGTTTTGTTTCCGGGGGAATCTGTTTTTCTGAAGAACGCTCTCAACTTCCGGTGTTCCCTTCGGCCTTTGATTGGCTAATTTTATGAATTAATTAAGCGTGGTCGGAATAAAATGAATAATTTTTTTCTGCCATCGAATAAAGGCTTAAATTAACAAGCATCTGAATATAAATTAGATTCACTTTCTGCTAACACGTCTTCGTGGAGGCTAAACCAAACTCACCATTACCATAAAGTGTCAATTTTGTTGGCCTTTAAATACTCTGTATGCAAGCGAACAGGTTGTGTTGTATGAAAGGAGAGAAGGTTAGCACTCCCCTTGACAAGGATGGAAGAGGCCCTTGGGCCTAACAACACACATACGGTTAAGGCATTGCCACCTACTTAGTGGCATCTAACCACTGTTTTTTTAATGCTACAGAGGACGCAGTTTTGTACATCCTACAGTCTTGCTCAAAATTTCTATACCACCATCCCTGGCTCTCGAAACCGTGTATCTGTCCCCCGAGACACCTGGCACTGGTGTAGACCGCTTATAAGAGGTGGTTTCAGTCTGGAGCTCTAGGCTGCCGGCTGGTTCGGTAACTCAACTTGCCATCTGCGATCATTTTGTTCATCACCTTCAGATACTGGAGCTTTCCTGAGAGATTTCTTTTGTAATTTTTTGGTTTGGTTTAGTTTTTGGTTGTTTATTTTGTTTTGGTTTTTGGTTTTTTGTTTGTTGTTTTGTTTTATGAGACAGGGTTTCTCTGTGTCCTGGAACTAGCTCTCATAGATCAGACTGGCCTGGAACTCATAGAGATCCACCTGCCTCTGCCTCTGCCTCTGCTGGAATTGAAAGCCTGCGGCATCACTGCCTGGCTCCTGATAGAATTCTTGCACTTAATGCTTAAACAGCAAGTAGACCCCAAGCACAGGCTCTCCCAGAGCAGGCTGTACAGAAGGTGCTATCCACGATAGATTCCTTACATTGACTGTGGCATCTGACTATGGACATCCTGTATGTAATGTACATCCTGTATGTAATGTACATCCTGTATGTAATGTACATCCTGTGTATTTAGTAACATACTACATGAATATGTGTATACTGCAGTTTGTGCTGAGGTGCACACCCGTTTGTGTGTGCGCATGTTCTATATACGGCATGTGCTCAAATGTGCACACGTGAACAGATGTGCGTTTATGATGTGTATATGTGTATACACAGCACAATTTTTTTTTTAAATATTTATTTATTATGTATACAATATTCTGTCTGTGTGTATGTCTGCAGGCCAGAAGAGGGCACCAGACCTCATTCCAGATGGTTGTGAGCCACCATGTGGTTGCCGGGAATTGAACTCAGGACCTTTGGAAGAGCAGGCAATGCTCTTAACCACTGAGCCATCTCTCCAGCCCCACACAGCACAATTTTTAAAGTATTAAGACAACTGAAAAACTGAAATCACTTACTTGTTTGGATCTCAAAAACAGATCTGAGAAAGACCTGTGACATTACATAACAGGGACAAGGGAGGGGACAACATACTGCTCTCTCCACTCTACAGCTGAAAGCTTCTACGATACTCACGTTTTGTTTCTGCTAGACAGGGTCACATGTAGCCCAGGCTGATCTTGAACTCACTGTGGTGCTGCGGGTGGTCGTTGCCTCCTGATCCTCCTGCCTCCAGCTCCCAAGAGCTGGGATTACAGGTTTAACATCACTGCACTCCAGTGCTTAAATTTTGGTTGTGTGTGAGGAGGGGGAGGGGGTTGGAAACCAGTGCTTATCAAGATAAGATACAACTGAACTCAGTGCACACTCCTCTCTCTCTCTCTCTCTCTCTCTCTCTCTCTCTCTCTCTCTCTCTCTCTCTCTCTCTCTCTCTCTCTCTCTCTTTCTCTCTCATCCAAACTGGCCTTGAACTTTACAGCCCTCCTGCCCCGTGACTGGAGTAGCAACTCCAGCCTTGCACCACACCTGCCCCTTGCTTGTTTGTAATAGACAGACTTCAAAACATTTCTCAAGATGCTAGCTGGAAAGCATCATCTTTGTATGCATTACTTTGAAATTAACATAAGTCTGAAAAATTTGAGGTTATTTTAAAACCAAGACTCAAAACACAGAGGAGTTTCAAAGCACACTGATACACCCTGGGGAAGACTGGCACACCTACAAGGTGAAGTGGCCAGATCAGCAGCCCTCCTCACGAAGGTACGACACCCGGCTTTCTCAGGGACATGGCACCTGCCGGGGGTAGAATGGACAGGAAGACATATGGGAATGGGAAGTCAAACTCAGGGCCACATTTGTGCTGTATGGTATGGCTGTAACAAACGGCGAACACAGCTCTTCTCCAAATGGAAGGTGGAAACCTTTAAGGCGTTGGGCCATGGAGCAACACACTTCTCTGGAGGGAGGGAGGCCCAGGAATTCCAAAAATAAACAAATGTAATAAACTGAAACCTATAGGATTCAGAAGGCTCCTCCCCCAATTGCACAAGCAGTGAACAATTGCTTTGGAGAGGCTGGGAGAGATGGGCTCAAGGTTCAAGACCACTGGCTGCTGCTCTTCCAGAACCCACAAGGCCTCCCACAACCATCCATAACTCCTGTTCCAAAGGATCAAATGCCCTCTTCTGGTCTCACACATATGGTGCACATACAAACACCGAGACAAAGAACCTATACACATTAAATGAAAATTTTTAAATAAGTAACAAACAAATGTTATGGGTTTTGTTTGTTTTCAAGTCAGAGTTTCTCTGTATAACATCTCTGGCTGTCCTGGAACTCGCTCTGTAGACTAGGTTGGCCTCGAACTCACAGTATGCGCCAACATACCTAAAGGAAAATAAACCTAAAGTTTATTTTCGCCGGGTGGTGGTGGCGCACGCCTTTAATCCCAGCACTCAGGAGGCAGAGGCAGGCAGATCTCTGTGAGTTCGAGGACAGCCTGGTCTACAAGAGCGAGTTCCAGGACAAGCTCCAAAGCTACAGAGAAACCTTGTCTCGAGAAAAAAAAAAAAAAAAGAAGAAGAAGAAGAAACATGGACAGACAGAACCTGTTGTGAATGGATTTCTTACTCTTCAGATTTTAACCATCAGATTTTTAGCCGCCCCCCCCTTTAGCTCATCCTGGTGTCTTTAATGGAAGCCTAAACGGAAGTCCTGAAGCCTAGAACTTAAAGGCTCCCATAATCTCCTCAAAAAAATTTTTTTTGTGATTTACCCTGCTCAGCTTGCTCCTTTTCATTATAAATCTTTCATTACAGCTACTACTAATGTCCACATAACAGAGTCTATAATAGGCTGTTTTGATATTTCTTCTGCCAACAGAATTAATCCAAACTCTTCACTTTAGCCTCAGGCAGACTCTTTGGACAAGGACAAAGGCAGCCACTTTCATCACCAAAATATCGACCTCTAGGCAACACACTAAAATTCTTTTCCTCTGAAAAATGCTGAGTGAGCCCCTAACAGTTCGAATAACTCTTAACACCTCTGTCTTCCATGCTCCTACTATGATGGTTATCAAAGCATTCCACTGCTTTCATAACCCAAAGTACCAAATTCCTCCGAACACATGCTCTAGCCTAACTGCTCATCATGAGCTGGGTGTTACTGGACCCCCCAAGTCGTAATGTAGAATATAAACAGCCGCAATCCATTATCAAATGAAGTAGCACATATGTGATTGGGCCTGAGCAGGACCTGAAGGCACTAGCAAGCTACATGAAGGAGTTGCCCAAATGCCTATGGTTTGCGCTCCTACTACAACGCCATCTGCTGCCAAGCATGCACCTGCAGCCTCAAGGGGTGCTGTTCCCTATGATCGGTTGACTGAGGAAGAGAAGACCAGGGCCTGGTTTACTGATGGGTCTATACACTATGCAGGCCCCACCCAGAAGTGCACAGCTGCAGCACTACCACCCCTTTCTGGGACAACCCTGACAGGTACCAGCGAAGGGGAATCTTCACAGTGGGGAGAGCTTTGGGCAGTACACATGGTCATACAGTTGGCTTGAAAGGAGAGATAACCAGATGTACGACTGCTCACTGATTCATGGGCTGTAGCCAATGGATTGGCTGGATGGTCAGGGACTTGGAAAGAGCATGATTGGACAATTGGTGAGAAAGACATCTGGGAAAGAAGTATGTGGATAGATCTGTGAAGATACTAGTGTTCCATTTAAGTGTTCATCAAAAGATGACTTCAGCTGAGGAGGAGTTCAACAATGAAATAGATAGGGTGACCCGTTCTGTAGAGTCAGCTTCTTTCCCCAGCCATTCCTGTCACTGCCCAAAGGGCCCATGAGCAAAGTGTCCATGATGGCAGAGATTTGGACTATGCATGGGCTCAACAACACGGACCAAGGCTGACCTAGCTACAACTGCTGTTGAGTGCCAGATGTGCCAGCAGCAGAGATCAACATTGAACACCAGATATGGCGCCATTCCACAGGGTCACCAGCCAGCAACACTGGACCACTTCCTCCACGGATAGGACAATTCTTTGTCCTTACTGGAAAAGATACTTATTCTGTTATGGCCTTGTCTTTCCTGCATGTAATGCTTCTGCCAAATCCACCATCCGTGAACTTACAGAGTGTCTGATCCATTGATGGTATTCCACACAGTATTGCTTCTGACCAGGGAACTCACGTCACAGCCAGATGAGACAGTGGGCACACAATCATGGAATCCACTGCTCTTACCATGTTCCCCACCATCCTGAAGCAGCTGGCCAGATAGAAAGACAGGATGGCCTTTTAAAGACACAATTACAGCACCAATCAATCAGGTGGCGGCAGCATGGAGGGCTGGGACGGGATTCTCCAGAAGACAGTATATGCTTTGAATCAGCGTCCAATAGATGGTATATTCTTTTCACAGCCAAGAACCAGGGGTCCAGGGATCAAGGGGTGGAAAGGGGAATAGCTCCACTGTCACCTCTAGTGACCCACAAGAAGGGTTTTGCTTTTTGATCCCACAACCCTAAAGTCTGCTGACCTAGAAGTTTTGGTTCTGGGGTGGGTGGGGGTGCTCTTGCCAAGAGCCACAGCAAAGATTGCATTGAACTGGAAGTTTAGCCTTGCCCCTAGTCACTTCGAACTTGTAATGCCCTTAAACTAACAGGCTAAGAAAGGAACAGCAACATTAGGAGAGATCCAGATTACCACGGGGACACTGGACTCCCTCTCTACAACAGAGCTATGAAGGATTGTCTGGGGTGCAGATCTTTTAGGTCTTAGTCTCCTGGTGCTACTGTGCCCTGTGATTAAAATTAATGGGAAGCTACAACAGCCTAATCCACACAGCATGATCCAGGGCACAAAGCTCATGAGAAATGAATGTAATGGGTACTCTCGCAGGAAAGACCTGCTGATGCGGGCTTCCCCTCTGTATGCTGTCAATGTTTCACTACCATGGGTTAATGAAGAAGCTCTTTGGGCCTGTGGCAGCACAGAATAGAGCAAGGCAGGAATTCCAAGCAGAGATAGAGGAGAAAAAAAGGTAGAGTGAGACACCATGTGTAGCTACCAAAAGAGAAAGACCCCAGCCACCAGCCAGAACCTTACCAGTAGGCCATAGCCTCATGGCAATTCACAGAATAGGAATGGGTTTAATTTTTTTTTTTTTTTTTTTTTTTTTTGGTTTTTTCGAGACAGGGTTTCTCTGTGGCTTTGGAGCCTGTCCTGGAACTAGCTCTTGTAGACCAGGCTGGTCTCGAACTCACAGAGATCCGCCTGCCTCTGCCTCCCGAGTGCTGGGATTAAAGGCGTGCGCCACCACCGCCCGGCTGGGTTTAATTTTTTAATTTTTTTTAATGTATTTAATTCATATGCATTGGTGTTTTTTGCCTTCATATATGTCTGTGTGAGTGTTGGATCTGGAGTCACAGACAGTTGTGAACTGCCATGTCGGTGCTAGGAGTCAAATCCTGGTCCTCTGGAAGAGCAGTCAGAGCTCATAACCGCTGAGTCATCTCTCCAGTCCCATAATTTAAATTTTTATGAGGGCGCCAGATCTCATTTCAGGTGGCTGTGAGCCACCATGTAGTGGCTGGGAATTGAACTCAGGACCTCTAGAAGAGTAGCCAGTGCTCTTAACCACTGAGCCATTTCTCCAGCCCCAATGGGTTAATTAAAGATGTAAAAGTTAGTCAAGAAGCCTGAGCTAATAGGCCAAGCAGTGTTCTAATATCTGGGCGGGCAGGCAACAAATGAACAGCTTCCAGTCAACACTTGCTGAGGTGCCTGCCTGCAGAGTGTGGAGGGAATATAGGTGAGGAAAGCAGTTTTTTGGGCTTCTGTTATTAGTTTGTTTTTTGGTTTTTTTTTTTTTTTTTTTTTTGGATTTTCGAGACAGAGTTTCTCCGTAGCTTTTGGTTCCTGTCCTGGAACTAGCTCTTGTAGACCAGGCTGGCTGTTATTAGTTTTTTGAGACAGAGTTTCTCTGTGTAGCCTGACTGTCCTGGAACTAGCTCTTGTAGACCAGGCTGGCCTTGAACTCAAGAGATCCACCTGCCTCTGCCTCCCAAGTGCTGGGATTAAAGGCCTGCACCACCACCGCCAGGCTAGGAAAGTAGTTCTAAATACCATCTAATGCCATATGACCAGTTGTAGAAGCAATTATAGCTGACATGAGTGCTTCTGTCGTATTTCTTAAAAGAATGTATTTTATTTTCTTTCAATTTCCTTGTATGTTGCAACATCAATTAAGAGAGTATCAATGGTTACCACATCTACGTTTGAGAAAGTAAAAGAATATCCCCCAAGGGGCATGACCACTATTCTAAGTTTAGAATGTGCTCACAGTAGTATGAGGGATAGTTATATCATTAGGTGTAATTATGACCTAGTTAAATATATAAAGTGCTTGTGTGTCAAGTTGACATGAGGTTGATTGTGATGGCTATTCCTGGTTGCCAACTTGACAATATCTGAAATGAACTATAATCCAATCTTGTGACAATGCCTGTGATTAGGATTAAAAAAAAAAAAAGGATTAGAGTTCTGCCTGCAGCAGAAGATACCAGATCTCATTAAAGGTGGTTTAAAGGGCCACCATTGTGATTGCTGGGAACTGAACTCTGGACCTCTGAAGAGTAGCCAGTTCTCTTAACTGCTGAGTCATCTCTCCAGCCTTGATTTGGATCTTGAGGCTGGAAGACATACCTTTAATCTAGACCATACTGGAAGCCTCAAGATCCAACAAAAGCCTCAAGATCCAACAAGATCCAACAAGATCCAACAGAAAAGGGAAAAGTCAGCCTTTGCCTGCCTGCCCTGCCCTTGTCAGCATAACAATCCCCTACTTGTGGGATATTTGTAGACTATGTGAAGAGGTATTGCTGTGATCGTTGTAATAAAAAGCTAACCAGCCAATAGCTAGGCAAGAGGTATAGGTGGGATTTCCAGAGAGAAAGGAAGAGGAATCAAGGCACGCAGGAGACCCCAAGACAGAAGAGGTAACGACTCACAGGGCTAAGAAGCTCTTATAGAAGAATTCTTATGTTCTTATAAAAAATTATATATTTTTTGCCGGGCGGTGGTGGCGCACACCTTTAATCCCAACACTTGGGAGGCAGAGGCAGGTGGATCTCTGTGAATTCGAGACCAGTCTGGTCTACAAGAGCTAGTTCCAGGACAGGTTCCAAAACCACAGAGAAACCCTGTCTCGAAAAAAAAAATTATATATTTTATAATTTATTTGTATTTTATGTACATTGGTGTTTTGCCTGCATGTATGTCTGTGTGAGGGCACTGGATATCCTGGAACAGGAATTACAGATTGTGACCTGCCATGTGGATGCTGGGAATTGCACTCAGGTCCTATGGAAGAGCAGCCAGTGTTCTTAACCCCTGAGCCATCTTGCCAGCCCCAGAAATTATATATATTTTTTTTTTTTTTTGGTTTTTCGAGACAGGGTTTCTCTGTGGTTTTTGGAGCAGAAATTATATTCTTATTAAGAAATTAAGGGCTAAGAAATTTATCAAAGTGAGCTGGGCAGTGTTGGCACACACCTTTAATCCCGGCACTCAGGAGGCAGAAGCAGGCAGATCTCTTGAGTTCAAGGCCAGCTTGTTCTACAGAGCAAAGTGACTCAACTGGTAACGACTTGCCACCAAGCCTGGTAAAGAGTCCTATCCCAGGACACACATGGTGGGAGAAGGGAACCATAGGTTATATGTCCTCTGACCTCCAACATGCAACAACACATCTATGTACGCAAGATGAATCTTTAGAAAAAAGTTATACGGGACAAAATTACAAGACATGAAAACCTTTATTTTCAAAAAGAGAATGTATTTTTACATAAATCTACAACAGAGTTCAACTGTAGAAAAAATAAACTATACTTGGGGATACTGCGCTCAGCATGGCAAGCAAGCTCCCTCCCGTAGGAAGAAGCCGCACACCAGGCCACAGCTGGAAGGACCTTAACACCCCTCCAGAAACCCCACAGCAACATGCCCTCAATGCTGACCAGAACCCAGGCACATCTATCCAACAGATGCCAGGGGCTTCAGAACCCATGTCAGCAGCCACAGACCAGGATGACCTGGTTTCATAGTAGGCTGCGGCAGCCACACAACAAACCCAGAACCTCTCTGCATCCTGTGCCTGTGTCCATCAGCCTGACCCATCTGGACCAGAAATATCTGCACCGTTCCATGGCAGGCCACTCTGGGTATGGCCAGAAGTTGTAAAACTACTGTGTAGCTCTGAGTCTGGCCATCACCTCTTCCTAGTCCTGGTCACACAAAAGCCAGGACAGAGGATCCATTTGGGGTAGAGACCAAGAGAGGCTGGTAGTTTAGAAGCCGAGGCAGGAGGCTGTACCTGCTGGGATAAGTACCACATTGAACCCCTCCCTCCTACACAGATGACTCTGAGCTGCAGCAGAATGGAGAGGACCAGGAAGTCTGTCCAAGAGTTCCACTCTTTCTCAACTGAAGGTCCTCTTCTAAAAACAGTCAGTGCCCACAGCAGCAATTAGGAAAGAGGCACAGCAGGGATCCATCTTCCCAGAGACCTTTCGAACCCCTGCCCTAAAAGCCAGGTATAGATGGGATGACCTTCCATCCCGTCAGAACTCAGGGTCACAGAGGGTTCAAGCCCACCTTTTATTACAGTGTGTGTAGCTTACTGAGTGACACCAGAAAGACAAGGGACACTGTGCGACCACTGAGAGGTCAGTGTTGACCTACGAACTCCAAAAATACAAAGGGACTTGACAGAGATACAACTTAGAACCTTTCTGTTTCCAGAAATTCCTGGAAACACACTGGGTACTATTACAGGCAGAGAACATGAACAAGCAGGCCAAGGCTGGAGGTAGGGAGCGGGAGTGGGGCTATATGTCCTGCTCCAGTGTGTGCACTGGACAATACAATACCAAAAAGATACAGAACAATTATTGGGAAAAAACAACCCATGATGAGTTGAACTCATTCTTGTAATAAAAAATTAAAAATTTGCGGCTTCTGAGCACAGAACAGACCATGAACTCCCTAGGCAGGGACAGAATTGGCAAGAAATGTCACAGTGGCTATCAAGACTCGGTAGTGTGCACTCCCCTGACCCGACATCTTCAGAGAGGAGGCGCACCAGGCCTGTTGCCCCAGTCTGGCCCACACCTCTGCCCCCCATGCGTTTCTTGCCAATCCGGGTGGCTTCCTGAAGTCTCTTGTGGAGCCAAGACTTAGCAGTCACTCTTCCACAATTTGATGGTTTTGTCATTCTCTAATGCTGCCGAGGCAATGATGTTCTCTGTCGGATGACAAGCCGTGGAAATCACAACATCTGAAAGAGCCAGGGGAGTGTCAGAATGTCAGAAATAGTACTAAGCACCACAGTCTTCGTCTGCTGGGTGTCCAGCAGGGTCCTCATACCGTATGTCTACAGGCTCTCCACACTGGTCTCAGGGCTGACTACTCCCACTGCCTCCTACCACCCTACACAACCTGTATCCGGTGGCTCCCCCTAAGCTGAGCTGGGCTACTGGCATTAATGAGATGGCACGTGAGGTTCACTAACTCCGCCTGTTTCCTGGGTGCTCAGGAACCACAGCAAATGGAACCAACTCACTCCCAGCTGAAGGCAACTGCTCTATCAGAAAGAGGCACCCCCTCCTCAAAGCTGCAAAGGGGCACAATATCCTTGCCCTCACACAGAAAGTGGGCAGGCAGAACAACTAGAACGAGGTCAACCCATAGCTACACCTCAGAATCAGGTACTGGCCTCATTCAAGGCTGAGTTCTGCTTGGGAAATGGAAACCAGCATCTCGAAAGAGGCTGGAACCTCCAGGAAATGCAGCTCATCATATATGTTAGACACTTTCCATATTCACCTTTGGGTCCCAGATGCATGGTCTCCAATGAGGAAAACAAGCTATACTCCCAGGAGGCCTGGGTCTTAGTCAACATCTATAAACAACTGAGTCCAGAACCCCAGACAAGAGCCCTTGATGCCACTTCCAAGACATGCTATGTCAGGCCTCAGGGCTGGGATGGCAAGCAGAACAAAGTAGCAATGCCTGCCTGTGTGCCCCTAAATCCCAGAGACAACCAAGCAATTGGAGGACTCAGCAGCTCCCCTGGGTGGCTTCACCCCCTGTGTGGTCCATCCCCAAAGGACTGCCCACCTGTGTGACCCTGCAACTTCTGCACAATCTCCTTGGTCTGCAGGTTCCAGATATACACCAGGTTATCTTCAGAACCAGACACGATCCACTGCAGCAGCACAGCAGGCAGTCAGTGACAACAGGCAAGACACCAGGAAGTTATGTGCTGATTAGGTGGTAGCAACAGGCAAGCTGCCTGGCACCACTCTGACCCCTTGTTCCCCCAACTTGGGGACATGTCAAATGCCTCCCATGCCACACACACCCCCCACACCCCTATGAGTTTCTATCCAGTAACCACCTGCTTTTAGATCTTCAACCAGATTCAAGTATAAGACACCACAGTTCCACGCAGAAGGGCGTGTTAGGGTTTATTCCCCAGCCTCAAGGAAGCTTCCCAAAGACATGAAGCCACCTGTGATGGGTGGCCTCTCAGGAGAGAGCTGGCAGGGTGATGGCAGCTCGGTGGAAGACTCACCTTCCCACCTGTCACAGAAAAGTTGGCAAATATGCAGTACTTCTCGTTCTTGTGGCCAGTGTATGTCTTCAAGCACTGAAAAGGTGGGTGTGCATTGTTAGCACCTGTGTTTCTCTTTCATTCCAGGATTCCAAGTTCTGGGCACACACATCTGACCACTGCCTAAATATACTCGAAAATACTCTAGATACATACAAGAGAGTCGGTAGACTCAAACTCTGACCTGCAGGCTAGCCATTCATAAAACATGTCTTTAAAGGGAGTTATACCAAACTTGCTTATCAAAAGAAGACAGCTCTTAGTCTCTCCTGCTTCAACTCCTGGGTCTGCTGCACCCCCCTCCTCAACCTGTTACCTGGGGCTGGCATGCAGATGGCCAGGCCAGCCACGTGCCTGAAGCTTACCTTCCCCTTGCTGTAGTCCCAGAGCTTCAGCGTGCTGAAAGAGAGAGTAGGAGTGAGGGGCAGCCTATCTTTGGCCATGCCCCGCCTCTGATATCACCACTTCTCAACAACCACAGGTGTCAGGATAGAGGATCCTTCAGCCCATCAGGTTCAGCTACTCCATGGCACAAAAGAGCAAGCATAAGGACCCTAGTATTTGTAGTTCAGAGACAGGCTAAAGAAAAGAGGTTGGTGGCTGTTCTTCCCCAAACCAGTGGTTAGCCACAAGTAGAATGTGGAATATGCACGCTCCAGAACCATCCAGGACAAACTTGAAGGGAAGCAACTTCTGCTCGTCCTTGGGATGAATGTTCTTGCTGACCATGGGGAAAAGTGGTAGGCTAACCAGGATAATGCCAAGTAGGCAGCTCTCAAGAGGGGTGATCTGGTACGGTTCCTTTAAGACCTTATACAGTGTGCCAGCTTAAATGAGCACCTAGACGGGGGTCAGCATGTGTGACAGTGAGATTCTGCTGTATACATAAAGGTGCTCAGAGACTGAGAACTGGCTTAAAGCCAGCCTAGCATGTGTGAAGTCATGGGCTCCAGCCCTGCACCGAAAGCAAACAAACCAAAAGTCAAGGAGGTCAGAGGTCCATGAAGGTCTTCAGAGGTCACCTGTCCTACCTCACCTCTGTGGAGGAAATCTTTGGCCTGCCTTATAGGAACAGCCTAGGCCTCAAATCCTTCTCATACTAGAACTAGCTGGGGTGGACAGCCAGCCTTTCTTCAGCCCCTCAGCCCACTGTCCAGGGCTAAGCTCTAATGCACAAATGTAAAATACCTCAACTAAGCTATTGGAAGAAGGCAACAGAACAGGAGAGTAACCCATCAATGAAGACTGTCAAAGCACTCACTTGTCCAAAGTTGCAGCTAGGATATATTTGCCATTTGGAGAGAATTTCACGAAGGACACTGGAGGATTGTCATCATCTACGCAGAACAAAAATAGGTTGACTCTTGGCAGAGTAGAAAGGCAGGACAGCTCCCTGTCACCCATGCAGGACATCTGTGTAAGGCCCCTGTCACCATTACCCTCCAACAGCCTGATATTCCATCTCCCAACATCTTCCTTATCATTCTAAGTCTTCACCCCAGTGCCCTGCCAATACAAGGTTTCACCACTTGTGAAAGGACGCCCAAAGCTCCCCAGCAGAGCTGAACAACTGATCCCCTGGAGAGAGCTGCCTGGCCTAGGATAGTCCTACAGACGCATTCCCATTCTGTATGGTCATGTCTCTGCCTGCTGAAGACCAGGCTGCTGACTTTAGTCTCAGCATTTGGAGAGGGGTGCGGGTGGGCTGCTGCACTGCTGAAGGTCTTCTAGAAATTGCTCACATAAAAGCTGCTTTCCAGGGCACAGCAATACCATATCCTCCTCCAGAGTGGACCCTCGGGCATCTGCCCCTCACCTGGGTGAGAAGGGTGTGTCTTGGAGTGGGTCTACCTGGCCAGTCAAGGAAGCCTACCAAGTCTACCAGGCCCTAAGTGTGCATACAAAGACTGGTGCATCCTAACACACACATTACCACTGGGGGTTCGCGGGGAACTCTGTTCCTTGGGACTGATCACAAACACTGAAAGGGACACAAGAGAGTGAGGCCAGTTGAGGTCACATAGGCCAGCCAATAATTCAATGTCAGTTGACATGGAACAGTTATCTGTACTCCTTACTCAGGTCACCTCTAAAACAGATCCCAGGAGAAACATCACTGACTTGTGTTGAGCAAGCCCTAATCATAATCTTCATTTCTAACCAAGTGGTGGTGGTACACGCATTTAATCCCAGCACTGAAAGGCAGAGGCAGGAGGATCTCTTGGTTTTAAGGCCAGCCTGGTCTACAGAGTAAGTTCCAGAACTACATAGAAAAACTGTTTCGAAATGCCAACTCCCTCCCAAACTCCCCAAAGAAAACAATCAGTTGCTAAACCTGAAGAGACATGGGGAAAACAAACAGACCTTGGGCCAAACAGGCCTGCCTCCCTCAGTCTAGGGCTTATTTCCACCTTAGTCTAGCTAGGGCTTACTGACTCCCTCAGTCTAGGGCTTATTGCCCATTGCCTGCCCAAATTTAAATCCTGGCCCTGCATCTGGTTGTCTCCAAGTGACCAAAGTTTAGCCAACAACTGATAGAAAACAAAGCATTCCACAAATCTCAAAACCCCGGCTGTCAAGACATGGGGAAGTGCCCAGTCTTACTACAATTTGATACTCATAGGGAGACCTGCTCCTTCCTGGATGGAGATGGAAGAGGAGGGGATTGGGGGTTGGGGGTGAGGAAGAAGGGAGGGGGGGTGAAGGGAGCTGTCCCAGGGCTGGTGAGGTGGCTCGTGCACTTACTGCACGCACAGGCCTGACAACTTAAAGAGCTCAGAACCCACAACAGGAAAAGAGCTCTAACTCCTGAAAGCTGTCCTTGACCTCTACACGTGTGCCTTGACACATACAGACACACCATGTTGCATGTGTGTACTGGGGAGGTTGGTTTGTGGGCACACAATATGTTTAAAAAAAAAAAACACACAGAATTTTCTGGCATAGCATTGCACACCTTTAACCTCAGCACTCCAGAAACAGGTGGATCTCTATGATTTCATGACCAGCTTGGACTACAAAGCAAGCTCCAGGCCAGCCAGAGCTACACAGTTGAGATCCTGTTATACACACAATAAACAAAAACACAGCACAACCCCATAAAACCAAACAGAATTTGACTATTCCCTAGACAAAGGCTGAACTTAAGTGAGTATAGTAACTCTTACCATTCCCCACGGCAACCTCTTTGAGCTGCCTATAATGGCTGCACCTGAACTGGATGTGTACCTGCCTACTGCACATCATTCCAACACACTAGTTTTTCTAACAGCCCCAGGGAGGTAGCAACTCACCACAACAGCCTATCAACCCACAAAGAATGTCCTGCCAAACCTTCACATTGCTAACTGAAAGCTCTGAACTCCAGCAGGGCAAAGTACCACCCTTCCAATACCCCACCCATGAAGTCAGATCTGTCCTGCTTCAGACACTCTGCCCCCTCCCCCACTACAGTACCCCAGTAGGTGAGTACGTATCCCCAACTCCAGGAAGGAAGGGGCCAGGGGCAGACTGATACACATGGTGGAGAGTACAGGGCCCCCAATACCTACAAAGGACACTATTCTACAATGTTAAGCACTCCAAGGACCTCATATGAGCAGGAGATTAGCGGGGGGGGGTGGGGGTGGGGTGGGGTGTGTGTGTGTGTTCCACAGGCAGCTTCATTAGTCAGGAAGGAGGGCAAGGTGGACACACCATGAGTCCTCCAGAGTAGTGAGGAAGCCAGGACAGAAGGGAAAGTTGACTTCTTGAAAACAGATACTCCTGTAAGGACCCTGGGACATGGCAGGTCTGGGGAAAGCTGCCCCTACCCACATCCACCCACCTCCACAACCCCTACCAGGCAGACCAGAGCACTCACCGATGAGCGTCTTCAGGCACTGGCCAGAGGCAGTGTCCCAGATGCGGCTGTCAAGCAAGAACATAGGTAAGGACACAGATTGAGTGCTGTCACCAATCCCACTGAGCTCTGGGAGCGCACTTCTCCCAGTTCCCGTAGCACCGTACTGAATCCACAGCTTTAACAATTACTCTGTCTTTAGAGACCGAGTAAAAACTACGTATGCACACATGGGCAGGCTCCACTGTTGCAGACTGTATCCCAATCTGGCATAAAGGATACCTGTCCTCTAGGCAGGATTACAGAGAAAAACCCTATCTCGAAAAAAAGAAAAAAGAAAAAAGAAAAAAAAAAAAAAGAAAAAGACTGGAGTGATGGCTTAGGTTAAGAGCACTGGTTGTTTTCCAGAGGTCCTGAGTTCAGTTCCCAGCAAACACATGGTGGCTCACAACCATCTGTAATGAGATCTGGTGCCCTCTTCTGGCCTGTTTTTCTAGACAGTTTCTCCATGTAGCCTTGGCTGTCCTGGAACCCAGCATATACACCAAGTTGGCCTCGAACTCAGAGATTCACTATCTGCCTCTGCCTCCCAAGTGCTGGGATTAAATTGAGTGTGCCACCACCGCCTGGTTAGCCATTGCTCTTAACCGATGAGCCATCTCTTCAGCCCCAATAAATAAAAATCTTAAGAAAAAAAAAAAAAAAAAGCCAGGCAATGGTGGTACATGCCTTAGGACTCCGGAGGTAGAGGCAGTCTGCTCTACAGAATGAATTCCGGGTCAGGGCTACACAGAGAAACCACGTCTTGAAAAACTCCTCCCCAACACCAGCCTCTCTACAGCTCCCAAAGTTTCCACTCCTGGAACAAGCTTGTCTGGTCCAAAAGTAACAGCCCTTTCTTCCTCTCTGCACATGCCCAGTGACCCGTCTCTGCAGGCTCCATTTTATTTGTGATTCTCATGCTGAGGAGACAGACATAAGCTGCCACAACTGGAACCCTCTATGGATTTCTCTTTTGTGTGTGTATGTTTTTGTTTGTTTGCTTCTTTTTTGAGACAGTCTCGCTAGGTAGCTCTAGCTGGCCTTGAACTCACAAAGATCTGCCTTCCCAGTGCCAGGATTCAAGGCTTAAAGACTGTACCACCTGCTGGCCTCTTTTAAATTCACTTTTGTACAATAGCAAAAACACCCTTAGGGACTGAAACCCAACTAACTGCTCACTGGCAGAGGCTGAGTGGCTGATGGTGATTTCTGACTCTACCCTGAACTCCCCAGGGTGTGCGCTCAGTCTCAATCTCCATGCTCCTCCCCTCTCCTATCAAAGCATTGCTAAACATCTTAGCATTTAATTGCCAACAGAGATCTCTACCATGATCTACCTGGTTAACTCCAGGCAGATCACCTTAAATCCAGGCCAATGCATGATCCTGAATCTCAGAGAACAGGTGCTGCTGAGGTTCCAAAGGCAATGCAGCTGACTCAGAAGCAGGATTCCAGTCTGTCACTTACTGGCTAAGGGACAACTGGCAAGTATTGATGCTTGCTATACTTCCCAGTGACAAGCAAGGACGACAAGGGGAAAAGGACGGACCGTATGAGTGACTTTTTAGTTTCTGTTTTTAAATTTGTTTTTACTTGTGTCTGCATTTGAGTTCCAGAGCTACAAAATGGGACCCTGTCTCTAATAAACTAATTAATTTTAAGGTCCCAGGACCCCAAGAATACTATTAATCACTTCCTCCGGCTCTTTAGGGTGGCCACCTCCAGCACACATCTCCAGAGTCCACCTAGGAAAAGAGGGGTCAAGTGCAGTGCACTGCTAGTCCTCCAGTCCTCTCTGGGCTCAGACACCACCCCCTATTGTTTACCTTTACCTATCAAACATGCCTTACATACTGATTCCTATTTCTGTCTTCCTTTCTGACAGGGTCTCAGCATAAATCCCTGGCTGTCTTCAAATTATGAACTGTGCCAGCATCTGTCCCCAGAGTGCTGGGATGAGGGTATGCTCTATCTCCTTTAACTTCCCAAGCTCCTTCCTGCCAGCTTCTTCAATAAACTGTTTCTAACTTTTTGGAAAGTTCCTTAAACCCAAGTCTCCACATGGTCTGAAGCCTATTGTCTAAGCACCACAGGGTGGTCAACATACATGGGTGCTAGGAGGGCAGGACACTTGGGGGTGCAGGGGCTCTGTGCCCCAGACTTCTCTCTAGCATCTCTGCCACCTGATGCTATTCTTTGTGGCAAACAGAAGAATGGTCTCAAGTGGATTATGGCTTTTACTGGTGACAAGTACAGAGTCCCAGGAGGTCGGGAGTGTTTGTGTGCACACCCAGGTAACCACAGCCCCAAATGCTATCTATAACCACCTGGGCAGAGTCAGGCGCACCATGCCAGACAAGAGCCAGAGCTCAGGTAGTCATTTCTCATCAGCATATCCAGTCCCACGATGGGGCTGTGTGCTGGTTGCAGACTGGCGTCTGGGAATCCAGCCAACCCACTCTCACAGACCTGTGATTCTCCTGTTACCATTTCCCCAACCTCACGTGTACTGGACTCATTCTCGAAAATTCAAGTTTCAAGTGTACTTCTACCTGAGGTCTCTTGGGGCCACTCTGCCTATAACAGAGACAGCATAGTAAACACAGACTGGCAGAACTGAAACAAGATTTAAGGGCTTTATCTTTCTTTTGTGAGAACTATCTTTTTTTGGTAAAGTTTGTGCCACCCCCAAAACAAAAGAAAATGTTTAGTTCATATCACTCTATATATGTCCAGTAAACAAATAATATTGCCAAGGGGCTTCGCTAAGTCCCAGCCTGGCCTGTTCAAAGTGGCAAAGTTCCAACTAAGCAACTGCAAGGCTTGGTTCCACCTGCAGCACCACAAAAAAAATAAGTAAAAATTTAAGTCACCTTCTGTTATGTTTAGATTTTACTCTCTGCCTTTTGGTCATAGCTCTGCTTGGGGCACAGAAGTTTCTAGCTCCTTTGGTTCACTCCAGGCCACTCTTCCCTGTCTTATCCTTCAAATCAGTTCTTAGGATTTTGCTGCAGAGATTCCAGTCACCTGCCCTGCTCAAACACTTCCTTTTAAGTATCTCTAATTTTAGGTATATTTAAATGCATCCAAGGTCTTTTAGCCTCAAAGTCATAGATGGCCTTTACTGAGGTGTGCACGAGCCCATCACCCCTGCCATAAACCAACTCTGCTTCACTCACCTCATTCTCTATCAGCCCCTATCCCTGCTCAACACAGAACATCAGCAGTGATCTCCCAGTACTGTACTCTCAAGTCTGCCTCCTGTGCCCTACACTCCCCTTGTCCTCAAAGGACACTGAGCACTTCTACCTAGCAGTCAGATCGACAATGGCATGCTCTGTTGGAAGCTCTGCAGACCACGTCTCTGGCTTCTCTCTTCCACAATGGGATCTGGTTGACTCACCTGCCCAGAATTCATGGGTTCTGTGGACAGGGCCACTGCACTTACCACAAGGATTGAGCCCCTTTACTATCTTTCTACAACTTTGGAAGGGCACTCCCACACCCAGGGGTATGGAAACAGCTCTCAGTTCTCAACCTCGCCCTGGGTGGTCTCACCTCTCAGCCATCACCTCCACCACCTCCTTTTACAGCTTTTCACCCCCTGGACTCTATAACCCGTCTGCAATGACCTACAACCAGAGGGGCACAGGCTTCTAAAATGTGAGGCACATGTCCCTTCTCTTTTTGCTATACCAGAGCTAGAACAACAGCACAACAGGCCATACACATTTGTTCACTAGTGAAGACTCTCACTTACCAGAGGCCATCGTAGCTACTAGATACGATCAACGATCCATCGCGGTTAAAATGAACCTACAAATGAGAGGAAAAGCAGCTGACTTCCTAATCAGTAGCATGTGGCTCTGGATCCCAATAGCATCCTACCCACAGAACTTAACACATACCTTCCCTTTGGGCACCCAACAAGGTCAATACGGGGGGTGGCGGTGGCAGGGGGCAACGGGACAGATCTTTTCCCACCAGCAAAAAGCAAGACTTTGAAGAAGTCAGTGTCTTGGAGTAGTCCCCAGGTGCTGTGGTACTCACTAAGTGAGTCCTGATACCCAGATCACTGCCACTCCAGACGCTCAGTGGGACAGACCAGCCATGAGACTCAGACCACTATGGGACCTTATGTAACAGCAGTTGACTCTGAATTCACTATGTAGCTGTAACTTTTATCCCTTAATCTTCCTGCTTTTGCCAAAGTGCTGGAATTACAGGTGTATATCACTATACCTGTACTTATGTCATATGATGACAAAACCCAAAGACTGGTGTAGGTTGGGCAAACACTCTACTAAGTGGTCTACATCTCCAGAATTTCTGTAACTTTCACAGAGTCTTCCGCAGGTGTGGCTGAAGACAAAGCTTTACAGATGAACTCTCAGTGCCTGGTGTGGTGACATGCTTCCTAAGTGCAGGCTCATAGGCATGCAGAAAAACAAGCAACCTTTAGATGCCAGGGACTCTTGCCATCATGGACCTGACAGACCCAGCTGGACTCTACAGCACTGGAACCAGAGGTCACATTCTACTGCTGGAAGTACATGCCAAATCCCAAACAGCCACTCAACCATAACTATGAGCCACTTAGGCCTCCTTCCTTAATTCAAGATAACCCAACTATCCACATTCATCCCTCTCTTTAATACCCAAAACAAATTCCTATCAGGACATTATGGGGTTAGGGGTTGATATGTGCACCTGAATTCCATGCAGCTAATGTGCAGGTAGCACCTTGGAGAAGAAAATTAGCAAGTCCACATGGTACCCAGACCCGCCTTGGACCAATTAACAGGACTCTCTGCTGGAGGTGAGACACAGCAAATATTAGGAGGTATGGCCTTCCTTATTGGAGAAGTGTGTCACTGAGGGTGGGCTTTGGGGTTTCAAATGCTTGAGCTAATAAGCCCAGTGTCATTCTCTTCTAACTGCCTGTCTATCCAGATAAAGAGTTCTCTGCTTCTTCTCCAGCACCAACTCTGCCTGCATGCTGCCATACTTCCTGCCTTGATGACAAACTTCTGAACTGTCATCTAGCCCCAATTTGATGTTTTCCTTAGAAGAGATGAGTTGGGCCAGGCAGTGCTGCACACCTTTAATCCCAGCACTTGGGAGGCAAAAGCAGACAGATCTCTGTGAGTTTGAGGCCAGCCTGGTCTACAAGAGTTAGTTCCAGAGCCGGGCGGTGGTGGCGCACGCCTTTAATCCCAGCACTCGGGAGGCAGAGGCAGGCGGATCTCTGTGAGCTCGAGACCAGCCTGGTCTACAGAGCTAGTTCCAGGACAGGCTCCAAAGCCACAGAGAAACCCTGTCTCGAAAAAAAAAAAAAAAAAAAAAAAAAAGAGTTAGTTCCAGGACAGCTAGGGCTGTTACATGGAGAAACCCTGTCGAGAAACCCCTACCCACAAAAAAAAAAAAAAAAAAAGTTGCATTGGTCATGGTGTCTCTTCATAGCAATAGAAACCCTAAGGCACAGAAGGCTGATGGACCTCTATGAGTCCAAAGCCAGTCTGGTCTACACAGTGAGTTCTATAGCCAAGAGCTACATAGAGAAACTGTGTCAAAAAAAAAAAAAAAAAAAAATTTGCTCCCCACACTGGCTATTTTTCTGTCAACTTGACACAGCCTAGAGGCAGAGAGGAGGGAGCCTCAAATGAGGAAATACTTCTGTAACACTGAGCTGTAGGCAAGTCTGTATAGGGCATTTTCTCAGTGACTGATGAGGGAGGACCTAGACCATTGTGGTACCAATGGTACCATTCCTAGGCTTGTGGTCCTGGGTTCTATAAGTAAGCAGGCTGAACAAGATATGAAAAGTGAGTCAGTAAGTAACACTCACTCTTCTGTGGCCTATGCATCAACTTCTGCAACCAGATTCCAGCTGCTTAAGTCCCTGTCCTAACTTCCTTCAGTGGTGGACTATGATGTTTAGAGTGCAAGCCAAATAAACCTTTTCTTCCCAACCTGCTTTTGGTCATGGTGTTCCATTATAGTAATAGTAACCCAAACTTACACACTCCCGGGTTGTTTTGTCACTGGGTTTTATCCCAGTAATAGAAACCCTAGGATGCCACCATACTCACTAATTAAAGCTACTCTACTCAAAATTCTCTTTACTTAGCCTGGAGGTGCTGGCGCACGCCTTTAATCCCAATACTTGAAGGCAGAAGCAGGAGGGTCTCTAAATTCAAGGTCAGTCTGCAGAACAGAGTGAGTTCCAGGACAGTCAGGGCTGTTACACAAAGAAAACCCCTGGTCATCTACCTTCCAACCCACAAAGTTCCCCATGATGCTCCCCTCTGAACCCCATCCACTACAGCTCACAGGGCCAAACAATGTCTTGGCATCTGGTCATCTGGATGCTGCATGTGAATAAATAAGGTCACCCCACGTAGAGGAACTGGATGCTAGGAGGACTTACGGCTGAGACTGGGTCCGAATGGGCAGGCAAAGTCTTGAGACACTTCCCTGTCTTCACATCCCATATCCTCACACTTTCATCAAACTAAAGATGAGACAGGACATTAAAGTGACTCTAGGAACAGAGGGGCAGCAACAGTGTAGACTCAAACTGTGTCCCCACCCTGAACAACAATATGTAACACTGGACACATCACCTGCCCTCCCTGCCCCCCCAGGAGAGACCCACGCACTTACAGACCCTGAGACGATGAGGTTGGACTGGGGGTTGAAGTTGCAGCAGAAGACATAGTTACTGTGGCCCTTCAGGGTCTTCAGACACTTTCCCTAGAATGGAGCACGCCAAGCTCAATGATTCCCAGGGGCTATATTTTCCCCAGATACAATTCTTGGACTTCCGGTACATCTGAAGACCTCCTCAAGACCAACCATGCACACATCCAACTCATCTCAACTACAGGTACTCCCTGGGAAGACCAGTGTCACTTACAGAACTCACGTCCCATATTTTCAGAGTTTTATCATCAGAGGCAGACACAAGGAGGTTAGAATCTGACGACCAGGCTACATCAGATATTCCCTTGGGAAGGAAAAAAAGTTGATTACCAAATGACCAGTAAAAGATCAGCATTACCTATCTACGAACCATGCCCTCAGGAAATCTTCTAGCCAGCCAGCATTAGCATAAGACACCTGACTTAGGGCAAAAGGTCACTACTCTCAGCTCTGCCAGGCTTCCTAGACTGATACACCTGTGGAGGCTTAAAGTGTTTGCACTAAAAATATAAGTCAGCCAGGTGTGGTAGTGCAAGCCTGATTCCCTGAACTAGAACTACATAAAACCCTGCACCCATCAGTCTTAAAGACAGGCCTGACAAAGACAGCCTTAAAGACAGTCGGGTGGTGGTGCACACCTGCAATTCCTAAGCTCAGGAGGTCAGGACAGCCAGACCTCCCTTCAAGTTCGAGGCCAGCCTGATCTACAAAATAACAGAACAGACATGGCAACCAGTAATCTGGCTTAACAACCAGTACACCTCACAGGAAACCTACCAGCTTGTGACCAGATATGGTTTTCTCGAACTTTCCGTCATATGCTCCCCATATTTTAATGAGTTTATCAGCAGCTGAAAAGAAATGTAAAGAAGCTGGAGTTAGAAAAAGTTGTGACAGCTGGGCAGTGGCAGCACACGCTTTTAATCCCACCAGCCTTTAATCCCACCAACTGGGGGCAGAAGCAGGACCTCTCTCTGAGTTCAAGGCCAGCCTGAACTAGAGCTAGTTCCAGGATAAGCTCCAAAGCTACAGAGAAGCTGTGTCTCCAAAATCCAAAAATAAAATAGAAAGAAAGAAAGAAAGAAAGAAAGAAAGAAAGAAAGAAAGAAAGAAAGAAAGAAAGAAAGAAAGAAAGAAAGAAAGACAGACAGACAGAAAGAAAGAAAAAAGGTTGTGACCATTTCCCCTAAAACAGAGGGCCCAGGTCACTCAGAGAAGTGTGCACAGAGAGCCATTCATGGTACGGTCAGTGGCAATAGCATATGAACAGGCAATTACAAGCTGAATGCTAACTTGCGGGAGCAGTAAGAAGTAACAGTCAATGCCCCCCTACCACCAAACCCCTTCCTCAGCTGAAGGATACTCACATGAACTTGCCAGCCACTCCCCATTGGGGCTGAACTTCACAGAGGACACAGCTTTTGTGTGGCCAGCCAAGGTGAACTTCAGAGCATAATTTGGTTTAACAGGTGTAGGCTATGGGAGACAGTACAACTTAGCCAGAGGCAACTACCACCACCCCATCAACTCACTTGATGCCCAAAGCATATTTAGTATTAGCCGTTCAAACTCACACAGAAGAACTGAATACAGTCTTATCTGATGTCACCCTCCAAACTATGAGCGGGAGCCTATCCTTCTCTACTAAGTCCATACATCCTTTGGAGTCCCCACCTCAACACACCAAGAATTTGTAATTTTTTGGCCAAGCGTGGTGGTCTTTAAATTAAATCCAGCACAAGAAGGGGAGAGGGAGGCAGAAGCAGGCATATCCGTATGTGTTCAAAACTAACCTGGTGGGGGAGGGGGAGGGAAATGGGAGGTGGTGGCGGGGAGAAGGCAGAAATCTTTAATAAAAAAAAACAAAAAAAAAAAACACTAACCTGGTGTGCATGTTGTGTTCCTCACCAGCCAGGCCTACAGGAAGACCCCACCTCAAAACCAGCTGTACTTTTGTGTTTAACCCCACCCCCACCATCTTAGGTCTGGGTATCTGATGACATCCAGCACGTGGCTCTATGTGACCACTGTTGTGTGGGCAGAAACTCACATGGGCAGCAAAACTCACTGGGCACAGCCAGTGGTCCCTGTGGGACATACCTTGCTTTGCGTGGCTGACGAGGAAGGGGTGGGCTGTGCTCTCGCAGTCTCTGTCTCTGGTTTCTTCTCCTCTGTGGCCATGGCTCTGTTCGGGAGCCCACTGGGCAGGACACCGTGAAGGGGAGTCACAGTGGAAGAGGCTGTCAGCTAAAGCGTACTCTACAGTAAAGGGCCTATAAATAAATCCTCTCTTTAGAAAGGTTATTGGGCCGGGCGGTGGTGGCGCACGCCTTTAATCCCAGCACTTGGGAGGCAGAGGCAGGCGGATCTCTGTGAGTTCGAGACCAGCCTGGTCTAGAAGAACTAGTTCCAGGACAGGCTCCAAAACCACAGAGAAACCCTGTCTCGAAAAACCAAAAAAAAAAAGAAAGAAAGGTTATTGGGAGGGGACTGGATGCTGCTCCAGAGGACCTGCGTTTGATTCTGTGAGCTTAAAACCATCTCTAAGTCCAGTTCAGAGGAACTGACACCCTCTTTGGGCCTCTGTAGGGACTACATGCATGTGGTATGCAGACGTACATGCAGGCAAAAAACAAAACAAACAAAAGCATACACATAAAATAAATTTGGTCAGGCACGGTGGCACATGCCTTTAATCTCAGCACTTGGGATGAAGGGACAGGTGGATCTCTGAGTTTGAGGCCAGACTGGTCTATAGAGCAAGTTCTAGTAGAGCCAGGACCACTCAGAAAAACCCCCCGCCTCAAAACAACAAAAAGGTTGTTGGGACTGAGCTGTAATAACTCAGTGAGAAAGCATTCACCTAACATGCCCCCCCCCCCAAAAAAAAAAAAAAAAACCAGCAATTCTCTCCAGGGATAACTATCACCCTACTCAAGGCTAAAGCTTCAGATGCTGTGTGATGTGACCTGCTCTTGACCCCTTTGTGAGCCTAAGGAAGACTTGACCCTCAAGAAGGCTTCCCCACTGCTGTATCCAGTGAGCTTTGCTTCAAAGCGCCTTAGCCAGTTTTAAAAAGGCTTTCTGACAGAAACTAACATGCCAAACTAACAAGAGGTGGTCCTTCTATGCAGAAGTGTGGGAGCTTGTAAAATGCACCCAAGGAGTCTGATTATGGAAACACAGGAGTATGAACCCAGTGGCCACCACCTTAGCAGTGGCTTCCTTTGACCTCACAGGTTGCAGGTGCAAAGGCTGCTTTCTAGAATGCTGAGCTCAAAGGCTCAGTGCACATTGTACTATAAGAGCTCCAAGAGTAAACCAGAGTGGCTACTGCCCAGGTTTCCTCTGGAGGATCAGCAAGAGCAGCGTGAGACTGCAGACTAGATGCATGCTGCAGCACAGACGAAAACAGTTACTCTGATCAGCTCGACAGCACCTGCCTGAAACGCAAGCCCCTGCAACAGTTAACAGCATCCAGCAATAGGTCCATCACCTGAATGCCACGCACAAAAGCACACCATGTGGCTGTGCAATGAACAGCACCTCTCAAAGAAAAGCAACTAAAGACATGCTTGTAAACGTCACTGGACGTGGACTCCTCAATCAATGTGAGGAAGAAGCATGATGTAAATTCTAACTTTGCAATTAAACCAGAAACCTCACGCTTACTTAGTAAGACTAAGACAAATGCCCCCCAACAAACAAAAAAGCATGTCTGTCTCAAAGTCTTCAATCCTAGAGGAAGGAACAGTAACAACACCCACTACACAGGGCACAGGAGCAGCCAAGCTGTTTTACCTGGCAGCCAACTCCATCAAGCCCAGGTGCAAGGATTGGAGGAGGGTAGGTCCGATAGGTCTCTCCAGGGAACAAAACTCTGGTGCCCAGAAAATACCAGCTGCTTGGTGTTTTTAGCTTTTGAGACAGGCCTTAGCTATGTACCTGATATAAAAAACCTCCTGCTTAGCCGGGCGGTGGTGGCGCATGCCTTTAATCCCAGCACTCCGGAGGCAGAGGCAGGCGGATCTCTTGTGAGTTCGAGGCCAGCCTGGTCTACAAAGGGAGTTCCAGGACAGGCTCCAAAGCTACAGAGAAACCTGATCTCGAAAAAACAAACAAAAAAACCTCCTGCCTTAGCCTCGGAGTACAGTTGGTATAACAGGCCTGACCTGGAACTGATTCTTAATGGAAATTTGGCCATACTATGGCCATAACCACCAATTTTGTTGACCATAAAGGGGGCTGGAGAGATGGTTTAAGTGGTTAAAAGCAAACTACACCAATGAAAAGTCCTATCTTAGAGTTCACTAATGCTAAGACAGCCTCATTCACATAACTAACCCTGTTCACTGACGATGTAAGAAAATGAGTTCGGGGGACTGGAGAGATGGCTCAGTGGTTAAGAGCATTGCCTGCTCTTCCAAAGGTCCTGAGTTCAATTCCCAGCAACCACATGGTGGCTCACAACCATCTGTAATGGGGTCTGGTGCCCTCTTCTGGCGTGCAGGCATACACACAGACAGAATATTGTATACATAATAAATATTTTTAAAAATAAAAGAAAGAAAATGAGCTCGGATGCTGATTGACAGAACCATACAATGCAGTCACTGGCTGCTCTTCCAAACGTCCTGAGATCAATTCCCAGCAACCACACGTTGGCTCACACCATTTGTGAGATCTGGTGCCCTCTTCAGGTCTGTAGGCATACAAGCAGACAGCACATACATGCAGACAGAACATTGTATACATAAAAAATATTTTGAAAAAAAAAATGGTAGCAGGAGGAATTGAGGCTGAAAACAACAAAAAGAGCAAGTCCCTTTCAAAGACTACTCCAGTGAAAGAACAGGGCAACAAGTGCAGGGCAAGGGGGGGGGGATAGGTCCTATGACCTTGCGAACTTCTAGCACCACCACCCCCACTTTGGAACACCCAACAGGACAGGATCTTTCTTCAAGATGCCAAACATTAACATATGAAAGCAGCCAGGCGTTGGGGCGTACCTGCCTGTATCCCAGCATGCTGGGAGGCAGAGGCAGGTAGATCTCTGTGAATAAAAGGCCAGCCTGGTATACAAGAGCTAGTTCCAGGGCAGGCTCCAAAGCTAGAGAAAAACAAAAACAAAACAAAAAGACTGGGTGTGGTGGAGCATCCATTAGCCTGCATTTGGGAGATCGGCAGGAAGATAGATCAAGGCCAGCCTGGTCTACAAAACGAACTGAGAGCTACACAGAAACACCCCATGGGGCAGGAGGATTTAGCCAGTCAGCCTCACAGCATTCAGGAGTTCAAATCAGTTAAGAGTGAAGCCAGCATCTACAGGAGCCTGCCTCAAAAGAAATCACCAATTTCCGATTCCAATAGCTGGAGTCCAGACAGAGTCCAGGTGCGTTCAAGTTTTAAGCCTACAGGCCAGCAGGATAGGGGGAAGGACAGCTCTGAGTGGGAGGTCTGTTAGACAGGACACTCAGCAGGTGATTTGGGGCTGGTGACCACTGCCCACAGAAAGGTGGTCAACTTGACAGTCACAGCCACAGCTTTATACTAGAGTGAGCCACCACTCTCCCTCCAATCAAATGCAGATTCCCGGATGCCACCCAAGACACCGAGTACACAAATATGGAGACAGAATTATTTCAGTCACTGAGTACACAAATATGGAGAGACAGAATATTTCAGTCACTCCGGTAATTGCAGTTGGTCAACCCAACAAAGAGCTCCAATCCATCCTCTCTCTGGGTTCCTGGATACCTTGGTCCTAGTAGCCCCGGCTTCACACCACTGTATGCGCTCAACTGCCTAGTTGACCCCGACAAGGCTTACAAATGCTTGACCAGAGAGAGGCCTAACCTGGTAGAAACTTGGACGGGAACTCAGGTGAAGGTTGTGCCGGCAACACAAGAGAGGCGCCAAGTGGCCAAGGAAACCTGGGTGATACTTGCTGGGTGTCCCCGATGAGACCGTGAACCCCACGCCCAGGGACGCCAGCCCGAGGTGGGCTTCGAGGACCTCGCACGACTAAGGGTCTGGGGGAGCGGCGGGGGGTGCCGTGGGTGGGAGGAGGCCCTGACGACCACAAGGGGCTGTGGGGTCGGGGCGCGGCCGCAGACGCGGCGCCGGGCCCGGCCCGAGGCCCATGGAACACGTGCGGCGTCGTGGATCCCGGAGCCTGCAGTTCCTCGTGGCCGCCGCCCGCCTCGAGCCCACAGAGCCGGGTCACCCTCTTACCTGCCGGGGCCGCGGCGACAGGGCCGGGCGCTCAGGCGTCGCGTCGACTCGCCCTGGGCGCGAGAGCAGACAAGCTCTTGTACTAGGCGGCAGCAGCGCGGTAGGCGGGAGGGAGTGCGCGTGCGCGAGGGGGCGGGGCAACGGGCGGCGACGAGGGTCAGAAAAATTAGAGGAGGCGGAGTGCCTTAAAGGGGCCGCTTGCTGTTCTCGCTTCCTGTTTGACAACTACTGGAATTCCGAGGCTGCAGACCCTTGTTGTCTACAGTGAAGGATGGGAATGTGCTTCTGTGATTCTCCTGTGTCTCAGGCGGTGTCGCTAAACTGGTAATTACAGTGTGGCCATCCTGGCCTGTGCCTGCACTCAGAATTTGGGAACCCTCTTGGTGCCACAGATGGATGACCTCGAGGTCCGGAAGTCCGGAGCTCTTGCAGCCTCCCTAACCTACCGCAGGGCGGGAGCTTCCTGCCGCTGCAAGCCACAGCTCAAGTTGGATACACTTACCTCTCTCCTCTGTGCTGGGCGACATGGAAGCTGTGCTGAGCAGCCCCATACTCAGAAAAGGGTCTTAAAAATTATCGGGGCTAAAGAGAGTTCTGCAGCAGTGGTCAGGGAAGGCAGGAAAAGACAACCCTACATGCTGACAGGAGATGACTTCCTGACATAGAGGATAAACAAGAATGTGGTCCCCAAAGGCAAGTGTCTCTAACATGGGGGCTCCAGGTTATCTAGCTATGCACGCCTCTGGAACCACTGCACCAATCAGTTGCCCCTTAACTTAGTTGCCCAGAACTCACATTCCAGGCGGCCGCAGCATCCACTACAATCCGGCTCGATTTTAAAGGCTCGATTTTAAAGGCTCGATCTTCACCGTAATTTTCATTTTCACAAGACAGCTCCCAGCAGGCAGGCTGCCCCGAAGTAAACAAAAAGTATTCCCAGGCCTCTCTCCTGTGGGCCACCTCTACTTTTGTCACTAATGGAGGAAAGATCCAGAGAGGACACAGGGACATAAGGAGAACCAGGAGCCAGGCTCCACTCTCTCGCTTCACTGTCTAACACACCACCGTCTTAGAATCTTTTTTTTTTTTTTTTTTTTTTTTGGTTTTTCAAGACAGAGTTTCTCTGTGGTTTTTGGAGCCTGTCCTGGAACTAGCTCTTGTAGACCGGGCTGGTCTCGAACTCCCAGAGATCCGCCTGCCTCTGCCTCCTGAGTGCTGGGATTAAAGGCGTGCGCCACCACCGCCCGGCCCGTCTTAGAATCTTGTAGGTGGCCCTGGCCTGTGCAGCCTCTTATCTTCCAATGAAGGAATATCAAATATGTGCAGAGGGTCTGAGCCTTTAAAGCTCAGAATGTGTGTGGTTGCCATAGCTATAGGAGTGACAGAAGACTGGCAATTGACCTAGAATCCCCTTCCAAAGAGGGCACAGAAACAGCTCCTAGGGAACTGTGTGCCTAACAGGCCAGACCCCTAGAAGCCCTGGATGGAGCAGACTGTGAGGTGGTAAGAACAGCATCTCCGTATCTGCCTAGCTGTCTGGACTGGAAACCAAACCTAATTCTGAACTTCCCTCTGCCTCAGATGACATCCAAGCCCATCCACTTTCATCCTCAACCTGGCAATGCCTAAGATGTAGCCTTTTCCAGATTCCGGCCAGGGGAACTGCTAAGAATGTAGGTCTGGGGCCGGGCGGTGGTGGCGTACGCCTTTAATGCCAGCACTCGGGAAGGCAGAGACAGGCGGATCTCTGTGAGTTCGAGACCAGCCTGGTCTACAAGAGCTAGTTCCAGGACAGGCTCCAAAAAACCACAGAGAAACCTTGTCTCGAAAAACCAAAAAAAAAAAAAAAAAACAAACCAAAAAAAAAAAAAAAAGAATGTAGGTCTGGGGACGTAGCTCGGTTGGTAGAGTGCGTGCAGAGCCCAGAAGTCCTGGCTTCAATCCCCAACACTCATAAATCGAGTGTGCGTGCGTTCACAACGCTAGGGAGCTAGAGGCAGGAGGACCAGAACTTTAAAGATCATCCTCAGCTACATACTGAATTCCTGACCATCCTAGGAGGTGCAAAGGATGAGGGATCCTGACCCAGAACCCTCAGATTCCCAACCTTCACTTATAGTGCATCTGAATGTCTTCCCACAGGAAGCAGCCTTCTGGTATTAGTGGGAAAATAAACCGTTGTTGTCATAGCACAAACCCTAAATCCATGTAATACAGGAGGACAGAGTCATCAACAAAATAAGTACTCTAGCTAGGTAGGCATGGTGGCACGAGCCTTTAATCCCCAGCACCAGGGAACCAGAAGCAGGCAGAACTGAGCGAATTCAAGGTTGACCTGGTCAATGTGGTGAGTTCCAGGACAGTCAGTACTACGTAGAGAGAACCTATCTCAAAAACCTAAAACACAGTGTGTGGTGTATGCGTGCTCTAAGCTAAGGCCGGAGAGATAACCCAGCTGGTAGAGTGCTTGCCTAGCCTGCACAAACCAGTGTTCAATCCCCAGCACCACCTAAAATGGGGATAGTGCCAGGTACCTATCTCCCAGCACTCAGGGAGGCAGAGACAAGTCGATAAATTCAAGGTTATCCTTGACTATATTGAAAGTTCAGGACCAGTCTGGGCTACATGAAATCCTGTCTCCATCATCATCATCCTCTCTGCTTTGCTGAGTGAGAATGAGGACCACAGAAGAGGGACAATATTGATTTATAATAACCAGACTTTGACCAGGGGTGAATTAGTAATTGGTAAACTGCTTCAGGGAACAATTTTTTGTTTTTGTTTTTTCGAAACGGGGTGCCTGCCCTGGAACTAACTCTTGTAGACCAGGCTGGCCTCCAACTCATAGAGATCCACCTGCCGGGCGGTGGTGGCGCACGCCTTTAATCCCAGCACTCGAGAGGCAGAGGCAAGCGGATCTCTGGGAGTTCGAGGCCAGCCTGGACTACAAGAGCTAGTTCCGGGATGGGCACCAGAGCTACAGAGAAACCCTGTCTCGAAAAACCAAAAAAAAAAAAAAAAAAAAAAAGGAGAGAGATCCACCTGCCTCTACCTCCTGAGTGCTGGGATTAAAGGTGCCACCACTGCCCGGCTTTATTTTTTTTTTTTAAGATCTATTTATTTAGTCTACGGCCATACCACCCTGAACACGCCTGATCTCGTAAGCTAAGCAGGGTCGGACCTGGTTAGTACTTGGATGGGAGACCGCCTGGGAATACCAGGTGCTGTAGGTTTAAAAAAAATTAAAAAATTAATAAAATAAATAAATAAAGAGAAAAAAATATTTATTTAGAGCCGGGTGGTGGTGCACACCTTTAATTCCAGCACTCGGGCAGAGGCATGTAGTCACAGATAAGCACTAGGGAAACCAGGACTGTTGGGCTGGCTCCACAACGGAAGAAACAGAATACCAGCTTTCTACCCAGAAAGCTGGGCGTGGATGTTCTTAACGACCTGGTGACTTGTTTGTTTTGTTTTTCCAGACAGGGTTTCTTTGCAAAACAGTCCTGGCTGTCCTGAAAGTCAGTTCACCAGGCTGGCCTAGAATTTACAGAGATCCACCTGCCTCTGCCTCCTGGGGACTGGGATTAAAGGCATGCACCACTACCTCCCAGAGATCTGGTGGCTTTTGCTACCCTGCCAGACCCAAATCTCCAGAAAGTTTACCACAGACTCTTCCTTCCTAAACCTTTATCTGTAGCTCTTAGTTGCTGGAGCTATCCTTAGGGGAAATGTCTAGGCTATCTCAGGCCCTAGCTAAAGAACCTACCTTCAAGGTCACATGTACTTTGGAGTTTCTAAGTAGTCAAGCCTTAAGCTTTACTGTGCACTTGGAATTGGAGTGATTGTTGCCTCCAATTTTTTTTCCCAGATTGTTCTGAGTTTAAACATGTTTACCATAAACTGCCTGGCATCAGACTCCTGAAGTTTGAGTCAGGCTGAACCAAATTTTATTCTCACCTCTTTTCGGTCCGTTTCCCTGCCTGCCATGACACTTTCAGGAACCCCTTGCAGTTGAATGAGGAAGAAGTCAGCCAGTGGATGGATGGGTAGTGATAAGAAACTGTTTGAGGGGCTGGAGAGATGGCTCAGTGGTTAAGAGCATTGCCTGCTCTTCCAAAGGTCCTGAGTTCAATTCCCGGCAACCACATGGTGGCTCACAACCATCTGGAAAGAGGTCTGATGCCCTCTTCCGGCCTGCAGACATGCACACAGACAGAATATTGTATACATAATAAATAAATAAATATTTAAAAAAAAAAAAAAAAGAAACTGTTTGAAGAGAGCATCCCAAGTGAACAGTTACAGAGCTGGGAGTCTTAATTGTGGCAGAGCTGAGATTAAAACCATCCCCTGCTACAGGATTGAAATTTTTAGGAAACCTCATTTGGTTGCCAAGTGAAGATTATTTCCTTAGGAACCATGGACCACTCAAACTCAGAGAGGATGTGCTTTGCCGGGGCTGAGGAGCAGCCCAGCAGTGGGAATGCTGAGCCCTGCAATGGGGGCAGAAGAACCTCTGGCCCTTTAACAGAGCCTAGAGCTTTGGGGCAGGGTAGATTCCAATGGATGGCAGTTGAAGAGGGCGGGTCTGGAAACCAAGGGACCCTAGGCCCAGGGGTTCTAGGAGCTGTCCCCACCCCCAGATTCCCTAACTGGACAGCAGACTCTACTCATTCCAGGAGGTACAGTCCTTGTCAGAAGAACCTGATGTCCAGGTAGGCAAAGAGTGGGTTGTTTTGATGTGTGTGTGAATTCTTTTCCCTGGCAGCTGGCAGATTTGGGGGACTTGTAATAACATCTTGGATACTTCTCCTGTCCTTAGCACCTCCCTCCCAAATGTCTTGCTGTTCCCCAAGTACTGTGTGCCCAAAGCCAGCAGTTCTGCCCTGCCTCAAGTTGGCTGACAGCTGGAGTGTCCCCATAACAGCAACAACAGAAAAAAGACACAGCTCCATGCTGTCACTTCTAGTTGCGTGAGGAGTTTCCCTTTGCTATGCCCAGATCATGGAGTCCCCCCAGAACCAATTAGGAGACTGAGTCCTGTATGTAAAAGCAAAGAGCCTTTATTATTTATTACACAAGTTCACGAACTCGGGCTTGCCGTGTGTTTAATGTATTGGCGTGATTGGAGAGCCCCAAGCTCAGTTGGGGTTAGTTTTTAGCAAAGGTTGTGGAGAGGGATTTCTAAGATTTAGAACACCTGATTGGCTGACATTTATCTAGGGGTGTCCTGGTGAAAAGCAATGGGTGTGTGCTGGCATATCCACAATGCTTGGAATGTTAGGAATTTCCTTTGAGTGGTCTGCTCCCGAGTGACCTCTGGGTGGTCTCGGTTTGTGGTCTGTCTTGGAACCAGGGTAAACTACTGAGACTGGGACCTCTATTGTCATGGCGTGTCATGGCTGGGTACTACACCCTTAATCTTTTAGGGGACTCTAGGTAGGTAAAACTAGATCCTTGGCTTCAATGTGAAAAATAATTTTTGAATTAGTCAATATGAAGCAGAGTGAGGGTTTATTGAAGATACTTTGAAGTATTTCAGCAGATGGGTTAAGAGAAAGATAGGATCTCAGAAAGAACGACAATACCCAAGAGCCTGCATGGGCTTCCACTAAAGTCAGATTTTATTGCAAGGCAGTGGTGGCGCACACCTTTAATCCCAGGGAGGCAGAGGCAGGTAGATCTCTGTGAGTTCGAGGATAGCCTGGTCTACAAGAGCGAGTTCCAGGACAGGCTCCAAAGCCACAGAGAAACCCTGTCTCGAAAAACAAACAAACAAACAAGAGCTAGTTCCAGGACAATCAGAGAGCCGTACAGAGAAACCCTGTCTTGAAAAACAGAATAAAACAAAAGTCTTTTTGTTTTGTTTTGTTTTTTTGCCTTTGCAATGCTTATATACAGGATTTTGGTGAGGGTCTAGGAGATTCTTTTCCAAGAGTGGCTAAGAAAATGAAATGAAACTTTAGAATGGTTCCTGGAAGGAACCTAACAGGATTACAGTTGATAAAGTTTAAAACAAACAAAAACAAGCAAAAAGCTCCAGTTCAGGAGCCAAGAAATAGCTTAGAGGTTTAGAGCAAACACCGCTTTTGCAGAGGACCCAAGTCCATCCATGTTAGTAGGCTCATAACTGTATGTAACTGCAGCTTCAGGGGATCCGGTGCTTCTGGCCTCAGCCCTCGGCAAGCACCTGCACTCAAGTGCATACACATGTGCGCGCTCACACACACACACACACACACACGATTAAAATAATAAATCTATATCTTTAGACAGGTTTGGCAGTACACACCTCTAGTCCCAGAAATCTGGAGTCAAAAGAAAATGGACATATACATATATGAGTCTGAAGTCAGTCAAAGCTATATAGTAAGATGGTGGCTTTTAAAAAAACAAAACAAACAAACAAAAACCAGTGGCCAGGCATGGTAGCCCTCTCTCCTTTATTCCCAATACTTGGGAGGCAGAACAGCCAGAGCTACACAGAGAAACCCTGTTTCAAAAAACCAAAACAGCAACACACACACACACACACACTTATCACTGTAGGTTCCAGGACTGCAGGGAGGTAGGGTATTTCCACTGTAACCAAGTCAACAGTGGTGCTTGAGATTGGGTGGACGGGGTTGGGGGTGGGGTTCCTATCCAAAGGGATGCTGTTGCTCTTTGTGGATGTTGTTGATTTCCCCTTTGATTCTTGATTCCCTGCTGGCCACAAGCTTCAACTGGAGCCCCAGGTGAAGGGCTTCCTCCCTCCCTCCATCTCCAGTCTTTTTTTTTTTTTTTTTTTTTTTTTTGGTTTTTCGAGACCAGGGTTTCTCTGTAGCTTTGGAGCCTGTCCTGGAACTAGCTCTTGTAGACCAGGCTGGCCTCGGACTCCCAGAGATCCACCTGCCTCTGCCTCCCGAGTGCTGGGATTAAAGGCGTGCGCCACCACCGCCCGGCTCATCTCCAGTCTTTCTATCCTTCTTCCCTCTGCCTGTTCCCCAGGCACGGGAAACTGAGTTGAATGTACAGGTTTCTGCATACAGATTCCTTCTTCCTGGAAGCCCAGCCCTTCCCGGTGCAGCCTGTTTTTCACAAGACAGGGTATCACGAGCCACAAGCCCTGGCTCACTTGGGACTCTCTAGACCAGGCTGACCTCTGCCTTCCATGTACTCAGACTAAAGGCATGCGCCACCATCCTACAGCGCTTCTCTATACTTCTAAAATGATCCTTCTAGGTGGCTCCCTACTAGGGCAGATACAGCACAGTTGCTTAGCACCCACTTGACTTCAGAGTCTTTATCCCAGGAACCCCCCCACACACACAGTTGGTCACTTGGACTGGTCCTCCTCATGACATCACCATTCCTAAGGTATCTAAGGTCCATCTGCTTGCCTGCCTCCTGGCAATGACATCACCATTCCTAAGGTATCTAAGGTCCATCTGCTTGCCTGCCTCCTGACAGGGACCCTTCACCACCCAGGTACCTGCTCAGTAGTGCTCAACAAACAACCATGGGAAATCGGCTTGGATAGCCTCCCAGGTTCAACCCCTTAGACTGGCATACAGCAGGCTGAAGTCCCTGGGATAGCACCCTGCTCTGCCTCCAGGTGGTGCTGGGAGCTCAGGCACAGGTCATGTCTCAAGACAGTCTGGCCCCACCCCAGGCAGGGCTGGTCCTGGAGCAGGAATCTCAGGAATGTGGCTCTGCTACTAAAGTCAGGCTGCGCAGGACTACGTCTTCATAGCTCCTCCCACCTTGGTTCAGGTATAACTCCCTAGATTAGAAAGGGCCTGACAAAGAAAGACTGTTGTGACCGATCGTGACCTGGAGCTCAGAGCACTTTTCATCTGTCTATGTATGTATGTATGTATGTATGTATGTATGTATGTATGTATCTATCTATCTATCTATCTATCTATCTATCTATCTATCTATCTATCTATCTAGTATGTGTATATATGTGTGTATGTGTGCCAGAGAATGTTTTTCCTCTGTTGTTCTCCACATTATTATTAGTTTTATTTTTGTTTGTTTGCTTATTTTTTGAGACAGGGTTTCTCTGTGTAGCCCCTGCTGTCCTGGAACCCTCTCTGTAGACCAGGCTGGCCTCAAATTCACAGAGATTCGCCTGCTGGGATTAAAGGCTTGTGCCAGCCACCACCACCTAGCTATTTTTACTACTATTATTATTTTTTTAAGATTTATTTATTCTGTGTACAGTGTTCTGCCTGCATGTGTTCCTACAGGCCAGAAGAGGACACCAGATCTCATTATAGACTGTTGTGAGCCACCGTGTAGTTGCTGGGAATTGAACTCAGGACCTCTGGAAGAGCAGCCAGGGCTCTTAACCTCTGAGTCATCTCTCCAGTCCTATTTTTACTATCAATGTTATTATTTTTTTATTACTGGGTTTTGTTTTTGTTTGAGACAAGGTCTCACTATGTAACCCTGACTAGCCTAGAACTATATAGGCCAGGCTGGCCTCGAATTAACAGAGATCCTAGGATTAAAGGCTCGGAGCATCACTCCTGCCCCCACCTTATTCTTTGAGGCAGGATCTCTTGCTGATCCCCATGCTCTCAGAATTGGTTAGGCTGGAGAGCCAGGCAGCTCCTGGAATATCCCTGTCTTCACCCATGCTCTGGGATCGCACATGCGTGTCAGAATGCCTGGCTTTCATATGGGCACTGGGGATCCAAACCCATGCCAGCACAGAAGGTACTTTACTCACAGAGCCACCTCCTCAGCGTGCAGGGTCCTTTTTTGTGAAATATTAATTTGGCAGCCAGTGTTTTGCCTCTGCTCACCCACTGTGTCAATCATGTCAAGATATGCCCATATGTCCACGGTGATCCTTTCTGAGCATCTGCTGTGTGCCTTTCCCCCATAGGAGAACTCTAATATTAATCTCAGTCAACCTTCTGATGCCTGCAGATAAGAATGGGGCTCAGCCAGAGCCCAATGACTTGCACGTGGTCACGGCAAGGAATGACAGCCTGGGGCCTGATCCTGCTCTTCCTGCCTCCGTAGCCCTCCTACATCTTCTGGAAGCACACCAGCTCGGGTGGGGCGGGGCGGGGGCAGAGGTCATTCTCCTACTACTGTTCCCGCAGCGCTTTCCCAGGCTGCCCTTCACACAGGCATTTTCTCCCTGGCTTCACTTCCGCCTCCTCCTGCTGCCTCTTGGAACCTCTTGGAAACTGCAGGATGCCATTCCTTCTGGGATTTCAGGATGATAGATTCTTGTCTAGAATAAAACCCAGGACTGACCTGCCAATCACAGGCATACTCTGAGAGGGGAGGGATGACTTGTGTTTAGGGCATGCAGGTGTGTGTTCCCCCACCCACGTGAGGAGAGGAAACTCTGAGGACTGAAGCAAGGAATTCAGACCAGGCTGTGAATATAGTGCTTGCCTTCCTGGGTTTCCCACAGGCTTGCTGAGGATCCCCAGGGAGAAGCAAGCGGCCTAAAATAGAAGCGCTGACACAGGAAACACACAGGGCCAGAGGCACAGGCTGTTGCTGGACTCTAGCACTGCGCATTCTCTTTATATACCAGACTCCCCAGCATGGCACTTTTGTGTGTCGACCCTTCTTCCCATCCTCTGGGGTTCCCACACACCAGAGCTCAGGCAGGAACATCTGCGTGTGGGAATGTGAGTAAGGAGAGTTTCCAAGGTTCGGTCTGAGTCTTATTGGTAGCTGAGGCCAGCTTGGCCTTGAGGGCGGCACCAGAAGTGGGGACCGCCATTCTACCACACCCAGACCAGTGGCCAGAGCCTCACTGCCAGTAGAATACATCTCCCTGCTGTAGGACAAGTAGGCCGGCCCAAAGTTGGGGCAAAGGAGATGTGATAGCCTAGGTAACAAGGCACTGGTTTGTACCTGAGTCTCTGGGCCTCATGTTTAAGTTGTTAAGGACCAGGGGGTGGGAGAGCTTCATGGTTCAACTAATAGAAACTGTGTTCTCATGTGTTGTGTGACAAGACTTTTTCTAGGGAGACACCACACAACTACACACATACATACATACACACACACACGCACACACACATATACACTCACTCCAGATAGGGAACCCATCGCAGACCAAAGTATAGATACCATCAAAGTCTAACTAAATGAACCACTGAGTTTTATTGGGGGTGACCTGGGAGCTACTTACAAGACCAAAAGTGACTCGAGGACAGCAGCATCACCAAAGTTCATCCCAGCGTGGGAGACGGCTCACAACATCTGGGAACCTGGAGCACATTGCACAGACTGCAGGCAGCTCAACAAGTTGAAAAGTGCTTTTTTCCAAGTGACTTAGCTGGTTTAAACCTCTTCTAGGCATCTGGTTTTCGTATCTTCCAGGAAACTGGTCTGATCTCAGGGTCTTCTTTGCAGTTTGGCCTGTCTGAAATTCTGTTTATATTGCTTTCTCTGGAAGAAAGAGGACTAATAAATCTGGTCAGTTCCAGGGACTTCCTGAAGTAATTCTGAATTTACCTTCCCGTTTAAGGAGCTTCCCTGCAGGATGGCATGTTTCAATCTCCAAGGAAACTGCTACATGACACAGGGACCACTGATGTGGCTCAGTTGGCAGAGTGCTCGCCTAGCTTGCATCAAGTCCTGGGCTCCATCCCTAGCACCGTATACACTAGGCTTGGTGATGCATGCTTGTAATCCCAGCACCTGAGATATAGAAGCAGGAGGTTCAGAAGTTCAAGATCCTCTACTACTACAACAAAGGGAGTTCAAGGCCAGCCTGAGCCGTGTGAGACCTCTGCCTTTAGCCTCAGCACAGTCTGATCTCATAGCAAGCTCTAGGCCAGCCAAGGCTGCATAGTGAGACTTAATATTATTCCGTTAGGCGCATGAATTACATTATGTTCAGTGACACCATGCAATGAACTTGGTAGTGTAGGTGTGTCTTTAACAAGCAGCTTTCATTTCCTTCCACCATCAGCACCTATTTTTTTTTTTTTTTTTTTTTTTTGGTTTTTGGTTTTTCGAGACAGGGTTTCTCTGTGGTTTTGGAGCCTGTGCCTGTCATGGAACTAGCTCTTGTAGACCAGACTGGTCTCGAACTCACAGAGATCCGCCTGCCTCTGCCTCCCAAGCGCTGGGATTAAAGGCATGCGCTACCACCGCCCGGCCTTTTTTTTTTTTTTTTTAAGACAAGCACTCCTGCATTCCAGCTAGTCTTGCTCTCTAGGAGGCTGAGCATGACCTTGAACACCACACCCAGCGGTGCCGGGATGGAACCCAGGGCTCTGTGTAGGCCGGACAAATTCTTTACCAACTGAGCCACATCCCCAGCCTCCATTTTAGCCACCCCGAAGTATGTCCTTGGGTCAACCCAGACCACCTCCAGAATGTTTCCAAGCTGAAGGTTTGACTTAGGAACCACAAGCTTCCTCTTCTCTCCCCGCATCACACCCCTAGCAAACCTTCTGTTCTATGAATTGTCTCAGACTAGGTATTTCAAATAAACGGTACGCGTAGGATGAGTCCTTTTGTGTTTGGGTTATTTCATGTAGTTTAGTATGTACTCCAGGTTCATCCCACTGCCAGAATTGTAGTGCAGTTCTGACCGTCTTTCCCTTTTTTTTTTTTTTTTTTTTTTTGGTTAATAATACTGTAAATAGAGGTTCTAATTCATTCATCAGTGTGTGGTCAGCCCAGCTGTTGCTGCCCTTTGGCGAATCATGATGCTAACACAGGTTTCCAAGTATCTGCTTGAGCTGTAGTTTTAGTTCTTTGGGGGGGCATCTCACTGTGGTTTTAGCTGTGTTTCTCTTCTAGCTGATGGTCTGCTTATCGCCAGCTACAAATCTCCTACCTTGCTTATGTTTTTAAAATATTAATACAATTCTAACAAAACAAAGTGTTTAACTGTTCCGGGAATCACACCCAAGGTCTCACACTTGGACAAAGGCTCTGAGGCTGAGCTGTGTCACCAGCCCTTTGAGCTTTCCTTTTTTTTATTTGGTTGGTTGGTTGGTTGGTTGCTCAGGAGTGGGTCTTGTTATATTGTTTTTCATCTCCTGGACAACTCCTGAGCTCAAATGATCCTGGTGTCTCAGTCTCACAAGTAATAAAAATGTAAAAATTATTCCAGTGGTGATGGTGCACACCTTTAATCCCAGCACTCTGGAGGCAGAGGCAGGAAGACGTCTGTGAGTTCAAGGCCAACCTGGTCTACTGAGCGGGTTCTAGGACAGGCTCCAAAGCTACAGAGAAACTCTGTTTCCAAAAACAAAAACAAACAGAAAAGTTGCTGAGCATGTGGGCCATGCTTCTACTCCTGGAATTTAGAATGCTGAAATTGGAGAACAGCCAAAAGTTTGAGACCAGCCTGGGCTACATGTCAAGACTTGTCTCAAAAATCAAAGGTGCTAGAGAGAGAGATAGCTTCAGGGGTAAAGAAGATCGCTTCTAAACCCAGCAACCTAAATTCAACCCCTGGGATCCAGCCACATAGTGGAAGGAGAATGAATTCCTACAAGTTATCTCCCGAGCTCACATGCCACAGGCATGTTGCGGCACAAGAACACACAGGGGAACACATAAATAAATGTAGCCTGTCCTGGAACTAGCTCTTGTAGACCAGGCTGGTCTCGAACTCACAGAGATCCGCCTGCCTCTGCCTCCCGAGTGCTGGGATTAAAGGCGTGCGCCACCACCGCCCGGCTCTTTTTATTACTTTTTATTGATATTTATTGAGCTCTACATTTTTCTCTGCTCCCCTCCCTGCTTCTCCCCTCCCCCCTTCAATCCTCCCCCAAGGTCCCCATACTCCCAATTTACTCAGGAGATCTTGTCTTTTTCTACTTTCTACTTCCCATGTAGATTAGATCTATGTAAGTCTCTCTTAGTGTCCGTATTGTTGTCTAAATTCTCTGGGATTGTGGTTTGTAGGCTGGCTTTCTTTGTTGTATGTTTAAAAACCACCTATGAGTGAGTACATGTGATAATTGTTTTTGTGTGTCTGGGTTACCTCACTCAAAATAATGTTTTCTAGCTCCATCCATTTTCCTGCAAAATTCAAGCTGTTGTTATTTTTTTCTGCTGTGTAGTACTCCATTGTGTAAATGTACCACATTTTCCTTATCCATTCTTCGGTCGAGAGGCATTTAGGTTGTTTCCAAGTTCTGGCTATGACAAAGTAAGCTGCTATGAACATAGTTGAGCACATGTCCTTGTGGCACGATTGAGCGTCCTTTGGATATATACCCAAAAGTGGTCTTACTGGGTCTTGAGGAAGGTTGTTTCCTAATTCTCTGAGAAATTGCCACACTAATATCCAAAGGGGCTGTACCAGCTTGCATTCCCACCAGCAGTGCAGAAGTGTTCCCTTTTCCTCACAGCCTCTCCAGCATAAGTTATCATCAGTGTTTTTGATCTTGGCCATTCTCACAGGTGTAAGATGGAATCTCAGAGTTGTTTTGATTTGTGTTTCTCTGATGACTAAGGATGTTGAACATTTCCTTAAGTGTCTTTCAGCCATTTTAGATTCCTCTGTTGAGAGTTCTCTGTTCTCTGTTTAGGTCTGTACTCTTTTTTTTTTTTGTTGTTGTTGTTGTTTTTCAAGACAGGATTTCTCTGTAGCTTTGGAGCCTGTCCTGGAACTAGTTTTTTTTAGATCAGGTTGGTCTCGAACTCACAGAGATCTGCCTGCCTCTGCCTCCTGAGTGCTGGGCTGCTGGGCTCAGCTTTGGTTATAGAATCAGTTCAAGACTATCTCTGGGCTACACTAGACCCTGTCTCAAAACAGACAGACAGACAAACAAACACAAAACATAAAAACCAAGCCGGGCGGTGGTGGCGCACACCTTTAATCCCAGCACTTGAGAGGCAGAGGCAGGTGAATCTCTCTGAGTTGAGACCAGCCTGGTCTACAAGAGCTAGTTCCAGGACAGGCTCCAAAGCCACAGAGAAACCCTGTCTCGAAAAACCAAAAAAAAAAAAAAAAAAACATAAAAACCATACATACTAATGATTACGAGATGACTAATCTCGATGGTCAATGTGATTGGATTGAGAAGTGCCTGAGAGGAGCTAGGAGATGGCTCAGTGGATAAAGCACTTGTGCAAAGGTGAAGATCAGAGTTCTGATCCCCAGCCCCCCATGTAAGTGTTGAGTGGGTAATCCCGACTCAGAGAACAGAGTCTGTGGGGCAAGCCAGCTGGGCAGACTAGCCAACTCACCCAGTTTCAGGTTCAGTGAGAGACTGCTTTAAATATTACCTGGGTGGTGGTGGCACATGCCTTTTTTTTTTTTTTTTTTTTTTGGTTTTTCGAGACAGAGTTTCTCTGTGGCTTTGGAGCCTGTCCTGGAACTAGCTCTTGTAGACCAGGCTGGTCTCGAAATCACAGAGATTCACCTGCCTCTGCCTCCCAAGTACTGGGATTAAAGGCGTGCGCCACCACCGCCCGGCTGGCACATGCCTTTAATCTCAGCACTCAGGGGCAGAAGCAGAAGGAACTGTGAGTTTGAGGCCAGCCAGGTCTATGTTAGGTCTGCATCATGAGTCCCCCAGAGACCACCAGGAATCTGAGTATATGCAAAAGCAAAGAGCTTTTATTGCAAGCTCGAGCTTGGGTCCTCTGCCTGTTCCGACACAGCAGTTGGATCAGAGAACATTGAACTCAGCTATGGTAGGATTTTTAAGGAGTGAAGGATGGGGGAGGGGAGGGGAATTATGGATTCAGATGGGAGTTGAACCATCTGATTGGTCAGGAGTGGGACAACAGAAGTCTTATCAAACAGGGATTGGTACTGGCATTGCTGCAAGGAAATTGGCAACCTATGTACACGTTAGGTAAGCAATCCTTAAAGTTCTAGAGTATCTAGTACTTGTTTGTCTCAGTTCTGATTGGTGCCCCACAGAGTACACTCTGTGGTTTTTCCTGGTTGTTGTAAGGGTGAGGCCTAGTCCCGGTATTCTTAGTCTGCAGCATGTCATGGCTGCACTAATGTTAATTTAGGCCTCTTCCGTCTACAGAGCAAATTCCAGGCAAGGCTACACAGAGAAATCCTGTCTTGAAAAACAACACCAACAAAAACAGGAAGAATGAAAGAAAGGAAGAAGAGTGATGGGGAAGACACTCCATGTCTAACTCTGGCCTGCAGGGACATCAGTATGGATATGCACACACACACGCGCACACACACACACACACACACACACACACACTCACACACTAGAGAATTGCCTAGGGAAATAGTAAACCCACTCCTGGGTTTGTCTGTGAAGATATCGCTATGGAGAGAAACCCATTTTAATTGTGAGCAACACGCATAGGAAGTCAGAGTGAAAGGAGAGAAGAGAGGGACCCTGAAACTTCAGGCATCATCTGTCCACAGACCGAGTACTGGGATGAGAGGTGACACACCACACCTGACCTGCTCCCCATTATTAATTTTTAAAATTTTTGGTTTTTTTTTCCCAATAGGATTTCTCTGCATAGCCCTGTCTGCCTTGGAACTTGTTCTGTAGACTAGGCTGGCCTCGAACTCACAGAGACCCACCCGGAGCTGTCGGAATAAAGGCAGGGGTCACTGTCTCTGCTGCTGCCGCCACCACCACCACCTGACTACTGCTCTTTTTTTTTTTTTTTTTTTTTAAAAAAAAAAAAGGTGCCTCTGAGTTGTAAGGGCAACAGATCCCCTGAGGCTGGAGTTACAGGTGGTTTCAAGCCACCCAATATGAGCACTGGGAACCAAACCCTGATCCTCTGAAATAGCAACAAGCAACAAACACAATGCTATTAGACACTGAGGCATCTCTCCAGACTTGTGCTGTTCATTTTTATTTCTCTAAAAAAAAAAAAAAAAAAAATGTCTGTTTCAGGTCCTTTGCTCATTTTTTGATCTTTTTTTTTGGGGGGGGGTGCACATTTTCTTTCCGTTTTCTTATTTTCTTTTTAAGTTCTTTCTTTTTGTAACTGAATTATAGGAGTGCCTCTTATATTTGAGATATTAATCCCTTAGTAATTGCAAATACCTTCTTCCAGCCAAAACAAAAATACCTGGCTTTTTGTTCTGTTGCTTCTTTTGCTTGACTGAAGATTCTGAGACTGATGTGGCCTCCTTGATATTTTTATTCTGTTACCTGAGCTTTCAGTGTGGCGTTAAAAGCACCATCCCCAAGACCCATGTCATGTAGCTCTTCCTGGTTTCCAGAGGTTTTAGTCTTAGGTCCTAGATATATGTCTTTGATCTGTAGACTGTCATGTGTGATATCAGGTGAGACACAGATTCCATTCGTTGCATGTGGAAGTCTCAATTTCCCAGCATAGTCTGTGTGTGGTCATGTTGGAAATGAGGTGATTGTAATGTGGCTTTGTTCCTGCACTTGCTCTTCTGTTCTGGTGGTCCACATGCCATTTTCTTTCTTTCTTTCTTTCTTTCTTTTTTTAATATTTATTTATTATGTATACAATATTCTGTCTGTGTGTATGCCTGAAGGCCAGAAGAGGGCGCCAGACCTCTTTACAGATGGTTGTGAGCCACCATGTGGTTGCTGGGAATTGATCTCAGGACCTTTGGAAGAGCAGGCAATGCTCTTAACCACTGAGCCATCTCTCCAGCCCCCTCCACATGCCATTTTCAACACTATCGCTAAATGATATAACTTGAAAGCAGACTACATGTTATAACCCAAGGAGGTTTAAGGTTGGCACACACAGGCACACACATGCAAATCAGTGTCATTTGCCTCCTGAACAGAATGCAAGATTAAGTTGCATATCCAAGACATGCATAAAAGGCATTTGGCAAAGACCATCATTTTTTTTTTAAACTTTATTTTTATTTTCTGTGCATTGGTGTTTTGCCTGGATGTCTGTGTGAGGGTGCCTCTGGAACCGGAGTCAGAGACAGTTGCGAGCTGCCATGTGGGTGCTGGGAGTTGAACCTGGGTCCTCTGGAACAGCAGTCAGTGTTCTTAACCGCACAGCCATCTCTCCCACCCTGACCAACATCTTTTTATTTTTATTTTTTAAAATTACTTATTAATTATGTATACAGAGTTCTTCCTGCATGTATGCCCTCAGGCCAGAAGAGGGCACCAGATCTCGTTACTGAGGGTTGTGAGCCACCATGTGGTTGCTGGGAATTGGACTCAAGACCTGTGGAAAAGCTGGGCGGTGGTGGCGCACGCCTTTAATCCCAGCACTTGGGAGGCAGAGGCAGGCGGATCTCTGTGAGTTCGAGACCAGCCTGGTCTACAGAGCTAGTTCCAGGACAGGCTCCAAAGCCACAGAGAAACCCTGTCTCGAAAAACCAAAAAAAAAAAGACCTGTGGAAAAGCAGTCAGTGCTCTTAACCTCTGAGCCATCTCACCAGCACCCTTTTAAATTATGTGTATGCATGTGTCAGGGTCGTGGGTTTGAGCCCCACATTGAGCACCATTTGTAGCAAGTCTATCTCTGTCCCACCTGCCAGCTCCCAAATAACCATACATAGACTTATTAATTATGAAAGCTCAGTCGATAGTTTAGGTTTGTTTCTTACTAGTTCTTTTTTTAAAAAATATTTATTTATTATGTTTATAATATTCTGCCTGCATGTGTACCTGCACCCCAGAAGAGGGCACCAGATCTCATTACAGATGGTTGTGAGCCACCATGTGGTTGCTGGGAATTGAACTCAGGCCCTCTGGAAGAAGAGTCAGAGCTCTTAATCGCTGAGCCATCTATCCAGTCCCTTCTCACAAGTTAATTTATAACTTAAATTAGTCCATATTTCTTATCTGTGGCCTACAACATGGCAGTACCTTTTTCCAGCAAGGCATGGTCATCTCTTGCTTCCTCCGCAACACACACACACACACACAAGAGAGAGACAGACAGACTTGACTGTCTCATCCTCCTAATCACCTCAGAGAATCTTCTACTTGGCATCATTTCCCCATCTCTGAAAATGCAGACTGCTCTGATGGGGTTCAAAGGGACTTGAGCAACGATGGTTGTTTCCACACAAGCAAAGGTGTTGCTAAACACCAGGGCTGGACTGCATAGATCAACAGAGCTGTCAGTGATCACCACGCAAAAAGCCACACCCATACACCCTAGCTAGCTCAAGGCTGACTTTGGCTGGTTCTGATGTTTTCCCCTCCAACCAGGCCCAGTGCTCACAACCACGGGCTGACAGCCACAGTCTACTGATCTCACCTAAGGCAAGGACTGGAGAATGACAGGCAGACACGGGGCCACAGAGCAGCAGCAGCCCTTGGAGCCGAGCCCAGCCAGAGACGCACCCTACAAACCCACACCTATGGACACAGGTGTATGCAGTGGGTGAGCCTTGGGAAGGACTGCAGGCTGGTGTGGTCAAGCTGCATCAGTGACAGCATACCCCAGAGACGACTGGAAGGAGGAGTTTGTTTGACTTATGGTTTCAACGGTGGTGGCTCAGCTCTGTCACACTGAGCCTGGGACGAGACCGGAACAGCATGGTGGAGGAGTGTGGCAGGGCAGAGTTGTTCACCTCATGGTGAAAAGGAAGCAGAGATGGGAAGGAGCCTGGGAGAACAATACTCCCTACCACCCCCAAGTGATATACTTCCTTTAACTAGGGCCTACCACCAAAGATCCCAACTTCCTCCCAATAATCCCATCATTTCCTCCAAAACACAAATCTGAGCGAGCTCATTGTAATGGCTAATACTGTCAACCTGATATCTAGAATCTCCTCCGGGACAAACCTTTAGGAATGTCTGTAAGGGAGCTTCTAGGAAGGGTTAGCGGAGGTAGGGTGACCCACACTGAGTGAACGGGCACGAGCTGAATAAAAACGAGAAAGGGGCCGGGCGGTGGTGGCGCACGCCTTTAATCCCAGCACTCGGGAGGCAGAGACAGGCAGATCTCTGTGAGTCTGAGGCCAGCCTGGTCTATAAGAGCTAGTTCCGCGACAGGCTCCGTAGCTACAGAGAAACCCTGTCTCGAAAAACAAAAAAAAAAAAAAAACAAGAAAAAAAAATGAGAAAGGGAGCAGAGCACCCCATCCATCCGTCTCTACTTCCTGACCACGGATGTAATGTGATCAGCCGTCTCATGGTTTGTTTTTTTTTTTTTTGGTTTTTCGAGACAGGGTTTCTCTGTGGTTTTGGAGCCTGTCCTGGAACTTGCTCTGTAGACCAGGCTGGCCTTGAACTCACAGAGATCTGCCTGCCTCTGCCTCCTGAGTGCTGGCAGCCATCTCATGTTTGAGCCCTGAACCCCACATGGTAGGAAGAGAGAACCCATTCCTACAGGTAGCCCTCTGACCTCTACATGTGTGCTATGACATCCTTGTACACACACAGAAAAAAAAACAAAAAAAGTGTGTATTGGGGGGACTGGAGAGATGGTTCAGCGGTCAAGAGCACTGACTGCTCATCCAGAGGACCTGGGTTCCATTCCCAGCAACAACATGGCCGCTCACAACTGTCAGTAATTCCAGGATCTGACATCTACACACAGACATACATGCAGGCAAAACACCAATAAACATAAAATAAAAATAAAGTTAAAAAAATTCAATGGCCGGGCGGTGGTGGCGCACGCCTTTAATCCCAGCACTCGGGAGGCAGAGGCAGGCAGATCTCTGTGAGTTCGAGACCAACCCTGTCTCGAAAAAACCAAAAAAAAAAAAAAAAAAAAATTCAATGGTTTCTGGTGTATAAAAAAATGTGTGTGACCCTTGTCCTTTTGCTGTTGAATTTTTAAAAATTATATTTTGGGCACTGTATATATATTTGTTTTATTTGGGGAAAGTGCTTCTTACAAAAGGCTGTTTAACAAAATACAAAGCCATTTGCAACAGTTATTTAATTTTTTTCTTTCTTTTTTATTCTTTTGTGGTTTTTTTTCAGATAGGGTTGCTCCGTGAAGCAGTCCTGGCTGTCCTGGAACTAGCTCTGTAGACCAGGTTGGCCTTGAACTCACAGAGATCCACCTGCCTTTTCCTTCCAAGTACTGGGATTAAAGACCCACCACCACCCAGCTTAAAGGTTTATTTTTATATTACATGTATGAATGTTTTATCTGCATACACTTTAAGTGTACTGAATGCATGCCCACTGCCCAGAGGGTGCTGAATCCCGTGGAGGAAGAGTTAACAGGCAGTTGCAGTTGTAAGTTGAGAGCTATGTTGGTGCTGGTACTGAACCTAGTTCCTCTGAAATAGCAGCCAGTGTTTTTAATCATTGAGCCATTGCTTCAGCCCCAATTTTTTTTTTTTTTTTTTTTTTTTGAGACAGGGTTTCTCTGTACCTTTCGAGCCTGTCTGTCCTGGAACTTGTTCTGTAGACCAGGCTGGCCTCGAACTCACAGAGCCTGCCTCTGCCTCCCCAGTGTGGGATTGAAGGTGTGCATCACCACGTCCGGCTGACCAATTGTTTCTTCTTTGTTTTCTTTTCTTTTTTTTTTCCTTTTCTTTTTTTTTTTTTTTTTTTTTGGTTTTTCGAGACAGGGTTTCTCTGTGGTTTTGGAGCCTGTCCTGGAACTAGCTCTTGTAGACCAGGCTGGTCTCGAACTCACAGAGATCTGCCTGCCTCTGCCTCCCAAGTGCTGGGATTAAAGGCGTGCGCCACCACCGCCCGGCTTTTTTTTTTCCCCTTTTCTTTTTGACCAGTTGTTTCTTAAGCGAAAGAATGAACGCGTCTGGGTAAAGGGACAAATTCGAGCATTTCCCATGTTTTTTAGAAACAGCGGTAAAATGCAAATATAAGATTCTCCATGAAGGAATTCTAGCAGTTTAACTTTTCTTGTCTTGTGGGTTGCCACAGCTTCCTTTAGTGGGAAGGGTGTTTATTACTGCAGAGCAATTATTCTCCTCCAGCCAAGACCTCAGGACAGTTCTGAATCCATCTGTCTAGCTACAAAGCTCAGGGGTAGAATGAGGCCCACAAAAACAAAGACTCACAAAAGAACCCCTAAAATGAGGACTAATTCTTTCTTCCCCAGAAAATGCCTGGATTTTCAAAAAGGCTTAAGCACACCACATGAAGTACAAACAGCAGCTTGTGTTGGTCACTGTGACAAGCAGGCCGCTCAGCCTCTGCGGCCAATGCCATTTCTCTAGTATACAGACAGTCAGGTTAACGTCTGCCCATATACTTGAATCTTTAAGATCTACCTGCCACTGGAGCTGAAACCCAACCTAGGTTTGTCCACTAAGACTAAAAATACGGCACGTGTATGCACAGATGGGCAGCTTCTCCAATGCTCCATCACTTGCTCACTGAGCCCCCCAGCCCTCGGGAATTATCTGCCATTAATTGGGACTCCATCTTCTAGGTGCTTTAAGGTTTTCTTATGTCAGGGCTGGGGATTTAGCTCAGTGGCAGAATGCTTGCCTAGCAAGCTCAAGGCCCTGGGTTCCTCAGCACCAAAGGGAAAAACAAACAAAAAAGATTTTATGCTAATCTTGACATATCTACACCTGCTTTGGCTACCCAGCAGTATTCCTGTGAGCAATTAAATGAAAGCCCCAAACCATTGGACAAGCACGTATAAGAATTACAAGGTAGGGAACAGATATAAAGTCACAGAGATACAAGGTGTGGTAGCACACACTTTTGATCCCAGCAGGTAGATCTCTGTGAGTTCAAAGTATCTTAAGATCTGTTCCCCCCCATTAAAAAAATTATTATTTTTTTTTTTGAGATAGGATTTCTCTGTATAGCTCTGACTGTCCTGAAACTGGCTCTGTAGAACAGGCTAACTTAGAACTCAAAGATCCGCCTGCTTCTGCCTCCAAAGTGCTGGGATTAAAGACATGCACCACAACTACCTGGCTGAGATCCTGTCTCAAAAAGCAAACAAACAGGCAGAGGCAGGCGGATCTCTGTGAGTTCGAGACCAGCCTGGTCTACAAGAGCTAGTTCCAGGACAGGCTCCAAAACCACAGAGAAACCCTATCTCGAAAAAAACCAAAAAAAAAAAAAAAAAAAAAAAAAAAAAGCAAACAAACAAGCCAGCCAGTGGTGGCACATGCTTTTAATACTAGCACTTGGGAGGCAGAGGCAGGTGGATCTCTGTGAGTTTGAGGTCAACCTGGTCTATAAGAGCTAGTTCCAGGACAGGCTCCAAAGCTACAGAGAAACCCAGTCTCGAAAAAGCAAAAACAAACAAACAAACAACACACACACACACACCAAAACAAAACCCAGAGGGCTGGAGAGATGGCTTAGTAGTTAAGAGCACTGACAGTTTTTTTTTTGTTTGTTTTTTTTTTTTTTTTTTTTTTTTTGGTTTTTCGAGACAGGGTTTCTCTGTGGTTTTGGAGCCTGTCCTGGAACTAGCTTTTGTAGACCAGGCTGGTCTCGAACTCACAGAGATCCGCCTGCCTCTGCCTCCCAAGTGCTGGGATTAAAGGCGTGCGCCACCACCGCCCGGCCTGACAGTTTTTCAAAGGACCTGGGTTTAATTCCCAGCACCCACATGGTGGCTCCCAGGGGATCTAATTCCCTCTCCTGGCCTCACAGACACCAAATACACATGTGGTACAAGGCACATATGCAAGCAAAATACTCATACACAGCAGGGCATGGTGGCGCACGCCTTTAATTACAGCACTCGGGAGGCAGAGGCAGGCCTATCTCTGAGTCTGAGGCCAGCCTGGGCTACAGAGTGAGTTCCAGGACAGCCAGGGATAAAGAGAGAAACCCTGTCTTGAAAAAAAAACAAAAAACAAGAGTCCCCAAAACTTCATACACATAAAAAAAATAAAAGTACCCACCCCCACAGAGGTGTAGTTCTCACTAGAAATTAGGAGCCACCATCTGTGTCCAACAGAAGGCTCCCTTTTCCCATGGAGCCTATCTTTGTTTCCAAACATCCAGTATTTTCACCTTTGAACCTAGGGTCCTCAAAATGAGTGTCCAAGGTCCATGCACACAACTTGACTGAAAACAGATGATGCAACATGCTATACTGTGAGGTGAGAGACCTACCACACAGACTGCCTAGACGCGGGCCACTCTGCATGGGTGCCAGCTCCTAGCTGAGTTCATACAGCCACAAACTCCCAGCTTCTGAAACAGGTCCTACTGGTCCTCAAAGCCTGAAAGCCCCTCATCCCTACCTGTAGCCCAAAACACATAAAAATCCACCCAGGTAAAAGGTGGCAACCTCCAGCCAGGCGGTGGTGGCACACATCTTTAATCCCAGCACTTGGCAGAGGCAGGTGGATCTCAGTGAGTTGGAGGTCAGCCTGGTCTACAGAGCAAGTTGTAGGACAGCCAGAATGGTTACACAGAGAAACCCTTTCTTGAAAAACCAAAAAAAGGTGGCAACCTCTTCTTCATCACTGTCAGGCTTGCCTTCTTTCCTCAGCGAGCTCCCAGGAGTGGTTCCTTAGCCAGGGATGATGGAGGTGGAGGGCAATGTCTATTTGATAGTCCTTCCCCCTTTTCTGTCCCTGTGGCTCCCACCTGTGTGTCCTTACTCACAATCTCATGGATAAGTTCATTTCTGCTTCTTTCCTTCTTCCCCCATTAGTACTCAGTAGGAATGACAAGTCAGCTGTATGACCCAGCATCACAGGGCAGGGCTTTATGATCTTGCTCTCAAATTGTTTAACACTCCTATACACTTGAAACTGTAGATGTCTTTGCAGTTCAAGAGGAGCCCTGGGGTTGGCTTTCTCATACATAGACCACGTCCATGTATCTCCATCACATTGTGTCCTTACCGAAATGTCTAGGCAAACGAAAGCAAGCTCCAAGTCCTTCTTGGGGACCTCAGTGTAAGACTTCAGATGCTGTGACTTCTGGGCTGGACACTGTAATTTTATCAAATGCATGATTTGCAAATCTTTTGTTTCAAGTAGGGGTGTCTCAATAGTTTTTTTTCCTATGTTTTAAAATATTTTTTATGTACATTGGTGTTTTCCTGGATGTATGTCTGTGAGAGGGTATCAGGTCCCTGGAACAGGAGTTACAGACACTTGGGAGCTGCCATGTGGGCTCTGGGAATTGAACCCGGTTTCTCTAGAAGCCATCTCCCCAACCCTGTTTTGCTTTCATACCTTAGATGGATGGGTTTCTTGTTTGCTTTTTTTGTTTTTTTTTTTTTTTTTTTTTTAAATATTTATTTATTACATATACAATATTCTGTCTATATGTATTCCTGCAGGCCAGAAGAGGGCACCAGACCTTATTACAGATGGTTGTGAGCCACCATGTGGTTGCTGGGAATTGAACTCAGGACCTTTGGAAGAGCAGGCAATGCTCTTAACCGCTGAGCCATCTCTCCAGCCCTTTTTTTGTTTTTTTGTTTTTTGTTTTTTGTTTTTTTTTTTTTGGTTTTTTGAGACAGGGTTTCTCTGTGGTTTTGGAGCCTGTCCTGGAACTAGCTCTTGTAGACCAGGCTGGTCTCGAACTCACAGAGATCCGCCTGCCTCTGCCTCCCGAGTGCTGGGATTAAAGGCGTGCGCCACCACCGCCTGGCTTTCTTATTTGCTTTTAAAAGGGTTTTGTGATTTCTCCTTTGATACCTAAGTTGTTTAAGAGTGCGCTATCAAATTTCCAAATATTTGCCAATTTTCCAACTTCCTTTCTGCGGTTGGCTTCTAGCTTCATCTCACTCTGCCAGAAGATATACTCTGTCTGACGTTAGCATCTTAAAATTACTGCAACTTGCTTTGGGTCTAAAACAGGGTCTTTCCGGGCATGTTGCACACTCACTCAAAAAGAATCGTAACCTGCTGTTGAAATGATACAAACTGGAGATGGGAAGGAAGTGGGAGAATCGGTCGCCCTGTCTTCTGCAGGTTCCTGTTAGACAAGCTGCTGTATGGTGTCGGTTTACAGGCAGAAGAGAGTCGGTAATCTTAAAGATAAATCCAAAGATCATGTGTCTGAGGAACAGAAGGGGAAAAGAATGAAGAAAATGAGAACAGAGCCTAAGACCCATGGGGCCCTGGAAGAATGCAGAGTAAAGGCCGTGCCAATACATGACAGCTGAGAAGGGGAACTTGGGCAACAGGGCTTTCTCTAGTGAGATTTCATGTGTGTGTTAATAATACACCATGTGTATTAGTTACTTTAGGAGTTTTTTAAAAAGATTTATTTAAGCCGGGCGATGGTGACGCATGCCTTTAATCCCAGCACTCAGGAGGCAGAGGCAGGCGGATCTCTGTGAGTTCGGCTTTATTTATTTTTATTATTATTATTATTATACAGTGTTCTGTATACATAATGTATGCCTGCAGACCAGAAAAGGGCATGAGATCTCATTACAGATGGTTGTGAGCCACCATGTAGTTGCTGGGAATTGGACTCAGGACCTCTGGAAGAGCAGTCAGTGCTTTACCTCCCCGCCCCCCCGCCCCCCCACACCCTCGAGGCAGGGTTTCTCTGTAGCTTTGGAGCCTGTCCTGGAACTAGCTCTTGTAGACCAGGCTGGCCTCAAACTCACAGAAATCCACCTGCCTCTGCCTCCGAGTGCTGGGATTAAAGGCATGCACCTCCATTGCCCTGCTCAGTCAATGCTCTTAACCTCTGGGCCATCTCTCCAGTCCCTAGTCACTCTACTGTTGCTGTAATAAAACACCATGACCCAGGTAACTTGTAGGGGAATTATTTGGATTTACCGTTCTGGAAGGATAAGAATCAGGGAAGCCTGGCAGCAACCTGCAGGCATAGCATCTGGGGCAGTGTACTGAGACCTCATATCTTTTTTTTTTTTTTTTTTTTTTTTTGGTTTTTCGGTTTTTCGAGACAGGGTTTCTCTGTGGTTTTGGAGCCTGTCCTGGAACTAGCTCTTGTAGACCAGGCTGGTCTCGAACTCACAGAGATCCGCCTGCCTCTGCCTCCCAAGTGCTGGGATTAAAGGCGTGCGCCACCACCGCCCGGCAATATCTTTTTTTTATAGACCTTTTTTTAAAAGATTTATTTATTTATTTTTTAAAGATTTATTTATTATGTATACAACATTCTGCTTCCATGTATGCCTGGACACCAGAAGAGGTCACCAAATCTCATTGCAGATGGTTGTGAGCCACCATGTGGGAGCTGGGAATTGAACTCAGGACCTTTGGAAGAGCAGTCAGTGCTCTTAACTGCTAAGCCATCTCTCCAGCCTGAGAACTCATATCTTAAACTTCAAGTAGGAAGCAAAGAGAACAAACTGGAAATGGTACCTAGCTTTGAAACCTCAAACCACAACCCTAATGACATAGTTCCCCTAGCAAGGCCACACCATCTAAACCTACCCGAACAGCATCACCAACAGGGGACCAAGTATTCAGTGATCTGAGCCTATGGGCAACATTCATATTCAAATCACCCCAGCATTGTGCAAGTCAAGAGAACAACCTGTGGAAGTCAGTTCTCTCCTTGTGGGCTGTGGGGACTGAACTCAGGTATTCAGGGAAGGGCTTTTACACAGACCCCAGAGTTCCTATCAAAGGGAAATGCAAAACAAATAGCTTCTCCCGTTTCTGAGCTGAACTGTCCAGTTTTGTTGTTGTTTTGTTTTGTTTGTTGTTGTTTTTTAGCAGAGACAAGTTTCCCAGTGGAACCCTGGCTATTAGCTAGCTACTGGAACTCGCTCTGTAGGCCAGACAGGTCTCAAACTCAGGGAGATCTACCTACCTCTGCATCCCAAGTGCTGGGATTAAATGTGAGCTCCACTACTGCCCAGCAAATTGTCCAGTGGTCCAGTTCTATGTTTTCTTTTCTTTTTTTTTTTTGAGACAGGGTTTCTCTGTGTAACAGTCCTGGCTGTCCTGGAACTCACTTTGTAGAGTAAGCTGGCCTGTAACTCAAGAGATCTGCCTGCCTTTGCTACCAGAGTACTGGGATTAAAGCTGTGTGTCACCACGCCTGGCTTAGTATGTACTCTTAACTGCTGAGCCATCTCTCCAGCCCCTGATTATTATTGTTTAATCTCGTGTTCGTGTGTGTGTGTGTGTGTGTGTGTGTGCAGGTGTGAGTGCACCTTCTTTAGATCCTCATGGTGATTACGTCTTAAATAAAAACTCAGTGTTTACTACACAAATACCTTTTTACCACAGGGAGGTGGGGTAAGAAAGGAAAAATGTCAATAGTCAAGAAGGAAAGGTAACTGAAATTACACACAGTGCTAGGATCCATATTTCATGGTCCTGAACACAACAGTCCAATCTCTTGGAGCCCTACGATTTTCTCCCTTGCTCTGAGCACCCTGCAGTCTTGCTTATGTATGTACATCTGTCCCTGGGCATGCCCATTCATTGGCAGCTGGAGCTCTGTCTTGTTACTCGGTAAGGGCAGCACTAGGTGGTCCCAGGCCGTCCATCAAGGCTTCTGCAGTGAATGACTGCATCCTCTTTTATTCTCACTGCTGTTCTGTGAGGGAGGTGTTATGTTACATCCAGGTGTGAAATCTGAGGTTGAGGTGGGGGCACACGTGTCTGCTGCCCCACATCCTCCTCACCACTTTGCAACCACATCATGAAGCTGCTACATTGCTCATTCTCTCTGTTCATTGGAGCCTGCAGTTTGCTCCAGACAGCTGCTTACTGTTTGTGCATGAGTGTGGTGTGCTGGGATTGACCCTCCAGCCTTGCACATAGCTAGGCAAGTATGCTACCACAGAGCTGTCCCATTGCCAACCCGTTTTTCTCTTTTTATTTTTATTTCTTTCTTTATTCTATCTATCTATCTGGATTTCAAGACAGGGTTTTGTAGCACGATTAATAAAAACCCAGAGATAGAAATTGGGGTTCCACCTGAAGGTCAGAAAAGCAAATCAGCCAGCCACTAGTTCTTACCTCTACCTCAGCCCAAAATGGTGATCCTGCCTCCAGGAATCCTCAGAATGAGACTGTGTCTGTAAACTGTCTCCTCCTGTCTTATATTCCTCTCTAGGGCTGGGATTAAAGGCATGCACCACTATTGCCTGGATTCTATAGCAAACTAGTGTGGCAATTGGGATTAAAGGTATGTGTCACCACTGCCTGGTCTGTTAAGGTTGATCATTGTGGCTGTTTTACTCTCTGAACTTCAGGGAAGCTTTACTTATTAAAATACAAATGAAATGTCACTACAGGGTCTCTCTGTGTAGCCCTGGCTGTCCTGGAATTCACTCTGTAGATCAGGTTGGCCTACAACTCCCTCTGTAGACCAGGCTGGTCTTGATCCATTCTGCGATTTTAAAGGACCTTATATTATTGGGTTTGTGCAAAAGGCTTAAATGGCTTTCTATTTTGGGGACAGGAAAAAGAGGAAAGCGATACAGTTCTGTTCCCAGCCCCACTCCCTTTTGTGAAAGAACCTTTTGTTTCCTCCTGGTGACAGTTTATCTCTTCAAGGTCAGACTACAAGTGTTTGTTGCAGATGAAATGGGCATGCACAGCACGGCTGAGGCTGGCATTGTCACCTCACTGTCCGTTTGCTTCCACTGTCACATGGTCACAGTGATTTCCACCGCAGAAAACTGCTCCAGTGGGGCCTGGAGAGAAGGCTTAGCAATGCAGAGAGCCTGTTGCTTTAGCAGAGGATCTCTATGGTGGTTCACAGCCACGCGTAACTTCAGCTCTCCTGACTTCCCTGTGCACCACACATGCACATAGTGTGTGTGCAGATACGCATGCAAGCAAAACACTCAGACACAGAGAGTAAATCTTTTTTTGGGGGAGGAGGGGTTCGAGACAAGGTTTCTCTGTAGCTTTGGAGCCTGTCCTGGAACTAGCTCTTGTAGACCAGGCTGGCCTCGAACTCACAGAGATCTGCCTGCCTCTGCCTCCTGAGTGCTGGGATTAAAGGCGTACGCCACCACTGCCTGGCTACAGAAAGTAAATCTTCAAAACAAAACAAAACAAAAAACCAAACTGCTCCAAGATTCACACAGTGCCTGGCATACATCTCCAGCTGCTCAGAAATTACCAGGTTGTTAGGGGCTCTCTGCTCCTCTCCAGATGCTGTAATGTAAGGGGCAGGAGCAGTGAAGTAGGAGGCAGCAGCTAGCACCTGGCTCGGAAGTCCTGTGGGGCCTAAGGAGTGTGGAATGAGCAGAGGAGGCTAAGGTGGAGGTGCAGGTCGACGCTGGTGTATGGAAATGAACACCCATTCCTTCGGTAGTGCAGAGGACTCACTAGGTGTCCTGGGCTGTTGACGGCCTTAGAGGTATAAAAGAGGACAAAGGCCATAAAGAGCAAGAAAAGGAGGCAGAGAGCTGTGACAGCCAAGGAAAGGAGGCAATGGCCCAATGTGCCTTCAGGACTGTCTTGCTCCACCCCAGTCTTCTAGAAGCTGGAAAGTCAGGCCTATTTTTATATCTTTGACAGAGGAGGAAGCATGCCAGTGAGATTAGGAGGCTTCGCTTAAGGCTCAACTTTGTTGTTGGTGGGATGTTGGTGGGGCCAGCCAGGGAACCCAGAATCCCTCCCCGTGCTAATGGGGCTGCAGGAAGGGACACCAGCACTGGCCCTGGGAATGGCCAGCTCAGGGCTGTAACACTCAGGTAAGGTCCTGTTGCATCCTCATACAAGTTCATCTCTAACAGATCCAGTCAGGCCCCAGAGAGGTGCTCCAATAAGCTCTGTGGGCTACGTGAACACGCGGATAGTGCTGAGGGGAGACTAAGCTCTGGAGAGGCCCAGCTTCTTGTGTATTCCTAGGGGCATCTCAGTGACAAGTCAGAGGACAAGATGGACATGGCAGGAAGCTTTAAGCTGGTTGATGGAGTGAGCCAAGTGCATACTACCCATGCTCTACAAGGGCAAGCCCAGAGGCAGATTTTTTGAGGGGGAGCTTGAGAGGTGTGTGGTGGAGTCTTCAAAAAAAATTTTTTTTAAAGATTTATTTTATTTCATGTAAGTGTTTTACCTATGTTTATGTAAGAATACTATGTGCCTAACTGGTACCCATTGAGGTCAGAAGAGGATCTTAGATTCTATGGAGCTGGGAACTACCACATGGGTGCTGGGAACTGAACAGGTCCTCTGCAAGAGCAATAGCTTCTCTTTGCTCCTGAACCACCTCTCCAGCCCTAAGCACCGAGTCACGAGGCTGGTGAAAGATGGCTGGGCAGGTCAAGGAACTGGTCTCCAAGCCTGATGATCCCAGTTTAATCTCCAGCACTCACAGGGGTCTCACACATCATCCTCTAAGTTCTACGTGTGCTCTATGGCAATGCATACACACGCAATAAATGTAAAAAAAAAATTAAGTGGCCAGTCCCTTGTTCTGTTGGCCAGAGTGCTCACTGTGTCCAGAAGGGTGAGATGCAGATGGAGGGATGGGAACAGAGCCTCCAAGATGGCTGCAGTTCTGCAGGGTCCCAGTCACAGCTTTGGACTGGGGAGCCTGGCCAGGGGCCAGCAGTCTAAAGACTCTACTCGGAGCTTCCCCAATTGCACTATCCTGCCCTGTGTCCAGTCTGAAATCTAAAAAAGCAGAGAGCTCTCTTGCAGTGGTCACCATGACCCTGGCTGGGTGTGAGAGACACCGATGGTGCAGGCTGGAAAGACAGCAGGAAACCTAGAGAGGTTCTGGCTTGTCCTCAGATAATCTTTCCAAGAGTCCTGGACTTTGGGGTTGGGATCTCCTGTATGGGAGCTTTGAGACGTAGGGAAAGTCACTTTGCCTTCTTGAGTCTCAGTTTCCTCTACAGGGAGAGAACATCTTCGCTCTGTGTGTGTGTGTGTGTGTGTGTGTGTGTGTGTGTGTCGGGGAGGCTCTGGCATTTAATACCATAACCACCTGCGCATTTCCTGCATGCAGCAAAGTGCCTGCTCAACTAGAAATAAACCCGGTGACACCAAGAGCCTGGAATGGGGCCAGCCCACACCAGAAACTGGAACCCTGCATTGGCAGGTTCAGCAAGCACTGATGAAAAACTTGTTTTGTGACGTTTTTGTTGGGGTCTAACACTCACCCATCGTAAGTTACAGATGGATAAAAATGGACTAACGTAGGCACCGGGGTAATCTTCACCGAAAACAAGATCTGAACTGTGATCATGAACTAACCCTTTCAAAATGCAGAAAAGGGGACAGGGACTTATCTCGTTCGTGTCTTTCCACGGGCAGGGCAGATGGGAACACACTGAGTCTCGCGCGGAGGGAAAGTCAGCCGGCACAGCCTGGGGCATCCTGTACTGGTAGGTCCTTAGCTTTGAAGAACTGGCACTCTTCCAGCCCCAGCAGCCAGGTCTCTCCTGGGTCCCTAGGTCTTCATCCCGCCCCAGGGTTGTCGGGGCGGGATTGATCGCGGCTCCTCCCCGGCAGGGTCCGCCCTGCGCGCGCCCCCGCCAGGCTAATTAGGCACGCGGTTTGTTTACAAACACGAGCTCGGGGAAGGTGCGCGCCGCTCCGCATGTGCGCGTCCGGGGTTTGAGGGAGGCCTCAGGGCGCCCAGGTAATGACCCCAGGGTCCTAACTGCTTTCCCGCCTTTCCCACGCTTTCCTGGGCTTCTGGAAATCCGCCCACCTGCTCTTGTCCTTGCAAATAGAAGGGAACACAGGAGAAAGCGCGCGCGGGCAGGCCGAGGTTCCAGCGATGCCCCGGGTCCTGGCGGGCTGCCTTTCAGCCCCGCCCCCACGCGTCCCCCGGGCCGGGCCCGCGAGCGGCCGGGTCGGCAGGGCGGGCAGCCGGGGGCGCGCGGGGCGGGGCGCGGCGCCGGCGGGGCCGGGACATGTAGTCCGTGAGCCTCGGCCTCCCCTGGGCGGCCCTGGCGCGAGCCCGGGCGCGGACTACGACTCCCGCCAGGCGCCGCGGCGCAGCGCATGAGCCCTGTACAGCTCCGGCGCGTCTATTATGCTGCCGGGGCCGGCGAGCCAAAGAGGAGCCGGCCGCGCGGGCCGGGAGGCGACGGCGCTGGAGCCGCCTAGGCCAAGTACGCTTTTCTCTTGCTTCCTTGTGCGTGCGGGGTGGCGGCGGCGGGACTGGCTGAGAGAGCGCGGCCCCGAGCGCATGGGGCAGGCCTCCCGCGCGTCCCAAAACCCCGAGCCCTGGGCCGCCGCCTCCGCCGCCTTTGTGCGCGGCCGCGATGCAACAAAGCACGGCGGCCGCCCGCCCGAGGTCGCGGCGGCTGCGCGAGCTCCGCTCCCCTCCGCTCTGCGCCCGCGTCTTGCCGGCCGCCTTGGGCTGGCCTGGGAGGCGTCGCTTTGGTCGGAGCGCCCAGCCTGGACTTGGCACGGCCCGCGCGCTCCGCGCCAGCCCTCCCTCACGGAAGGGATTTTTTTTTCTTTCCCCTTTTCCTCTGCCCGCCATCTTCCGAAGGGGACTTGCCCGGAGGACGCGGCGCGGGAAGGTGCGCGCGGTGTGCCCCAGGGTCGCGGCTGTGCGCTCCGGCGCCACTTTGCTGGCGCCTGCCTGGGTGGATCGTCTCGGGGCAGGCAGGCCAAGCTGGGCCTGGGCTCTGCGTGAGCCTTGCCAGGGGGGCCAGCGGCGGCGTGGCTTGGGGGGCGGCGGCCGCCTTTGCAGAGTTATGGCCCGGGAACGACTTTGCGCTCTCGCGAGTTGCTGATTATTGCAGCCAGGCCAGGAAGAAGCCCAGTTCACATTTTGAAACCAGCCCGAAAGAGTACTAATCCGGGCGAGGTCGAGTTGAATCGAGGTGGGAGGGGTGGGGTGCACGTCTTTTTCCCACTTCGTGTACAGCACGCAAGCCAGTTGGATGAGGAATGCGCACCCCAAAGCCTCTTGTATGAGGTTCTTGAAGGTTCCCGGTGAAGAAAACCCTGACGGCCTGGGGAAGTTGTCTCCTCCAGTTAGTTGCTGCGCCGGGGGCAGGGCTGACGTGGAAGCCTGGACAGTCTTCTTTGCCCTTGGGGGTAGGGGGCACGGAGGAGACTCACTGGGAGCCAGTGGGGGCATACGGTTTTGTGAGTTCCCACTTTAGGGCTCAGTCCTATCTACCCTTTGCAATTTTGATCGAGAGCTCTCTGCCTGAAATAAGTGCACAGCTGTTGTTTCCCTCTATACCTTAAACTTCCTAACTGTTTTAGACGTTTGTGTCTGGCAGTGCGTTCTTCAGTGGCTAAGATGGGGCTGGGTGCAAGAAGAAAAGTAAGTGAAGGAATTGCTGGGGCTCAGCTTCTGCCCCCCTGGTTGCTTTTTCTCCGTGTTGTTTTGCACTTTCTTAGTCCTTAAAGTGGCGTTTATTGTGTGTCCGTGGGGATGTCCCTGAAGAGAGCTTAGATCTCTGCTGTACTCCCTGAGAGTTTCTCACCCACTTTCCAGGTTACAGGACAGGGCTCCTGCAAGGACCAGCCCCAGACCCCAGTGACCTTTTCTGGTGGCTCCATGGCCTCTCATTGGCTAATGAAAGCCTGTTTGCTGTTGGTTCTGTCTGAGGCCTTGATGTGTGCTGTTGGCTGTAGATCAGGAGAGGTGAGGTACGGGCTTGACCGCTCAGGAGGCAGGAGTAGTTTCTTTCTGACCTTGCTGGGGAAAGCTCTGGGCCCACTGCTTGAGCCAGCGCTAGGAGTTTGGAGATCCAGTCCTAGCCCTGTGTCTGGAAAACCCAGGAGAGAGGCACCGAAAAGCTTTTGCAGGGTGGGTGACCAGGGAGTGTGTCCATTTTTTTTTTATTTTTTTTTTTTTAAAAGAAGGTGCCAGGTTTCTTTTTACAAAGTAGAGTAACTGCTTTCTTTGCACAGTGCAGTATCCTGCTTTGGAAGTGAGCTTTGAATGAGGGATGGAGCGAGTAAAGGCTCCCTCCTTCCCTTAGACTCACAGAAAGTGAAAGTGGAGGAGTGTTGAAAGGGAAGGCACAGCCAGACTTGATTCTGCCCAAGCTCCTACAAGCCTGGAGCTGTGCCCCCAGGGCCTCCCAGGGTTACCTTGTCCACTTCCTGGTTTACTGTGGCAGAGCCTTCCCAGGGGGAGGGTGGCCTAAGGCCACAAGTAGGGTGCTCTGCCTACTGTTCAAGTGAGTGCTGGAATGCCCAGATCTCAGAAGGAAGAGCCACAGGAAACTATTGGCTGGGGAAACCAGCATCCAGTGGAGACCCTTCCTTGCTTCAGAGGGTACTGCGAAGTTGTGACAGAAAGCAGTACTCCTTCCGTGGGGCAACCTTGAACCTTGTGGGGTCCTGATGAAGCTATGCCCTGCACACCCCCACCCCCACCCCCGTCTGCAGCCTCACCTGGGGGCTGCTGTTTGCAGTAAGTTTTGACAGATGTGGTGCCCCTTTTGTTTATTTGTTGTTTTTTTTTTTTAAATATTTATTTATTTACTTATTATGTATACAATATTCTGTTTGTGTGTATGCCTGCAGGCCAGAAGAGGGCACCAGACCTCATTACAGATGGTTGTGAGCCACCATGTGGTTGCTGGGAATTGAACTCAGGACCCCTGGAAGAGCAGGCAGTGCTCTTAACCACTGAGCCATCTCTCCAGCCCCTGTTTATTTGTTTATTGCTGCCCTGGTTCCTGAGTCCAGTCCTCTGCATCTTAAGTGTTGCTGGGTTCTTTGTAGGGGAAAATGTCCCATTTTGAGTGCTCACAATTTGGTCGTCGCCTTGTAGGCCTGTTGGTTGATACAGATTCGAGTCCATGTGTTTTGTAGGGGTGGGGTTGGGGTGGGCTGGCTTTGGCTCTGGCAGGCTAACACTGTGTGTGTGTGTGTGTGAGAGAGAGGGGGGGGGCTTTGACTTTGGCAGGCCAACACTGTTGATTTTCATTTCTCAGTGTCTCTATGGCTTGATATGGCTTGATGACCTTGAACTGGACATACCTTTTGGAGAACACCCCCAATAGAGGGACTCACTAGGTGTTGGGGGCTGGAGGTGGAGGGGTTTCCAGCTGTGCAGAAGTGTCACATGGGTACAGTAATGTCCAAGGGTCCTTAGTCAACTGCCAGTGGCATTAGAAGTCGGACTTCCTCACCCATGTCTAGATATTTCCAGAAGACATATCCAGACGCTGTGTGCCCTGTAGAGGAGGAGCCCCATGGGACCTGGAGCCTGAGGTGGAAGGAACATTTGTGTCACAGGTCTTAGGGGTGGCATGGCCTCAGTTTCGCATAAGCATTGAATGATACCTGCTTGGGTTCAGTTGCAGTAGGTGCTGCTGTTGGGCCTGCTGAGACCCCCTCCCCATGCTTTTTGAACACGTGACAGAAAGAAAGGGAGTTGAGCTCTGCAGGTAGCCTGTTAGACTAAGGGGAAGGTGGGTTACTACACGCCTCTCTGGTGGCTACTCACCAGAGAGAGCCTTGGAGAACTGACCCAGCTCCCTGGAACCAAGGCAGATGTGAAAGACTTGGCTCAGCATTCTTAGCTCTGCTCCAGTCTATTCTAGGTGAGCCTAGAGCCTTGTCTTGAGTGGTCTGAGGACAGGGCAAGGTGGTAGCCCTGGGCTCCTGGCCCTCTGGCCCTCTGACACCCAATTCTGTGCTTCTTGACCTTGTAGTCTCCCAGGCCATCACCTTTCTCAGCCCTCCTTCCCGTGGGTTCTGAGGGAATTGGTTCCTCAGGGCCGCTGGTTGGAGGGGAGAGACTTGAGTCACTCAGGAGTAAGGACTGATGGAGGTGGCTTTCTGGCCGACACCTCTGTTGGGTGGCTGATGGATGAAAAGATGAGGTGGCTGAGCTGCTGAACTGTGAGCAGCTGCGTCGACCCCCCGTTCTGACCCCTGGTCTTGCTTTGGAGTGTTTAGAGAGCTGAAAAAGACAAGGTGACAACCCTGTGGGTTTTAGTTGACCCACCTATAAATCAGGCCTCGAGTTGGGCTTTTGTCGTGCAGCTCAGCGAGAGTGTTCTGTGACTCAACAGACGCAGGTGCCAGGTGTCTGCTGCCCAGCTTTGTTCTGTTCAGTGTAGTATCAGCCTCCCCGAGCACGTGCACATGGGACTACTTGGCGGTGTGTGTGTGTGTGTGTGTGCGCGCGCGTGCATGTGTGTGCTGGGACTCCCTGTAAGTACAAGGCTTGTGATCCACCTTCCCTCTGCAAGTTAAGTGTCCTCCAGAGAGTGTAAGGTGTCTCTTAGCGCCTCACAATGGTCTTGTGTGGGTGGCTATGGTAGGGTGTTTCAGAGGCCCTTCTGGACACCACAGTCTCCAGACGTAGAGCAGCTTTTTTCCTTGGGCAGATTGCTGGATTATGAGACATAGAAGCCTAAGAAAAACCAAAACTTGTGAAGCCTGAGGAGCCTGGGGCTATGGGCAATGTTGGAAGTCAGAGGTGTGGTGCCGGTGACAGCTGCAGCCACGAGCCTTATGTGCCCTTCCATCGAACAGTCAGTCATGGGTTCCACAAAGCTGGCCCTTCATGGGGTGGGGCTTGTCCTATCAGAGCTGGGTCCCCTGCCAGACAGGGCCAGGCAGCTGCTAGAAGCAGGTGTGGTATGACCAGGGTGAGCTTGGGGTGCTGACTGGGCCTGCCTAGGAGTAAAGGACAGGCAGTGCCACTCAGGAGAGTCTCCAGTGCATAGGGAGGCCCCATATAGACCCTTCTGCCTTGAGGCCCCCAGCCATGTTCCTCCCCAGGCCCCAACAGCAAAGAACAGTTGGCTCTGTCTGTCACATAATTGGCCTTGCCCTAGCAGATCTGTTTTCCCAGGCCTGGAGGACCAACCCTTGGGTGGCCCCTCCCAGGGTACCCAACTGGTATGCCAGCATGAAGGCAGTGGCATCGTTGAGAGTTCTGTAGGCATAGTGATTAGTCTCGGTAGATGGCCCTGTTGGAGCCTGGCTCTGACTCCTGCCTGGGCTATATTGGGTCCCTGTTCTCTACTTCTGAGAGGCTGCTTGCCTACCTGAGAGCTGGAGCCCATGGATGCTCACCAATGTATTAGAACTAGTAGCAAGAACCATTAGGGTCCCAGGGATACAGAAACCTAGTGTAAGGAGGGACTCATCAGTATAGGGTCCTCTAAAGCCATGATGACTTGAGGGGAATGGGGAGACTAGGGTATGGAGCTATGATGACCTTAAGTGTGTAGAAGTGAGCTCCTGCTTATCACAGAAGATTCTTGGGGGTGGGGATGGAGATGGACAGGGACTCTGCATAGCCTTGACTGTCTTGGAGATCCTCCTGCCTCTGCCTCTGTCTCCTCAGTGACGCAGCCTCTTTAAGGCATTTTGCGATTGGCAGAGCGTGGTCTATGGTCAGCTGAGGCCCTGCCCTTTGAGTCCCCTATTGAGATCTGGGCATACCCAGTCTGGCTTTCTTTGTATTCTGACCCCCCATGGATCCACCTCAACCCCTCCATCATTTATGCCTGTGCCCCCCCCCCCCCGCCACTTTTTTGCAGTCTCAGATGTCCCCAGCTGGGAGCCCCTTAGGATGGCCCCTGCCTTTCTACAGCTCAGACTCTTTGGAGTCCCTGGGAGCTGGACTGGCTCTGACTCTTCCCCCACATTGCCAGGGCAGCCTTCCCAGAGAGATAGCCCTTTCAGCTTTTACCTTGAAGCTCAATGTAGAGGCTTCTTCCCCCAATCCCAAGAAAAGCTTTCCAGGCTAGATATGCTTCCACAGCCTGGCAACTGTCCCATGCCTGGGCTGACCCAGGCTTGACATGGGGGAAAGGTGCTAAGTGCTTGGGTAAGTAGCTGTGGAGTTGACCTTTGTCAAGCCTGAACACTGGGCTGCAGGGGGTTCTGGCCCTCAGGTCCCTGCTGTCTAGTACTGCTGGCCTGGTGTAGGGGGGATGTGAGTTGATTGGAGGAGGCTGTGAGATTGTGTTGAGCTTATTGGGTGTTTTCCATGGTGATAAAATTGTAGGTTCCTACCCCCCATGTCTTTCCAGGGCGCCTGAGCCCTGACCTCTCACCTTTGCTGATTTGTCCTTTGGATTTAAAGGGCTGGCTTTTTTCTTTCATTCTTGGACCTGGGGAAGGGGTAGGTGGCCTGCCTAAGGCCATACAGTAAATACAGTAAGGCTGGAACGCTGCAGGATTAAGACCTTCCTTCCCTCTGTCCTGAGTGGGTTTGGCAGGTGGGCAGGAGGGTGGGGCAGGCAATGGGGGAGTTGGCTCTATAGGCCTTTCTTGCCTTGGTATGGTGAGGCAGCTGTCATCAGTGTAGGATATGAGTTGACCCCGCCCTCTCTGGGTGGCCCCTCTGCAGCCTTCAGGGACTCACTAGCGCCTTGCTCCAGGCTTCCTCTGGTGCTTGTGGGCCTTTGTGGTTTGTCTGAGTTTCCACACTAGGTGGTTTCACATCCTCTTGAGGCTGATGCCTCCTCAGACGGACTTTCACCCACAGCTGTCCTGCGGTATTGCCCATTGTGGGTCCCGTGCTGTCCTGGAGGCCCAAGTGAGGGGATTCCAGGGCACTGTAGAGAAGTCAGGCTCTGCTGAGTGGCAGGCCTGGGGAAGGGGGCCTCAGTTTCCCCATGAGATACAGGCCCTACCTCTGTCATGTCTGACTGAAGTGGCTGCTACGAGTGTTAGTTATGCTCCTGTGTGGAAGCGTCTGTGACCGGTCCTTAGAGGGCTTGGAGCTGCTGTGTCCTGACTTACTCAGACAGCATGTAGAAGGGTGGCCCCCTGGGGGTTGTCCGCAGTGAAGAGTTGTCTGACATTCATTGACATGCCAAAGCTCACCAGCTCCTTTACTGTGTGAGATCCTGCCATCCTATGTTTGCACCTTTTTGTACTGGCACCTAGAAGGTTGGGTTCCAGCTCCATGGGTACCAGATGTGCAGGACCATCTGCACTACGAAGAGTAATCTCAAGGCCGCTGGAGCCCCTCATGTCTGTCCTGGTGGCAGGTGGGGCTCGGGAGATTTTCTGAGTTATAAATGTGAGGCTGGGTGGTGGTGGCACAGCCTTTAATCCCAACACTCAGGAGGCAGAGGCAGGTGGATCTCTGAGTTTGAGGTCAGCCTGGTCTACAAGAGGTAGTTTCAGGACAGGCTCCAAAACTACAGAGAAACCCTGTCTCAAACAAACAAACAAAAAAAGTGAAACCCTGAGGTCTCTTGGGCATTCTACTTTAGTTCCATCTACCCTACCAGAGGCCTGGCCCCTGCCTCAACTTCTTTTTTTTTTTTTTTTTTTTTGGTTTTTCGAGACAGGGTTTCTCTGTGGTTTTGGAGCCTGTCCTGGAACTAGCTCTTGTAGACAAGGCTGGTCTCGAACTCACAGAGATCCGCCTGCCTCTTCCTCCCGAGTGCTGGGATTAAAGGCGTGCGCCACCACCGCCCGGCTACCTCAACTTCTTGAAGGATGTGGTTATCTTCTTTTGCTTATGGTCCAGATTTGCAGGTTAAGGCAAGAGTGGAGATGGAGTGTCCTGTCTCTTGGCAGTCCTAAACTGTCTGATTTGTCCAGTCTCCCATTTGATTTCTGCATCTCCCATTTTTGCCATCAGACTCCAGCCACTTTCATTCATGGAATGTACAGTGCAAACCCCTAAACGATAAGATTTTGAAATTCACAACCACAGCACCCTCATCTCCAAAGAATTAGCACTACTTCCTGTAGATGATTGAATCCTAAGTCAAGGTTGAGGTCAGTGGCCTCCAGCAAGGCTTGCCAATAAGTCTGTCCAAGGCACAGGCTGATTCCCTTTTGCTTCAGTCCTGAGTGCCATATCTTACCCCAAGCCTTGCTCCTGAGTTTCAGAATGGAACCCGTGTTGTCCTGGAGGCCCAAGTGAGGGACTCTAGGACTCTGTAGAGAAGTCAGCCCTGGGTACCACAGCTCTGCTGCAGGATCACTGTCTATTCAGAAATTCTTAGCAGCAGACTCTTGGTCCTCTGACCTTCCCTGAAGAAGGTGATGCTGTATTGGAGTCTTCCCTTAGGCCTGAGGATAGGGATCTACAAAGGAGAGACCACCACTCTCTACCCCTAAAGGGTGTTATGTCTACTGGTTTGGCCTTCTGAAATCTGAAAAGTTGGCAGTTGAAACATGTAACCCAACAGGAGGTACATCATTGAATTAGCTAGTCTGAGCTGTAGAGTGAGACTCTTGTCTTGAGCCAGAACAAAAAACAAGGAAGGGAGAGGTACCTCTGGTTGGTAGGCTTGTGAGCATTGCAGGGGTATATCCAGCAGTGAGGTAGAGGACCCTAGCCATGGGCAGAAATGCCTGCTGGCATTTCAGGTCACCATGACTTACCTATCCCCTGGAGGAACCTTAGAGGCTGAGCTTAGGGTTGCACTGCAGCCCATGCTTCTTGTATTGATGGGAGTCTGCATCTTTGTGTACTCTGGTGTGTCTCTGACTCTGCCCACAGCAGCCCTGCTTATCTCAGTTGTACTTTCTGGAAGCCTACTTTGCCTCCTAAGCCTTCGCCCTGATAAGCGGCTTAGGCCCACTATGGATCAGAAAACTGTTTCTCTCATGGGAAATAGCTTTTAAGGAAGCCAGTGGCTCTCCTTCCTTCACAGGTTCTCTCACTGACTTAGCATTTCCTGTGTGACAGTCTACTTCTCTCAGCACTGCTGTCTGGATAGTTGAGGGCTGCTAGGCATTGATGGCTGAAGGTCAGGCCAGGCTTACAGTGGCCCCTGCTGCCCAGACATGCCAGACTAGTTTGCTTTGAAGGGAAGTATTTGGACATTTGACTTAGTCCAGAGGGATGGTACTGTGTGCACCATAGGGGTTACTATGTGTCTTAGGGTTTCTACTGCTGTGAAGAGACACCATAACCACAGCGACTCTTATAAGGAAAATGTTTTGTTGGAGTGGCTCACTTAAAGTTTCAGAGGTTTGGGCTGGAGAGATGGCTCAGAGGTTAAGAGCACTAACTGCTCTTCCTGAGGTCCTGAGTTCAATTCCCAGCAACCGCATGGTGGCTCATAACCATCTGTATGATCTGGTGCCCTCTTCTGGCCTGCAGGCATACATGGAGGCTGAACACTGTGTACATAATAAATAAATAAATCTTAAAAAAAGTTTCAGAGGTTTTGCAGGCAGTAGTGACACATGCCTTTAATCCCAGCACTTGGGAGGCAGAGGCAGGGGGATCTCAGTGAGTTTAAGGCCAGTCTGGACTACAGAGTGAGTTCCAGGACAACCAGGACTGTTACTAGAGGAACTTTGTCTCAAAAAACAAAAGTTTCAGAGGTTCAGTCCATTTTTCATCATGACAGGAAGCATGGCGGCCTGTAGGCGGACACGGTGTTGGCAAAGGAGCTGCTCCATGTTGACTTGAAGACAGCAGGAAGTGGTCTCAATGTCACACTGAGGGAAGCTTGAACAAAATAGACCTCAAAGCCTGTCCCCACAGTGACACACTTTCTTCAAACAAGGCCACATCTACTCCAAAAAAGCCACACCTCAGCCGGGCGGTGGTGGCGCACACCTTTAATCCCAGCACTTGGGAGGCAGAGGCAGGTGGATCTCTGTGAGTTCGAGACCAGCCTGGTCTACAAGAGCTAGTTCCAGGCCAGGCTCCAAAACCACAGAGAAACCCTGTCTTGAAAAACCAAAAAAAAAAAAAAAAAAAGCCACACCTCCTAATAGTGCCACTCCCTATGAGCTTACATTCAATTACATTCAAACTACCATAGCCATGAGCTTAGATGCCCACTGGTTGGGATCCTACCTCTCAGCCCCTCTCTCTGGTGGTCCTGGGAATTAGGCGGCTTGGCTTTTCCACCCTCCCTGTGTGTTACCCTGCTGTCACCCTACTCCTCCATCCCAGGCATTAGGACATTTCAGGAGGTGGTTCCTAGTGCCTGGGTATGGAAAGGAGTGTGACCATCTACCTTCCTCAGAGGAGGCCTCCCTGTAGCCTGCAGTCTCAGACCCCTTTCGGTGTCATGGGTCCTCCAGGTCAGATTCAGTCTCCTGTTGCAGCTCTCTGGACCCACACAGTAGCAAGACCAGCCTTTGTTCCTGGGAATCTCATTCACTGTGAGAGTGAACTTCCACCCCTACACTGGTCATAGCCAGCTTGTGCTCCCTGAGCCCTGAGTGCTTAACTTCAGGCTCACAGCCCCATGGGAGATGAAAGGACACACTATGAGGCTGGCAGGTAGCAAGGGTGAATTACAACCCTGATGGCTACCTCAGTGTCCACCCTGCAACCCCATGCTGTTAGGATTTCAGTAAGTTCCAAGAAGGCCTAGGGAGGACATGAGCCCCATATCCTGAGGGATCGTGAAGGCTAACATGGTTACAGTAGCTACCCATCCCAGGGCCCTATCACCTCAGGCCCTGCTGGTTAGTATGGAATCAGGAGCAGGGTTTTGAACCTACAAGTGATTGACCCAGTATGTTAACAGGGTCATCTCCTTTGTATAGGGCAGGACTGTCTGATGATCCCAGTGAGAAGTGATCTGGAGGTAGGAACTGACATCCTGGTGGACTTGTGGCCTTGAACTTGTGCATAGGTAGCCTTTGGTCTACAGGGGAGGGAGGACACAGCTTCATGGTTGTTGCCCCGGGTTGGAGGGGCTGCTTGCCCTCTGGTCTATTCCCTGAGGCTGTGGGTGCCCAGGATGATGCCTACAGAGCCTCAGTGCAGACACAGATGGTGCCCCAGAAAGCTTAGAAGCACTTCTTGGATGCAGTAAGTGGGCAGTAAGAGCTGCTTGGCAGGTGACACATGTCTGATGAAGGTTTTTGAGACCTTTTCTACCCTAAGTTGGGGAGGAAGGAATGGAACCTGCTGAGAGTAGATGCTACCAAATGTTTAGCAGCCAGCCTTCTCCAGAGGAGCTTCAGATTGCAGCATTTACCAACCTCTGTGGTGAGACTTGAAAGGACCAGCAGGATGCCAGCCAGTCTGAGTACTCCAGCCCCACTCATCCACCTGTAAATGTTGGACCAGCAGGATGCCAGCCAGTCTGAGTACTCCAGCCCCACTCATTCACCTGTAAATGTTGGAACTGGCTGAACATCTTACCCCTGGATATTGCCTTGAACCATTCCAATGTGCTAAACATCAACATACAGGAAAGTTTGAAAGATATCAAGGTTCACATGAGGCACCAGGTCCCACATGCAGCATGGAGCCTGGGCGAGGCCTTTCCCAGTGGAAGTGGGTCCATATGGTGCTACCTAGCTTCCTCCTCGGGAGACAGCTGCTGAGTCTTTGCAACTGTCCTAGGGACAGTCCTGACTAGGGGCATCAAAGGAATGAAGAAAGAACAGGCAGATATGGAGGAACAGCTGAAAGTCAGGTGAACTGGGCTTTTTGATGGAGAAGCTGCAGCACCCTGGAAGTTCAGCACATTCCTTATGTACAGTTGAACAGGGAGGCGGGGTTATTGCTCACAGATGAACAAGGAGGCGGGGTTTATGGTGTACAGCTGGGTCAAAGAGGCAAGTTTAGTGGATCTCGGCAGGAGTAGTTGCTGTAAGAGAGTGACTTAAGACTTTAAGTATCTTGGGGAGGAAGCTATGGACCATTTCTGCACATGTGGACCAGAAGAAGACTTTGCTATTCCTTTCTGGGTCTCACCCCAGGGAGTGGGTAGGGCTTTGCCATTCCTCCTTGAGTCTTAGGCTATGGCTGTGTCCATGTCAACAGACTGCAAGAGGTTTGAATATTGAGGGAACTATATATTCCTGCACATGCTCCTCCTGTATGACCCCCCTCCCACACCCTGTAGTCATACTGTGTGCTACCTCTGCTTTATAGTATCCTCACTGTTAAGTGTCTGCTGAGTGGCACCACTCCCTTACCAGTGCTGTGCCATGGGAGCACCATGCAGCAGGGATGCCATGCAGTGGGGAGCCCTGTGAAAGTTATAGCACGGTTTCTGTTGAGTGGGGACACCCAGCATGTTACCAGTGTTGCACATTACCCTGGCTTTTCAGGGATTTGCAGAACTGTCATGGACACATCAGCTCTATATGTGGCCAGTATTCCTGACAGCTAGGATGAGGACTTGAAGTCTCAAAATGTGTCTTGTTCAGGAATTGCGCACACAGGTGGGACACAGAAGAAGACTGCTGATCTAGTCACCCTCTTTCACCATTCTGATTGGGTGAGGGCTAGGCATGTCACAGCTGGCTGCCATCACAAACCCCAGCTGGTTCTCCTGGTTACATTAGAACCTCATGCCATGCCTCAGGGCCCCAGCTCCCTGTGCTAGGTTTAGGTCCGCAAACTTCAGTTGTTGCTCATCTCTCAGCTAAGCTACATGTTGTAGTTCTCTGGGCCTCAATTGTTTAAAACATCACCACAGACAAGTAGTTGACAGACCGGTAGAATTGAGCCAGCCCTCATCAGCCCGTGGGGCTGTGAGCTGAAAGGGACTCTTCCCTATCCCCTTTCTGGGAGCCAGTGACTCATGTTTGCACTTTTCCCCGGTAGAAGAGCAGTAGCTGGGGTGGCTCTGAGGAGTGCCACAGCCACACATCGAGGTGGTAGGGAAGGTTGTGTCCTTGCTGAAGTAGAGGCTCTCCAAGTGATAGCGTCTCTGCTTGCTTCTGCAGGTGCCTGACTGGGCCCAGAAATGGGATGCCAAGCCTCCATAACGAGTGCCTCTCTGAGCTGCTGCTGTGACAGCAAGTGATCAAGCTGCCAGAGAATGTCCACTACTACAGCGGTTGCCCCCACGGGGATCCCGGCAGCTCCGGGCCCTGTGAACCCTCCCCCACCCGAGGTCTCCAACCCTAGCAAGCCTGGCCGAAAGACTAACCAACTGCAGTATATGCAGAATGTGGTGGTGAAGACACTCTGGAAACATCAGTTCGCCTGGCCGTTCTACCAGCCTGTGGACGCAATCAAGTTGAACCTGCCTGTGAGTGGCCTTTAGCCCACTCCTGGAAATCCTGCCCAAAGGTGGTGTCTGAGATAGAGCAGGTGCTGCCTGTGCCTCAGTGCTGCACAGGAAGCCATTGGTCTAGTAGGGTGGCTGTCCTCGGTACAAGAAATGGGGAGAACCTCTGGCTTCCCTGGTGATAGAGTAAAAGAGGCTACAGTAGTGGTTCTCAACCTATAGGTCGTAACCCTCTTTGGGGGTCTAGTGATCCTTCCACACAAGGGTCATCTAAGACCATTGGAAAACAGATATTTACATTACAGTTCATAACAATAACAAAATCACAGTTATAAAGGAACAACAAAAATAGTTTTATGGTTGAGGGTCACATTAACATGTGTTAACTGTATTAAAGGGTCATAGCATTAGGAAGGTTGAGAACCCCTGGGCTAGAGGATGATGGGGGGCCTGGGTCAGAGGGCCATGTAAATCTCTATCTCATGCACTAGGGGCTGTGCTTCTGCCCACTGATCGTGATTCCTCACAGTCAGATGCCAGGTGTGCATCTAGGCGGTGGTCCCTTTACTACATACTCAAATTTTATCTGGATATAGAGATACCTGGAGAGTTGCAACGAGAAGGCCAGCGCGGGCACTTTTTCATTTGTTTCTGTACATGCTTGATCCCTGGACATCAGAAGGAGTTTGGCTCTGTCTGCATGTGGACCAGCTCAGGCTCTGCCCCTGCTGGAGAAACACATGAGAACAGATTTGGCAAGAGTTTGGGACTGGCCAGGAGTCTCTTCGACCACATGCACCACCTGTTCGTAGGCTTCTAGAGCTAGCCCCGGGACCCAACTGACTAGGGAGGACCTTGCTGTGCTTGGGAAACTTGAGAATAACATTGACTCTTTCTTTGATTAACCCCTCTGAACATCTTTTTCCCTAGGATTATCATAAAATAATAAAAAACCCAATGGACATGGGGACTATCAAGAAGAGACTAGAAAATAATTATTATTGGAGTGCCAGTGAGTGTATGCAGGACTTCAACACCATGTTTACAAACTGTTATATTTATAACAAGGTGAGATACAAAACAGCCCCAAAACTGCTTGAGGGAGCAACCTTGGCACTGGGAGGTCCGAGTCCCTGCATGCTGTTGGTTCATCGGTGCCTTGTGAGTCTAGGCCCTCTGCCATGGCTCTTGGGGTTGCAACAGACAATGTCCTGACACCTTTGTGCTCAGTGATTCCTTATGCCATCCCAGTGGCCTGCTGGGGGGTTAGTGGAAACTGGGCAGCTTTTAGAGGTCACTGACATAGCCCATGGACTCTATTCTGAGACCTAGGAGCTCCACCCTTAGAAATCCTAACGGTGCAGAACTGTGGGCCCAGCCTGCCATCAGGAGGAAGTAGTCAAGTAGACTGTGACCCAGTGGGCAGCCACCCAAAGTGTTATACAGAGCACTTGGGAACTCTGAAGAGTGGTCAGTGTCAGAGCAGATGGCCAAGTTCGCAAGGCCCTGCTTGAGGGTTTGTTCTTTTAGCAGTGTGAATATAGGAAAGGTGTTAGAGCCCAGCTGTGGAGGCCCCTTTTCTCTGCTTGCTGAATGAAGGTGGGGTTTTTTTTGTTTTGTTTTTTGGTTTTTCGAGAAGGGTTTCTCTGTAGTTTTGGAGCCGGTCCTGGAACTAGCTCTTGTAGACCAGGCTGGCCTCGAACTCATAGAAATCCGCCTGCCTCTGCCTCCCAAGTGCTGGGATTAAAGGCGTGTGCCACCACCACCAAGCTATGAAGGCTGTTTTTATACTTTGTCTTTGTTTCTATTCTTTTTGGGTTTTTTTCACATTGAAAAAATACTATTTTTGCCTTTCCTTCATGCCAAGTCTCTTAACAAAATTTAACGCGTTATTGTACTACAACCTACAGTGTCTTTTGCAAGTGCACAGCTTCTTTCATGGCAAATGACCCGGGTTCTCTGTCTTCAGCCCACAGATGACATAGTGCTAATGGCCCAGGCCTTAGAGAAAATCTTTCTGCAGAAAGTAGCCCAGATGCCCCAGGAGGAAGTTGAACTATTGCCCCCTGTTCCAAAGGGCAAAGGCCGGAAACCAGCTGCAGGAGCCCAGAATGCAGGTAAAAAGAGGCAGACAGGGAGTGCAGGCATTTTCTGCTGAGATTATAAGTGGAAGGGGTCGGTGTAAGTTCCCTGGCCCCTCTGAGTTGTGTTCCTTGTCTGCCAGGTAGGACAGGTGTGATGAGCTTGACAGGTGCAGATCTGTCTAGAACAGGGAGAATATTGCTGTAGCTGCTGTCACGTGTCTGGCTGACCTCCCACATTTCACTCCTGTTTTTATTGATCTTAGCATTGACTTTGACTTGCTTGCTGTCTGGTTTAGAGGAGTTTGTCTCTCGGTTGGAGAGAGTCAAGATAATCATTATCCAGAGCCATGAGGCCAACCTGGGGTCCGATCAGGTCTGAGAATGGGTATTGACTAGAGATGTGTCAGACAGAATGACTGACTGGGCAGGGAGTGGCTGAAATTAAGCTAGGGGTGAGAAAGGCCAAGTCCTGGGTTGTCAGCTATGGGCTCTGAGTGGGTTTCTCCACCCAGCTATGGGGCTTACTCTGGTTTTCTCTTCCAGTCACTCAGTGAACATTGCCCAGGCAGCAGGGCCAACTCCTGCTCCAAGGCTAGGAAGAGACTGCTTGGTCTGTCCCAGAGGCCTTAGTGCTATGGCTGGATGGCATGGTCTTAGATGCTTCTTGAAACACAGAACCCACTGAGTTGAGCTCCCTGTCCTTGCTTTGAAGGTACACAACAGGTGGCAGCTGTATCCTCGGTCTCCCCAGCAACCCCCTTCCAGAATATACCCCCAACTGTATCCCAGACACCCGTCATTGCTGCCACCCCTGTACCAACCATCACTGCAAACGTCACATCGGTTCCCGTCCCCCCAGCTGCTGCACCGCCTCCTCCTGCGACACCCATTGTCCCTGTGGTCCCTCCCACACCGCCTGTAGTCAAGGTGAGCTTCCCTGAGGCCTGCATGGCTATCTGGTGAGGTTGACTGGAGGTCTGAGCCCCATAGAGTTCATGAAGCAGGGGCAGTACTGGGGCAGGTGGGCACTCTACTGCCTTTCTAGGTGCAGCTGTTTGGAAAGATTTTTCTGCACAGACAAGGAGACCGAGGCTCAGGGGTAGAGGTCACATGGCTGGTGCTGGCCGGGCTGGACTTGAACCCCAGCTTCTCCGGCCTGGTAGCCCTGGCCTTTACAAGCCATTGGGGAAGGTAGGAAGGTATGGAGGGAGTAGTGAGGGTAGAGGGGTCAGGTCATCTTTGGTCATTTTTGGGGGAATGGTGGCCAATGGCATGAGCCTGGATTTGTAAGGGTCTGGCAGCTATCCCTTGTTTGCTGAGAGTTCTCATGGTGGACACTGTCCTGCCCTGGCCGGGCCCTACTTGGGTCTAGATGGAGTGGGGGCTTTCTGTTGAATCTCCTGCTTTGAGTAGGGCCCATAACAGGCACTCATGTGTGTTATCTTCTTCAATTTGATCCTCACAGTGACCCTCTGGGGCAGGCAGTAGTCCCCCCTCTTACAGATGAGGAAACGGGCGCTCAGGGGTTAAATGGCTCTCCCAAGGTAAAATGCCACCTCCATTGCCTTCCCTTCCCTGTGGCCTTCACTGCCTGCACTTCCCGGTGGCGCCTGGCCAGGCTGTTTGCCACAGCGAGTCTGCCCTCCCACCCCAGGTCCTCTGCAGCTCGCGCTTGGTGCTTGCCATCCTGTAGGTGCCCATCAATGTTTTTGGATGGCCAATTTGTGCCCCTGTCAGCCTGAGGGTGGCAGCTTGGCTGGGAAAGTAACTAGGGGGCTGTCAATGCAGGTTCTGTTGCCATCACCTGGCCTATGAGTTTGTGGCTCTAGTTGGCTTCTCTGCCCACCTAAGCAAGCTAAGAGAAATCCGCTGAGCAGGTCTCACTATATACCAAACCCTGATCCCAACTCGGTTGGTGATACCTATTGGTTGGACTCTTCAGGCTGTGGTAGAGACGCCTTTCCCCCTTAGGTCCCTTGGCAGAGACTATATGTGTGTCAGCTATTAGCAGCCAGCTTCAGGTGCACCCATGGGAGGCTGTGGTACCTCCTGGGCTTAGCAGCCGTCTGCACTGCCTGTGCCTTCCAGATAAGAGTCCTGGTCTGTCCATGCCTATAGCCCTTGGAGTCTCTTGGCCTGTAACTGCTGTGACTGCTTCATGTCTCCTGGTCAGGCTGCCCCCACCCATCCAGCCTGGAATGCTCCTCCTGCCTCCCCTCCTTCTGCTCGATTTGTGTCTGTCCTTGAAGCACCTGCTCAGGGCCTGGTCTGGTACTTTCCTCCTGGTCTTTAAAGCAGGGAGTCTCTGTCTCTGGCACCAATCTGTGGTGCTTGTTAGATGTTGGGTGAATTCCCTGCAGCACCTCATGCTGCTCAGGTCAGTGATGCTCACCCACCTGAATCCTCGGGGCTGAGGGAGAGAGTCCCAGCATCACCATGGCCAGCTGTGTGACCTTGGACTGTGGGCCTGGCCCCTCTGAGCCTCGGTGTCTTCTGTACTGTGGGGACAGCTGAGAAGGAAATGAGACCCTGCATGTGGTCGCTAGCTTGGCGCCTGGCAGGCAGTCTGCACTCTGGAGGTGTGGCAGCTGTGGGACACATCTCCCTGTACACTTCCTTGTTTCTGGAGTTCACTGTTAACTTTGTTGTCCTAGAAAAAGGGTGTGAAGCGGAAAGCAGACACAACCACACCTACGACATCTGCCATCACTGCCAGCCGGAGCGAGTCTCCCCCTCCACTTTCAGAGCCCAAGCAGGCCAAGGTGGTAGCCCGAAGGGAGAGTGGGGGCCGCCCCATCAAACCTCCCAAGAAGGACCTGGAAGATGGTGAGGTCCCACAGCATGCTGGTAAAAAGGGGAAGTTGTCCGAGCACCTGCGGCACTGTGACAGCATTCTCCGGGAGATGCTGTCCAAGAAGCATGCTGCCTATGCGTGGCCCTTCTACAAGCCAGTTGATGCTGAGGCTCTGGAGCTCCATGACTACCATGACATCATCAAGCATCCCATGGACCTCAGCACAGTCAAAGTAAGTGGGGTGGTGTTGAGTAAGTGCCCAGAGCCAGAGCCAGCAGGCTCTCCTGCCTGACTGAGCCCACTCTGATCCTGTTCTGCTGATGTCCCTTGCTCCTTGAGAACTAGGCCTGCCTATACCCTGACCTGGTCAGGAAAGAAAGCCTGTTGGTCCCTGAGTCTGCACCTCGATTGTCAGTTATTCTGGTGAAACAGATCAGTGGTTCAGTTCTTCCTTCTGTCCCCTAGTTCTGTATCAGCAGATAAGGGGGCTTTAAAAGGTGTCTGCTTCTGAGGCTGATGAAATCAACCTGGTGTACATAGAAAGTTCCAGGACATCTAGGGCTACACAGAGTCCTGTCTCAAAACCCCTGATATGTAGGCACCTCACGGCAGAGGTGGGAGTCTGGTGGTGGGCCTTGCCTTGGCGCTTGGCTACCTTTGAGCCCTGCTCCCACCCAGACAGGGAAGTGGAGAGAGATGGGCAAAACACTGAGGCCACAAGCTGAGCTGTGCCATCCCCTTGCTAGGTTTTCTCAGAGTCAGTATCTCATTTTCGGTTTTGCTGTGTCCAGCCAAATCAGGGCCTGACGGTCGTGAAAATGGACTTGAGCTTTTGCGGGCAAAGGAGTTTGGGAGATGACAACCCTGGAGCTGGGCTTGGTTCTTCTGCCCTTCCTAGAGGGAATCTCTGTGGTAGCCCCCGGGAGTCTCCTTGCCAGTTGAGGCAGGCAGCCCCCATCTCTAAGTCGTGTAGTGGATTAGTTGCATGTATCATCCAGGCATCCTTGTAAAGGCAGTGGTGTCAGCTGCTGTACCTCATCATTGGCACAATCTCCCAATAGAAGCTTTTCGTCCTAGGTAATTATATCGGGCAGGCAGGCCGGCCACCTAAACAACTTTATGCCCGGTGCTCATTTGAGTAAAAATGAAGTGAGCAACTGGCCTGTCTAGCAGGGTTGGGGTGAGGAGGCAGGCCCTGGGAACCACATAACCCCAAAGCTGCTGAAAGCCTTGTTTTATCCTGCCTGGCCACTACTGTGCCATTGTTTGGAGTTCTGGAACTTGGCTGGGTTGCCACTGTTTTTGATGCACTGTGACAGGTTGGCCTCTCATTTTCCTTTGGATCCAAGATGAGGCAGATTTGGGAGTTCAGTTTACCGAGAAGTCGCCATGTGCTTTGCTCAGGCTTGTAGAGACACTAGGTGCTTACCCAGGTGACTCTTGCATGACTGAGTCTGATTAACACCCGATGAAAAGACTATAGCAGAAGAGTATAAGACAGCCTCGATTTCTAAAGACTGCAGTAAAGGGAGAAAATACCTTAATATGGTGTAAATTTCATTTTTGTTCAGATTTATTTTGCGTGTATGCATGTTTGCCAGCATGTGTGTATGTGCGCCATGTGCATGTCTGGTGCCCACAGAAGTTAGAAGGTTGAGTCCCCTGGAACTGGAGTTATGGATGGCTGTAAGCTACTATGTGGGTGATGAGAACTGAACCCAGCTCTTCTGCAAAAGTAACAAGTGCCCTTAACCACTGAACCATCTCTCCAGCATCTACTGTTGACAGAGTTTAATAACAAAACTTAAGGGGGAAATTGTACTGGCATGCGTCATACCAGCTCCAGGAGGCTTTTCTCCAAGCAGCCTCTGCTGAGAGCATGGTTGTCTTTGGGCACAAGGGACAAGCCTGTTATTTTATTTTATTTTTTTCGAGACAGGCTTTCTCTGTAGCTTTGGAACCTGTCCTGGAAACTAGCTCTTATAGACTAGGCTGGCCTCAAACTCAAGAGATCCACCTGCCTTTGCCTCCTGAGTGCTGGGATTAAAGGCATGTGCCACCATCACTTGGCTCCAAGCCTGTTATTGAGATCCCTCCACTGTGTGGCAATCCATGTCCAATCAGAGGTTAAAGTGGGTGGTTAGCCCCTAGGTCACTGACCACTGATCTCCACACAAGACAGGAACTTGACACCCTCATAAGTGCTTAAAGTATGCCAATCCACTCTCCACCAGTCTGCCCCACTCAGCTTTGTGTGCCTGCCTGTGTGACCCTGTCCAACCTGCCTTTTCTGGGACTCCTTGGGTTAGACTTCAGTGGAGTGTGAGGGGCTTTGCTACGGGGTGACCAGGTCCATATGATTCGTCAGCATCAGCTCCACAGGCCCCTGCTGCCCTCCATCCCTGCACAATCTGAGAACTGCTTCTGGGCCCAAGACATAAGGCATCTCCTAAGAGGCAAATTGGTAACAACTCCTGGATTCCTCACAAGAAAAGCAAACTCTCCTGTAAATTGAGTGGACTTCCCAAGATGGGCAGAGTCTTTACCTGAAACTCCATGAAAGTCCCCAACACCAGAACCTTCTGTGATGTCTGCTGTGTGGAACTGGAAACTCTAGCTGAAGATGGGTTTGGCTGTAGGGTTGGTTTATCTCCCAGTGTTTCTTCATCCAGTGGCTCTGTCCTTGGAGCCCAGGTGCTTCGTATTGAACCATCACTTCTGACCCCTTCTCCTAAGGCTCCCTCTTCTGAATACTCCAACCCAAGCTAATTAATTGACAGATGTCCTCACTGGCAGTTGCCTTGGTTGCCAGAAGATGTTCTGAGTCTCTGAGTCTATCCCCTACATGGTCTGGGTAGTGCTGTCTGCTCACACTTGTTGCTTGTTACAGAGGAAAATGGACAGCCGCGAGTACCCAGATGCACAGGGCTTCGCTGCTGATATCCGGTTAATGTTCTCGAATTGTTATAAGTACAACCCTCCAGACCACGAAGTGGTGGCCATGGCCAGAAAGCTCCAGGTAATCCAGGGCTGGGTGTAAATGTGATTAACAGCTGAGTTGTGCTATGAGTATTGAAGCCTTAGATGTAGCTGGGTGAACTGGGATGATGCAAGTGTCTGAGAAGCATCTCCAGCAGGCAGGCCTCTAAGGAGCCTTATTTCCACAGCCTGTTTTGCCTGTGTGGCAGTGAGATCCTGCTAGGCTTAGAGCAGATTCCAGAATACATGGTAAATAGGCTAGCCTCTGATTTTTTAAGCTTCAGGATAGGATGGGAAGGTGGGAAGCAGGCAGTAGCCTCTGTGGCTGTAGCCTAGCTGCCTTCAGGGTACCACTGCAGGTGAGCCTGTCCATGTGGGACTGGTGTACCCTAGTGAGGCTAGCAGGTGTCCACTCTGCTGAAGTGTTAGAGCAGGGCTGGGTGGGCGTACAGTGGATGATAGTCACTGTATATTAGTGACTGTCTTAAGGGGAGACCAGAGTGTTCTGACATAGCCTTTCGTGCAAGTGTGAGCCATTCACATGGTTTCACTCAGGATGTATGAGCACTTGTATGTATATGATGTACTGCCAAAGACTATGTGCTGTATAGAACACCAAGATTTCTCTGCTGTTTGTAATTGATTATTTGATTGGAGGAAGTTTGTTTTTGGAGACAAAAAAATAAAGATTATGGTTAGTTTTTTCCCAGCACCTGAACATTGTGATTTTGTTTTAGATTTTTTTGTTTTGTTTTACTTTGGGTTGTTGGTTTTTTTTATTTGTTGTTGTTATTGCTGTTTTTTAATGAGTCTGAGGAGCTGGGGAGATGGCTTAAGCTGATAAGAGCACTTGTTACTCTTGCATAGGGCCGAGTTTGATTCCCAGAACCTACATGGTGGCTCACAACCATCTATAGTTCCAGTTCTCGGGGATGCAACGCTCTCTTCTGGCCTGCATGCATGTGAGCACTGCATCCATGTAGTGCCTAAACATACGTGCAGGCAAAATACACATAAAATAAAAATTAAAAAGTTTTTTAAACAGTGTCTGGTTCTGTAACTTAGGTTAGCCTTGAACTCATGGCCATCCTCCTGCTTCATTCTCCTGAGTCCTAGTAGATGTACCATGACTCCTGACTTTAGGACCTAGAATGTTCTATGAGAATTTCTTTTTTCTTTTTTCTTTTTTTTAATATTTATTTATTATGTATACAATATTCTGTCTGTATGCCTGAAGGCCAGAAGAGGGCGCTAGACCTCTTTGCAGATGGTTGTGAGCCACCATGTGGTTGCTGGGAATTGAACTCAGGACCTTTGGAAGAGCAGGCAATGCTCTTAACCACTGAGCCATCTCTCCAGCCCCCTCTATGAGAATTTCTTAATTCCTGACTCAGGCATGTCCTGAGGTCCCTGAAAGCCTTTTTTCTCATTTGTGGGTCCTCCTAATGTTCTAATGTTTTCACTTTTTTTGAAAATGGCACTGCTGGGAAACAGTACACAGTGGTCATGGAGGTCCCCTTATGCACAGAGGCAGCCTTAGGGTCTGTCTACTGCTAAGACCTTGCTCTCTGCTTGGACTCTGAAGGCATCACCATATAATGTCAAAGGGCACTGTGCTGTCCTCCCGAGGCTGGAGGAGCTTTGTTATTGGTGTTGTTGAGTAGTCACCACTGTGAATTTTAGGAACTAGGCACTAGGGGCTAGAGTCCACCACCCTAATGACTTGCCAACAGTAGCCTCCCAGACCTCTGACTTCTTAGTTTGGGGATCTAAGGGTTGGGAAGAGTCTGAGAGCACACTCAGAGGAAGCACTTTGAGAATCTGGGCTCCAGTATGATGGGTGTGCACATGCGTGCACTCTCATACATGTCTGGGTGGACCAAGTATATGAGGCAGGCAAAGGGAATGCCCTCTTATTTCCACATGGCTCCCTCATCCCTTTCTGCCCCAGGATAGAGTGATTTTCATCAAGAGGGTTTTCCAAGTGCTTGGTCCTGCAGGAGCTGTGAGGGACTTTCCAAATTTAGCTTTGCTGGGATATAGCTCTGCCCATTTTGGTATTCACTGGGTATGAGGTGTGTCACTGCAGTACAACCCCAGAAGGGGAATCAGGTGAGACAGGAGCCAGCTCTCAGTGGCTAGGATCCCTGCTGGAGTTGAGGACTGAAGGAAGGGTACTCTTGTTAACAGAGGGCATTCCTGAGGAGCCTGGCACCCAGGGCTGTATGGCTGTCCGTGCCTTCTACACAGACTTGCAGATTAGCCAGGGGAGCTGCATGCCAGGCCCCAGAAACTCAGGTCTGTGATTGGCTGGCTTCTTTCCCCCATTCTAGGCCTGCACTTGGGAATTGCCTGGGGATAGTAGGGGACAAAGGAGCGTGGCAGGCCTATGCCTCCATAGAGCCTGAACTGTGTGTGGTGTGGTGCAGCTCAGAGGCATCTTACATGCTGGAGGGGCTGTCTTGTGGGTGTGTAGGTATTTAGCTGTCCCCTTTTTTCCCCAGGATGTGTTTGAGATGAGGTTTGCCAAGATGCCTGATGAGCCTATGGAGGCACCTGCACTGCCTGCTCCTACAGCCCCTGTAGTGAGCAAAGGTGCTGAGAGCAGTCGTAGTAGCGAGGAGAGCTCTTCAGACTCAGGCAGCTCAGACTCAGAGGAGGAGCGAGCCACTCGGCTGGCAGAGCTGCAGGAGCAGGTGAGGATAGCCACTTCTATGCTGTTTCCCAGTGGGTATGGACCACCAAGCCTTACTGCCTAAGCTGGCCTCTTGCCATCACTTGTCCTTTCCTCCAGCTGCTGCGATCTTTGTCTGTAACCCTGGTAGAGGGTCTCTGGTGGGGTTGCTCACACAGCACCTTCCTGGGTCTGAGGAGGCTTCCTGGAGCACACAGGCAACTGAAAGTACTTGTGTGTCTGAGACATTCTTGGACCCCTGGAGGGCAGGACCCTCCAGAAAGGCTGGATGCCACAAAGATGCTTTTTTTCTCCCCCAAATATTTATGTATTTATTTATTATGTATACAATATTCTGTCTGTGTGTATGCCTGCAGGCCAGAAGAGGGCATCAGACCTCATTACAGATGGTTGTGAGCCACCATGTGGTTGCTGGGAATTGAACTCAGGACCTTTGGAAGAACAGGCAATGCTCTTAACCACTGAGCCATCTCTCCAGCCCGCACAAAGATGCTTTTTAAGCAGTGGCTATAGTGGGTGTGCTACAGGTTCCAAGAACTCAGATCTGTGCCTCCTATGACCTCCTCTGCCTCAGTCTCCCTGATATGCAGAATGACATGACTTGTTTTGAGATCGGCCCAACAGTATGAACTATTTTCCCAGGGTATTACAGCCAGCCCCGTGAAGTCAGAATGTAGCCACCAAGGCAAAGTAGTGTGCTCGAGCAGATGGCTCCAGGGGGAGGACGGGCCAGGGGAGTAGAAGATTGCCAGATGAAGCTACATGGCAGATTCTGAGATGATGAGGACATGGAGCAGGGAATTCGCCTTTCCTTCCCAGTGTATGGTGCCTTTCCCTGTTGGCTATGTAGCTTTTCCCAGGATACCCAGGAGCTATACAGGCTACCTGATTACCAATACAACGTGGGTCACAATCCTCCTCCCCGAGACATAAATGCAGCATTCTGTCTTGCTGGCTGCTGGTGGGCACCAGGAGGATGCGTTGCTGCCATTGTCTCACTTTGATCTCGCAGACTGGCTGCGGAACCTTCCAGGATCAGCTGTTGAATGTCTCCTCTGTGCAGGTGCTCACACTCTAGTCATCTTCTGAAAGATAAGCATTAACAATGAAAGTATTAGCTGCCGTTAGCAAGTTCCTCCCGTGTCACCTGCCCCAAGCCCAGCCTATGGGCAGCCACCCTGGGAGGTGGGTCCCTGTCCCCAGAGGCGAGGGAACAGGTTCAGAAGGTGAAGTGACTCACCAGCAGGCATAGAGAGAGGGGCAGAGTGGGCTGTGAAGTGCTTCCCTACATCTCTCTGGCTTCCAAAGGCAGAGCGGGGCCCAGATGCCCCTGGCTTATCCCACATAGCTGAGGCAGCCACAGGGCCACAGGCCTACCCAGACTGCTCGCTTAGCTGCCTGCTCTTTTCCAGCTGAAGGCCGTGCATGAACAGCTGGCCGCCTTGTCTCAGGCCCCAGTGAACAAACCAAAGAAGAAAAAGGAGAAGAAGGAGAAGGAGAAGAAGAAGAAAGACAAGGACAAAGACAAAGAGAAGGAGAAGCACAAGGCCAAGTCCGAGGAGGAGAAGAAGGCCAAGGCCGCCCCACCAGCCAAACAGGCCCAGCAGAAGAAGGCTCCCACCAAGAAGGCCAATAGCACAACCACAGCCAGCAGGTGGGTGACCACTTCTCAGGCTCTCAGACCATCTCAGGTCACAAGGACTGCCAGATCTGGGACTTTGCACCTTGGCAACATGGATACTGGGGTTGGGATTTTGGGGTGACTGTGAGTTCCTCTGGGGCCTCCTGGGGAGGTCACCCTCACCTGGCTGGCTGGCTCTAATGCTGGGTGTTAGAACATTTGCACTGCCAGAGGAGGCATCTGGTGCTTTCAGTGTTTGGGACCTTTTCGTGATGTGGGCCAAGGGGCTTTGCTGTGCAGCCAAGTGCTCTAATTTCTGGTATAACAGGTAGACAAAGGGTTGAAAATAGGAAAGAGCAGGAGACAGGATTCTCTCTAGCTAGGTGGAAGCAGCAACTTATGAGCTGGTGAGCAGGTAGGCAGTAGAAGCTAGGTCCAAAGCCTCAGGCAAGGCTAGCAGACATGCTCCTTTCGGGAATTAGTATGGAATTGATATTTCTGGGGGGGCGGGTGTCACCACTGGGGAGAGGTTAAGGGTAGGCTGCCAAGGTGCCCTGCTCTGGTAAGGCATCCTCAGAGAGAGGATCTGATTCTAGCCATTGTGGAGGACAAGTCTGTGAGCGGCAGGTATGGAAGCGACGACATAGCAGAGAGACTTTGATGGCTGCTTGGGACTGAGTTGGGAAGGCTTTAGTGCCTGGATTCAGGAGAAAAGTGTATGCAGCCCTGGGACCATCAGCCAAGAAGAGGCCACGTAGGCCATCTCTCTTCCCATCTGCCTTGGGCTTTGTTTACTTCTCTTTCTCTCCTCGAGGGGATACAGAAATCAGTTTTTCTCATATTGTCTTTATCTGGATTTGGTATCCATGTTAATGCTGGTCCCTGAAATGGTGGGATATAATATTCCAGAGTAATTAGGGACTTTGTTTTGTTTTGCTTTTCTGAGACGGTTTCTCCGTGTAGCCTTGGCTGTCCTGGAACTTGCTCTGTAGACCAGGCTGACCTCAAACTCATAGAAATGAGCTTGCCTCTGCCTCCAGAGTGCTGGTATTAAAGGTGTATATTATCACCACCCAGCTTCATTTAGGAACAGTTTTTAAAAAGATTGTTTACTTTTATTTCCTGGGGGTTGACTATGTTGTGGGACTCCTCCACTCTGCATTTTCTGGCCTGGCTTTAATGCATACATCTGTAGGGCTAAAGTATCTTCACGGGCAGTTGACACATGATGTAGATAGATTCCAGTCTCTTCCAGATAATATTGCTTGACCCGAAACCTTCCTTGTTGCCTTTAATTTTTGAGACAGGGTCTATGTGTCCCTGTCCTAAAACTCACTGTGTAAATTAGGTTGGCTTCTGACTCACAGAAATTAAAATTTTAATTTTAAATTAAAAACAAAGCCAGGTGTGTTTAATCCCAGCACTCAGGAGATGGCGGCAGTCAGAGCTCTGTGAAGTCAAGGCCAGTCTCATCTACATGGAACCCGTCTCAAAAAATAATTAGAAAATTACGTACGGCCGGGTGATGGTGGCGCATGCCTTTAATCCCAGCACTCGGGAGGCAGAGGCAGGCGGATCTCTGTGAGTTCGAGGCCAGCCTGGTCTACAGAGCTAGTTCCAGGACAGGCTCCAAAGCCACAGAGAAACCCTGTCTCGAAAAACCAAAAAAAAAAAAAAAAGAGAGAGAGAAAATTACGTACGTGTGTGTGCGTGTAAAGGTCAGAGGACAGTTTTACAAGAGGGGGTTGGGTTCTCCCATTCTATTAGGTGTGTATACTGGGGATTGAACTTGAGGTATCAGGCCTTCATCCATTAAGCCATCTCACCAACCCCTCAAGCCCTCATTATAAGAATATAAATATAGCCACTTATGACTTTCCCACTCCTTCAGAGACAGGGTCTCCCAGTGTAGTCCACACTGGATTTACATTTATGACCATTTTGCCTGTTGAAGTTTGTATGGTGTTTTCCTGTCTTCTTTCCTTTAACTGACACTGAAGGGTCTTGTTTCTCTAAACTTTTTTTTTTTTTTTTTTTAAGATTTATTTATTATATATACAGTGTTCTGCCTGCACATATAACTGCAGGCCAGAAGAGGGCACAGATCACATTACAGATGGTTGTGAGCCACCATGTGGTTGCTGGGAATTGAACTCAGTATCTTTGGAAAAACAGTGCTCTTAACTGCTGAGCCATCTCTCCAGTCCAGGTCTTGTTTCTCATCTGATCATCTCTTGCTTTTAGCTGGTGCATCAGCCGCTTGCATTTAGTGTAATAACTGACATAGTTGGATTTCATCTACCATGTCATCACTCTCTCTATGCCTGTTTTTTCTCTTCCTGCCACATTGCAAATTATCTGAATGTGGAGATCTGGTTTTGACTTGTTGGGTGTGAAAGATAGTTTCTGACTGGGCCCTGGGCCAGGAAACACATGTTATGACCCTGAAGTTTGGTCTTGCCTGTCCGTGGCAGGCAGACTAGACATCAGTGACCCAGCTTTTGTTCCTGAGGAACCTTGGGTACACTCCTAGGGAAGAGAGCTATCTGTAGTGGAGAAGAAGACAGCTAGGTGGTGGGACAGATAACTGAGACTCAGTGTCACATGGCTCCCTGTCTTCTTCCTTAGACAGCTAAAGAAGGGTGGCAAGCAGGCATCTGCATCCTATGACTCAGAGGAAGAGGAGGAGGGCCTGCCCATGAGCTATGATGAAAAGCGTCAACTCAGCCTGGACATCAACCGGTTGCCTGGCGAGAAGCTAGGCCGTGTGGTGCACATCATCCAGTCCCGGGAGCCCTCGCTCAGGGACTCAAACCCAGATGAGATTGAAATTGACTTTGAGACCCTGAAGCCAACCACGCTACGGGAACTGGAGAGATATGTCAAGTCTTGTTTACAGAAAAAGCAGAGGAAACCATTGTGTAAGTTTTCTGGCAGAGCATGTTGCTCATAGCCTCTGCAGCCCCTGAGAATAGGCACTGGCTCACAGCTGCCTTACTGTTTAAGCCTACCTGCCCACCACAGGCCCCAAGGACATCTGCACTCAGCCAGTACATGCCTGCCCCCATATCCTCGTCCCTGTTCTCTGGTAAGGAAGATGCCTATTAGGCCTTAACTGGCTTGTAGTGGAAAGGTAGGACCTGGGGTTGGCCTAGCCCATTTGTTCATGTCCAGTTAGGGCCCTTCTCTCTCCCCTCCCCTCCTAAAGCTCCATCTGGGGCTTTGACTGCAGGGAAGACTCTCACTCCCTTGACTCATCAAGTGTCCAGAATCTCTACAGGATGGACTCTGACCCTAGGTAAAGTGCACCCTGAATTTGATAGTTTCACCAGACAGGAACCAGTCACTGCCAGAGTCTGCAGGTGCTGGAGGTTGGGAGGAAGGGAAGTCCCAAGGCAGCCCCTCACTATCTAGGCTCATGCCAACCTAAGTGTGGCTGCTCGTATGTGTTTGATCCTCTTTTACTCTAGAACAGACTGACTTGAAGGTGATAATGATAAATCTGACGGTGAAGGCGTAACTTTGCCAGACCATGTCAGTCTCTGTGGCTGAGGCAGGAGAGAATAGCTGTGCTGAAGGAGGACTGAGACAGGGTCTGTGCCCTTCCCGTGGACAGAGGACAAGTCATAGCCCAGACTCTAGACTCTGGTAAGGTGTAGAGATGAGGGAAGGCTCTGAAGATGTGTCACGGTGGTTCCAGGTCCCTGGGGTTTCCTACTAAACAGGGATCCGATAACAGCTCTGCACCAAAGACACTGATTCTGCAGCAAGGCAGGTAGTGCATGCACTAGTGTGTGGGACTGGGACTTTTTGGCTACCTGGTTGGCTACTGGCTGCTGGCAAGTTATAGGGAATGTCTCACTGCTTACCTGCCATTCTACAGCAACAAGTGGGAAGAAGCAGGCAGCCAAATCGAAAGAGGAGCTAGCTCAGGAGAAGAAAAAGGAGCTGGAGAAGCGGCTACAGGATGTCAGTGGACAACTGAACAGCAAGAAACCCACTAAGAAAGGTAACCATCCAGGCCATCAGAGGACAGTAATCACAAGGACCAGGAGAGTTTGATCAACCTCCTAGTATCTCTTAGATTTATCTACAACTAGGGGTGGGGGCATCTTTGGCCTTTGGGAGGTTGCAGAATCATGTGTGTGTGTGTGCGCGTGTAAGCTCCTAAAGACCCACACAGTTGGGTTCCTGGAAAGAGCTCCTTAGGCCTGGGATCCACCCCTAAGCATCAGTCACCACCAGCTTGTAGGAAGCGGCTAGTTTCTGGCTTTCTAACCCAGCATATTAAATTTGTGCAATGGCAAGCTCTGTCTCCTGCCCAGGCCTTGGGTTTAGGTGAGTGGGTATTTTTGTCTCTTCTTCTCTCTGGAGTTTGAGACCTTTTCCCTTTGTTTCAGAGATGCTCTAGAATAGCAGGCTATAGGCAGTGGACAGAGTCTGAGACCATTGGTCAGCTGGGATCCCACCTGGGCTTGCATACCAAGTGCTATAGTTTTGTGGTTTCTATCTTCCTAGTGTCAGATAGGGCAGTGAGGGTCTGTGACTTGTGTCCTAGTATGGCCATGTGGCCACTGAATGCTATTTTATGAGCACCCTTCAAATATTTGCTGTACCTGCCGGGCGGTGGTGGTGCACGCCTTTAATCCCAGCACTTGGGAGGCAGAGGCAGGTGGATCTCTGTGAGTTCGAGACCAGCCTGGTCTACAAGAGCTAGTTCCAGGACAGGCTCCAAAACCACAGAGAAACCCTGTCTCAAAAAAACCAAAAAAAAAAAAAAAAAATATTTGCTGTACCTCTGGGTCAAGACACAGATAACCTGTGACAGGGTAGTGGCGTGAACACTTTTGATCACACACTGCTCAGCGAGGGCCTCCTTGCTGTCCCTACAGAGAAGTCCAGCTCAGCGCCCTCGGGAGGCCCATCAAGGCTCAGCAGTAGCAGCTCCTCTGAGTCCGCGAGCAGCAGCTCCAGTGGGTCCAGCTCCGACAGCAGTGACTCAGAGTGAACTCAGACTGGAACAGAGCTGGACAGATGGACATGGCACACGCCGACTGCAGTGTCCCTCCTATGGTTAATATACTTTCGTTCCATGGTGTGCAGGTTTTCTTTTACTTCAGTGTTATGATCTCTTCCAGCTGTGCTCCGGTAGGGCGGAGAGCCTCGCACGTGCACCAAGACCCCAAGAGAGGGCCGAGCTCTGCGGGAGATGCCTTTGCAGCTTGGTTTAGTTGTTTGGAGACTGCGGCCTGGGATGCTAACCTGATAACCATAGACACAGTGGGAGGTATGGCTGGACCTGCCCAATACCTCTTCAGGCCCAGCCTCGCCCTTAGTAACTTGAAGGAAGCCTTTCAAGGGTTTTGATCTAGAATGGGTTCTGTGTTTGAAAGCTGTTAGAACACTAACCAGCAGGTTACTTCTCTCTGCAGGGGCTGAGGACAGGTGTGTCAGCCCACGGAAACCAGACTGGGCCCCAGCAGAGGGTCCTGGTAGCTGCAGACCAGAGCCTCCCACCTCTGGGTTGGGTGTGGAGGAAGAGGGGTGCTGAGTTCTCTGGCCCTATGGCTGTGCAGCGTGCAGGTTTCGGGACACCGAAACTTTTACCTCAACTTAAGGGAATAAAACAAAAAACAAAAAGATTTAAAAAAAAAAACAAAAAAACAAAATAGAAAACAATAACAAAAAACTTTTTTGTAAGTTCGTCCATTTTCTACAGAAGTCCAGTCCAGCGTGCCCCATTTTGCTAGCGCTGCCTGGCTGCCGCCACCTCACACTCTGAACCACCTCCCCAGTTTTATGTATATATAAATACTTTATTTATTAACATCATTGGTCATTTTTAAAAAAAAAAGGAAAAAAAAAGAAAAGAAAAAAACCATAAATAAGTGCATTAAGAGAAGTAGTGGAGATAAAGGCCTCTGGCGATGAGGAGACTGGACCCGTGGTGAGAAGATTTGGTCCTGTGGCGGCGTGCCCTTCTGGTGCTCATCACGTCTGGGCTCTCTGGGTTTTTTTGTTTGTTTTGTTTTAGATGAAGTTTGGGGATTTTACAAATGTAGACACCCTTCGGCTGCAGCACATCCTCATTTTATGTTGTCTGTTCAGTTCTTCCTTACTAACATCAACGGAGGGAACCTCGGTTCTTCAACACAAGCTTTGTAAGCTGAGAGAAAAGCGATGTATATCAGGCCAAGTCCTTGACATTTAATTTTCTATTGTAAAAAGTAATAATATACAGAGTTTAACAGAAAGTTCTGATCAGTTTGTTGTTGAGGCTGCCAAATGATTTTGGAATTCAGGGTCAGCCTGGATTAGCTCTGAGCATTGTGGCCTCAGCCAGGAGCACATGGGCCAATCTCCCAGGCCTGTAAGTACCTGCCTCTCCAGCCTACAGAGGCTCTTCCTGACCTCTCTACTTTTGACAGGGACAAAGGTGAGCCTGATGATCGCAGGGGTCCCTGTTCAAGAATTTCCAGTTAGCCCAGAAAACTGATTCTCCTGACCCCCACCTGAGAGAGCCAAGTGCAGAGCCTTGTGTTGTATGGTTTTACTTGTGGTGGGGTCTCTGCAGTTTCTTCCTTTGCTTCTAGGCAGAGCTAGGGACCCTTAACATCCCACATGGGAGAAGTTTAAAACTCCTAAAAGCAGTCACACTAGCCCACTAGTGAATGTGGGCAGGCAGTGGGCATCAAGCTCGGGAAGTGGCTGGCTGGCTACCATGTCTAGACGCCTGGTGAGTTATCAGTCAGTTAAACTTGTAAGCCAGTTTTGTTTATAATAAAAATATAAGTGGATTTTAAGGTTCCATTTTTTTAAAGTTACCCTTGTTTTTCAAAGGTATTTTTTAAACAGATCTTTAATAGAATATTTAAGCTGTGACTAAGAAATAAACATGAGGAAATTGACAGGCCTTCACATGGGGTCTCAGTAGTGGCCTACCGTGACAGCCTAGCCAGCATGCCTGGGCAAGGCACAGTGCCTGGGCTTGCATAGGGTGCCTCTGTGAGCTGTTAGGCAAGCAGAGTCCGGCTCTGGAGTGGCATCCCAGCAGCGGGGCAGTGGTGTAGAGCTGGTTACACAGGATGGAGGGTCTGGCATTTCCACGACTGTGGTCCCTACTGAGCAGCTTCTGTCATTGGTGCTTTTAACTTTTTTTTTTTTTGTAAGCTTTCTGTCCAGACTTAAACTGTTTTGTCTCCAGAGTTTTGGAGGACATTGGTTCCCACAATGCCAGGCTGCAGGGTAACTGCCATTCCCTTCTTGTGAGTTACAAAGGCTCCATGGACTTAGATTGTCCTGTACAGAGGTGGAGGGCAGCTGTCCATGACTTCCTTGAGGATTACATGCAGGGGTAGGGTAGGCACTTGGCAGAGTCTTGGAGGCCGAGGGATCAGACCTCCTCAGGCTGTGTGACTTAGCTTGCTTACAGACTGGAGACTTTTTTCTGTGGTTTTCTTGGTTTTCCTTTTGCAGCTGTCACACCTTTTACAGTCATTTGGGAAACAAACCCACTGTTAAAGCTTCGTCATCCTGTTTATCACTGTCCCTGCTGCTGGCATAACACTTCCAGAAGCTTTTCTTTTTTTATATATATATTTAAAATGTTTCTTTTCTGTATGATGTGCATGCAAGTTTACCGTAACTTTTCTTAAACTTTTTAGTGCCGTTTCTAGTATATTCCTGTAAATGTCAGTTACTGAAAATGAGTCCATTGTAAGTAGTTTTAGCTTGTTTTTTGCAATGCCGGCCTCAACACCACAGAGTTAAAAACGGTAGGAAGTACTCTGGTGTCTCTGGTAATCATGAACCTTTCTCCTGGGGTGTTTGTTTTGTTTTCATAATAAAAAGAAGGGGAAAAAGGCTATGTCTGTGTAGTTCTCTTTGCTGCAATGCCTCTTTTTTGTTGTTATTGTTTGTTTGTTTTTGTTTTTTCAAGACAACGTTGGAGCCTGTCTGGGAACTCGCTCTGTAGAACCAGGCTCTCATCGAACTCAGAGAGATCCACCTGCCTCTGCCTTCTGAATGCTGGGATGAAAGGCGTGTGCCACCACTGCCCAACTGCAGTGCTTCTTTCTAAGGGCACAAGGCGAGCTCCTCACACTTGACCTCTTACAGCTCTTGGTAGAAACACACAGAATATCCAAAAAGAGCTTTAAAATACTTCAAGCTAAGTGTGGTGGCACATACCTGTAATCTATTGGGAAGTTAAAGCTGCAGAACTGATTTTTTTTTTTTTTTTTTTTTTGAGATGGGTGTCTTTGTCTAACAGCTCTGGCTGTCCAGGAACTGCTCTGTAGACCAGGCTGGCTTCAGTGTCACAGAAATCCACCTGCCTTTGCCTCCCAAGTGCTAGGATTAAAGATGTGTGCCACCACTGCCCAGCTGCTGTGAATTCTTTAAGACCAGCCCACTACACAATAACAATGGAGACTCTTTTGCAGGACAACAGCAAAGAACTTGGAATAGCTGCCATCCGACATGGTGCTGGGGGACAGGAAGTCCTCACTTGGACTGACTGCCTTTCCGAGGATCAAGGCTTTCCTCAGACGGTCTCACCATTCCCTCCCCTCCTTGCTGCAGTCTACTGTCAGGTTATTTGTAGCATAGGCCTCCAAGTGTTGTGAGCCTAGTGGAAATGTAGGTGAGAATCATGAAGGACCCTGTACTACTCACTAAGAATAGGCTGTGGAGTGGCTTAGACACAGTGAAGAAGGGATGGGGAGTTGGGCTTTAGGGTCTAAGAATCCTAAAGTTTTCCAAGTGGCCAAGCCATTGGCATCAAGCCTGGGCAGGAGGTTCATGTCGGGTCCTGTGGCATGTCCATTCCATCCTCAGTGGGTCAGGCTGCCTCATCATCCTTGCTGACACTAACCCTTCCCATCAGACTAAGCTCTTACAGCACTGACCTGGCCTCCCGAGCACAGATGGCATCCTCCTGTAGTCTAAGCAGCTTAGTGACTTCCCAGTGTCCTACGTGGAGCCTGATGCTTATGTGCCACTCATTCCTGCCGACCCCCTGAAGACAGCTGTCCTGTAAGTGCTTACCCTCCTAACACAGTCTGTGACCTCAAATCCCATCTCCAAGTCACTGCTGTGTCTGGTGCAGTCTTGGGATAGCGTGAGGTGGAAGCATTTGGCAGGAAGTCTGAAGCTTGCTCACAGGACTTCAACTGAACTAAAAGACTTGACAAGCTAAGGAACTTGGAACAGTTTCCAACTCCTAGGACTCCCTGTCAGGCCAAGCAACCTCAACTGTTCAACGAGCTTCCTCTCTAAATGTACAGGAATATTCTACAGAAGTCCAACCCATGGCCTTGGTCTGCAGCAGGGACTAAGCCAAAGGACCTAGGTTCCTCAGGAGGCTCCAGCTAGCTAGGTCTGGCTGGCTGAAGTGTTTGAGGAATGCACTGTGTCCTGGTGGTTCTAGAACAAATTTGCACATCTCTAAAGAGATAGAGGGTATAGTGAACACAGCCAAGGGTGAGACATTCTCTTTACTTAGATTATAAGCCAGGTGCCGTCTCTGCTAGTGAGTGCCTGGTGAGTGGGCAGAACAAGTTGTAAGTGGGGGTACTGCCACCGGCAGTTTGTGACTGCAGAGTGCGAGGACATGCATGCCTTCTGACAGTGGCTGTTTGATGTATTTCCATATCGGGGCTCCCTTATCAATCATTAGCTGTTAACTCTGTTCAGAAAGCTAAGTAAGGTTTTACACACCAAGGTAAATGAGAAAGAGTCTTAAGACATTTATTTAGAAGACTGGGCTTTGACAAAACACATCCCCTGAATTTGTATAGCTACACAGACCTTAAGTGCACCAGAGGCAAGTACGTTCCAGCTGTCTATGCCATGTGTACTGAGGTGGAACATGAGATCTAATGAAGCCCACTGCGACCTGACAGGAAGGAGCCCCTATTCTCCACCATCAGGTAAATGCTCTTTCTCGCACATGATTAGGTTTGGAATCAAATCAGGCAACTTCGATGGGGCTTTAAATTTCAGGGGTTGGCTTAAGGTGTTTAGGACATAACACACCTACATACAAGACCGGTGTGGATGGTGTTGCAATCCAGTAACCTATACATGACTAAAACTCTCGGCTTTGGAGTGCCACTACAGCCCGGGCCCCTTTCCACATGTCACTGTGGTGAACAGAGATCTGGGACCCTCCAAGAAGAGAGTCCCCTCTTTACCCTGGACCTGACCCATTTTGTATCAGGCAAGCAGCTCATAGGAGCTGGGGATGTCTCCCTGGTTTCCCTTTTGTTTGGAACAAGCATTGTGAGCTCCAAGGCCTGGGCAGTGAGGGGCACGTCTAGGTACCAGCTGTTGATTGATAAAGGGCTGGGTGATATTCTTGGGTGTTGAGTTTTTATACCACAGCTTGATCTTCACATCCATCAAGGGTCATCTCCCTGGGACTACATGACTGAGCAAAACTTAGACTGGCCAGTGTCCCTAGAGACCCCAAGCTGGTTTTTGTCTCGAACTAAGATGGCTTCATTTCCATACTGGGAGTACCACATGCTACGACTCCTGCTCAGGTATGTACTGGGTGGTACAGACTCCAACTTCTGCTGCTGCTGTTGCCAAATGAGCAAGGACGTGTCCCTGTACCGGAGGCGGGCAAAGCGTTCTGACAGGGCCTTCTCTGCCAGCGGGACCCGGCCACTCATCCCCCAGACCCAGGCTCTTGCACACCTGGTTTTCCTCCTAGGTCAGGAACAGCTGGCTGCTTTGCTCTGTTAACTAGTTGGCCAAGAGCCTTGATGGTTGTTGGGTTAAGGAGTCCTTGTTCACCTTAGTCATGGATGTAGGCAACTCAGACCTTCCATGGGCAAGATCTCAGGAGGGCAGGGGAAGACACCGCTGACCCGGTTCAAAAGCCATGTGAGAGTCATTCCAGACAGAAAGTGGGTCAGATTGGCATTGTGGTCCAAACTCTGCACAATAGAGTTCTATAGACTTGGCAGAGCCTCCACACCACTCTGGGAAGCCTGTCAGGTGTCCACTGCCTCTGCAACACTTCTGAACTCAGAGAGACGTATCCAGGATCCCGAGAGAACAGGCATTGTTCAGTCTACAGAAGGTGCTGACCAGTCCACACTATTCACAACGCAGTTGGGATCTGGACTTAGTGCTGGTTCAAGTCCTTTTCTTCTAGCTACTCTTCCACTCTTAACAAGGGTGACATTGCAAAGGGAAGAAGCTGTCGGGCATCGGGAGCAGGCCCAACACGGGCCTCGCCATCAGCAGCAGCCTGGATGGGGTAGAGTTCAGTGAAGCTACTCACGGATGCGGCCGGCTGAGCTGGGTGGAAGGGTGAGGCGTGTGGGCAATCGCAGGTCCCTTAATAACCCACGGATGATTAGTGATACCAGGGTCTCCGCTGGTGAGAGAAGCGTCCCTCAGATACGGAGCAGAACTCCTGGGATGAGGGAGAATGCAAGTCCCACGCCCCTCGCCCCTGCTTCTGGCAAAAGTATAGCTTGCCCAGCCCTGTCCAAACGTTCCAGCAGAGTAGCCTTCCCGACCAGCGTTCGTGGACACGCGTGGGCCGGGTGACGCAGGTGCTCCAGGTCCGGGGCGGGTCCAGGAGGCCGCGGCTACGTCTCCATGGCAGCGTCGCAGGCGTGGTGAGTCGAGCGCCGAGGACCGGCTGCCTATGGACCCATCAATCACTCCGCGAGGCAGGGGACGACCCAGAGGGAGAGGCGGAGTTGCCCGAGACGGGTGGGGTACAGAAGGCGGGGGGGGGGGGGGGGGGGGAGGAGGAGCTGGAGAAGGAGGAACAGAAAAGGTGTTGGGAATCTAAAGGGAGGGAAGAGGGGGAAGAGCTGGGAGATAGGAGGAGCCGGTGGAAGGAGACGTCAAGAAGAGCAAAATCCAGAATAAGAGGCCTAAAAAGAGAAAAGGATCCTGAGAAAGTGTGTGTTGCGGGGAGAGGAAGACGTACTAGGAGATGGGGAGGAGCTGAAAGAGGCAGGATGAGAGGAAAGAAGGAGTAGGGAAGGAGCAGGAGGAGAAGATGAGGCTTGAGCCTAGGAGCCTGAAGAAGCGAAGGAGGAAGGGGTGCTTGGGGAGGAAAGGGATATTGCGGGAGTGGAGGAGGTGGTAAAGACAAAGGGAGAAGCCAGAAGAGAAAAGAAGCCTGGGGAAGACAGAGTAGTCAGGATAAAGGAGTGGGCGGGCGGGCGGGGAGCGCGGGAGCCTAAGAGCTGGGGAGAACTTACGGGCTGGGTTTGAGGCGGAGCCTGGAGAGGGAGGAGCTGCTGGGGAACACGGAGGAGGCCTGGAGGAGATGCTGAGGAAGAGCAGGCGTTAACATTAAGGCACATTCCCAGTCCTGATGCTGTTATAATGGTTCCTGCAGCTTTTCTTTATGTTTGGGTTGGGGTGCTCCAAGTGAAGCGTTGTTCTCCGGTTTTATTTCCTTTTTTGCAGTTACTTTGTCAGACATATTGCTGTTACTATTGACATCCCACTCAAAGGATGGGCGGATTTGTTCTCAATTTATTCACTGTTGTGTGGGATGTATCGTTTCAAAGGCAGCTATGTAACTCCATCACTCCACGTACTGTTCATCTGAATTGTCCTAACAGCCCCAGAGAAATTCAGCATGCACTCAACACTCACCTCTGCACCCAGCAACATACTTTGACCCCGTGTTCATCGTTTTCCTTCATAAAGTTATTTTCACAGTTTCCCCCAATGCAAGAATATTAATATCAGCGGGTAGGGAGGGTTAAGGATAGGATGATGGTGGCCAGCACATGGGGGCAGAGGTAGGCAGATCTCTTGAGTTTGAGGCCAGTTTAGTGTTTCAGGCCAATCAAGACTACATAACAAGACCTTGGAGGGAGGGAGGGAGGGAGGGAGGGAGGGAGGGAGGGAGGGAGGGAGAGAGAGAGAGAGAGAGAGAAAAGGAATATGAACACCCTCAAAGCAGAACCAATTTTCAGAATACCAATTCTTTTGTTTGTTTTTTAATTTTATCTATTTTATGCATATAAGTACTCTATTTGCATGTATGACTACATGCCAGAAGACAACATCAGGTTCCACTATAGATGGTTGTGAGCCACCATGTGGTTTCTGGGAATTGAATTCAGGACCTCTGGAAGAACAGCCAGTGCTCTTAACCTCTGAGCCGTTTTTCCAGCTGTTTGTTTTTTTTTTTTTTTTAAATATTTATTTATTTATTATGTATACAATGTTCTGTATGTGTGTACGCCTGCAGGCCAGAAGAGGGCACCAGACCTCATTACAGATGGTTGTGAGCCACCATGTGGTTGCTGGGAATTGAACTCAGGACCTTTGGAAGAGCAGGTAGTGCTCTTAACCGCTGAGCTATCTCTCCAGCCCCAGCTGTTTGTTTTTGAGACAAGGTTTTTCTGTGTATCCCTGGCTGTCCTGGAACTCATTTTGTAGACCAGGCTGATATCTAACTCAGAGACCCACCTACCTCTGCCTCCCGAGTGTTTGGACTAAAGGTGTGTGCCACCACTGTCCAGCTCCTTCTCAAGTTCTTAATGATTCTCCTTGAGAATCTTGAGTTCTTTTGTTTTGTTTGTTTTTCAAGACAGGGTTTCTCTGTGATACAATCCTGGCTGTTCTGGAGCTTGTTTTGTAGACCAGGCTGGGTTTGAACTCACTGAGATCCACCTGTCCCTGCCTCCGAAGTGCTGGGATTAAAGGCATATGACACCACCTCCTTGAGTTCCTATTGATCCTCCTGCCTTGGCTGTTAGTAGAAGAAGCCATCAAGTGACTTCCATGATTTCTGAGGGCAGGCCCCTGAGGGGTGGGCTATTCATCCTAGCTCTACAGTTTGGGCTGTGTTTGCAGAAGATTTTCCTTTATCTATGCCCCTTGGCCCTTGGTGCTGCCAGTTTCTGCATGTGTCCATGCCTGGAATCTCACCAGTGCTTACTGATTAGGCCAGTCACTGACTGTCCTTCTTGATCTGTCCATGCCCCACGGGAGCAGGAACTTCAGTAGCTTCTCTGTGCCTTCCCGCCATGACAGTAGCAGTAAGACCCTCTGTGCCCAGGAATCTGATGACAGAGCTGTATTTGCTCTCGGTTCTGGAAGTGAGATATCTGAACTCTTGTTGTGGACGGAGATGGGGATGTAGCTCAGTTGATAGGGTATTTGTTTAGACTGCACACAGCCTAGGTTAGACCCCTAGCACTTCATAAAATAAAACTGGGTGTGGTGGTACAGCCCCCACACACTGGAGGGCTGGAAGTGGGGGCAGAAGAATAAGATGTTCAAGCCCATCCTTGGCTATGTAGTGAGCTTAAGGCCAGCCTGGGCTACATGAGAGAGACTGTATCTTAAAAAAAAAAAAAAAAAAGTGGAAGCCAGGGGGTGGTAACACAAGTACTTGGGAGGCAGAGGCAGGTGGATCGCTGTGAGTTTGAGGCCAGCCTGGTCTACAGGTGGAGAGGTGGAGTTCCAGGACAGCCAGGGCTACACCAAGAAGTCCTATCTCAAAAAACAAAAAACAAAAAAAAAAAAAAAAAAAACAAACAGGGGGCTGGAGAGATGGCTCAGTGGTTAAGAGCATTGCCTGCTCTTCCAAAGGTCCTGAGTTCAATTCCCAGCAACCACATGGTGGCTCACAACCATCTGCAATGAGGTTTGGTGCCCTCTTCTTGCCTGCAGGCATACAGACAGAACATTGTATACATAATAAATATTTAAAAAAAAACAAGCAAAACAAACAAACAAAAAGTATGGATAAGGTGACTCTGACTGCCAGCACTCTGGGGGAAAGTTATCTGCAGGTTCTCCTAGCTACAATGACTGCTCTCTGTCTCTGTCCATCCTTAGCTTGCAGCTGAGTCATTTCTGTGACCACATGGCTATTCTTCCTGGTTGTGTCACCAAACAAATCCTCTACCCTGTGTTACTGGGTCTCTAAGGTTGCAACACTGAATCGAGAAGTCATGAAGATAATTTAAAAGGATCTCATTGTCAAGACCCCTTTCCCCAATCAGATTCCATTCTTGGGCCTCAGGGATTTCACACGCACACGTCTTTGAGGGACATACCACTTATCCTGCTATAACACCTAACACAGAAATTGGTATAGAAATAAATGGGGGAGGTTGGGATTGGTTATCTGGCCAGGTTGTAGCTGAAAACTCTGGATAGAGCTTATCTCAGGGAACAGGGCAAAGGGCAAAGGGCAACCCTGACTAAACACTGACTAATCCAATTGTCCCCTCTGGTCACCCAGGAGGTAGAACCCACTGGCAGCTTCTGCAGGACCCAGAATGATGAAAAAGAAAAGTATCCAGTTGTTTTGGCTACAGTATGGAATTTATTTATTTATTCACTCATTTATTTATTCAGAAAGTTCTCCATGTATATCACTAGCTGGCCTGAAACACACTATGTAGCCCAAGCAGGCCCTGATTTACAGTCCTCCTGCCTTAGCTTCTTGAGCAGATAGAATTAAAGGCCTGCACCACCAGGCCTGGCAAAGCTAGTGTTTTGTGTACACAGGAAAAGTGCTGATCTACGACCATTAGCCCAAAGTAATATTTTGTATTCAGTTTTTGAAACTTGAATATATGTGAACAATGTTTTTTTAATCTTATCAAACCTCCTACTTCGTCCCTCCAAACTCTTCCCTGGTGCTATAGAGATGAATACTTTGCATTGGTATGGATCTTGGTTTATTGATACAAATTTAAGGTCAATTTTGTTATATTGCTGCTCTTGATTAAGGTATTGTGTTTGTGCAGCTCATTTAAAAATGTAATGAATAATTAAAAATAAAGGTTAATAGATAGTCATCTATAATAGTCAAGCTTGTAGCCATGTTAGTTAGGTTTTCTAAATGTACAGAGATTTATTTCAGTTGGAAAGATATTTAAACCTTTCAAAGAGTAATAGAATATGGCATTTAAAATGTTTAAGAACTTAGAACTTGGGCTGGAGAGATGGCTCAGTGGTTAAGAGCATTGCCTGCTCTTCCAAAGGTCCTGAGTTCAATTCCCAGCAACCACATGGTGGCTCACAACCATCTGTAATGAGGTCTGGCGCCCTCTTCTGGCCTGCAGGCGTACAAGCAGACAAAATATTGTATAATAAATAAATAAATATTAAAAAAAAAAGAACTTAGAACTTTTCATGACAATGAGATTCATCTGCTCCTGGCAGCACCAATCTACTTCAAGAGGATGATGAGTGTTGTAATACGGAGCGGCGGGGCTGCGTCCCCGGCACCCGGCCGCCCACATGGCTTATGCCCCAAAATAATTACACGGAAACTGTATTCTTTTAAGCCCTGCCTGGCCCATTAGTTCCAGCCTCTTATTGGCTAGCTCTTACATATTGATCTAACCCAGTTTTAATATTCTATGTAGTACCACGAGCTGGCTTACCAGAAAAGATCTTAACCTGCTTCTGTCTGGAGTGGGAGAATCATGGCGACTCCTTGATTTGGCTTCTTTCTCCCAGCATTCTGTTTTGTTTACTCCACCTACCTAAGGGCTGGCCTATAAATGGGCCAAGGCAGTCTCTTTATTAAATAAAAGTAACTCCTCCATCAGATGAGCATCAAAGAGGCTCTTTATGGAGTTTGTTAGCCATTTGTGCAAGAAATTGCTCTTGCCTGGACTACTTGATGGTATGCTGTATAAACTGGATATGCAGGACCCACAGAAAAAATAACTGCTGAAGTTGCCTAAAGAAGGTGAGACAGTCCTTCAGGGTTTCTGCTTCATAAAAGAGTCTGCCAAAATTCTTCAGGACACAGAAGAAGTGACTGACAAACTCCCAATAGAGGCAAAACAGTCTTTCAAATTTCCTGCTTCATGGAAAAGTCTGCCAGATACTATGGACCAGTAGGCTGAGGATGGATGCCCCAGTGGTACAAAAGAACTTTGGGTGACTATCCAGGCAGCAAGATGTCTCTGTCAATTCTAGAGTTTTGAAAGTTGCTTACAATGCACGTCCTGTTTACTTAGGTAATATTATATCCTTCTGGGGTCTCTGATGGAGTTGAAGAATAGATAGTTATAATTGTAAATGGACCTAATATTGTAACTATAGTTCTTGTTTGATAACTGTTTTGTTATATGTAATTTCATTATGTTAAAGTTAAAACCTTCCTTTTTATTTAGACAGAAAAGGGGAAGTGATGTGGGATGTCTGTCTGTATATGTGTTGCTTTTATTGGTTAATGAATAAAGCTCCTTTGGCCTATGGCAGGGCAGAATAGAGTAAGGTGGGAATTCCAAGCAGATACAGGAGGAAAGAAGGTGGAGTCGCTGGGCAGTGGTGGTGGTGCACTCCTTTACTCCCAGCACTCAGTCTACAGAGCTAGTTCCATGACAGGCACCAAAGCTACACAGAGAAACCCTGCAACAATAAATAAATAAATAAATAAATAAATAAATAAATAAATAAATAAATAAATAAAATGGCAGCGTCAGGGAGACACCATGTAGCCACTGAAGGAGACAAATGCCTGGGAACCTTACTGAGCCTTGTGGTAAAGTATAAAATAATGGAAATGTGTTAATTTAAGATATAAGAGCTAGCTACCAATACACGTAAGTGATTGGCCAAGCAGTGCTGTAACTAATATAATTTCTGATTATTTCAGGTCTGGGCAGCTGGGAAACAAATAAGCAGCCTCTGCCTACACTGTAGGACAACCAACCGGTCTCCCTCCTGAATTCATGTCCTTTTATTTTTACTATTGCTGTTATTATTTTTGTTGTTGTTATTTTTTTTTTTGTTCTGAGCCCTCTCTCCAGCCCCCAGCCCACTGATTCTAATTAATGCTGACCACATCCCCAGAGAAAAGTGCCTCTGAGAAGGCATCAGCTGCCAATAGCTCCTTAGTTAGGAATGGGATCTCAGGAGTCCCTCCCTCATCCATGCTGGAATTTTGATTGACTTGATCTCATGCGGGTCATGTGCAGGCGACAACAGCTGCTGTGAGCTGCTGTGTGTGACAGGGTGTCATGTCTAGAGGACACTGCATGGTTCTCTCCCAGCTCTTACATGCTTTTCACTCACTCTTTTTTTTTTTTTGTAATATTTATTTATTTATTATGTATACAATATTCTGTCTGTATGCCTGCAGGCCAGAAGAGGGCACCAGACCCCATTACAGATGGTTGTGAGCCACCATGTGGTTGCTGGGAATTGAACTCAGGACCTTTGGAAGAGCAGGCAATGCTCTTAACCTCTGAGCCACCTCTCCAGCCCATTGCTCACTCTTTTTTTAAAATTTATTTATTTTTATTTTATGTGTGTTGGCATTTTGCCAGTATGCACAACTGTGTGAGGGTGTCAGATCTTAGAGTTACAGGCAGTTGTAAGCTGCCATGGGGGTGCTGGGGCTTAAACCCTGGTCCTCTGGAAGAGCAGTCAGTGCTCTTAACCACTGAGCCATCTCTCCAGCCCTCGCTCACTCTTTCATGTGTGCTGTTCCCTGAGCCTTGAGTGAAGGGAGGTTGATATAGGTGACCTACTTATGGCTGAGCACCCACAGTCCCCGTGGGATTTTTAAAATGGTCTCTCAGAGAGGATAAAAGGCTAGCATTCCTAAATATTTGTTCTAGGCACAGCTTGCTACTCAAGGATGCTGTCTGCCAGTCTGAGACAGCCTCCAGGAGGTCTCCTTGCCTGTTTGTGGTAGGCTTTATCAGGGAGAAGAAGCTGCCATAGTTGGCCCCACCATTTAAAAGAAATATTTATTTTTATGTGTATGGGTGTTCTGCCTGCATGTATGTCTGTGTGCCACATGCATGCCTAACGCCCTCAGTGACTGGAACAAGGTGTGGAATCCCTGAGACAGGAGTTACAGATGGTTGTAAGCCATTCTGTGGGTGCTGGGAATCTAAATGGGGTCCTCTGGAAGAGAGGCCAGTTCTCTTAACTGATGTGGTGTAGGAGGTTCTTCTGTTCATGTGTTGCTTTCATTGGTTAAGGAATAAAGAAACTGCTTTGGGCCTGATAGGGCAGAACTTAGGTAGGAGGAGAAGACAGAACTGAATGCTGGGAAGAAGGGCAGATGCCATGGATCTTCTGCTTGAGACAGACTCTGGTTAGAATCTTGCTAGTAAGCCACAGTCACGTGGTGATACACAGATTAATAGAAATGGGTTAAATTAAGATGTAAGAATTAGTAAGAAACTAGAGCTAATGGGCCAAGCAATATTTTAATGAGTACAGTTTCTGTGTGGTTATTCCGGGTATAAGCTAGTCAGGGGGCAGGACAAACAAAGGGCCCCCTTTCCTTGTAACACTGATGAACCATTTTTTTACCTCTATCCCTAACCCGTGTTTTTGCTGGATCAGGAATGAAGGAGGTCTGCATTCCCCTAGGTGCCCAGACTTTGCCTATCAAACAAGCAGTGTTGGAGAACTCAACTCGTGGAGTGGGGTACTGTAAGAGATGAGCATGAAAACTCAGACTGACTTCATCACCCTGGACCAAGACTTTGGGGAGTCTGATGCCAGGTGGTTCATTGTCAGCATATTTAAAACAGTACAGTTTGGAAAGAAGTTTCCTGGTGTGATAGAATCCATGGTGCACCAGGAAGTGTCATTACACCGAAACTCAGGGTACATGTCATTCCTCCAAGAAGATGGATTCTAGAGATAGGCTATCTGTACTAACTTAAGGGCTTAAGGAAGGGTCTGGCCTGGTCTTGGTATTACAGATAGTGTAGAGGTCATTTGGGCTACGATCTACCTCTGGTCCTAGTTATGAGAGCTTGGGGGAGCCTCTGGCTATTCAAATTAATGTAAGGATCATTTAGACTGCTAGGTATCATCTCCGGTCCTAGTTGTGGGAGCTTGAGGAGCCGCTGGCTGTAAGGATCATTTAGATTACCTGCCATCTCAGGTCCTAGTTATAGGAGTTTGGTATGGCCTAGCCCAACAGATAATGCAGAACACCAGGATATTAATCATTTCCAGTTCCCAGCTCTCTGGGTAGAAGAACAGGTTAGGTTTTACATCTTTCCCATAGGAAAGATAATCCTGAATGCTCAGCATACCTGGTTTCTCTGGAGATCCGAGGGCTCAAAAATCTACTGCTGTAAGCCGGGCGGTGGTGGCGCACGCCTTTAATCCCAGCACTTGGGAGGCAGAGGCAGGCGGATCTCTGTGAGTTCGAGACCAGCCTGGTCTACAAGAGCTAGTTCCAGGACAGGCTCCAAAACCACAGAGAAACCCTGTCTCGAAAAACCAAAAAAAAAAAAAAAAAAAAAAAAAAAAAAAAAAAAAAATCTACTGCTGTATTCCCAACAATAGAGCCCTCAGTATCTCCTGTCTCCCAAATCGCCTCTGGAACTCTGCCCTTTTATGGCACCTGCTCCTGAAATAGTCATTCATTTCTGCTGTTCTAATATTATCATTCCATTCAGCATCTGAAATACTGCAGATGCCACTTCATCCTGATACATAGATATTTCATGCCTCTGTTACAGGGAAAGTGATAAAATTAGCTGTCTCCTTCCCAGACCCTCAGACCCCAGCCTGCCTTCTTGCCTCCAGCTGAATGAAGGTCCCTGGCCCCTAATAGAACACTTAGGGTGGAGAACTATGGCTTGCCCAAGAGCTTAGAGGGGTAGGGGAGCCCTTGTGATGGCCTAGCCCACCTATGTGTGGCTCCAAGTTTAAGCTAGGGAGGCTAAACCTCAGGGATTTTCTCAAGGGGTTTCATGTCTTAGGAGGCTACCTCTTTGGGCATGTTCTGTTCTGACTCAGTTTTGGTTTCGGTTTTTGTTTGTTTGTTTTTTGAGACAGAGTCTATCTATATAGCACTGGCTGTCTTGAAACAGGCTGGCTTCAAACACAAAGATCCACATGCTTCTCCCTCCCAAGTAATGATTAAAGGAAGCTCTGAGTCACAGTGCCCATCTTCAGTTCTTATTCTTATTATATGCTTTTTTTTGTCTGTTTTGTTTCGAGACAGGGTTTCTCTGTAGCTTTGGAGCCTGTCCTGGAACTAGCTCTTGTAGACCAGGCTGACTTTGAACTCACAGAGATCCACCTGCCTCTGCCTCCCCAGTGCTGGGATTAAAGGTGTACACCATTGCCTGCCTTCTTATTCTTATTATAAGGAGATCTGGGACAGCACTTCCCTGCCAGAGCTCTGCCCCTTGACTCAGCAGAAGCTGCAGTATAGTAGGAGACTGCTTATTCATTTCCTGGTTGCCCAGAGCCAAATAATCACACAGAAACCATATTAATTACAACACTGCTTGGCATTGCAAGTTTAGGCATATGCCTATCTATCCCTTACATCTTAAAGTAACTCATTTCAGCAAGGCGGTGGTGGCACACGTCTTTAACCCCAGCACTGGGGAGGCAGAGGCAGGCAAATCTATGTGTTTGAGCCCAACCTGGTCTACAAGAGCTAGTTCCAGGACAGGTTCCAAAGCTACAGAAAAACCCTGTCTTGAAAAACAAAACAAAACAAAATAACAACAAAATTTAACTCATTTCTATTAATCTGTGTATTGCCATGAGGCTGTGGCTTACTGGTAAGGTTCTAGTGTGTTTTTTTCCTTCAGCAGCTACGTGGCGTCTCTTTGACTCTGCCTACTCTCTCTCTCTCTGTTCTGATTTCCCAACTGGCTTTAGCTTTATTCCTCAACCAATAAAAGCAACACATATATAGAAGGTTATCCCTCATAACTTCCCCTTTTCTGTATAAATATAAAAAAGGTCTTAACTTTAACATAGTAAAATTACATATAACAAAACAGTAATCAAGCAAGAATTATAGTTACAGCATTTAGTCCATTTACATTTGACAAATTAAGGAAAAAACTCTATTATCTATTCTATCTCTGTGAGTCTAAAGTTTTATATCTAATTTATCCTTTATAATTATAACTGTCTTTCTTCAACTCCATTAAATGACTCCAGAAGGATATAATATTACCTAAGTAAACAGGAATTGCATTGTAAGCAACTTTCAAAACTCTAGAATTGATAGAGACATCTTGCTGCCTGGACAGTCACCCGAAGTTCTTTTGTAACACTGGGGCATCCATCTTCAGCCTACAGGCCCAGAGTATCCGTCAGACTTTTCCATGAAGCAGGAAATTTGAAGATCTGTTCTGCCTTGAAATGCCAAGGTTCACCAGTTGCTTCTTCTATGTCCTCTGAATGTCTGGAGGTTTCTTCTGTGAAGCGGGAACCCTGAAGGGCTGTTTCATCTTTTGGAAAGTTTAGAGGTCACTTTTCTGTGGGTCCTGCATGTCCAGTTTATAAAGCATAACATCAAGCAGTCCAGGCAAGAACAGTTTCTTGCCCAAATGGCTAGCCTTGTCACATTGCAGGCAAATTCCGTAATGAGTTTCTTCAATGCCCTTGAACCTCTCTGAAGTAATTGGTGCTGTGCTGCCAAAGCAGACATGCTTCACTGTTGAGAAAAATCTAAGTTCTTAAAACATTTTAAATGCCATATTCTGTAGTCTTTAAAGTGTTGAAGACACTTTATCTATCTAACTGAATATATATCTTTGTATATCTAGAAAGCCTAACTAACATGATTACTAGTTTGACTATTATAAATGATGATCTGTAATTTTTAATTATATATTACATTTTTAAATGAGCTGTCTAAAAATAATACCTTAAACAAGAGCAGAAATACACATATACAGTGCAGCAAATTGACCTGAAATTTGTATCAATAGACCAAAGTCCATACCAATGTAAAGTATTCATCTCTATATCATATCCCCCTCATAATCTTTTTGAGATTGATTGTGACCATTAATCACTTACAATAAACCCCCTTTAAATGAAAATAAACATTTTAAACAGTCATTTTAGAAATTTGGGTGTAGCTGGGCGGTGGTGGCGCACCCTTTAATCCCAGCACTCGGGAGGCAGAGGCAGGCGGATCTCTGTGAGTTCGAGACCAGCCTGGTCTACAAGAGCTAGTTCCAGGACAGGCTCCAAAACCACAGAGAAACCCTGTCTCGAAAAACCAAAAAAAAAAAAAAAAAGAAATTTGGGTGTTGTTCTCTCCAAACTGCTTCCTACTGTTTGTTTGGTGAGGTATTTTTAGGGTTTCACAGAGACCTTTTAGGGGGTCTTGTTCCAGCAAACCACATTAGCCTGGAAGGAATTTACAGGTTCTCATCTTCTGTGAAAACAAAACAGAACCTCTTTTCCAAACCAAACATATCCTTACATGGTGTGGGAAGTCCTGTCTATGTGTTTCTTTTATTGGTTAATGAATAAAGAAACTGCTTTGGACCTATAGCAAGGTAGAATTTAGCTAGGTGGGGAAAACTAAACTGAATGCTGGAAGAATGAAGGTGGAGTCAGAGAGAAGTCATGTAGCCCCGCCATAGATAGGTGCCGGAACTTTACTTGGTAAGCCACAGCCTTGTGGCAATACACAGATCAATGGAGATGGGTTAAATTAAGATGTAAGAGTCAGCCAATAAGAAGCTAGAGCTAATGGGCCAAGCAGTGATTTAATTAATACAGTTTCTGTGTGGTTATTTCAGGGCTGAGCAGCCAGGAACAAACAAGTGGTCTCATCCAACACTTAGACCCAAATTTTGAAGTCAAGGTACCTTTATGTTGCTTTAATTTAGCAGCTCCCAGAATCAAATGTTTCTCTGCCATCAAGAAATTCAAAGAAAACACAATAATATACATAATTCAGACTCTCTGTGTATATCCATCTTTACATGGCTTATTTTTCTTTACTTTTTAAATCTATGACGGTATGTACATTTTTATATTACTTTTGCTGTCTCTTTAAAGACTTTGTTTTGGGCTGGAGAGATGGCTCGAGGTTAAGAGCACTGGCTGCTCTTCCAGAGGTCCTGAGTTCAATTCCCAGCAACCACATGGTGGCTCACAACCATCTATGATGAAATCTGGTGCCCTCTTCTGGTGCACAGGCATACATGCCGGCAGAATGCTGTATACATAATAAATAAATAAATAAATCTTAAAAAAGATTTTGTTTTATTTTTTATAACTGTTTATACTCTTTTCCTTCTCTCTCCCAAACCTACGTACATTTTAAAACACACTTTGTCTTGTTTAGAGGTCTTTTATGTCTGAATCTGTCTTATTGTGCATCTGAAATCCTTTTCTGATAAGGAGCGCCTTTTTTTTTTAATGCTAAGTGGGTGTGCCTAGGACCAACTCCACAGCCCTGCCTATTTGCCCCACAGTCCAACATGGCAAAGGCATGTTCACCACCTCTGTGAAGGACATCCCACATCACTGCAGTCAGACCTTTATGTTGTCCCAGACAGGAGCCAAGGAACTTATGCCAGCCCCAGTTGCCCCCTCCTGTAGAATCTACTGAGATGGTGGCCCTGTGAAATTCACTCATTAGCTGTCACCTTCTCATCCTCTGTCTCTCCAAGTCTTGTGTGTGTGTGGTGCAGTGAAGTCTTTTCTGGAAGCGTAGGTGGAAGGATGGAGGAATGAGTGGGTGTGTGGGTAGATGGATGGGTAGACAAGTGGGTGGACAGGTAGATGGATAGGTAGGTGTCTTAGTCACGATTTCTCTTGCTGGGATAAAAACCATGACCAAGGAGCTGGAGAGATGGCTCAGAGATTAAGAGCATTGCCTGCTCTTCCAAAGGTCCTGAGTTCAATTCCCAGGAACCACATGGTGACTCACAACCATCTGTAATGGGGTCTGGTGCCCTCTTCTGGCCTGCAGGCATACACACAGACAGAATATTGTATACATAATAAATAAATATTAAAAAAAAATGACCAAAATCAACTTGGGGGCAGGGAGGTTTATTTTAGCTTATAACTTTGAGGTTATACTCCATCACTGAGGGAAGTCAGGGCAGGAACCTGGAGACAGAAAGTAAAGCAGAGGCCATGGAGTAATTTGTAAGCTGAGCTACTAGCTACTCATAGTTTGCTCAGCCTGCTTTCTTACACAATTCAGAACTACCTGCCCAGGGGTGGCCCTTTCTTGTTGTAGGCTGACCTTGCAGACATCAATTATTAATCAAGAAAATGGCCCCACAGGCTTGTGCATAGGTTAATCTGGTGGAGAAATTTCCTCAACTGAGGCTCCCTCTTCTCAGAAGAGTCTAGCTTATGTCAAGTCAACAAAACAAAAAGCAAAAGCAAACCGAACCTGGATAGTAGTTGTGTGAGAGGTGGGCAGATAATGGATGCATGGGTGGACAGGTGGGCAGGTGGATGGGTGGGTGGGTGAGTGAGTGGGTGGGTAGTGATAGACGAATGGGTGGGTGGTAGATGATGCGTAGTTAGCTATGTGTCTGGGTGGATGGGTGGGTAAGCAGATAGGTGGATGCGTGAATGGGTAGGTGGGTCAGCAGAGTCATGCACTCACGTCAGGCTTGGTGCTGGGTTCTGGGAGAACAGGGTATAGGTGGCTCCATAGCCAGGTGAATGTCACAGGACCTCCATTTAAGGCACAAAGGAAAAGGTTGTGTCAGGCCTGGTGGCTGTTGGGGCTTGAGGAGACACACATTTCCCAGACTCCAGTCAGCCCTCTGTTCAATTTAATAAATTTAGAAATTGATACTAAATTCTATTTTTGGCAAACTTTTAAATGTATCTGAAACAGCTTGAGCAGGAAAATCTTTTTCAACTGTGAATTTTATGAAACCTAAATATATTTAGATCAAACGCTTCTGAAGGGAATTTAGGGTTCAGATGGAAATGTGTTGCATGTGTAAGGTGTACCCTACACTTTGAAGACAAGAAAAGGATGTAAAAGATCTCTTTAGTACGTTTTAATGTTGATTAGATATCAAAATAACAATGTCTCAGACATGATGGATTAATCTGTGTCTCATTAAGGTTGATTCTGCTCACAATGAATTACTTACTGGTCAGCCATAGAATGTACTGAGCAGCCGGGCGGTGGTGGCGCACGCCTTTAATCCCAGCACTTGGGAGGCAGAGGCAGGCGGATCTCTGTGAGTTCGAGACCAGCCTGGTCTACAAGAGCTAGTTCCAGGACAGGCTCCAAAACCACAGAGAAACCCTGTCTCAAAAAACCAAAAAAAAAAAAAAAAAAAAAAAAAAGAATGTACTGAGCGAAGAACATGAGTTATGAAAACAAACTTCAGACATATTCAAGGTGAAAAAGCCAGGCATGAAAGGCCATGAGTGGTGGGATTTCAATGATACAAAGTGTCCCTGATAGGTGTATCCAAAGCAGGTTAAAAAGTAGCTAGAGGCCGGGCGATGGTGACGCACGCCTTTAATCCCAGCACTCGGGAGGCAGAGGCAGGCGGATCTCTGTGAGTTCGAGACCAGCCTGGTCTACAGAGTTAGTTCCAGGACAGGCTCCAAAAAAGCCACAGAGAAACCCTGTCTCGAAAAACCAAAAAAAAAAAAAAAAAAAAAAAAAAGTAGCTAGAGTCGAGGGTAGGTGGAGGTTGGGGGTTACAGTCAAGACATACAAGTTCTCTTGCTTCAGGATAGGGATATATGTGTTGTGTCCTATCAGGGAGGTGTTGGAACAGGTGTGTGTGGCACATTCTCTTAGCCTGACTGGAGGAGAGGCGGAAGGGCCCAGGAGACAAGTCTCCTCTGAGGCTGAAGGAGGATTTCAGGCTCTGGTGAGGGTGTGGTGAAGCACAGTCAGGCTTTCCCTGGGTGTGGTGAAGCACAGTCAGGCTTTCCCTGGCTGTGTGTCTCACACTGTGGGTAGCAACTTCTTTTTACTAAGACCGAACACTCCTAGCAGTCAGCCTATGGTCATCTGAGCCTGTCTGGGAATATGCTTAGTGCCTGCAGGGACTCCAGTGTCCCCTGGTCCTCCCACTCCCTGAGTCCATTATTCACATGCAACCAAATGGAGCTTGGCTTTCTCTGGCCCGACCATCTCCACTTATCTAGCATCCAAGTGGCTTGTGGCTCTGTGATGAAGGCTCTTTGAACAGCAGAGTCCCCTCCCCCAGTGCTGCCTCTCAGTCTCATATGGACAGCTGACCTATGTCCTGGACTCCGCACTCTCTGAAGGCTGTGCTCACCTGCCCTGAACACAGGGTCTTCCCAGATGCTGCTGCAGCCTCAAGACAGGCCTGGGCGGGGGTGGGGTTGAGGTGGGGGAGGGAAGGGACTGTCTTTATGTTTTGCATAGTCTCTGGCAGGTACCCAAGCTTTGGCTGTGTTACAGCAAGATTTCAGAGATCTAGTGTAGGGCTCAGTCTCTAGACTGTGGCGTTTGGCTTAATTTTGAAGTTGAAGCAACCAACAGTAATAGCCTACATTTTGCCTTTTCAAAGGAAATGCAGAGGGCCAACACCCACCATCCAGCAAGGCGTGCTCCGTCTCCATGGCTGGCCAGATGGTCTTTTTCTACACCTATAATTTCCTGGGAAATTGTGACAGCTGAATTTGCCTGATGGAGCTCCAAATGGAATTTGCAAAATGTGTATTCCTGTGGGTTGGAGCGAGAATAAATCTCTCACCCGGTCAAAACATTCATTTCCCTTTCTCTAGGAACAAAGCCGGTACTCAGTCAGTATTGTCTCATTGGAGGGGTATGGGTGGGATGGGTGGTTAGATGCAGGTATAGGTGGGTCGATAGAGTGGGGCTGATAATGAGGGACAGTTGGGAGGCTGACTTCAGCCTTCTAAGAGTGATGGGCAGAGGAACATAGGAGGGCCACGTGGAGGAAAGGAAGGGCTAAGTGGATTAAAGAGTGACTGGACAGAGGTTGGGTAGATGAATTCAAGGACCAGTAAAGGAGATGTAAAAAGAGGTCAGGGGGGCTGAGAGATGGCTCAGTGGTTAAGAGTACTGACTGCTCTTCCAGAGGTTCTGAGTTCAATTCCCAGCAACCACTTGATGACTCACCACCACCTGTAATGAGATCTGGCGCCCTCTTCTGGCCTGCAGGCATACATGCAGACAGAACACTGTATACATAATAAATAAATAATTAAAAAAAAAAAAAAAGAGGTTCAGGACTGGTGGGAAGCGAATGGAAGGCTGGGTGGTAGAGAAACAGGAGGCCAGTGCTGGTACTCCTTTGAATGAGAGACTTGGTTGTCTTTGTTAGGAAGAGCCCTTTGATGTCCTTGTAAGGAAGAGCCCCCTGAGACAGGGTTTCTCCTACCTTGACTCTTCTGGAACTTGCTTTGTAAACTAGGCTGGCCTCGAACTCACTGAAGTCCACCTGCCTCTGCCTCCCAAGTGCTGGGATTAAAGGCACGTGCGTGCCATCACCTTCCAGCTGAAGGTAGTCTTTCTGATGAAAATATAGAGACCATGCAATGTGTCTGGGTGTTGGGGAAGCAGGGACTGATAATCAAAATGGCTGGTCTGGCTGTGGGGGTCCTCAATTTTTCTTTTTTTCTTTTTTCTTTTCAAGACAGGGTTTCTCAGTAGCTATGAAGTCAGTCCTGGAACTTGCTCTGTAGACCAGTCTGGCCTCAAACTCACAGAGATCCACCTGCCTTTGCCTCCTGAGTGCTGGAATTAAAGGTGTGCGCCACCACTGCCCGGCTTGGTCCTCAGTTTCTTGGATGTTCCAGTGTCTGTAGAAGCTTCCACCGAGGCAGCTGCCATCCAGAGCACTGGATGCTTAGAGGCACTTGTGGTCTGGATGAACACCCGCCCTGGGACTGCCCAGTGAGCGATGTCTCAGACTGTATGGGGCAGGGGCACCCTCTGCAGAGACAGATCGAGTTCCATGATTTCTCTTGTGTCGACACCTCTATGCCTTAAGGTCAGCCTAGAAAGTAAATGCAAACAGCTCTGTTGAGAGCACTGGAGAAAAGAGGCTCCATGTTGAGATCCTGGTTCAAATCCCTCCTCTGTTAGTCAGAACCTTGGTCACGTCCCTCTCTGATGGAAGAATTCTAGGCAGAGAAACTGCAAGTGCAAAGAACTAGGAGGGACATACAGCCATGGAAGGAAGCTGTGCCAAAGGGGGTTTGCTTGGGGGAGAATCTGTCATTTTTTCCCTTTTTTTCATTTCCTTTAAGACAGTGGTTCTCAACCTTCCTAATGCTACTGCTCTTTAATACTGTTCTCCATGTTGTGGTGACTCCAGCCATAAAATTATTTTTGTTGCTACTACATAACTAATTTTGCTGTTATGAATTGTAATGTAAATATCTGCGTTTTCTCATGTTTTTAGGAGACCCTTGTAAAAGGGTCATTTGACAACTTCCCCCAAAGGCATCATGACCCACAGGTTGAGAACCACTTCTTTAAGGGCTGGCGTTGGAGCCTGGGGCCTCATTCATGTCAAACGGTGTTCTTTTTTTTTTTTTTAAAGATATTTATTTATTATGTATACAACATTTTGCCTCCACGTATGCCTGCAGGCCAGAAGAGGGCGCCAGATCTCATTACAGATGGTTGTGAGCCACCATGTGGTTGCTGGGAATTGAACTCAGGACCTCTGGAAGAGCAGTCAGTGCTCTTAACCTCTGAGCCATCTCTCCAGCCCCAAAACGATGTTCTTTCAAAGAACCGCAGGTCTGAGTAGGAACTGAGTTCCACAAATGGCTTTGAGGTGGCAGAGTGACAGGGTTGCATCTAGATTTAGCTAGATCTTTGCTGGCTATGAAAAGCAGACTGAAGGGCAAGACTGAGGCTGTTGAGGAACTCAAGGTGGCGGCGGAGCTAGGTGTGCTCAGAATCTGAATGTGGGTTCTTGAACTTGCAGGCAGGTAGGATGTGCAGAAATTCACACCAGAGTCCATCAGAGATGCTTCTGCCGTTGACCAGCGATGACTGGGAGTACAAGAGACGCTCTGTTCCCTTGTGATTTAGAAGGGACTCTGGGCCCAGGCTCTGTTGCTCCTGGCCTTAGTTCCCTGCACCTGTGCTTTCCTGTCAGCCCCCAGCCTCCAAGAACATGCTTTTCAGGGACAGTCAATTTCCAGAAGCCTTGCTACACCCTTCTAGGCGCCTCTCTGCAACCTCTTGCATGGTCAGTCCATGGCCCTCCTTCTACATCCTGGGTATGTGGCTAGGGTTGGCAGCCTCTCAGGGTTTCATCTGCTGAGTTCACCTCAGAACTGGTCACTGGAATTCAGCAAAAGTGGCTTTCGTAGAGCTCATCTCCAAAGTGGGGGAGGTACTCTTGTTTCCCGGACATGTTCAGAGGAGAGTCCTGGCAAACAGTCCTGGGGCTGGGAGAGTGGGTGAGGTAGAACACGGAGGAACAGTATCCCCTTTATCAGCACTCTGCAAGTTGTTTTGAGCCCATGCAGTCTGACCTACACAGCACAACAGACATCTGGAACACTTTCCACCCAGCTTTTCGTCATTGATCCCTTCTCTTGTTTCCCTGTAGAGCTTCCCAAGGTCTCCATCAAATACACCGGACAAGTGAACACCCCCACTATCCAGACAAGGAATTGGGTACCATAGAGGCACACGATTGGTGCAGGACCACTTGTGCCAGGAGGCCTAGATCTCTTGACTTGTAAGACTGACAAGCTAAGGCTCTGCACTACAGCCCCTCAAAGGCAGCCCGCTTTCCGGGAGCCTATGGACAGTCAGCTGCTACTGCTCTTTAGACCACCAGGGGGCAGCAGATGAACGTCTGCCTGTCAGAGTAGTCTGTCCCAGACCTAGTCTGGTCATGGTGAGTTTCCTGGTGAGGCGGGAAGGTTGAGGTCAGGGAGGGTAGAGATCTCTTTCCTGCAAAGGAGCTCCCTGGGTACAGACGCCCAGGCATGAAGGGAGCAGGATTAGCAAGGTGCTCTGCTTCCATCCCCCCACCCCCGCCTGTGTTGCAGGGTACTGAGTGACTTTTAGGGAGTTGCTGGAGGGTCTGCCTGTGGCCCTGTGCTTTGGATGATTTAATCCTCTCCCTACCTCCCTGCAGCGGGTCCTTTCTCTGAGGCTATTCAGAGATGAAGTGGTACCTTGGCAGGAGCTAGCCAGTTATTCAACCTGACTCTGTCTGGCGCCTCTCTTGACCCCTAGTATGAGGTTTCATGCTTCCTCTTTAGGTGGGGAAGGGGTGAACTGACTTCCTGCAGAGGCCATTCCAGGGAGGACGCTCCGGGATGCAGGTGACAGTCTTGGTGTGTGCATCGAGGTGGGATCTGCCATCCTGCCCTGGGCTAGGTAAACTGAGGGAGACACAGAGACTGACATAACGATGACCAGCCCACAGAAGATCAAATCAGGAGGCTCTGGTGGGCTGGTCACTCCCATTTCTCCCAGCTCCCTTCCAGGACACCAGTTTCCGAGAAGGCTGGGCTTTGTGGTATTTCCCATGGGTCCTGATAGATGAGTCCGTAGCAAAGTAACCAATTGCAAAATCAGTTATTGATGCTTTGAAGTCCCCCCCCCCCCACTGTCACGATGTCCTCAGGACACCAGACTGTCGATCCTGCCAGCACCTCTCACCAGGGAATCTAGGGAGGGGGCTGCTTGTGACCGCAAGTGAAGGATTTTTTTTCCTCTTTCCCTCTTCGGGAGACGGGATGTCCTGCGGATCCTGACAAGGACATTAGACTGGAAGCGTACTCTGGAAGACTTGAGCCCATTAACCAGATTGATGGGGCCATAGGGGCGTGATTGTGTAGCCCAGCTGGATGCGCGTTCCCGGGTCTGTCTTTGCAGAGGTCCGTGCAAGGGCGGCGCGCTACAGGGGTCACCTTTTAGTCTCTAACGAGGTGCAGAAGCATCATCACTCTGCAGGAGAGACTGCCGGCCTGGGTCCACGTGCACCTAACGGAAAGTCGCCAGCCCAGAGCCTGCGCTACAGCCCCGCCCTCCCCAACTTTCGCTGGCGGCCCCGGGGCAGGAAGTGGGAGGGCGGGTTGGAGGCGGTGCTTGGGTCGCGTGGGAGGTGCCGGCGAGGATGCCAGTTCCGCCCCCGGCCCCGCCCGGCCGTGGCCGCGCCCCCTGCATCCCCAGCGCCCGGGAGCTGCTGAGCCTCAGAGTCCCAGCGCCCCGCGACGATCGCAGAGCCCGCGGGCCGGGCGAACAAAGCGCCGGCGGCGCCGGCAGCCCAGGCGCCCGACGCACGGAGCGAGCGACCCGCTGCGCCTTTGTCTCGGGCGGGGCAGGAGCGGTGGCCGGTACGGGGCACCCCGAGCACAGAATGCGGCGCCCAGAGGGGCGGATCGAGGAGCGCTGCTGCAGCAGGAGGCGTGGAGCCCGGACCGGAGCTCAAGCGGACTTGTGTGTGTGAAGGGGGTACCCGGCGCGCTGCCCCGCGAGCGCCTGGTGGCCGCACGTGGGCGGGAGCGACTGCCCGCTAGTAGCCCGAGGAGGAGGAGGAAGAGGAGGGCCGCGCGGCCGCGCAGCGGGGACCCGGGGCGGCCTGCGCGAAGCCCCGCCCCGGCCGCCTAGCCCCGCGCGGGCGGGCGGGATGCCCCGCGGTCACCGCACTTTAGCCAGAGCGCTGCCCTGAGAGAGCTGGTCCAGCGGCCGCGGCGGCGAGCGCACGGGCGCCGCGGGCGCCATGGAGCAGTGGCGGCAATGCGGCCGCTGGCTCATCGACTGCAAGGTCCTGCCGCCCAACCATCGTGTCGTGTGGCCCTCGGCGGTGGTCTTCGACCTGGCGCAGGCGCTGCGCGACGGCGTTCTGCTGTGCCAGCTGCTGCACAACCTCTCCCCCGGCTCCATCGATCTGAAGGACATCAATTTCCGGCCGCAGATGTCCCAGGTGAGGGTCCGGGCGTGTGAGCTGCGGGGCAAGCTGACTGGAGCGCCGAGGTGGCGGCCGCGGGAGGCCCTGGCGCCCTGGTCCGAGCGACTGGTTTAAGGGCCAGTGCAAAGGGCGGCTCGTCCCTGTCTCCGCTTCCCGCTCTAGCGAGCGGCGAAGGCGCGAAGTTGGCCAAAGTCCCCCAAGCCTAGGGCACACCACTACTGCCACGGGGACCGTTAGTGTGCGCCGGCTCCCGGGTCTGCTCTGCCTCGTGGAGAACGACTCCAGTCTCGGCGTGGCGCCCAGCACTGCAGTCTCGCTGTCAGGCCCGGGTCCCCGAGTGTCCCTTCGAACCCGGTGCATGCCACGCTGGGGCCGCGTCCTCGGGCTGCGCGCCTAGCGGCCGGAGCCAATGGAGGATGAGCTGGAGCGGTGGCTGCGCTGGCCCAGGGCGCGGCGAAGGGGCCGGGCCGGGCGGGGTGCGCGGGCCGAAGGGAGCGGGAGGGCCGGGCGCCGCCCCCTCTCTGGCCTGCGCCTCCTCCGGGACCCCAGCCCGGAGCGAACTGCCTCCGGGCCTTCCTGGAGGGCCTCTGGGAGGGAGTCCCCTTCGTCTCCTCACCGCCCCCCACTTCGGCCGTCGCTCTAGTGTGGCCTTTGTGGAGGCCGAGACACGCGTGTGGCCGCAGGGCAGGGCAGGGCAGGGCAGGAACACGTCCACTCCGCTGACTGGAGCTGCTTTTCTTGGCTCCTTGGAAGGAACTTGGCCCAGAGTTAAGGAGATTCGAGGCATGTGGCCTGCCTTCCGGGGGTCCCGGATCCCCCCGCCCGACCGCTCTTTAAAGGGATCCTGGCAGGCGGAGGGAAGAGCAAGGCAGCTCTGGTTCAGCCAGTGCTATCCAGGTGCGACCCGCCCACTTCGCAACTCCAAGTGGACGCCGGGTATTTTCTACCCGGACTTCAGGAACCGCTGTGTCTGGGGGCGGGGTGGGAGTTTGTGAGAGTCACTGATCCCAATATTCTGGCGGGTTCCACCCCTCCCCCCTAAAGCCTCTGCCCTTTGGCTGTGCCTGCCTTTCCAAAGAGATGGGGCCAGCTATTTCCCGTTTGACAAAGGGGAGCCCCAGAAGGGAAAGAGAGGGGGTGGTTCTACCATTAGTAGAACCCAGAGAGCCAGCTAGAGTCCCGAAAGGTCTGCGTGACAGTGTGCCGAAGTGGCACGCTCCAAGGGTGAGAGGTCTTTAAGAGATCTCGATGTGTGCGTCGTTCCTCCACCCTCCACGTTGGGACGGAGAGGCTGCGGAGTTCTTAACCTGTTTCACGACTCGAGGAAGGAAAGGGAGGGGCGACTCCTGCACACAGCTGGATCTTGACTCCCCTTTCGCCGTGGGCTGACCCTGAACTGCTGGAGGCTGAGGCTGGCTTGCTTCTGACAGGTTCTGCCACCGGTCTGGAGGCTTGAGCCTGACCCGGGGTGGGGGTGGGGTTAAGAGAGTGAGGCTGATTGGCAGGGAGATTGGGAGGAGCTGTGCCTGATTGGGGAGTGGCTGGTTCCTGTGATTTGGGCTGGATGGGATGAAGGGTGCTGGCTGGGGCAGGCCTCAGGGTACAGTCCCTGTGTTGGAAATTTCTAGTCGACGTCAATTGTTGGCGACTAGATACCAGTTTAGAGGGTTGGTCTTCTCGCTTGTCATTTTGTGTAGGCTGGTCTGTCCCACGGTCTCCACATTGCAGGTGCTCTCTGAACCTTCACGGTATCTGGCCAAGTTTAGCTTCATGGCCCTGTGTGTATATTCATAAGGAAAGAAACAACAGTCGTGGCCAGGGCTGGCTGTGCAGCGGCTGGGGCGAGACTTCTCTCTGGGTGCTTGCTCTTTGCTACAGGGAAGCTCACATTTCTGATATGTGGGGAAGATGTTATCTCGGTTTGTGGTTGCTGGAGCGCAGAAGGAATCACAGCTGCCCTTTCCGGGACTGCCTTGGTCTAGACACAATCTGTAGAGTGCTGTACCACCTCTGATCTGTAGATAATAGTGAAAGCTCAGAGAGGTCCACAGATGTGCCCAGGTCACCCAGATGGTATGTGACATAACTAACTAGCTTGTGTATGCATAGCTTCCTGAAGAAAGGGTAATTTCAAGACTTCCCTCAGCTGACCTGCAGCCTTGCTGACTTCTCTGGACTTTCTCTGGGACCTGTGGGCTCTCTGTGGTGATAGTAGGAGCATGCCTGGTTTCCCTGGACATCTGGATCCTTTATGGGGGAGCAAGCTGGGCCATTTGGCAAGGCCTGAGAGTGCATTTCCTTTCTCTCTGCTTGTCATGTGCCAGAACATGTCCAGATCATTGGTCTCTGATGTCCCCTGTTCCTTGAAGGCCACATGGCTTCCTGGTAAATCTTCAAGACTCAGAGTTCCCATCTCACTTTGAGTTTATCTCAGCTGGACTGGTGGATCTAGGGGAGCATAATGGCTTTATTTATTTATTTATTTTGAGACAGGGTCTGACCGTAACATGGACTGGTAGATTAGACTGACCTGGAACTCCCAGATACCTGCCTGCCTCTACCTCCCAAGTGCTGAGTTGAAAGGAATATACCAGTACGCAGGCCTGGCAATAGGCATTTATTAAGCATCTTTTGTGTACCAGTGGTCATGGAGAGACACTGACTGCCTGCTTTGTTGTGTCCTCTTGGGTGAACAGGATATACTTTGTTTTACTCCAATGCCTGGAAGTCACTTTGGGCTTAATTAAGCTAATTAGGTATGGTCACTAGTTATTGATCCTAGGAAGGGACCTAGTGGAGTTAAAGTGGTCACAGTGTGAGTTCCCAAGGGTGCCTGTGTCAACTGTGACAATCCACATGTTTACTCTGGGGAGGCCTCTTAAAGAGGGGCCTCTTTCACCTACCTCTGACATGTTCATAGCACTCTGATGGCCTTCTCCCTTTAGGACATCGATGGTCTGTCTGCTGCAGGGACCCAGCATAGATCTCTGAATACCTTGGCTTACCTCCAAGAGACCTCCATGTCCTCCATGCTCCCCCTTTCCCCTGACCCTCCCACCTGGTACTGTTTGCCTCTTCCCTGTGTTTTTCCTTTTGTGCCCACCACAAGTTTACTTACTGACTTCCTTCCAGCCTGGTTCTGGTTCTTTTTGTTTGTTTGTTTGTTTGTTTGTTTGTTTGAGACAGGGTTTCTCTGTGTAGCCATGGCTGTCCTGGAATTTGCTCTGTAGATCAGGTTGACCTAGAACTCAGAGAGTTGCCTGCCTCTGCCTCCCAAGTGGGATTGCCACCACTGCCCTCCCAAGTGGGATTGCCACCACTGCCCAGTTCCGGCCTGGTTCTTTAGCTCAGCTGGTTTAGGGGCTTCTTCCTCTTCCAGGAATCTTCCTTGACTGATCTTTCCTGTCCTGAGCCTTGTTCTGGGCTAACTCTGCTCAGGTATATGTCTCTAGAGTTGTACTTTCCACACTCTATCTTCCCATGAAAACCCCTTGCCGCCTGCTCACCTGGACTCAGGTCCTGGGGATTTAGATCATGAAGGGTGTTGCCACCGAGTGTGGTCTTGGGTCTTCTCCAGGCAGGGCTGCATCCTTGCTGACTCCCTTCAGCCTGGCCTCCCGTGCAGAGCGACGTTCTTCCCTTTTACTTTTCTTCAAGGAATAAATTCCTCTGCCTGGCTCCATGTCACAGGGGTGGGTGGAGCAGGAGGGGAGCAGGCTGGCCAGGGTTCCCATGAAGTCTCAGAAGCCTGGGCAGCCAGTGGGTATGGATGAAATGTTTTCTGATTGAGAAAGAAGCCATTGGACGGGTACCCAGTTCCTTGAGTGTATGTGTGGAGATTCTGTTGGAGAGGGTGAGACTCAAGACACAGGGGTTTGGGGAAGAAGAGAAAGGAAAGCTGATGCTCAAGGAAGCCAGGCAGATTTAGAAAGATTTATTCATGGGTGTGTGTGTGTGTGTGTGTGTGTGTGTGTACAAGAGTAAAGATGTCCTGGAGGTCAAAAGACAGTATTTAGTCCCTTGGAACTGGAGTTACATACAGCCAATTATGAGTTGCCTAATGATGTGGGTGCTGGGAACCACTCGGGTCCTCTGGAAAAACAGCAGGTGTTGCTTAACCAGTGAGCCATCTTTCCAGCTTCAAGCCCGGCACTTTTCCATTCTGAGAATGGCTCTGACTCTTGGCCATTGCGTAGTTCAGACCACTTTCTTGTGGACTCTGAGGACTCCATGCCCTTAACGTCCAGTGCATTCCAACAAAGTGTGCACTCTGTCACCACAGCACAGCTGTCTGTATCAGAGGCAGTGACTACAGGCAAGCCACCTAGGTGTCCTTGTTAAGTCCTTTCCAGCAGAGGTGACCTGGGATCTTCAGCTGCATCTCTCTGCCCTAAGCCTCTTCCAGACCTTCTTTCATTGGTCTCTAGACCAGGGTGCAGGCTCCCTGGATTTGGGTTTGCCTGATGCCTCAGGCTTAGACTCAGGCTGTGCACCTGCTACCCTTTCCCCTTGGATCACAGCAGGTGGCCCAAGACTCAGCCTTGCCTGTTGACTGGGGATGTTGGAGTTTAACTACTTGATTATTGGGGAACCTAGGTTTTAAGGAGGGCTTTGAGAAGAGGTAAATATTGATTTCACCTCTCCCTCCCCCCTCCTCTCTTCCTCTCTCCTCTCCCCACTTCTTTCTCTCTTCCCACCCTGCATGGGTTATGTTTCCTGTTTTATTCTAATCTGCTCCAACCATTATTTACCTCGGTGCTCACATTGTCTGAGGCAACAGTGGGAACTGGTCCAGGTTGGCGTCTGTATATCTCTGGCACACTCCCAGTCATTCTGGGAGCATCGCTGACTTGCTGGCACAAGATGTTCTAGGCTCATCTGTGTGTTCCTTTGTCCTAGCTCAGGAGTTGGCCTCTGCTTCAGTGGATGTAGCTCCTTGGTAGGCGAGGGATCTACAGAGACCAAGATGAGGAAGGCTGTGTGTAGGACTCCTGCCTGGGTCTTCTTAAAGTTTACCTGGGTAGATGCACGTGAAAGCACACATGTATATGTGTGTCCGTGCACGTCTGTGTATGCATGCATTCTGTGTGCATTTGTGTTCTATGTATGTTAATGCTGCCAGTGCTGAGTCCCATCTAGGTTTACACAGGACTGGAGAGATGGTTCTGTGGTTAAGAGCTCCTGTTGCTCTTGAGGACCTGAGCTGGAATTCCAGCACCTGTGTGGGATGGCTCTCAAAGGGATCCAACACCCTTTACTGGTCTCTGCAGGTAGCTGGATACATGTAAACACACACACTGCACACACACACACACACACACACTGTCTCTCACACACATGTGATAAAAAGGTCTTTAGATGTATACATTCTTGGTGGTCATAACAAAAAGTAACAAATGTGTAATATTAATTTAACCCCCCCCCCCCCCCCGCCAACTCTGCTCTTTTTTTTTGGTGACAGTCTCACTGTATGGTCCTGGCTGCCCTGGAACTCACAGTGTAGACCAGACTGGCCTTGAACTCACAGAGATCCATCTGCCTCTGTCTCCTGAGTGCTGGATTTAAAGGCGTGCACCACCACTCCTGGAAAGTTTATTATTATTATGTGTGTATATGGCGTGCATGTGGGCAGGCATACCACTGTGTGTGTATGGAGACAACTTTGTGGAGGTGGGTCTCTCCTTCTGCAGTTACCTGCTGTGTTCCAGGGATAGAGCTCAGGTCGCCAGGCTTGCGCAACAAGCACCTTTACCCCCTGAGCCTCCTTGCCTACTCTGTAACACTGATTTTAATGACATATTTTACTTAGGTTATGCAGTTTTCACAGAACACCCCTGAGAGGGTGAAAGTCAGATCTTTTTTGGGTGGAGATGTGTATGTATAGAACCCAGCTTCGTGCAGGGAAGGTGAGGGGTGTGGAGTGTCTGAAGGATTCCTTGGGGCACAGGTAGTGGGAGCAAAGTGGGAGAAGTGATTCTGGGTGCTAGTGTGTCTGCATGGCACTGTTGGTGATGCTCAGGGCGGCTGCAGTGTCTGGGTCTAGCATCGCCCCTAGGCCCGGGTCTGATATCTGCACGACAGACTGTGCGAGCTATCAAGCAGCGTCTGCTAAAGGGCAGGCACACTCAGCACTGGCGTGAACTGTTTGTGTGATGTATGTCAATTAAAAAAAAAAACCTGGCTTAGCCAGGGTGCTGGTGAGAGGCAGCTGAGGGCCAGGTTGGAGGCCTTTGTGAAGAACTGCCTGTCCCTGCTTTGGTCCCTGGGGACATAAGCTCAGTGAGCTGGGAATGGGGGGTGGGGCTGTCAGGCTGTGCCCTACTTGTGGGGGATCTGACAAGGAAAGTGTTCCCTCTAACCCCAGTTCTCAGTTGAGTTCTTTCTTGCTTTGGGGGTTAGGTAATCCAAGATGTCCCAAACTCTGAAGGAAGCGCTTATCCTTTCAGAAGCCATGGAGCCTCTGGGCAGTTGGCAATGTGATCTCTCTTTTGAAAAATTGTTCAGTTTATTTTTTTACTCATGTGTGTGCTTGTGTGTCTATGTGTGTGTGTATGCCCATGTGTACAGGTGCCTATGGAGGCCAGAGCGGGTGTCTGATCTTCTAGAGCGGGCGTTGCAGCTGGCCTGTGTGAGAGCAAGTTCTCTTAACCACGGAGTTATTCCTCTAGCCTCCCTGATGCCTCTTTTGAAAACACTCATGAGAAAACCTTTGTCACCTGGTCCGTTCCTTTTGTCTCTGTGTCCAGGAGATGTATGTGGGTCCAGGAGCACAAACTCAGAACAGAGACAGTGCAGAGTGAAGGGCTGGGTGGGGCTGGTGGCTGGTGGCTGATGTGACAGGACCTTGTGTTAAGCAGATGCAGGTCATAATCTCCCCAGTTAGGGCCCCCCCCATTACCTGGCTTCCCTTCCCACATTCCTTGAAAACATTTTTTTCTCCCACACCGTAGCCTGGCCATCCATCTTTATCCTGGAGCAGGGTAATCAGTGTTTTCTGTCAACTTAAATTGGAATATTTTAGACCTCATGGGCCAGGTAGCCTCTGTTGTACCCGCCCCCCCAACTCTGCCCTTGTAGCAGGAAGCTGTAGCTGTACCTGGTCTTTGAACTGAGAGCGAGACTGTGCTCTGGTACAATATGTTTATGGAGTTAGAATTTTGAATTTTATAAGGTGTCCATTTCAGCCCTTAAAATATAACTTTTATTAGGAGCTGAGACTGTAGCTTGGTGGCGTTTGCCAGGCCCTGGGTTCCATCCCTAGCACCACAGTTCTCTCTCTCTCTCTCTCTCTCTCTCTCTTCTCTCTCTCTCTCTCTCTCTCTCTCTCTCTCTCTCTCTCTCTCTCTCTCCTCTACCTTCCTTAGCTTGTAGGATGTACAGTGCGCTGTCTGGAAACTTATTGAGACTCTGTCTTAAAGAGTGTAGGGGCTAAGAATATAGCTTAATGACAGAGGACTTGCTTAACATCCACAGAGCCCTAGGGTCTATCGCTAGGGGGGAAATATCAACTGCAAGTCGTGTGAGACCAGGGCTGGGACTTGTAAGACCAGCATCCACCAAGCAGTTAGTGACACAGGCCTTTAATCCTAGCACTTGGGAGGATACAGGACAGTCAGGGATACACAGAGAAACTCTTTCTCAAAAAACCAAAATAAATTAAAAAAAAACAAAAAACAGCATCTATGCATGGGGAACTGAGAGTCCCAGGGCCTGTTGACCTCTGCTTCAGGTCATTCCCTTCTGCCCTGGTTGGTTTTTCTCTCAACTTGACACAAGCTAGGGTCATCTGGGAAGAGGACTCTCAGTTGAGGAAATGCCTCAGTCAGATGGCCTGCAGGGAAGCCTATAGGGCGTTTTTCTCTTGATTAATGATTGACATTGGATGGTCCAGGTCAGCCCTCTGTGGGCAGTGCCATCCCTGGGCGGTGGTCCCGGGGTGTTTAGGAAAGCAGACTGAGCAAACCAAGGGGATCGACTCAGTAAGCTTTGCTTCAGTTCCTATCTTCAGGCTCCGGCCTTGGCTTCCCGAGTCTTGTGGCTTGTTACCTTACATCTTGCTTCTCCAGCAGCTGCTTCTTTCTCTCCTAACCCTGCCTTCTTTCTCTCTCTATCTCTGCTTGGATTTCCCAACTATCTATATTCAATCCTGCCATAGGCCAAAGTAGGCTTTTTATTAACCAATGGTAATAAAACATATGCTGAAGAGGGACTATAACCTGTAAGCCAAATAAACCCAAGTTGTTTTTGGTCACGGTGTTTTGTTTATCTTAGCAGTAGAAACCTAAGACACACCTTCCCAGCAGTTCCCAGAGTCCAGCTGGTCCTTCAACCCATTTGCACTTCCCTATCCTGAGGCTCACTTGGTGTCAGGTGTCTCTCTGGCACCTGGTGCTTGAACTAAGCCTCTGGCTGCCTCCTGTGGCTTCCCACTTCCTGGTCAGGTACCAGACAGTCCCTCCCCAGCCTTACCCTTTCTTTTTGTCCTGCTTTCCTGTCTCCCCAGGCCAGGTCGGAGGACTGGGGGCAGGGACTGGAGAGGGGCCCTTCACCCCACACTGGCTCCTCTCTGTCCTGCTCTTTGCTGCTGGTCTACATCATTTTGTGCCAAAAACCCTTGACAAGCTTGTCTAACAGGAAGTGCTGGACAAGAGAGAAATGCTGACCTGTTTTTTTTTTTTTTCTTGTTTCCCTGATGACCTCGGTCAGTTAGTGCCCTCAGTAAAGTGTTCTCCATGTGGAAGCCAGTCTGGTGAGGGTCCTTTGAACTCGGTTTCCTTACCTGAAATAGGATGGACTCTCAGGAGGATATTGTGGGGGATGTATGCCAGGCAGCAGGCTTGGCTGCCTCAGGATGCCGCATACCCTGCCCTTCTTTTATTGCTGCTTACTCCCGTGGTACCCAGATCTGTGCCGCATTGGACAGCCACCTTCCTTTCCCGTCTCCTTCCCTCCCCACCAGTGCCCAGCTGCAGGCCACCTGAGGAGGAGGCTCCTCTGGTCTTGTGTTCCTGGGTGAAGTCTGAGATGACCGAAAAGGCCTTCTGCTCTGTCTCTGTGGCTTCTTTTTGGACCGGACAGGCAGGAGATGGACGCACATCATTTCTGCTGTTAGTATGTTTCAGAGTTGCACCAGCCCTCAGCACAGAGTGGCTGGGTTGCAGCTAGCCAGGGGGATGGGAGAGAGCCTCCCGGAAGAGATGGCGCTTGAAAACTGGATGCTTTTTGTAGCTAACCCTGAGATAGGGGCTATCCAAAGAGGGGGCTTGGTGTAGACAGCAGCTTGGAGGCTTCTCCACCCTGTGCCTCATCCTAGATCATGGGGTTTTCTATGAATCTATATCCCAGAGGTAGGCAAGACACGGGTGGGTGGGATGCTGATGACCCTGAGTCTGTCCTCACTGCCTGACAGGGGTGTTCCCCTGGCTGCAGGCAATAAGCTGAGCCTTGGAGAGATGGGCAGTTTGGAACATCACAGGACTGGCGGCCTGTCTCAGGGCCAGTTGGAGATTGGGTGTGGGGGAGACCAACCAGGGCAGGATCCCAGTAGCCTGGGGAAGTAGCATTTGAGGCTAGACTCTTTTGCTTTGGCCGGCATGGGGGCTGTAGACTGGTGAACGAGAACTGTCAGCTCTGTCCTGTGAATTTATTTATTATTTTTTTTAAACCATTTATTTGTGTGCGCTTGGTGCCTGTGGAGGCCAGAAGAGGATGTTGGATCCCTTGGGCCTGGAATTGAGGGCAGTTGTGGCCTTCCATGTGGATGCTGGGAACTGGACCCAGGCCTTCTGAAGGGCAGTCAGTGCTCTTAACTGCTGAGCCATTTCTCTAGCCCTCCAGGGCGCACTTATTTCTTCACCACCCAGGCACTGAGCCTGGGTGGCTCGGGTCTTTTTAATGGCTGAGGGAGGAAGAGGTGAGGGGTCAGCTGAGGTTCTACAGCTGTGTGGGGACCCACACTTCTCACCAGTTAGGTCAGGCCTCCTGTCTCCGAACTCCACTGTCTTCCCTCCTGACTCTGCTGGAAAGCCTGCAAGACCTTTGGCAGGGTCCTCAGGCTGGTGGAGGGGGGGTGGGATGCCAGAAGGTCAGTGACTGAATCCAAAGGTGGCCTCAAGACTGGCTGACCTAGCAGCCTCTATCCTGGCTACATGGCTTTCTGGCGTATCCTTGACCTGTTTCCAGGTGGTGGGGAGGGGACTCACCTGGTCACTTCCTCAACCCTATTTACCAAACATCTGCCATTGAGCATTGGGCTGCAGAGATACCTCTGTATGTCGACCTGATGAATAGAGAAGGAAGCTGGTAGGAAGCTGGGGCTGGACCCTGCTACCCATATGGCCTTCAGGCTGGCCTCCTGGTCAGGTGATGGTGGCCCCTTGCCTTCTTGTGTTTCTTGGGAAGTTCATGTGCCCAAATGTTTCAGCTTCGCGGCACCAGCAAACAAGCAGGAATTTAAGGGTGTGGCTGGGGCCTGCTGGGGAGTGTGGGCTCAGGGCAACGCATCTTCAGTGTCTTCACTGGGCTTCTGTCTGCCAGGAGTAGCCGTGACTCCTGCCTTTGTGTTTCTGCACACGGAAGTCTCCTGTGCACTCCTCCCGCCTGTCAACATCCTCTGTGGAGTATGGCCTTGCCACTGCCACATCCGCTCCTTCCCCCAGGGCTGGGATCCTAGACCCCACCCACTCACACAGAGCTGACCTTATGCAGACCACTGGGGACCCACTGGCTCCATTCTGGACACTTGGGCAGGGTGTGGCTGCAGGCATGTCTCTAGGTGGATACCAGTGGAGCACCAGACCCTCTTAGCCCAAGTCTGATTCCTGCAGTACCACTTCTTGGAGATATTATATCTTTTTGACTGTTGATTCTGAGCCTTGCTTCCTCGTTCTCTGAGAGGGCTTTATAAGAGCCACTGAATAGAGTTTGGTTGAGGACTGATTGAAGGTAGCAGAGGGAAGTCACAGCTATGAGGATCGTCCGGACCTGGGAGGAGGGCTTTGTAGATTGGGTACCCCTACATCCCTTGCAGACTTGGAGCTGAGATTCCTCCCACTTAGCTGCTAACAGACCCAACAGAACTGAGTCAACTCAGGGCCCCTTGCTTGGCCCTAGTCATCCCCTGCCAACCCCCTCCCCCCAGCAAGGCTGAGTTCACACTCCGCCTGTGATTCCCCCTTCCCTGAGCACCCAGGGGCCCCCTGACTGCATAGTATTCTGTAGTTGTCACTGTCTTGGCTTCTGGATCCAAAAGATAAACAAGAATAGCAAACTCCGCAGTGGCGAGGAGGCGACAGGTCCGTGCTGAGGCTTGCTTGACCCGGGGCCAGACCTGACTGAGATTTCCTGAAGCCTGCCAGTCGCGGATTCATAAGGACAGACCCGGCCACAAACAGCGTTCTGTGCTGTGTGTTTGCCACTCTTTATAGAGTTTGTATAAGGATTAAAAGAATTTTTATAGGCCTGCTCTTGCTCTGGAGCCAACTCAAACCTGAAGCCCTTACTATCCCTCCTGGCTCCTTTTCCACACCTTTGGTTGTAGGGACAGTGCTGTCATGGGGTCCCCTCCCTCCACTTGCTAAGCCTTGGCTTTTCCAGGACCACAGCGCTCGCCCCCATTCCCGCTCCCCTTTGCCATCTGCTTAGGGTGTGGCGAGCTGCTTGCTCATCTTCTTTCATTAGCTGACCTCTCAAAACGTTGCTGTCGCCACCTTGGAGGGCATGTATTACCCATCAAGCCCGTCGGTGGCTGCACTGGGAGGGTTCTGAGGTAGGAGCTGGGAATGATCTTCCAGGATCAGAAGCCTGTACTCCTCAGGTACCCCAGTTGCCTTTCTGTTCCCTGTGCCTCCCCAGCCCTCCCTCTGCTGGTCTCCGTTTTAAATGTGGTGTCTCTTACACTGCATTTGCAGCGAAGCTCTTTTGATTCTCATAGTTGTCTTACACTGGAGCACACAGGCAGGCACAGGTGGTGTGGCTTTGGAGTGTGACTTAGGACTTCATTTGTTGGCTAATGAGAGGAGCTGTATGGTGTTGAGTCACCTCTTGGGTCTCACTGCTATGAGACGCTTCATCTTAGCTGTCCCCTCTTGATTCCAGAGCCTTATTCCTGCTGGCACTGGCACCCTAGAGGTCTGAGGCTCCCATTGTTGTTGTTGTTTCTCCTCCTCCTCCTCCTCCTCTTCCTCCTCCTCCCCCTCCCCCTCCCCCTCTTCTTCTTCTTCTTCTTCTTCTTCTTCTTCTTCTTCTTCTTCTTCTTCTTCTTCTTCTTCTTCTTCTTCTTCTTCTTCTTCTTCTCCTTCTCCTCCTCCTCCTCCTCCTCTTCCTCCTCTTTTTCTTCTTTGTTTTTATTTTTTTTATTGATATTTATTGAGCTCTACATTTTTCTCTGCTCCCCTCCCTGCCTTTCCCCTTCCCCCTTTAACCCGCCCCCAAGGTCCCCATGCTCCCAGTTTACTCAGGAGATCTTGTCTTTTTCTACTTTCTACTTCCCATGTAGATTAGATCTATGTAAGTCTCTCTTAGTGTCCGTATTGTTGTTTAAGTTCTCTGGGATTGTGGTTTGTAGGCTGGCTTTCTTTGCTTTATGTTTAAAAACCACCTGTGAATAAGTACATGTGATAATTGTCTTTCTATGTCTGGGTTACCTCACTCAAAATAATGTTTTCTAGTTCCATCCATTTTTCTGCAAAATTCAAGCTGTTGTTATTTTTTCTGCTGTGTAGTACTCCATTGTGTAAATGTACCACATTTTCCTTATCCATTCTTCCATCGAAGGGCATTTAGGTTGTTTCTAGGTCCTGGCTATGACAAACAAAGCTGCTATGAACATGGTTGAGCACATGTCCTTGTGGCACGATTGAGCATCCTTTGGATATATACCCAAAAGTGGTATTGCTGGGTCTTGAGGAAGGTTGTTTCCTAATTTTCTGAGAAATCGCCACACTGACATTCAAAGTGTTGTACCAGCTTGCATTCCCACCAGCAATGCAGAAGTGTTCCCTTTTCCCCACAACCTCTCCAGCATAAGTTGTCATCAGTGTTTTTGATCTTGGCCATTCTTACAGGTGTAAGATGGAATCTCAGAGTTGTTTTGATTTGTATTTCTCTGATGACTAAGGATGTTGAACATTTTCTTAAGTGTCTTTCAGCCATTTTAGATTCCTCTATTGAGAGTTCTCTGTTTAGGTCTGTACTTCATTTTTTTTTTTTTTTTTTTTTGGATTATGTGATCTTTTGGTGTCCAATTTCTTGAGTTCTTTGTATATTTTGGAGATCAGACCTCTGTCTGATGTGGGGTTAGTGAAGATCATTTCCCATTCTGTAAGCTGTTGTTTTGTCTTGTTGACCGTGTCCTTTGCTTTACAGAAGCTTTTCAGTTTCAGGAGGTCCCATTTATTAATTGTTTCTCTCAGTGTCTGTGCTGGGTTATATTTAGGAAGTGTTTCCCTGTGCCAATGTGTTCAAGTGTACTTTCCACTTTCTCTTCTATAAGGTTCAGTGTGGCTGGCTTTATGTTGAGGTCTTTGATCCATTTGGACTTGAGTTTTGTGCATGGTGATAGATATGGATCTATTTTCATTCTTCTACATGTTAATATCCAGTTATGCCAGCACCACTTGTTAAATATGCTTTCTTTTTTCCATTTGATATTTTTTGCTTCTTTATCAAATATCATGTTTCTTTTTCTTCTTCTTCTTCTTCTCCCCATCCCCCCCCCCCAGTCTTGTTTTCTACCCTCAGTGGGATGCAGAGGTTTGTGGTCTGGTCATATAAGATCATGGGTTCCCTGTCTCTCAACTTTTTTTTTGGTTTTTGAGTCAGGGTTTCTCTGTAGCTTTGGTGTCTCAACTGTTTAAGAGGGTAATCTGCCCAAGACCATTGTATCATATTCCCTGGTGTAAAGGCAGCTGGACAGGTATAGTCTAGCCACATGACATGTCCCCTCACTGAGGTGTGTGTGTGTGTGTGTGTGTGTGTAAGGCTCTGGTTCCTTATGCCCATTCATCCCTGTCCTGAGACCCGCCTTTCCTTTGCCCAGGTTCTTCCCACTCCTTGTCCTTCTTCCCATCCAGTCCTTAATGTATTCATTTGGCAGTTGGGAGAGGAGGAGCCACAGCTGCTTTGGTGAAAGAAAACGCCCCTTTATGGATCTGGGCTGTTGGTACCTCTTGGTGATATATTGCTCTACACAGGCTGACCCAGGGCACCCGTTTCCACCCTGAAATGTCCCTTCCCTTTGCTTGTTTGCACCCCAGAGCACACAGGAAGCCTGTCTGAGGCAGGGCAGTCGTGGAGACTAGCAGACTGCTGTGCTTCCCCAGGCCTCAGTTCCCCTGTTGCTTCAGTTGCAGGGCGGCTTCCACGCTCCGCTCCGCTCCGGTGTGCTCACCTTTCCACCCTCTTCCCTCTGTTGCTTTATCTGTTTATTTGAGGCAGCCTTTTACAGCTGTCTGGCTGAGGATGACCTTGAACTCCTGATTCTTCCGCCTCTGCCTGCCAAGTGCTGGGATAACAGGCCTGTGCTCTGGTGTCTGGCTCTTCTTGCCTTTCTCAAGCCTTCCATGAGCCTTCCTCGAGGTCTGAGCCCCTTCTCCCACTGAGTCTGCATTCCTGCCTAGCAGGTTGGGTGGGTGCCCCTGGGCAGCTGTCTGGGAATTCCATAGGATTCTCCTCTCAATCTCCAGAAGCCTGGAGACAGCTTCCCCTCTATGCTGGTCTCTGTCACGTCACCCATCCTCAGCCTGCACCTGCTACATGCGCCCTCCCCCAGCTGTCTGTCTTCTCCTAGGAAGAGAGAGAGAGGCCCCTCTTCCCAACTCCTTCCTTCGAGGAGCCGGGGCCAGACTCCACATAAATGATGAAGAAGGGTATCCCAGTGGGTGCAACTCTGGGGCCCTGTGCTTCCGGCTGTGAAAAGGGATCATCTTGTCTCCCACATGCCTCCTAGGGGGAGTAGGAAGAAGACTTGAATGGCGTGTGAAGTAGCTTGCCTTTGCCCAGAGCTGCTGTCTGGTGTGTGTGTAATTACTCTTGTGGTGAAGCCGCCCTGCCCTGCCAATGACTCTTCAGCTCCGAGCTGGAGCTCCGTGCTCTGGTTGACAAGTCCCCTCTTCAGCTGCTCCTAGAGGTGGGGCACGTTCTTGTGGGAGCAAGGCAGCCGCTGCTCCAGCTGCAGCTATCTGCTCCCCTCCCCGGCAAGCTCTGACAGTGACTGCTTTTAATAATGACGTGGCTCTTTGGGTGAATCTCAGTTTTTCCGAGATTAGTTTATGACGTAATGTCCTTGTACCCCACCCTGGAGCCCAGACCTGCCTTGGCATTTTTGGGAATGTGTACATTTGAGACTTACGGTGCAGATTTGGATGGTGGGATGCGTGAGCTTCTGGTCTGTTTGTTTAGCAGGTGCTGAGAACGCGTCGTAAGCAGAGGGTGGGGAGTGATAAACCTTGGCTGTGAGCTCCTCACCTCTGTTGTATGTTACGTGTGTGTACGTGTGTGCATGTGTGCATGCACGTGCATACACACACACACACACACACACACACACACACACACACACACTAAGGCTTGGCTGCTTTGTGCTGTGGACTTTCCAGGAGTGAGGTTCCTGGGATGAGGGTAGGTGGGGCTGAGTCATGGAGGACTCTGGGTTCTGAAGGTCGGTGTGATCTGCCGCTCCCAGACCCAGTGCCTGTCTGTGCCTCATTAGATTGGGAAGTGTAATTCATGCCCCCCCCCGGTTGTTTTTGGGGGGGTGTCTGTTCAGGGCCCTGCGAACCTCATTTTGCTCACCGAGCTGCATGTCCTATTGATGCTAGCGGATGAGGAGTTGTCTGTTCTGTTGGGGGATGCTGACTACCTCCCTGTTGAAAGCTAGGTTGCCCAGGTGGCAGACAGCCGTGGAGGAGGCCTCCTGATTGGGCTTCTGGGAATAGCTGGGGACCGCGGCTCAGCCCATTTCTTCGTCCAGCTGAATGGTTCGTCTTTCCCCCTTCGCTCCACCTGGTACTTGGCTCTACGTGGTACCTGGTCCTCAGGAATGAATTGTGATCGTCCCAGGTAGCATGGAAAATGGCCATCCTTGGCAAGAGGCCAGCTGTCACAGTCACAGCTTGCTGTCCCCAGCAGAGAGGCTCTGGCCCTCAGTCTTCCTTGGCTTTGTGTCAGCTGACCCCTGGGCCTCTTCCTCATAGGTGGGCAGCTAGGTAGACCATCCAGCCAGGATTGTGCGTCACGATGGAGGACACAGCTCAGGTGCTTGCCTCTGTAGAGTCCTTGGACCCAGCGAGATGCCTGCCGTACTGCCTGTCCAGGAGAGTTCTGGGGATTTCCAAGATGGTTCTAATGAGTCACTGAGTGGTCGTAAGGTGGACCCAGCACAGCACAGGGTGTCCCCTGCCTCTTTGGGATACAGTTTGAAAAGCTTTGGAAACTGAGGGTGAGCTCTGAGAACCTGCTTGATTTCACATCACAATGTGGCACTGAAACTTGGCTCCATGCACACCCTTACAGGCTTAGTGCCCGCTCTGGGAGGGAGGCTCCTCTGCTTCCTAAGATGAGGGATTTGTATCCTTCGTTGCCATCCATAATTCATGTGTTGGAGCCCTCTCTCTCTTGTTCCCTCCCTCTCTCAACTCATGTGTATAATAAAACTCCCCCGACCCCCTCCCGCAAAAAAAAAAGGAAGATAGAATGTCTACACATTACTCCCTCCCTTTTCATGCAAATAAACCTTGGGAGAAATTGGCCTGTCATCTCCTTGGGTGTATTTTGTGGTAATTTAACTGCTAAACGAAACATCTGTTAGCCAGCCAGGCCCAGGGAGAGCAGGGCTCTAGATTGCACCGACCAGCAGGGAAGTCATTTGTGTTTACTCTTCCTGGGGAGTGGCTTGCAGGCAGTGGGGTTGGGGTGGGACTGACACCCAGAGGCCAGGGTGCAGGGTGGGGGTGGGGAAACTAAAACATTTGCACTCAGCCCCTTGGGTCCCTGAGGACAAGGGCCCACTTCCTTTCTGCGGCTGGGTCAGAACTTGTGTTGGGCTATGTATGGTTGGGACTCTGGGAAGAAGCTGTCCCTGTCTCTGCAGCTTCATGTGAGTCTAAGGGACACTTACACTCAGGCGGAGTTTTCTCCCATGGTGGCCCGAAGTACAAGGCCCCTGAGCTCAGACTTGGCCCCACTGTGGACCTAGATTTGTGTGCTTGTGCCCAAGGTTCCTACCTACCCCAGTGTCTATAGAAGGAGGACTGCTGTGGGACTAGGTAAGGCTCCCTCCCCAGCCTCAGGCCCTTGTGGACCACAGCCCATGGCTCCCAGTAAGCACTCTGATTGGTTGCTTCCCATCCCTAGCTCTGGAAACTGCCTTCTTATATAATGTTTTGTCCAGGGGAGGGGTTGACAGTGAGTGCCTTGCTGTATGGTATAATTGGGGCGTCATACCTGTCTCTGTTGGGCACAGGTGGACCCTTAATGCCAATTTGAGGTGAGTGAGAACTTGTTTTCCATTTGAGGGTTCTGTAGGTTCTAGGGACAGACTGAGGAAACACAGGCATGACTTCTCAAGTGGATAGTGGGGAGGAGGCTCAGGGCTGTAGGGGTTGTGGTTGCTGAGGCCAGGGGTGCAGACCACCCTGTATTTAGGGGAGAGGACAGGAACTCCAAGCTACTGCTTTGAAGGATTCATGGCAGTGAGTCATGTGGGTGCCTTCATCCTTGGGAGGGTCATGAGAAGGTAAGAATGTGTTCATATTTGGTTCTAGAAAGTTCTGCTGGAGGTTGGTCTGTTGGGTATGAGACAGCGTTGGGTCTTTGATGGATGGGCAGTGGGTGTAAGCTGGGGAAGTAAAGGAACAGGCTATGAAGGAGTTTGTAAGAGGTGGATGAAGAAGAGGTCCCTGGTGTGGGGCCTGGGCAATGCCATGAATGCTAGGCTGGGTTCTGTCCTTAGGGTCAAGTTTTGTGGCTGGTTGAGGGGACAGGGAAGGCCATGGTCTCCAGGGGCTGTTCTGAGCTTTTGGAGGGTGTGTGTGTGTGTGTGTGTGTGTGTGCATGCGCGCGTGCATTCATGCATACTTTTCTGTATGCAGAGGCCAATGGACAATAGTGTCTTCTTCAGTGGTGCTCCACCTTATTTCATTTAACCGATGGAGCCACAGAGACAGACAAATATCCATCTTGGTTTTTTGGTTTGTTTTTTTTTTTGTTACAGGCTGCCTTGGCCTAGTAACAATAACTCATTGGATGCAGGTGTCTATAGACTTGAGTTCTATTCCTGGGACCCATACATGGTGCAAGGAGAGAACCAATTCCTATAAGCCGTCATCTGACTTCCGTCCATATATATGAGCGTACATACACACTCAACAAAAATAAAATTGGGAAAAAAAAAAAAACCCGTGGCCTCTTACCTCACCTGGGATCCTCCTAGCTCTGATTACCTACTTTAATTTATATAAAATCAGCCAACCTATCCATCTATCATCTTTCTATTCTCTCTCTCTCTCTCTCTCTCTCTCTCTCTCTCTCTCTCTCTCTCTCTCTTTTTGAGATGGTCTTACTATTTAGCTCTGGTTGGCTTGGATCTTAGTATATAGACAGGAATAGCCCTAAATTCACAGAGATGCGCCTGCCTCTGCCTCTTCAGTGCTGGGATTAAAGTAACGAGCTACCTAGCCTGGGCCATTAGAAATTATTTTGATGTGTGAATGTGTGTGGGTCCATGTGCATGTGTGTGCCTGGGTGTGTTTGTGGAGGCCAGAGGAGGCCATTAGGTGTCCAGTTCCATCACTCTCTGCCTACTGCTTTGAGACAGGGGCTCTCGATGAACCTGGAGCTAGGCTGGTAACTAGTGAGTCCTACTGATTCTCCCATTTCTGTTCCCTCCCGTACTGGGGAGGTCAAGACCACATCTTGCTTTAATGGTGCTGGAGAATGAACTCAGGTCTTCATGCTTGTGCAGCAAGCGCTTTACCCACTGAGCCAACCCCTCCCTCCTCTTTAATGTTGGTGTTGGGGATCAAACTTGGTTCCTCATGCTTTTACGGCAAGCATTTCAGTGACTGAGCTGTTTCCCGTTTCTTTATTGACCTTTATGTATATGTATGTGTGTGTGTTTGTTGTTGTAGTACAAAGCAATGGATTTTTAGTCTGGCATTTGTGTAGTCTGGCTTTGCTTTTATCTTTCTTCTCTTGGTAGAGCCGTGTTTACTGGACTCGAGCTAGCAGTGTAGCTGGGCATAGTGGCACATGCCTTTAATGCCACCCAGTACCAGAGAGGCAGAGGCAGGCAGTTCTCTTGAGTTTCAGGACAGCTTGGTCTACAGAGCAAATTCCAGGAAAGCCAGGGCTACACAGAGAAACCCTGTCTCAAAAAACAAACAGAAACTAAAACCAAACCAAACAAAAGATGGTGGCATGATGCTAGCTCAGCTGGTGTGTGTGTGTGTGTGTGCGCGCGCGCGCGTGCGTGCGCATTCAGGCTCAGTAACCACTTGCAGAGCCAAAGAGCTGGCTGTCAGTGGTGGGACTCATCTCTGGATTCTTCCATCCATTTGAACTAACAGTTTTGCATCCAGGTTGCAGTTCATTCAGGGCATAGCAGGTGTGAACTGCCGCTGCCTGTAGGTGCAAGCTGCCGCTCTCTGTAGGCATGAAATGGGCCTTAGGCTCCAGTTCCCAGGTGAAGGGCTCCTCCCCTGCATGTAGGTTCATTGATAGTGACAAGGTGGCATTTTTCAGAGCCCCGCCAAGCAGACTGAAAACTCAGAATAGCTTATCTGTTGTTTTTAAAGTGAGTGTTGATTATGTGAACGGAGTGGTTTTTCTTAAAAAGGACATTGCCTTAAATTGATTTTGGGGGCCTCTTTTATTGCTATTGATCCGCAAAGCTTCTGTCGGGAAACAAGCTCACAGTAGCTCTGCTGAGACTCACTTGATAGCCTCATTGATGTCACAGGGAGAAGCATTTGCTAAGACTGGGGTGACCGTACCTGGTCATGAGCCCAGAACTGGACACATGAGCTGAGCCTGGGCCACTGTCCTGGTGTGGTGGACCTGGAGCCAGCCTGGACTGAAGGATAGCATACGTGTTGTTACCCAACACTGAGTGTCAGGAATAAAGACTGAAGGGAGCCCAGCCATCTCCTTCTGTATCTGGAGCCCAGGCTGTGTAGTAGAGAAGTCTCTGGTTAGAAGTGATAGGTGCATATCCTGTGTGCCTCCAATCTCCAGGTGGTGTGGATGCTACCTTCTCCAGGACATTGGTGATCCCAGGGATATGGGACAATGTGAGCCAGGGGCTTATCTTCTAGGCCCTCTACCAACAGGGACCTGAGTGTCTATTACATGCCCTTAGTGAGCCTGAGCCTGGGACAGGGCTGCGATGGCTGTGTCCGCCCGAATATCCCTTGCCCTCCTGGTTACTGATTCTCCCTCCCTCCATCCCGCTGCTTGTAGCCTGGGTCACCTAGGCTGCTGATTGCTGAGATTCAGGCTCCCCGATGAACATCAGTGATTTTCTCTCTCTTCTCCTTCTCCTCCTCCTTTTTATTATTATTATCTCCCCTGCTTTGGTTTTTCGAGACAGGGTTTCTTTTGTATAGCCTTAGCGGTCCTGGGACTAGCTCCATAGACCAGGCTGGCCTCGAACTCATGAGATCCGCCTGCCTTGCCTCCCAAGTGCTGGGATTAAAGGCGTGTGCCACCACTGCCAGGCAACTCTCTCTTCTTTTTTTGTAGAGCCTCTTCTTGCCGGGTCTCAGGGAGGAGTGACCCTTCCCTGACTTCATCCTTTGTTTCCCACCAGGTCTAGTGGAGTCCCCGGACATGTAGGGTGTACTGTCGCCATTTATGATCCCGAGTCTTGCCCCTCACCTTGGCCACCTTCTTTGTAATCTGAAATGTCTTGGCTCCATGACAGCTGCTGACTGCTTGTTAGTCCCACATTGTCCCTATTGCTAGAGGTAATCAGAGCAAAATATGAGTGATCAGTAAAGCGATGCATAATAGCATTTGTTTTGGACCAAAGTGGATGAATCAAATCTCAGATCTCTCGACAAGGTTGGAAGGAAAAGAAGGCTTCATAAAAACATGAAGGAAAGAAAAGCAGCCAGGAAAGAACGATAAGAAACTGTTGAATGAGGGAGTGAAGAGGCGGAGCCAGGGAGGGGCGGTGGGAAACTGAAGGGTTACATTTGGTAACATTGAGTAAAATGAAAAGGAAGGTTGAAACAAACAAAACACTCAACTGGGATCTCTTGAAAGCCATCCACGGAATGAGAAGAATGGGTTGAGCTGATGGTGATGGGTTTTCGTCTCAGTTGCTTATCTAGGGGGCAGAGCTAGTGTTCGGAGGTCAGAGCCTTCGTGCTCCAGCTTTGCAGCCGCTTTGCTGTGGTGTGGAGCCCCCAAGCTCTGTCTGCCCTGTGGACGACTGAGGCCTTTGCAGTCAGGGGTGTTTATGAGGGCTTGAGCGGGTGACTGTGGTGAGCTGTTGCCTTTATTCTTGAGATGTTTTCTGGTTTTTCCAGACAGGGTTTCCCTGGGAAGCTTTGCAGCCTGTCCTGGAATTCTCTCTGTAGGCCAGGCTGGCCTCAATTTATGGGAATCCACTTGCCTCTGCCTCCCAAGTGCTGGGATTAAAGGCATATGCCACCATTGCCCTGTGGGATGTGACTATTGAGAGTTCATTCAGTGGGGTTCGGTGATGGCTGAGGGGCACCGACTGATTGATGCCTGTTGAGGAGAGGGTGTCCTCAGAGCTGGGTTGGGAGAGACAATGCTGATCTTGGTGTGGATCTTCACGGGAGTGGGAATTGACATGTTCTTTGGGCAGATGGGGTTCACAGGATGGGGACAGCAGTACTGCAGGGGACAGCTCACACTGGACCAAGTCTGGATAGTGCCTAGTGCATCTGCAAAAACTGGTCCTGGTTTAAGGGTACCTTTGAGGTTCCAAGATTTAAGATGTGAATGTTGATTTTTTTTCTTTTTTAGTCTGTCTTGACTCCCTGACACAGTGTTCTCTTTCCTTCGTCTGGACGTGATGTGTTGTCAGAGCTGCTCAAGAACATGGCTGCAAGAGAGGAACAGCTTGGGATCCCTGGGTGGGGGGGGGGGATGGGAGAGGTAGGAGGGGGGGATGGGGAGGGCAGGATTTGGGCAGAAGCAGAGGTGGAGCAGGAATATGGATAGAGCCTGAGTGGCCTCGCTGGGGAGCTGGGTCTGGATCCATGCCCCCACAGCTGCTGCCTGATATGGCAGGAGTTTGAGTGTCCCTCCCTGGTGACAGCAGTGGCAGGCTCCCCCTGTGCTCTTGATCAGGACCTCTGTCCTCTCAGAGAATGATCTGCTGCTTGCTGCTGTTGGGTTTCCGTTCTCCTGCTACCCTGGTTGCCCTGGGGATGGGGGCTGTGAGCATGCTCTGCTTCTCAGCACCTCTGAGTCGCTCTGCTGCTCTCTCACTTCCCTTGGTTGCTCCATCCCCGGCCCCCAAAATAACACCTGGGATGGGTCAGGGTGGGGTGGGGTTGCCATTCTCTCTGAAGGCAGATCAAGAGATTTTTTTTCATGCATGCCACAAAGTGGGACATGATGCAAATTTGATGGCCAAGTCAGTGAAGGGTGAGTGGACTGGGGAAAGTGGTGAGGAGCTGGGCCTGGTGTCCTGTGTGCTTAGCCAGAGGGTAGATAATGGTAGCCCTGGAATGTGGCCAGGGAAGGATATCCCGGATGAGGGTCATAGTACAGGGTCTTCAGAGCTGTGCATGGTGTTTAAGGTAAAGGGGGGAGGGGTGCTTGGCTTTCTCTGTTTCTTGCTCTGCCTATGGATGAGTTTGCTAGGGACCTGGAATTTGGGCTCTTTGGCCCAGACATGGGTATTTCTTTGCTGGAAGGAACCCTCTCTCCTATGTGATGCACACCTTTAATAAGCCCAGCTGTCACCCTCCTGCACCTGACTGGAGGTGAGGCTGTGTAAACAGTCTGGGTGTCCGCATGTAGGGAGACTGGAGAAAGAATGTTGGGCCCAGGCCAGGGCAACTACACCCACCTCCATGGTGAACTAGGGACACTGAGGTGCCAGTGAGGACCTTCTGGACCCAACATCTGGTCACTTCTTGTGTCACCCCCAGCTCCAGGCTGGGCAAAGCATTGCAGGGAGCGCCTCTGTGGTTCATGGCATTGCAGGACAAAGATGGCAAGTTCCTTAGAGTTCCTTTCTCTCTCTTTGTTTAGGAGAGGTTATTATATTGAGAGAAAAAGTAAAAACCCATCTTACCCAGGTTCCTTCCTTCCCTGTTCACAGGTGACAGGACCTGGGACCCTTCCTTAGCATATGCGACAGCCCAGATTGCAAGCCTGGGCCACTGTGTCCCTGCTTTACCAAGGTGGCAGTGACTATCCTAGCTCGGAACATGCTAGCAAGAACAGGAGGATGAGAAACCAGAATTCCTGGATGCCTTGGCAGGAACTCTGGTTGACTGTGGGACCCAGGGTGCCAAGGGCAGATGGGAGGCTACTGTTAGTACTTCCTGCCCTTCTCCTGACTTTGAGCAGATGGGGCCAGTACTGAAATACCAGCTTTGGCCCAGCTTTTTTACCCTGCCCTCTGGGCCTGGGTGGCCCCTCACATGCTGGGCTCCTTTGGACTGGGGCCTGCAGGTGAGTCTGCAGCTGTGACCATTCCTGACCTTGGCTGGCCCACCTGTTCCCCTGGCATCAGTGGAACCCTGCCCCTCACCCCTGCTTGGGTGCGGGGGCACGCTGAGGGGCCTGGAGCTAGTGGGACTGGAATTTCTGGAAAGTCAAGTGTTTCGCTGACTGTCAGGGTTTCATGGGCCTCTGAGAAAGGGAACCTTGGAGGCTGGCCTTGCTCCAGGGATCCCCTCCTCCCACTTCCAGCCCTGAGAAGAGCTATGGTCTAAGAGCCATACCTGCTTGTGGGGAAAAACCAGATACAAAAGAAGAAGCCACGAACTCATTTTGACCTGAGTCTAAGTTCCTGAAAGATTAGGGGAATTCCTCAGGCTGGTGGGGGTGGCAGTGTGGAGCTGTGCCCTTGTTCTCTCTCTGAAGACAGAAGAGTAGACAGGCTGTCCATTGACCTGGGAGGATCAGGGATCTGGAGAACTGAGGACGGAGGTCAGAGCAGCGCCCTGTGGAAGGATGGGTGGTGTGAGGGGACCAGAAATGTCACTGAGGGCCTGCTTTAGAGAGTTGGGGAAAGACCCCCTCTAAGTTCTGAGGAAGTCTTCCTGACTCCCTCAAGCTTTTGCCCTGCCCCTCCCCAACTCAGGGAATGATAGAGCTACTCTGTTGGGGTAACTAAGACTCTTAGGGGGCCAGGGACTTGCCCAGGGCCCCCTGAGAAGCCATGCTCAGCAGAGTTCTGTCCTGTGCCCTCTGCCTCTGCCATCTGGCCCTAATCTTGAGAGTGAAACCAGGCAGGAGAGGAGTAGATGAGGGTAATGCTCCTTCTGACTGAGAATTCCCAGGGTGCATTTCACCAAGACAGGGTACAGAGGTCTGGAGCAGTGGTCGCCACTGCTGACTGAACTCTGAGCTCCCAACTGTGTGGAAGTTTTTCCCCACATAACAGAGCCAGGAGACTTCAGAAGCAAAGTCTTTGGTGAACCCTCTAAGCCGGCAAAGTTGATAGTGACTCTCTGGGGCCTCAGCGAGAGACTGATCGGAAGCCTAGAAGCCCGAGGAATCAACTCAGAAAGCTTTTAGGATGCCCGCAGCTGGCATCATCCCGCAGAGCAGGACTCAGGTGGCCTCCTCTCTGCTCAGGTCCCCAGGGCGACCGTCTGTTGGGGCAGCAGAAAGGAAGGACATCCGTCTTTCTCTTTCCTAGCCCTGTTAAGCTTGTGTTTACTGTACATAGGAGTAAAATGAAATGGAATTGCATTTAAGAAACAGGAAAAACATGCTCACGTACCGTCGACCTCTTTGTAGTCCAAGGTTATTTCCCTGGGTTCTTAAAATTTTCTTTATTAGACACTTTTATTAGTCATAACAGAGGCACACACACACTTATCTAAGCGTGTGCACACACACACCTACTACACGCTTCCAGGTGTGCGCAGGTACCCACTTGTCCACACACACACACACACACACACACACACACAGTGCACACACACACCACATACCAGCATTCCAGCTATGCTCACCTAGCCGTGTCAGACACGGGAGTGGTTTCCCCATGAACTGAGGGGTGTGCAGCCTAGCTGGGAAAGATGAGGCTTAGGCTACCTGTAGCGGACGATGCCTTGAGTTGTCACGTGTGGGAGAGTCACCTGCTGGTGTAGGAGTGAGAGGACGCTTGCAGCAGCCTCCAAGTGCTCCACCCTCCCGGACTTGTTTACAGGCCCCTGATGGGGGCATTTTCTCCACCAGGTTCACTGTTTCCAGATGGCCTTAGCCTGTGTCACGTTGACAAAAGAACTGGCCTGCACACGGAGACAGCCACTGGTAGATGGGTCTGTGTGCAGCCAGGAATCATGGTCCCTGAGGGCAGGATTTCTCAGGAATGGGTGGTGGAGAAGATTTAAACCAGGATCTCTGCCTGGAAGCTGGTTATTCTTGTTCTACCCTTTCCTGGGTGACATACCACACCAACGGTATCTGCAGCAGAAGTGAGATATCGCGATGTCTGGTAGGGGAAGTGGGAGACTGGATCCAGGCAGGGGTCCCTTGTGGACTCAGTTATTCGGAGTCCCAGATGGAGCCTATCCTGGGCCCCCAGCTGGGTGGCCCAGTGTCTGGTGGGGACCTGTGAGCCATGTGGTGCTTGAGAGGGATGGGGTTGCAGAAACCAAGTTGCGGAAACCAGTTCTTCCTTGGAAGTCAGTCCTTTCATTATTGTTTAGATCTGAAATGTCCTCTGAATGTTCATGCGAAAGACTTGGTGGTCACTCCTGGGCTTTGGGGTCACGAAGGGACTCTGAAGACTCCAACATCAGGGGAGTGGATTGGGAGACTTTACTGGGAGGTGGAGCGGGGTGAGGAAGCCTTTTCTTCAAGTGCCTGGCTGCCTTGATGTAGCAGCTTCCCCTGGTCCCCTCTAGCCATGGTGCCTGGGCATAAGTCAGTCCCGAAGTAGTGGCCAGCTTCTGAAACCATGGGCCAAAGATCTTCCCTCTTTTAAGTTGATTTTCTCAGCTGTTTGTCACAGCAGCCGAAGCCCAACTGTCAACATATTCATTCGTTCGTTCGTTCATTCATTCATTCATTCACCCATTCACTCTGATGTTTGGTGAGAGTCTGCTGTGTTGAGTCTCTGGAGTGTGAGGTTAAAGGTCCCTAGGACTGCTTTGGCCCAGCTGCTCCTGGAGTGCCCACAGACTAGGACACAGGACAAAGGAATTTATGCGGTTTTTATGCTGGAGTCTGACTCCCAAACCAAGGTGTGAGCCACACTTCCCCTGGGGGCTCTGGGGAGGCTCTGCCTGGCTCTTCCTGCCCTGTGGCTTCTGGGCTGTGTCATGATAGTCTCTATAACTTTCTCACACCTTCTCTCTAGTATGACACTCACTCTTCACAGGGCTGCCTGACTCAGTAGAGAGCCAGGGTGCTAGTCTTGAGATCTTGAAGTTATGTCTGGGAAGATCTGGTTTCCACAATAACTCAGCAGTAAACTTGGGGCGGGGTGGGGAGGGGTGGGGGAGGTCAGAGCCTGCCTTTGTGGGGGCTCTATTTAGAGTACTTTGCCTGTGATGTCATTGGCTGAGTACTGTGGCTCCCTAATCATGGATTGCAACCTTTCCCCAGTGGGATGGTATCAGGAAGTAGCCTTGGAAGCCGATTAGATTTAGGCAATGGTGTTGGACAAAGTCTTCATAATGGGCCTGTGCCCTTGTAAGGGTCTCCATCACACCTCTCCAGGACTGCTATGTGGGATCCAGGAGGAGGAAGCAGGCCAGTTTGGGAACTCCTACCAGAACCCAGCAGCACATAGGCCTCTGTATGTCCTCAGGCCTATGTGTGGTTCCCTGTAATATGTACCTTGGTGTCCCCTAGTTTAGGGGGGCTTGCCGTAGCTGCTGGAGCTCAGGGACATGGTTTCCTGCAGAAGGTGGTGAAGTTTCTGGCTTCTGGGTCTTGCCTGGTAGCTCTTGCCTAATGGCTTAGCAGCTCTAGTGTGACTTAGTGTGTCAGTCAGCTTTCTGTCACTGTGGTAAATACTTGAGATGTCAACCTAAAAAGAAAGATTTGTCTTTTGCTGTGGAGGTTTCAGTCCATGGGTGGTCCCTGTTCCTTCCCTGGTGTGGTGAGACAGTGCTCTGTGGCTGGGGGTGCCACATGCATGCTGGGGCCAGTACCCGACCAGGGGGCAAGGCAGCAATAGCAAAGGGACAGGAGTTTGGAGGGATGCTCCCCCCGCCCCCGCAATCCCCGTGCTCACAGTCAGTGCCCTCTGCTCACAGTCAGTGACTAGGCTTCCCACTAGATCCTATCCCTTTCTAAGAGATTTAAAAAATTTATGAGCTGCGTGGTGGTGGCACACACTCTTAATCCCAGCACTTGGGAGGCAAAGGCAGGTAGATCTCTGTGAGTTCGAGGCCAGCCTGGTCTACAGAGCTAGTTCCAGGACAGCTAGGGCTGTTACGCAGAGAAACCCTGTCTCGGAAGAAAAAAAGAAAGAAATTATGTATGAACGTTTTGTCTGCATGTATGTATGTATGTATATGTATATATGTATGTGCCATGTGCATGCTCTGTACCCATGGAGGTCTATAAAGGGTGTTGGATTCCCTGGAACTGGAGTTACAGATGCTTATGCTCAGTACCATGTAGGTACTGAGAACTGAACAGTTCCTCTGCAAGAGCAGTAAGTGCTCTTAACCACTGAGCCATCTTCCAGCCCTAGGCCTCACCTCCCAATAGCATCAAGCAGGAGTGGCCAGACTTGACACATGGGCCTTGGGGCAACATTCTGAATCCAAACTATAAAATCACTTCCGTAGGAAATGAGTCAGCTGTGGACTGGTATTGGCATTGGATAGGTGAGGAGACAGGTGTGGAGCAGTGTTGTGTTAGGTCTCAGTTCTGTGTTCAGGCTAGACAAGGGGCTCACATGAACTATTACAGATCCTATGTTGGGCATGCAGAGCAGGCAAGGCTGCCTGATTATCTCTGGGTACCAACGGGATCCCCCGGGGTTGTTTCCTAGTGATGGGGACTGGAGGCATCCCTGGGAGACTGAGGACAGAGTTTCGAGGGTGCATCCAGCATCCCTGCAGGGACTGTAAGTGAAGTCACTCAAAGCCTGTCCCTAGTATTCCCAAAGGTCAGTTTTGCCCCTCAGTCTCAGAGGTTATCTGTTTACAGTCTACCCAAGAATTTTGACATTTTTGCCACGTGCACGGCCTGCCTGAGCCTTTTGTAGTGGGGCAGGCTCCAGTCCTACCACCTCATAGCTAAGGGCTGTTGCCTCTTGGCTCCGAATCATGTAAGAATGTTTGATTTTGTTCGCCTGCTTGGGAGCTCCCCAGTGCTACTGTTAGGATTTTCCTACCACATTTTCAGCTCAGCAGGATGGGGGTGATGGCAAGACTCGTTTGTGCAGATGGGAGAGTGATAATCCGATGTGTGCCAACCATTAAGGCATGCATTTGGCTTTGATGTCAGCGTGCGATGGGGAAAGAACAGCCGAGAGTGTTCTGCCCGGGTCTGTCTGGAATTGGATTGTTCAAATTGCACAGGAAAAGGGGTGCTTAGAGGAGAGAGTTGCTCTCCCAGAGTGACCTTGGAGGCCACTTTCCAGAGGGGAGAAGAGATGGAGAAGATGAAGAGGCAGAGACACGGTAATTTCACGGGCGGCTTGTGGGCTCACATTAATGGTCTGGCTGCTGGATTGCAGCAGAGGAGGGGGTGGAGGAGGTGGGAGAGTTAGTGAGAGCATGGCGAGCAGCATCTGGGCTAATCTCTCAGAGCCTTGCCTGCCTAGGAGAGCTGGGCAGCAGAGAGTGGGATTTGAACCCTCGGGCAGCATTCTGAGCCGGCTTAAGGAAGATGCTTATACAACATGATACTAGAAAAGCAATTTCCTGCTAGCTTTATAGAAAACCTTTGCTTTGAAAACCCTGACCTTGAAGTTTTGATACGGTGGGCCATTCTTATCCTTGAGGCTCAAACAGGCCATTAGCCACATAGAGGGTGGGAGGGTGGCTGGGCAGAGAGCCGATTATTCTCTTGGAGCCCCTTCTGCTGGGTTCAGGCTGCATCCTCTGAGCTTGGGTGGCACAGAGTCTCCTGCCTGCTTGCCTGCCTGCCCACCTGTTCCTCTGTACTTCTTGCTGAGTGAGTGCTTTTGTGAGTGGCTCTGGTCCCAGGTGTGGATGATGAAGTGCTTTGAAGGCTGAGCCAAGCTTAGTCTCTCTCAGCTTCCCTTATCCCTGGGTAAGTGGGAGTCTCTTCTGCAGAGAGCTTCATCCCACAGCCTCTGGAAACTGCTTCCCATGGCCTGGGCTCTGCACGTAGATGGACCCACGTGGCCTGGGATCTGAATCCACATGGCCACGACGACAGACTCTGGTTTCATCCTTGCTGACAGCAGCTTGGGGGCTCCAACAGTGGTCAGCTCTGGGAATCCAGAGGGAGCTTTTGTCAGCGGGACGCTTGTGCCTGTGATGGGGGCCTGGTGACAGTTGGGGTTTGAGGGCTGGGTTAGAGTTTGATGTCTTGGCGTGGATCGCAGTCTTGTCAGATTTGTGTTGCCAGGTTTAACTAGGTTTCTATTCACTGCGACGCAGTACCAGACATAGCTCAAGGGAGAAGGATTCATTTGCTTTTAAGGTTTCCGTCTATAGTGGCAAGAAAAGTGTTTACCTGAGCAGTTTTCTTTTCCTCCTGGCCAGCAGGAGGGAGGAGAGGAGAGAGAAGTGGAGAGAGAGAATGAATGCCCCGCGCCCTTGGCTTCCTCCTTGACTCTTTGATTCCATTCGAATTCTAGCCTGTGGAGTAGTGCTGACCATATTTGGGGTGGGGGGTCCTTCTCCCTCAGTCTTCTCTGGAAGCACCTCCCAGACAAGCCCAGAAGTGTGCCTTAAAACTAGGGCGGATACTTCAGAATACAGGCAAGTTTCAGTTAAGGCTCCCATACCCCAGCACCCTGGCTTGCCCCACCCCCATGTCTGGGTAAGAGGGTTGATCCCTGAGTCATTTCTACATCATCAGGTCAAGGGCACATTAGAAGGAAGGAACTCAACAGTGGTGTGATGGGCTTGGCGCAATGCCTGGCTCGGTCTGGTGATCATCTGGCACTGTTTGTTGTTGGAGGAGGTGAAAATGCCACCTGGCATTTAAGCACTGATTGTGAATGTCCCTGCAGTATGGGAGCCTTGGGAAATGGTAAAGGAGGTGCATCGTAGCCTGGTCCTTTCTCCTGCTCTGTTGGAGAAGCCCAGGCATCTCTGGTGTACTGTTTGCTCCCGGCAGGTGGACTCCCTCCACAGAGGATATTCAGACCCTCATAAGGGTAATAGGGGGCAAAGCCTGTCCCTGGCAGACCTGTGGTACAAAGAAAATATCTTACTGGACTGGCCACTCAACCTTCCAGCCCTGTGCAGGAGAAACTTGGCTGGACCCTGCCTGGAGGTGTTGGACCCTTCCCCAACTGATGAGTTGGCACCTCACCTGGGTGATGTGTATGCAACTGAGTAAGCATCCAGGAAGTATTCATGTTAGACCATTCAGACATAACACATCCCTGTGCTCCTTAGATCAGCCCCTCCCTGTCTTCTCCGCAGCCTGTTCCCTGATAGGAGCAGTGGATAGGACTCTTCCCTGGGAGCATCACACCATCTCAACTGTCCCACTAGCAAGGCCTGCTGGGGTCACAGTGGTCCTGGGGACAGCCTGGGGAGTCTCAAGGTGCTGTGTGTGACTGTAGGGTGGTGTTGGACAGTCTTGTTGCAGCCGGTCCCAGCCGGTGTGCCTCAGTTTCTCAGTGCAGAGGTTGATGGTCCCAGCCTGTGTGCCTCAGTTTCTCAGTGCAGAGGTTGATGGTGTGTGTGCTTTGTGAACATCCATCCATTTGTTTACCGGCTCCTGAGCCCCTGTATGTGCCCTGGGGACCGACTGGCCGGCTTGTCACCCAGGAGCCCCAAATTTGATCCATTCCAGCAAACTAGACCTATCAAATAGTAATGATGCTGTTTTAAATGGTTTTGGAATGAACGTGGCATAAATAAAGCAAGACATTAATTCGTCTTCCCATTTCTTATTGATCAAAATCATCCCCAGCTGCCAGTCAAAGCTCTGATCAGCAGTACCCAAGGCCCTGGGGAGGTGCAATGTCACCCCAGCCGGAAGGGAAGGCCCTGGAAGCAGAGCTGTCTTCACTCCACTTGTTGAAATATTCTGCGAAGACTGCCATGGGCCGCGGGTCTTACCCCTAGCCTTCCTACGGAGCAGGGCAGTTGCATACGGTGGTCTCCACCTTTCAGAGGCCTTGAGGCTTTGAAAGAGTGCCATTCTGTGTGTGTGTGTGTGTGTGTGTGTGTGTGTGTGTAGTGGCACAGAACTGCTCTGCCACCCTTCCTGGGTGTGGCCTTCACATTCCTCCTGGGCCTGTGATGGCTGTGTGGCTGGTCTCTGGCAGACCCTTGAGTGCACAAAAATGGGGAGTAGGACTTGCGGGGACTGGTGAGCAGAGACCCTGAGTTTCTGAGTGTCTCCAGGGTTTCTGGGTAGCTGTTGTCTTCACTTCTCCCCCTGGGTGGCCACTCTCGGGACCCGAGAGTTTATTAGAATCTGCTAGAAGCAACAGGCTTAACTCCACCAGTGTGGATGGCGGGTGGCAAGGAGGTCCTGGCCCATACCTGGTGTGGCTATTAACAGCCTTTATAGCTCTTAAGACCTGATAAGGTGTAGGCCTTGTCCATTTCAATCTCTTCTTTTTTAAAATAAGTTATTTATTTTTATGTGCATTGATGTTTTGCCATGGATGTTGGGTCCCCTAGAGCTGGATTGCAGTTGTGAGCTGCACTGTGTATGCTGGGAACTGAACAGTGCTCTTAACCATTGAGCCATCTCTCCAGTTCCCCCAATCCTCTTCCAGGACCCTTCTGTGCCTGCTCAGAAGGTAGCCTATGTCAGTTGTTGCTTACTCTGGACAAATTGGCCCAGTATTGTGGAGGGGGTGGGATTTGTGCTCATTTTACAGACTGGAAAGTTGAGGTATGAAGAGGACAAGTGGCCACCAATTGGGAGAAGGCTTTGGGCACTCCCTACCATTTAGGCCAGGCTATCACCACCACGCATGCCTGTTATGCCAGAATGTGGCCGAGCCCTGGGGGTCGGGAAAGGTGGGGCAAGGAGGAAAAAGTGTGTGTTGAGAGCTCTTTGTGTTGGTGCTGATTCCCAGGGGGGTGGGGGTGATAGTGAGGAGCTGGAGGTGTGAGAAATGATGAGGAAAGCCCAAATCTTGCCCTGTGGAGTTCCCTGTCTTGTTCCCCCGCCCCCCCATAGTCATTCCTGGAGCTTAGCTGGCCAGGGAGCACTACACCGGGACAACAGGGAGCACTACACCGGGACAGGTCTGGGTCCAGATCTCCATTCATACCACCCTTCTCATGTCTTATGTTTCTGCTTCTGCTAATGGGTTGAAAATAAAAGCATGGCAGGATGGATTACAAGTGTATGAAGGCCCCAGGTCTCAGACTGGGAACAGCATACGCCTGCTAGTTGGCTATTATATGCAAAATGGTTTAAATAATCTCACAGGCTGGTACTGGGTATAAGGGTGCAGGGCAATGGCTGGGCTTCTACTCTTTGTACCTCCATGGTACCTGCCTTAGACGTATTTTTTCTGAAAGGATTGGTCTCTTCTTAAAACAAAACAGCAGCAGCAACAACAAAAAAAAACCCTCATGTTTTCCTTCTGCCCTGAACCCTGCACGGGATAACTTAACAGTAACAACAATCTGGCTTTGGAGATCAAAATGTCTCAGATCTGCCGCCAGCTGTGTGGAATCCTGGCTAGTGAGCTTGGACAGGCCAGGAGGGGACTTGGAACCTTAGCTTCCTTATCGCTGCAGTGACTTGGGGCTGCTGTGAGCAGCGCAGTGGAGCTCTGGTCCAGCGCCTGGAGTTCTGGAAAACCCTGTACAGTGGGGCTTTTGTGGCTGTCATGAGTCAACCATGGAGACTCCCAGAGGTCCGAACTGGAAGGGCCTGGTGCTCTGGGCTGGACCTTTGCTGCGGAGATGTGTGACTCAAGAGCCAGGAGCCAGGTCTGTGTTAGACAAAGGGTAGTCTGCTTCCCTTTCGTGGCTGCATAGGGCGGGTGGGCTGACCGGTAGATATGTCATATAGACCCACCCTCCTGGGAAGCACGGAGATCCCCCTATCCTTGGTGAGGCAGGACTATGCTGCTGCCGTGGCTGCACACCCTGACCCTGGGCTGTTCTGCGAGCGAGAGGATTGGGCTATGCACCAGGTCCGGATCTTCCAGGAACGTGTTGTCATCCTGTCTGTCACGCGGTTAGCGCAGAAACCTGAGATGTGGCCCCGGTGATCAGTGCCCAGGCCACCTGTGTTCAAACGGCACCCTCCAGGCTTAGAACCACTTCCCTGTCGCGGTGACAGACTACTTCAACAAGAACGGTTTAGGGAGAAGGTTTATCTGGCTCTCTGTTTCCGCTGTTGGGAAGTCAAGGCTGTTTCAGGAACTCTAGTAGCTACTTCCACCCCATTCACAGCCAAGAGCAGAGAGAAATGAATGAATGCTTGTCTTACTTCTTAGCTTACTGTCTCCATTCTTAGAGTCGGAGACCCCAGACCCGTGAGTGGTGGCGCCCAGAGTTAACTCTTCTCAACCTTCCTGACGCTGTGAGCCTTTAAGACAGTTCCTCATGCTGTGGTGACCCCCAACTGTAAAATTATTTTCGTTGCTACTTCCTGATTATAGTTTGTTACTGTTATGAATTGGGATGTAGATATCTGTGGTTTCTGATAGTCTTAGGTGACCTCTGTGAAAGGGTCATTTGCCCCTCAAAGGGGTCACGACCCACAGGTCGAGAACCACTGATCTAGCCGCTCCCTTCCCAGGTGATTTTGATGATTGAAACTAAACATGACTTCAGCTAGCTGTGTGGCCTTTGGCTGATGACTCCCCACATCCCCCTGTTCTGGCTCTGTTTTTATGTCCACGTCTCAGTGCTGAGCATGAAGCATCCACACAGAATATATCCTGCAGGGCAGGCCAGTCCTCACTCTGGCAGCATGCCATGAGCCCTGCAAGGGTGTTGGGGTCTCCATAGCCCTTAGGTTGTCTCAACTGATGGGGCTCTTCTTCAGGCCGGAGAGGACTGTTTTATATCATGTTCAGTTGCTTTGAAGGCCCAACCGAGAAGTGGTTGTGGTGGGGCCACATGGAAAACGCCCCTCTGTGCTGTTAGGCTTCCCGGTGGCTCACATGTGCCTCGCCCACCCAGCCCTGGCCATAGCTGAATGACAGATGACAGTGAGCAGCAGTCAGACTTCTTGTCCCGCTGAGCCCGGGGAGGTGTGTGGCCTGGAGACTGTGTCCTCGTGCTAATGTGATTTCAGCCTGATTAGATCCACCGGGAGCTGGGGAGCTGAGACAGGAGCTGCGGACATTTCCAGCAGTCTACTCTGGGACCCCCATCGCCAAGGCCCCACTAAGCAGGGCTGTTTGGCCAAGAGGTGAAGCCCAGGGAGGGTCAAGGACAACAGGGGGTGCTGGCCTGTGCCCTGAGTGTTTAAGCAAACACAGTGGCCTGCTGCCTGCCACCTCGAGAGCCCTATTACTCAGAAGGATACTCACCAGACTTCCCCTAAGCTTGAGTGTTGCTTCAGAACACTGTGAAGCCCTTGGCTGCCTTGTGAAGGCCCTGAAGGCCAAGCCAGGTCAGTGACAAAATGCTGTGCACCCCTGGTGCAAATAAGGCTGCTTGGCCATCAGGTGTTCCATGGCTGCCAGTGACAGCCCCATCAGCTTGACCAAGAGTGGGAAGGTCTGCTTCCATGCTGTCATTTGCCTGGGCCTCACTCGGGCTGTGTCCTCTGTTCTGAGATGGGCTGCAGAAGTCTCAGGCCTCTCTTTCTCTCACCTCCAACCTTCCAGACTCTGTCTAGACTCTGAGCCAGTCTCTGCAGTATAGGAGTGAGTGGCTCCAACTGGTGGGCTTTGGCCTCATGCCCTCCTGGTACTCGGGCAGTGGGGGAGTAAGGGATCTGAGCTGCACTCGCAGCTGCCCTGCCCTGCCTCCATAGGAACAGAAAGGGGCTGACAGCCAGCATAGCCCTGTCCTGCCCAGCCAGGTATTCGTCCCCACACCCTTGCCACCCTGGGCCTCAGTTTTCCTAATTGTGTGTGTGTGTGTGTGTGTGTATGTATATATATATATATATATATATATATATATATATATATATAGAGAGAGAGAGAGAGAGAGATTTAAGGGTGGTTTTTGTAGGCATGGACAGCAGGTGACCCTATGCCTGCAGAACCCTTTCGTCTCAAGTGCCCTTCACTCTGAAGCAGATAATGGGCTCGTTCATGGCCCTTGATGCCGTCTGCTTGTGTGCCAAAGCCCTTATTAGCTTACTGTCTCAGTTTTCTTTTGTGTTAGATAAGATGGCTCATAGGACAATACAATGGCAACGATTAAGGACATAAGCGAACAGGTCGCGGGAAGCTTCGCACGAAGGGAGGCGAGGTGGCGTGCCTGCTGGTGGTAGATCCTCACATTACCGTCCAAGACCTTTGTCCTCGTCCATGCATACTGCCCTCGCTGGTGTGGCTGTTTTCCAGGGGCGTGGCTCTTGAAGGTTAGGTTACCCAAGTGGTCACTGGTGGGGGTGGCGATAGGGTGGGTCTAGGCTGAGGCTGGGCTGCTGGGGTACTGGCCTGTGCTGAGCCCTGAAAGGAAGCCTGGCCTCGCTGGCCATGATTATGGTTGGGACCTGTGTAATTAACTCCAAAATGGGAGGCCGGGGAGGAATTAAAATAAACGCTTAGTGGAAATTAGAGAGGAGCTGTGGGCAAAAAATAGTCGAGCCAGGCTGGAAGCTCAGTGCTCCGTAGGACAGGAGGTGGCGCCGGGGGCTCTCGGGTGTAGTGCCTCCTCTCGTCCCAGTTTCCAGGCTGGGCTGTGTGTGTGCTCTGTTGCTCCCTGCAGTTGCTGTAACTGTGCGTCTCTGCTGACTTGTGTCCCCTTGCTGGCGGAGGCCAGAGACTGGGGGCAGGGTCTGAGTGTGGTGACTTTTCTCTTGGGCTTCTGAGGGAGACTGTGCCCCTGGACTCTCTTCCAGGCTCTGGTGACTGTGGTAACACTTAGTGTAGCTGGCTTGCAGCAGCCTCATTCTTGTCTGTCTCTCCCGGCGTCCATCATCACGTAGCCTTCTGCCTGTGGGTCACGCTGTCTCCATATCTTTCTTTTTAAATCTTTTTTTTTTTAATTTTTGTTTTGAATATTTTTTTTATTTTATTCTTTTTTAATTAAAATTTCCACCTCCTCCCCGTTTCCCATTTCCCTCCCCCTCCTCCCACACATTGCCCCTCCCCCCACTCCCCTCCCCCTCTCCCCACTCCTCTTCCCCTCCCCCCACTCCATTCCCCCTCCCTCTCAATACTGAAGAGCAGTCCAAATTCCCTGCCCTGCGGGAAGTCCAAGGTCCTCCCACTTCTATCTAGGTCCAGGAAGGTGAGCTTCCAAACAGGCTAGGCTCCCACAAAGCCAGTTCATGTATTAGGATCGAAACCTAGTGCCATTGTCCTTGGCTTCTCATCAGACTTCATTGTCCGCCATGTTCAGAGAGTCCGGTTTCATCCCATGCTTATTCAGTCCCAGTCCAACTGGCCTTGGTGAGCTCCCAATAGATCAGTTCCACTGTCACAGTGGGTGGGTGCACACCTCGTGGTCCTGACTTCTTTGCTCATGTTCTCCCTCCTTCTGCTCCTCATTTGGACCTTAAGAGCTCAGTCCATTGCTCCAAATTGGGTCTCTGTCTCTATCTCGATCCATCGCCAGATGCAGGTTCTAAGGTGATATGCAAGATATTCATCAGTATAGGATAGGGTCATTTCAGGTTCCCTCTCCTCAGTTGCCCAAGGTACTAGCTGGGGACCTCTCCCTGGACACCTGCAAGCCCCTCTAGAGTCAAGTCTCTTGCCAACCCTAAGATGGCTCCCTTAATTAGGATATATATTTCTCTGCTCCCGTATCCACCCTTCCTATATCCCAACCATCCCATTCCCCCAAGCTCCCCTTATCCTCCCCTTCTCACGTTTCTCACCCCATTTCCCCTTAGCCCCATGCCACCTCACCTGAAAGTTCCCATGTTTTGCCTGGCAATCTTGTCTACTTCACCTATCCAGGCGGATGACTATACGTTTTTCTTTGGGTTCACCTTCTTATTTAGCTTCTCTAGGATCACAAATTATGTGCTCAATGTCCTTTGTTTATGGCTAGAAACCAATTATGAGTGAGTACATTCCATGTTCCTCTTTTTGGGTCTGGGATACCTCACTCAGGATAGTGTTTTCTATTTCCATCCATTTGCATACAAAATTCACGATGTCATTGTTTTTTACCGCTGAGTAGTACTCTAATATGTATATATTCCACACTTTCTTCATCTATTCTTCCATTGAAGGGCATCTAGGTTGTTTCCAGGTTCTGGCTATTACAAACAATGCTGCTATGAACATAGTTTAACAAATGGTTTTGTCATATGATAGGGCATCTCTTGGGTATATTCCCAAGAGTGGTATTACTGGATCTTGGGGTAGGTTGATCCCAAATTTCCTGAGAAATCGCCACACTGATTTCCAAAGTGGTTGGACAAGTTTGCATTCCCACCAGCAATGGATGAGTGTGCCCCTTACTCCACAACCTCTCCAGCAAAGGCTATCATTGGTGATTTTGATTTTAGCCATTCTGACAGGTGTAAGATGGTATCTCAAAGTTGTTTTAATTTGCATTTCCCTTATCGCTAAGGAGGTTGAGCATGACCTTAAGTGTCTTTTGGCCATTTGAATTTCTTCTGTTGAGAATTCTCTGTTCAGTTCAGTGCCCCATTTTTTTAATTGGGTTAATTAGCATTTTAAAGTCTAGTTTCTTGAGTTCTACTTGTGATATATAAACATCTGTTATTGTTTAATCCCAGCACTTGGGAGGCAGAGGCAGGCGGATCTCTGTGAGTTCGAGACCAGCCTGGTCTACAAGAGCTAGTTCCAGGATAGGCTCCAAAACCACAGAGAAACCCTGTCTCGAAAAACCAAAAAAAAAAAAATCTGTTATTGTAACTATTTTTTACCTTTGTTTGAGTTAGGGTCTTACTCGATAGCCTCGGCAAGCCCAGAATATATTATCTTCCTGCCTCAACCTCCTAGGTGTTGGGACTACAGGAGTTGGCTCCCACACCTAGTTCTACCATCCCCATTTCCAATCATGCAGCTTGGACTTTAAGCACATTTATAGCAGTGTGTGTGTGTGTGTGTGTGTGTCTGTCTGTCTGTGTGCGTCCATTCATCACCAGATTGGTTTGTTCCCAGACTGCCACCACTCCCCACCATTTCTCCCCTAACTAAAATGCTTTCTGTCTTGGAATCTAGATTCTAGGGACTTCATGGGAATGGAATCCTCTAGGGTCTGGTGCTGTTCAGCACCATCAGGTTATAAAAGACAGAGAAATGGAGCACTTCATACCCAGTGGTTCTCAGCCATGTGTGGCCTCTAAATTTCACAATAAAATTAAATGGGCAATTTGAACATTTGAAGTGCTTGTTGGGTACGTGTGTCTAGTGGCATAGACTGTATGGGACAGAACAAAGGATATTGTTATAAAAGACATAGTCATTCTAGAATGTTCTATTGTAGAATCCAGTTCTGGGTTAATGGAAACAGAAGAGATGTGACGGCAATATCCGTGTGGTCCTGGGTTGGACACTCTACCATATTTCTCCTCTCTGTTCCCCTCCTCTCTTCCCTTACAGCCTTTACTTTTTGTTTTCTATAAAGGCCATCTGGTTGTCCTTTATGTAATATAGTGTGCAGCAGATTGGGTGGCATCCGTGTTCATTTCTTGATTTGAGCTGTGAACATGTACAATGATGTCATTATTCCAGGCTATGCGCGCTCAGGTGTTTAGGGATAAAGCATCCTGTGTCACAAGTTATCCCAAATATTATTTGGAAGAAATTACTTGGAGTGAGATGGAAACAGAGAGAGAGAGAGAGGGAGAGAGAGAGAGAGAGAGAGAGAGAGAGAGAGAGAGAGAGAGAGAGAGAGGAGAGAGAGGAGAGAGAGAGGGAGAGAGAGGGAGAGAGAGAGAGAGAGAGAGAGAGAGAGAGAGAGAGAGAGAGAGAGAGAGAGGAAGAGAGGAACCAGGCCAGTGTCATCTGTGAATGGTAACATCTCAGCCAGAGTGGTGGGCAGTGGGCAGTGACCCAAGGCAGAGTAGTGGTGGCACAGGGGAGGGGGGGCCTGTATGCCCTCAGGAGAGCTGAGGTTTATGTTGTTTGTGATTCTGGCCTTGTCATATCAGAATCTGTTCATTTGTCTACAAACTGTTGATAGCCAGGGTCAGGCTTCCTGAAGTTCCCTTGAGATTAGTAGTTGGTCCTGTAGGTGGGTGTTGATTGGCCTAAAGTCCAGGTTGTACTGGGCTGCAGGTGCTGGGTCCTTGCCACTCGAATGCTATGCTCAGCTGTGTTGGGTCCTAAATGGCTTCTACATACGATTTGGCCCCTGCCTGCTATCAGAGGACAATCTCTGCCTAGCAAGTACCTCAGAAGCTTGGGCCACTGTTTGTCATTTCTCAGACAAGATTCAAACCAGGAACCCAGTGTTCCAAAGCCTGTGCTAGGGGACCTTCTCCATTCTACCTTTCAGTTTCTTTAATTTTATTTATTTATTTATTTATTTATTTATTTATTTATTTATTTATTTATTTGAGACAGGGTTTTTCTGTATAACAGTCCTGGCTTTTCTGGAACTAGCTCTTGTAGACCAGGTTGGCCTTGAACTCACAGAGATTTCCCTGCTTTTGCCTCCCGAGTGCTGCCACCGCCTGACTCTTTCCTAAGTTTAAAGTGTAATTCATTAATGTGTATATATGTGTGCCTGTTTCTATGTGCCCTGTGTGCATGCAGTTCCCACAAAGGCCAGAAGAGGAAGTTGGGTCCCCCTGAAACTAGAGTTATAGGCTGTGTGAACTGGATCTGGATGCTGGCAACTGAAGCCCCATCCTCTTAAAGGGCAGCACATGCTCTTAATTGTTGAGCATCTCTCCAGTCCCTCCTGTCAGTTTTTTTTTTACAACTGATTCTCCACAAGGACCAGAAGTTGATGGTCTTATTGTCCCTCCTGTACAAGTCAGGGTCAGAGCTGGCCAGGAGCTTAGTAGCGGAGATGGTGCCAAAGAGGAGGGACCCCTAGCACTGATTTGGGAGTTACAACCTTTTTTCTTCCATTCTCCTGCTGTGCCCAGTGTAGCTCCTTTCCAAGGTCTTGGCTGTCAGTGGCACAGTTTTGCTACTGGCTTTGGCTGCTGTGAAGGGATGGATGTGTGCTGTACGGAGTTGTGGGTACACGCACACATGAACGCGATGTGCACATGTATGAGGTGCTCCGTCGTGCTTGTTGACTCTAGCTCAGCATCAGGGTTGGGATGCACAGGCTTACGCCAGGGCAGGGTGTGGGTTAGTGGGCTGTGATTTGGTGTCACCTGTCACCTGCAAACCAACATGAATGTTAAGAGCTCCCCACCCTCGGAGTACCTAGGCTGCAGAGCTTCTGAGCTCCAGTCCCCCCCCCAGCCTGGAGACAGTCTCCTGCTGCCAAGATGCCTATTCCCTCTGTCTGCATGGACACACAGGACCTTGCGGCTCCTGTGACTGATGTTTTCTGAGATGCTGTCCCCTTACTGATGCCTCTTTCTCTCTCTCTCTCTCTCTAGTTCCTGTGTTTGAAGAATATTCGCACCTTCCTCAAAGTCTGCCACGATAAATTTGGACTAAGGAACAGCGAGCTGTTTGACCCCTTTGACCTCTTTGATGTCCGAGACTTCGGGAAGGTGAGTGGGCTCCTCAACACACGCTTGCACTGGGTCATGTGGGCCGCATAGGCTGGCTGCCCGCCAACCCCGTGCCTGTTGAGCCGTGTCACGGATGGGAAGGTGCTGAAACCAGGCTTGTGTGACAGGGTGGAGCAGGAGGGTGGATCCTCCCTCTCTCAGTCAGGGGAACCACCTACATCTAAATCTAGGGGATGCCATTAAAAGCTGAGAGTGCTGGCCACCCCCTGGTGAGAGAGAGGAACCTTAGGCCAGGCAGATGCAAAGCCAAAGAGGCTGTGTCTATTGGTGGCTTCCTGATGAGAATGGGTATGGAGTGATGATGTTAGATGCCATCGAAAATATTGGTAACTCATCTTTTGTTTGTTGTTGTTGTTTTTCCCTTGAGATAGGGTTTCTCTGTGTAAGAGCCCAGGCTGGCCTCGAACTCACAGAGATCTGCCTGCCTCCCCGTAAGACAAAGTCTGATGTAGCTCAAGTCAGCCTTGAATACCATATGTAGCTGAAGATGACCATGAATTTCTGGTCTTTCTGCTTCCACTTCCTGGATTCTGGGGTCACAGGTGTTCCTTACCACTGGTTTATGCAATGGCGGGGATCAAACTCAGGGCTTCATGCATGTTAGCTAAGCGCCTTAACAACCAAGTCATGCCTCCAGCCCTCTGTCACTCCTATTGGGTAGAATCGTGACTGTAATGTCTTTTGGTTGGAGCACTGAGAGTTGAAGTGCAGACCTGTAATCTGGTTTGTCTCCTCAAGCCTCTCTGCTGCCCGCCCTTCCCCCCACAGCTGACTTGGCCTCTGAGCCAGCGGCTGCTGCCTACTGGTGGAAGAGGCAGAGGCCCTGACTGCCCTGAGGATGATCCTCAGGGACTGGGTGTTTGAGGAAACAGCCCACCCGTCCAGGATATGCTTGAGAGAGCAAACTTTGCTGTTGTAAGTGTCGAGAGATCTGTCCCTCAGGGGTTTCCCTGTGATGTGGTGTTCAGAGCCAGTTCAGTGCTCAGGACTAGGTTTCTGGGAGCCACTGGCCCCAGCAGGTCTCTATGTCCTGGGAGTCTTTATTTTGAGAGTCTGTTTCTATGAGTGTTCAATTTTTAGAAGTTTCTTTTGGCTATAAAAGCATATAGGGGCCACTGCAGCTCTGACTTGGGGTACCAGGTCTCTAGCTATCAGCAGAACTTGGTGCTATGGGCGTGATTTTGTAGGTTTGTCAAGCATGCAAGAATGAAGGGGTGGGGTCTTGGAGATTTGCATCAAGGTTCCAGAAAGCTGCCAAGGCCAGGTAGTGGGTAGTAAGGTCTCTATGTAATGTATGGAGGTCCTGACTGCAGGGCAGGTGCAGAGAGTTTGATGCATTATCATGTACATACAGAATTGTGTTTCCCTCTGCTTGGGTGTGTGAATGGTGCCTTGCTTGGTATTCTGTTCTGTGAGTGGCTTTTCAATCTGATAGATCTATTTGGGACTCTCTCTTGGTCTTGTCCCTGGAAGTGGTTGAGATGAATTTGCCACAGCACTCTGGGTAGGAGGAGCTGATGACTTAGACACACACTCACATACACACACACACACATACTCACACTCACTCCACACCCCAGATATTGAATAACCATATAGAGAAAAAGATGGGAACATCCAACCAAACCTATGTTTTGTTCAACAGCACAGTCCTGGAGTGTTCTGTGTATAATTTCATGTAATTTCATTTTGATTCTAATTTGCTATGGCGGAATGCATGATGTAAGACACATAAATCTGGATTTAGCTCTCATCATCCGTTCGGCCAACTGTGTGGTCAAGCTGTTTATGAAGAAGGGTTGCCCTTGTCATTGTCAGCAGTTTTTGATAGGACATCTCTGATCCTGCAGTGAGTGCACTGTGCCTGCTCCGTGTGGGGATGGAGGGGCTACACCGGGGCTTTTCCCCTTGGCCTCTAGCCTGTTTCCCTGGCGTTGCCCCAGCATACGCTTATGGGAAATGGGAGTGGATTGTGGGCTTGGACCTTGAGTCATAGGGTGGGGTGCTGGGGCTGGAGGTGACCCTGCTGTGCAGACCCTGTAGCCAAGCTAAGGGGTGGAGTCCAGTTTCATGCTCTGCCCTATAGGAGCTCATATGACCCCCAGCCCACCTCTGCCTGTTGCTGCGTCAGTCCCTGTCCAGTCCTGAGGGTGGACTGGGCGGATCAGGCTCCTCTACACCACTGCTGGGTGAATGGATAACCTAACCCAGTGCCCTTAGACCGGCATTTCTCAACCTTCCTAACGCTGCACCCTTTAATACAGTTCATGTTGTGGTGATGCCCTACCATAAAATTATTTTTATTGCTATTTTATAGCTGTGATTTTGCTACTGTTATGAATTGTAATGCAAAGTCTGTATTTTCTGATGCTCTTCGGTGGACCCTGTGAAAAGGTCGTTTGACTCCAAAGGGGTCACAGGTTGAGAACCACTGCTTCAGACCCTGATGTGTGAGATTGTGAGGAGAGAAAGGATGGGAGTGGGAAGTGCCCAACAGGGCTAGCCATTGTAGTGTTCACTCAGCTAGAAATTGACTGCCACTATTGTCTGGTCACAGGGAGGTGTCAGCCTCTCCCTTTGCATTCTTTTTTTAAATGATTTTGTTTGTAAAAGACATAACATTTGCACCTTAGGAGGATAGAGTCTGGTAGCTAAGCTCTGGAGCGCTGGAGCCCAGCAGGGTGGGTGTGTCTCTGATCTGTCTTCTCCAGGATGCAGCCTTTGGGATTCTCCAAGCCCCATTTGTAGATAGCAGGGGGCACTGCTTCCAAAGTCTGTCCAGAAGAGTGTGAATCTTGGTGCCTGCTCCACTGCTCTGTGGTCCCGAGGCTCTGGCTCTACACGGAGCTGACCTGACAGCTCCTGCACCTGCCTTTGGTGCCTCCTCTCCTCCAGGTTCTGTTGGGGTTAGGCTAGAGAGAGCAGGACTGTCAATTTGCCTGGGTGAGACCTGACCCTTGTGTCGTCTTAATCCTTTGGGAAGATCGTGACTGGCTCTCGAGGCATCGCTTGAGGGAGTCTGCAAGGAAATAAATCCTTGGGTTCTTGTCATTTTTAGTGTGAGTGTTTTCTTCCTGCTCTTGGTCCTTCACCCTACCAGTTCCAGCAAGTCGTGAGGGATCCAGAATTTAGTTCCGGAAGTGTCTTTCTGGCTGCCTTCCGTGGTGTTTTTCCAAAGAGTTACATTAAAGATAATAGGTTTTAGTTCAGATAAGCCCTGTCCTGGAGATTGCCAAAGGTAGCTGTGCTGCATGGCAGCCAGGCTCTGACTGCGGGGCTGGGGCCAGGCAGTGAGGTGCCTGTCCACTTAAGCCATGCGCTCCATTTCTCATTCTTATATGTCCTATCTGGGCTGTGTCTGTTCCGTTGCTGGGACTTGGGGAACGAGGGACTGTGGACACTTCATAGATAGCCACCCATAGCTTCTTTTTGGGAGTTTGGAACAACAACAACAACAGCAACAAAAAAACCTTTGGAAGCTTGGTGGGGACCCTGGAGAGGGGGCTCTGTTTGCTTTCTTCCGCGATTTCAGCTCCTAGGCTTACAGATCATCAGGACAGCAGCAGCGTCGCCCTGTGGTTTGGCACCGTGTTTATGTCAGTCCTCCTCTGTGCTGATATGTCTCTTCATTCTTTCATTTTGTGGAACAGGAAGTTGAGGCTCACAGAGAGTGGCCAGCTTCCGGCTCAGGGTCAATGGCTGGGTAGCTTTTTTTTTTTTGATTCCCACCTCTTCCAAGTTGGCACTGAGAGGTCCAGCTCCATTGCCTGCTGGGCTATGGTGTTCCTTAGCCTCACTTCTACATCTATCTGTCCAGTCACTGCTGTGCCATCCTCTGTGTGCAGGGGACCCATAGCCAGACCTGCATTGCAGAGAGCCCTGGGCAGCACTGGAGCAGGGAACAGGGAGGGACAGAGACCTGTCGCTGTTAACATTTTCGTCTGTGGTGGTAGCCACTAGTTTTGAGCCTTTTAACCTGCCTTTTTAGGTTGAGGCGCATGTCACAGGGTCTCAAAAGATGAAGCATGTCCTTTGAAGGGTCAGGAAGCAAGGGAAAGAGGGAGGAAGGCAGGAGGGAGAGCCAGAGAAGGGGAAGGGTAGTAGGGTGGTTTCCGTTAGGTCTCAGAGAGACAAATAGCTAACTGAGCTGCCTAGTCTAACATACCAAGGTCAACTCTGGCCCTAGTCTCTCCCTACTCACAAGTACTGGTTACAGAGTTAAGCTGGCTGACTTTCCCCCTGCCCCATACCCTAAACCTCTCCAGCCCCCCCCCTGCCCCCAAGCTTCTCTTCCCCATACAGCTCAGCTGTTGTGGCTACAGGCCCTCTTGACCTCTTGTTTCCCACGTGATCTCTTGGTTCCCAGGTGCCCCTCCCCCCCATCCAGTGCACTCTCTACACTTCCAGAGGCCTCTGACTGTGCTTTCCCTCATATCTACAGTAAATCTCCTCAGCCATACCTGGGAGCAGTCATACCCTTGCATTCAGTCTCCTAAAGTAGTAGGCTGTAGTTCTTGCCTGCAGGAGGGAAACTAGGCCCACTGAGTGCCTCTGGTTGTCTGAGGGTGGGCTTGCCCCCTGGGCTTCCTCCCGCTCTGCTTGCTCACCTCTGCAGCCTTTTGACCTGTGCTGCCAGGGAGTCCCTTCTACCCCACCCATCACTGGAAGGCCTTTAAAAGAGTTTTTCTGTGTAGTCCTGGCTGTTCTAGAACTCATTCAGTAGATAAGACTGGTCTCAGACTCAGAGATCCGCCCGCCTACCTGTCTCTGCTCCCAACTGCGGGATTAAAGGCGTGCACCCACCCACCCTCCTCGGCATTTTTTCTTAAGTTTCTTCCAAACCTCCCCTGGGCCTCCTGGGCTCTCCTCTTAGCTGCATGCTTCCTCTGTGTCTCCCTCAGACCCTGGCTCTGCTAAGCGAGGCTTGCCCTGATGGCGCAGTGGCAGCTTCGCCCCTGTTCCCGCTTCCTCTCTTCCTGGCAGCACCTGAGTGCATTCTCACTTACACTGTCCTCGTCCCAATGGGGGATGCGTTTGAGTTCCTGTCTCAGTGCATCTGTGTGAGCGTGTTAGGTGTGGCACGGAGGCCTGAGCCTCTGGCGGGGGAGTCTTGCAAGAGGCATGGAGCCCTGGCTGTTCCAGGAGGTCTGGTCTCACTAGGGACAGGAGTCCGATCGTTCCCTTGGTAGAGTTATGGTTTCCAGAGTGATGTCCCTAGGCTACTCATGCATGTCCCAGCTGGGGTCTCACCTGGAACCTGCAGCCCCACCAGGTGGTACCGTTGACACCAGCCTGATTTCAGACAGGGAGCTACTGAGGGAGCAGCTGATTGGGTCACATGGAGCTGTGCTGCCTAATCGGTGGGTCCCTTATTCACCCGAAGAGTCAGTGTGATTCACACTTCCTCAGCAGTTCACCTGGCCCTCAACAAGGGCTGGGCATGGACCGACAGGCCCCTAGATGATTTTGGCATTGCTTACCCAGGTGCCTAGGCTCCACCCAGCAGCCTCTGAGCCCCCGAGTCCTCTCGCTTTCACGGAGGTCATGGCTGGTATCTGTCTGTCACTGGTACCGTATGCCGAGTCCTTTCCACTCAGGAGTGCCTGCATCCCATGGGAACCTAAAGGAATGGGAGGCAGGTTAGTGAGGAGGCCAGAAAGTGGCGTCTTGGAAGCCAGGAGGTGGTTTGGGGGCTCTAAGGCAGTATGGAGGCCAGGGGGCAGTGTGGAAGCTGACCAGCTGCTGGGTAGTGGCTGCAAATATGCATGTGTCTCAGGGAAGAGTGCCAACAGTAGGTCTTCGAGAGTGTGGGACACTGGATAATGCCTGTGACTGTGCCGATGGCAGCCTTACAGGCTGGACCTTCTCCCCGGCTATGGAGTTTTAGCTTCTCCTGCTGAGACTGGAAAGATGGAGCCCAGTTGAACTGCTGCAGCCCTGCCTTTCCGGTGTGGCATTTTCTGCGACATTTTGCCTAAAGGAAGAGTTCCGAAGAAGCTCAAAGCGAGAGTTTGGAAGCTTGGGCACATCACAGCTAAGGATGTCGCCTCCAGGTTTCAGCCTGGCGGAACAGTTGGGTCCCCAGAGGAGCTGGCTGTGCTGTGGCGGTGGGAGACAGAGCTTACCTGCCAGTGCCCTGCTGTGCTTATGAGAGCCTTCGGGTCTCTCTGTCCACTGTCCCGTTATTTCTCCAGCAGTTTATGGGCCCCGTGCTCATTCCCCTGGCATTTGATGCCTCTCTCCTTTCTGATCCCAAGTAGGCATCATTAGTTTTTCTGGCATTTTCCACAGAGCCTACAGTACAGCCAGGTAAAGCTGAAACAGACGGAAGCCAGCTTGTCTTTTCCAGACATTTATTTTGCCCCCCGTAATTGTTGTGGCCCCTTGCATTGACCTGTCCCCTACAGAATCTGCTGCCATTGTCCTCTGAACTTGACGCGGGATGGGAGTGGGCGGAGGGGCATGTTTGCTGGTATTTCCCGCAGCCTGGTGAAGTGGATCAGATGAGAGCTTTTGAATAGAAGGGTGCTAAGGCAGACCCCGGATGTCACTGGGCTGCCTCCCATAGTGTTCCAGTCTGTGAAATGGGTGTAAGGATATTTTTCCCATAGGAACTGCAGAGGAAGAGACCAGATGAAGCAGCTGTATGTCTTCCTGTGGTGTGTCCTCCAAGTGGCAGCTCTTGGGAATCAAGCTGTGACCCTTGGCAGTGGGCAGGGGTACCCATGGCCTGTTCCAGCTGCCTGGAGTGCTGGCCTTACCAAGCCTCTAATGATGTCATAAACCTGCCAACCTGCCCTGCTTACTGTCAAGTGTGTGGAGGGATAGTCTCAGTAACTTTGGCACCTGTGTGTATGGACGGGTCTCCAGCCGTATCTGATCAGAGACAGCAGTAACCATGGGTATTGATCGGACACCCAGATCTCCGTACCCAGACTTCAAGCCTGCTTGCGGCTCCTCGTTTTCCCTTAATATTTGTTCAGGAAATTTGCTGAGTGAGCCTCGTGCTCTCCCGAGGTTCTCTCCCGCTGGCTGATGGCTCTCACCAGCTCCTGCTGCGCCAAGTTCATTTGCACGCCTTGACTTAATACTGTCTGGGAGGTACTTGGGCCCTTTCGCAGCATCCATTCCGTACCAATTACTTATTAAAATGCAGCCGCCGCAGAGCGGAGCAGCCTCAGGGCTCCCGGCAGAGCCCTGGCAGGGGCTGCTGGCAAGGGCTTTCTGGGTCCTGCTTGGAAGGATCCCCTCCACACCTCTGCAAGTGGGTGTCACTTCAGGAGGAGGTTATTAGGCCACGCTTTCGGGGCAGCTTGACGATCGGACATTCTGAGTGTGTGTCTGTAGAAACACAAATGCAAGCACACACACACACACACACACGGTGTGCCTCTGGCTTTTTACTGGCAATGGGAGCATTGTATCTCTCATGGTCATGGGGCCTTGTGCAATCTGGGCAGGCGCTCTACTCTTGACTGTGTCCCAGCTCTGAAGCTTCCGCTTTGCCTCCTCTTCTTGCTGGCTGGCGAAGGGGGGAAGAAGGAGGATGCTTCTGGATCAGTAGCTGAGACCCTGCTGTCAACACTAGCCCTGTGAAGAGCTAGACCACTGTGTGTGGGTCCTCTGGGCTTGCTGGGAAACGGGCAAGGTTTGAGGCTGAAAGTTTGAGGCTGAGAGGAGCCCACAGCTAAGAATTGATACTTCTTCCCCAGTGTTGGTGATGAGGGGCAGGACTCTGTTTTGGAGGCCATGGTGATGCATTGGATGCTGGTACCCTCTTGGGGACTATGGTTCTCGTTGTCTGAAGGCAGTAAGCCGGAGGGATGGAAGCAGGAGGAAGGGTTTGGAGCTTGTGGGGGCTGAGTCTGGAGAGAGAACGAAATTGGTGTGCTCGTGTGCAGGTGTGTGGCACAGGAAGGTCCTGTGAACGTAGGCTTCATGGATGGCCCAGCATCACGTATGGGAAAAGACTCCTTCCGCCATGCTTTAGAATTGGGCAGGAGTACCTTCTGAGCTGTGGGAACTTGGGTGGCCTACTACCTTCTCCTAGGACTTTAGGTGCTCTTGTCTGTAAAGGGAGCGGCTTGACTGATAACACTGATTAATCTTGACTGGTAGTAGCTTCCTGGAACACTCAGTTATGGCTGCTGAGGCCCAGCTATTGATGAGCGATATCTGCCCAGCTTAAAGTGCGATGCGGGGGCCTTGGGCCTTATGCTCATTCTTGTGGATGCGCTGGTCTCATACTAGTGTTCGTTTGTAGGGTGAGTCCTCAGGCAAGCTCTCATGGTTGAGATTCAGCCCCTCTGGTAAGAGCAGGCTCATATGCCGGATGATGCCAGCAGCACCTCTGGTGTGGATGGGGTTAAGCCGAGAAAACCCAGAATTTTGGGAATTGGCATGGTTTAGTGCCAGGACTAGCGGCTGGGTTTCCTGGTCTTCCTGGTGGGGGTGTGTGTGGGGCATTGTGTGGAGGATGTCTCTCTGTTGTGTCCTCCACTCCGCTCAGCCTGTGCTAGGGCACACAGCCTCAGCAACTGAAAAGGCAGAGCCCAGGACCACTGCATGGTAGTGGGCCTTGGTGGGGCAACAATGGTGCAGAGAGCCGAGGTGTTTATAGAGGGCTTCCCAGAGGAATTCCTGGTTTCGATGGGCAGCGTGGAAAGCTCAGAGCTGCATATACAATGGACAGAAGGGGGGGGGTATACAGGCCCGCCCAGCAGGTGGTCCGCTCAGCCTAGTGTAGGACAAGGTGTGGCAGGACAGGGTGGGGTGCAGCTTGACAGGAACTCTTAAGAGAACAGCGCTGTTCTGCATAGCTACAGACCAGGGTGTCGGTTTAGTGCGCACACTCCGGGAAGCACACGTGACACCCTGCACAGTGCCAGCGTGCTGGGAGATGACAGCTGTACCTGTGGACTCCCTCCCTGCTCACCGAGGCTTTGACGCTGAGGAAACAGGAGCCCACACCCAAGGAAGTAGCTGCGGACAGACTCTAGATGTGCTGTGACCATTGTGTGTCGCGGCGTGTGTGCTCGTTACCGCTTTCTTTGTACCTCGGTTTCTCCTGTAGTCTGCAGGGCCACTCTTCCTGTCCTGTGGGTAAGCAAACGTCTCTGTCATTTCTTGCTTGGGTGTCTTTCTACCCAGCTAGTTCCCACCTGGGGACGAGGAGCCTGGCTTTTTTTCACTCATCTTGTGGCAACTGGTGCAAGCCTCTTTTTTTTTTTTTTTTTTGGTTTTTGTCCACAGTTAATTAAGCTTTAATTGGTTAATTGTTTCTCCCCAGTGCCCCAAGCATTAATTGTGTCTGGTGAAGCTTGACAGTTTGATGTTTGTGGCAGAAAATTCTGAATGAGACCAAGAAGGAGAACAGAAAAAAAAATAGCAAAGTGTATGCGGCTCCTTGTGATGGTGTCACTTCTGGTCACCTTGGCAGACCTTTCCAGGGTGCACTGCTTATTCTAACGGTCAATAGGAGTTCTGCTGCCAGCTTGGGGCCAGCCAATGGCAGCCTCAGCTGTGAGGTCAGGCCTTCTGGGTGGAGAGACAGCTTTTCTGGACTCATGAGGTGTGTGCTGTGAACTTGGAACAGAGATCCCTGCGGTGTTGTGGAACACTGTGTCTGATCTCTGGATGTGGGGCACTGTGCCTGATTGCCTGCAGCTGGGGTGATGTGGGGAACCATGCTGACCCCCTGCATCTGGGGTGATGTGGGGAACTGTGCTGAAAGCCTGCAGCTGGAGTGATGAGGGGTTTCACGCCCAGCCTCTGCAGTTGGAGTGATGTGGGGTTTCATGCCCAGCCTCTGCAGTTGGAGTGATGTGGGGTTTCATGCCCAGTCTCTGCAGTTGGAGTGATGTGGGGTTTCATGCCCAGCCTCTGCAGTTGGAGTGATGTGGGGTTTCATGCCCAGCCTCTGCAGTTGGAGTGATGTGGGGTTTCATGCCCAGCCTCTGTAGTTGGAGTGATGTGGAGCCTTGTGCTGATCTCCTATAGCTGGGGTGATATGGGACACTGTACCCGACACCTTGTGATAAAAAGTTTGAGACCCCTGGGTACCCTCTGCTCTTGGGCATTTTCTCAGTGGTGGTTCCCTCTGTAGTGATATTTCATTTGTATTTTAATAAAGAAAGCTTGCCTGAAGACCAGAGAATGAAACAGCCACACTGGTCAGCCTTACGGATCAGGCAGTGGTGACACACACCTTTAATCCCAGTAGCCACACTAGCTTGCCATAGAACCAGGCGGTAGTGGTGCATGCCCTTAATCCTAGAGCTAGAGAGGATTATAAAACGGGAGGAGCTCTCAGTCTGTCTCATTCTGAGATTCCTAGAGGCAGGATCACTATTTCGGTCTGAGGTCGAGGTAACAGCCAGTGCCTTCAGGTTGAAACTTAATATCTGCCTCTGAGTTTTTATTAATTGTGCTTCATCCCTCTTCTCAGGTATGTCTAGGTTTTTGTCAGGTTGATGAAAAAACAACCAACAGTCTAGTGAGCTCACCTCGTTGCCCTTAGCCAGGGACACACACCGCACTGCCAACTGCTGGCACGTAAAATCAGCTCATGTCCTTGTGAGTAGCATTTGCAGACTAGGCTTGGCAAGAGCTTGGCAGGTCAACTGAGATGTCTTGTGCTCACCCAGGCCTGGGGACTAGTGGGAGAGGAGTCTTAGTGGGGGCAGCTGGAGGCATTTGTGGGGATGTGGTAGGGCACTTGGTACTGGAACCCCAGGATGCTGAAGGATGCTGGCCTGTTGGAAAGGAGCTGCCGAGTGTCTCAAAACAGGACTGCTTCTTGAAGGAGGGTGGTTGGAGTGGCTCAGTGGCTGTATGAACATGGCTGAACTGGGCAGTTCACTCATGGGAAAACTCTGGGCAGGGAGGTTGGCGCGACCCTTGCTCATGTTGGCTGCAGGGACTGGAACCATCTTTAGCCATGGGTGAGCAGTGACTGTTATAAGCTCTTCTTGGCCTCCTAGCCATGGTAGTCCTCCCGAGTCATCTCTGGAAGAGGGTGCCATGCCTGTGGTATCAGTGACATCCCCATGTAGTTCATTGATGCTAGTAGCTACTGCACCCTGTGAGACTGTATTGAAGTGTGTGGGTTCCCATTTCTTCTTAGAGGTGCAAGTGGTTATAGAGTGTTCCCTCTTGGCTCCCCATCTGATCCCACAGACCGAGGCTCTCCTTACTCAGTCTTATCTCGTAGTAAGAAGGGCCTGAGCTCTGGGGTGGCTATATAGCCCTCAGGTGTTTGGTAGGTTTGCTTGTGAGACTGTGTGACCAGGGGGACCTGGCCTTGTGACCTGAGGGCAAATCTGCAGAACCATCCATCTACCCATCCCTGATGGAGTCCTCTAGAGAGGATGGGTAGCGAGGAGACAGCCCTCCCAGGTCCCTGCTGTCTTAGACTCCAGTGCTTGGCTATCTAGGTCTTTTCATGTCCACATGAAGGCAAAGGCTGGGGAGACCTGCTGAGTTGTACCCCTAGCTTTGTCCTCTCCAAGGATCCTTTTTAGAAGCCCCCCACTTTCTCCTCTTGGGGCTGTACATTTCCAAAGATGACACATATTAAGCCAATGACATTGTTAAATAATTAGTTTTCTCGCTTTTTAATTAATCAAAGGTTAATTATGAGCTTTATCTTTAATTAGAGTTTCTGACCCCCGCCTCACACAGAGGGCCCTTGAGGCCAGCTAGGAAGGGTGCGCACAAGTTAGACTTTGGAATGGGTATGATTAGGGCATGTGGAGCCCCTGGAACCCGCAGGGACCCTTCTATCAGCTCCTTACATTTCCACCAGTGGCCACCTGTGTGGCTGGTGCTTGTGTTTTGTGGCTGGTGCTGCAGAGGGAGCGGCAAGCATTGGACTACGATCCGGAGCCCAGCTGGGCCTTTGTGTTTGCAGCAGGGTGAAGTTGGGAGACTTCCAAAAGGGCTGACTATCTGCATAGGTATCTGCATAGGTCTCTGTGCGGCTGGCAGGCTAGCTGGGTGGGCACCTTTATCTAGTGACCAGAGTCTCTGTGTCATTGATTGCCTCTGTAGACTAGCTCCACAGGCAGCCCAGTGCTACCTCCTGAGAAGATGGCTGATCAGTTCAGTCTGTGGCGGGATGCAGGTCAGGTGCCAGAGCGGTGAGACAGCCCTTAGGGATCTGCCAGCCAGTACTCGGCAGTGGGGCGCCAGGCCTGCTTGGTGGCCTGCTGTGGGCTGGAGGCTGAGCCAGCCCTCTAGACTGGTCTATGCCCTGAGGTTTGTCCTCAGGCAGCCCTAGCTGGGGAGATAAAACCAGGCTCTGCCTAGCTTGCACTGGCAGCTCCCTCTGGGCCTTCCCTGTTATTTCTTATCTGTGGAGCTGTTAGATATCTTGGCCCATCCTGGTCTGATGAGTACCTGCCAGTCCCTGTTCTGCTTGGGCTTAGGGCTAAACAGGCCTTTGACCTGCTGCCTTAGGGCTTGGCAAGGGGAGTGTTGGCACATCTGGGCTGTGCAGGGGCAGTGGAACGCTGGCCTGATTTATGCAGTGTGAGGCTGCAGGATTGCTGGTCTCTGAGCAGAGGGCTAGCTGACAGGCGAGAGAGTCGTCTCTTTGCCCACCCTGGGATCCCAGGCCGTAGTGTGTGTCTGTCTGAGTTGGTTTGCTCACCTGAAGCACACCCTGCCCTTCTGATTCTTTCTCTGCTTCCAGCCTGCGTTCCTCACTCGTCTGATTTAGCTGGCGGCAAAGATGTCCGAGTGCTCTCACTCCCTCCTAACACAGGCAAAATATTCAAGGAGAGTCCTGGTATCTTCCCTCACTGGGCTTATAGCTTGTTTCATAGCTCAGAAGAGAGGAAATTGGTAGTTTCCCTGACCACTGGGGACAGCCTGGCTCAATGTGCCTGGGTTTCTGGAGCCCTTCCTCTTGAGTAGCCAGGGATGGGCAGTGACAGGCCCAGCAAATCCCACAAAACCATTAGCCCTTGGTGTGATTCCCACATCAGCTAGACCCCAGGCAGAGGTGAGTTCCAGTCAGCCCATGGCTTCCCTTTAGTCTTGTCCCACACAGTGTTCTGAAAATGAGGTTTGGGGATGTTCTGGTGTTGGGCCCTTGGAAGATTCCAGAACAGCACACAGCCAGGGTTTGACACTTCAGTGAACAGCAGGAGTGTGGAAACACAGTGACATGGCTGTGAGGATGGTTCATGGGGAGGCTATGGATGGATTGAAAGCTTGTTATGAGCCAGTCTGGCCTGGAGGGCAGTGGAGAGCGTGAAGTGACCTGAAGATACAGCAGGCATCCCTGTCCTTTGGGGACTGTGGATCTCGGGCCTGAGAACAGGATTTAAGGATTTGTGTGTGTTAAACATGTGACCTTGGGCATGAACTCGCTGGGAAAACCTTCTCTGTTTTCCCCCACCCCCTAGATTTATTATTCTTTATTCACGTGCATGTCGTATGCGTGCAGGTGTCTAGGAAGCTAATAGAGGGTGACAGATTTCCCAGAGCTGGAGTTACAGGTGGTTGGGAGCTGGGAATAGAACTCAGGTCCTCTGCAAGAGCAGCAAGTGCTCTTAACTGCTAACGCAGTTCTCCAGTCCCATTGCTGCCTATTTTTGCGGTAAGATTTCATGTAGCCCAGGCTAGCCTGGTGTTTGACACCGCGACTGTCCTTGAACTCACAGACCCCTGCTTCAGCCTCCCAAATGCTGGGATTGGGAGCGTATTCCATGCAGCCTGGTTTGCCAGCCTGGTTTCCTGTCTGTAATGGCAGTAACAGGGATGCCAGCCTTGGGAGCATGAGAGGAGTGACGTAGAACCACGGCCAGCATAGGTGAGGACTGCCGTTGTCCCCATAGGCTCAGGAACTTGTCATTCTGCTGCCAGCTCTCATTCACATGCCTCGGAGGGTTAACACTCCCTTCTGTGAAGGCTCTGACCTGGGCTCTGGGATGTTCCTAGTGTTAGCAGGAGCTGTAGTAGCAACTGGGCCTGCACAGAAGGAGCCCCAGAAGCCCACCACCTGTCTGTGTTCTCTGCCGTTTTTTCCTCTAGCTGGGACTGCAGTCGGCCTCGGTGTAGGAAAGGCTGGTAGCCAAGGACGATTCCCCTTCGTTGTCCTAATGGCTTCCATATTAATTTGTTGGGAGGAATTCACCCCCTTCGAAGGCCTTTCAAGTGGGAAAGGAGAGACGTCCTAGTAACGTGGGCCAGTCATTAGGGGAAAGCAAATTAAATCATGTTTAATGGTGTTGAGTCCCCATCGTTTTGGAAATGGAATTGGTGAAGCGGGAAAATGAGAGATTGCCGATGCCCTTCGAGGGATCCTAGGAAGGAGAAGGGAGAGAAGCGTATATGGTGGCCAGGGGCTAGCCTGGAGCTGGGACTGGGCACTGCAAGTCCCTGTGTTGCTGAAGTGAGCTCGGGAGCCGTGGCTGGGTGCAGATGGCATCCCGTGTTTTCATGCGGTTATATGCATTCCTTCCCCATCCTGGATTCTTCTGTAACCAGCTGCCCTACTGGGGCAGATTGCTCCTCTCCTGAGCCAGGCTTCTTTTCATAAGCAAAGAGGAGGTGGCATTCACGTGATGGGGCATGGGGAGGGGACTCAGAGAAGGCACAGAATCCCAGCCTGGGCTGAGTCTATAGGCATGGATGTGGTCTCTTACTACTCTGTTGGCACATAGAGAGGGACAAGTATGTTGTTTTCAAGTTGCTAACAGTCCCTTGGAGATTATGTGTCTTTGCAACTTAAAACTGATAAAGTGACAGTTCCATTTCCTGTAAACATCAAAAGCCCTTCTAGCAGGGGAAAAAAAAAGACAGAACAAAACAGTGTTCTGTTTTTCTCATGGGGAGCTCCAGCCCTTTGGCAGGTCATAAGAAATATTTAGCTTGACAGTCTACCTTAGAGAGCTGTACCTTCACTTAGGAGTTAGTCTCTGGCCGGGCGGTGGTGGCGCATGCCTTTAATCCCAGCACTCGGGAGGCAGAAGCAGGCGGATCACTGTGAGTTCGAGTCCAGCCTGGTCTACAAGAGCTAGTTACAGGACAGGCTCCAAAGCTTCAGAGAAACCTATCTAGAAAAACCAAAAAAAAAAAAAAAAAAAAAAAAAGGCTCTTTTGGAACAAGGGATTGCTTAGCATCTCTCAGACCCTGCCAGTGCTTCTTATGGGAGAGGCTGTCGCCTGGGAGACAGAGGTGTGCCAGCTTAGATCTCTTTATGAAGCTGATCAAGTCACTATGGCCTTCCCTCCCCAGTGACCTCATCTAATTCCTAGTGTCTTTTACAAAGTCCCAGTGGCAAACTTCATTAACATTGGAATCTGGGGACTGAGCATTGGAACACCTAACCACAGCCTTTAACATCTGAGATGCAGGTCAAGTCTCTCTTACACAGAAGGCCGCTCCCCAATGATGCTGCCCTGCCTAGTCCTCAACTCTAGCCACTGCTGCCCTGGCACAGCTTGGCTGACCTGGTGGGTCCACCTTAGGGCTTTTGCTAATACCGGCTGCACTTCCTAGGCTGTTCTTAGCCCAGGGCTATGGGGTGTCTCTCCATCCTTCTTCAGGTCTCCCTGGCCATCCACCCTGTGAGATCACTCCTTCTCCATCTAGAGTCTTGCTCTGAGGGAATCTTACTTGTCGACTGGCTTATTGCCGCTCTGCTCACACGATGGCTGTTCCTGTGAGCAAGGGTTTTTCTCATTTTTTTCACTTCTTTGACAAACGGATCAGTGTCCAGCATGGCCCCATGGGTGTGTGAAGGAAAAAAGAGAGAAAAGGGAAGACGGGTGAGTGAGTCTCCACAGGGAAGTTTCTAGAAGTTGTTAAAGGCATGCTTTCTTTCCTTTCCTAAGCTGTAGCCAGGGAACACGTTCTTTCTGGAACATAGCTGCTATTTGCTGGTCACACTCTGGGCACAGCAAACAGATCCGAGGAGTACGCAGTGCCTGGCTCCATAGTCCATGGTCCTCACGTGTCCCCCAGGGAGATGATACGGGACCTGGTCCTCACGTGTCCCCCAGGGAGGTGATGCGGGACCTGGTCCTCACGTGTCCACCAGGGAGGTGATGCGGGGCCTGGTCCTCACATGTCTCCCAGGGAGATGATGTGGGACCTGGTCCTCACGTGTCCCCCAGGGAGGTGATGTGAGGCCTGGTCCTCACATTTCCACCAGGGAGATGATGCGGGACCTGGTTCTCACGTGTCCCCCAGGGAGGTGATGTGGGGCCTGGTCCTCACGTTTCTACCAGGGAGGTGATGCGGGACCTGGTCCTCACGTGTCCCCCCAGGGAGGTGATGTGGAACTCTGAGGCTCAGTGTATCCCAGGGAGATGACAGGAGTGGTTCTTACAGGTATTATAGGTTATGATGTGGGGCCTCAGTCCTCTGGGTGCTCAGGCAGGCGATGGGGAGCTCTGGTGCCCAGGGGAGCCCCAGGGAGAAGGAATGGGAGGTGACAAGGATGTGGTTGTCCGTGTGTGCTCTGGGGAAATGACGTGAGGTCCTGTCCTCATGTAGTCACCAGGGAGGGTGATGTAAGGAGTACTGTTCACCCGTGCTGCAGGGAGGTGGCAGGGGGCCTGACCTAACATGTGCCCTTGGGAAGTGATGTGGGTACCGTTCACTTGTGCCTGGGAAGGTAAGTCCACTGGGTGACCTTTGATGACTGTTTCCCCTGGACTGAGAGTCTAGAGGAAGCTACTGGCACGTCCAGTGATGCGTGAATGTCTTTCATGGGTGTGGTAGTTTGAAAGAAAACGGCCCCCAAAGGGAGTGGCACTATTAGGAGGTCTGCCTTGTTGGGTGAAGTTTGTCTGTGGGGGTCAGGCTTTGAAGTCTCTTGTTCAAGCTTCCCTCAGAGTGACAGTCAGTTGACTTCCTGTTGCCTGTGAGATGTAGGATTCTCAGCATCACGTCAGCCTGCATGCCACCGTGATGATAATAGACTGGACCTCTGAAACTGTCAGCTAACCACCCCAATTAAATGTTGTCTTTATAAGAGTTACCATGGTCATGGTGTCTCTTCACAGCAATAAAAACCCAAACTAAGACAATGGGGACCCCTGTTCACTCAGAGCCTGGCTTATCTGGCATGAAGTAGCTCAACAGTGTGGGATGTTCTCTGGTATCCCAGCTCCATAGGAGTTGTCCCGAGACCGCATCTTGTGTAGGGCCCAGGCTGGTGTCCTTGTAGTAACTGCTGGTACAGATCAGGAGGGGGAGCTTTTGCCAACATCCCCTCAGATCCTGGGTCTGACTCTAGTGGGTGCTGGAGGTATCTGCTAGATGTGTTTGGGCCTTGGGTTGGGGACCAGGGTATGTTGAGTATTCTCTAGCCGCAGACTCAGGCTGTGATAACCTGGGGCTATGTATATTCCACAAGTCATCCTTTCTTTCGGGGAAGTGTGTGCTGTCCATGTTCACAGGATCACTTCCAGTAACAGCATTTCCTGCTCCTGTCTGCATGTTTGACTCAGGGCAGAGCTGCAGACCGTGCCTTGTACTTCAGCCAGTCTCTACGCAGCTGGAAGCCAGGCAATGCCAGAATGCTCCTGTAGACTGGTCCCTGAAGACTAGTTGTGTTCTAACGAAGTGCCATAGTCACCTCAGGGACTTTGATTTGAGGGGGACTAGCCTATACTTCCAACACAGAAATAGAAGGCTAGAGCAGAACTGGACCCCAGTACCCGCCAGCCATTCTGCTGTTGGCCCCAGAGGGGATGCGTCTGACCTCCGTGCCTCTCGGTCCCCTCCCTGCTAACTGGTGGACACTGAAGAGGAGACTCTGCCATCCTCTGCTCCCAGCGGGACAGGTCTTGCAGTATGCTCAAAGCCTGACCGTGCTCTTCCCTGGCCCTGTACATGATTGCACTTCTAGGCCAGGCCCTGCCTCGGCGGAGTGTTGATGAGGAGTCTTGGAGCGTTGGGTTGCAGAACAGGCAGTGCTTTCCATCCTGGCCATCTTCTGTGTTCTCCAGCTTCTGGGAGTCACCTGATGAGACAGAACCATAGGCACTGGACTCAGTCCTGATGTGTCTCCTCCTCCTCCTCCTCCTCCTCCTCCTCCTCCTCCTCTTCCTCTCCTTTTTCTTTTTAACATAATATTTTTTTATTGATTTTTTTGGGAATTTCACATTATGCACCCCAATCCCACTTATTTCTCAGTCCTTTCATATCCACTCGCATGTTTGTAACCTATCCCCAAAAGAAAACAGAAAAAAAAATGAACAAAACAAACAAACACTAACAACAAAAAAGAAAGCCAACTCAAAACCTTAGATCTGGACCTGGGCGGAGCTGGCAAGGGGTGGGGCCAGCTCTCCCGTACCCACGCCACCTCCAATGCTGTCTTGCCATCTTAAGTATGATATACCTTCAGCTTTTCTGACGGGACATCTGATGGATTGATTGCTGTGGTTCAGGCTAGTCTCAAACCTGAGTGACATCAGGTCCACCCATTGTCCCACTTCCTAGGTGTCCCCTCCCTTGTGCGTCCTTCCTCTGTGTGTTATAGACCCCAACTGTAGCACCTAGGTGGCATCTAGATTATGCAGGTTTACCCTCATACCTAGGTGAAACTCCGAATTCTCTGGGTCTAAGAAGTCTGAGGCTCTAGGCTGCCCTTGTAAGAGCTTAGAGAATGTTCTGTACACAGCCAGGGAGGGGACCCCTGGGGTGATGAGTAATGGTCCCTGCTTTGATGGGTCTGTTTCTTTGTTTCTGAGATGGGTCTTTCTGTGTAGCTCAAGCTAGACTTGAACTTGGACTCCTCCTCAGCCTCTGGGATGCTGTGTTGACCAACTTGTGCTACCACGCTGGGCTACATGACTGTTTATGGATGTGCTTTTCCCTGTACCATCATCAGAGGGGGTTATGGGAGGCAGGGAGGCTGCTGGGGTAGGGAAGCGGACCTCTGGATGCTCAGATCTTTGGTGGGAAAAACCCAGCCCCAAATCCCATAGGGCTGACCGAGGCCGTGGTACCTTATAGAGCAATGCCATTATATGTTATGTGTGAGATGTTACCAGCGGACATGAAGTGTGCTGGATCTGTGGGTATGGTGGGGGCGGGCACCTTACTGAAACAGAAAGGCCCAGTCTCAGATATTGAAATTCCCAAAGCCCAATCAAATTCCCGTGGGCTGCGTAAGTTGAGTGGAAAGCTGGCATCCGTGCCACAAGGATGAAAGGTACTTTAAAGCTGTGCTACTTCTGCCTCAGCACCCTTCATGTCAGAGGAATCCTGGAGCCTCTGAAGAGCTAACCATCTGCCTGAGGGAGCAGCAGAGTTACCTTCAGCCTGGAAGGTGCAGACAGTCACCCACAGGGAGGTCAGGAGACCTGTGATGCAGTAGTTCAATCTTGGGTGTCATTTCTGTCAAATCATCTATGTGATCTTGAATCCCAGATGATGTGGCCTCCTGACCCCAGACTCACAGATGGCAGGCAATTTGAACCTGTCAGCGTAGGTGGGGTCATGGGAGCATTTCCCAGGCAGCCTTCTAGAAATGAGCCAGGCCTGGAGGAAATCAGCAGGTCTTTGTCAGACTGGAGGCAGGCCTGCAGCCCTTACACACCCTGCCCAGAGTCCATCCCTGAGGCATGCTCTATCCTACAAGGAGTCTGTTCATCCTCCCCTTTGCTTTCTAGTTATTTGTGTGTGTGTGAGTGTGTGTGTGTGAGTGTGTGTGTATGTGTGTGAGTGTGTGTGTGTGTGTAGGCCTGAGGTTGATAACGTTTTTGCCTTGCTCACTGAAGCAGAGTCTCAATCAAACCCAGAACTCACCAGTATGGCCAGTTTCACTAACCATCCTGATCTGGGGATCCCATCTCTGCCTTTGAAGACGAGGATTGCAGGCTTGCCAACCACCTGGCGTTTGCACACTTCCCAGGGACCTGAGCTACAGTCCTCATGCTGTACCCCAAATCATCTCTCTAGCCTCCTGGCTCTTTTTATCTCAGTGCATGTGTATGTATGTCATGGGCAAGCGGGTGTCTGCTGTGTGGAGGCCAGAGGACAATCCTAAGCGCCTACCACCTTTGAGACAGGGTCTCATTGCCTTGGAGGTCACTGATTCAGCTAAGCTGGCCGGCTGGTCATTGAGACCCAGGGATCTTCTTGTCCGCCCCATTGTTCAACCACAAATATATTCTAACACACCTAACATTTTTTCTCTCGTGGGTTCTGGGGATCGACGTCAGGTTCTTGTGCTTGCAAGGCAAGCACTTTACTGATTTTTGAGTTCCTTTCCCACTGTTTTAAAATGTCAGCATTATCTTTTCCAGTTTGCTGTGCCGAGTATTTCATCTGTATTCACAATGCTGACACATAGTTTGCCAAGTCTTTCAGAGATTTTCTTGCTTTGGGGAACTTGATTTTCGGGTCTCACTATATAGCCCTGGCTGCCCTGGGTCTTGCCATGTAGACCAGGCTGGCCTTGAACTCACAGAGATCCGCCTACCTCTGCTAGTGTGGTCCAGGAAAGCGCATCTGCATAGAGCACTTCTGCATGGGTGGGTGGACAGTAACCCCGACTTTCCCTGCATCTGCGTAGAGCATTTCTGAATGGGTGGGTGGACAGTAACCCCGACTTTTCCTGCATCTGCTTTGGCGACGGTAACGTTTCTGAATTCTCTGCTCTTGGCCGGGCTTTAAGGATCCGCTGAGGAAGTATAGGTTGTCTGTCTCAGTGTGTCAGTGGCCGTGTTTTATTGTGTGGAGTAGCCTATGAGGTGCTCTACTCAAACACCTTTAAAAAAAAATCAGGAGCTGGAGAGATGGTTCAGTAGTTAAGGGCATTTGCTGCTCTTGCAGAGGACCTGGGTTTGGTTGCCACTGGTTTGGTGGCTTGCAACCATCTGTAACTCCAGTTCCAGAGGATCCAACATCCACTTCTTCTTCTTTTTTTTTTTTTTCTGAGACAGACTTTCTCTGTGAAACAGTCCTGGAACTCTCCTGGAACTCACTCTGTAGACCAGGCTGGGCTCAAATTCTCAGAGATCTCCCTGACTCTGCCTCCCAAGTGCTGAGATTAAAGGTGTGTGCCATCACTGCCTGGTCTCTCAACATCCACTTCTTGTCTCCATAGACGTTAGGTAGGCATACACATGGTGCACAGACATATTTGCAGGCAAAAATGCCCATACATAAAATAAAAATTGAAAGTTTAAGCAGAAATCTAACTTTAAAAAATCAGCATATATCTTAAAACTATTATTATTATTAATTTTGTGAGATAGGGTCTCATGTAGCCCAGGCTGACCTTGAACGCAGGTGAGGATGATCTTGAGTCCTACTTGGTCCTATTTCTCAAGTGCTGTAATTCTAGGGGTGGACTACCACACCCACCTCAGCCTGCGTCTTTTTAAAGATTGTGTGTTTGTGCCGGAGTGTGTACAGTGCACTGCAACCATGGAGTTTTGTGTGTTTGTGATGGAGTGTGTTCAGTGCACTGCAACCATGGAGTTTTGTGTGTTTGTGCCGGAGTGTGTACAGTGCACTGCAGCCATGGAGTTTTGTGTGTTTGTGCTGGAGTGTACACATGTGCACTGCAACCATGGAGGTGCTCACAGAGGAGAGCATTGGATCCTCTGGAACTAAAGTTATATCCAGTTGTGAGCCACCATGGATTCTGGGAACTGACCCCATGTCCTCTGCAAGAATAGCAGGTGCTCTGAATTGCTGAGCTTCAGCTTGTGTTATCAAGACTTATTATTATTGCTGTCATTATAATTAGTGTGTGTGTGTGTGTGAGAGAGAGAGAGAGAGAGAGAGAGCACATACATGTAGAGGTCAATTAAGTGGGTTTTCTCTCCTTCTATTATGTGGGTCTTGGGGATTGAGTTCAAATTATCAGGCTGTGTAGTACTCCATTGTGTAAATGTACCACATTTTCCTTATCCATTCTTCGGTCAAGGGGCATTTAGGCTGTCTAGAGACATGTGGTATACTTCACGCAAATATACAGATATAAATAAAAATGAAAATAAGTCTTGCTGGAGAGGTAGACAGAGTGTGTACTGTTCTCGCCAAGTTTGGTTCCCAGCACCAAAGCCGGGTGGCTCACAATTGTAGTTGGATGTTCCTCCCTCGCTCGCCATTTCCCAAATAACGGACACAGAGGCTTATAAATGCTCAGCTGATAGCCCAGCCTTATTACAAACTAGCTCTTACAACTTAAATTAATCCATTCCTATTAATCTACATTCTGCCACATGGCTTTTACCTCTGTCTCTTTTTGTGTGTCCAACTTGTTCTGCATCTGGCTGGCAACTCCTCTGACTCTGCCCTTCTTCCTCCCATCATTCTCAGGTTGACTCTCCCACCTAACTTTATCCTGTTCAGCTATTGGTCAGTCAGCCTCTTTATTAAACCAATCACAGTGACATATATTCATACAGTGTAAAGGAATATTCCACACACAGTCATGTGTAACTCCAGCTCCAGGGGAATTTGATGTGCTCTGTTGGACTCTGTGGACAACTGCACTCACGTGTGCATGTATCTTTACACAGACATAGACATACACACACACACACACAGTTAAATAATAGTAAATCTTTAGAAGGCTGAGACTAGTGGAGATCTGTGAGTTCAAGGCTAGCCTGATCTACATAGTTGAGATTCTACCTCAAAACAAATTCCACAAAACCTTGGGGATGTCATAGAGTTTGTGTTCCAGGGAAGGTCTGTGTCCAGCCTGTCTATCACTGGCCTATCTGACCTTGCCAAGGGCTTAGCTGGACAGGTGATCATTGTTCTCCTGCTACAGCCTCGCTCTTGATCATTCTCTCTGCAGTGGTCTGGGGACACACAGACAGACACACGAACTCTCTTGACTGCCCACTCTACTGACAGGGGCACCCGCTTCCAGTACTCCTGGAAGCTTGCTCATCAGACATGCCGGCGCCCGCTGCTGGCCTCCATCCTTTAGCTGTGTGATTTTGGGCAGGTGACTCAGTAAACCCCGACCCTGCATGGAAAGTGGGGTCTGTGCAGGTCTAGAGGGGGAGACCCCAGCACAGGTTTCATGTGGAGAACCTGAACTTCTGGTGCCTTCACTGTTGTAACACAGCAGTCAAAATCCACGGGGCTAATTAATAGTTTCTTCTTTATTGCCAGTCTGGGGCAGGTCTCGTCAGAGAGCAAAGTCCTCCTATCCATACTTCTTCCTTTCAGCACTGACTCCCACTCCTGGGAACATGGATAAAATGCCTACAAGAACCCCAACCATCACCCCTTCATTCTAGGTGCTAGGGTAGGTTGGGGCAGGAGGGAAGCAGAAGAGCCTTCCTCTTTATTGGCCAGGTCAGTGTCACCTGACTTCTTACAGCTCTGATAGAGTTTCAGTGCTGCTATAATGATGAAGGGGACAGTGGGAGTGAGATGCTACCAGCCGGGTCCCTGGGGCAGAGGACTCGGGGAAGCTGGGTGAACCTGTAAGTCCATTCCTGGTAGTGAGCTCAGGAAATTTAAGTTGGTATGTGTTTGGCACTTCAGAGTCACGATAGTGGAGTGGGCCAGGTGCATCTCCAAGCCTGTACACTTGCAAGCGCTTGTTTTTGCTCAGCTCACCCTAGGCAGCTCCAGCCGGAAGGAAGGCAGTGCAGGCATGGCTTGGGCCATGGGCATGCCCTCTAACCTCACTAACCTTCAAGGATCCTGGCTCCGAGCTAAAGAGCAGACTGAATACACTCGGGTACACTGAGGCCGCACATTAAGGCACTGCTTGTGTGTGGACTCCAGTGTTACTGTGGCGGCAGGCCGATACCAGCTCATTTAGTCTCAGTTCCTGCAGAAGAGGGCATGGAAGAACGGAGCCCCTCACAGTCAGCAGGAGGACTCAGGCTCAGGACCAGTCTTGTGAGCAACCCCAGACCTCAAGCGGGACAGATGAGGCCCAAATGCCCAGTGTGGTTCTGGTGCCCTTGCTGTACATACCCAGGAGCCAGTTTGTCAAGTGGGCGCAGCACGAGCTTGGCAGATCCATTCTCTACATGAAGCTATTTGGGGGCCAAATGTTGCAGTCTGGCGGTGGAAAGCAAATCTCTTCTGAGCTGACCTTTGGTGCTGATCACACTGCCTGTGCTCTCATCGTTTCCACATTCCTTCCCTTACCTGGTGGGAGGATTTGTTTCTGAAATCCAGAAGCTAGGCTCTGAATTATAAATCAAGTGTTTGTTCACCCACATCGGGCGTCAACTATAGACCAAAGGAAAGGGTCCACTCAGGTTGGAATCTGGGGAGCCAGTGAGTTTATTGTGCTTACTTAGAGAGCACGAGTAAGGGTCTCCTTACTGTGGGTACCTCAAAAGCGGCTTCATTAGAAAGCTTTTACGCCAGCATAGATGACAGTTTGCCTGCAGCTACATAGATGGAGCCCTGTTTCCAGTTAACCTTCCAGGGCAGACTATAGCACCTCCTGAGACCATAGCACCTCCTGAGACCATAGCACCTTCTGAGACCACATGAGACAGGGCAGAAATACAAGCAGCTGGGAGGGAGGTGCAGGGGGGAGTGGCTGGAATCTCAGGTGAAGGTTTGATGACCCTCCCAACCTCTCATAGAGGGAATGTCAGCATCCCCAAGGAGTGTCTTTTATGGATGGTTACGGCTGCCCTGATGAAGGTGGGCGGTGACAGGCATTATGCTCTGAGGGCAGCATACCACAACACAGGTGTCATGTCGGTGACAGCCACCCGTGACCAGAAGATGGCAATCAAAGGAAGAGATAAACCTCTATCATGGACCAAGGCTCTTGGTACTGTGCTCGGCCACAGTTTCTTATGTGCGTCCTGGCGGCTGATGTGAAAAGGTAAAAACAGCTTGGGGCAGAACTTTCTGCACCCCAGGTGCCCGCCCCCTCATCCTCAGTTGATGGATGGATCAGTCAGTCTATGCCCTAGTCAGTCTGTCTCTCCGAGGTTTGTTCTGTTTCCTGCCACCCCTCATCAAAGATGGTATTGGAGAATGATTCTCTGGGCCAAACGGCTGCCATCTTCATCGGCTCAACTGCATCCTTGGAAGTGTTTGTCACCATTGAGTCTGTGGACTGCCAACACCCCTCATGGAATGAGGGGGCCAGGAGTGTCACTGGACCCCCATCTGAGGTTCTAGCCCCCCTCCCAGCCATTTGTGCACATGGCCTGGGGTTGGAGGTGCCAGAGTGTGTAGGCTGGAGGAGGCTTAGGAAACCCCGTCTCCTTTGTTTTGCTAGATGAAGACTTCCCAGTGTGGCTGCTTTGGGGCCACGTATGCTTTGTAAGGTTCCATTGAGTTCTGTTTGGTGGAATCTTACCTTGCATTGTCATTAGGACCTTATAAAGAGGGGGTAGGTGTTGTTTAACTCCACAAGGAAGAATTTCTTGTAAAGGTAAGCCCCCCACCCCTACATGCACATAGCAGGTCCCTTTCAGAAAGCGTCCTTACCTGTGTCACCAGGCTCCAGAGGCTGTAGGCTGGGAATGGGGTCAATCTTGAGTCTCCTCTTTCTGGATTTTTGAGCTCCAGCATTTAGTTAGACTACACATCCATCGAATGCACCCTATTGAGGCAGGAAAGAGGCTGGGGACTGTGGGGACCCAGAGTAGAAGCTTCCTGTTCTCAAGAAGCAGGTGTTAGACTAAGGACTAATATACATCCTTCAATCTCAGATGGTGCTGTGAAGGGCCAGGATGGGTTGGGTGAACACTGTGGGTCTGGACCAAGTATGAGGTTACCATCCACGAGGTTTACATAGGTCAAGCAGTGAGTGATCCTAAGCTCCCACTTGGCAGGGACAGGGTGAATGCTTGCCTTGCCTGGGGGCTTCAGCTTGGCTGGACTCAGGCCTGAGCCTTCTATTTTGGGGATGCTCTCCCTGCTATCATGATGGTTTATGGGCCCTAGCTCCCTTCCTCCTTGTCTACCTTCTGCACTTCGAGCTCTCTGTGGTTGGTGTTGTCCCCCAGACCCGATGTGCCAGTTGGAGCCTCTGCCGCCTCCTGACGACTGCTGTTGTCTTTGTTTCAGTCTGACTGTTCCCAGCTCATCCGCCCTGGCATTTATTTACAAAGCCATTGTGTCCACTGAGTGGAGAGCAAAGTGATTTATAAGGACGGTGCTGGGGTCTGGGAAATGCCAGCTTCCCCTCCGGGCTCAGTAAATCAGGTTTGATTCTGGCAAGGCCTTCCAGCTCCCTAAATCAGCTCAGAGTAGCTCTCCAGTGTGGGTGTGCCTAGTGTGAGTGCTAGAGAAACAGCTGATTCCTGACTTTGCTGCACCTGCTGGGTGGATCCTTCTCCCCAGGCCACCAAGGGCAGCAGGCAAGACTGCAGTATGCTGAGCCCTTCTCATGGCTCAGATCTCAAAATTCATAGCAGTGATGGCTGGTGGATGGGTGGCGACTGGCGTCTACGGCCAGAATATATAGCTGATCTTCATCTGCCACAGGGATGGCGGCTGCTCTCAGAGGGGACAGGGTTGGAGTGGCTGGCCTGGGAATTTTTTGTTTTGTTTTTAGAGGCAGGGTTTCTCTTTGTAACAGCTCTGACTGTTCTGGAACTCCCTCTATAGACCAGACTGGTCTCAAACTCACAGAGATCCGCCTGTCTCTGCCTCCTGTGAGCTGGGATCAAAGGTGTGCACCACCACCGCCAGGCTACTGGATTTACTTTTATGTCATTTTTTTTTTTCTGAGTCAGGGTCTTTTGTGACATTTTTTAAAAAGTTAAAATTGTTTGTGTATGTGTGTGTGTGTGTACATACCACAAGTCTGAAAAGGGTACTGGATCCTCTGGAGTTAGAGTTATATTCAGTTGTGAGTGCTCAACATGGGTGCTGGGAACAGAATCCTAATCCTTGAGAATAGTACAAGGTCCTAACCACAGAGCATCCTAGCCCCCGGATTTGCATTTCTGCACTGTGTGTGTGTGTGTGTGTGTGTGTGAGAGAGAGAGAGAGAGAGAGAGAGAGAGAGAGAGAGAGAGACTGTGCCGGGTGGGCACTGGCTCTGGGTGATGTCTCTTCCCACTGATTCTGTGTTGGCTGTCTGTAGTATTAAGAGCAGCGGGCTACATTCCTGGCATCTGGCCGCCCGCACGGCTAGCTTTACCCGAAATAATTACATGGAAACTGTATTCTTTTTTTTAAAAAAATATTTATTTATTTATTTATTATGCATACACTATTCTGTCTATGTGTATGTCTGCAGGCCAGAAGAGGGCATCAGACCTCATTACAGATGGTTGAGAGCCACCATGTGGTTGCTGGGAATTGAACTCAGGACCTTTGGAAGAGGAGGCAATGCTCTTAACCACTGAGCCATCTCTCCAGCCCAACTGTATTCTTTTAAACACTGCCTGGCCCATTAGTTCCAGCCTCTTATTGGCTAGCTCTTACATATTGATCTAACCCATTTCTAATATTCTGTGTAGCACCATGAGGTGGCTTACCAGGAAAGGTCTTAACCTGCGTCTGTCTGGAGTGGGAGAATCATGGCGACTGCCTGACTCGGCTTTCTTTCTCCCAGCATTCTGTTCTGTTTTCTCCACCTACCTAATTTTCTGTCCTATCAAAGGCCAAGCAGTTTTCTTTATTAATTAACCAATGAAACAACAGATGGAAAGATGACCCTCCTCCATCAGCTGTCGTGAAGCAAGTGTAGGAGTGTAGGTCTCTCATTCTCTTTCCTGTCGTTACAGCTGTGGGATTGAAGGTGTCTGTGAGCCGAGGCTGGGGTGTCTACGGCTGTGGCAGCCTGTGTTCTACCTCTGGTGGATGGTGTTGCCTGGCAGATGTGGGAGGGAAAGGCAGGAAAGGGCTGGACTCCCTGAAAAGGGCATTCTTCTCCATCATGGTTGTCCTGGGGACTAGAATTTCATCCCAGGGACTTTGGGGTCATCTGGGTTCAAAGCTCAGGAGACCAGCCAGACATCTTGGACAGCCGTGATAGGACCTGGGGGTGGAACTAAGTGGCCCTGTTCTTGCTTATGAATGGTAGCCGAGGGTCTCCATTCTGTGGCTCCCAAGGTCTGCCTATTGTTGTAGAGTCTGGGGAGGTGGGGGTCCCCGCAGTGTCCTAGGCCCTGTGACTGAGGCTCAGGACTTAGTGGCTGAAGTTGCAAATGGCAGCTGTTTCAGAGCCCTGTCACCGAGAGGAGCCTCCCGTCTGTGTGGCTGCCACCTGTCCCCCCTACTTCTTGTTTCTGGAATACTATGTTCTAGAGCATTGGCTGTGTTACCATGGTTTTATGCCCTGTCCGACCCAGTCACAACCGAGCTGAGGTAGAAACAACATTCTGTCAGAGTAGAGATTTCTGGAAGCCTGAGACGAGAGAGGTCTCTCCACCCCCTCCGTATTTGGATTCTTAGGAGCTATGCCTCTTGAGTCATTCATTCATTCATTCATTCATTCATTCATTCATTCATTCATTCTTTTTCCCCAGTTGTGGACTCTGCAATGGAACCCAGGCAAGATCTGGTATCTAGTGGCCTTGTAGTTTTAAACCCTGGGTAGCTGCCTGACTAAAAACCTGTCTGTACCCTCCCCTGGAAGTGGCAGTGTCCTTGTTCCCCTGCAGGAAGTCCCATGAGAGTTCGATGCCGACCCCAGGAATGAGGCTGTGCCTGGCATATACCTGGGGGTGCCACAACTGAAGCCAGGTCTCAGGGATCCTCGGGAAGACCAGGGGAGGCAGGTGCGGAGCGTGGAGTGGACGGCCTGCTGTGTGGGGAACCCTGAATCCTGGGAAGGCAGCTCTGTGGTGCGGTGTGTGTTCTCATCACTTTCCTGAGCGTCTGCTGCTCGTGCTATGGGTGCTAATTGAGTTCTGTGGGAGTCGATGGGGAGTGATTCTTGGTGCTTCCTGCTTTGAATTTCATAGGCCCCCCGAGGACGTGAACTTGGAAAATTGAGGCATTGATCGTTGCTTTTATTGGTGTAGGAGATGCAACGAGATTCAGAGAGGAAAGATTTGTGATTATTCTCAGCCTTTTTATGCCTCCAAAGCATCTAGAGGAAGCACCTGCTCTTCTGTTCTCTCAGGGGGTGCTCCCAAGGATCGAAGCTGTTCGCAGTGATGCCTGACTGGAGTCCTTCTTCCGGAAGCTCAGCAGTGGGCACCGTGGTACAGCCTGAGCGCTGTTCTATAAATCAAGGTGCAGAATAGGCCCATGGTGAGCATCTCATGCCAGCTGGTTCTCCCCAGCAAAGGGGTATTCAGTTTTTGGGCTGACCTGAGTTCTTAGAGATAGGCCTGGTTGTCAAATGTTTGCCTGAAACTTTGTTAATTTATTGAGAAACACATTATAGAAATGGCATATTGATGTAAAATCACTATTTTCGTTTATAGCACATGAAATGTTTCCTGGCTCTTTCTGCCACCTTCGTGCTTGAGGTCATTCCACCTCTTTGAGGATGTATCCCTTTGAGAGATTTTTAAGGGTGTCCACACAGTAAAGTCAGACCCTGAGAGACAATGTGGCTTGTGCTCACTATCCTTAGTTTTTTTTTTTTCAAAAGCAGGTTCCCCAGCGACCTATGTATGCTGGACCTGCTACCCCTGAGCTACCTTGGATGCAGCTGAGAGAATCTGGAAAGATTGGCATGTGAGCTCCCCTGTCGTTACTAAGACTGGGTGTTGGTGGACCAAGGTTCTCTGACTCACAGGTATGTGGCCAGCTGTGTGTCACCAGATGGTCATTTCCACATCTCTTTTTGAGGGCCAAGTGCCCAGTTTTAGGTTCCTGGGGCCCTGGCAGGTCTGATGTGGCCTCCTGGAGTTGGGTTGAGAGTGCCAGTCGGGGCCATGCCTTGAAGGAGGGTGGAGTCTGAGCGGCAAGCCCAGTATCATGCGTGGGGCTCTGGGCTATTTGCTGACCCCAGTACTGGGGAACAGCGGGTGAGGTTTCCGACTGGGACAAAGAACTGCAAACCAGGCTTCTCTCTGTGTTCTGGAAGCTGGGCAACTTGTCCTAGCTGGCTTCTCCTGGGGATTGAGAGAATATCTGCTCTTGGCCTTTCTCCAGCTGTGGGCATGGAGCGCCTCTGCTCTCCCACCCTCTTCCTCCTGCAGCCCTGTTCCGTAAGGACGCCTGTTCCCTTCAAAGGTACACGTCTGCCCATATGTTATTGGTGTGTCGGCATGGAAGCCCTGTGGGCACCCAGCGTGACTGTCCCTGGTTCCCATCGACCGGGCTGACAAGGGTGTGGGAATAGAACATGGATGATGGAGAGGTTCAGGAGGCACCATAGCCTGCTGAGCGACCTTGGGAAACCTAGTGTTGTCTATCCTGTATGTTTACAGATGTCAGCCTGTACCACATTTCCAAATAAACAGAGATGTGACTAGCCAGCCTTGAGAATCACAGTGAAGTCTGGCCTGGGCAGCTTCATCCCAGCCCCACATACAATAAAGAGGCTGCCGTTCCATCTTTTCCTGTACCTTCTGGTCCCCTTTATCCCCTTCTCTACCCCTTTCTTCTCTTCCCTCCCTTCCCCCGCCCCCTTTTATACCTTTTCTGTCTCTTCCTTCCTTGCTCCACCACCTCCTCCTCTTCCTCCATCCTTTCTCACTCCTCCTCCATCCCCTTCATCCTGCCTCCACACTTTCTCTCTCTTCATCTCCCTCTTTCATCTCCTCCATCTTCCTCCACTCCTCCTCTGCCCCTCCTTTGCCTCCTATTTGATATTTCCTTCATTTCCCCTCTGTTCTCTCCTCCACCCCTTCTCCATCTCGTCTCCATTCTACTTCCCCTCCTTCCCCTCTCCTCTTCTCTTTCATCCTTTCCCTGTCTTCTCCCCACCACTTTTTACCCTCAGCTTCCATCCTTTCCGGGACTCTGGCCTCCTCCCAAGCCCCATGCTGCCTTGTATTAAGTCTCACTATGAAGAGAACTGAGGTCGATCTAGCCTGTGTACTGTGGATATACCAGTGTGTAACCCACCTGCCTGCTCAGGCCTGGACCAGACTCTTGAAGTCACCATTATTGTTCCCTGGAACTGGAGTCTCCTGACTTGTACCCCACACTGTTAATTGGCCCCTTTGGTGTTGCTGAGCGATGACACTAAGCAACTCCTTTTCATTACCTTGTGGGCGAGAACAGCTTGGGACGGGCAGTGTGCTCCAGAGGACACAGAGTACTTGCTGGCTCCTTTCACCTCTTTCTTTGGCTTCTGTGTGACTTAGTCCCTTTATAGGATGGGCTCAGGGGGCGAGGTCGGTGTCACTGTTGGGCCACCTCTGGGTAGTTGTAGTGTGCCACTCTGGCTAAACCTGGAACCCAGGCTCGGCGTCAGGGCTCCCGTGGAAGAATGGCATTTGATCCTGCCCACTCCTGTCACCAGGCAGGAAGTCTGGGGGCGGAAGAGCGTCAAGGTCTATCCAGCCTGTGTACTGTGGACACATCAGACTGGTGCGACCCACCTGTCGAGCCCACAGGCTGTGCGTGCCAGGCCTGTGCCAGCCCCTTGAAGTCGTCCTTATTGTTCCCTGGTACTTCAGCTTCCTGATTTGTACCCAGCGTTGTTGATAAGCCCTTCTCGGGGGCGATAATCTGTGGGGCATCCCAGGACTTTGGGCCATGCATTATTCATGGGAAACAATCCTCCAACTCAACCTGGAGCTCTGCATGGAGGCAGTGAGTCCTGGGCATTGTAATATTAATAACCACTACGTTAATACAGTTCCTACCCAGGAAAGCCAGTTATGTTTAACAGGGCAGAGAAGAAAAGAAGAAATAATGAGATGTCACACAGGCAAGCCGTGATGCCCCAGGGACAACCTAAGAGTTTGTGACATGCCCAGCATTTGCAGAGGCAGGTGCTGGCTGGCATTATTTGTGTATTCAGATTACAGAGGCGGTGTGAATCCCAGCTAGGGGCTGTCTCTGACCTCTGCTTCACAGGAAGCTATTCTGCCTCCCCAAGCCTCACTCTTCAGTGCATGGGTATCAGCCTGCAGCCGGGACCTGCCCAGGATGCCTCTAAAAAGGGAAAGTAACCTCCCCGTCAGGTCTCACCTGGAAGCTGACTTCTGTGCCATCAGCAGCCATTGTGTGTGTGCGTGCGCACGTGTGTGTGCGTACACGCGTTTGTGTGTGTGTGTTCTCCTTAGAGCCTTGTTGTTTTCTCTAATTTCCTGAACAAGGAGCCCAAGAGAAGCGACGTGAGATGACTTGACTTGGGGCCCTGCAGCATCCCTACCAGGCTGACTTGACTTGGGACCCTGCAGCATCCCTACCTGGCTTCACAGTCATCTCCGTAGTTTTCTGTGTCATCTTCCAGGATGCACGACCTTCCAAATTGAGGGCAGAGAGTAGCAGCGAGCCGAGAGCCTGTGTAACCCAGGGCCTGGGCTTTCTCTCTTGCTCTTGTCCTACCTCAGATTCCTCGCTGCGTTTGACACCCCTGGTCCCTGAGATCCAGCACCAGTGTGACCTCGGTGTATTGTCTTCAGAGAGAATCCTGTGGCTGGTGCATGCCACTGCTGCTCAGTGTCTCCTCTTAGAATAATTAATGACCTGCGAGGCCCCACTCTTTAAATTGGGAGCTGTGCCACTTTTGTTATTGTGGTGGGGAAAGCGAGTGTGTGAGCGCCATTAATATTGTTCCTTACAAGAAGCCCTCCCACCCCACTCAGGGTTTGGGGCTAAACATCAAGTATCTTGAAGTCAGCCTGGGGACGTCCCTTTTGTAGGAAACCGCTTATTCAGGTGCCAGTTGAGTCTAACCCAGCTGTTACATCGTTCTGATACCTATACATACCTGTGATAAGGCTGTGGCACACAGGTGCCAACTCTGGGAAAGGCAGTCCCTGAACAGGAGCTGCAGCTGAGATGGATTTGTCTGCTCAGCAGTGGTTTCTATGGAAACTGCTTGGGGGGTGACCTGGATTTGTGCTGCAGGGAAATGGGTCCAAGCCTTGACTAGGTGCTGGCAGTAAGAGGGATCCTAGGACTTTGTTTTATATGGCCTGGCACCTTGGGAGTTACAGGGTCAGCATCTCAGTGCAGCAGTTTGTGGGGTGTGTGGTGGGGGGAGACAGAGCGACGAGGGTGTGTGGCGTATATTTATGTGCTGGTGTACGTGCGCATGCCATGATGCACATGTGGAGATCGGAGGACGACCTCTGACCCTCTTTGTCTGAGACAGTCTTTTTTGCTGCAGTGTAAGGTAGGCTAACTGGTCCGTAAGCTTCTGGCTATTTTCTTGCCTCTGTCTCCCATTTCTCACAGGTGCTCTGGATTACAGATGCTGCTTGCTCCAACCATTGCGTTCCTTTTTCTCCTTTCCTCCGTTTTTATATGTCTATGGGTATTTGGTCTGCATGTATGTCTGTGCACCATGTGTGCGCAGTACCTGCAGAGGCCAGAGAGAGCATCGGATCCCCTGGGACTGTAGTTGCAGACAGTTGTAGGTGCTGGGACTTGAACTGGGACCTCTGAAAGAACAGCCAGTGCTCTTAATGACTGAACCATTTCTCCAGCTCCTATGTCTGGTTTTAATGTGAATTCTGGGGTTGTTAGGTTTATGAGGCCTGATATTTAATGGTTATTCACTGAGTTATCTTTTCAGCTCCCGAAGCTTTTCTCTTTTCTTTCTTTCTTTCATGGCAAAGCACACATGATAAATGCACCATTTCAGTGTTTGTGAATGAAGTCCAGTGCCATCTGTGTGGTCACCATCCATTTCCTCTACTCCTACTCCTTTTTTTTTTTTTTTGCATGTGAGGTGTGTGTGCCTGTGTGTGTGCTCATTTGCATGTGTGTATGCATGTGTGCATTTGTGTATCTGCATATGTGCACAACAGACATCAGAAGTTGATGGTCTCTTGTTTCCCCACCTTATCCATTGAGGCAGGGGCTCTCACTTGAACTCACAGTGCACAGATTTGGTTGTTTTCGCTGACCAACTTTGGGATTACAGAAGGTCACCTCTTCCATCTGACATTTACGTAGATTCTGGGGATCTGAACTCTGGTCCTTTTTTTTTAATATAATTCTTTTTTATTGATTTTTATTGAGTTCTACGTTTTTCTTGGTTCTTACACGTACACAGCAAATGCATTACTCGCTGAGCTGCCCTCCTACCCTCGCTTGTAGTTCTTGTCTTCAAAATTAAAGTTGTCCCCGAGAGATACTCCTCTCCTCCCCCAGCCCCTGACATCTGCTATCCTATTTGACTTCTAGGCACCTTGTGTGAATGGAGTCACATGCCTTTTGTTCCTTTGTGTCTGGCTTGTTTCACTGAGCACAGTTGGCTTCTATAATAACTGGTGCCATTGTTCTTGCTGTGTAGGGAGGAATGACAGGCAGGGCTGCTCCACATTTACCCCACAGGCTATCGCTGGCTGTACCTTGCCTAGTGCCTCTCTTCATGCCAGATGTTGAGTCCAGGCCTCTTGACTATTATTTCTATTTTCTGGGGGCTCCCACATGTGTCTTGTCTCCCAGGTGTGAACTCTGACTGTAGAAGAGTTCAGCCACTTGGGCTGAACACCTGTGCTGCCTGCGTCTGAGCCAAACCTGAGACTGGGGCTAGCTGACCTCTTCTGCACTATCTGTGCCTGCTCTGGATGTCCCCTCTAGGATTGGCTCCCAGAACCCTTCCCTGTCTGTATTACTAGTCAGCAATATGACTCCAAGCCCTGCCAGACTGCTGCTCATCTGCTGGACTAACCCTTAGCTTCCTTTGCTCTCTGAGGGGCTTTAGGGATTCTCTTGTCTTTGCATAATGGGGAGGTGATCCCCTAAAAGCCTTTCCTCTGTTTCTTCCTTCTTGCAAAATTTGGAGGCTTATTCTGGACAGGTGTAGAGTTGGAATCCCTTAGATGCTGAGGAGATGGGGGGCTGCTGGGGCGGGGAGAGAGGGAACATTGCCACCCTCCACCTTGTGTAACCACTGGCAGTTGTGTGTCATCTTGACCTCTGTTTCCTCCTAGTTCATTTGGTTTTATCTATGTTCCCAGTGATGACGAGGATCTCAGGGTGTGTCTTTGGGGACCTCTTGGCACCTCCTGAACATGAGTGGGTTAGGTCTGCAGTGGTCACTGCCACTTTGTTCATCTACTAGTGCCTGAGCCTAGGAGTCATTTGCTCTCAGGGTGAACCCCCATCTGCAAGATTCCTGTTGCATCTGCTCTGTCAGTAGCTGGGAAATCCTGCTGTCAGGATGCTGAAGACTGAGAGCTTTGCTCTGTACTTGCCGTGCATTTGGAACAGCCTGGTCCCACTGCAGAGGTGTCTGAGCTCCAGCTGTAAAGGAACTGGGCGCCATGCTGAAGTACTCACCAATGGCCTGGTCCTCAGCAGTACTTAGCATGGTGGGCTCTTTGGGACTGTTCCGGAAGTGGGCGTCTCCCACACTATGCATATCTCAATAGGCTGAGCAATGACTGTAGGTGCTGTGAGGAGTGGGACCCAGGATCCTCCTAATTTTCTTGGGCCTGACTTACACCATCATGCCGTCAGAGAGAGATTTAGGATTTGCACTCCCAAGACTGTGCACAGGTACATCTGTCACTGGTCTGGGCACAGAGGGGAATAGTGTGTGATACTTTTTGGTCTCTTTGTTTCCTTTGCTCAGGCCAGGCCAGAGCTCAGATTGTGGCCACAAGGTGACCACTCTTCTCTCTGAACCTGATCCTATCACCACTACGTGGGGGCTATGATAGCCTTGCTTCCCCACCTCAATGTGGGGGAATTGACAGGCTCTTATTTTCAGGATAGTTGTCCTACCATCTTCTCCTCTTCATCCTTACCATCATCATCATCATCATCATCATCATCATCATCATCATCATCATCACAGGGTCTCGTGTATTTCAGACTGGCCTTGAACTGGGAATATAGTCAAGGATGACTTAGATAGACGCTATGATCCACCTCCCAAGTGCTGGGATGACAAGTGTGGCCACCATACCCTATCTGATGGTGTTCTTGGGATTCAAAAGAGGGCCTTATGAATGCTCAGGGCATTCTACCAACTGAGCCACACCTTCAGCCCCAGGAAAGAGATTTTTTTAAAAAATGTAATACTGTTTATTTAACTTCAAAAACATTTCAGCATTCTAAACATACAAAAAATAATAGAATGTTGCAAGTTGCGTTTAGGTGCAGAGGGTTCTTGAACTTCCGTTGATGCAGTAGTTCTTCGCTTTGCTACTGTTTAAAAACAGCTGAAAATCTACAGCACTTAACTAGAGAAAAAATCCAAACACTTCTCATGCCAGCTGACCCCTCCCCGCTTTTCCACAGCTAAGAATGTCAGCAGAATGCTATGCCACTATATAAAAAAAAAAGACAACCTGAAGCTAAATGGATGCCCACTGCAGTATCAACAGGTCCAGCCTCACAGTGCATGCCCTGAGCTACGGCCCCCTCCAAAAGGCATCTTCCCTCACAGCCTCCAAGCCAAACAAGGAGCATCAAGAATCTGTCTGGGTTGTCTTGTTCTCTTTACAAACTGTAGATATGTACAGTTGATAACTCAGGATTTCTGGCCAATAACCAACCATAGGGTTAACACTACCTTACGAGCTGCAAACAAAATGCCCGAAACATCTTCAAATGCCTTGTCACACCAACAGCAAAGTGCACAGAGTGAGGAGGACACGCGAGTGCCTTTCCATTTGAAAAAATGTTTGGAGCTATGTACAATTTTGATACAGTTTCAGGGCGCTCCGGACACCCATGGCCACTTCATGTAAACCACTGACACTTTGAGAAGCTACAGTATGATCATGGTCAAATTTTGTAATTAAATCTAACAAGGGCAATAGTCACGGCTCAAATAAGAGATGTGTCAATCACGGTGCTTTCCTACTCTAAAGTATTCACAAGGAGACAGAGTTTTATTCATCTTCTTCCTCTTTCTCCTTCTCTCTTCCTCCTTCTCCTCTTCCTCTTCCACCATTTTCCGTTCAACTTTAGCAGACCCTTGGCACCATCAAACTTCCCTTTAGACTTATAGTCAGCAGCATCCTTCTCCTCCTTCTCCTTCAGCTTTGCAGCCTTGGTAATGTAAGGCTGCTTTTTACTGTCACTCAAGTTATTCCACATCTCACCCAGCTTTACCGCCCCATCTCCAATGGAGATTCCAGGATTTGTAGATTGGATCTTGGTGTGGAATTTGGAGCAGAATAAGAAAAATCCAGATGGTGGTCTTTTGGGGGCATTAGGGTTCTTCTTCTTCTTCTTGCCTCCTTTAGTTGGTCCATAATCTTTCATTTCCCAATCGTACGGTACTTTATCTGCCTTTGCCATTTAATCAAACTTTGATTTCTCTTTGCCAGACATTGTCTTCCACCTCCCAGAGCACTTCTTGGAAAACTCCGAAAAATTGACTGGGACCCCGGGGTTTTTCTTCTTATGTTTTTCCCTGCAAGTCTGCGCAAAGAAGGCATAAGCAGACATCTTGACCTTTGGTCTTTTGGGTCACCTTTAGCCATTCTGACTGTATTGTTTGCTAGTCTCACAAAAGAGATTCTATGGTTCTTCAAATGCCTTTAGGATAGGGTGGGTAGGCTGTTGGATGAGACCCAGCCTCTCGCTGTCCTGCCCAGTATTATGACCAGTTTGGGATCAAAGCTGCCCTCGGAATTTCCCCGGCTTCAGGGCCCAGGCGACCTGCCTCCTCTCCAGCTCCATTCCCCATTCTCACTGGCTCTTACACAGACCAAGGGTCTAGGCTCCTAGCTAGTGCCCAGACTCAGTGGTCTTCCATTCTTTTCTTGTGGGTGAAAATGGGGCCACGTTACCAGCTTGGTTTGATCAAGATTATAAATGCGGGACAATTTGTAACCTTCCAGCCTCCAGCCTGAATCCTCAAGGATGGGTCTGAATTTTCCACAGTGAATTCTGCAGTCAGGGACAGCCGCACCATGGAGGGCAGATGAGTCGTCCCTCTTTCTTTCTGCCTGTGGAGTAAGGCATGTGTTCTGTGGCCAGTCTGTGAAGGATTCTTGGGCTGTGTCGGCCTTTGATGCCAGAGAGATGCACCTGCCTCTTCCTTGGGCTGTTGATGACCACTGACTGGGACCTACAACCAGGACACTCATTGTAGAGTCTCACGCAGCTGCTGGAAGCAGCTCAAGGAAGGACACCGCTGTGACATTTGGGGCTTTTCCTCAGGAGGAGGGCTACTCAGGGGACTTGTCTGCTTCTTGGATCATGAGCAGAGTATGTGACATTTGTCTGAGCCTTGTGACAAGCAATTAGCCACATCAGTGTACCTCGTGATAGTCACAGGACAGAGTGGTCCCTGGGCCTCCTACTTTTCTGGAGTTCGTGGGCTCTAGGAGATACACATGGCTGTGCTGGACTGCTCATCAGGGTGACAGGGACGCCAAACCACCCGGATCCTGAAGTGGCAGGTGGGAGTGGGCTGGCGGTGCCCAATTCCAACTGGACACGGCCATGCAGAAGGCTGTGGGGACTGCAGCGCCCTGAGCAGAGCAAGCTCATGGTTGGGGGAACCTCAGGGCCTGCTGGTGTTAGGATAGGAAGGCACTGGTTCAGAAGCCGGTAGCAGTATTCGATGCCATAGACTTTGCCTTGCAGTGCTCCGGAGACAAACCTCTCCAGAAAGGCTCAGGGCCTTCAGAAGCCATCATCACAGTGGTCACAGGAAGAGCTTGTGGGCCTAAAGTGGACCCTTTGGAGTTGTGGGCATAGGGAGATCAATGTGTTGTCTCTTAGACACTCCTGGATGGCTCACAAGATGTGGGCATAAGCATGGGGTCAGCCTGGTATCTCTAGTGGGTTGGCTTGCCCATCACACCCGTGTCTCTGGGCATTGCAGTTTGCCCTACTAACTACTCTTCCCCCACTGTGCCAGCTGAGGCCTAGGGCTTTGTGGGGCTGAGAAAATAGGCAGACTATCTTTAAATGCTTTAGATAGAAAGCTACAGGTGATTTTTTTTGTTAGTTTTTTTTTTGAAAAAAAAAAAAAGTTTTGGCCGGGCGGTGGTGGCGCACGCCTTTAATCCCAGCACTCGGGAGGCAGAGGCAGGCAGATCTCTGTGAGTTCGAGACCAGCCTGGTCTACAAGAGCTAGTTCCAGGACAGGCTCCAAAGCCACAGAGAAACCCTGTCTCGAAAAAACAAAAAAAAAAACAACAACAAAAAAAAAAGTTTTAAAACATTCACCTACTTGTGTATATGTGTTTGCAGCTCAAGAGTTCAGAAGAGGGCACTGGAGCCCCTGGCGCTAGAGTTGTGACCAGCCCAACATGGATGCTGGGAACAAAACTCAAGTTATATTTGGTTGTGGGTGACAATGTGAGTTCTGGGATTTGAACTTCGGTCCTCTCAAAGAGCAGCAAGTCCTGTCAACCGCTGAGCCATCTTACCAGTCTCTATACACCCCCCTCCCCCCCAAGACAGTTTCTCTGTGTAGTTCTAGCTGTCCTAGAACTCACTCTATAGACCAGGCTGGCCTCGAACTCAGAGATCTCCCTGCCTCTGCCTCCTGAGTGTTGGAATGAAAGGTGTGTGCACCACCACCTGGCCTCTATAGATGTTTTTTTAAAAACAACCTTTTTTTTTTTTCCCATTGGTTTTTGGGGATTGAACCACTAGGTCTTCTGCGTGCTAGTCAAGTGCTCGACCACAAGGCTGCGTCTCCAGTCTTAGTGACTAGTGACTTCTGACAGAGGTTCCATGTGTATAGGGAACATCCTTCTTTGTTGGTAAGGTTGATGACCTTTGTAGGGAAACACTGGGTTCTGCACAGAGACAGGGCTCCTTGCCCAGCGTCTGTTGACCTTCTGGGAAATGGTGACCTCTAGTCATTGGACAGAGTATGTGGGCCCAAGGTCTGAGGACAGAGAACCCATGTACCAGAGGAAGTGCTGCTTTGCTGGGTGGCCTCTGTATTGGGCTTGGTGTCTTGTGTCCTGCCTGGAGGGAGGGCAAGTATGCAGGTTACACATAATCAATGGTTGATCAAGGAACCCTGATCCCCATGTGGGTGGCTTTGTTGACCACGTGCGCCCAGTGTGTGTGTGGCTGATTGTCTCAGCTGGCTTTAGAGCTGATGTTCTGAAATATCACTGTTCATTTTGAATCCTCTCTTTGACCCCAAGAGTCACTAAAGTCAGTTGTCAGTTGCCTGTGAGCCTCAGGCAAGGGCTTGGGGCGTGCTTAAAGGTCAGAGTGGGACTGAGTCTGGGGTCTTCTGGTTAGATGGGCATATAATGCCAGCCCCAGCTAGCTGCAAGTTCCTGGAGATAGGAGCTCATCCCCCAAGGATGCGGCATGTCCCCTTGGGAACCCCTCTGCTGAGCTCTGCTTGCTCCTGCCCATCAGCCCGGCTGGTAAGCATTGTTCTTGTTATGCAGTGTTTCAGTACGTTCCTGTCAGTTTTTAATCTCCCTCACAGCCAGTCAGCAGCTGACTCTGTGCGCCTTGCAGCTGGCTCGACTGTGCCTTCCCACTGTTGCCCACAGGCCATCTCTGTAGACTCGGCATCGTTCCTCAGTGGAGCTTGCTGGCTATTGGCTTTATGTGGAGTGACATTTATCAATCATCAGGGATTCCTCTAAGCCCTCAGGGGGTGTTAGATGAGCAGATGATGGCGTCCATCTGTGTCAGGAGTAGATGGGCAGGAGGGGAAGGATCCCTCACAGAGTGCTAGTACTGGAGTGGGGCCTGGGAAGTCATCCTCAGATGCCTGACAGAGGGAAGCCATGTTCTGGGCAGATGAGCTCTGCCATTTTTGTTCAGTCACCTTTGGGGCCCTTCTAGCCTTTCTGGCATCCTGTCCTGATGGCTGTCTGCCCTCTGCTGTGGGAGCCTAGGCCCCTGGGTGTCCAGTACAGTGTGCTGGACAGAGTAAGGTGTTTGTCTGACCTGGAGGGTGAGCCTCAGCCTTGGTGGCCCTCACCTTTAAGATAATGTGCTCTGGAGGCCAAAACAAACTACTACAGTCAGTGCCGTGAAAACAAGAACCTGGGCCAGGGTATAGTTCGGTGGCACGTGATACCTAGCATACACAAGGCATAGATCCATCCCCACCCTGCACTGCCGGGAAAAAAAAGGAGAATAAAAAAGAATTTATTTTGTCAAGATTTCTAAAATCGGGGTGTGGAGGGCTCTACTCCTCCCAAGGCAGAGGAGGAACCTTCCAGTTGCAGAGGTTCTGCCAGAGCAGCCTTGGTCTTTATCTTCTTATGACTGTCTTCTCCTTAGTTCCTTCTAAAAATAAACGATTATGTATGGGGGCTAGGGAAATGGCTCAGTGATTAAGAGCACTGACTGCTCTTCCAGAGGACTGGAGTTCAATTCCCAGCACTCACTTGACTGCTCACAACAGTCTGTAACGCCAGTTTTGAGGGATCCGATGCCTTCTTCTGTCTTCTAGTCTCTATAGCTAGCTTTCTTTCTTTCTTTCTTTCTTTCTTTCTTTCTTTCTTTCTCTTTCTTCTCTCTTTCTCTCTTTCTCTCTCTCCCTCCTCCCTCCCTCCCTGTTTTCCTCCCTCCATCCCTCCTTTTTTTTTTCCCCAAGACAGTTTCTCTGCGTAGCTCTAGCTGTCCCAGAACTGACTTTGTAGATGGGGCTGGCCTTGAACTCAGAGATCTGCCTGCCTCTGCTTCCTGAGTGTTGGGATGGAAGGTGCACATGCTTCTGCAGGCACAACACACCTGTCGCACATAGACATGCTTGGAGGCAAAATACCCATACATATAAAATAAGGAAAAACTTAAAAAGTTCTATATGAGTGTTTGCCTGCATGTATGTCTGTGTACCGCATGTGTGTCCAGGGCCCGTGGATGCCAGAAGAGGATATTAAATCCTGGAACTGGAGTTACAGATGGTTGTGAACCATCATGTGGGTGCTGGGGACTGAACCCAAGTCCTCTAGAAGAGCAGCCAGAGCTTTCAATCACGATGTCATCTCACCAGCGCTTCCCCTTCTTGTAAGGAACTCAGTCATATTGGGTGGAAGGCCCACTTTCTTGCTGAGGGTGTCGGCAAAGGTGCCCCCGGTGTCACTTCAGCCTCTCTAAGATGTGCCCAGTGGATTTGAGAGGACCAGAGAGCCCCTCCCCTGCTGAGCAGAGGGTGGCTCAACCTCTTTGGCCAGTAAATATCAGATGAGAAGTTTCTTGGGGTACCAGGGCCAGCTGTTTCCCCAGGCATCCCTACAGGGTGACATAGTGAGGGTGTGGAGTTGATGAGGGTGTGGGTTAACCCTCATGGTGGCTTGAGTGGATTTAGGGAATTGCCATGGAAGCCACACCTCTGAGTGTGTCTGTGAGGGTCTGTCTAGAAAGGTTGAATTGAGCAAGAAAGATCCCCCATGGACGAGGGTGGCAGCATCCCACTGGGATGCTGGGCTGGATAAAAATCAAGCTCAGCACCAGCATCCATCTCTCTCTGCTTCCCTGCTGAGGAAAGCAAAGCTGCTTCAAGCTCCCGCCATGTCTTTCCCTGATGGGATGGAGCCAACACAAACCTTCCCTTCCTGAATTCTCTTCTTCGTTAGCAGGAAAAGCAGATCACACGGAGAGCAGGACACTCAGCTGTCACTCCAGAGGCATGCACACGTGTCCCAAGTTACTGTGGTAGTGAGAGTGTAGGCTTTGTCTTCCCGTTCATTAGTCATCGGGCCACATTAAGCCCCTCCAGATAATGGCTCCATCATCTCTCACCGTGAAGCAAGCTGGGCATTCGATGAGCGAGAAGCTGGGGTGAAGCGTACGCTTCCTGGAAATGCTGTGGGCACAGCTGTGGAGCGACAGAGTGGTGTTTACGTTCATACGGCATCAGAGCATATAGCGAGTGTGTTCAGGTGACCACTCGGACCCTCGGCTTCCTCACTTGAGGAAGGGCGCAGTAACACTGCAGTAGAAAGAACCCGTAGAACCCTCCACCTTCCCACCATCACTCTTGCTGAACCTGCTCCGCCCACAGCTGTGGGCCTCAGTCGGGACGCATGCACTTCTGAACGCCTTTCCTCTGTAAAGTAAGGGCTCTGGGAGGGGCTTCTCTAAGAGCTTCTTCCGGCTCGGACATGGAGGTCAGTACAGGCGTGACAGAGATGAGCTGAACATGCCTGGTGCTCGGGCTTCTCTTGTGGACTTTAGGGCCCTGTTCTCCCTTCTGTGTGCCCATGGCCTTTCTTCCCAGGGCTAGGTTGGATGTGGTCAAATGGCCTGGGGCAGTGAGGTTTCCCTGAGCTGCTGTTAGTGTCCTTAGAGTAAAGTGTCTCATTGAGTATTGTGGCCTTGCTTGGGTTCACGGAGGCCTGTGGAGGGGACACATTGTCCTGGACACGTAGCCTGGTGGGGCAGGTGCAGCCCAGGTTCCTTCTGTCCTGCTTCTCTTTGCGAGGGTCTTGAGGATATTGAGGCAGAGTAAGCAGCTGGTTTTATTTCTCCACTCTTGGGGAGTGTCAGAGATTCCAGAACAGGGACTGGTTCTAGAACAGGCCTGTCTAGGCTCCTTCTTAGAAGCTGCCTAGCTTTGGTCTCTCTAGTGTGGTCTTGGGCCTTCGGTGCCAGGGATTGGAGCGTCAGTGTGATAGTCTGCAGACGAGTGGCAAGCCCACAGTGAGTGTCAGTTGTGGCTGCTCGCACAGGGGGGTGTGGGCTCTCACCAGTGCCCCTCCATGGACCAGATCCAGCAGCTTATGGTCAAGAACACTGCCCTATGCAGTCTCCGTCCTTGTTAGTTTGTCTTGTGCCACCCATTGCCCTACTGCCCGGTTCCTCTTCCGGCCCAGATCCTGACTTCTCGGTGGCCTGGGGCTTCCCCAGAGACTTGTGTGGCATTGCTGCTATGTATGTAAATTTGTGTGTATGTATATGTGTGTATTTGTGTGAGTGTGTGTGCCAAATGAGACAGGGTTTTTCTGTGTAATAGCTTTAACTGTCCTGGAACTCACTTTGTAGGCCAGGCTGGCCTGAACTCACAGAGATCTGCCTGCGTCTGCCTCCTGAACTCTGGGACTAAAGGTGTGCACCCCCACTGCTATGTGTGTGTGTGATTGTTAATACTGATTTACAAATCGATGGTGCCTGAAATCACCTAGGAGATGACCCTCTAGACTTGGTTAATGGGGGTGAGATGACGCCCTGAATGTGAGTGGAGGCCGGGCTGCCCTTTCCTGGACTGCAATCCTGGGTGATTGAAATGGAGAAAGCGAGCTGAATACCAGCAGTCATCCTACCCTGCTTTCTGACTGCAGGCCCCATGACATCAGCAGCCCCCAGTTTCTGCCACCGTGACTTCCTGCCGCCATGACGGATAGTATCCTAAAACCATGAGCAAATAAAACAAACAAAAAAAGCCCAAAAACCCTTTCCTTCCTAAAGTCACTTTTGCCATTTGTTTTGTCACAGTGACAGCACAAGGTACTGATCCATCATGTACGTGATTGTGGAAGTGAATTGGTGTGTTTGCGTGTGCTTGCCTGTGTATGCTAGTGTCTCAGAGTGTGTACGGGGTGTGAGCTTATATTTCTGGTTATGGCTATGTGTGGATATCCTGGTCTGTGTCTGCATGAGCCTATGCGAGCATGCATGTACATGTGTGTATGTGTGTGAGCATGTGTGTGTGTGTGTGTGTGTGTGTGTGTGAGTGAATATAAGCGTTTGAGCCCTCATGCCTGCGGGAGCTCTTGGACAGGCAGTAGTGGCCAAGCTGTGAGGTGCTCTTGCTGTGCAAGCCCCAGGCATAACTGCCATCCTCACCCTGCCTTCCAGCTGCTGTTTGGAAAAGAGTGGCTTTTATTGAAAAAAGAAGGTGCCATAGCGAGAGTGTGGAGCCCGTCACTGGCCCAGAGTCCCATCCTGAAGCTGTCTCTTGTAGGTTTGTCACTAGCAGAAGCGTCCACCCTTGACCTCAGTCCCCTCTTCTGGGAAATGGAGGAGGGGACCTGGACCATAAGGAGGAGGGAATGACCTTGGGGGAAAAGCATCTGATTTAGGGATCTACTAGAGAGGGCAAGACCCCATACTAAGCTCAGGTGGCAGGGGGTCATATCCGGACCATGGCCCCTGCCAAGCCCAGGGCTGTTCCTGGGATCCATGTCAGCTGAGAGACCAGCCTACTGGCTTCCTTTATGAACCTTGTCCCTCCAAGAACGATCTCATATTTTCGGATGAACCTCCATATGTTAGGAAAAATCCTAAGACGAGCTACTCCGCCGGCGTAAAGAAATCCAATCAGGTCAAATTAAAATGCCCATGTTTTATTAAATGCAGCACTCTTGAGTGGTTGAGAGCATGGCAGGGGAGACAGAAAACCGGGGAGCACATGCAAAACCCAGGACCAAGGGTTCCTCCTCTGGGTAATCACTTAAATACCCTGTGGGAGTGGTCCTGACCGGGAGGGGTCAGGACCTGGCATGCTGGGATTTGGAGTCCAGACGAAAGCAACTCCCAAGCCAGGGGGTGCTGGGATGGATGCCAGGGACCGGGGTGATGCTCCCGTCTTAACATCACATGTGGAATCTCACATCTGTCTGTCTTGGGTCATATTGTGAGAAGGATGTAATGGGCTATCTACAACCAGAACTTGGGTGACGTCCAGTTTGACTGTACCTGTCTGTGCTCCCTCCTGCAGCTGAGCAGAGGGCACTGCATCATGGTGACCACTGCAGGGTACCTCCGAGATGCAGGTAGAACATGTCTGGGTGGGGACGAGTGCTCTAGCATTCATAGATAGTGAGTGTGCTGACCACAGCCCAGCAGCTAGAGGTTGGGTGGGCTTTGGATCCTCCATGGAGCTGCAGATCCTGGCTTGGTGATCATGCTATGCTTCTGGAGACTGCCCTGTCCATCAGCCACTGTCACCAGCCTCACATTCAGATGGACAACTGACCCTTCTGGGCAAGAAGGGTTAAAGAGTGGGATCCTGTTACCAGAGAGCTATGCAGGCTTCTCGGCAGGTTCCTCTGGGCCTCAGCACCTCCTTTGTAAATGGGAACACCGCAGAACTGCCGCGTTGGGGTTTGAGAGAATAAAGGAGCTGGCAGGAGCCTCAGGCTGCAGGCGAAATCTCTGTCCTAGACTGAGTTCTGCCTGGAAATTGCTGGGCGGCATCTTGGTTTTAGGTTAACTGAAGGGTGTGCACCAGATGGTGGCCAAGCTCCCTCCTCTGAGGATTTTGCTGCAGTGTTCTGGTTGTGATAGCCACAACCCAGCCCTGTCTGGTGATGTCTCAGATCCTTGACTCAAAAGGGCTTTGCAAATCTGGTTAGTGCTCAGGGGAACCCTGCAGCTGTTCTGTCCAGGAGTTCCCCAAGTAGGCAGTTTCTTTGTTGTATACTACACATCTGATAGCAAAGACCGCTGGGAGTACTGTACAAAGGTTGTATTGTGTAGGCAGCCCAGATTTAGTAGGAATGAGTACCAGGATTGATTAGTAATGTCTGCCTGGGCATAGCCAGGGGGTAATACAATGTGTGTGTCATGATCTGTCATTTCTGGTGTAACAGATAGGGACATATTCAGTGGGATGTGGTGTAGGCAGTCAATGGCAGGCCCTGAGCCCAGGTCTTACATTTCTCCTGGTTTATATTTCTGAGCCATTTTTAGTCACAATCTGAAGTTAATTAAAATAATTTCTATAATATGCTTGACAATTAGTAGGCACTTAATGAGTATTAATGTGATTATGCATCTTTCATGTGCTTCCATCTGAGCCACTGTCTCTGTCTAACAGAGGCCTTTGGAATCTTCTCTCCGTTTGGAGTAGTCACCCAGAGAGGGGTATGTGCCTAGTCAGTGCCCAGCTTCTTTCTATTAACCAGGAGGGCAGATAAGTCTCCCCCACTCCCGCCAAGTCCTGGTTCCTAAGATGAATGCTGTGATTGTATCTGAGGTCTCCTAGCCAGACTTGTTCCTAGGCTCCTGTCCCCGTCCATCTGAGGACAGATCCCTCTCACATTATGCCCTGGTTGTCTGATAGCAGCGGGACAGGGAGGGTGTGATGTAGTGAGGACTGTGGTCACTCCATCCCCATCTCGCCTGCCTCCCGTCAGAGAGGAGGGGAAGTTATACTCTGTGTTCCCACCCGTTGCAGTCATGGAGACACAAGGAAGCTGTGCTGCAGGAGCTGAGAACACAGGGATGAAGCCAGAGGTTGCTGTTCTTCAGGCCCAGCCTCCTTCCCCTTGCCAGGGCTTCGCTGGGTGTGAGGCCTAAACCATGCTTGAAATCCCACAGTTGTGGGTGGTGTCGCTGTCACAGCTGACATCCCTTCGGTCTTCTGGTCAACCACCTCTGTGAGCGGCTTGTCCCTGCCTTTGGGCTTTCTGCGCCAAGCAGGAGATGTGATCAGGAAGACCTTCCGCGCTGGAGCTGCAACTTTTCGTTCCTAATTAGGGGCGGGACAGATACTAGAAGAGGAGCATGCCTCCTCCAACACTGCAGCCAGCTGAGTGTCCAGGTTAGGGCCCTTCTCCACTTCCCATCTGCATCTACCCTCAGGCTCCTGCATGCTTAGGACCTGGGCTTTGAGCCACAGCCACGCTCAGGCCTCCACAGCCACAAGGTGAAGTCCCATTGTTTCTCTGGCTCCTGCTTTTCTCAGTGCAAAATAGGGCAAAAAAAATGACAAAATAGGCATTGTGTGTGTGTGTGTGTGTGTGTGTAGATGTGTAGATAGAAGGAAATCATCAAGGGTGAGTTAGCCAACTTGGGCTTGTAGGCTGAAGCTGCATTCAAAAGTTTTATCTTCTTTTCCTTTATTAGGAGGGCCTGGCAGAAGGATCTCTGAGTCCCCTTTCCCCTCCCTCCCTCCCTCCCTCCCTCCCTCCCTCCCTCCCTCCCTCCCTCCCTCCCTCCCCCCCCCCTCCCTCCCTCCCTCCCTTCCGCCCGGCTCCTCTGAGGATGGCCAGGCTTTCCTTTAATATACTCTAATTCTAAAGTTGCCACCCCTCCTTATCTGAGTTGGTGACATTTTTCATTGTACCACTCAGCTGCTATGGGGCCCATAGACTCGCTCACCCTGTCTTCCCCAAGCTGCTGCCTCCCCTGAAGAAACATACCAGTGTTGGGCACCATGACATCCCACAGCAAAATGCTGCGGATGAGAAATGGCCGTGTCTCTGTTTGCTTTTGTTTTTCCAACCTCATTCTGGTGGGAGCCTGACTGCAAAACTCTGATTATACACGTTTCATAATTAATCACTTCTCGCTGGCCGATTGTCATTCCAAAGACGGCACCGCCAAGTTTTTCCTGACCTCGCTTTTGATATTTAGAAAAAGGGGGAAATGGGATGGGTATGCGGACTGGGCTTGGAAAGCAATTTATAGTGATTTGCCCGTGAATATGCAGCAGTGTGGGCTGCAGATTTCCACGGCAGATAGGTGAGTTTCCGGGGCAACATATTCAAATGAGTTTCCATAATCATGCCATTTGACTCTCCCCACGTGTACGTTCAGATGAGTGGTAGTGGCTGATAAGGAGTTTGCCGCTCAGGCTTGGTCTGAGTGGTCCCTACTTAGTGATCCTTAATTACGGCAGAGAGTTGGAAACTCTTCTGATCACATAGCCTCCCTGAGCAAGCAGGGCTGGCAAATGACACATTCCCCAGCCCTTGTACACTGTCTCCAGCCTGGGCTCAGATGAGCCAGAAACCTTGGCCAGCTCGTGTGTCCTTCTGAGGGCAGCGCGGTGCTGTTCTAATTGCTTCTGCCTGATTGGATGGATCGTGCTTACTGTGCTGGCTGGAGGAGTGGCTAGTGGAGAGTCACAGTTGAAGATATAGTGGGAGATGGAGGCGCTGTGTGTATGTGTCAGCCCTGGCTGCTGTGACAGGTAGTTCTGGACTGTGGCAGCTTCCATAGGAGATAGCTGGGGCATTACAGAGGACTGTGGGTGGGCAGAACCTGACAGAGGGGATGTGACTGCTCCACACAGACCTGCAGGAATCCAGGCCAATGGTGAATGGTGGCTCTGTTACTTTTAACTTTTTGAGGTCACCCTGGGTACGAGGAGGTATCACAAGGTAGCCTGTAGGTAAATCTTTTATGTCTACTTCTGTCTGCTGTGTAGGCCTCAGTAACCACAGGCAAGGCTGGGGAGTGTCCAACTGGGACAAGGAAAGGCTTTTGTTACCAGCCACTGGTGAGGTACAGCCAGTAGACACACAGGCTAGGACTGCACAGTGTGGTCCAGGTCGACCTGGGGCAATGTCCTTGTTCTTTCTAGTTCTCATTATCTAAATACAGTGTGCTAATCCTACTGCTCAGCATGTGGTAAGTGGTTGTTCTCAAAATTAAGAAGGAGGGACTTGGTCATTTTTAGGTTTTTTAGTAGATGCGATGCTTAGTGTCAATTACCAACTTGATAGGATCTGGAATCACCAAGGAAATAAGCCTCCAGGCACACTTGTGAGGGATTAAGTAGCCTCTGGGCATGCATATGAGGAACTGCCTTGATTAAATTGTGGTATGATCTATTTAATGTGGGTTCAAACATCTCTGGGAGGAGAGAAAGTAACTGAACGCTGGCACTCGTGCTGTGCTTCCTGATTGTGGGTACCATGTGACCTGCCGCTTCCAGCACCTGCTATCTTGGCTTCTTGATGCGATGGACTTGAATTGTGAGCCAAAATAACCCCTTGCTCCTTTAAGTTAATTTTACCAGGGCATTTTATCACAGCAACAGAAGAAAAACTAAGACAGTGGCACTTCTTTTGCTAATCCCCCTTCCACCTCCTTCATTATCCATTTACTCATCTGTCTGTCCGACAATCCATCTGTCCGTCCATCCATCCATCCATCCATCCATCCATCCATCCATCCATCCATCCACCCACCACCTGCCCATCCATCCAGTACCTGCCCATCCATGTAATAACCCATCCATCATCCATGTAGTCTACGCGCCGCTCACTCATCTCCCCGTTCATCCATCTAATCACCCATCCATCTACCCGCTTGCCTAGTCACTTATCTGTCAGTCCATCTGCCCAACCATCCATTCATATAACTAACTCATATCCATTTATTCATCCACATATGCATCTATCCATTTACCCACCGTCCATCCTTCTGTCCACTCATCTATTCACCACCCACTCATCCATCCACCATCTGTGAATTTCTGTCCACTACCCATTGTCTCTCCACCCACCCACCTACCCACTTATCCATCCACCCACCCACCCATCCACCCACCCACCTGTTCGACCATCCATTCACCCACCTGCCCACACATCCATCTGTCCACCCATCCATCTGTCCATCCACTCACTCACTCACTCACTCACTCACTCACTCACTCACTCACTCAAGGGAAGCTTGTGTAGAGCTTACATCTATAAGATGTGGGATGTGGGGTCTGGGTGGATGCTGGTTGAGTCAATCAAGGACAGACAGGACTCCTCTCTCCAGTGGTAGTGGCTGCTGGTATGTCATGAGGTGTCTGTCAGCTCTTTCAATGAGCACGCATCTTGTGTGTGTGTGTGTGTATGAGTGTTTTGCCTGCATGTGTATCTGTAAACCATGTTTATACAGTACCCATGGTCACCAGGAAAGCATTTTGGATCCCCCGGGACTGGAGTTACAGTTGTAAGCTGCCATGCGAGTGCTGGGAACCAAACCTTATTTATCATCGGGAAGAGCAGCAGTGTTCTTAACTGCTGAGATATTTCTTCAGTCCAACTTGTCTGCCTCGTCCTGTGTGCTCGGTATTTCGGAAGCTGTTACTTTCACATGCACTGTGTATTTCCAAGCACGTTCTGCTCGAGTGGTCCCCCATGCAGTATCATTTCCTGAGGGGCTAGGAATCCCTGGCTGTGAATGCAGTCTGCTCTATTTCCCTGGAGTCTTCGGGTTGTGTAATTAGGTTGCTGCCAAATTTCCCGGCACTTAGAAACTGCTGCAGGGGACACTTCTGGGCCCAGATCACTGCACAAACAAGGGAGAAACACATTCATCTTTAGAGAAAAGCCCTGAGTTTTATAGCCCCTTTGGAACTAGGATTCAGGTCAGGCCCCCCACCGACTGCCCTGCTCCACCTTCTCTGCATTGCTCCAGCTGTCCAAGCAACTGTGTCTCATACTAACCCTTTTTGGGGTATGTTGACCTTTTGGAAAGGTACTGGGAGGTGACGTCTACCTTTCTAGAATGTTCTCAGGGCAATCCTCAGAGGTTTGGGGCTGGTGTTCAGAGCTACATAGCCCCCAGGATCCTCTCAGGCATTGGCCGTGAGTTCTGTGCTGAGAAAAGTAGGGCTCTGGCTTCAGGACGAGCACACTGCCATCTCTGCTGAGTCTACCTTGCTGTGGCCACAGCCCTTTGGCAGGACCCTGCACCTGCCAGGACCAGAATGCCCAGACTGGCGACAGGGGCAGGGACTGCTTCCTATGACTGGAGTAGGGATAGGTCTGTCACTTCTGGGTGAAGGTTAATTTTGTCATTGAGGGACTCAGTTACCTGCTGCCTGCCTGGCACTTTGGCCTGGGCAAGATTGTAAGCCTAAAACTCCAAGTCTGATTGCTGGTGCTTAGGTTGCTCGGGGCTCACAGAACAGATTCATTTATTGCTTGGTAGAAGGGAAAAGCAGGCTTGCTGAGGCCTCCTCTGGAGACAGCTCTCTTGTTGATGCAGGTCTGCCTCGAGAACCCCTCAGTGTTCCTCGGGTCCTTCCTCCTCATTCTGTTTTGCTGTCCAGCTGGAAGGTACTGACCTGTGGGCATTCTTTTGGGTGCTCTGTCCCTGCAAGGCGCCCCAGAGGTGGACAATCTGGATGTGTGTTCTGGCCCTTTCTCTGACTTTGACCCCGTTTGTAGTGGGATCAATGTCACCTGTTCTCTAGAGACAAGCACACATTCCAGCCACATAGAACCTCAACTATAAATGTAGATTCTTGGACCCCAAACACGGTGGGGTGGTGTGGGGTGGGGGTCTGCCTTCTGTTGTGTGTGGGGGCTGGCAGGCTGCTAGTACCAGAACGTTTGGACTTAGAGCCCCTGTGTATGGGGTGGAGCCAAGATTTGCATCTATGATCCAGACCCTGCCTGCCACTGCATCCTCTAGACCGCTCACCTCTTCCTTTAGTGCCCACTGTGTGTGTTTGGGTATCAATGACCAGCCCAGCGAGTCCAGTGTCTGGGAGCTAGCGGTGCAGTTGTTTCTGTAGCATGGCTGTTCTCACGGGACTTGACCTCTCCTTCCTGCTCCCTGTTTGTCCCCAGCACACACCACTAGCTAGGCTTGAGTTCTGAGGTGGGCGAGTAAAAGCCCCGAGGATGGAGCTGGCTGTCTGAGGAGAGCGGGGAGGAGCGGGGTGTGTGTGTGTGTGTGTGTGTGTGTGTGTGTGTCTGTCTCCGTTTGTTATCAGGGACGCAGCTGGGAAGTGGAAATGAAAGTTGGGAAAATGTCATCATTTGACATTTTCGTGCTCAGAAGTCCCCAGGGGCCCTGGCAGGGAGGCTTTTGATGGTCAGCCGAGAGTGTTAGCCCTGGGGACACCTGGCTGTCTAATCTGAGAGTGGGAAGCCACATTGAGTATCATGGTGGGGGTGGAAGGTACTGGATTCTTTTCTTGTCATGTTTAAGCCATGGAAGGAGCTGTATGTCCTGCCTCCTGCTGTGTCTTTAAGTCCTCTCCAAATTGCTATTGGTGACTTTGGTCTTACAGTCTTGGTAGTTGAGTCTGGGCTGGCAAACAGGTGTGGTTTTCTGTACTGTGGCTGACTGATGGCTGGTGCTATCTTTGGACTCTGCCAAAGTTGCTTTGCCTCTGTTGGCTCATAGGAAAGTGTATATCAATTGATTAGCAATACCAGCCTCGGAAGGCATTGTTGACAGAAAGTTTCTGTCCCACCTGGTCCTGCAGCCATTCTGTCCCATAGAAATACACAGAGGTCTACATTAATCATAAACTGGTTGGCCTATTAGCTCAGGCTTCTTATTAATTAAGTCTTACATCTTAAATTAACCCATTATTCTTGTCTATGTTAGCCACGTGGCTTGGTACCTTTTTCAGTGAGGCATTCTCATCTTGCTTCCTCTGCATCTGGTTTACAACTGCAGACTCAGCCTTTCCTCTTGCCAGATTTCTCCTGTTCTGGTCATCCTACCTATACTTCCTTGTAGTAGGGAGAAGTGTGGCGCATCCCGCCGTTCGGCTAGCTTAACCCCCAAAATAATCACATGGAAATTGTATTAAATTAAATTACTGCCGGGCCCATTATCTCTAGCCTCTTATTGGCTAACTATTACATATTAGTTTAACCCATTTCTAATAATCTGTATTGCCACTTGACTGTGGCTTACCGGGATGAGTCTAACCAGCGTCCATCTGTCTCGAGCAGGAGAATCATGCCATCTGCCACACTTCCCTTCTTTCCAGCATTCTGTTCTGTCTACTCCACCCACCTAAGGGCTGCCCTATCAAAAGGCCAAGGCAGCTTCTTTATTCAACCAATGAAATCAACACAAATACAGAAGGGGAGGGGTCCAACACCACTTCCTGCCTGGCTACTAGCCAATCAGTGTTTTATTAAAATACAAGTAACAAATCTTTACAGGGTACAAGACCATTGTCCCACAGCAAGGCATGACAAGGGCAGCTGGTGTGCCATCAACCAGCCAAATCCTTCAAGGCTTATATTTCCAGCATCTAGAATATAATATTGCCTTAAGTGTTTTCTTTTCTTTTCTTTTTCTTTTTTTTTTTTTTTTTTTGGTTTGTTTGTTTTTGTTTTCTGAGACCGGGTTTCTCTGTTTATCTTTGGATTCTGTCCTGGAACTCACTCTGTAGACCAGGATGGCCTTGAACTCACAGAGATCCACCTGCCTCTGCCTCCCTAGTGCTGGGATTAAAGGTGTGTGCCACCACTGCCTGGCTTTGCCTTAAGTTTTATTCCCCCTAAATGTTTAGAGCCTTTTAAAGCCAAAACTAATAACAAAAGCCATTTTGCTTGTTATTTGTAAAAGGCCCCTTGTAGAGCTGGCTGGTGGGGCCATGACTGGGCCAGCTGCATATAAGCCTTTGAGACTTGTCTGAGCAAACACAGAGGACCCCAGTTATTCCCCATCATAACTTCCCCGAGTGTCAGCCCCTGAAATATAGACACTGACAGGAGGCCCAGACACACACTCAGCTGTGGACGGAGTCCACCACCCACTGCGCATAGAAAAGGCCTTTGCTGTGGTGTTTTTCCTTTGAAAATTGCTGCTGAGTGCTGAACGGCCTAAAGGAACCCCGGGGAGTGCATTCCTGCAGGGGTCTTTGTGTAAGTGAGCACATCTCTCTTTTCCTGCTTACCAACTGTGCGCAGTGAGATGGTGAGGCTGGGAATCCAATGGGGTAGCATGTGTGATGCCCTCTGACCTCAGTTTCTCAGGACAGCCAGGGCCTGGTGTCTGCAGAGTGAGCCGTGGCTCCCAAGACCCTTTTCCTAATTCTCTTCTCCACCCCAGGTGCACATGTGCACACGAACATGCACATAAAGCACACCCGAGAGCTTATAGCACACACATGCAGGTACATACGTAAATTTAAGTAATACACATAACACGGTTGTGCTCATTTACACCCCTAGGACACATAGGAGCCTGCATGGACACATGAACTTGGCTGACACATGTGTGGTAGTCTCAAGGTTCAGGTTTGTGCCTGGTGCCTGCCATCAGACATGCTTGGCTTCTGCCCATTCTGTTGATAAACTGTGAACAGCTTCTCCTTTTGTCCTTTGTTATGTCACACCCTTTATTCCTGGCCAGCCGTTTCCTTCTCCCTTTCCTTAGTTTCTTAGTATTGATCCGTGGAGTCTCCAACTGTGGCCCGTCTCACCTCCCCGTGCACACGCTTGCTTTCCGTGAGTCCTGATGAAGCTCTGTGGACTAACAGAGGCATCTGAGGTTGGGAGAGCTACCTGTCTGGAAGCTCCTGGCTGATTAGGGCTGGACTGGGTTGCTTGGGCTGAAGAATGCCCATTGCTGCTTGCCTTGGTTTTTTTTGTTGTTGTTGTTGGTTTTTCGAGACAGGGTTTCTCTGTAGCTTTGGAGCCCGTCCTGGAACTCCCTTTGTAGACCAGGCTGGCCTCGAACTCCCAGAGATCCGCCTGCCTCTGCCTCCCGAGTGCTGGGATTAAAGGCGTGCGCCACCACCGCCCGGCTTGCCTTGGGTTTTGAGGAATCTGTCAGCCTGGGGATTCACGTGGCTCAGTACCTGGACCTCCTTATCCTTTGGCATCCTGACTGGGAGCCGGTGTCTGTTGAGATGTCAGGCATGGGGCTGGGGCTTGCAGCAAGCACTGTGCATGGATGTTTGTGTCCATGTGGCACCGCAGCTATGGTGTGGTTATGGTCAGTCGTTGGACCTCGCTGGGCCTCCGTTTCTCCATCTCCAAGATAGGTTACTGTGGACATGGGCTGCCACTAGTCATATAGATCCTTCTAGAATAGCAGCACTGGATGAGCCTTTTGTAGGTGTGACCTCAGTTAAGGCAGACCCACAGCAACCCCAATGAAGCACTTCTTCCTCACGCTAAGAAAAGCAGTTTGGGGGTTTGTAGGTGACCAGGGCTTGGTGAAGGAGCACAGTCACATGAATGGAAACCCCTTCCTCCCTGAGGCACCCTACCACGAGCACGGCAGCTCTCATCAAATATTAACGTGGCCAAATGACAGATTTCACGGAGTAAACACCGCACAGGTGCTGAGCCCGGAAAGCTCTGTGTCGTTCTTACGAGGTGTGCTTAGTTAACAGTTTCCACGCTTGCAGAACGCTTGGTGCCATTTGCGATGACTTCCTGATGGGCTGATGTTACAGAACTCTCTCTTCTCTTCCCCAGGTCATCTCTGCAGTGTCCCGACTCTCTCTGCACAGCATCGCGCAGAACAAAGGGATCAGGTGAGTTCCACAGTGACGCCGGGAGGGCAGGCCCTTTCATCTTGATGCGATCGACACGTACTGGAGTTGTATAGACATCCTCTTCCTGAACCAGGTGCTTTCACAGTGCACTCTGGCTGCGTATTGTCAGCAGCCAACGTTGTGTGGAAGGGGGGCCGCTGGGTTCACACCAGGGAAATCTTGCAAGCGTGTTACTGACAGCTGCAAAATCGTTTTCGATTTAGGTAATAAGATCAGCAAATTAACCCTACCACAGATCATTGCCTACCTGAATGCACCTCTCCAGCTCTGGACCAGGGTCCTGGTTTGAGTGCTGGAGCTGGTGTAAGTTTACAGGGATAGGTCTGGAGTGCAGAGCGCTTCTCTACCCACAAGCCTTAGGACTCCAGTAGCCCCTATAGGTCGTCACATTCCGATGAACTGCACGGACAACACTTTCGCTGCGGATGCTTCTGAGGCTGGCGGCTCTATCTCTAATTCATGGGTGGGGTGCAGGGGGAGGGCGGGGTGGTGCAGCTGAGACCTGGTCATTGCAGGTTTTGACTTCTGATGGTACAGGTCAGGGAGATAGGTCTTAGGTCATCTGGGGACATCCATGAGCTCTCCTTTCCTGTCGTATCTGAAGGCTCCCTGATGATACAGGCCAGTGACAGGGTAATGGGAATGGCCCCTCTCCTGAGAGCTGAGCATGCAGGCCACCCTGGGTACAAGTGACATCCTGTGGGTATTGCCTTGGTGTACTCTGTTTTGACTGTACATGTCTGTGTACACACGCCAGGCCCTGGGATAACACAATGTTCCTTGGTTGGTTGTAGCTGTTGGTTCATAGCTCAGGTGTCATGTCAGTGCGTCCATGAGACATTTGTTGCGTGGCTTCTTCAGGACTTGGAAGCTCCTTTGAATCAAAGTCTTTTTCTTTTTGTTAGCCAGAAGACAGGCTGTTTTAAAATGTTTTCTTTGCAGTGCTTCTACGGTTATAACCGTAGAAGAGCTGATGAGATGATATATACTCTACTTGAAGCTTAAGGCAGGTTTAAGAGTTAAGGCCAGCCTAGGCTACATCAAGGCTAGCCTGGGTTACATTGTGAGACTTCTATCAAAAGTGAGAGCAAGAACGAAAACAAACTTTAAGTAGCTTACTAGAGATGGGAGCCGGCCAGCTTGTTACAGCAGCCCATGCTTGTAACCAGCTTGGGGTTTTTGGACTCAGAGGTCATGCAGATCTGCTGGACCTGGGTCCAGAGAGTCCTGGTGATGGGCTGAGCCTGGCTTCACACAGATGCGGGGGTCCCCAGAGGAGCCGAGAATTGAAATGCCTTATGGAACCACCACCCTGGCCTTCAAGTTTCACTGTGGAGTCATTGTTGCAGCTGATTCCCAGGCCACAGCAGGTGCTTACATTGCCTCCCAGACAGTGGAGAAAGTGATAGAGATCAACCTTTACCTTCTGGGCACCATGGCTGGGAGTGCAGTTGATTGTAGCTTCTGGGAGCAGCTGTTGGCTTAGCAATGTCGATTCTATGAGCTTCAAAATAAGGGATGCATCTCTGTCACAGCAGCCTCCAAATTTCTTGCAACATGGTGTATTAGTATGAAGGCATGGGGCTGTCCATGGGCACCATGATCTGTGGCTGGGATAAGGGAGGCCACAGCCTTTACTATGTAGACAGTGAAGGGAACTGGATCTCTGGAACAGCCTTCTCATTGGGTTCTGGCTCTATGTGTGCTTATGGGGTCATGGATCGAGACTACTCCTATGACCTAGAAGGCCTGTGATCTGGCCCACTGAGCCATCTACCGAGCCACCTACAGAGATGCCTACTCTGGAGGTTCAGTCAGCCTCTACCACGTGCGGGAGGATGGCTGGGTCCGTGTCTCCAGTGACAATGCTGCTGACTTACACGAGGATAGTGCACCTGTTCTCTGATGAAAAGCAGACATGCCCGTCTGCACGTGTTTGGGGGCTCCTATTGATTATAATAAATAATAGCACCCCCCCAAAAAAACCTTTAAGTAAAAGCCAAACAGTAATCGCAAGTGGTGTCCCCTCAGCACACCAGGCTTTACATAGCAGTGCACACCTGCGGAGCGCCTGGCCCGCCCTGCTGTAAGTTATTAGTGTAGAGTCCTTGAGAGGCTCCACTTAAAGACGTCTAGGTAAAAAAGTACCATTTCTGGACACAGTGACATATGGTTTGCAGCTATTTGCTTTGGCAACTGAGCAGTTGTACGTTCTTTGCCATGCTGGCCTGTCACTGTGATGGTCCTCGTCACAGCTGTGCGTCCCACCTGGCTCAACACACTCTACATTGTGTATCCACAGACAAAAGTGATATTCTCTCAACAGATTCCAGCCAGCGTGCGTACCCTGTGCAGAATCCTAAGTGTGTCCCTCCCCCCATCTTATTATAGTATCCCCAAACTGGAGGGAGGCCAGCTGCTGTGGCCTGCTGTCAGCCAAATGTGATCCAGCTGCCATTCCCTGCCCTTCGAGACCTAGGTGCCCCATGGACAGTGCGGATGACCTTTTCCTGGGGTTTTGTCCTTGGCAGTGAGACCCTGGTGGTGGTTTACAGAGTAGCTCAGACTGTGGAGAACTGCTCAAGGGTTGTGCTCTCCCTGGTTAGCGTGGAAACATCCCTCTGCTTCCGTGATTGAGCAGGGGCCTCGCAGGATGCAGGAAAGTTTGAGTTCATAGCCACAGCCTAGGAGCCACAGTCAAGGAGCTGTGTTAGCAGATGAGGGAGGAGGGTGCAGGGAGGCTGGCCAGTGTCTAGGAGAGAGTGACCAGGGGCTCCTCTGTTAGCAGAGTCCCACAGCTGGCGCTTCATCTGCCAGCTGTGCACTGTGATACCAGGCTGGAGCATGGCCCCTTGGGAGCCCACCAGGCTGATGGATCGGCCGTGGTCGTCGGTCATGGGGACACTTCAGCCACTTAGTCCTAGTCCTCTCTATTCTACTGATACTGTGTGACTTAAAGCCCTACCCTAAGCCCAGACCTGCAGGCTTCAAAGGGTGTGCCCAGGGGACTTTACCAGACTAAGGACTGACGGGTGAGAAGTCACCTTCTGGAGCTTGTAGGATCCAAACCTTTTTTTGGAGCATAAGTTTGTTTCACCAAGTATACTGAGTCACCCTTTTACTGAATAGAGCATAGGGACAGGTGGGAGGCCAAAAAATGAGTGGGGAGGGCCGGCAAGGTGGCTCGGTGGGTAAAGGCATTTGCCACCAAACTTGAGGACCTGAATTCAATCCCAGGACTCACAAGGTAGAAGGGGAGAACGGACTTCTGCAAGATGTCCTCTGATCTCCCCCTAAATAAATGTAATAATTTTTTTTTTTTTTTTAATGAGGCCAGAACCTCTTGGATGATGAAGGGTGGTGCTTTGGTCAGCCCTAGCCTCCCCTGCCTCTCCCACAGCCTCCCTCTGAACCTCATAGCTAGACTACGCCCTGCCTTCTCAATGCTTGCCTCTCCTTCTTGGGCTGACTCATGCTGGATCATTCTAGAGAAAATGGTGTCCATCATTCCATGCCCCTGCTCCTGTGTGAGCCCAGGTGACCAGGCCCCTGCTGAGCTTGCTGAGTCTGGGTGCTCTCTCTTCTTCCATATGGGTTGAGATTGTCCCGGAGACTTGCATTTTCCAAGGATGCTGCCTGCACTTCCCATGGCAACTGCCGGTCTCTTCGCCTGAAAATGCTTCCCGGTGTTAATAAGTAACAGAAGGTTTTGTTTAGCCGAACACTTTTCCTGTTTTAAATCCCACACACCAAGCCCACTGCCCCAGGACTCTCCCTGGATTCCTCATGGCTGGATGGGAGCCCAGATGCTGTTTAAAGAAGAATCCTTTTCACTTTGTATAATAAGTTGATTTTCTGTAAAAGCTTCAATTACACTTCTCATAGGCAGTGAATTAGAGACTTAATTTGAGTCTCACCCTGCTTAGTAGGGCACTCAGACATGGGGTAGAGGAGGGAGGGGGCAAAGTGGCCAAGGAGTGTGGAGTGGAAGAGTCTTTGTCCTGGTCAGAACACACCTGAAGCCTGGGGTTGTCCTAACTTGAGGTCAGAATGGCTAGGAGGAAGGACATGTTACCAAGGTCCAGAAAGAATGTTCCCACAAGCTAGTGATGTCAGGAAAAGATGTGCTTAGTTGTGTCATTACTCCTTGGGGTTGCCCGTAAGTCTGTATGTTGTATAGCTCCTGGTACCCACAGGCTGATGATACCCACAGGCTACAGCTCATTAAGGGAGGCTGAATGGTGTCCCCCACCCAAGATTCACTATCCTCCTAATCTTTGGGCGCACATTTTATAGGTGTGTCAGGGAAATAGGTCCCTACAGTTGTGATTTTTGCAGGTGTAATGAATGCTTGTGATAAGATGGATCCAGGGAGGCAATGTTCAGATACAGAGGTTGGTGATGAAGTGTCTGGCCTAGGATATAATCAAAGCTAGCAGCCAGAAAGGCAAGGCAAGAACCAAGTCTCCTCTGGAGCCTCCCGACAGGACATAAAGATGCTAGTGAAGACTTGTTTTGGATTGTGGCCTTCTGAGCCATGAGGTGGTAAACTGTTCGTTTACGCCCTTCAGATTGGGGTGACTTGTTACTGCAGCCAGGGCTCACAGAAGGCCACCTCTGGGGCAAATCCTCAGGGCCTGTGGGGTGAACTCGTTTCTCTCTTAGAAGATTGCTCCTTGGAGCAGACCCGGCTTCCAGTTCTGGAGTACTGTCCCAGACCAGCCCCACCACACTGCTTCTCTTTGGCTTTTTTTTTTTTTTCTTTTTTGACTTTTCGAGACAGGGTTTCTCCGTGGCTTTTGGTTCCTGTCCTGGAACTAGCTCTTCTAGACCAGGCTGGCCTCGAACTCACAGAGATCCGCCTGCCTCTGCCTCCCTTGTTTCAGACACAGGGCCTTGTGTAGTGTAGGCTGGCCTTGAGCTCACTATATAGCTGAAGATGGCTTTGAACTCCTGATTTTCATGCCTCTGCATTCCCAGTGCTGGGATTACAGGTGTGAGCTAGCTCACCTGGGTAGTATGATCATTTTAAAGTACAGTTTGGTCAGGTGGTGGTGGCGCACACCTTTAATCCCAACATTTGGGAGGCAGAGGCAGACGGATCTCAGTGACATCCAGGACCATCCTACAGAGACATCCTGTGTTGAAAAAACAAAAGCAACCTCCCCCCCCCAAAAAAAAATAAAACCTGGCAAACAACAAACAAAAGGGCAAAAGGGACTGGAGAGATGACTCAGTAGTTAAGAGCATTGATTGCTCTTCCAGAGTACCCAGGTTCTATTCCCAGCATCCACATGAAAACTAATAACTGTCTGTAACTCCAATATCTGACACCCTCACACATACATGCAGGCAAAATGCCAATGCAAATAAAAATATAATAATAAAGTGCAGTTTGGTAGCATTTGCTTCATCCGCAGCATTGTGCAGCTATGCTAGTTCCAAAATGGTTTTAATCCCCCAGAGGGCAGTTCATGCCTAGGAAGCAAGCGTCCCCAGCCCCTTGTCACCCGTGTCCTGTTTAGTGTTATGAGTATTTTGTATCCACAGAATCACATGCTGTGTGGTCTGTGTCGCCTACTTTCAAGGCTACTCAGGCCAGGGCAAGGCCAGAGCATCCCCTGTCTTGTTTTGCTTTGTTTTAAACCCAGGTCCTTTGCAAGAGCAGCAAGTGCTCTTAACTGTTGAGCTCTCTCTCTCTCTCTCTCTCTCTCTCTCTCTCTCTCTCTCTCTCTGTCTCTCTGTCTCTCTCCCTCCCTCCCTCCCTCTCTCCCTCCTTCTCTCCCTCCTTCCTTCCCTCTCTCCCTCTCCCCGTCTCTCGCTCTCCCTCCCCCCTCCCCCCTGCTTCTTCCTCCTTAAGGCTCCCGACCAAACAGACTGTAGTCTTCTGGACCATTTGTCATTGGATAGACTTCTTGACTGTTTCTGCTTCCCAGCTGTTAGAACAGGGCTGTCGTCACTGGCACTGTCTGGTGGGTAAGCCAGGCAGAAGTCATGGCTAGGGTCAGGCTGTGGTTTGGGTGGGAGAAACAGAATGTTCCTGGTACTCGGGGCTGTAACAGCCATTCTTCAGTACGAAGCAGATTCTCGGCATATCAGACAGACACACCCGTATCTAAATCTAAGAACAACAGAACATTCGGAATGAAAACGAATGTCTGGTGAGTCACGGACTGCTTTAAGGAACCCGATCTTTCATCTTTGTGAGGTGCAGTGGGAGGTGCTGACTACCCTCAGCAGGCTCAGATCGTAGGTAGACAGCCCCATGGATGTCAGCCAGCCTCTTCCCATCAGAGTCCTCTTCCTCACTGGCACCTCGGAGGATGAGGGAGTACATCCTCAGGTGGTGAGGGCAGGGCAGAAGCCTGACCTCTTTTTGGTACAATTGAAAACCATCTTGTTAGAAACAAAAATGAACCATCTCATTCAGACAGAGGGAAAGTGTCTTGGCAAGGAGATTCTTTTTTCAAAGGGGGTTTGCCAGAACAGAAACTGGGCTAGCAGCATACTGAGGCCAACACGGCTCTTCTTCTATCTCTGACATAGCTTATGACTATGTCTTAGCCCATTGGAGGGTGCTTGACCTCACAGTCTGGTACGATTGGTTGATCAGCGCAGAGCGAGTAGAGAAGGTTCAGGAAATAGGACTCCTTACCAGGCTGTCAACCTTTTATTTAAAAACAAAAACAGTCAGAGTAACTGCCTTTGAATTAAAAAGACAAACAAGCAGCCTGGTTTTCACAATCTGAAAGGTGCTAGATGCCTCTCAGCCAAAGGGTTTGTATGGGCTTTGAGGACCCTGTAGAATGTGCCCTCCAGAGCACTATATGCTGGGTAGGGACCATCCTTCAACGTCTTAGCATGACACCAGGTCCCCGTGCTACTGTGATCTCAATCTGTAACCCAGCCTTTTCTCCTGAGCTGTCTCATCTAGTTCCTGGATCCTGCACGCACGCATGCACACGCGCGCGCGCACACACACACTTACACACACATGCACACGCAAACACACGCACGCACGCGCGCGCGCACACACACACACACACCCCTTACAGTATCCCAGCTTTCTTGTTGGCATCCATCCAGTGGGTGACACCCCATTTCCCAGCTGGTGCTGCCTAATTCCAGGTAATTGGACTGTCTGGGAGAGGAGATTCGAATGGGAAGGGGCGATTTTCATCACTCAGCTGCTCATTTTGCCAGCAAGATGGTTTTAATTGTCCCACCTGGTGACATCAAACATCCTGACCACCTGGCCCTGGTGAACCTGCTGTCACATCGCGCCGAATCGTGAGGCCAGCTTAGTTGGAAGAGAGCCTTTCTCTCCTTTGCAGGACCTCGGTGGTGGCAGCATGGTAGATTGCCCATGCACAATTAGGGTGCTGATCTCCTTCCCCAGAGAGGGAGACAGAAGAGCCATCTTTGATTGGTGGGTGTCTAGTTTGGGGCCTAGCTCACTGGGACTCCCGGTTGAGTCAGCTATTGCTCCATCACTGATCAGTAAAGTGGGGTAACAGCTTAGGGGGAAGCAACGGGTGTGAGTCATAGGCCTGTCTGGCCTGCTTCCTTTTCTTCCCGAGGGCTCTCCTGTATCCTCCTGCACCTTGCAAGGTCATATGCAGAAAGGTATGGGCAGCAGAGGGGCAAGGGTAGGGTGTGGTGGAGAGTGAGCACATATATGTACATGCACAAATGCACACGTGTCTTGCTGCTGTGGGCACTCAGGTAGGCCAGTATCTACTCATCCCGGAATCTCTGACAGTGTATCTGCCTGCGAGGAAGGGCAGCAACTTCTAGAATGCTCTGGTGGGAAAGGGGACAGCGTTTCTTGTGGTAAAAGCGGCATTTGGGGAAAGGTGCTTAGGGCTCTTGATTGTGTAATGCTTGAATTGGGGAAGGAGAGGGAGGAGGGGAAAGGAAGAGTCCAGGACATCAAGTCTGTGTGCTTTGGATTCTTTTGATTTTATGATCCTAGAATGGTTGTGTCGACCAGGGCTGTTGACAGCTGTCTCCGATGGGGAGGTGAAGAGCACAGAGAATATGTTTTGATCACAAGCGAGGGTGATGGGAGCATGATGGCCCTTGCCCTGATCTGTTCTTGGTTTGGGTGTCACCAGACAAAGTCTGCCATACCCAAGCAGCTGCCACAGGCACACAGGACTCGGAATAAAGAGAAGGGGTTGTCAGAGGCTGCTCGTTCATTTCCTGGCCACCCAGACTCCTGAAATAATCACACAGAAATTTGTATTAATTAAAACACTGCTTGACCCATCACTTAGGCATATCACTAGTTAGCTCTTATATCTTAAATTAATCCATTTCTATTCATCTGTGTATCTCCACATGGCTGTGACCTACCAGTAAAGTTCCATCCGGCATCAAGTGTCTGTCTCCTGCAGTGGCCCCATGGCTTCTCTCTGACTCCGCCTTCTTTCTCCTAGCATTCAGTATAGTTTTCCTTCCTAGCTCTATTCTGCTCTGTTATAAGGCCCAAGCGGCTCCTTTATTCATTAGTCAATAAAAGCAACACATATACAGAAGGACTTCCCACATCAAAGAGGTAACCTAGGATGGTATCATCAGTTGCTGACAGGCCTGCCTTCAGTCTTGAGGGATTGCTTCCTATCCACCAAAGCATGTCACACCTGGCCACAAGGCGAGGCCATGCATCTAGGCTGTGCATCCAGTTTCTCTGCTGTGGGTGGGGACAGCTTTGCACCAATCCATCTGTCTGCTCTGGGCCAAGGATCCTAGTGATCCACAGTCGGGAAGGAGTAAGGTCCTAGGGTAGAGGGAGGACCATTTCTGTGGGGCCACAGGACAGTGTCCTCTGCTTCCCTCAAGTCTTGGCCTGTATCCCTGGAGTATATGGTGGAGCCCCTTCTAACCCCGTGGAAAGAGCCACTCCTATTATCCAGGACCTATGGCACCCTAACCTCACCCAAGTGATTGGTAGCTGGAGTTATACTTCTGCCTCTGTCAACAGAGACCTAGGTGCCATTTTTTAGATGGGGTGGGGTTATCTCAGCATCCTGCATATTGGATGTCATAAGAAACAGCCTGTCCCCCTTCTGGAACTGGCAGAGGAGCTGTGGATTTCACTGATGCCTCCTTGTAGAACAGGGTGTCTTGTCCCCGTTCTGCATCTCACCGGTGGCTGATCAAGCTTAGTATTTATAGGCCCGACTGATCTGCCCAGGCCTCTGGTATTCATCCCACCTCCGGATGGTCACTAGAGAAGGGGGCTGGGCAGAACTGCCCTCAGGAAGCTGACTGGGGCGGCTGGCTTTTTCCTGGGGTTCTGTGCCCTTCTTCTTAGTCTGCTTTCTAGACTGTCACCAACCATCTCAGCTGAATCCAGGGGCAGGACAGTGATTGATTAGTGATGCCTGCCATGTCCTAAGAGGCAGCCTTGGTTTATCTTGATCACATCAGATCCCCAAGAGAAAGGTCCCCTGGCCTAGGCGCCCTGCCAAGGCCACTGGGCTGACCCTTCATTTCCCAGCAGCAAGTTGGCAGGATGTTGGGGGATGGAGGAGAGCCTCCAGCTGCTGGAACACTCCATTCCCCTTGGCAGCTCAAAGAGGGGAGGGGTCTTGCCTGAGATCACATGGGGACTTGGTAGTACTTGGTAGTGCCCCGAGCTGTACCCCACCCCCAGCTTGCTAAGCGGGTCCTGTCCATATTGTCAGCTTCCCTGTGGTTTGTGAAGGAAACCAGCTGTGTGGACACTCGGGACTGTGGCAATTTCAAGGCCCGTGGATTCCTTCTTGTTCCTTCTGCCTGTGGCAGGCACTCACACGAACCAGACAAAGCTGTCCTGCTCCTGTGGGGTGCCTGCAGCTCTGAGTCCTGGCTCATGTGATTCAAGGGGTTGTTCTAGATGCCAGAGCACAGAGAAGGAACAAGCCCCACACAGCCAAAGGCCATCTGAGGGAGGACCCGTTTGTTTTCAGAAGCTGCTGTGTGCTTCATACGAGCTTCTTGGGGCTCCCATGAAACTTGGGGCAGTTTGGAGCTGTGAGGGGCACCATTGGAGCTGGAGAATCTAGGTGAAGCCAAGAGGCTGGACCCCTGTGGTCAAGGACCTTGGGCAGACCCAGTCCTCATTCTTGGTTTCTTCCTGTGGGTGGGACCTAGCATCTCTGGTCCCAGAACTCTCACTCTTCAGAATCTTCCTGTCCACTCTGCACCCAGTATTGCCAGACTCAGAGCAGACTTCTCAGGCCCGGAGCAGGAGGCCTTGAGAAGGGGAGGCTACTGTTCTTCAGCCCTTACAGAACATTGATGGTTCAAGCTTCGTTCTGGGCAGGGACCATGCCACAGTGTTGTCTGGCCGCTGGGGTCTGAGGTTGGAGGTTGGAAAAGTACAATTGGCAGAGCTCTGCGATCTCCCAAAGGCCTGCACAGGAGGACCGGGTTCCCAGGAGTCATCCTAAGTGTTCATCCAGGCCAGCTGGGCACATGGCCCCTGAAAGAGACCATGTATGGAGCAGGGGGTTCTGTACTGGTTGTTGTTAGCTGTGAACTTGGTACAGCCTAGAATTACCTGGGAGGAAAGCCTCTATCGAGGCGTCATCAAGACCAGATTGTCAGAATGTCTGCTGGGATCGTCTTCATTGCTAATTCACGTGGGAAGTCCCAGCCCACTGTTTGTGGCACCTTTCCCTGGTCCCTATGTAAGAGTGAGGAAGCTAGCCGAGCGTAAGCAGCCAGCGTGCAACGTGGTCGCGTGCGTTTTTCTCTGCTCTTGATTGTGAATGCGATGTGACCATACTGGCTGCCGGAGTCCCCTCAGTCACGGTACTGTGACATGGAATCCTATGGCACTGTAAACCTGATCAGCCCTTTCGTCCGCTAAGTTGCTTCGATCAGTGTTTTATTATTTATTTATTTATCCCAGAAACAGAAATAAAACTAGAACATTTGTAAAACCAGAGAGGCTGCAGGGCTGGGCCTACCTGAGGGGTTGGGTACCCTGTATGTATTTTTTCCTTACCCTACCAAACCTCTGCCTGCTGGAGGCTTCCTCACCAGAAGAGTCAAAAACTGGAGGCTGAATTCCTCAGTTATCAGTCGAAGCTCCGCCCCAGGCTTCCCCAGACTGGGCAGGGCAGAGCAGGGCATAGCCCTGTTTCTGGACCGGCCCCTGACGTCAGCATGTCTTCCTCTGCCTGTGGGGCTCTAGACACAGGCCACGAGGGCCCTGGTGGGACTTGGGGGGGGGGGTCAGTTGGTGTCTTACCCTGTTGGCTCTGGCCCCAGGAGGCTCTGAGTCAGCTGCACCCCACTTCCCTTATCGCTGCCCCTGCTGGACCTTGGCAGAGGTCAGAGATTACTGTCAGGACCACGACAGTAGCCTTGCCTTACTGTCCCCATTTTCTAAGTCCCCTTAAAGGTGTCAGAGACCCTCTCATGTTTCCAGCCTTCCTTTCATTAAAGATCCGGGTGGTTGGTCCTAGCCCAGCCCTGTGGTTACCGAACGCCTTCATCACTAGACTCCTCCTCTACCTGGCTTACCTTCACCTTAGCAGAGCCCTCCCGTTCCTTTGCCTAGGCTGCCACTGGGGCTATTCCACTTAAAGCAGGACCGTGGTGCCATCGCTCACCGGAAGTGCATGGTTTGCCCCATTTACCAGAATAGGTCACTGAGGCTAGGAGCTTGGATCCCCAGCTTCCGGAAGTCTGATTCCATCCCGGATCTCTGAGCTCAAAATGAGAATATACTTCAGGCTAACCTCCTGGTACTTTATGCTGCAGCCGCCAAGGCTGCTATCCTCCCTGCTCTCTGTTGCCTTCATGGTGTGGCGCTGGCCTCCGCCTCTGACACTGAGAACTAGCTGGAGGTGTGGCTGTGGGGCAAGACACACTACTCATCCCACTGTCTGGACTGGGTGGGGTGTCGACTGAGGAGACCCGTCCATGACCCGTCTGTGGGCTTGTTTTGACAGTTGGGGCTGTTTAGTAGGAGAGCTGTTTTAATAAGGAAGACCCCAGGGTTTCCAGGCCTTCCTGCCAATTAGGATGCGACTACCCAGGTGCCTGTTTGAATAATTAAGCAGTTGTCATCCCGCAGGCTTTTGGTGTGCCTTTCAAGTCGGCTTGGCTGCCTTTTCCCTGGCAAACAGTGCCAGAGGGGCCTGCGGCTCAGTCATGTTTCCGGGTTTTTGACATCGGTACTGACCTCTGTTTTCGTCCCGCTCAGGCTTCCAACCCTCCTCTCTAGGGAGGGCAGAGCTGACCCCGTCTGTGGTTAGCGGCAGTTCCTTCTTCCTGTGGTCTGAGGGAGTTTCAGGGTCCAGTGTGGAGGCCTGGCCAAGGCTCCCAAGCAATGTTGTCTACAACCCGCGGGACTAGGTGACCAGTCTGTGCCCATTCCAGCACTGAAAGTGTCACCTTGTAGGACTCTTCACGTGGGGGATTGTTGCCTCTCCTTGAGGGGAAGATAGATGTTGGACTCTGGGCACACCTGAGCTTTTGAGGTCAAAGGCAGCAGTGCTCTCTGGCGGGGTCACTCGCAGGATAGACACAAGGCCCAGCGTTACATTTTCTCACTTAGTGCACAGCCAGGCCACCCACGGTGGAAGTGGCTACACAGTGACTTACTGAGGTGCATGCAGCCTAGAGGGTACTGTACACGCTCTCACTGAGTGTTCTAGAGGAGGGCTGCTGTCTCAAGCCAGGTCACCTGTCCCTGAAATGTCTGCAGAGCCTGGAGAACAAATTCTGGGTCTCATATTTGTGAGCTGGACTGACTAACCAAGGTTCACCAAAGCCTGGTGCTGATCTGAGGCTCTAGAGCCTCCTGGGGCCACATTTATTTCAAGGCTCCTTTTTTTGCTTCAACGACATCGTGGGAAAAAGCGGCAGAGCACGGGAGCACCTGGTTCTGTGTACTTGTGAGGGGACCTGGGTGGTCCTACTGGCTGCTTCAGGAGAAGGTTCCTAGTAACTGGAGCTGGTGCTCACAGGAGCTCCAGGGGCTGCAAGGCCTGAGGGTTGAGACTTGGCAGACTGGGTTTGTAGGGTGAGCTGGTCAAAAGTGGGGGCGGGACCTACACCATCATGTAAAGGATGCTCAAAAGGGGTGTTACTCAGAGCTTTTCCTGACTTATCTTAGAGTAAACAATTGTGGCTCAGATGGGCAGAGCCAGAAAGTTCAGATCTTACTTTCAGGGGCCTAGCTCTTGGCTTCTGCCTCCAGATCCCCCACTCCTGGAGTGAACCAGGTAGAGACAGCAGGCTGTGGCCTCTCCACTTGCCTAGCTTACAGAGGTGGGAGAGGTTGCCCTAATCTGGGGTGAAGGAATCCTTGGGTAGGGAAGGCCCTACCAAGTGGAATCAGCCATACAGTTGTGTTCCCAGGCTGTTTCTGAGTACGGGAAAAGGAGCAGCCGGGAAGGAAGCTCTGGCCACAGGAGCAGCTTTGGGTCTCCTCCTGGGTCTGCACCCAGGCTCAGCGCCCTGGGTGAATTGCTCACAGAAGGCCCATTCCAGGTTCCGCTGCCTCTGGGGTCCTGACTCTGGCTACTAACAACCAACTGCAGGTGCAGATACAGGCTGAATATGGAGGAGGTCACTGTTCAGAAATGGGCTCAGAAGTCCTGGGACAGAAACCGGAAAGCCCCGGCTACTCCTGGGGCTCTGACAAGTGGCCAGGGGCCAGCTTCAACAAGTGCCCTGTGTATACCTTGGAAGCGGAGCGGCCAGAAGAGGAAGGAGGGGAGGATGGACTTATAGAAAGCAGGGGTTGAACGTGAGCTTCATTTTGAGTTTGGGCTTGGGTGCCCGCTTAACTGTCTCTTGAGTCTCTTTCCTTTGGTCAGGGACACCTTTGTGGTGTCAGATGTGAGCCCTGGGGTACAGTAGCTGGATCCTTGGATACAGGGGCAGCTCCGGGAGTCAGGAGGGTCAGGCCAGGTGGGGGTGTGTGTGTGGCGTGGGCTGGTGGGGGCGGGTGCTGAGGAACACTGGACTGGAGGTTGGGCTGCTGGGGATTTCTTGCCTGCTGTGGTTTTCTTCCTGTAGGGGTATCCGCTGAATCCCCTTGCCGGTTCAGGGGAAACTTGGCTTCCCAGAAGTGGGCATGAGGAAGTGAGTGTTCGGGAATGTTCTGATCTGGAGAGAGGGCCTCACCCACTCTGGGAGAGCTGGCTTGCTCTTTCTGCCTGTCCAGGTCAGGATGTGTTCTGTGTAGACTGAAGAATGGCCTCTTTTGGCTTCTTATTCTTTTTTAAATGAGAGAGAGAGAGAGAGAGAGAGAGAGAGAGAGAGAGAGAGAGAGAGAGAGAACACGAACGAACGTGCGGAAGTCAGAGGACAGTTGGCAGTTTGCAGGAGTCAATTCTCTCCTGCTACCTTATGTGTGTACTGGAGATCAAACTTAGGTCTCCAAGCTCAGAGGCAAGTAACCTTGTCTGCTGAGCCATCACACTGGCCTCTTCCCCTTCTTTTAACAAACAGGAACAAATCAATGCTACTGGCCCAGGTACTTTGGGAAGCCAGGGTTGGGAAACATTGGGTCTGGATGGAGGTGGGCGCTGAAGACAGAGGATGGGGTGCAAAGGGATCTCAGCCAGGTCTGCTTTCAGCTTAACTATGCTGGCAGTTGCATCTGGAATGTGGATTGGGAATCTCTCGCTCCTTCCTCTCAACTCTCTGTACAAATGGGACTCCCCGGGGCTCACTCAGGCTGGCACATTTGTTCCCAAGAGCAGCCTCAGATTCTTGCTGCTTCTAAAGTACTCTTTGAAAGTGCTCCCCCGCCCATTCTAGCTCGAGGTTGCTGCTTGCCATGGTTTCAGAGAGAGAGAACAGTGTGAGGACCTCTGATAATTGTGTGCCCACCTGTCCACACGTTCGTTCTCCTACATGGCTAGCCGCCTCTGAGTCTAGTCACCTCCTGCCCACCCAGATGTTCTGCTCTGCTCCGTTCCATTATCCGTGTAACCCACCCATCTGTTCACTCGCCTGTCCACCCATCCTCCACCCACACATCTGTGCCATTGTGGTGCTAACTACTGTACTCTCAGATTTGGACCTGGATGGAGGAGTGGTCAGGTCTTCATGCACAAGGTAGAGTTTGCATTGAGTCAAGGTAAACTGGGACTTAGGTGTGTGCGGGGGTGGGCAGATTTCAGACGGAGGATAGAGCCGTGCAAACGCCAAAGTAGAGCCAGTGTGGGGGCTGCTGGAGAGAGAACTAGAAAAGGGGTGCTGGCACAAGCTCCCACACAGGCTGAATTCTAAACCTTGTGTATCCCTGGTTGGCTGCCTGGCCTGCTTGTCCCACCCAGGCAAGTCGCCTGTCTTTGTTTGGCTGTGGCAGAAATTAATTGGATTTGTAGCTCCGTTCTCTAGGGCTTTGTGGCCTCAGCTAGTGATGCTCCAATAAAAGTAAGTAGTAAAGGTTTACGGGCAGCGGTGTAATTTTCACACCTTTAACAGGCCTGTGTCAGGTCCACTGCATAGTGCAGGTGGAGGAAATGACAAGAGGGGGTAGAACCAACACTGAAAGCGACCCTTAAAAAAATGCGGAAAGGAAGCCGGGGCGATGGTGGCACACGCCTTTAATCCCAGCACTCGGGAGGCAGAGGCAGGCGGATCTCTGTGAGTTCGAGACCAGCCTGGTCTACAGAGCTAGTTCCAGGACAGGCTCCAAAGCCACAGAGAAACCCTGTCTCGAAAAAACAAAACAAAACAAAAAAAAATGTGGAAAGGAGATATTTAGGGCAGCCACATATACAAGATTGTTCAAGAACTCAGAGGTTGAAACAAGACTTTGATGCCTAGCATCAACTCGGTGCCTCCTGCTCAGGCATTCCTGCGTCTCCTCCTAGAGGACAGTGTTGGGGGCTGCTCCTAGCCTCTCACTGTGTTTGATAGAGGCAGGGTCTCTTGTTCATCACTGCATACACCAGGCTAGCTAGACTGTGAGCTTCTAGTGAGTCTTGCATCCCTATAATAGTGCTGGGATTGGGCTGGAGAGATGGCTCAGAGGTTAAGAGCACTGCCTGCTCTACCAAAGGTCCTGAGTTCAATTCCCAGCAACCACATGGTGGCTCACAACCATCTGTAATGGGGTCTGGTGCCCTCTTCTGGCCAGCAGGCATACACACAGACAGAATATTGTATACATAATAAATAAATAAATATTTTAAAAAAATAGTGCTGGGATTATAGGTGTGTACCACCTGAACACATGTGTACACGTGTGAAATACATACACAAATGGAGAGCCAGTTATTTCTCTGCCACATTGGTAGTGTAGACTCCAAGGACAGGAGTGGTTTTTCTGGATCCCCAGGGCTAGCGCAAACCTTTACCCTTATACACCCTGTATTAAGAGTTTGCACGGGGCCGTGTCCTGCAGGACTTTCTGCTGTTCATCTGCATTCAGCATTAAAAGTTGCACCCCAGCCCTTTCCCACCGTGTCATTTTATACATATCACACTTTTGTAGGATTTAATGGGGCTTTAAAATTTTTCATTTATATTATGTATGAGGGAAACTTTATTTTCTCATAAATAAGAGTTTATGGTGCTTGTCTGACTTTGATTACTGTGACCGAGTATCTGAGAGGGACAACCGTGGAGGGAGTGGGTTTTGGCTCATGGTTTTGCAAGTTTTAGCCCTTTTTGGTGGAGAGGGCATGGTGGAGCAGGAGAGAGAGAGAGAGAGACCTAGACAGAGACACAGAGAAGATGTACACAGAGAGACAGAGACACATATATACACAGAGAATACGCCTGTACTGCAGGCTTGCTCCCCTTTCTCCCACTATTACTCCATCCAGCCCCCGCCCCAGATTGTGGGACAGTACCACCCACATTCAGAGACACCCCAGCGTCTGCTTCCCTTTTTTCTAGATGATTCTGTAATCGATCTGGTCAAGTTAACACTCAGGATTAACCACGATGATATTTCCTTTCGCGTTATAGAAGTAACTTTATCCTTATTTGAAAAAGCATCCCGACACGCTGTATGCTGTTCCACAAGTGTGTGCTCTTATCAGTTAAAAATAAATGTTTTACCAGGGCACACATTTAATCCCAGCCCTTGGGAGGCAGAGGCAAGCAGATCTCTATGAGCCCCCTACCTCCAATGTAAGTATTTAAAAATAAAAAGTTATACCCGCAGAAAGAGCACGCTGGCTGGGGTGGCAGTTGCTCTGAGCGGAGGTGGCTCTATAAGGATGGGGCCCATCACTGCTGAATCATCATACACTGAAAATGTCAGCTGTCCCCCAGGCAAGGAGGGGATCCCAGCCAGTGTGGCTAGCCAAGGCCAGTCCCCAGCTGGGCCTCCCATTTGTAGCTGATTCTTGCCTGAACGTGCACCTGGGGCCTGGAGGGGATTGCCTGACTTAATTAAAGGGGCACCTTTGTCTCTTGGAGATGAGTAGATTTGGCCTGTGGCTTTTGAAGGTACTGGCTGCCTTCTCTTGCCTTTGATCTGCTTCCCCTATGGTCTTTAGGATGCTCCAGGGGTGTGGCCTGTGCTTCACTCCCGCAGAGCGGTGTGGGCTCTCCTCCTCCTCCTCCCAGGCCAGGGCAGCAGGTGGAGAGTGGTATAGCTGTTTCGCCTCCTTCTAGGTTCTTGGGCTGGCCTAGTGTTAAATTGGTGTAAAGTAGATTAATGGGAGAAACAGGGTTATCCTTTTTTTTTTTACCCCTTCAAGCAAAACAATTTTAGTTTGGAACACCTGTGCAGATATCACACAACAGCGTGAGATTAGATAAGGGGTCTGTGGTCAAAGCTTGCATAGTCCTCCCGGGCTTTAAGTAAACGGGGTGAGTGGGTGGGTCTAGGAAAGGGCCGAAGGAGTGTCTGGAGAATAAAGCCACCCTTGTTTTGCTGATGGAGTCCTCGGGTGGGAAGAGTTGCCTCAGAGTGGCCCTCGCCTCAAACCCTGCCCTCCTTCACCATCCACACTCTCTTTCCAAATGTGAGTTCTTTTGTAAAATGAAGGCTATTTTCCCATCGTGTAACTTTCCTGGGGAAATGTGGACAGACGCCTGTTCACCCCAGATGGGTGCCAGTGACAGATGAGATGACTGGGGTCACCCCCAGGAGTCGGTGATCCAAGGACAGTTGTACTATTGAGAAGTCCACCCAGCATGGGTGACAGCTCACTCACAAAAGCTGTGTCCTGGCCGGGCGGTGGTGGCGCACGCCTTTAATCCCAGCACTCGGGAGGCAGAGGCAGGCGGATCTCTGTGAGTTCGAGGCCAGCCTGGTCTACAAGAGCTAGTTCCGGGACGGGCTCCAAAACCACAGAGAAACCCTGTCTCGGAAAAAAAAACCAAAAAAAAAAAAGCTGTGTCCTGGAGAGTGACTTGTCCAATCTGCCGTCAGCTCGGCTGGTCTGAGTGTGGTCTCTTCCCCCCAGCAACTGTTACTACTTATCACTAGAATTATTAGTTATTGTTGTTATATTATTATTATTATTATAATTATATTATTGTTATTATTATGCAGTGGACAGCTTTCAGGAGTTGGTTCACTTTTCTCCATTTGGTCCCCTGGGATTGAATTAAGGTCGTCAGGCTTGGTGGCAAATGCCTTTACCTGCTGAGCCATCTCTATCCTGTCACTACTTATGCGACATTGGGGAGGGGCCTTGTAAATCTTTTACTTTTCAGAAACTTCCTGCCAGTGACTTTTGTTCTGCTCTGTTCACTTCCTGGGCCTTGCGTCTTTCCTTTTCCTTAGTCTTGGGAGCCCATTTCCTCTCTAGGAAGGACTGTTTCCATTCAGAGGAAATAGCTACACATAGTCTCTTATCTCACCCAGTTGGAGGAGGTCAAGAGCATTTTCCTGCCTTGGCTAATTCTAATTCTTTTAGCTTAAAGTAACCAGTATGTCAAAAGAGGCATGTTTTGGCATGGCATGTTCTGAACTCCTCTGTGTCCTCTCCAAATCCCTAAATGCATACAGTTCTTTCCTCAGACTGGGAATCCTCACCCCTGGAGGCCATCTCTGCTTAGCATGTGTGTTTCAGCTACACACTCCTGGGCCATAGGCCCTGCAGTGGTTCTTGTATGGCTCAAAGTCTCTGAAACTTCATGGGCATTCTCCACGTACCCATACCTCCTCAGCCTTTCCTGTCAATAGAGACACTCCCTAGAGGCTCAGCCCACTCTTTTGCCCTCTGAGATGGGTCTTGAGGACACAGAGTTAGCAGAGACGCCCAACCACAGCCTAGTAAGATTTTCATGGAAAAAAAAGTAATAAAAGGGGGTTGGAGAGACGGCTCAGAGGTTAGGAGCACTGCCTGTTCTTCCAAAGGTCCTGAGTTCAATTCCCAGCAACCACATGGTGGCTCACAACCATCTGTAATGAGATCTGGTGCAGAATATAGTATATGTAATAAATAAATAAATTTTAAAAAAAAGTAATAAAACATCCCAAGTTGAGATAGGTAAAGGACTCCTGTGGCAAGCTTTCCCAGGCTTTGCTGCAGGAAATGGGGATGGGGGTATGACACAGGATGACTCCCCTCACTCCAATCCCATACCCCACACTCTGAGCTGCACCCTGCTCCCCAGCTTTGATCTGCCGATATTGTTTCCCCAATGCTCTGTCCCCAGAAGTTGCTACTGTGTCCCAGGGTCATGGGGGGAGGGTCAGGGTGAGTGATGACTCCTCCTTTTCTGTTGCTTGAAGCTGCAGGGGCTGTCGACCCAGAAGCAAGCAGACATGGGCTGCCTCAGGTGGAGGACTGCGGGAGGGTGCCGAGAAGAGGGTGACAGGGACGTTGGTGCAAGGCGTGTTCCAGGTTGGGCCTCCCCCCTGAGGTTCTCCACCAGTCGAGCATGTCCTGGTTTGGAAGAGCAGGTGTTGGCTGGTGCCTTGGCTGGGATAGGTTCTGTCTCTGGGAGGTGGGAGCCACTGGATGCCGAAGCCTGGAAGAGATGAGGCCAGCCCGTGTCTTGACCACAAGCTCTAGCTGCTTGGTGGGGTATAAACTGTGGGGGCTGGGGCTGAAGCAGGAGGCCATCAAGGAGACATTAGGATAACCAGTTTGATGACAGTGAGTTATAAAGTCGTGGTTACCTGGGAGAAGGAGGAGGAGGTGGCAGTGGCTGGAAGCATCCCTGGGATCTGACTGCACAGAGTTCGTTGTCACTCTCCCTGAGTGGAGTTTTTCTTGGTGGGGGCTCCCAAAGAGGAGATGGTATCATGGGGATGGCTGTAAGATGAAGCACCTCTCCTCCCTGATGGCTGTAAGATGAATGTCCCCTCCCCCAATAGGGGCTAGAGTCTTACACTGACAAGGTATAGGTCAACTTAGGGGACGGTCACTAGGGAGACTGCTGTTAATGGAGTTGTGATGTGATGACTTAAAGGCTGTGGTGTGGCACATGCCTTGGGGATCGCAGCTGTCCAGTGGTGCCCTTCAGGGCCATATCTCTACACAGCTCCTGCTCCCAAGGTTCTGTCATAGGAGGACACAGGACCGTACGCCCTTGTGGATGGGTAGCCATGATGGGTTGGAGCTCATTAGGGCCTTTCCTATCTTCACTATTATCCTCACAGGCTCTGAAGAGCAGGAGGTAACCGGGCAGCCTTCTGGGGAGACCGGGACGGACCACTTGCCTACCCTGTGGGTATCCTGGGAGGCCCCCATACTTTTCCTATAGCCGTTCAGAGTATGGCTGCTGTGTCAATAATGGCAGTGTGGTGACAGAGGACAAAAGCCCTTGGACCAGATCCTTCATATGCTTTCATATCCTCAATATGGGGGTTTGGAGACTTGGGGATCAGCTGAGGGCTGACTCACCCATGGCCCAGGAACTGCTCCCCTGAACCCGCCAACCTGGAGGGCTGGGTCTGTAATGCAGGATGGTGGAAGGGCTGACAAGCCCTGCTGCTTCGCTGTCAGGTGGGGCCTAGAGTGGCCTGCGGACCGGCCCGCACGTGGCAGGGATGTAGAGATCCGCTGTCCTCACTTTTGCCTTCTCTCCGCAGGCCTTTTCCCTCAGAGGAGACAGCTGAGAATGATGACGATGTCTACCGAAGCCTGGAAGAGCTGGCCGAGTAAGTAGAGGAAGGCCGATGGGGGAGGACACGAGGAAGGAGCCCCAGGCTCAGCAGCTGAACAAGCTGCTCTCAAGGCAGAGGCAGCCTTGGCTGTCCTCTCTCTGGTGTCCCTGCCAGAAGCTGGGGTTTCTGCGTGGCTAAGTTACAATGCTTGCTGTGCACCCTCTGCCTTCTTGAAGGCTGCCCGGCTGCCTGGTAACTGCCTTGGTGTCTGTTGCTCATGGTTGGTGGCCTTTCTCTTGGAACGTTTCCTTCTGTGGAGTTGCTGGGAGTGGCACCGGGCAGGTGAGGTGTCCTTGTGCTCCTCTTTCCTGGCCTTTGGGCACCGCACTGGGTGGCTCCAAACAGTGGGGCTTGTGACTCAAATCGCCACCTTATAGCCCCCTGATTAGGGTGTGGCTTGCTGATCTTTGACTCTTAAGTCTGCCCTAACCTCTCCTCCAATTGGGTGATCCTATAGAGGCTGGGAACCTCTGGCTGGGCCAGTGCCGGGAGCAGTTCTCCTGAGGTCTCTCCTAAGTTTTCATCCAGTATCTCCTGGAAATGTCCCTCAGGTGGGCACAGCTTGGAGTTTGAAAGGACAAGGACCATGTAGGCTTTGTGTATCTAGGACCAGGTATGAGATATCCTGATATTTTAGGGCTAGCGTGTTTTCCAAGCTGCCCTCCTGGAGGTAGCCTGTGTACTATGGTTCGTGGGATGCCTTTCAATCTCAAGGACTCACATGTGGTCAGTCTGGCCTGGAACCTGGGTTCCCACCTCCCTCTTCCTCTGCCCCTTCTGGTTTGTCACTGGTCTCTTTCTCCAAGACAAGCTGGAACTGCTCTTGTAGGAATGTAAGTTGGAGAAGATGTATCCTTGCTCGGCCGGAAGCTGTTCCTTGGTGACATTCACCCTGGGCCCCCTTAATCCCTAACCTTGCCGTTACTGCAAACCTGAACCATAAATTACAGGGAACGGGGCTGAGTCTGAATCTTTAAGTTGCCGTTTGGTCCCAGTGGCTCGAGTTTAATAAATTTTCTACGCTTTCCCCCCCACTTTCTTCTCCTTTCCTTGGAAGGCAGATTTCCTGGTCTCTGTGGAACTGGTAGTGACGTTTGCCCATTACACAAGCAGACAGCCCCGGGAGCGCATGAGACAGCAGCTGGGGAGTGTCATGTTGTGGGAGCAGCTGTGTGCTGGGGGCAGCATTTCAGAGTATAAGGGGCTGGATCCTCAATAGTGGTCATGTCGCATTTCTCCAGGACCCTTTCAGCCACCCTGACCCAGACACTGCAGCTTGTGGTGGTGGTGGTGGTGGAGGGGGCGTGTTAAGCACTGGCTCGCTGATGTGACTGCCTCCTTGGTGTTCCAGGTGTGGTCTATGAGCAGCCTCCTGGAGCAGTGCGCTGAGCCCTAAGGCTGCCATTTCCTGCTCAGGTGGTCTTGGCAGATTGCTTCCTTCCATGGACCTTGGTTTCCTTCATTGTAACACATGACGTCAGTACCTGGTTAGTGGGCCTGTTGCGAAGGCAGCAGCACTGGAACTACAGGGTGCTCACGGGCCCCGTGGGCACCTGGGGGCTCCTCCTGAACCGGCTTCATTGCCTGAGATCATCGCTCTCCCCGGCCTCTAAGTGGCGGTGGCAGCGCCGCGTGGAGGAGAGCAAACATGAGTTATATGCCTGACTGCTGATTTTCTAGTAGCCACAGGAACAGCCTAAGCAGAAACAGGTGAAGTTAATCTGAAGAATGTATTTTATTTGAACTGATTGACCCAAAATGTTGCCAGAGCGGTGTTTTCCGTGGAACGGCTGCCAACAAGAAATTGCGTTTTCAGTCAGTCCCCAGGCCGGGCATATAGTTTGTGATTGGTCCAGATTCATTTGTTACATGACAACCGTGCATGGCCCTGAGCCACTGAGCTGGGCAATAGGAACCGTGGTCTCAAATGTCCTTCCGGGAGCTTGAGCAGAACCCCACACGTCAGGAACACTGGAAAGGGCTCTCAGCTCCCTCTTCAGATTGTTAAGCAATGTGTGATCAAGTAGTCAGAGCAGCTGCCTGAGACAACGAACACAAAACACTGCCACTTAAAAATGTCATTATTAAGCAAAACAAGCCCAAAAGGAAAGGCCTGCTTTTCAGTCACTCTAAAAAGTGGCACCTGCATTTGCATAATGGCCTGCCTCTAAAAGTGTCTGAGCCCACCTCTCAGGTCTGACCCCCAGTCTACATCTGCAGGGCTACTGCCATTTTATGCAGAAGAGCTGATGGTGCAAGAATAATGCGTACATGTGAGGTGCAGCAGCCAGGGCCCCGCGGTTGCAAATGTCTGGCTTTGGCCCATTGTCTTCCTCTTGCCTTTCAGGGCTCTCTGTGCCCAGGTGACATGGCTGGGACCTTCCCTGGGCCCAGGAAAGCAAGGGTGTGCGTCACCCACCGCAGGCTGTGCAGCTCTCCTTCTCTGTGTTACTGCCTCAAGTTTCTCGGTCCCTCCAAGGGCCCCAGTTTCTCCGTCTCCACTCTGAAACCTGCACAGATGTCCCTTTGAGGTCACAGACTTCACAGTCTGTCGTGGCAGAGCCTGCTTTGTGCTGGCTCTGACTTCATTGTCCTCTGAGGTGAATTAGTTTTCAGCCTTAAACACATGGGCTCGTGCCCAGCCAGGGACTGTAACTTTTCTGTAAGGGTATAGCTGCATATTTTATTGCATTATGAAACAGCTGTGGAGTGATTCTTAAGCATAGAAATGAAGGCAGGTTGGAGTTTTTCCATGCTCTGGGGGAGGGGGAGTTGAGGTACAGAGGGGTGGCAGGGATGGCAGTGACTTGGGAAGGTGGCTGTTTTTCTCCCATCTGACCCCAGAAATGCCAAGCCCCGGCCACTCTGCAAGCTCTTTAATAACAGAGAGCAAAGGCTGTATCCCTGTGGGACCCTCATTCAAGTGGGAACCCATCTCTACCCCAGCCCCATGGTCCTCCCTTTCGGTCCTTGCTCTGCTCAACACTGTCAGAGAAAGCGAAGTCTAAAATCTGTCTTCAGAGTTTTCTAGTTCAGCATTGCTCCTTGAGGCTGGTGTGTGCAGGATGCCATGCTCAGAGCCTGGGGTGAGCCGGGAGGGTGTGTTTGGGATGCTTTATATTCACCCCAAATAGCTCCTTTCCCCCAGGGGGTGAGCTTTAGAGCAGACTTCACAGAAAAGACCCAGAAAGCCAGGCATGGTAGAGCACACCTGTAATGGTGACCCTTCAGGAGCTGGGATGGGAGAATCAGGAGTTCAATACCAGCCAGGGCTACGTGAGTCTTTGTTCTCCCAAGCAACAACAACATGTCTCCTGACCCCTTCAGAAGGCATCTGTGGCCTCACACCCCTGGAAAGAGTACAGACCAATCTCTTATAGTCTAGAAGGGCGAAAAGTAAGACCTCCTCCCTGAGTAGAGTTGGGGACGACACCCTCATGCCACCCTCAGTTCAAGTTCCTCAGGCTTGTGGCTGAGGTGATGGCTGGAGAGGAGGCCATGGGCTAGAGGACAGGGTAGGTGGCTCTTACAGGCAGGCCTTTGCATTGGGGCTCACAGTATGAAGTTGTACCCTTGTCCTATGGGCTTGTTGCCTAAGGCCGAGACCCTGGACTTATTAAGTGGGTGACAGCCAGGGATCAAAAGGTTCCCTCCCTCCCTCCCCCTCCCTCCCCCTCCCTCCCCCCCTGTGTGCCCCCCCCCGTGTGTTTTGAGACAGGGTTTCTCTGTGTAGCCCTGGCTGTCCTGGAACTAGCTCTTGTAGACCAGGGTGACTTCTAACTCACAGAGATCCACATGCTTCTGCCTCCTGAGTGATGGAATTAAAGGCCACCACCGTGTAGCCCCCTTTCCCTTTCTTGCCCAAGCCACCTTGACTGGACCTCCAGCATTGCTGTGGGTGGAGCTGTCTCCCGGTATCCCTTGGTGTCTCACTTGTGCAAGATGGGCTTCTCCTTGGTGTAGACATTCACTGATGTCCTGTCTTGGGCTTCTTGTTCCCAAGAACAAGAAATTCTGGCCATGGGGACTGGCTGAATGGAATCATGAAACCGGTGGTCATGGACCACATCTCTGTCAGTTGGTTCCTGTCTTCTGGGATGACCTGGGTAGAGGCTCTAGAGCCTGGAAGGAAATAGGGCTCTGAGAGGTTGAAGGCAACTTCCTAGGGTGCCCCTCTATTGAAGGGCAGAGCTAAGGTTAGAATTCATGTCTGAGTAATTGCCCTGCTACCCCAAGTGCTGCCCGGCAGACTCTGCCTTGGTGCTGGCGCATGGTTGGCACCTGTGTAGACCCGAGACCGTCACCCTGCATCTGAACTGCTTCCACTTCCCTTTTACCCCGTGCCATCTAGGTGGCATCTGCTCCGGACACACACATCCAGGCTGGGAGGAAAGAGCTTCCTTGATGTGTCTAGGATTTTTAATTTGTTGTTGTTTTGAAATAGAGTCACATCTTGTCCTCCGTCACTCTGTAGGCTGGGCTGCCCTGGAACTCCCTGCGATCCTCCTACCCCAGTCTCCCAGGGGCTTGGATCACAGGCATGCACCACTGTGCCCGACTTGGTTTCTTTTCTTTCTTTTTTAAAAAATGTGTCTTATTAGCATATATTGGTTATCTATAATGGGTTTCCTTGTGACGTTTTCATATATGAACAGGACAGTTTTGATCATATTCACCCCTCCCCCACTCCTGCTAATCCCTGTTTTCATAACTCACCCGCTTCTGTATTCACGTCTGTCTCTGTGTGTATGATGTAAGTGTGTGTATGTGTGTGTGCATTAGACTCCTGTGCCACAGCATACTGTGGAGGTCAGAGGACGATCTTAGGTGATAGTCTTCACCTTCTACTTCAACTTGGCTTCCTTCTCTTCTGCTCACTCTGGGAGAGCTGATCGGTGAGTTCCCAAGGGTTCTCCTGACTGCCTCCCATCTCTCTGTAAGAGTACTGGGGTTACAGAAACGCTTGCTACCATGTTCAACCTTTATGTGGGTTCTTTAGATTTGAACTCAGGTCCTTACCCTTGTGCCTCCAGTGCTGTCTCACAACCTTCCTTCCTGTCCGTCTCTTGGTGACTGTCTTTAGTTAGGATTTCTATCGCTGCCAAGAGACCATGGCCACGGCAACTCTTATAAAGGAAAACATTTAATGTTCCAGAGATTTAGCCCATTTTCATTATGGCAGGCACATGGTGGCATGGAGGCAGACATGGTGCTGGAGGAGTATCTGAGCGTTGTACATCTGGATCCTCAGGCCACAGGAAGTGAACTGTGACACTGGGTGTAACTTGAGCATAGGAGACCTCAAAGCCTGCCTCCATAGTGACACACTTCCTCCAACAAGGCTACACCTAATAGCACCACTCTCTGTGAGCTCATGGGGGCCAGTTACATTCAGACTACCACAGTGACCATGTGAGTTTCATTAGCGTTGTTGCTTACAGGAACATGGTCACCTAACCAGTGGCTACCCAAACCAAAGAAAATGTACCCCCACGCTAACAACTTCTGTTGGAATGGCTTCTGGGGACTCTTCAGGGTCTGTTGAATTGCGTGCCAGGTCAGCCACTGATGAGTTTTGGGCAGGGCTCTGGGGAGAGTCTGGATCTCATTTATCCCACTTGGGAACTTAGCAGAGAGCTTTGTCCTGTCTAACGGGGCCTTGCAAATCTAATGATGTCTTTTAGGAACCCGGAGAGAGGAAGACTTGGCCTTCCAGATGTCATGTCTTGTACGTAGCACAGATATTACACACGGAAGCACATACAAGAACCCTGCAAAATGAGTAAGCGGGCTGCGCAGGGCTCCACTGTCGAAGTTCAGTCATGCATTCGGCATCTTTTGTATTGACTTCCAAACTCCTACTCATTCTACAAAACCCGGCCCAGACATCACCTCCAAGAAGCCACCCACAGCCCTGCCATACTAAAAGGATGCCTTCTCCTGAAGTGTGTCCAGAGTGCTCGGTGACCTTGACACTGGGTCTTCATTGTTTTTCTACATCACTAGAGAGTGGTCCCTACGGGTCCTTTGTAAGGAGCAGAGGAGGCAGCTCACTTGACCTGAGCCTAGCACAGCGTGTTAGACGGAAGAACCAGGACCAGCGAGATGGCTCAGCAGGTAAAGGTACTTGCAGTCGAGCTGGACAGCCTGAGTTCGATTCCTGGGACCTACCAAGTCATCCCCACCAAGAGAGGGCTGGGGACAGGACACAGGGGTGACAGATACTTAGAATATTGCACTCCTTGTGTGAAGGATCCCTGTGTATCCCCCACAGTGCCCCTGCAGAGTTCCATGCCATTTCATCCCTGACAGCATAAGTGGGGGGCTCTGTCCTCCATTTTGCAGTTGACAATTAGAGCTTCAGGAGGGGAAGTGCCTCGCTGGGGGCCACATAGTCTATGCCATGTGACAAGGAGGAACCGAAACCCTGGACCATCTGCCTGGGGCCTAGGATGTCCCTGTGGGACTAGCCCTTGTGACCCAGTACCGCCTGCTTGCTTGCTTATTTACTTATTTATTTGTAGATGTTTCTAGGCTTTTCTGCTGCTTAGAAAGAATTCCCAGAAAATAGGCAATTGTTCTCTCTCTTTGTGTGCGTGTATGTTGAGGGGGGTACAGAGCCCCAGCAAGCTTGCCAGATGAGTCTGGCTAGGTAGTTCCTGGCACCTACCTGTAGGCAGAGTGACTCCTCCAACAGAGAGTGATTAAAGGTGTCTAGGGTCCTTGTCTGTCCATCTCTCCTCACAAACAGATGATCCAGTCCACACCAGCCACTCTCTGCTGCCTGTACCCTGAAATGAACCTAAGTCTGGTGTGGGCTGAGGTTAAAAAAAAAAAGCCCCATGTCCCCTTTGGTTTCCTAGTAACAAGTTCATGGTGGCTTGTCACAGGCTTGCCTGCCAGCCTCATGCCTGGGGCTGAGCTCACAGTGTGTGCCAAGCCTGTCAGCACGATGTTTATGTCCCCTGTAAACACCCAGTGCCTGAGGCAGAGGGCAGTTGCTCATTCCCCCTTGTTTTGTAGGGTGAGGGAGCTGGGCCTCTCAGCAGCTGCCTTGTGGAAAACCAGGGTGCTGGGATCAGCCACCATGCAGGCTAGGGAGGCTGTGGGCTACAGGGGCTCAGGCAGGAGGTGGGAGGGAAACGCTTTGGGCCCCTTCTGGAAGAGTTCAGGCCATTGTAAAGAGAAGTCATTGTGGGGTGTAGCATCTGTCAGTGCAGCTGAGTTCAGAAGCTGCAGGAGGGAGAGGCTGGGGCAGGTAAGGGGCCACTGTGCTTTCACGCCATTTGGCCCAGCTGTGTCTAATTGTCATAGTGCTGCCACTGTGTGGGGCAGTCCCTCCCCACACATATGTTCTTGTGCTTTCTGTGGCAGCTGGGCCAGGAACGATGATTCCTACCACCCTGGGAGGCCAGTGCCCTCCTCAAGTTCCTGGGCTTCCACGATCTAACTATTGTGTTTATTGTTTAATCTGGTGTCCTAAGGCATTTGCTTAGCATATGAAAGGCTATGGGTTCTATCCCCAGAGTCTCTGTGTGTGAATGAGCACATGTGGACATCAGCCTTGGTGGCCATTCCTTGGGTACCGTATATATATTTTTTTTTTTTTGGAAGAGAGTCTCTCAGGAGCGCAAGTCCCAGACATCTACCTTGCTCCACCTCCTGAGACCTGGGATCACAAGCACATGTCATTATGCACCCCCTGCTTTTTAAGTGGATACTGGGGATTGAACTCAGGTCCTCATGCTTGTGAGGCAAGCACTTACTGCCTGAGCCATCTCTGAAGCCCGTGCTCTGTCATTAGAAACGATTTTTTTGAAAAAGATTTTTATTTATGTGTATGTGTGTATGTATGTATGTCTCTCTCCCCGCCTGCAAGTGTGTGCATGTGTGCATGCTTACGTGTGTTTAGGTGTGTGCATGTGCATGCATGTGTGCATGCTTACATGTGTGTGCATATGTGTGTGTGTATGTGTGAGAGACCTGTTTGAGCGCCCATGGAGGCCAGAAGAGGGACTAGCTTCTCTGTTAACAGTTACAGGTGGTTCTAAGCCACTGGATATAGGTGCTGGGAACTTGAGTCTTCTGGAAGAGCAGCAAGTGCTTTTAATCATTGAGTGTGTTATATCTTCTTTCCCTCCCCTTCCCTTTTCTTTCTTTGAAGATTTAACTTTAAAAGAGATTATTATTATTGTTATTATTATTATTTATTATTATTCCTGTGCATGGAGTATGTACATTATTAAGTGCAGGTGCCAGAGGACGCCAGACATTTTGAATCCCTAGAGTTGGGGCTACAGGCAGTTATGAACTGTTCAGTCTGGGTGGTAGGAACTGAATTTGTTCTTCTGCAAAAGCAGTAAGTGCTCTTATTCACTGAGCCATCTCTCTAGCACCTAAGATTTATTTTATTAAAAATATTGTAATCGAATTTCATTTATTTTGTGTTATGGGTAGAAGGTCAGGGGACAGCTTCCAGGAATCAAGTCTCTCCTTTCACCATGTAGGTTCTGGGGACTGAACTCAGGTTATCAAGTGTGGTGGCAAGCACACACTGAGCTGTCTCACCAGCCCCGTGTCCTGTCCATGAGCACAGCCCTTGTGCTGAAGTCATATTCCTGACTGAATCTCTCTTCCACCCTCTGGATGGTGTACCATGGTGGCTATGCATTGAACATTTACTATATGCAAGGCCTGTGCTAGGGAAACTGAGCTAGGAAATGGCTTAGATCTGTTTTACTACCCTCCCTGACCAGGGGCTACACACACACACACACACACACACACACACACACACACACGAGTGGAGTTCCAGGTAGGAATCCGTGCCACTCCCCCGTCCTGGAGGCTATGGGCCTCCATCAGCACTGACTGGTGCAGCTTCCGTGTGCTGGGGATCCAGCTCTTCCATGAAGCATGGCCCTAGGTGAAGTGGGCTCTAGATCCACCCTTCTGTGTTCCTGGAGCCTCCTGACAGGACCAGGCAAGGACTTGAACCTTTTAACATCTGTGGTAAGATGCGCTGAAATTGGCCCTGGTGGAAGGCTTGAGGCTGTTTGAGGCAGGTTCTGGTGCCTTAGCTGGGTTCTCATGAACTCACGAGCTGCTGCATAGGGCCCTCCAGATCACCCAGGTGACCTCATTTTGCAGCCTACTCCCAGTTCGGTGTAGCTACTTTCCTGCTCATCTGATCAGCATGGTCCTCACATACGGGACATATGCTAATCTGTCATCACAGATGCAAGGACCTATGAGGTGTCGGTCTCTGCCTGGAATACTTATATTTGGAGATGAGTCCTCTGTATAAGAAGCAAGGACATCCTGGGACATCCATGCCACTGTGGCCAGAAGGAAAGCCTGTATTAGCCTAGGTTCTCTGAAGGAACAGAACTGATAGATGGAGGTATGTATCAAATACAGACTGCGGTCCATCTGGGTAGTCTAGCAAGGTCTGGCTCATGATGGAAAATCCAAGCATCCAGTAGTCGTGCAGTTCCTGGTGTTTGACTTCTCAACGCTTGCCATCTGGCTCTAGTGTCCTCAAGGATTCCTGGACAGCTGTCGGCTTTCGGTTTCCTGGAATCCTGAAGGAGCTGGGTTTAGTACTGGCTGCAGCAATCGGAGAGATGAACTTGCCTTCGAGAGTGAGGGCAAGCAGGTAAAAACAAAGCAACAGTTTCGGGGCTGGAGAGATGGCTCAGAGGTTAAAAGCATTGCCTGTTCTTCCAAAGGTCCTGAGTTCAATTCCCAGCAACCACATGGTGGCTCACAACCATCTGTAATGGGGTCTGGTGCCCTCTTCTGGCCTGCAGGCATACACACAGACAGAATATTGTATACATAATAAATAAATAGATATTAAAAAAAAAAAAACCCAAACCAACAGTTTCTTCTTTCCATGACCTTTCACTTGGGTTGCCACCTGAGGGCGTGGCCGAGTTTCAAGATAGCTCTTTCCTCTTCAAGTATGCAAACAGATTTTTTTTAAAAAAATAATCTTACAGGAGTGCTTAGCAACTTAGATTTTAGTTGATTTCACACGTGGCCTAGTTGGCAACCACGATTAGCCATCATACAGCCTGAGCTTGTCACCTCACCCACTAACACTGAAGTAACCACATTTTCATCTGAACATTGTCCCCCTGCCGTTTTTCCTCCACCTTGAAGCCATCTCTGTCCCAAGGATCAACAAGGATTTGGGTAGTGTTGATCTTAGTATAAATATGGGTCAACCCGAAAGTATCTGATTGATACTTTTTTTTATCTTGATCGCTGAGTTTATCTTATGGCTACTTACCATGTTTGATTTTGCTTTTATAATTTTATTTTAAATTTTTTTAAAAAAGCCCACCTCTTGGCTGTCTCTTTATTTCTTCCTCTCCAGTACTCTGGAGCACGCATGTGTGAAACTTCAGTTCTTCGGTTTTATAATAGCTAATAACATGTGCAAAGCTGTTCATTGACCTGAATTAATTAAATAATGGGCAGAGACAGCATCGTATAAATGCAGATGTATCCGTATGACGAGTCTGCTCACGGGCGCCCTCCTGGCTCTGTGCGGGGCACTTGGAGAGGAAGGTCAGCCCAGGATACAGACAGGAATCAGATCTGGGTGGGAGAAGGGATGTAAGGTCCGCAGCTTTGAGGCTCTGCTGCCCTCGGTTAAGGCACCAGAACAGCTCCGTCCCCTTCTTTCTGCCTCTGGCTGACCATGTTTGACCTCAGGGTGCTTAGGGGAGATGGTGGCAAGCGGTGCATGAAGCCTAGTCCTGCCAGGACAGATGTTCCTGATTGCCATTGATTTTAGGGGGCAGCAAGAGCAGAACGCAGCAGTGCATATGTGTTGGGTGACCATCCTGGGGGTGTTCCCAGTATCTCAGTACCATGTGATGTTGGGGTATCTGCTGGGGGTGTTTCCAGCGTCCCAGTACTGTGACCTTGTTTCTTCTGTACCCAGAGTGGGGCAAAGCTGAGTCCCCCTCCCTACCTGAGGACCCCCTCAGAGGCTTTTCTCTAGTTGTTGACTGTGGGAGGAGGGAGGCTCCGGTCACTGTACTATTGCACAAATGGTACTCTCTGAGCCTCCGTTTATACTGGTGCAGATGGGGGCTGTGATATCTGAGAAAATCTGGCTCTCGGCAGAGACAGGACGTAAGGTCAGCCAGCAATGACAAAACTTGGGGGAAAAGTACGTAAAAATGCTCTCAGAGGCACTAAACAGCCCCCACAAGCTGAAAGGAAAGCAGAGGGAGTATCCTCCTAGGGTACGATCTTGAGTGGATGGGGTTCTAGAAGTCTGCTTCACAAGTGTGTCTGTCAGCTTGTCCGCACTATAACAGAGTGCCTGGCCGTCACTTGACAAAGAAGACAGCTTCCGGTTTCTCTACGTAGTCTCTGGGCACAGTTGTTTTAGTCTGTGGCAGCACTGATGTCGTGATGGAACTCAGACTACAGGGGCGAAACTCACGTCAGAAGTGAAAAGAGAGGGGATGGGCTGGGGTCTTAATAGTTTATTCAAGAGCCGGGCGGTGGTGGTGCGCGCCTTTAATCCCAGCACTCGGGAAGCAGAGGTAGGCGAATCTCTGTGAGTTCAAGGCCAACCTGGTCTACAGAGTGAGTTCCAGGACAGGCTCCAAAGCTACAGAGAAACCCTGTCTCGAAACACACACACACACACACACACACACACACACACACACACACACACTTCATTCAAAGGCCCACCACCCCAGTGACCTCACATAGGCCCCATCTCATGATCATTCCACTACCTGCCAGGAGTGTCAAAGGCTTGGAGCTAAACACCTAAGCTTCTGAAAGACAGTCAGGCTCCAGACTGACGGAAAGACAGAATGCCAGACTGAGAACTCCCTGAAGGTTGTGGAAGGGTGATGGTTGAGGTTAATTCTCAGCTTGACACAGTCCAAAATCATCTGAGAGTCTCAAGGAGAGATTGTCTAGATCAAGTTGGCCCCTGGGTGTGTGTGTGTGTGTGTGTGTGATTATGTGGATTGTGTTAATTGAGATGCACCATTCCCTAACAGGGGATCCCTGTAAGAGTGGAGAAAGTACACCAAGCGCTACCATGCACATACAATTAATTGCTGTCTGCTCTTGACTGTGGATGTGGTGTGACCGTCTGCTTCAGTATCCTGCTGCCTGAGTTCCCTACAGCAAGGACCATCACCTGGAAGTGCAAGCCAAGCAAACTCCTTCTCCCTTAAGTTGTTTGGTTAGGGTGTTTTGACAACAGCAGAAACAAAACTAAGACAGAAACTGGCACTGAGAAGTAGGGCTGTTGCCTATGGTGGGCCTGACCATGTGACTTTCAGGCCTTTAGAGCTGTTTTGTGGGTGGAACATGGAAGAGTTTGAATCTTTGGGCTAGGCGAACCATTGACTGCTGAAAGGCAGGGATCTCAGTGAGCAAAAGCCCCAGAACCTACCCTCATCCTCAGAGCTGAACCTTCATCCCATCTGTATAGCAAAGATCCCAAGAGTTCCACCAAGACGTGGTGGCAGCTGGAAGCTGCATCCAGTAGCCGTGTCAGCTCTGCCCTCTGTAGGATGTCCTCCTGTTTGAGTCCAGCTGCGTTCATTCTTAGAATAAGCATGATGTCACCAGTTGCAGGATCCAGAGTCTCGATGCATAGCAATCCTAATGTTCAGTATTCAGCTAACAAAATTAGGAGTCATGGCCTGTGATGGAATTTCAAAGGACAGTGTGGGATTAGTTCTCTCCTTCCGCTATGTGGAACCCCAGAATCAAACTCGGGTTGTCAGGCCAGGTGGCAAACATGCTTACCAAGTCATTTTGTGTTGTAAAGAAGCAACTGGAGGTTACAATCGGAGACTGTGCATTCGTTTCCCAGCCGCCCAGACCTGAATAATCGCACAGAAACTATATTAACTACAGCACTGCTTGGCCAATGGCTCAGGCATATTCCTAGCTAGCTCTTACAACTTAAATTAATTCTTTTTTTTTTTTTTTTTTTTTTTTTTTTTGGATTTTCGAGACAGGGTTTCTCTGTAGCTTTTTGGTTCCTGTCCTGGAACTAGCTCTTCTAGACCAGGCTGGCCTCGAACTCACAGAGATCGGCCTGCCTCTACCTCCTGAGTGTTGGGATTAAAGGCGTGCCCCACCATTGCCAGGCCTTAAATTAATTCTTATCTACGTTTAGCCACCTGGCTTCGTACCTTTTCTCAGTGCAGCATTTTCATCTTGCTTCTTCTGTGTCTGGGTGGCGACTGCAGACTGAGCCTTTCCTCTTCCCAGAATTCTCCTAGTCTGGCCACCCCGCCTCTACGTCCCGCCTTACTACTGGCCAATCAGCATTTTATTAAGCCAATATAAGTGACAAATCTTTACAGGGTACAAGAGCATGATCCCACAGCAGGAGGACCATATAAACACCATCACAAAACTTTCTACAGATTGAAGTGAAATAGCTGTGTTTCCATTCATGGGTGGAGTGCCCATGTACGACAGGACCAAGAGCTCTAGAAGGGACCCGGAGTTATGTGGTGAGGTGGAGTTTGTCCAGGATGTTTAAGCAGCCAAATAGAAAGAAGAAAGTCTTGGACAGATTATCCTGGATCACGTGGGCATTCCTGTGGGGCTGATATACACAGAACCAATCCAAATGGATCTGACACCTGAACAGAAGCACTGGGGCTGTACAGGTCTTAGAAGATACCGGGTAATCCTCTGTGGCTTAGAGGGAAGCCAAGGTTTCTTAGGTAAGATAATAGGATTTTTTTTACTTAGGACTATGAATAGAATTGGGATGATATAGAAGAAAAACCTGATAAATTAGACTTTGTTCAGTTAAGAATGAATGCTTAGCAGGGGACTAGAGAGATGGCTCAGAAGTTAAGAGCACTTGCTACTCTTGTAGATGTCCTGAGCTGTGCGAGTTAATGTGTAAGGGTGTTTCACCTGCACGTATGTATGGTCCATGGAGGCCAGAAGAAGGCCTGGGGTTACAGGTGGTTGTGAGCTTCCATGTAGATGCTGGGAGCTGAACCCGGGCCCTGTACAAATGCAGTCAGTACTCTTAATCACTGAGCCATCTCTCCAGCCTCACTTATTTTAGTTAAGTATGTGTCAGGTGGTGGTATATACATGTGTGAGAAAGATTTCCATAGAGTTCAGAAGAAAGCATTGGAGCCCCTGTAGCTAGAGTTCCAGGCAATTGTGAGCCACTTCATGTAGGTGCTGGGAACAAAAGCTGGTTCTCTGCAAGGGTAATATGTGCTCTAAAATCTGAGCCCTTCTCTTCAGCTCCTCTTCTTGTATCCTGAGCCAGGCCTGAAGTTCACCAAGGAGGCTAGGCTGGCCGGCCAGGAAGCCCAAAGGATCTGCTTCTCCCTGCCTCCCCAGGGTTAGCATTACAAGAGCATGCCACTGTACTTGGTTGTATTTTTAAGTGGCCCAGTGTCTATAGAAAAGGAGATCGGATCACAACTTACTGTTCAGCTTTGCAAAGGACCAGCTGCCAATCATCCTGGACTCAGAGATGAGATGCAGAGGATGAGGCAAGAGTTGCTGCTGGGCGGTGATGGTGCACGCCTTTAATCCCAGTGCTTGAAAGGCAGTGGCAGGTGGATCTCTGAGTTCGAGGCCAGCCTGGTCTATAGAGCAAATTCCAGAACAGAATCAAAAGAAACAATAAATAATAAGTAAACAAACAAACAAGCAAACAAATAAATAAAAGAAGAAACAAGATGCCAAAGGGAAGAGCTGTCTGTGCTGTCGACTTCTCAGCAGGGAAGGTGGTCCGTTGAGGATCAGCCAGGAGGGAGGTTGAGAGCGGGGAAGTAGAGAGGGTATCCATTGTTCTCATGATTTTCATTGATAAGGTTTGGGATGCTTTGGACTGAGTGTTGGACAGTTCCTTTTGTCAGAGTGGGTCGGCCAAGATGCATTTCTGGTTTTATGAACCTTACCAAAGACACTGAAAATCCACCGTCTGGCATCACACATGAGGCTGGTGCAGGTGTGTGTAGCGGGTATGGAGACAGCTGGGAGGAAGAGTGCTGAGAGCTGATCTAGCGAGGAGCCACCTTGGCTAGAACCCACAAGCTCATGGGAAACCACAGTGGGACCTCCTCACAAACCCACTGCCTTGTTGGGCGACCGTGGGGCTGACCCCTCCTACCCAAGTTTAGCATATGAGTTTGCTCCTTTGTATACCCGTCTGGCCAAGGCTTCTGAGCTGAGTTCCACAGAGTGTGTGGAACACGAATGCACGGTTCACTGTGAATCAGAACAGGGCCCCTAGAGATCACAGTAGAGCCATGACCCTTCCAGCCATCCCATCTTCAAGTGAAAGTTAGAGGCAAACCCTGAGAACAGCTAAGAGTCGTACCTCAAGAACTGGTTCCAATCAGCCTGAGGTAGGGTCTGTGCAGGTAAGGCAGGTAAGGCAGGTAAGGTAGGTCCTTATTGGGAAAGAACCCAGCTGGGTGATCTGGAATTTTCTTGGATATCCTCACAAGGTAAGGTAAGGAAAAAGTGGGGGCTCCAGTGCTGGCTGATTGCCAGCCTGCAAGTCCCTGTTCAGGCTCAGCTTCTACCCATTTGACCCCTTTCACTGCCTTGTGGAATATGTCACATCCAAACTCCCTGTCCATCACTTCCTTCCCCCAGCCCATTGGAGCGAAGCCTGTGTCTGTCTCTAGATAGGGAGGTGTCTCATCTGCCAGGAGCAGTGTGCTCCTGAAGCCTGGAGCATCTGTTTCCCTCAGTTCCACGTGGTCGGAACTGTAGACAGCAGCTCAGCCTCCAGCCTCGCTCTGCTGCATAACAGAAGTCTGCCTGACTAATATCTGCCAGAAAGGACCCTGAAACCTTCACCTGGCCCAGAAATCTGGAGGGTAGAGTGGCAGGGCCAAAATCTGGCTCAGAGCCCGGAGAGGCAGGGGAAATGATTCATGTTATCTCTGGTGACAGTTTCCAAAAGACAGACAGACGGACCTACTGATGGGTCAGCAGGAAAGACCACAGACGTTCTGAGGTGGGCCGCAACTCTAAGTGTGAGCCCTGCATGGCAGGAGGTGATGTGCACCCCAGGTCTGCACCCCATTTGATGATGCCCCCCCCATAGGCAGGGAGAAGAGTCAGGAAGAGTCGGGGCTGAGGCCACAGAGTGTGTGTGTGTGTGTGTGTGTGTGTATGCGTGTGTGCACGCGTGTGTGCGTGCATATGTTTGCATGCAAGCACAGAGCACAGGTGTATTATTTAATGTGCAAAATGGCCACCTCTACTAAGGATTTTCTGGGCCTGAAAAGAACAAGTGGCTTTTTAAAACTTAAATTGATGGGGCTGGGCGATGGTGGCGCACGCCTTTAATCCCAGCACTCGGGAGGCAGAGGCAGGCGGATCTCTGTGAGTTCAAGACCAGCCTGGTCTACAGAGCTAGTTCCAGGATAGGCTCCAAAACCACAGAGAAACCTTGTCTCGAAAAACCAAAAAAAAAAAAACAAAAAACAAAAAACAACCTTAAATTGATGGGTCAGTGAGATGCAAGCCTGACACTTCAGTTAGATCTCTGGAGTTCAAATAAAGGTGTAGAGTGAGAATGGAGTCCATGAAGGATCTGATGTGACCGCACACACTGTGGCACACGTACCTCCCCACCATGTGGTCACATACACAATAATAATTAAAAGTTATTAAAAAGAAGAACTTCAGCAGAGCATGGTGGCACATCCCTGTCCACATGGCACTCAGCAGGCTAGTGAGGCAGGAGGAGTGTCATGAGTTTGAGGCTAGCCTGGGCTCCATGGTGAGTTCTAAGCCAGCCTGGGCTACAGAGTTGAGACTGTCTTGAAAACACCAAAGAGCAATAAAAAAAAAATTGGTGCTGGTGTGGGTATTCAGAAGGCTCTAAGTAAGTGGCACTTCTCCATTGACTGTTGTGGTATGACTTGTTCTTTGTTAACCTTGTCCTCTGACCGGCAATTGTGAGTTGGGACAGAAGGTGGGATACCCAAAGCGCCACCCTTCCTGAACCTTTGCCTCAGTCTGTAGGATCTCACTGCTACTCAGCTCGGGGCTTGCTGTCTGCACCTCTGAAGCCCAGAGCACAGTTATCTCCCCAAGGCAGTGGACCTGGGTTGGCAGGCAGCCTGACTGAGTAGACCTGCTGCATGGGTTGGGGGGGGCGGTTTCAAAGTGAAGGATGAGATGGCCGGAGTGTGGGGCAGATGTCTTATCATCAACTACAAGACAGATGGAAAGGTGGTCTGGGAACCCCTAGATACACAGGCAGAGGCCGAAGAGCCCTCTTGCAGAAGGTAACTGTGGTGGTTTAAATTATACATGTCCCCCAGTCTTGGACATTTAAATAATTGGTTCCCAGTTGCTGGCAGTGTTTGGGAGGTATGTCGCTGGAAGCCGACTTTGGGAGTTTAAAGACTTTTCCTTAAAGTCTCCAAGCCATTAGACATGAAAGCCATTTTCAGTGCACTCTCTCTGCTTCCTGCTGGGGTTTAAGATGTAGACACTGCACCCACAGTCAGGAAGCAGAGAGAGGAGGGCGGATGCTGGTGCTCAGCTTGCTTTCTCCTTTTTATTTGGCACACCTCATTGAACAATGCTTCCCACAGTTGAGGTGGGTCTTCCCACCTCAGCTGAGCCACTCTGGAGATTTCCCTCAGGCATGCTCAGAGCTATGTCTCCTAGGCAATGGTCTTAGTTTTCTGTTGCTGTGAGGAGACACCATGGCTTCTAAAAGAAAGTGTTTAATTGGGGGCTTGCTTACGGTTTCAGAGGGTGAGTCCATGTCTCTCATAGTGGGGGACATGGCAGCAGGCCAGACAGCGTGGTGCTGGAATAGCAGATGAGAGTCTGCACAAGTTGGAGGTGGAGAGAGAGGGAGAGAGATTGAATGACTGGGCTTAGCAGGGGCCTTTGAAACCTCAAAGTCTACCTCCAGTGATGACATACCTCCTCCAGTAAGGCCATACCCTCTAATCCTCTCCAAAACAGCACTACCACCTAGGGACCAAACATTCAAATAAGTCTGTTGGAGCTATTCTCATGCAAAGCACAACCGTAATTGTGGGCACCCATCAGGTTGGCAGTCACTGTTAATCGCTTGTCATGAGTAGCTTGGAGAAAGCCAAGGAGTTGTGAGCAGAATCAAAACTTCCCTGAGTTTTAAGTTGGTCTTTGCTTTCGTGGGTTCTGGCTTGAGAAGGTTCGCCACGTATTCCATGTCTTCCTCCATTCTGCCATCCTGCTTGGTGTCCACAATGTGTGAGAGGCAGCTGTATCTGGGTCCTGTACCCTTGATCGGCATGGTGGGGCCACAATGATAATGGAGACTTTGGGCTAGCTTCTCAGAGTTTTTGGGGATCCTGGGCACAGGCTAAGATGGAAACTCTGTTCTGGGGTAGGAGCTAGACATTTCTGCTGACCAACCAAAGAGGATCCCAGTGGAGAAAGGTGTCTCACACCAGGGCATCTGGCTGGTGTGTCTCCAGCATTCGCCTCAGAGTTGGAGCATCGCTGGGGAAGAAAGAGTCTTTGAAGACAAGCAGGTCCTTGTGGCAGCCTCTGCCCAGTTCAAGTGTAGCTCACTGAGGCATGCCACTTTGTGGGCTGACGTGGGTGACTTTGCCAGGTGCCATGGAAATGCTTTGCAGCACCCCTCCCCCCCAGTCCAGGTGCCTGGACCTTTCTTCCTTGCTCACCTACATCTCCCTGTGCAGCGAACATGACCTGGGCGAGGACATTTATGACTGTGTCCCGTGTGAGGATGAAGGGGATGACATCTATGAAGACATCATCAAGGTGGAGGTGCAGCAGCCCATGGTGAGCGCCCCCACCCTGCCCTTGCTAAAGGAACCTGAGCCTCCCTTGGGGAGCTGCCTGAGTACAGCCTCGGGTGCTTCCCGATCCCCCTGGGCTCCCTTGCAGTGTCCTTCCAGCCCTGTCAGGACACTCTGAGGTGCCCTAGATGCGACCTATGACGGATGAGCCCCTCCAGCAGAGTGACTACAAAATTTTCCCTGGAAGGTTCTTAGTCCTTTCTATCCAGAGAGCCTTAAATAGTAACTCCCATGTTCAGGCTACCACAGTGCGGCTGAGCACACATATCATTGTACCTCTTTGTGCGGAGAATGGGGAGACCAGTGCGGGCGCCGTCGGCCAGCTGCATGCCTTTTATGCTGAAGGGTATTTATTTCCACGCAGCTTGGCTAATGATCTTGCGGACGATGTTTTGTGCCAGCTCCGGCGTATTGCCAACAGCTGCTGTGTGGAAGGTGGGGGGTCCATCCTGGAGGGCTGCAGAGAGGGGGCTCTGGAGGGGCAGGCCACAGCTCCCATGGACCCCTGAACGCTCCAAAAGGTGGGCACCGCGCCACTTGTCAGTCGCGGAGGCTTTTGACGCGTTTGCGTTCCCGAAGAAGTGGGAAATTTATCAAAAGCCAATATTTCTGTCTCCCGTCTGTGTGGGAGCCTCCAGCTGGTGTCAGAGAAACAAAAAGCTGAGAGAAGAACCCTGAAGAGCCTTGAGAGTCTTTCCCAGGCTGATGGCACCCTGCTGTGTCCCCAGCTTGGGAGGAGAGATGGAAGGCTAGACTTGGGACATTTGCAGCGTCTCACGCCACCCTTAAGAAGATCATACACATTTGTTCCCGAGAGTCTAATAATCACTCTCCTTCCCAGCGTGCTCAGGGCTCTTGCTCCAGAGGAGGTGGGAGAGGTTCTGCTCTTCAACCTTGCAGGCAGCCTGACTGGGGCTTCCCCAGAGCTGACCTGACCTGACCTAGGAAGCACCACCAGGTTGATTAAGGCCTCATCACTTTAAAGTTCCTGCGAGATGGGTGCCCTGAGGGTAAATGTCAGCACCCAGGCACAGGAGCCTGGGGCATATTTGAAAGGTCCCCATGCCCATCTCTCAGGCTGTCTTGAGACTCCTGCAGCTCTTCGAGATGCCTGTCACTGTCCCTGGTCCTGAAGAATCCCAGGGCAGGGTCATGCTTGCCCATGTCCCGAAGGACAGCCCATGTTCTATGTCCAGGGCTGATGCTGAATCTTTTGAGCTGTCCGATCCATCCACAGATGGGATATAGACTTATTGTTGTGAGAAGCCTCTGAGATAAACAATGGGTTCCCCCCCACACCTTCTCATTTTGTTTGAAACTAGCTGAACCAAATTGTCTAAATGGGAGGTAATTAAAATGCTCCTTCTATGAGGCAAGATAAAGGCAGGTGCTGCTTTCAGAGCCCAGGCATGGGAGGACCCACCAGGACGCTCTCTCATCCTTCTGTTGGGTCCTGACCTTTCCTCAGCAGGCTCTGGGAAGGGCTGTGACATGGCTTTTGGGGCTAACAGTGGGGGGTGAGCTGTCAGTGGTGTCCCTGGCTTCCCAAGCAGCTTGAGGACAGTGGACACTGCTGACTGTGGTTCAATCTTGTTTGTTCCTCCATGCATTCAGATCAGATATATGCAGGTAAGTTGCAGGTAAGACCAGGCCAGGTGGGCTCCCGCCAGCTCTGTCTTTCCCACCTGTTGGGAAGGTAACCCAGGCCATAGAGAAAGCTCAGGTCCATGTTCTTGGAGACACGCTGTCAGGCACAGAGGGTTGTATAGGGTCTCGAGTTGAGATCCGCCCCATGGATGTCATCCCCTCCCCATCCCATGCCGCCGCAGATAGTGATGGACGTCATCAAGTCCCGTGTTGCACAGTGCTCGAGGGTTAGTTCTGTGACACAGCATAGAGGGGCCTCTTAGGACCAACAAGAGTATACCTGGTACCTACCTGAGTGTCACGTCTTTAGAGATTGTGGGGCAGACCAGGCTCTCCGACCCCGAGAGAATCCAAAGAAAGTTACTGTAAAGTCCACCACGGCCTGACTAGGGCCGAATCCCTGCTTTGCTCCACTCTGTGCAGGCCGTCTCTCAGTCAGGCCCTGTTCTCCCCTCTGTAGAGGTATGTTCCCAGGTGGCTCTCTGATGAGCTGTTATCTTCAGCTGGCTTCTCAGGGATGTCTGGCCTCTGGGGCATTTGGTATTGGGAAACCAGAATGGATCTGCTGTGGGTATCCAAGGGGTTGGCCAATGCCACCTGCTGGACAGGGCTGACTCACTCATACAGGTACCATGAGCACACCTGACCTATGTGTAGCAGGTTCCTCTCCTGAGGCCTTCCTTCCAGTCTGGTGAGGACTCGAGGTTCCAAGTCAGGAGTTGATACCCAGGAGTCTAGAAGTTTCCATGCCTTCCTTGATGTTCTCATTAAGTCCTGTCCTATCCACGTGTCTCGGTTTCCTCAACCACAGATCATGGGAAGGGCCTGTGACATCACTGCCTACTCAGTAATCTTGTAGCCATACGGAGAAAGTGTCATCTTGTTGTGTGGTGCAGGTAGCCAGGGCCTCATGACTGGCAGTGGGTACCCGGGTGTCCAGATAGCCGTATCCTGGCTCACTTCTCATGTCTCCTCCAGAAAATGGGCATGACCGAGGATGATAAGAGAAGCTGCTGCTTGCTGGAGATCCAGGAGACCGAGGCCAAGTACTACCGCACCTTGGAGGACATCGAGAAGGTGAACCTTGGCTTTGCTTGGAGCCCCAGGGAAAAGGGGCTCAGGGCCTGTTCTCATTTTCTCTCTGTTGCTGTGATAAGACACTGACTAAAGGAACTTAGGGGAGAGGAGAGTGTGTTCATTGTAACTTTGCGATTACAGACACCATTGACAGAAGTCAGTGCAGGAACTCAAGCAGAAACCGTGGAGAAAAGCTGTTTGCTGACCCACACAGGCTCGTGCATAACTGCTTTTTTACACATCCCAGGACCACCTGGGCAGAGGCTGGTGCTACTCACAATGGGCCGGGTCCTCCTGCATTAATTAGTAAGCAAGCCAGCCCCCCACAGACAGGTCCACCTGACCACCCGAGCTGGGCTGGTCCCTCCATTAAAACTCCCTTCTCAAGTGACTCTGGACTGTGTCACGTTGACACAGCACACTCCGCCTTGCCATCCTGTTCTCACACAGAGGAGCCTCCCCTCGTTGTGCGGAAAGCCCTCTAACCTCTCTTCCATGTCTTATCAGAGTTCCCATCCAAGCCAGCTGTGGTGGCAGCTCAGCTTTTGAACGTGTGAGGCCAGATCTTGAGCTAAGTTCTCTAAGCCTCTCCTTGCCCTGGGGGGCATACTGGTGCCTTTGTTGGTGACCAAGAATGTAGCACATTTGATGTGATTGGTGAGCCTCGTGACTAGATGCCACCCAAGCCAGAGTACTGCCAGTGACCTATACTCATCCGCCTAGCCCCCGTCACCACCCAGGAGGCCTGGCTTCCGAGTCTTCCTGACAGTGTCCCTGTGTAAACAACAGCGCCATTGCCAGGCTCAAATCCTCCTGACTGTTCTCTGGTGTGGAGCTGGCCCAATGTGGTCAGAGTGGCAAGTGAAGCTTCCAGCCAAGGGTCCTGGGGTTCACTGCCCCTTGGCCCTGGCTGCCCTTACCATGGAGCTGTGCTGAAGACATGGGTTGTGCTCTTGGTTCCAGCCTGCCTTGCCCAGTGTACAGTCCCATACTACTCTCTTCATGAGCTGTCCAGTGAGCACCGGGTACCTTCCAGTGCCTGGCAGCTTCGGCTTTGATTGTGACAAGCCCCCTTACACACTGCGTGACAGCATAAACTTTTTCCTTCCAGAACTACATGGGCCCCCTGCGGCTAGTGCTGAGCCCGGCGGACATGGCTGCCATCTTCATCAACCTGGAGGTACACTCTCTGGCATTTTCCTGACACACATGCAGCTGTCTTGCTCTGGAGACTGTGACTTCAGGAGGCAGAAGAAGAGGGATCTGGTGTGGCCTGAGAGTTTCCCACGATCTGTGTTAGTTGTCAGCTGAGCATAGATTCACAACGCTCTGGAAGGAATGTGAGACCCACGGGACTATAAGCAAGGCTTCTCGTTAGCATGGAGGGAAGTGTGCCCCACACTTGCTCTGCGGGCATCTGACCACTCGTGGGCACCAGATGACCCTGTGCGAAGGTTGACCTGTGGAGGCAGCTGGTTTACAACTCCAGATGCCACACATGAGTGGACACAGTCCAGAGCATGCTGCCTTACCGCCTTCCGTCAGATCAAGGACAGGTGGCGGGGGCTTGGAGAATCTTACTCTCCCGCACAAGATTGACCAGAGTGTCCTTTTACTGTCTGGGCTCCAGCCAGGACCAATGACTTGGGACAGAAAAGAAACTGGGAGGGGAGAGGGGTGGCTCATGTGCTGTGCACTGCCCTGTATCCGCTGTGAAGCTTGAGGAACCATGCTTCCTCCAGGCCAAGGTGACACGGTAGGAGCCTTATGGGTTTGCAGAAACCGAGAGCTGAGCGGCTGCAGGCCTCTCCATTCTTTCCAGCAGCAGGGAGGCCTGCAAAGTTGTTAGCTGAGAGCAGCCACACTGCTTTCTCCATCCTCTGCCGGCATCGAGTCTGTCCTGAGGCAGCTACCGTGTGACCCTAGAACCTGATTCAGGTCTGAAAAGCTCCCTCTACTGCACAACTGGAATGTCCTCCAGCATCTTTGTGTGCCAGGCACTGTGACAGGGGTATCCAATCTTTGGCTTGGTGAAGGGCAGAGCGTTTGGCCCAGGACGGCTTTGAATGCACCCTTAACACTAAGCTTTAAGTTTACCTAAAACATTATGAGACTTCTCTTGCAGTTTTATAGTTTTGTAATTATATCGTGTGGTTCTTGAGTGCCAGATCTGCTGATGGCACTGGGCAGCAATGTCAAAAAGTTAGACACGCCTGCCAGAAACTTCCAGCTGAGTGACGCTGGCATTCACAGGCTTGGGTGAACACCGGCAGCACCTCCTGGGTGTGTGTGGCCAGCGGAGGCTGGCTGTGCCTGGCTGTGCCTGGCTGTGCACTGACCCTGCTTTCCCCCTAGGACCTCATCAAGGTGCACCACAGCTTTCTGCGGGCCATTGACGTGTCTATGATGGCTGGCGGCAGTACCCTGGCCAAGGTCTTCCTGGAGTTCAAGGAAAGGTGAGTGACGGCTGGCTGCATCAGAGCCTCAGCTCTGTCTTCAAGGCTCTGGAGACAATGTGGATCACTCTCCCCCAGCCCAGGCAGGATGACAGAGGCAGGGTAGTTCACCGGGGTGTTGCCTCCCATTCTGGGGACCCAGGCAGGTGGCCGCTTATCTCTGGATCCTGTTCCTCTTTGTAACCGGGTCACTGCCCACTGTTTCTCCATCACAGCTTGGAGGGCTGGGTACCTCCAAGCCTCATTTAGATAGCAGGAACTTGTAGGGTCCCTGCAACCCTCTCTGCCTCTCTGGCTCGTTGGGTTCATGGTGGTTGGTGTTTGTAATGAGACATGGCGGCCTGAGTTCCTTGACCTGTTCTACTCCATTTCTGACTCTTGGGTGCTGCAGGCCAGAAATAGCGGATCACAGGCTGTTTGGGAAGAAGTGCCCACTCTTTGGTGGGATCAGAACTTGGTGTCCAGAGGTGCAGCAGCTATACCTCCTTGCAAATTCCCTAGTTGTAGCCATTCTGTTTAGCTCTCCAGCAGACATGGGAGAGAGGCAGAAGCTGATATAGAACAGAGGTGGAAGCCCATGTCCTCAGCATCGCAAGAGAGACCCGTACCTTCCAAGGCTACAACCCCAAAGCTTTGAAGGGTTTCTTCTGTGAAGGCGAGCCATTCATTGTCATCATCATCATCATGGCCCCCAACATCTCAGTTTCCTTAGGGGACAGTGATCAGAGAGAGGTATATCAAGGTAGTAGGCTTGTATTTCAGGACAAACTGGTATTGTCTGATATGTATGAGGTTAAGTGTGTGCCTCCGTGGCCTTATTTCCAAGTTGTAGGTGCCCCCCCCCTTGTTTTTAATTATGTGTGTGTACTCAAGAGTGTAGGTGCCCATGGAGGCCAGAAGAGGGCATCAGATCCCCCTGGAGCTGGAATTATAAGTGGTTATAAGCCACCCAATATGGGTGTCAGGAACCAAAAACAAGCCCTCTGCAAAGACCTGGAAATATTCTTGACCTCTGAGCCACCTCTCCAGGGCCGATGTTTTTCTTAGTAGTACTAAGTGCTGATGGTTATGATGCAGGCCTGCTCACTCTTACTTCCATAGCCAACTTCCTCTGTCTCTCTTAGAATGAGGCATTTGTTTAGTTTTGAGGAACAATAAGACTGTCTCTAGAGTCTGTGCATGGACAGAGGGTCAGAGGAGAGAGTGCAGGAAAGCCCCTGATTGCTGTACCTAAGGCTTCAACGTCAGAGTAGCAGGGTGTGGTGATTCCTGAACTGAGCATAGGCAATGGAGTGGGTGGAGCCCCTCAAGGTGACAGCACAGGGCTATGCACACTGTAAAAGACACAGGATTTCTGTCCTGTCCAGTCCCAAAGAAACGCACAGAGGCCTACTTTAATTATAAACTGGTTGGCCTATTAGCTCAGGCTTCTTATTAACTCTTATGACTTACATTAACCCATAATTCTTGTCTTTGTCAGCCATGTGGCTTGATACCTTTTATCAGTGAGGCATTCTCATCTTGAGTCCTCTGCGTCTGGGTGACAACTACAGACTGAGCCTTTCCTCTTCCCAGAATTCTCCTAGTCTGGTTGCCCACCTATAGCTACTGGCCGATCAGCATTTTATTAAGCCAATACAAGTGATAAATCTTTACAGGTTATGAGACCATTGTCCCAAAACAGGATGAGACTCACTCTCCCACCCCTTACATGTGCTAAGCAAGCTCTCAACCTCTGAGCTACATTCATCCCTAAACCCCTTCGAAGCCTGCAGCTTTTCTCCTGCTTCTGCCGGGATTGCAGGCATGCATCTGTTGGGATAGGTAGGACCAAAAGCCTTTTGGTATTCTTTGGGTGGAGCACTGAGCCCTGCCACAGTCATACTTGTCAAGCCAGCAAAGAAAGTGTCAAATTGTACTTACGTTTCCCAGAGGGTTAGAGTTCACCATGTCTTGGTCACTATTCTGTTGCTGTGAAGAGACACTGTGACCAAGGTAACTCTTATAAAATAAAGCACATAATTAGAGCTTATTGAAGCATGTAAACTTACCAGAAGTTTAGTCCATTGTCATCATGGCAGGGAGCATGGTGGCACGCTGGCAGACATGCTGGAGAAGTAGCGGAGAGTTCTATTTCTGAATCTGCAGGCAACAGGAAGAGCCACTGGGTCTGGCCTACCTCAAAGCCCACCCCCAGTGACTTACTTTCTCCAAGGCCACACCTCCTAATCCTTCTCAATTAATGCCACTCTGTGATGACCAAGTCTACAAATGTATGAGCCTATGAGTGTCATCCTTACTCAAACTGTTGCAGTGGTGGAGCAACATCATAGTGGCAGTAGCAGCCACTAACTCACATCTAAACCCCCCAGTAAGAGGTAGAGCGAACACCAGGACACAAAGCTCACCCCCAGTGGCACACTTTCTCCAACACAACAAGTCCACACTTATCTCATCCTTCCCAAACAGTTCCACCAACTGGGGACCAAGTAGTCAAACCTATCAGCCTATGGGTTTGGGGGGGCATTCTCATTCTAACCAGCACACTAGGGACAAGAGACTTGCCTAGAGCTGCCCATGTGGCAGAGCCTGGTGACCCCAGGAGCCATATCAATTGCTTCTTCCTGAGTGGCTCCTGCAAGAAGTCTAGCCAGCTGCCTCAGCCCCATGCCTGCTGCCTAAGAGGATTAAGAGTCCCAGTGGACAGTGACTGTTGCATGGTCATTAGAACCAGACCAGGGAGAATCCAGGGGTCCTTGACCCAGTACTCCCTGACATATGTTGGGATGGGATAGGGTGGGTCTGGAACAACAAGAGTAAGCCCAGCCTCCCAATAAGTCCCTTGTATGACTCTGCCAGACTGGCCTCAGCTGCTGTCTCAGGCAGTTCACGGGGGCTTAAGTAACCTTGGGTGACTTGAAGAATGGACCTGTAGCACAGTCATTGAGGGAGTGGTGGTCTAGTATGTGTGGGGGGGTGGCCGTCATCCTGCTATTCCTTGGTAACACTACCTGGCATAGTCTTCTCTTACCGTCTCCTGTTTGGTCAGGGCATGAGGACCTGGGGAGGGAGTTGCTGGGTAGCTGCCCTCTTTTCCTGAAAGTTCAGGGGTTCTGAGCTACAGAGATGTCACCCCTGAGGTAGCACATGGGCCCAGATGGGGACAAAGAAAGGAACAATATATGGAGGAAAAAGATCATCTGAATGGCATGGGGAGATGGTGACACGGTGGGGCATGGGGAGATGGTGACACGGTGGGGCATGGGGAGATGGTGACACGGTGGGGCATGGGGAGATGGTGACACGGTGGGGCATGGGGAGATGGTGACACGGTGGGGCATGGGGAGATGGTGACACGGTGGGGCATGGGGAGATGGTGACACGGTGGGGCATGGGGAGATGGTGACACGGTGGGGCATGGGGAGATGGTGACACGGTGGGGCATGGGGAGATGGTGACACGGTGGGGCATGGGGAGATGGTGACACGGTGGGGCATGGGGAGATGGTGACACGGTGGGGCATGGGGAGATGGTGACACGGTGGGGCATGGGGAGATGGTGACACGGTGGGGCATGGGGAGATGGTGACACGGTGGGGCATGGGGAGATGGTGACACGGTGGGGCATGGGGAGATGGTGACACGGTGGGGCATGGGGAGATGGTGACACGGTGGGGCATGGCAAGGAGGGGAGCAGGGGACAGCAGAAGACGACAGGGGCTGGCTAGGGCTGCCAGGACCCTGTTGCTTCTGCCTGGGCACAGGCCTTGCATCTCTTCTGAATGCAGCCGCTGACCCCCCTGCAGAAGCACCAGTGGCTGCCTCCATTTTGCATGGCCTCAAGGGTGAGCTTGAGCAATGAACGCCCCCATGCTAGCCTTGGAGGCAAGCCAAGAGCCCCAGGAGACTGGGACTTCTCTGTTCCAGGCATTCCTCTCCAGAATGGAGGTAGAACCGTGGGTCATGGCTTGAAGTAGGTCTGCAGGAGGTGCCCTTGGCTAATGTTTTGGGATTCCTTCTCCTAACCTGGTCATGTAGAGAATGAGGAGAAAATAGAAGGGGGCTGAGGGGGCAGAGGCATGTGAGGCAGTGACCCTGAGGCTCTCCAACCTGCCTGGGAGGGAGTCAGGGCATTGCAGCTGTAAGTACCTTAGACGTGCCTGGGTGCACGTGTGTCCACATGCCTGTGTAGCATACAGGCTCCTAGCAGTCGCAGGTATCTTACTTGATCTGTGCCCGTGTGTGTGGCACCATGTACATGTTGTTGTCCCCTCCCCAGGCTCCTGATCTACGGAGAGTACTGCAGCCACATGGAGCATGCTCAGAGCACGCTGAACCAGCTCCTTGCTAGCCGGGAGGACTTCAGGCTGAAAGTGGAGGTAACAGGGCACAGCTGGCTGCTCAGGTCCAAGAAACACATCAGCTTCCCTCAACAGCCATCTTTGGCTTTGTGCCACCCCCCTCACACCCCAACTTTGTTTGGTGACTTCCAGAATACATGTACCAAGCTAGAACACAACCTGGTTCCTTAGGGGTTTTGGAGGCCTGGACAAGTCTGTCTCAATGAGTGGCACTTGACCCTAGCCTCTGCTGATCCCAGGGTCTTTGATGGGACCTAGGTGACTTGCTTGATACATTGGGCCTCCTTCCCTCGCCCCAGTTTCTCTGCCTTTACCAGCTTGTTTCTCCCCTGAGTGCCTTCCTGGCTCTTCCTCACCCCAGTGTCCCTATCCCGTGTGGTCTGGAAAGCTCTTGTCTTCAGAGCTCCAGCTTGAGTGCTGGTGGCATGCAAAGCTTGTTCCTCCTGTCCAGGCACCCCAGGGTACCCTAAGTGATCTCACAGCTTTGTGTGAGCTCCCCCCCCCCACACACACACTTGGCTTCTCATGGATCAGATGGCAGGTCCATAGGTCGTGTTCTGCAAGTCCTGGCCCCACCAGGCTCTGTTGGACAAAGGGGTGCCTCAGATACCAGGGTCTCAGCATGTGTCAGGATAAAAGGAGTGGTATGGCCTGCTCACATGCTATGACACCCATCTGACGCATATTCTAGAAGTCTGCGAGTCCAGGGCTGAGGGCGCTTTCTCTATGTGGCTGGCAGTGGAGACGGGTTCTCCCAGCGAGGGTACCCCTTATCCACTCGCTGCTCTCCCACACCAGGAGTGCACACTTAAGGTCCAGGACGGCAAGTTCAAGCTGCAAGATCTCCTGGTGGTGCCCATGCAACGGGTGCTCAAGTACCACCTGCTGCTCAAGGTGAGGCCATCAATCTGCTCGCTGTGCCCTGCGTCACATGGGCTTGGTGACATGGGCTTTGGCCCTTAGACAGGGTGAAACAGAGGCCGATGAAGGACTCTGCTCAGTACATACCATGACAGGTATCATGGCTGGTGAAGGACTCTGCTCAGTATACACCATGTCAGGGTATCAAGGCACCCGGAAGGATAATTATGACTAGAACAAGTCAGAGGGTCAGGAAAGTGGGAAGAGATGGAAGACACCCTCAGACCAGAAGCAGGAGAGCTTCAGTGGTTGGTTGCTTGAGTCTTCCTGGCAGAGGTGTCCGCTGTGTCAGAGGTCCCCATGTCTGTTGGAGTTGGACAGATCGTCCATCATCCATGCTAGTGGGTGATTTTGTGCTGAGGGTCTTGCTGTGTGCACACCTTGCACTGGGTAGGGGCAGGGATGGGCAGGCTGGAATCCTGAGGACTGACCTTGGGTCTCCTCTGGCTCCCATAGGAACTGCTGAGCCATTCTGCTGAACGGCCAGAAAGACAGCAGCTGAAAGAAGCGTTGGAAGCCATGCAGGTTGGTAAATTGAGGCAGAGCTGGGAAGTACTCAGATCAGTGTGTCTATGTTCCTGGCTCCAGACTGAGCTCCTTGGCAATGGGGAACATTTATTTGCCCATGGTAACAGAGGCAGGACATTAGGGGTGGGGTGAGAGTCACATGATAGTGGAGGAAGCTACAGGCTAGGTACTTTTTCCATGTGTCCAAAGTCCCCAGCTTCTCTTGCCAGTAGTTGCCCCTGTCTCCGACTCCTGTGTGTCCCCTGCGGCCTGAAGTGGTTTTCAGGAGCCAGCTCTATTCTGGAGTTCTCTCCTTTCCTTTGTGGCTTTTCCTGCTGAAGATTTGTTCTGTGCCCTGTTCTTCTGCCGCTTTCTTGAAGGTTCCTTTCCACGTACTGGCTTCAGGGACTCCATTCCTCCATTGTCGTGTTATGACACCCTGCTGCCCTCTGAAGCTCGGCACACATCACTGTCCTGCTCAGAAACCTTTGTGGCTCCTGTTGCTCTCTGAATCAGGCCTATCCCTTCCCCTTGTTCTTAGGACTGGCCACATGTTCCATTCCTCCATTGTTCAGTTGCCAGCCCGCTGGTGGTACCCTGAGTGCAGCTCCTGGCATACCACGGAGAACATGTGACTTCTGTCTGTGTCCTCCATGTCGTTGAGTCAGCTCTTACAACTTACAACTTTCACATCACAGGGTCATTGAAGATGTGGGTAACAGGAAACCCCCAGATTACAGGAAAGCCTGGCCACCCCCGGGTTCCCAGGCATGCTCTATTCTTTCCCACCCCCAAGGTATCTGCTCAGGCCATGTCCCCTTCCTCGTTAACCTGTCCGTATCCCACTCATCCATCTTTGCCATGAACTTGACACTGCCCAAGAAAGTCACCTTCCAGACCCTTTAGTCTAGAGACAGTCAGGCTACCCCCGGCCGTACCTGTGCCTCTCATGGTCACTTGTATCCGAGGCCAGCTACAATGCCCCACACAGGCTAGGTCCCTCTGTGTGGTAGAAGCAAGTTAGTTGCAGCCTTGACATCTGACACCTGTCCCTGAGGAGTCCTCTGGACCCTGGACCTCTTCCTCTCCCTCATTTGAAGAGGGAGAAGCTGCAGCCTGTCTCCCACGCAGCTGCACAGCTAGTGAGGAGGATGCTGTATCTCCAGCTGCCCGGAGCTCTCTGTGAGCAGGCCTCATGCAGCTGCAGAAGTTGGTGCCAGTTTGGGGTATTCTTGAGCATGGGGGTCCTGACCGATGCAGGGATCTTTTGCTGGCTCCCCTGAGGAACCGAGGTCACCTGCCACGGCAGCAGAGGGACCATGTCAGTTACCCATTCCTGGGACACGTAATCATGGCTGCAGGTGCACCCCGAGCCCCAGCCTGGCCACATGTTCCATTCCTCCATTGTTCAGTTGCCAGCCCGCTGGTGGTACCCTGAGTGCAGCTCCTGGCATTCCACGGAGAACATATGACTTCTGTCTGTGTCCTCCATGTCGTTGAGTCAGCTCTTACAACTTGAGTGTTTGGGAGGTGTCCTGGTTTGCTTTCTGTCGCTGTGATAAATAGTACAACCCAAAGCAACTTAGGGGAAGAAAGGGTTTATTTTAGATTACACTTCCAGGTCACAGTTTATCATGAAGGGAAGTCACGGCAGGAACTCTAGCAGGAGCGTGGAGCAGAAACCACAGGAGGAAGGCTGCTTACTGATTCCCTCTGGCTTGCTTAGCTAGCCTTCTTATGTAGCCCACCTGCTTAGGGATGGTGCTGCCCACAGTGGGCTGTGCAATCTCACCTCAGTCATCAGTCAAGACAATCTCCCACAGATGTGATCCCCAAGACAGTGTGATCGAGGCAATTCTTCAATTGACGTGTCCTCTATAAAAACCAATACAGAAGAGACTCTAAAAGCCTTTAATGTCCCCAGTGTCAGGCAGAAAATCCTCATTCAGCCAATGTCTGAGCTGTCACCGCCCCGGAGCTGGGTTTCCTACAGGGTGGCAATGTACCCTCACTGTAAGGCTATGTCCTCTGCTCATTGGCTGCCCTGCCTCTGGGGCTTTAATATCTGTCTCTGTGGGAATCTCCATCCCAGACATGCACTTCTGTGGATCCAGCCAGGTGTGCACAGGGCCACGAATGCTCAGATTCTGTCCCCGTTGTTGATTCAAAATAAAAACCATCCTTTACAAAAATGCCTACAGTGTTGTACAGTAGGGAGCTTCAGCCCTGCCAGGTTCAGTGAGGCTTGGGGTGTGGCCTTTGAAATGACCCCCCAGAAGCATGCGAGGCCATGCAGGAGGTAGGAACTGGCTCCAGGATGTGGGCCTGGCTCCTGTGTTTTGGGGATTTCCTCTCTGTTTTGCTTTCTGGGCAGGATCATTGCTGTACTGTCCCAGCCGTCCCTGGGCATGGTTTTCAGGCCTTTGCAAACTTTCTGAAGCAAAGTGAGCACTGCCCTCTGGTGGTCAACTGTAGGATTGCAGCATTATATAGGGACCCCCATTCTCCCAGGCCACTTACAGAATACCCAGACTCTTCAGGAGAGGTGGGGCTGGGGCTTCGTGAGAGCAGAGAGGTGTGTAGGTCTAGACAGTGGCTGTGTGGCCCACTGTGGCCTAGTCATGCTGGTTTGCTTCTCCATTCTGACTTAAAAGGCCTGTTGAGTGAGAAAAAAGTTTTGTCAGGAGGCTGGATTTGGGGGCTGCCGGCACCCTCAGCAGTGTGGTCTGCGGTCTGGGGCCCAAATGTTGTATTCTCAGTTTTGGTTTCTGCCTTTGACACCTGTGTGTGGTGCTTATTCCTATGGCCTGGAGTTTCAGCTGCCCAGGCAAGATGGAGGAAAGGATATGAAATGGTCAACTGGGCAGGGCGGGGGCTTGGCGTTCACTGACCCTGTCTTAATTTCCAGGACTTGGCCATGTACATCAACGAAGTGAAACGGGACAAAGAGACCTTGAAGAAGATCAGTGAGTTCCAGTGCTCCATAGAAAACCTGGTAAGCAGGTGGGCCCCTCCACCTACGCTCACCATAGTGACCGCCTGTGAAGCCTGGCATGGCTGTGGCCGCCTGAGACAGGAGACTTTACCTGGTCTGTGATCCGCCCTTCCCCCATCAGTCTCCCTATCCTCAGGATGGGCCATAGACAGGGTTTAGTTTGGGAGTGGGACAGCAGTCATCTCCCCTCTTCCGGGAGCTCTAAGCAGGGCTGGCACTCTCTAGCTCACTCCTTCCGAGGTTGACTGGGGCCAGGCAATGGTGGTGCACACACCTTTAATTCCAGCACTCGGGAGGCAGAGGCAGGCAGATCTTTGTGAGTTTGAGGCCAGCCTGGTCTACAGAGAGAATTCCAGGACAGTCAACACTAAACTGAGAAACCCTGTCTCAAAAAAACAAAAACAAAAAACTAGAGGTTGCCTGCGGAGAAGAAATGAACTGCTTCGGGACTCAAGCATCCTTGGCCTGTGTTGGGTCTAGCTCTCTGTGTTACAGTCTTCTGAATTAGGAGAACCTAAGCCTATCCTTGCCCCTTGAAATAGCACCCTTGACCCTTGACCTCCAAGTGATGTCTGCACCTCCAAATGCTGTTCAATGCCCAGAGTCACCTTGACACAGAACCATGGTTTTGTCATAAACATTTCCTCTTCCTGGTGACTTCACTCTCATGAGCGTGGGGAACCATGGTATCTTGATTAGCATGCCCGTCTTCACCGACAGAGGAGCCCTCTGCGGGCCTGGTTCATCAGGAGACATCCAGGCCATGCCGCCAGCCAGAGAGGGGCAGAAATTGCCAAGCAGTGTTCTGATTCCCCCTGACGTCCCTGTGCGTCTCCCAGTGTGGGTGTGGCCTAAGGCATGAGCATTTGTGGGGTCCAGGCCCCTCACCACGCACCCTTGCTTTCTAACCCCCACACAGTGACAGCTGATTTGTACACAGGGGAGTGTGATTTGGTGTTGCAAGTCATGTTTGTTCTTTAAATAACAAGGAGAACTGGGCGGAGAGTTGCTCAGCGGTTAAATAACAAGGAGAGGATTATGGGTACGGTTTAGTTGACAGAGTGCTTGCCTCTCACGCACAGGGTCCTTAATAAACTGGACTTGGGGACACTAACTGTAATCCAGCATAGGTGGGAAAATGGGGGAGGGGGAGGAGTGGGGAAGCAGAAGGACCAGAGTTATCCCCGACTACATAGCAACTTCCAGGCCAGTCTGGGATACAACAGGCTTTGTCTCAAAAAGAACAGTGGTCCATGAATGTTGGTGTTCCTGGGACATGACTCTACTACCTGGCATGCAACCTTGGCTCTGTCTCCAGGCAGAGGCGTCTGGAGTTTTATGTCCTGATTGATGGGACAAAGATACATGACTGAGTCTCCCAGCAGATGTGACCCCCACCCTGTGTCATGCCTAGACCAGCCTGTGTCACACTAAAACCAGCCCTAGGAGCTTCCACAAGTGCAGGGGACTTAGTCAGGAAGTGCAGGGGACTGGGGAGTTGTGCTCATTTGGTCCCCCTCAGGCATAGCCGCGCCCCCCGGAACTTGCCCTCTCTGTCACACAGAGGATGGCAGAGAGGCAGATCTCTCCGGATTACACAGTACAGAGAGGCACAATCCAAGCAGTCTGGAAACGGAGTCTTCACAGCCAGGTGGTAGCAAGGCTGGGTACAGCATTGCTTCCTGTAGAGGATGAACCCGTGGCCGGAGCCCAGCTTGTGGCTGCTGCTTGCTTTCTTTATTAGCTCTCTTAGGGCTGCACTTCTGACTTTTCCCGCAGCTCCGGTTTCCACACAGCAGCTACTTGTGATCATGGTCAGGCCATCAATTGCCCTTTGTTCCCGGAGCTCAAGGGAGTCCCCATTGTGGCCCCCTAGGAGGAGATAGGCTTGGCTCAGGCCCATAATGGCCTCGGGCTACCTCATCCCGCCCAGTCACCACTGGCACATTTTCTTGGGTCTTGCCATCCTGCCCTGGGCATGCACACTTGTCTCCCTGTCTAGTAAAGCATAGGTCACCTGCCCGCGGGCTAACGGTCATTGCCTTTCCCAGCAAGTGAAGCTGGAGGAATTTGGGAGGCCGAAGATTGATGGGGAGCTGAAAGTCCGGTCCATAGTCAACCACACTAAGCAAGACAGGTGAGCAGGGTGGGACCCCATCCCGGGCTGACCCTCCGGCTCAGGGACCCCACTCCCAGACCTTCCTGAGGGAGGAATAATGGTGCAACAGGCTTCATACATCTCTGTTTAATGACGTAATCTCTACACAAGCCTCTGTGTGCCTGTCATATGGGTCAGCAGAGGCCACATGCAAAGAGACTGCCCCGCCTGTGATGGCCACTATGCGGGGCTGGGAGACAGTCAAAGGTGGGCGGTAGAGAGGTCTGGCCTCCAGCTCGCAATCTTCAGGGAGCTCTGACTGAGAGGCCGTGAAGCCATGCACACTCCCTGCCTAGTGTCCTCTTGGGAGCAGATAGCAGGTGGTGGAGAAGTCGGAATAAGCCAGGCATCTGTGAGGGCTGGGGTCACAGCAGACTTGGGTCCTGGGGGCACAGAAGAGAGAATTGGCTGTGGCTTTTGAACAGTGCTCCAAGGGAGGTCAAGATAGAGGGGTCAAGGACCTTCTGCGTGGAGGTGGCCCTGAGAGGCCTTATGGAGACAGTAGAGTCCTGACCAAGAGTCACTGTGCCTGGCTGACCTGGCAGAAGGGGAGGCCTTCACCTTGGAGAGTGGACAGCACGTGCAGGCCTTGGTCTTGTTGGTCTGACACTGAGTGACCTCCGGGACAGCTGGCTGGCGTTGGGTGGGGATACCGGATACAGCATGGCTGTCCTGACCCTCGATGCGCTGTCTGGCCAGGTACCTGTTCCTGTTTGACAAGGTGGTCATTGTGTGTAAGAGGAAGGGCTACAACTACGAGCTGAAGGAGGTCATCGAGCTACTCTTCCACAAGATGACTGATGACCCTATGCACAACAAGGACATCAAGAAGGTGGGTCCAGATCTGGAGGGGGCAAGTGCGGCGTCCCGACTCCAGGGAGACCACATCCAGTGTCTGTGAGGTAGCCTTGCAGGAAGACTGTCCTCCCTTTGCCACCGTGACTGCGGCAGATGGTTCCCGTGGTGGGTGGTAGACACCCTTAGGACTCCAGGTCGCCAGACAGAGGGAGGAGCCTTACTTAGGCACCAGTAAGAGCCTAGCTCTCAACTTGACTTTTAGCCTTAGTGGACCCGAATCTAATCCCTCATTGTGTCTTGTAACAAGCAGGCCTTTCCTCCTCTATATTCCCACTCTGTCTTGTTGGGGGCTGGTTTGTGGTTTGTCAGACTCTGCAATCCAGTGGACTAGGCCTGCAGGAGGAGGGATTGTGGCCACAAGGGGGTGGAGCCATGGGCATTGTGGTTGTGGCTGTGGCCGGGAGGGGATGGGATGGACGGCAGACTGGCTTGCTTCAGTCTTGTTTCTCGGAGACTTCTGAACACAGCACCTTTTGTGCATAACCCCGGGCTGGGTTAAGGATGGGAGCCCAGCTGCTAAAGGCTCTGACCTTCTGCAAGTCCCCACACTGGGTGCAGGCCCGCCATGCACAGGCTTCTCTTAGTCCTGGTGTCTGACGCAAGAGGCAGTGACCAGGGCCACTTTCCAAGCTTGGGGCTTCTCGTCCAGCTTTGGGGAGAACAGCCTAGAGGGCTTGACAGAGGTGGGGCCTTACCATCCCGGGCTATCGGTCGCCTCAGACTGCAGTACATCCAGGGCCGGCCGAGCCTCTTAATGACCTGTTTCCCCCTTTCCTTTCCTCTTCATGCTTCCTAGTCTCATGGGAAGATGGTAAGCCCCTGGTGCTCTCCTCCCTCTCCCTCCCTAGTGCTGTCTGACACTGGCCCTTCCAAACTTGTGGGTTTGGGGCTCCCTGGGCCTGAATAAACCATGGCTCTCCCCTCCCCCTCCTTCCTTTGCATCTTAATCATGATAGTGACACATGTTTGTGGCCAAAGATTTGCAGAAGGTGTGACCTGGAAGCCCACCTGCTCTCCTTCCTGGGAGGTGAAGGTCAGGGGTCACTGAGCACTGGCGGGCCAGGCTTCCTGCCCTCTGCCCTGCACCATCCTCCTCACTTCCCCCCTTTTTTCTTCCCTATGTTCCTCCCCTCTCTGCTTCTCGATAGACCACACTTTACCTGGGCCCTTTGAAAGCCCTTTTCTTAAGCCTGGGGTATTGGCTAGGCCAGTGGGTGGGGCAAGCTGCTGGGTTGCTGGGATTGGTCAGACCCTCAAGCACCTGACCCCAGCCCTTGTTTTTCCTATTGTTTTTTTTCCCCCCAGAAAGTGAAAGTGAGTAGGTGGGGCTGTGGAAGGGCAGTAGGTTGGCTCCTGAGAACTACTCCTGGGGAGTCCCTAGGACAGCAGGGATTTGGGTGGAAGTGCCCCATGAAGGGGTGGGAGAAGGGTGGGCTATCCTGCTAGAGGGTGGGACCTGAGCATGGGCTGCCACACCCACGCATATATACATACATACATAGCAGGCCCTTGCATACATACAAGTGCACACAACAGGGTTGCAGCATACATGCACACACATGCATGGGCACAGTAGTGCCCATATGCATACATGTGTACACAGAAGGATACATATACACACATATGCACACAGCAGGGCCCCCACATACATGCATATGTGTACACACAGCACTACCTACACACCTGTGCACGGGGCTCCATGTGCAGAACACGGTCTACAGGTCCAAGCACATGCATACATGGTGTACACACATATTAAAGGAGTATAGACACCCATACACAGGCTTGGGTATACATATACGGACACTTTTATATCCAGGAACAGGAACAAGTACCCATGCACGTGTATGCACACAGGCACAGTATATATACACATATAAACACATGTTTACACAGGAAGGCACATGTGTACGTGATCACAAGGACAGTCACATGTACAGGCACAAGTTCCTATGTACCTTCATACACGAGAGCCCCCTGGCCTGCTCGGGAAAGAGCACAGTGCACTGACATTCTCACATGTGGGAGGGTCTACACATGCACACACACAACCAGGCAAGAGTGTATGTTACATAAGAGCATGTTATACACAAGCATGTTAAGCACATACATACACATACAGTGCCAGAAAGAGAACTTGTGTATACCAGGTGGTAGTGTCCAAAACCATGCCGGCTGCCGGCATGCTCCTGCCCCCACAAAGCCATGCCAGCTGCCAGCATGCCTCTGTCCCTACAGTGGTCCTATGGCTTCTACCTGATTCACCTCCAAGGAAAGCAAGGCTTCCAGTTCTTCTGCAAGACGGAGGACATGAAGCGGAAGTGGATGGAGCAGTTCGAGATGGCCATGTGAGTTTGGGCAGGACCCTCTGGCCTATTGATTCTGTTCTGCTGACCTTCTCAGGCAAGCAGTAGTGGGAGGTGGTTCTGATGCTCAGCCTGAGACAAGCTCCTTCCCCGTGGGACACCAGCCACCTCGGCAGGACCTAGCTCTGTCTCCCAGATGTCTCAGGGGGCATCAGGTTCCTGCTAGATGGGCTTCACCATCGTCGAGGCTCCCGCTTAACAGCTAGGTGGTAACTGGTGAAGGGAGACACCTGGAACTCTCCTCAGGACCCACTGAGGATGTGTTTGTCTTTGTTTGAAAGTCTCAGGACAGTGCCCCATGAGGTTGAAGGGGCACCCCAACACACAGAGCAGAGAAAACAGGTGGAGGGCAGAAGGGTGGGTGTGATGTTTATGCTTGACCCTACAGCAGCCAGACTTGGGGACTTCTGGGGAGGATACCACTCCACTAGGCTTCCCACATGGTGAGATACAGATACCAGAGTGAGGTCAAGGCAGCTGCATCAGGCTGGTACCCTGGGCGGTGGCTGCCTGCTGGCTTGCGTCCAGACTGTGAGCCCTGGGGCTCTCTGCCCCTTGGTTTCCGCGGGTTGGGCTTCTCCTCCCAACATTGTGCGGGGAAGTATTGAAGCAGTCTCAAGTATTCACAGAAGTTGAAGAATGCCTGTGAGCATCCTCCTCGTGCATGCCTCTCCCTCCTTGTCTGTCTGTCTGTCCTACCTTCTCAAGTCTGATGGTGGAGAGGATGCAGTGAATGTGGTCTCGGGGTGTGACCATGAGCTAGTCATTAGTTCCACGTTTGTGCAAATAAGCACTTACACTGGGAAGTGTAAACCTGAGTGTATTTACCCTGCCTTCCGTGGGGCACAGTCCAGGACCACCACAAGTGCCTGAAACCAAAGTAGCACCAAGCCTTATGGGTACACAATGTCATAGGTGTGCAGAACCATGGTAGGATGCATTGCGTACATCAGTACAGCTAAGAACTGAGAACCGGTTATTAGACGCTTATATACCTGGTTGTAATGAAATCACTGTGCTTGCACAGGGATCAGTGGTGAGTAGAATACAGGGACTGCAAGTCCTGTGTGTTTGTGACAGGTGATTTGCTACCAGACGGTCACCAAGTGGCTGCTAACAGGTGGATAGCTCCCATAGCACGGACACAGTGGCAGAGGATAGCCCATGTCCTGGGTTAGAGAGATTTTCTCATGTTACAACAGGGGCAAAAACCCGTGAGCTGCTTGGTTCTGGAATTTTCTGTGTAAGGTTTTCAGTCCACATTGGATTGTCGGTAAAACCTCAGAGAGGAAAACAGTGGACAAGGAGGGCAGCGATGTAAGCTAAGTTTGACACTCTGGGGCCGTTTTCAGTAACCTTCTGCCTCGCCCGGGAGGCACTCTCGGGCCGGCGTGGTGTAGTTAAGAGCCCTGCTCCCACACCCCCATACCCTCTACCCTTTCCCTGATGTGTGTGGGGAGACCCAGGCTCCTGGTGTGTGCAGCCTGGGTCCTCAAGTGGTTGTCCTTGTATTCATGGGCTCAGGCAGTCTGGGCATGGAGTGCCTACTCTCTCCTTCCACCAGGTCAAACATCAAGCCAGACAAAGCCAATGCCAATCACCATAGCTTCCAGATGTACACGTTTGACAAGACCACTAACTGCAAAGCCTGCAGGATGTTCCTCAGGTGGGTCTCTTCTGCCCATCTACCCACTCTACCCTGGCCTCCAGGGCACTCTGCTGAGCTGCCCTGTGACACCATGGCACCTGACCGCCCCCTTTAGCCCCATAGAATGCCTCCAAGAACCAGGGAGGTAATCAATAAGGGTCAGCAGCCAAGGCCGTTGGAGTATTGGGTCCAGCAGAGGGTTTGCCTCTGCTGGGGACCGTGGAGTGAGGGGCCAGGGGACAGCAGGTGCTTTGGGGGCGTGGATGCTCTAGAGCAGATCTCCAGGTAGACTGATAGGTTTTGACCAGGGTGATGACTGGCTGAGGGAGCAGAAAACTGTTCCCCCATCTCACCTCCCACCCTCCCACACACAGGGGTACCTTCTATCAGGGTTACCTGTGCACCAGATGTGGCGTCGGTGCACACAAGGAGTGCCTGGAAGTGATGCCCCCCTGCAAGATCAGTGAGTACCCACCCGTGCATGGGCACGTGCCCCACTGACAGTGCCCCGATTGCGGGGACCCCTTGCTCACACTGCCTTTCACCCCATGACAGTTCTGTGCCTTAGGAAGGGGTCAAATGAGGCCAAGATGTGAAGATACTTGGCTGGGGGGTGGTTATCAAAAGCCATAGCTGGGAGTGGTTCTTCTCCAAACCTCTTGTGACTTTCCCCCCTGCACCTACTGCACCTCTGGCCCATCCCAGAAGTAAGTTCATGGTCCCTTTGACCCACATCCACAAAAGACACAGGACGTTCTCAGCAGGAATGTGGGGATTTTCACCATAAATCCCCATCATAACTGGCTCTCACTCCTGGTTCTTCCTCCAGGAGTGTCCTGGCCGTCACAGCTTGGTTAGTGAATGGCTGAATACACGCCTCACTGAGCAGTGGGCCCAGATGGGAGCAGCAAGCTTAGGCGTTTGTCGTATTTTTCTCTGATGCTGGAGTGAAATCTGCCTTGGGGTCTCAGTCATGCTAGAAGTGTTCTCTGCCAACCCCCAAACTTCCTCTGACAGGAAGTTGGCATGTTGGCAGCATGTCCCAGGGACAGCCCTGCACAGGTAGTGGCACCTGCTAAGTGTCAGGCTCCATTCTCTGTGCTTCAGATGGGAGCCCCATCCTCACCATTCGCTGGGGAGGTACTGCTGTATCAGGCTACGCCAACACAGGAACCACCTACAGGAGGCTAACTTGCTCTGAGACCCCGGGCTGAGCCATGCCTGGATTTTCTTCTAGCAGGACAACCCTGCACCTGCCCTCCTCGCGGTGGAAACCTATCCTCTTGTGTTTGACCAGGTCCTGGGGTCTTGTTACTGAGCAGTCTCCTAGGTCTCTGGGTTAGTAGGTCCCACCTCCAACTCAGCCCTAGAAAAGTCTTGACAATGGCATTGACTTTGTCAATGTTGCCCTCTTGTGGCCATAAGCCCCTCATGCAAGACAACTGCCCTAATTACTGTGTGTGTGTGTGTGTGTGTGTGTGTGTGTGTGTGTGTGTGTGTGTGAGATTCTATTCTAAAAGTTAACAAGCTTAATTATAGAAAATATGGGGGCTAAAAATAAAACATGAAGTAAAAAGATGCTAGGGCAGGTGGTGGTGGTGGTGCACACCTTTAATCCCAGCACTCAGGAGGCAGAGACAGACGCATCTCCACGAGGCCAGCCAAAACTACATCGTGAGATTCTGTCTCAACAAAAGATAAGAGAAGAAACATGACTAATGAACTTACCCAGATAGAGGCGTGGGTTGTGTGTGTCTAGCTCAGTTGGTAAAGTACCCTCAGGACAATCAGGACAAAAACATCCTTGGTTCTAGAGAGAATTTGGAGTCGGCCTGGGCTACATGAGACCCTGTCTCAAAGTAAACAAACGAAAGCCATAGAAAGAGCCGAAGGCTCACATTTTAAGTTTTCCTTTTTTAGAAAACACATTTTTAGAGTTACTTTCCCCCGCCTCTTAATAATTATTAGATACTTGTTGCCTAGAAAAAGTTTAAAATGTAGAGAAGTGTGAAGAAAAGGAAAGAAAACCCCTAGTCCTGGTTCCTTCAGGCACCCGCAGCCCTGTGGGTGTTTCCTTCCTTTTGCATCCCCGGGTGCCAGGTCCTAGTCTCCCGGGGCTTTTGTTCCATCTGACATCATGGGGTCCTTCCAGAGACCGTATCCTGTCATCACGTCCCCTGGCTGGCATCAGATACTATTCCAGGCCTTGTGACTCCCCTGCGGGTGGAACCCATGGTCCCCTTGCTCCTCTGCTAGGGGATGCTGTTGCTCTTCAGGCTGCTTTCCCTCTGATTGGCTCTGATGCTTTGGTCAGAGCTCCTCTGGTATTGGTCAGTTTAATGAGCCATTTCCTGCCCCACCAGCCAGCTCCCAAATAACAACACGGAAACGGCTTATTAATTGTGAAGGCCTGGCCGTTAGCTCAGGCTTGTCCCACTAGCTCTTAGATTAATCCATAATTTTATTAATCTACATCCTACCACGTGGCTTTTACCTCTCTCCCATTCTGTATGTTCTACGTCTCTATGGCATTTCCACTTTGACCCCTGCTCTGCTTCCTTTTCAGGTTCTTCTGCAGACTCGGTGAGTGCTCCCAACTCTTCCCACTCTTTGGGGCTGTGCCAGCACCGAAGTGTGTCTGTCCGCTCCCTCCTGGTGGCCCGATAGCTGGGGTGTCTCCTAGCAACTCACCCGCTCTAACTCCCTAGGGATCTCCAGCTGTAGCTGCACCTCCTCAGCACAGCATGCTTGCCCACAGGGACAGGTCACCAAAGTCATCGTAGCGCATGAGCCATGTCTCCAGCAAGCTGTAGAGTCCAGTCCTGTTACCCAGGCCCTGCAAGGGGATGGAGCTGGCTCCATCACACAGCACTTGGCTGTTTTTCCAAAGGCGTGTCCAGAACAGATGCTGGAGGATAGTCAGGGAGGCTTGCGGGGGAGGCGGGAGTTGGGGGTATGTAACCGTGTTGGGGTGCACAGGATGGGGTCTGGCTAATGTTGGGAGAGGAAATAGTGTTGCAGACCTTCACTGGAGGTTAGGACATGACCCTGCTCTCCTGCTTCCTGCCTTGACCCTCCTGTGGGTAGTGCTGATGTGGGCACTAAGGGTGGAGCACCTTCCCTAACCCTCTGTCCTTGTCCTCACAGGATGCTCCTGGAGCCGCCCCAGGTGAGTGCGCTGGGCTCAGCCGCCCTTGCAGTCTATATAGGCGTATGGTGGCTGCTTAGCACGGCCGTTCTCTTTTTTTCTTTTTTCTTTATTTCTTTTCTTTTTAATTTCAAGACAGGGTTTCTCTGTGTAACAGCCTTGGCTGTCCTGGAACTTACTCTAGTTCCAGGTTGGCCTGGAACTCACAGAGATCCGCCTGCCTCTGCTTCCCGAGTGCTGGGATTAAAGGCGGGCGCCACCGCCCAGCTAGCACAGTCATTCTTTGCCCTGGACCCTTTGGCTGCCTCCCCAGGTTTACTTAGGTTCTGATAGGGTGGGAAAGGGTCAGCCTGCAGAGAGGCAAGGACCTTCCACCCCAGCTCAGAGAGCTACCAAGCTGCTGGTCCAGAACCTGAGTGGGCAGGAAGTCCAGGGACCACTGCCATTTTTCTCTGCCCCTGGTTTGGACTGCCCAGACTGTTAAAATAGGCGGGCCTGATGCCTCAGATCCTAGACAAAGTCTGAGCTTCCTTAGAGGAAACTTAATCCCTACCCAGATGTTGACAGTGCTGGGCCATGGAGACCTGGACCAGGCCCAGCAAGACAGTTCTGTGACATCTTTGAACATCTGGGGTGAGAATGGGGCACAACGGGACTCCATCTGAGGATAACCTCAGGCTCCTGGAGGCTCAGCCTCCATCTCCATTGCAACGTCTCAGGCCTGCCTCTGACCAGTGCCCTCATCTCTAACATGGGACCCCACCCCAACTTTACACTGCAGATCCCAGTTCAGTGGTGTCTGGAGGAGACATAAAGCACCATCTAAAAATAAATGTTGTTCATTGAACTCTTCTGGCATCTGTTTCATTGAATAGATTATCTACTTAGGATGTTTATCAAAAAGATGCAGGAGTAAAGGGGTAGTGAGGCGCCTCTGTGTTGGGGAGCAGTCTCACCATAGGGTTCCCCAGACCAGAAAGGGTCTGTGATGGGGTGAGCTGCCAGCAGACACGAGGTCACCAGTGAGTCAGCCTCTTTTACCTTGTCATCCATAGGTCCCAAGATGGTTGCTGTGCAGAATTACCATGGTAACCCAGCCCCTCCAGGGAAGCCAGTGTTGACCTTCCAGACAGGGGACGTGATAGAGCTGCTCCGGGGTGACCCCGATTCTCCTTGGTGGGAGGTGAGTTCTGGGCCCTGGAGGGGAGGTGTGCAGCATTGCTTCTCCCTGCCCATCCCCCAAGGCCAAAGCAGGGAGGTTTGGGGGTGACGCCCTACTACACAGGTAGGGGTGCGGCGTGCTTCCACAGAGACTCTTGTTTGCTCTGTCCTTCCTGCCTCAGTGGACCCCACAGGCCCCCACTGGGTTCTGTCCAAACCATGTTGTGCCTCGTCTCCAATGTCCCCATTCCAGTTGATAGTCCCTCAGTGTTAGAGATTGGTCCCAGCACCCTGTGTGGTAGGAGCGAGACAAACATGGTACCCCCCTTGATATTCTTGTGGGCTAGTTTACAGTTCTGAGCTGGAGTGTCTTTCTTTTGAGCCCCAACACCTAAGGAACCCTGAGACTCCTTGGCCAGCTTGGAGTACAGAGTTTGAAGGTTGGTGATATCTGTACTCTCTTGCTTCCCCAAGGACACCATCAGTAACTGAGTCCAGACCGTTGAGCCAGACTAGACAGTCACATGACATGAGACTGAAGGATGCTCTGCATCCCAGGTGTTACGGTTTCGTTCTGTAGCTGCGACAAGATACCCCGACAGAAAGCAATCCGGGAGAAGGGGTTTATTTGGCTCACGGCTCCAGGTTCCAGTCCATCACTGCAGGGGAGTCAGGCAGGAGCTTGAAACTTTCTGTCACATCCATAGTCAAAAGCAGGGAGAAGGAAGGCATGCTTAGTGCTTAGCTCAGCTTCTCCACCGAGACCCAGCCCAGAAAGTGGTACTGCCCCTTAAGGCTACCTCTTCTCACCTCACTTAACCCCCCACAAAGGCAGACCAGCCTGATGTAGTCAATTCCTTACTAAACTCTTCTTAGATGATTCTAGGCTGTGTCAAATTGACAGTTAAGCGTCACACAAGGTCTGCATCCTCCTCTCTACCCCCTTCCTGGGTGTCACCCGTCTCTTAGGTGGACTTGCAGAAACACTTGGCTCTTGCATTGAGCCTCGGTGTTGTTTATCTGTAAAGTGGGACCGTCCTCACCGCTCTGCTCCAAGTGGTGGTGAGGTGGACTAAGTCGCAGCAGGGAGGTGACACTCTTGTCGGGCCTGGGGTTTGTGTCTGTCTAGAAACAGGCACCCAAGGGTCCTTCATGCCTCCTGGTTGCTTCTTTCTCCAGGGGCGACTGGTTCAAACCCGGAAGTCAGGGTATTTTCCCAGCTCATCCGTGAAGCCCTGCCCAGTGGATGGAAGGGTGAGTCTTTTTTCCTGTGGCTTCTCCATCACAGGGTCCAAAATGCAGAGTTCTAGGGCCAAGGAGTCAGGTTGTCCTTGCTGGATGGCCACAGTAAGCCACATCTGGGGCAGAGCAGTTCATCCCAGGGTGGGCAGGGGTGCTATTGCCTGTTGAAGTTTTGGGGGCTGAGTGTGAGCGACCTGTGGATGTCTTAATCTATTGCTGTGAAGGGACCCATGACCAGGGAAACTCTGAGGAAAGAAAGCATTTCATTGGGGGCTCGCTTACAGATTCAGAGGCTTAGCCCGTTATCATCATAGTGGGGAGCATAGCAGGGCCATAGTGACGTGCATGGCTCTAGAGCAGCAGCTGAGAGCTGCATCCTGCAGGGTCCTGGCGTGGGCTCTTTGAAACCTCTAGTCCCATCCCTAATGACACACTTAACTCCAACGGGGCCACAACTTCTACCCTTTCTCAAAGAGTCCCATTCTCTTTGAGCCTAAGTGGGCATCCACCCAGTTGAAACTGCCCTCCCCTGTGGAGAAGGCTCTTTATGCCTCCTCATAGCTGGGAGAAGAGGAAGCTTCCCAGACACAAGGCCTGAGAGCTGGATCTCGTTAGGAACAACAAACAAGGCTGTTCTTGGCTCTGCTGTCCAAAGCAGCAAGGAGCTGGCCTGGAATAACCTGACCCCTCTCCCCGCAAGGACAGCTGAAAGTGAGGCACTTCCTTCTCCCTGAAAGGGCTGGGAGAGGAAGCGTCCCTGCTCACCCCAGACCTACGGTTCATCTGCTGCTTGAAGGAAATATTAAACACTAAGAACTCTTTGGATAGACCTGGGGAACCCATAGCAAAGGAGGATAGGGGTCAGGGATGGGGGACACAGTACTCCTGAGTGTGGTCACCTCTTGCCCACTGTTGGGGGTTTCTGTGGCCTCCGGCCTTTCCCTCCCAGGAATTAAGTTTGCTGTTGATTCCTTATTAATTCAGGCCTTGTGAAAATCAATCATTTCATTCATTCAGGCCTTCCGGGCAAGCCAGTCATTTCATTCATTCATTCGGGCCTTCCGGGCAAGTCAGTCTTTTCATTCATTCATTCATTCAGGCTTTCCGGGAAAGCCAGTCATTTCATTCATTCAGGCCTTCCGGGCAAGTCAGTCATTTCATTCATTCATTCAGGCCTTCCGGGAAAGCCAGTCATTTCATTCATTCAGGCCTTCTGGGAAAGCCAGTCATTTCATTCATTCATTCAGGCCTTCCGGGCAAGTCAGTCATTCTCTCCGTCAATGTCCTAAATGCCTGCTCAGAGGAAACTGGAAGTGATGTCACAGTTCAGGGGTGCTGGGCTAAGTTCACCTGAAATTCTCGCCCAGGATAGACTGCTGGTCCCGGGGTTGAATTTCTCATAAACTTCCCCTCTACTGCATGCCCCAGGGGACATTAATGTACCTGTGTTCTGTCCCTAGCCACCTATTGGCCGCCCGCCATCCCGGGAGATTGATTACACTGCATACCCCTGGTAAGTGGATTGTGGGCTGCAGACTCGGGCATTTGGAGGCCCCTGTGCCATAGGGTGTGGCCCTGTAAGCCTGTGAGCAGGGGGAAACTGAGCCCTACCTTGGCTATCTCCCTGTCTCTAACGTGGATCCGTAGGCTCCCATGTTTGTGGTAATGAGCCCTTCCCTATGCAGGCTTAACTGGGCTTCTTTATGTAAGCTGTAGAGGTGATGTATTTGTGGTTTGTAATCATGCCTTTGGTGGGAAGAGAAGCTGGGTAACGTGGAAGGATAAAGGTGGATGTTTGGGTATGGTCACAGGTCACGTGAGTCTTGGCCTATTGATTCTGTCCCTGCTGTGTCCAGTGCCTAGAACTACCCCTCAAAGACGCATAACCCCGCATGGCAGCACACACTTCTAACCCCAGATGGGGCTCATTCCCCATTCGGTCCTTTGTCCCCAGACCTCACATGTCTGCACAGCTTCCTGTGTCTTTGTCCCCTCCTAGCCCCTCACTGTTGTCTGTCCTATTGCATCTCTCTAGGAAGCCCACTGGTCCCGTGGGTGCATGCCCACCCTGTCCTGCCCTGCAGGTAGCAAATGATCGATGTCATAGAGATCATGGGGCTTTCCCTCGATGGAGTCTTTATTTGTTTTACTGTGCAAACTACCTGGCACGGTAGTTCCACTTAAGGAAAGAAAGGGTTATTTAGTTCCGGGGTACAGTACGCCATGGGGAAGCAACCATGATCAGGAAGCAGAGCGATGAACAAATGCTGGCTCAGCTTGCTTTTCTTTTTATTCAGTCTGAGAACCCATCCCCTGGGACTGTGCCCCACCCGCACGGAGCCTGGGGCTTCCCACCTCAATTAGCTTGATGGAGATCACCCCTGAGACATCAGAGACTTGTTCCCACGGTGACTCAAGCTGACACTCAAGAATATCCACCACAGTTGCTTTGGTGTCTGAATTATGTTTTCGTTCTCCAACAATCTCAGATGTGTGTAGTGAATTCTAGCCATGTTGCCTCCACCACTCCTCGGCTCCCAGTTGGCACCTCCCACTTTTATAGTGTGTGTGACCCTCGGAGTTCATAACCAGAGTGTGGGCAACCTTTCAGTGGCTGCTATTAAAGAAAGTAACCCCTCTCCCCCACCCACCAAGAGATTTGATTTATTAGCTGTAGATCTATCTTGGTTTTGCAGCATTGCTGAAGATTAGGCGCATGGTGTCACATTGTGGGAACATGGGATTGCTTTGCTGAGGTGACCAACCTGACCACCTTATTTTGATGGTGGCAACGGCCTAGTTTTGCTCAGATCTCATTCTGTATGAGACACTCCAGAGTGTCTCCCCAAGATGTCACATCATTACTTCAAACAATGAAAACAATTTAGAAAAATGGGGTCTGGTAGAAGTTTGTGCTTCGAACAGTCCCCTTGCCTGGCTGTGGCGCTTTCATCTCTCTCCCCAGTGACATCTTTCTCAGATATCCTTCTATTCTTGACCTAAGGTGCTGTTCCCCACATTGCGCTCTGGTCAGGACATGGCCACAAACCCCTCATCAGTCGCGTATCTCCTCACCTCAAAGGTTAAAGTTCAGACAAGGAGCAAAGCCCGAGACAGGTGACATGTACACACCAAGGCCACCACCTCTTCAGCAATGTGTCACAGTTCTGATTTCCCAACCCCAGGTTTGCTGGCAACATGGAACGGCAGCAGACAGACAACCTGCTCAAGTCTCATCCCAGCGGGACCTACCTCATCAGAGAGCGTCCAGCCGAGGCTGAGCGCTTCGCCATCAGCATCAAGTAAGCCTAGGACTGTCTCCCCCCCCCCCCCCGGACCTGTTATTGAGGGGATGGAGTGGGTCTTCTCCGATGTTCAGGCTAGAAAATCTTGGGTGAGGGAGCGGCAGAGAACTCATGTTAGACGTCGGAACTCCTCGCCTGTGCTGGCTACACTAGACACAGCTCTATGGCCACGTGGGTCGAGGAGGGAGCATTTTCAGACACAGGTGGACTGGTGGGACACTAGGAGGTGTTGTCAGGGATGTACTGGCTGCCTGTCCAGGGAGTCTTAGGTAGGATGCATGTACCCATCGTGTTCCTTTGTGGCATCTGGGGACCCTTGGAGAACTCCAGCAGTGACCATGACAGCCTTGTAGCTTAGACCACAGGCCCTTGTTCTGGGCATCTTTCCTCAGATAAACAAAACGAAACAAAAAACCTGGCAGTTTGTTTTCCTCAGTACAGGACACCCACGGGCACAAGTTATTAGGTGTTACAGGGTTAAGAAACGCATAGCCTATAGCCAACCCACGTGATGACCTGGTAGACGTCACACCCACCTCATAGGAGTGTCCACTGTGTCTTGTGTATGCCCGACCTTCAGGACACCACCGTGGGGGTCCTATTGATGTGGCTCATAGCACACGTGCAGTCCAGGGTGACACAGCTAGGTGCCTGCAAAGGTCCAGTGGAGTGGGAGACTGGCCACCTGGCAGCTTGATTACTCATTAGTCAGTTTTTGCTCTAGCTGATTTCAGGGTATTGAACCTACCTTGTATTCCTAGACATTCCTGGGATGTCTCTCCAGCCCTCAGCCCTGGCCAAGGTGCCCAGTCTGTGTTACCTTCATGAACAGATATACATGGGATGGGAAGATGGGTTCTCTTGCTTCACTGACTGCCTTCCTACACCCACAGTCATTGGGATACTGGCTCCAGTTTTCTGTCCGTGTGATGTCTTTGGCCGTGGTGCCTGACATGGCTTGGGGTGACTTTCAGAAGAGCCCCCCAAGGCTCTCTAGGTTGGGTGCACTTGAACTAAAAATGGTGATGGATGAGGGCAGGCTCTGCTGTCTTTGAGCCATAGTGGATTTGTGCTCTGTGCTTCTGGAGCAGCCTGGAGGATGTTAGAAACTGAGATCAGGGCAGTGTGCACTGCTTACAGGGAGAAGGAGGATCTCCCAGTGTCCAAAGCCAGTGACTGGAGGCAGCAGAAACCTGCAGAGGGTGAAGGGAAGGGAGGAGAGGAGTGAGTTGGTAGTAGGGACTCTGGAGTATGGACTTCAAGCAGTCAGGGAGAGTACTGGGCTAGGTCCCGGATTTGCCCCAATGGAGTGTTGGAGAAATGGCTGGCCTGGAGTGACTGCAGAGGTGGTACAGAGGTTTGGGTCAGGATCCCCCCTGGAACAGATCTGGAGTGAACCTGGGACTGTGTGCGTGTGCAGTAACCACTGTGCTGTGTCCATCCAGGTTCAATGATGAGGTAAAGCACATCAAGGTCGTGGAGAAGGACAACTGGATCCACATCACCGAAGCCAAGAAGTTTGAGAGCCTCCTGGTACGTGTGCCCGGCACTCCTGCTGCCCCAGCCCCTGGCCGCAGAGGCCGCAACGCCTCTCCACTCCACAGCCATTCTGCTCCCCGATGGCCCATTCTCTTTGCCTAGGGAGGGATGATTCTTACCAGCGTGGGGCAAAATTTAGGGGAACTTGATCGGGTACCTTGGGACAGTTGGAAGAATGTTGTACCTGAGTCGGGACACTCTAAAGCCTTCCCTAGGTCACGTGACAGAGCAGAAACCAAGGCCCAGGGAGGCTTCTCACCCAACAGGAGACTATAAGCAACCTCAACCCTAGTCTCTCCACCTCTTTGGTGAGCCCCACCATAATGAAGTGGAAGGCATAGTGTTCCTTAAAGCGACATGATAATGTTTCTGGTATTCCTTCCCTCCACCCCATCCCCTTTTCGGTACCAATGTGGAGCCCAGGGCCTCACACACTTTAGGCAATTGCTCTACAATTGGGCCCAACCTCAACCTCAGCTCTTTTTCTTTGTTTTTGGAGGTAGGGTCTCCGTATGTAGCCCTGACTGGTCTAGAATTCATATAGACCAGGCTGCCCTTAAACTCTCCAAGCTCCGCCTGCCTCTGCCTTCCTAATGCTGGGATTAAAGGCCTGCGCCACCACACCTGGCCCCATATTTCTTTTAATCAAAAACACTGCCCTCTGGTAGGTCACTGGAGCTTTCCTTTCCCCTCTGTGGCCCATGGGAAAACACAAAGGCAAACAGAAGGTGCCTAAAATCTATTCTCAACCCAAAGCCAACATGTACCGTCAGGTGAGGCTCAAGGTGCCTCTCGGGGCAGCCAGGCCACCGTTGATGGGGCTCTTACAAAGGCACGATGCCACTCTTCATGAGGCCATCATTCATTGTTGCCCAGTTCTCTCCCTGGTACTATCCTCATGGCATTAACCCTGCAGGTGTGCCCTCACTCAGCAGCTTGTCCTCCAACCTTGGCATTTCTTCCAGAGCATTCTTTCAGCAATATTTGGGATCACTAAAGCTGAGGGAGAAATCTTTGAGGCACTGACCATCCTAGCTGGACTGGGCTGGAGTGAGGGGCTCTCTGAGGAGCCCAGGAGGTGGGAGGGTTCCTGATTCTCCAGCCGTTGGTGAGTGTGCGCCCCCTGCAGGAGCTGGTGGAGTATTACCAGTGCCACTCACTCAAGGAAAGCTTCAAGCAGTTGGACACTACGCTCAAGTTCCCCTACAAGTCTCGGGAGCGCGCCACCATCAGGACCTCAAGCCGGTCCTCAGGTAATGTCTGGGCCCAGGGATATTCAGCCAGGACACTTCCAGGGCCAAGATGCTCCCTGTCCGTCTGGGTCGAGAGTTGTTGCCCCCATCCCCGAGCGTGGACCCGGCCCACCCATCTGTCTGCTGCTGGCCCATGCCCCCTCCCATTTCGTGTAGCAGATGGGGCCTGCACTGCCCCTCTGGCTCCTGATGCCTGTGCTTGGAGCTGACAGTAGTGAGAAGCAGTGGGGTGGGATCTGAGAGCAGATCCCTCCCAGGGTGCCCTGGGGCCTGGGATGTGCGAGCCAGCTATCTGCCTAAAGTGGGGACTCCAAAGCCGAGGACAGGGGCGCAACCTGCACCTTGGGACAGACAGAGGGCCAGAGCATTTGGTTTCCAGCTCAGAGCTCTTTGCCTTAAGTAAGCCATGTCTCCAGTCTACAGGGACCTGCAGAGCCCTGAGACCTCCCCTCCCCCACTCCAGACAGAGCAGACCGTCAGAGGGTTGCCATCCTCTATGGCAGTGGGCCCCGTTGTCTTTTCAAGACATAGGTGGAGAGCAAGCAGTGGTCTAGCTGTGCCTATGCTAGGCCCCTGCCCTTCCTGGTGCCCTCCTGAGGTGTAGAGCCTGGCATCCCCTGTGCTCCGCGGCCGTCAGCATCCTGCCTTCTGTCTTACGCTTTCTCTTGCCTCTTTGCAGCTTCCTGCGCCTCCTACAACTTTTCTTTTCTCAGTCCTCAGGGCCTCAGCTTTGCCCCTCAGGGCCCCTCCGCTCCCTTCTGGTCAGGTACCTCTACTGCTCAGGGCTCAGCCCAATGGGTCCCCCTGGCTATGCAGCCTGGTGCCGGGTGGGGAGGGGGACTGGGAATCAGGGCCACCGAGGCTGCTGCACAGGAGGACACATTAGGCAGGGCTCTTTCCTGGTCACGCTGATAGCTACTTTCCTGCCTCCTCAGTTGTTACCCTTCACAGCCATTGGGAGCTTTGCCTCTGGTTGTGGGAGATGTGGGCAGGATGGGCGGAGCTGGCAACCGCTCTGCGTCCGTGACAGCTGCCGTGGGAATGGAATGGGTGCAAAAGAAGGGGCTGCGGTCAGCCTTGGTACAGCATGCGTTCTGCTGCCAGAGTCAAAGCCCTGCTGTGTGTGGCTGTGTCCCCTCACTCGCTGCCATTGTCAGCCTGTTCCACGGGACTTTCTGGGTTCTGGGCCAAATCAGTTCAGGGGGTTTCCAGTCTAGTTTGGAGATCTGGGATGGGGGAACCACAGGCTGTAGTGGTCAAGATGTGGGTGCCTGCTCTGTTCACCAGTGACATGCCTGCTGCCTGTGATAGCTGCCCAGCATGGGTGGTGATAGCTCCAACCCTCTGCTAGTGCATGCACGGGTGTTCATATACCCAAAGCCACCAAGGTTTGAAAGGCTCTGAGCTGGAGGCTAGTGTGTCCCTCCAGAGACCTTCTTCTGGCTGTGGGCACAAAGCCAGACTCTATGTACTGGGGACGAGACCTAGCTCAGTCCGAGGGCCTCTGAGCCCTGACTGAGCAGCTCCTGCGGTTGTGTGATGTCCCACCTTGTCTGCCCCAATAGTGTTCACGCCGCGGGTCATTGGCACAGCTGTGGCCAGGTACAACTTCGCTGCACGGGACATGCGGGAGCTGTCGCTGAGGGAAGGCGATGTGGTAAAGATCTACAGCCGAATCGGCGGGGACCAGGGCTGGTGGAAAGGCGAGACGAACGGACGGGTGAGTAACTTGCCTGGCCGGAGGGCTTCGTGAAGAGGCCCAGTGCCAACTCTGACCCAGTTGGACTCAGACAAGCTATTCTAGAGCCTCGACCATGCTCAGCCTTGTTCTAGGCACACTGTGTCTGAGCTCTCCCTGATGTCACAGGGGTGGGGGTGGGGAGGACTGTGAATCCAGATATTCACTGTGATCCAGGCCCCACAGACCCTGTACTGTGTCAGACCCTGTTTCTCTGCCTTTATGGTCACTCAGGAACAGGTTTTATATACAGTCTTCTGGTCACTTGCAGGTAGAGAAGCCACAGGGACCCGTCAGGTCCTACCCACCCTGTCCCTTCCTCCTTTTTCCAATGACTGCCAGGTGGTTCCCTCAGACTCTTTCCCCTAGAGATACTACAAAAAGCCCTCTCTATCCCAAGACCCTTCTAGAGCCACTGGCTTTGACCCAGGTCTCTGAGCAACCTTTTGGAAAGGCAGAGAGCTCCATGTGCCACCAGCAGGAAAACTGAGTGTTTCTGGGACTGCAGGTACCCACAGACAAGTGTACTTGTCTGCAGAGAGCCGAGCAGCCTTGGCTCCCCTGCTGAACGTTCTGCAGCTGGTAGCAGGAGCCATTCTGTTACCTCTGAGCTTGGCATCTGGGTTGCAGGCCCCAGATGTGTTCACTTATACCCAGCTGCCCTTCAGAGAGTGAGGCAGTTAAGTCATAGCAGCGACTTTGAGGGCTGGCCCTGAAAGCGGGCCCATGTTGGTTGTCTTGGAAGCAGCTGGGGCCCTCACCAGGTCCAGGCAATTCCGTAGCACAATTTGAAAAGAACTAGTTTGAGCTTTTGTGAGTAGCTCTTGTTGAGTTAACCTGCTGTCATTGTGGAATGCCTCTTTATTTCCGGCAGTTTTACTGCTGAACCTATCTTTTAACAGTGGCAGCAACAGTTTTCCTTGAGTGGGTGCTTTTCTAACCACCTCCCCACACTCTTTCCTGTTATGGTTGGTTTTTCTCTTTCTTTGTACTTGAGATAAGTTTCTTTTCTTCTTCCTTCCTTCCTTCCTTCCTTCCTTCCTTCCTTCCTTCCTTCCTTCCTTCCTTCTTTCTTTCTTTCTTTCTTTCTGAAATAAGTTTCTTATAACCAGTTGGAATTTTTAAAGTGGATCTAATGTGGCAGTCTTTGCCCTTTAGTAGGCCTATGTAGTCCATTTACATTTAGTATAAATAGTGGGCTATTCATTTGTAAGACCAACATCTTGTTGCTTGTTGTCAGTCAGTCGCTCCCCTCTCCTTTCTGAGCAACTTTTGGGTTAATATTTTTTATATCTACTTCATTTTCCCTCCTCATGATGGGTGTTTTAGTTATATACCCTTTTACCACATGTGCTAATATTCTGATGGTTGCAGGTGCACTTGGACTATACAGAGTCCCTGTAGTGATGACTTTTACCACTGGGAAAGTGTGAATTTATAATTAACAGCCTTGAATTATAAATTATTTTCCTCACAGTTTTTGTGTGGTGTTGTCATGTATCTTATACTTTTTAGTATTTAAAAGTAATTGCCCAAATGATATTTCTTCACTCATTAATATTTCCTGAAGTCAAGGCTTTTCTCCTTTGACATAATATAGTTCTCTGATCTGTAGTCAAATTTTCTAATTTTGCCAAATTTCTCAATTACCTTTCTTCTTGCTGTTGTTTCCTGGATACATGGACTACTCGCCATGACCATCATCTTAATTGGACCGTTCCTCAGTTTCTCTCTTGTTATATGACTTATAACAGTTTTTGAAGAGAAGACAGTTATTTTACCCCATTGTTAGGTTTTCTGTTTCTTCATATGTAGACAGAGGCCACGCCTTCTTGTTGGTATACACGGGACTGTCATTCACCAGTGTCAGTCACAGCATCTGTCCTATGCTTCTGCAGCTGTGATAAAACTCTCTGACCAAAAGCAGCTTAGGGGAGGAAAGGGCTTGTTTGATCTTACACGTCTCAGGATACCCTGCCTAGGGGATGATGTTGCCCACAAGGGGCAGAATGCTCCTATATCAACTAGCAATCGAAACAGTCCTACGGACACATCTGTCTGGTCTGGGAAATCCTTTAACCAAGGCTTGTCCTCTGAGATCTAGCTAGGATGGGTTCTGATTGGAGTGTCCAGGTCCAGATTCTCATTAGCTGTGGAATTAACTTTGAACGTGATTGAGAGTCCATCTGCCATTCTATCCTGGATTGACCTACTATTAGTCCTGCTCCCTGTCTAACCTGTCACTTAATCCTTTTAGAGTTTTTAAGTCATTGTATCTTTTGATTCTAGGGGTTTTTTTTTTCCTCTTCTTCCCTTCTTCCTTTTTTGTCTATTGGTTAGTTTTGTTTTATTTTTGAAGCCAGGGTCTCACTGAAAAGGCATGGCTGGCCTTAAACTCAGGGCAATCCTTAGTCTGAGTGCTGGGGTTGTAGATGGGCGACACAGCATCCAGCTTCTAGCCTAGGACTTCTTTGTTGACTCCTGTTTTCTGTATGGAATGTCTGCCCTCTCACCAGTTTCCTAACTATATGGGGTAGCTCTTACTAACTGTATGGGGTAGCTCTTACTAACTGTATGGGGTAGCTCTTACTAACTGTATGGGGTAGCTCTTACTAACTGTATGGGATAGCTCTTACTAACTGTATGGGGTAGCTCTTACTAACTGTATGGGGTAGCTCTTACTAACTATATGGCGTAGCTCTTACTAACTCTATGGGGTAGCTCTTACTAACTGTATGGGGTAGCTCTTACTAACTGTATGGGGTAGCTCTTACTAACTGTATGGGATAGCTCTTACTAACTGTATGGGGTAGCTCTTACTAACTGTATGGGGTAGCTCTTACTAACTATATGGCGTAGCTCTTACTAACTCTATGGGGTAGCTCTTACTAACTCTATGGGTAGCTCTTTCCATTCTGGTCCAGGACTCCTATCTGCTACCTGTGTTTGTTTTTGATTTTCATAACACTCATGGCAGAAAGCCAGGTTGTGTGTCAAGAGATGTGGGGAGATTCAATGTCCTCAGAAGGGTCTGACATCTTTCTCATAGGTAGATCGTGAATGAGGTCCAGACTCTCAGTCTCTCTTCAAGGCTCACTGAGACCTGGTTAAGATCTCTGGCTTTTAGCGGGGGTTCTCATCTCCCTAAGCCCCTCCCGTCCCTGCCCCAACACACACCTTCTTGCTGTGTGCACACACATGCAGACATGACATCACTGCCCTCTCTTTCAGATCGGTTGGTTTCCTTCGACATACGTGGAAGAGGAGGGCGTCCAGTGAGGGCAAGACCTGGCCAGGACTCACAGATGTTCTTGGGAATCTCCCCAGCTCTGAAGTCCACCTCTGGCTACTCCATGGCTCTGGGAACTGCCTGCTAAGCCTGCAGCTGTTATGGCCCACAGGGATGGGGAAGGTGTTCCACCGTCACCTGCCCGGGGTGGCCCGTCTCTGGATACATTCCTTGTACATAGAGGAAACCTGTGCTGGCCACACCCAGAGCACCAAGGAGAGGGAGCTCAGGCGCTGTGGCCAGGTGGGTGTGGATGACAGCCAAGGTCAGAAGACACTGCCTGCCCCTCTGGTTTAAGTGTTCAGGTGTGCCAGGGAGAGCTGGGGACAGCAGAGGGGCCCTTCCCAGCCCCGTCTGCTCGGCCCTGCACTGATCTGCCTGTCTTTTCTGCTGCTCTCTGGAGTGGATGCCAGGTCTCAGGAGGCAGGCGGGACCAGACCATGCTGTAGCACACACTAGGCCCATCTGGGGTGCAGGGTCAGAGAGTTTGCACAGGGGCCATCGGGTCATGCTGGCTCTGCAGCTTTCTCTGACTGCCTCCCTTCCCAACACGTCAGGGTCCTGCTGGGTGCTAACTGGGCAGGGCCCCTCTTTCAGGAGGGACCTTTGGAATGATGACATTGCTGACCCACCCCCATCCCACCCCGAATCAGTGGTACTGCTCTTTGCTCCGAAGCCTCTTTCCTGAGGTCTTTCCTGCCCTGCTGCCAGGGGACACATCAGTGAACCCCAAAGGGCAGGGGAGAGAACCAGGTTCCCCTCCCCCACTGCCTCTTTTCTCTCCAGGAGGCACTCTTGCATCTTCTGCATTCCAAACCATGGTCCCTAGGGGTCTGCTGGCCTTTGCACTAGCCCTCACCAGGTGTCCCCACAAAGATTCCTGCAGCCCACACACTGGGCTTGAGGCCAACCCAAAATAAGTGCTCTTGGGGTGTCTCCACCCCTTTCCCCGCCTCTCTCCTGGTGCTTCCTAGCCACTGACCTCTGACGTGGCCAGCCCCTGTTTTCTCCCTCCATCTTGCTGCACAATCCCGGGTGAGGAGAACCAAGGCTAGGGTTTGAGACATTGTCCCTGCTGGCGTGGGGCTGGGACCTGCACCTGGGGCTATTTTCCAGCGTTGGCCTCGTGGCCTCCAGCTTGGTGCCCACACACAGCTTGCTGGGATGTGGAGGGAGGCACGTAGGAACTCAGAAGATGGGAAGCAGCAGAGGGCGAGACACCCTGGAAAGGCTCGGGTGTGAGAAGCTGGTGTGAGAGCAGGGGGCTTGCAGAGAGTCAGGGGCACAGGCCACGTTGCCCAGCTCCTCGGCCCAGCCTGCCTGGTGCCAGCGCAGGCTGTGGGGAGGACTCTGCCAGCCCCTTCCATATGAACGCCCTCAGAACACCCTTGTGCTTTAGTTTTTTCTGGTTTTTGTTTGTTTGTTGTTGTTTTCGTCCTATTATATTTCGTTTTGCCTGTTTGTGTTTTAAAGGGGAGGGGAAAGTTGTAATTATTTCATCGAAATCTCCCATTATATATCTGTGAATAAGAGATTCTATAATAGCAAAATGATGTATATTTTAGTTTGTCATGATATAAGTCATGATAATGAAGGACACTGAGAAAAAGAGTAATCTAGAGCCCTGGTTTTGTGAGTGTTTTGTGTTTGTTTTGACGTTTGTGTTTGGTTTAGTTTTTTTTTTTTTTGTTTTTGCACCACACTGGGCAGGGTGATGGGAAGGCTGGGCAAGCTGGTACACAGGCGCCTCTACAGGAGACTAGACACCATTTGAGGGCTGAGGACTGGGGGCCTGAGATGAGCTGTGAACATTTGCAGTACAATGCATGCAAGTCAGGGATGAGGGGGTCCCACAGCCAGCAGCACCCCCAATGGAACAATTGTACATTTGCCAATGGGTTTTCCTCCCCAGACTACGGTTTTTACTACAAATAAACCTATGTTCTATTCTGCAGCCGTGGTTAAACTTTTGTGCCTGGGAGGGACTAGCTGGCGTCCTAAGTTCAGTAGGGTTTATCCTACCCAAAGTCTGACTGCCAGATGGTCCTTTCTGCCTGGCTGGTACAGAATCCAGCAGGGTCCAGCAGGTGGTCTTAGAGCAAGAGCCTCGGTCTTCAGCGATAAAAAACATTACTTTTCTCCTCTAGGATGAATCCTGTGTCCTTTGATATAGAAAACCTAAATGATCAAGTGTTGTCTGTCCCCATCAATCCCTACAGACAAAAGCAGCCTTAGGATCCCAGTCTCCTAGCCTGTACTTTCCTCTTCACGGTTACCTGGCTACCCAGTGTGGCTCCTGGAGTTCCTAATGGTGTAACTGGAAAGAAGCAGAGGCCCCGTAAGCTCTGTAGCCAGCACCTTGTTGCAGGGACACTCGTGGCTACAGTGATGCTTGGAAGCACACAGAGTGTTAGGCACATGCTCACCTGGAGAACGTGGTGCCCTGTTACCAAAGAGATGGATCAAGGCCACCAGGGTGGGCAGCCAGCCGCCCTAGACATTGGTGCACTTTGTGGGTCCCTGTGAATGTTACATGAGACTAGGAAGCACTTGGCCAGTGTGGTTTCTGGTTACAATTGTGGCCTGAGGCTATGGTCACACTACTGTGAGTGGGAGGAGCCCACGCCACCCCATAATAACCCTAGCACTCTGTGTGTCAAGGACTATGATTACGTGTCCTTCCCATGTGCCCAGGCCAGAGGCAGGTGAACATGAGGATTTGTGTCATCCCATCTTTATCCAGTCCACACAGTGTGCTGGTCACCCTGTGCACGCTCAGACCCTTGTCCCGACATGCCTCCACCGCAGTTGGGTGTTTGGACACGTTCTTACCGGCCTGTGATGGCTTCGGCTACTGCAGTCTGCCATGGGTTTTGTAACCAGAAGCCGTTGGGAAGTAGAGGACAGACCACAGGGGCTTCAGCCACCCACCAGCCAGCTCCTCCTGATTATGTCCAGGCCTTGCCACCATCACCTCCTCTGGGTCTCTTGCCTTAGTGGCATAAGTCCCCAGCATGTGGGCAGTAGGTAGAAGGAGCCCTTTGTGGGATATTCTTGGGTCCTACACTCTTCCCCCTTGGGCCACAGTCCCCTGGTTCCCAGTGGGCTCCGCACCTTTCTCTTCTTGGATGATCTCCCTCGCCTCTACTGTCAGAAAAGTGTAAGACCGAAGATGTGGGTACGGAAGCCCCCCATATCCCTGTGGTCCCAGACCTCAAGGTCAAGGCCTGATGATTTTTTTTTCCTGAAGATTTCCTCCTTGGCTTGCAGTGGAAGCCTCCTGCTATGGTCTCTGGTGGCCTTTCCTTGGCACACATGTTTCTTTCTTTTCTAATGAGACCCCTAGCTTTGTTGGGTTAGGAGCCAGCGAGGACCTTGCTAACTTTGCCTCTTATAATAAGACCCATCTCTGACAGTTCCCTGGAGCCCTGAGGTGCCCTGGGAACCAGAGCTCACGAGTTTCCATTACACAGCTCATCCCCAACCCTATCCACATCACAGTTGTTGAACATGCGCGTTCTCTGGTTGTCTGTAGAAGAAAATGCCATCATGACCCAGTGGCCAGCCTACTTGGCACACCGAAGCATAGCACACCAATTCTGAAGTTGCGTGAGTAGCCGGTAGCTGGCCTGTGGATGAATCTGTACCCTCTGCATCTCCTTTAATGTGCTTCTTCCACATAGGGTATACTCACACCTGGTAGTGTGAGCATTTCAGTGTCTAGTCCGAGGTAACATACTAATCTATCACAGTTAGAGGTTTCTACTATGTAAGTGGTTGTTCACGTGCCATAAAGCAGACGCTGTTCCCTGACTGTCTCTGGAGTGGTTTATCTCCAAGCCCTTTACTGACCCACACAGCTAGCCTATCAGGGGACACTGGGGTAACAGCAGCAGTTGCCCACTGTCCTTTTGCTGGGTGACATGCCCTCCAGGATGACAGAGGTCAACCTCCCTGTGCTGGCTTTATGTCAATTTGACACAAGCTACAGTCATTCTGGAAGAAGGAACCTCAGTTGAGAAAATTCCCTCACCAGATTTGCCTGTGGGCAACTTAGCGGTACGTTTTCTTAATTGATGAAGGATGTGGAAGAGCCCAGCTTGCTGTGAGTGGTGCCGCCCTGGGCTGGTGGTCCTGAGTGCTGGTAGAAGGCAGCTGAGTAACCCACTAAGCAGCGCCCTCCAGGGCCTCTGCATCTGTTCTTGCCTTGAGGTTTCGGAGCTGTATCAGTTCCTGTCCCGACGCCCCTCAGTGATGGATTGTGCTGGGAAGTGTAAGCCAAAATAAACCCCTTCTTCCCTAGGTCGTGTCTGTTGTGGTGATTTATTACAGCAATAGAAGCCCTAACTAAGACAGCCTCATTCCAGATAGCCCCATAGAGAGAGACGTTGTGGCTTTCACCTTGCAGACCTTGCTGGGGACAGTAGCCGTCTCTCTGCCCCCTGGTGTGTCGACAAAGGGCACGCCACCTACATCCATGGACTGGAAAGAAGATTGTGGCCCAGGGTGGGCAGTTAGAAGCCACAGGTGAGGCAGTCCCCAGGACCACCTAGAAATGCTGTCCCTTGAGCTAAGTTGGAGGTGATAGTGGCAGGAGCTGCCCAGGAGTGAGTGAGCCATGCAGAATGAAACAGGCCAGAGGAACCCCTCTGCGGTGTGGCTTACTGCCCTGCGCCAGGCCTGCCAGGGTCCACCCTGGCCCTCTTGTTCTGTGTGACTCATGGATACTTTCCCTTTCTGGGCCAGCTGGAGGTACCTGGCTCCTGAGTCTTGCTGAAGGAGTTGTATTTGGATTAAGGAAGGTCTCAGAGGCCAGCAAAAAGTATGTCCACTAACTCTACAGGTACTAGTAAGCACTCAACATATTTTAGACCCTAGAATGTGCTGGGCCATGGCAGAAAGTCAGAGGAAAATGCCCGTATGGTTCTTTCCTTTCCCCTCCCTCTCCCTCCCTCTCTTAGGATGGGATACAACTTCCCATAGGAATAAAAATTCCTTCTCGCTGCCCTTTAGGGGTGTTCTTCAAAACCTGTTATTTTGTATATAATTGGATATCCCTGTATTCAGTATCAAGACTATACTATGGATAGACAGATACATTTTGATCAATTAGTCCTCAGTAAAGCTAAAGGATATAAAGTTACAATGTAGAATAGCATTGTGTCTACAACACAAACACACACACACACACACCTTTTCCCCCCTTGCCCTCATGTTTCTGCAAACTCATATTTACACAGGGGTGCTCTATGGGGCAGTACTCATCCGGGCTCCTGATACTAGCCCACACCTTGCATGCTGTCCTGATGGGGGTTGTCCCTCCCCTTAGCTCCATATGAAGGTCAATCTGGTTGGTTGGGATTATGGTCTGCTTGAGAAGGGCCACGGACAACCCAGAAGACAAGAACAGCATTACTTATGACCAAGGTAGCCATCTATGGCTAGTTCTGGGCTGGGTGATGCAGGGAACTGTTTCTTTCTATTGTTTGGTTCTCAGTGTGCCTTCCTGTCAATGCTAGTTATCAGCTTGATGGGATCTAGAGTCACTTAGGAGACAAACCCTGGGGCGTGTCTGGGAGGGAGTTTCTAGTCTGGGTTAATTGGGATGGGAGTACCTGCCTCGAGTGTGGGCAGCACCATCCCATGGGTTGGGATCCTACACAAAGGAAGTAAGCTAAGAACCAGGATTCATCTCTCTCCGCTTCCTGACTGAATGCAACGTGGCCAGCTCCTGCTGCCATGCCTTCTCACGGTGGGGAACTATGAGCCCAAATAAACTTCCTTCAGTGGCCTTTGTCAGGTTTTCTGTCATAGCACGGAGAGAGGAGCTCATCTACCTAAGGAAGAAGGGGCGCAAAAAGAATATGCCTTCTCTTTGGGGCTACTTTCAGGAAGTCTCGCCCAACACCTTTCATAGTCTAAACTTGGTCATCTAGGGAGACTGGGTCTTGTTGCCATAGACGATGAAAGAATGGATGGGGTGGGGGACATGAGCAGCTGATCATCCCATAAGGCTAGGTGACCTGGTGGGGTCCACAGGACAGAATGGGGGAGCAATCTCGTGGAGTCATGTCTTGAGACAGAGAACCTTAGCCCTGTAAGAACATGTGGCTTGTTGAGCTGTTTCTCCAAGATCCAGCCTGCTTCATATCTGAGAGCTGCGCGCGTGAGTGGCCGTGGTTCCCTCTCACCATGCCCCTTAGTCTGACTAGCTTTTGATTCAAACCAAAGAGTAGCATCGTTCTTTCTTTCTTTCTTTCTTTCTTTCTTTCTTTCTTTCTTTCTTTCTTTTTCTTTCTTTCTTTCTAGCCAGCTGTTCTTGTTGGGAGGACAGGTTTTAACAGATCCAGTCAGTGCCTTTTGAGCCTGGGGTTTTGTGGAAGAGGTCAGTCAGCCTGGTGGCCTCGTTTCTAAGCCCTGGGTTCTTATCCCAGCATGCCTGAGCACACACAGCCACTTTTCTTCATCCCTTTGATGAGTTTACTGTATTTACTAGAAGAGTCACAAATCAATGTCATCCCAGGGATGAGACAGGTGACAAAGACAGGTGGGCCAGAGGGATGATAAGCCTCCAACCTATGTGGGGAGCTTTCATCACTAACCACAGAAGACCTCAGTGGAGTACCACACTTAAATATGGGCACGCGACTTGGTGCCACAGAGGCACTGAAAGCAGATGTGTGAAAAGAGCACCAGGCAGGTGTCAATAGGAGTTGGTACTGTATCAGCAGGTAGCCACTGTGACTGTGACCCAAGACAAAAGTATTCTACAGGGACACAAAGAATTGCTCGGGCTAGCCCACAGAGCTGTGTCCTCGCATCCACAGTCAGCCATGGCCTGTCCTCCCCCACTGTAACTTGAAATTGAAATGTAGTGGGAAGATTTACACCGTGGAAATAGAATCAGGTCAGAGCCGGAGGCAGGCAGCAACCCTCACCTACTGGATTCAGAAGTTCGTTATTAAATATGAACAAAGACTGAGAGAACAATAGGTGGTGATAACTCAGGACTGTAATACATACCAGACCCTAGCCTGGAATGTGTGCAGTACAACAGACGGAATTCTGGCATACTGGACGAGTCTCCAGTGGTCCAGGGGTGTCTGACTTTTCTCTCCCTCTGGTAGAACTGAGGGAGGTGAGCAAGGAGATGGGCTCCCTGCTTTCCCTCTCCCCTCCCGTTGGTCCTTTCTCTGTTTCGTTCGGTGGACAGGACTTCTTAAAGTGGTGACTGGTACGTAGAGTCTGCAGGGCTGCATGAGAGGCCAGGCTAAAAGTCCAGTGGACGTTCAGTCCTGTCTACCCATGGCTCCAGTTCCTCGGCCAGGGTTCAGCTCTCTCAGGATGTAGAACTCACAAACAACCACCAGGGTGCAGTATTTCCTGCCACATGTTCTTTTCAGGAATGGTTGACCCCTGGGGTGACCAGAGCCCTAACCCTTGGTGCCTCTGACCTTTTCTAGGAACCCGGGGGCATTTGAACCTAGCACAGAAAGAACTTTATAATGTTCCTGCTCTTCCTTCCCTGTGAGGTAGTTTCCTGGCTGCCTGGGCCCCCAAGGGATGTTCAGAGGTATCTATGCCCTGGGGATGTTCTTCAGAGGTACTTATGCCCTGGGTGCTTGTTGAGAAAGCAGCCCCAGAATCCCGGGCAACAGTTGAGAAGGCAAAGCTCCCCAGGCTTGTGGAAAATGTAAGGGACAAAATGATGAGTGGCTGTCGTAGTCAGGGTGACGATTGCTGTGATGAAACAGCATGACCAAAGCAACTTGGAGAGCAAAGGGTTTATTTAGCTTGTTTCCACATCATAGTTAATCACCAAAGGAATTCAAACAGGAAACTGATGCAGAAGCCATAGAGGGGTGCTGCTTACCGACTTACTCTTCTTGACTTGCGTAGTCTGCTTTCTTATAGAACCCAAGACCAGCAGTCCAGGGACGGCACCACCCACGGCTGGGTCCTCCTCCATCAATCACTAATTAAGAAATGTCCTGCGGTGTGTGGTGTTGGAGCACACCTTTAATACCAATACTCGGGAGGCAGAGGCAGATGGAGCTCTGTGAGTTCGAGGCCAATCTGGTCTACAAAGATCCAGGACAGCGAGGACTGTTCCACAGAGAAACCCTGACCACCCCACCCCCCCTCAACAAAAACCCTACAGGCTTGCCTACAGCCTGATCTTAGAGACAGTTCAATTAAAGCTCCCTCTTCTCTAAAAACTCTAACTTGTGTCAAGTTGACTTAAAACTAGCCAGTACAGGGACTCTGGCCGGCTGGACTAAATATACCCATCTAAATGTGTCTGACAGGCACATGGGGGTGGGGCTGGGGGGGTAGAGTGGCCACTGTTAGATCTCAAAGAAACCTGGCACCAATAGCTAACTGAGGTGCTATATTAACTTATCAAAGTAGCTTGGCGGTCAGTCTCTTTCCGCATCTCAAGTACCTGTTACAGAGTCCCGGCTCTTCTCAGCACTCAAGCCCACCCCTGCTCCCTACCCTAAATCTCTCCAGCCCCTATGTTTCGTTTCCTTTCCTCCAGCTTCTGATCCCTATATGACCCAGCCATTTGGCCATGTGCTGTATTGGTTCTCTTTGCCCTCTTGATCTTTTGGTTTTTCTCCCTCTCCTGGTCCCCTCTCTTGCCCCTCTCTCTTTTTTTTTCCCTCTCTCGTTCTCTCTCACCTCCTCTTTCATGGCCTGATCTATTCTGCTGGCCATGTTCAGTCTGGACCCCTTCAGATACCTCTGACTGTTCCTTCCCTTATAGCTACAATAAAAACCTTCTCTTCAACCATACCTGGGAGCAGCCAATGTCCTCATTCTCCCTCAGCTACTGTGTTCCAGCTTTTCAAGGGAAGTTTGGGAATTTGTTTGAAAGGAATCTTCAAGATACACAGGAAGGTGCAAAGCCCAATGTCAGTCACACTAGGAGCAGCTCCTGTCCTGTTTTCTGTCCTGAGAAGCCACTGTGAGCATACTGGATGGTTTGGCTGAGTACCCAAGGGGTCTGGGCAGTGCTTGGAGGGTCTCGGGCCCTGCTGAGACCACACTTTACCTGTAGCAATTCTTTCTTCCTCCTTTCTTCCAAACAGCAATAAAGAGAGGGGTCTTGGCCAGGGCCTGAGGCTAGCCCTCAGCCAACCCACCACCTCCAGAGCATGGGACATGCTAGTACTTTTACGATCTGGTGGGGTGGTAGAAGCAATTTGCGAAATGAGTTCAGTACTGGCCTGACATAGGCTCAACCACAGGAAGGAACCATCTCTCCACCATGTTTATTTCACAAATTGCCAAGAAGTCATGGATCCTCTGGGAGGTGCAGTGCTCACACCCACTGTACCTAGACCAGGGAAATGCTCAGCATCCTTCTCTGGAACGATGAGGGGCTTCGGCTGTCCTGGGAGAGCTGCCAAAGAGGTTTATTGGTGTGTGTGTGTGTGTGTGTGTTTGTGTGTGTGAGGCTGCCTTTGAGTAGGGATAAGAGAGGGAGGGAGGGAGAGAGAGATACAGAAAGAGAAAGAAAAAAAGAGTCATGGTAGTGAGGGCTTTTTAATGGCTATGCTTTGAAGTCTAGAGAGGGAAAGAAATCTGAAACATTTTTTATTTTTATATATTTACATTTAAAGCAAGCTCCAGGTAGAGTTTGTCTGTGCCCCATCATCTTCTTTGGAGACCTTGGGGTCACTGATAGGAGTTGGGGGTCTTCGTCATACTGTCATAGTAAGTTTTTTCCACTAAACTTTTTTTTTTTTTTTTTTTTTTGAGGCAGGATTTCTCTGTAGCTTTGGTGCTTGTTCTGGAACTAGTTCTGTAGACCAGGCTGGCCTCGAACTCACAGTGATCAGACTACCTCTGCCTCTCGAGTGCTGGAATTAAAGGCATGCGCCACCGCCACCTAGCCCATGAAACACTCGCTTTAAATATTCCCCAGATTCCCCAGATCTCTAAAAAGTTTTGAGAACCATTATTTATTGAGTATATCTAAACTAAACAAACTTTGCTTGCTTTTAGATACTTGTTTTAGGCTTAGCTTTGGAAGCATATGTAGGAGGCTAAATATATCTTATTCCTGTACTTAATAACATTAGTACTTAGCATGGCTACAAGTACAGTTCTGAACACATTAAAGAATTTGATCATTTATCAGGTGACTGACTGTTAACTTGTATGTCTTAATTATCTTCAACAGTTTACAATAAGTTAATAGTTTACAGTAAGATTGGGATTTTGTAGCTCTATACCTGTATATTTGAGCCTTAAATTTTTGAGTTGAAGATCCATTAACATCAAAATAAACCATCAGTTCAGTACAAAGAGACTGGAAACTTTACTGATCTTATGTAGTGTACTTGCTAGAAATTTTTCCTAAAGTGAGCTCTCTGCCGACGTAAAAATCCCAATCACGCCAAATTAAGAAATATCCAGGTTTAATGGAATTCCTGCTCTCTTGGGTGGCCCTGGGGGGGAACCGGGAGGCCACGAACACGACCACTGGCGGGAGAGGAAAGAGACCATGCGGTCCTCTTTTGGGAGCTCACTTAAATACCCCGTGGGACATGGCATGTTGGGATTGGAGTCCAGACCATTACAACTCTCAGGTCTGGGGGCTGGGATAGATGTGAGGGGCTGGGGTCTATACTCCCAATTTAACATTCCAGACATTTTGGATATAGGGATGACAGGAATTGACGTGATAATTGTGACCAACAATTTAGGCTCTCTAGGAAAAAGGGGGATTGACTCAAGTCTGGCTACTTCCTGCGGGTACATGGTGATGTGGGGAAGGGGAGAGCTAGGTGTTGGTGGGTCCACACTTAGCGAGAAGTGTGGCTGGAAATGAACTGTCATCCTGGAGACATCAGGCATCTGTTCCTTGGGGGAGGTGAGAAGGCAGGTGTCTAGGAAGAAAATATTGTTATTACCAAAGATGAGTCTGCCAGGATGAGGAGCAGGTAGGCTCTTCATTGTGGCATCCTGGAAAACCGGAGGGTGGAAGGTCCTGTGTGCTGGACAGACCAAGTGTCCTGAGTAGGTGCCCGCTTGAACCTGGAGAGATGGTACCAGCATGGGTGTCCCAAGAGCTTGGCGGCCTAGGAGGCGGTGAGGATTACCATGTGAGGTCCTGTCCATCGAGGTTCGAGAGACCTAGGAGTTAACTGTTTGAGGAGTACTCTATCCCCTGGGGAGAGAGGGCAGGTTAGGGACATTAGGGTCCACTGGTGTGGTGGCAGGGAGACTGATGGAAGAGTTAATTTTATTGGTTAAATAAAGAAACTGTCTTAGTCCTTTGCTTAGGTAATATTATATCCTTCTGGAGTCTTTGATGAAATTAAAAAATGGTTAGTTACAGTTATAGTTTTCCTTAGTTATGATAAAAGATAAAATAGATATAAATATTGTAACTGTAATTCTTGCTTGATAACTGTTTTGCTATATGTAATCTTACTATGTTAAAGTAAAAGCCTTTCTTTTTTGTTTAAACAGAAAAAGGGGAAATGATGGGGGTGGGTCTTGTATTTATCTGTTGCTTTCATTGGTTAATTAATAAAGAAAACTGCTTGGCCCTGATAGGACAGAAAATTAGGTAGGTGGAGTAGACAGAACAGAATGCTGGGAGAAAGAAACCGAGTCAGTGAGTCGCCATGATTCTCCCACTCCAGACAGACGCAGGTTAAGATCTTCCTGGTAAGCCAGCTCTTGGTACTACACAGAATATTAAAAATGGGTTAGATCAATATGTAAGAGCTAGCCAATAAAAAGCTGAAACTAATGGGCCAGGCAGTGATTAAAAGAATACAGTTTCCGTGTAATTATTTGGGGGCATAAGCTAGCCATGTGGGCGGCCGGATGCCGGGGACACAGCCCGGCGGCTCATATTACAACAGGAGACAACTGTCAGCGTGTGAATGGAGAAGGGACCTCAGAAGGGAGAGGTAGCGTAGATACCCTGCCGGTGGAGGAGTTTGGACTGGGAGGTGATGGTTAAGGAGAAAGGGCCTGCCATAAAGCAGTTCAAAAGGGCTCAGGCCCATAAGGGAATGTGGGGTGGCCCTGAGGTGAGTAAAGGCAGTGAGGAGAAGGGAGGGCCAAGGTGACCTGAGTTCAATGGAGAGCTTGGTTAGTTGTTGTTTGATGAGTCCATTGGCCCCCTCCACCTTTCCCGAGGATTGTGGATGGTAGGGGGTATGGAATTTCCAGGAAATGTTGAGAGCTTCTGACATGAACTCCATGACCCTGGGCCACCACATCTGCTGTTTCCCTGGAGACCAGAAACGCTTCTATCCATCCTGTAAAAGTGCCCACAAGTGTTAAGAGATAAGGGAGTTTTTTATGAGGAGGCATATGAGTGAAATCAACCTGCCAATCTTCGCCCGGTTGGTGTCCGCCAAGCTGGTGTAGAGACTGACATATGTGGAGAGCCCCTTGTGGGTTGGCCTGGGTACACGTCTGGCAGGAGAAATGAACCTGTAAAATATGATCTTGGAGATGGGTGGGGTCAAAAAGGGGCTCTAAGAAGCAGAACAAAGCTTTGGGGGAAGTGGCTAAGGATATCTCCACCCAGTAAAGGTGCCGGGCAAGCAGGTATCACTAAGAAAGAATGAGAGAAAAATTGTCCTGCAAGAATGCAGGGCAGTAGCAAAGTTTTAAGTGGGGAGGATTGGGTCCCGTCTACCCCCATAACTGAAATTGGTGAGAGGAACTTAAAGCCCCAGTTAGTAAAAGTAATGAACTTACCTGCTACCTGCAGCTTTACCCTAGGCTCAGATAGAGTTACTGGATAAACCAAGTCTGGGCAGCATTAATCCTCTGCAAGGCTGAGAAGTTCGAAGGCTGGCACAGTTTCACATGCCGATGTTGGTGAGGCTGGACCTCCGTGGCATGGCCTAGAGGACAAGCCCACATGGGGGCATTGTGATTTCCAGTGTCCAGGTTGCTGGCAGTTAGGGCATAACCTCGGAGGAGGTGTAGTGCAATATCGTGACTCATGACCATTTAGGCCACACTTGAAACAGCTTGACTGTGAGGTTGACTTAGGCTGGGCTCCACCAGGATAGAACCTTGTGGTTGGCTTCCCTTGTCCCCCTCCTGTGACCATAGTGCAGCTGCTAAGGCCTGGGCCTGAAGATTGTTGTAGCGTTGTCTGTCGGGAAGACTTCAGCTTCTCGGGCATTAAAATTTTAAAGGCCATTTTCACCAACTCTCATATAGGAGTTTGGGGGACCCTCCTCAACCTTTCTTAACTTTCTCCTAATATCTGGTGCTGGCTGAGAAATAAAATGGGTAAGCAGAAGGATTAGCAGAAAAGGAACCTAGCCTCTTTTCTATCTGAGAGAGATCTGGAAGAGAAAAGGGAACATGAACTTTCATAGTGCCATTGACTCCCATCACCTCCTAGAGAGAACAGAGAGGGGTGGAGCTATCGTGGGATCTGGTATGGGAGGAGACTGGGGAGGATTGGGAGGAGCTAGCCCAGTGTGCAGAGGGGGTCCAAGGGTAGGGAGATGAGGTAGGAGAGGAGGAGGTGAGTAAGGTGGAAGTTGATCTTGAACCTCTGGATTGGGAAGGAAGCGGGGAGATGGGGAAGGAGAGGAATGTGGAGAATGTTGCTCCGCAGGAGGGGGTTGGGTAGTGTGGGCTTGAGGGAGTGGGGGGAGGGTCCAGTGTCTCGGGCTGCATGGTTCTGGGAGACACTGGTTACTAAGGGAAGGGCGGGAGTGCAGAGCCCAAAAATCATGGACATATGTAAGCTCTGTCCATTTGTCTTCATGGCCACAAAAATTTTCTAGGTCCCTTGTAGTGTGAGCTGAGGGCCTGCTTTTCGTCCTGCCCAGCTCCTGCACGGCTAGCTTTACACCAGAAATAATTACATGGAAACTGTATTTTTTTAAGCACTGCTTGGCCCAGTAGCTCTAGCCCTTACTAGCTAATTCTCATATCCCGATCAACCCATCTCTAATAATCTGTGTAGCATCAGTCTTACCAGGAAAGATTCAGCATGACTGACCTGGCGGCTTGCTTCATCGCTTCTGGTTCTGAGAGGAGCTGCCCTGCATCTGAGCTCACTTCCTCTTCCTCCCAGCATTCTATTCTGTTTACTCCACCCCCCTAAAGGCTGGCCAATCAAATGGGCCAAGGCAGTTTCTTTATTAGCCAATGACCTTCCTCCATCAGTCCCTGAGGACGGTAAGCTCAATGCTTCTTTCTCATGGCCATCGCATCCCATTGTCAAGATCGTATTGAGGTCAAATCTTAGCGCATAGGGAAATTGGCTTTCAGGACAGATTGTGTCAGACAAACCTAATTTATAAAGATTTTGTAAGAGGCATCCCAGGGGCGACAGCGGATCCGGCTTTGAACTACAAGTGCCCATTTTAAAGTCTATGCCCAACCAAGTGACCTAAGTCTATTACAGCTCTTAGGCCTAACGGAGTTGTGAAGATTGAATGCAAGGCGTCCTTGGAGCAAACAAAGTCCACTTAAGCTAGGCCCGGTCTTGCCGGTCTAGTTGCTGCTGAGATCAAACTCTTGGCATGAGCTCATGGCTTCAACAAGAGTCAGATAATCAACAAAAATAAGTATAAATGGGTCCCCCCAAAACCCTTTAGCATCGACAAGGAAAAGGGACTCACCAAGACGCAGCCACTATAGCCCAGGAGCCGGTTTTAGTGTGGTGTGGAGGGCTTTCAAGGCCACACGGAAAGACCACCCTATCTTGGTGGAACCTCCAGATATTAGGAATTTTCCCTAATGTGACGCAAAAATCCCAATCAAGCCAAATTACAACAAGCCAAATTAAGAACTATCCAAGTGGGGGCTGGAGAGATGGCTCAGAGGTTAAGAGCATTGCCTGCTCTTCCAAAGGTCCTGAGTTCAATTCCCAGCAACCACATGGTGGCTCACAACCATCTGTAATGAGGTCTGGTGCCCTCTTCTGGCCAGCAGGCATACATACATACAGAATATTGTATACATAATAAATAAATAAATTTTTTTTTTAAAAGAACTATCCAAGTTTAATGGGAGTTCTGCGCTCTTGGGTGGCCCCAAGGGGGAACCAGGAGGCCACGAGTGCGACCAGGATAGGGGGTCAGGACCTGGCATGCTGGGATTCTGAGTCTAGACCAAAGCAACTCCCAGATCAGGGAGCCTGGGACGGATTGTAGGGGCTGGGGACTATGCCCCCAACTTAACAGTACTATTATAGAATATCATATTTTTTTTGTATGACTCAGTTTATCCAAATAGATAAAGCTTAACAAAGTTACCAAGACAAAAAAGCTAGACAAATATTACTTGAACCTTAGTAGACTTAGGAATTTGTAAATCTAATTTATGAAATATGTCACTTATTTATCAAACATGTTGTTACTTATCTAAATTTTCTAGAAGCTTGGTGTTGAACAATTAACAAAGACATAAGTAGTTACACATACATCTTAAATCAGTTTTTGTTAGCGGGGCAGTGGTGGGGCATGCCCTTAATCCCAGCACTCAGGAGGCAGAGACAGGAGGATCTCTGTAAATTCAAGGCCATCCTGGTCTACAGAGTAAGTTCCTGGACTGCCAGGCTGCACAGAGAAACCCTGTCTTCTTGAAAAACCAAAAAACAAACAAACAACAACAACAACAACAACAAAAAAAACAGCTTTTGTTAATCTGAGTAGACTTTTGTAACCTTAAATTTTTATCATTATATACAGTATGTTCTAAACCAGAGTTGAATCATATATATAGCATGTTGTAGCAAATATAACCTTAAATTTTTAGCATCATACAAAAATTCATACTAATCCAAAATATTTTGGAGACTTGTTGCTTCCTTAGTTAAAAGGAGATACAAAGATAAGCAGAGAGCTCATTAGGACTAAAAAGTCTTACAACTGTTTGTCTATGCAGGCTCTAAGTTTGCAACTTGTGACAACAGAGGAAACCTGTCACACTGGGTGGCTTGTGATGACGTGGCTGCTGGTGCCAGATCCCTGGGGGCAGGCTGGGGAGCACCTAGTTCTGGAATGTGAGTTTACCAACACCTGATTTACCCTGCACCTTCTTTTCTGAGACAGGGTCTTATTGGCCTGGAACTCACCAGATAAGTGAGGCAGACTGGCTAGCAACCTCCAGTTGCCACCTGTGCATGCACCTGCACAAGCATGCATGACTGTGCCTAGTTTTTGATGTTTTATTTTGTTTTACATGGATATTAGGGATCAAACTTTGGGGCTTGTGCTGGAATTACAAGCATGTGCCACTGCACCTGGCCTCTTTTTTTTCCTTTTACATGAAATTTGGGGACCAGACTCAGAGGTGTATGCAGGGGTACTCTGCTGACTGAGTCCTCCCTCAGCCCTTTTGCTTTATGTTCTTGGGAAAACTAAATATCGGGGACACAAACAATGGGTCTAACAATGTCCTAGAAATGTCTTGGGGGCCTGTGGCCATCTGGCACCCAGAGCTGTGTTCTGCCTCGGACAGAGGCTATTGCTTGCTATCACCTCTGAGTGAAGAGTTCAAGAATAAGAAAATAAAAATGTAGATTCCAGAAATAGGAATGAATGTAGAAATAAAGAAATATAAAGTTGTAAGCCTAGGAGAGTGAGAACAGACTGTCAGCAGCTCTCTCAGTAGCTCGAGGATTAACTATTAACAGTGGGTTATTTTGCTTTACGACCCATAGCTCTATTCACAGGGCCAAAGCATCTCTCTGCAAACTGAGAGCTAGCCTACGGGTATGAGCTGAGTCAACATTTAGGAAATAGATATATGGCCTCTGGGTTGTGCATTATCCCTGCTATGTGAAACGGGCAGCATCAAAGGGGAGAGCACAGGGCTTCAGTAAACTCCACCTGGAAGTACCAAGGAAGACAATAGATTAAATGCAAACACTAGTTTAACTGAAAACTCTGTTAATGGAGATTAAGCAAGGCAATCTGTATCTGAGATTTACCTTGAGATTGCAAAAATTCCTTTGTTCAGAACTAATGCTTGGTGCTACTATAAAAAGATGGGTTCAGAAACTGGCCTCTGACACAGCCTAACCAAATCCATCTCTGGCTGTGGTCTCAGCTAGCTGACAAGCTCTTCGTGCTCCCATGGAGATCTTTTATTTTACTTTTTAATTTTTTTCCCCTGGATTCTGGTTTCTGGAATAACGTTTGCTTCTGGTTTATTAGACTTTGGTGGTCTGTCCTCATCTTTGCATGACCTTCCTGGACCCAACACTGAGATGTCAAGTATACAGCTGCATGCTGACTGGCCCCTGTCGATCCTCCACACCATCGCTGCCCAGAGTGACCGCAGCTGAGCACCTAGGCTCCTGTGCACCTGCTCCTTGTCAGGTCCAAAGGAGACTCCATTTCCCCAAATTCCAAAAGCCAGAAGGGTCAAATTTTGGTGTTCATTAGCATATCAAAGTACATGCTGGCCTCCAGGCTCCCTCAGTAGCACAAGAACCAGTCCTTGCTAGCATCCTAACCCTCCTTACCTCCTCCCCACCCTAAACTTCCTTCCAGCTCGTGGGCTTCTCTCCCTGAAGCTACTCATTCTCCATAGAACTCTGCTGTGTCCTCCACTCCCCCACCCCATGTTCCTGCTTCTCTCATGGCCAGGTCCAGTCTTTCTCTCTCTGCTCTGGATTCTCCCAGGGCCACACGTGGAGCTTGGCAGGAGACCCTCCCTCCAACACCTTCCTGCTAGGGGACTTCTACCCAGATGGGGTGTATCCACCCTTCTGCCCTGGAAAGCTGACCAGCAGTGGGAGCCCAGCCCGGTCTGAAGGAAAAGTCTCGGGGTCTTGAGGGTGAGGGAGGCCAGTCCGCCACAGTTCTTGTTTGAGCTTGTGCAGCTAGGAAGAGTCATGGCCTGGAGATAATCCCCCACCCCAGAGAAGGGGATCAACAGTGACCCCTGCTTGTACTGTGGTCTCCTTCATAGTGTACTAATGTAGGGTCCAATGGAAACTCCAATTCCCCAAGTTCAAATGTCCAGAAATGTGTTCAACTTGGAGTATAGGAGGATTTCTGGTGGGTAAAAGCCAGCATTCCTAGGGTAACTTGTGAAACCGTTTCCCACTTCCCATTTCCCTTTTCCCTGGCAAAGGGATGGGTGGTTCTCCCAGTAACATAAGTGGGCCTGTACTGCCTATCAGCTTATCAAAGTCCATTCTAGCCTCAGACTCCCTCTGCCCCTACTCACAAATACTCGTTACACACTTCAAAGCCCTTCTCCAGCTCCTAGACTCCCCTTCTTCCAGAAACCCATTCTTATTACCTTCCAGATTTTTCCCTCTTGCTTCTCTCTACTCTCTCCATGACAGCTTTGGCAGTTTGGAATAAACCTTGCCCTTTTCTACCCCATGGGGCTGCTATTTTGTTTTACCATGCCCTTTGCATACACCAGGAGAGTCAAAATACTCAGAGAAATTTCTAAGGCTGCTGTGAAGTTGGCAGCCTGGTGTGGAGTGGAGTGGAAAGGAGGAATGAGGTGTAGGGGTGCGGTGGGGTGGGGTGGAGGTTGGCTAGGGTAGGGGTAGACCACAATTCTGCTTGGTGGTGGGAGACGAGAGGAGAGCAGCCTGTGTGACGTGTGTCATCAGGACCCTTGCCCTTGAGTCCCTGCTGTGAGCTATGCTCTCCAGCACTCAGACACAGCCTTGACCTGAGCGGAGTGCCGTGCTGGGGTCAACAACAACTCCTACAATGCTGACCAGCCACCAGGCCCAGACTCCAGCCACCACCCCTATCCAAAGTCCAGGAGAATACGCTGTCCTCTTGCCTCAGGACAACTTTGAAACTGCCAGTGCCAGTCTAGAGTGTGAGCCTGGTCCAGCCACCACCCCCAGGGCTGTATTAACCAGGTGTCCCTCCTTCACACACCACTGGGGCTGGGACTCAAAGAGACTTGGGCCACGTTCCTGCTTCCGTCTCTCCACTCAGTCTGTCACTCTGACTAGTGAACACAGCCTGGCTTCAGTTTGTTGAGACAGGCTACATCTGGAAGGACCAGGTAGCTCTCTTCCCTGTCTCAGGATCCCACAGTGTCCCAGAGAAGCCTCAAGCTGGTGTGGTCAACCAGCCCTCAAGGCATAGACTGAGGCCTGTGGCCACCGAGGCTAGTCAGAGAGGTCCTGCCACCTCCTCTGGAATGGTCCACTTCAAAGAAACTTTCCAGTCATTCATGTGGGGGCCTCTCCCTTTCCTGTTTGCTTCCTGTATCCCAAGTCCCTCTAAGCCAAGCCTGGGTCTTAGGTATTTCTGAGTCCCCAGCAACTTCTTTGTATGCAATAGGGGCTCAGTAAATGTACCTGAGAGACAAGCTGGCTGCAAGTCAGAAAGCTGAACAGTTCCATGTGAGTAAGAATACAAGGGGCCAGTTGTGAATTCCAGCACCCAGCACCCTGTCCCTTCCTATGTGCTGAGTGTTAAGTTGGGAGCATAGACCGCAGTCCCTCGTATCTATCCTAGCCCCCAGGCCTAAGGGTTGTATTGGTCTGGACTCCAAATCCCAGCATGCCAGGGAGGGGTCAGGACCACTCCCACAGGGTATTTAAGTGAACTCACAAAAGAGGAACACGTGGTCTCTTTCCTCTCCCACCAGTGGTCACATTCACGGCCTCCCAGTTCCCTCTCGGGGCCACCCATTAAACCTGGATATTTCTTAATTTGGCTTGTTGTGATTTGGCTTGATTGGGATTTTGTGTCAGCAGAGAGCTCACATTAGGAACAATTCCTAACATCTGGAGGTCCCACCAGGTAGGGCGGCCTTTCAGCTTGGCACTAGGCCACATGTCGAAAGCCCCCTAATCTGAGCTCTCCACACTACGCTAAAACTGGCTCCTGGGCTATGGTTTCTTGTCGATGCTATAGGGTTTTGGGGGGACCCATTCATACTTATTTTTGTCCATTATCAAACTCTTGTTGAAGCCATAAGCTCGTGCCAAGAGTCTGATCTCAGCACCGGCTAGACCAGCAAGACCAGGCTTGGCCAAGGTGGGATTTGTTTGCTTTGGGATGCCAAGCATTCAATTTCCACAACCCCGTTAGGCCTAAAAGTTATTTTAGCAGACACGATGTAATAGACTTAGGCAACTTGGTTGGGCATAGACTTTAAAATGGGCACTTGCAGTTCAAAGCCAGATCCGCTGTCTCCCCATGGATGCATCTTACAAAATCTTTTAAAATTGAGACTCTCCGATACAATCTGTCCTAAATGGTTAATTTCCCTATGCAGTAAGATTTGGCCTCAACCGTTCTCTGGGAACTAGAAAATTTTGCCGCCATGAAGACAAATGGACAGAGCTTACATATGTCCATGGTTTTTGGGCTTTGCACTCCCTCCCTTCCCTTAGTAGCCAGAGTCTCTCTTGCTGCCAAAGGCACTGGCCCCTCTCCCACTCCCTCAAGCCCACACTACCCAACTCCCTCCTGTGGAGCAACATTCTCCACATTCCTCTCCTTCCCTGTCTATCCCCTCCCTTCCCAATCCAGAGGTTCAAGATCAACTTCCACCTTCCCCACCTTCCCCTACCCCTCCCCTCCTACCTCATCTCCCCACCCTTGGACCCCTTCTGTGCACTGGGCTAGCCCAGTCTCCTCCCATACCAGATCCCACCATAGCTCTGCCCTTCTCTGTCCTCTCTGGGAAGTGGCAGGAGCCGATGGCATTATAAAAAGTTCACGTTCCCTTTTCTCTTCCAGATCTCTCTCAGATAGAAAAGTGGCTAGGTTCCTTTTCTACTAATCCTTCTGCTTAAAGTTAAGAAAGGTTGAGGAGGGTCCCCAAACCCCTATACAAGAATTGGTGAAAATGGCCTTTACATGGCTACAACAGGCGGCTAGCTACCTTACAGGCCAAGGCCACCCTAAGGTCACAGGAAGGGGGACAAGGGAAGCCAACCACAAGGCTCTACCCTGGTGGAGCCCAGCCTAAGTCAACCTCACAGTCAAGCTGTTTCAAGTGTGGCCTAAATGGTCATGTGGCATGATATTGCACTATGCCTCCTTCGAGGTTATGCCCTATCTGCCACCAACCTGGACACTGGAAATCACAATGCCCCCATGCAGGCTTCTCCTCTATACCATGCTCGGAGGTCCAGCTTCACCAACATCGGCAAGTGAAACTGTGCCAGCCTTCGAACTTCTCAGCCTTGTAGAGATTGATGCTGCCAAGATTTGGTACGTCCCATACCCTCTCCGAGCCTAGGGTAGAGCTGCAGGTAGCAGGCAAGTCCATTACTTTTATTCTCACTCGGGTATTACATTCCCCTCACCAATTTCAGTTATGGGGGTAGACGGGACCCATTCCTCCCCACTTAAAACTTTGCCACTGCCCTGCATTCTTGCAGGACAATTTTTCTCTCATTCTTTCTTAGTGATACCTGCTTGCCCGGCACCTTTACTGGGTGGAGATATCCTTAGCTGCTTCCCCAAAGCTTTGTTCTGCTTCTTAGAGCCCCTTTTTGACCCCACCCATCTCCAAGATCATATTTTACAGGTCCATTTCTCCTGTCAGACGTGTGCCCAGGCCAACCCACAAGGGGCTCTCCACATATGTCAGTCTCTACACCAGCGTGGCGGACACCAACCGGGCAAAGATTGGCAGGTTGATTTCACTCATATGCCTCCTCATAAAAAACTCCCTTATCTCTTAACACTTGTGGACACTTTTACAGGATGGATAGAAGTGTTTCCAGTCTCCAGGGAAACAGCAGATGTGGTGGCTCAGGTACTCCTGGACCACATCATTCCTCGGTTTGGTGTCCCACGAACCATCCAGATGGACAATGGGCCAGTCTTCACTTCCAGGGTCATGGAGCTCATGTCAGAAGCTCTCAACATCTCCTGGAAATTCCATACCCCCTACCATCCACAATCCTCGGGAAAGGTGGAGAGGGCCAATGGACTCATCAAACAACAACTAATCAAGCTCTCCATTGAACTCAGGTTATCTTAGCCCTCCCTTCTCCCCATTGACTTTACTTGCCTCATGGCCACCCCATGCTCCCCTATGGGCCTGAGCCCTTTTGAACTGCTTTATGGCAGGTCCTTTCTCCTTAACCATCACCTCCCAGTTCAAACTTCTTCACTGGTGGGGTACCTTCCCTACCTCTCCCTTCTGAGGTTCCTTCTTCATTCACACGCTGACAGTTGTCTCCCTGCCCCAACACCAGTGGACCCTAATGCCCCTAAACCTGCCCCACTCTCCCCAGGGGATAGAGTACTCCTCAAACAGTTAACTTGTAGGTCTGTCAAACCTCGATGGACAGGACCTCACATGGTAATCCTCACCACCCCCTAGGCTGCCAAGCTCTTGGGACACCCATGTTTGTACTATCTCTCCAGGTTCAAGCGGGCACCTACTCAGGACACTTGGTCTGTCCAGCAGACAGGACCTTCCACCCTCCGGTTTTCCAGGATGCCACAATGAAGGGCCTACCTGCTCCTCATCCTGGCAGACTCTTCTCTGTTAATAGCAATATTTTCTTCCTAGACACCTTCCTTCTCACCTCCCTCAAGGAACAGATGCCTGACGTCTCCGGGATGACAGTTCATTTCCAGCCACACTTCTCACTGAGTGTGACCCCACTGACACCCAGCTCTCCCCTTCCCCTCATCTCCTTATACCTACAGGAAGTAGCCAGACTTGAGTCAATGCCCCTCTTTCCTAGAGAGCCCAAATTATCACTCCAATTTCGTATCATCCCTCTATCCAAGTCTCGAATGTTGAGAGTGTAGCCCCCAGGCCCAGGCCTGAGAGTTGTATTGGTCTGGACTCCAAATCCCAGCATGCCAGGTCCTGATCCCCACCCCCAGGGTATTTAAGTGAACTCCCAGAAGAGTAACACGTGGTCTCTTTCCTCTTTCACTGTTTGCAGCCTCCGGGTTCCCTGTCAGGGCCACCCGAGAGCCCAGAATCCCATTAAACCTGGATTTTTAAAATTTGGCTTGTTTTGATTTGGCTTGATTGGGATTTTTGTGTCGGCAGAGAACTCATGTTAGGAAAAATTCCTAACACTTAGTAGGGTGTCACATCAATATCCATCCCTCTTCCCCAACTGGAGCAGAAGTGGGGGCCATTTGGTACCACTACCTCCTTTGATTCTTTGGACCATCCAGAGGTTTTGAAACATACTGGTTCTTCCTGGGTTCACTCAGGGCATCTTCTATCTGGGATGGACACAATGTCTGGGATGCAGGCCGACTGTGGGATGCGGGGGCAGCCCCTGCGATGTCAGCACAGACTTCTTGCTGGCTTCTTTGGACAGTAAACCTTTTGTCTAGTCCCAGGAGTTAGCAAGCTGAGACTGGAGAGACATACTTGTGCCAAGATGACCTCATCAGGAGCCTCAGTTCGAGGAAGAATGGTCTACCCATGCAGCCGCCTGGTTCAGGGGATGGGGAACCAGGGTGGGCAAGCATGGGAAGACAGAATGCCCAGGGCCACCACAGCAATATGGAGACTGCCCGGGTTAGTGATGAGGAAGGAAACGTGAGAGGTGGAGGTCACCCAGAGAACTAGGTTCGAGTTTCATAGCCCTGCTCTGCTGGCCTGCCAGGAGAACTGTCCACTTGGCAGCTGCCCCAGCTGGGCTGGCCAGGAAGCTGGGGTAGTGGGAGGTTCGCTCCTGCCCCAGTTGTAGGCGGAGACTTTGAGTTAGCAGCAAGGGAGTGGGTGGCCTGTTCAGCTAGACCCAGATGCAGCTTGGGTAAGAAGGGAGGGGTGGTGTCCTGACAGCCCCTTCACCGGCAGGGTTGGGACAGGCTGCTGGCTAGCTGGGACCTCCCTCTGCCTCTGGTTGAAGGGACCATGGACTAGACGGGAAGACCGTGGGTAACCGGGTTGCAGGAGAGAGCTCCCATATGGGAGGGTTCTGCAGAGTGCCTTCCCCGTTTACACCCCCTTCTACCCTGTTGCAGCCTTCAAAAAAGGCCCTGTCTCTGAGACCTCAGGCCTGTGACTGAGCTCTTATTCCACGTGTCCCCTGCCCTGATTCTTGGGAAGCTGAGGGCGGGAGCTGCAGGGGCCAGAGGGCAGGTTCATGAAACAGATGTTTTGAAGCAGGAGGAGCAGTCTGGGGGCCTGGCGGCCCCATCCCCCAACCCTGCTGTGACTGGCTGGGAGGGAACAGCACGTGGCAGATCCCCAGGCTAGCAGTATTGGTACTGGGCAGAGTCTGGAGAGGAAGGAGGTGCTTCTGGCAGGTGTGTGGTGCCTGGTGCAGTATCTTAAGGAGGAGGCACTACCTGGTCCTGCAGAGCCTCGACTGGGTCCATATTCTGCTGACTTGCCCTTGCTAGGACCCTCTCCGGAGCTTCTGGAGAACTAAGAACATTCAAGACTAAGGTACGTATAGACTCACGCCAAGGGGAATGCCTTGTCTCATCCACGGAAGCCACAGAGACTGGCAGCTGTCGCTGCAGGCATGGGGATGACCTGAGAGACTGTAAGCCAAGGACAGCTCCTGCCTGCAAATGCAAATCCACCCACTCTCCACTCCCAAGGCCTCTCAGCATAGCCTCCTGGGCCCTACCTTTGGAGTGGGGTGCTGAGTGGGCGGCTTGACTCTGACCTGCTCTGTCTCCTGCTGTGCCCAGTGAGGGCTCAGGAGTGCAAACAGGTGGAATATGGGGCCACAGTGGGTCCAAGTCCCCAGACTGGGGTAGGGGCAGGGAATCGGGGGAACTCTTGGCTTTTGGATCACAGTGCCCTTTGCTCAGTGCGGCTGATCAGAGGCCTGTGACCTTGGCCACCCTAGGAAGCCTGTCAGCCGCCTCAGTCTCTTTCTCTGAACTAGAGGTAAGAGTTGCTGGTGGCCTCTGATCGTTCCGTAGCAGTGAGCTGATGTCTACACCTGATGGGGGAAGTTAACTGGCCTCGTGGTAACAGGCACAGTTCTAAGGACCCAGCACTCCGGGTCATAACCAAAGCCTTTGTTTTTCCTGCTGATCCCAGGAAAGAGCACAGGAAACCCCTTGGAGACATCCTTCCTTCCCTGTGCTGGGCGGGATCCACTCCTTGGGAGACACCCTGGGTACCGCTATTCCTGGTACACTTTTATCACTACATGTTGGTGGATAGGGAGATGGGGGTGTCCTGGAGGAGGGTCTCTTGATGAGCCCTTAAGGGTAACTGGAAGAACTGTGGATGGGACAGAGAGAAGTGAGGTCTCTTAAGCCAGTGTCTGAGCTCCATCTGAAATCCAGATTCCTGGAGGGGATTGTGTGTCTAGACACCACGGCCTCCATTGGCTTCTGCTGGGAGCCATTGAAGGAGCAATAGCTTATGTGGGGTTGAGTGGGGACTGTCCTGAGGGATTGTACTAGGGCCCTGTCTGGGTCTACTACCAGCTCCTGCTTGGGGCTATTGCCCCTTGCCTCCTCCACATGGCCACCCACTTCAGCCTGGCTCTCCCTGTGTGCAGGTGATCTCACACATTTCTATCAACGCAGTCACGGCTCCGCTGGGCCCGCAGTCTTTCTTCTCAAGTCTAGTCCAGCAGCCCTAGGGCCTTTCTCTAGCTCAGACCAGGACAGGGCCCTCAACACTTGTAGGAAACTCAGACTCACCAGGCCCTGGGTGTTCTCACCTCTGTATCATGCTGTCCGGGTGCCCAGTGCTCCTGTGAGGACATCAGTGCCCCTCTGAGGGCACTTTATTATGCCTAGCCCACACAATGTAAAGGAATATTCCATATCAGTCCTCACGTGCCTGGCCTCTCTGGATACTGCTCTTCCTTAGGCCTCATTTTGGTGCCACTTCTCTGACACCCACACCCTACCCAGAGCTGTCTGCCCTGAGCCCAGCTAGAGCCTGCTGGGTATCGAGCATTGAGACATCAGTGCTGAATGGGTGAGTGAGTGAGTGAATGGGTGAGTGAATGAATGAGTGAATGAGTAAGTGAATGAGTGAGTGAATGGGTGAATGAATGAGTGTGAATGAATGAGTGAGTGAGTGCATTAGTGAATGGGTGAGTGGATGAGTGAGTGCATGAAAGGGTGAATGAGTGAGTGCATTAGTGAATGGGTGAGTGAATGACTAAATATATGGGTGAGTGAATGAATGAATGACTGAGTGAGTATATACCACGGGGAAGCAGCAGAAAGAAGGCCAAGTATGGGAGCTCCAGGTACATGGACGTGCACATAGTCCAACCCCTACAGTGTCTGCACTGCACCCCATCCGGCCTGACTCTCTTGTTGGCTTCCTAAGGTACAGAAGCATTAAGTCCCCATGGCTTCACTGAGCCGAGCCCTACGCGTGGCTGCCACCTGTCCTCAAGGGAGATCTGTTCGGAACCTGGGGCTGCAGCCCCTAGCCAGGGATGCCCGGTCCACTACTGAGAAGAATGTTCCATACCAGCGGACCCTGAAGGAGGAGGCACAAGGTTCCTCAGTGGTGACCCAAGGACCAAGCCAGCCCCTGCCTAGCTCGGCCGATGTTGTGGTCATTGGCGGGGGTAGCTTGGGCTGCCAGACCCTGTACCACTTGGCCAAACTGGGTGTAGGCCGAGCAGTGCTGCTGGAGAGAGAGCGACTAACCTCCGGGACCACTTGGCACACAGCAGGTGGGAGCCTGGGTGCTGGCGGGTAGGCGGGACACAGCTGGGGTGAGTCTGGGAGGGGCCGCAGAGTTGGGGTGGCAGGCCAGCCAGACTCTCTTCTCCGCAGAGCTGTGCCAGGGAGAGCGTAGGCACTGCCTGTGGCCCTCTGGGTGGGGGTGAAGCTGGGCCCAGGCAGCTGTCTGTACGGAGAACAGGAGCCCCTCCCACAGAGAAAGGCACCAGGTAGAGGCGTGCCTGCTGGGGAACAGCTGGACCTGCTTGGCAGGGGCTGCATTTTCTGTGGAACTTTCCCACTGACCCTGTGACAACTGAGCACCCACAGTGCATGGCCTCAACCCTTTAAACCAGTGGCATGCTGGTGCACAGCTGCTCAATTGGTGTGGTAACACTTGTACCTCGGCTGCTGTCAAGAGGCCACTGCTCTGAGCTCTCAGCCCATCTCCCAAGGCCAGGTCCAGCTGGACTGTCACCTCTGTCCGTCCACGTCACAGCGGCCTTGTTTCTGGCATATACAGCCCTGCTGTTGAAAGCCGTAGTCTTAGGAAAACTGGGTTATCTGGGTCCAGTCAGTTTTCCTTTCTTTCTTTCTTTCTTTCTTTCTTTCTTTCTTTCTTTCTTTCTTTCTTTCTTTCTTTCTTCCTCTCTCTCTCTTTTCTTCCTTTCTTCCTTCTTTTTTCTTTTTATTGATATTTATTGTGCTCTGTATTTTTCTCTGCTCCCCTCCCTGCCTCTCCCCTCCCCTTCAACCCTCTCCCATGGTCCCCATGCTCCCAGTTTACTCAGGAGATCTTGTCTTTTTCTACTTCCTTCCAGTCAGTTTTCTGGCTCACATTCACCTGCTCTGTGACTTTGAACTCAACTATTTGCTGCCTGTAAAGTTGACCTGTAACCTCTCAAAGTCAGGTTTGGTAGCTTAGGCCTATCATGTCCATTCTTGGGAGCAAGAGACAGGAAGAATTCAAGGTCATTCTTGGCTACATAGCAAGTTTGAGGCTAGCCCTAGGCTTCTCAGGAGCTGCTGAGGACTCTTGAGGTCACCCTAGGCTAGACTCTGCACCAGGCCTGGCACGCAGATGGCACTTGTTAATGGGAGGCCTTGATACTGTCGCTTGGAGCTGCCCCAGAATAGCCCTAACCTCCAGCTGTGTCAGGCTCCGTCCTACTCAGCCTCCCTGGGCTCCTCGTTGTTGCCCATTATTTGGCTGGCAGAAGTGGGTGTGATGCCGCCCTGCAGGGGACTGACGGTGCCCTTTTCTGGGTCAGGCTTATTGTGGCAGCTGCGGCCCAGCGACGTGGAGGTAGAGCTTCTGGCCCACACACGGCAAGTGGTGAGCCGTGATCTGGAGGAGGAGACTGGGATGCATACAGGCTGGATCCAGAACGGTGGCCTCTTCATTGCCTCCAACCGGCAGCGCCTGGATGAGTACAAGAGGCTCATGTCGGTGGGTATGCTCCTAGGGGGAGTGTGCCTTTTGGGAGCTCACATGGATGCTGTGTTCTTTGTGAGGGGTACAGCAAGGGGGAGGAGGCCCCAGTAGTGAGTGCATGCGACAATCCCTTAGCACTGGAGACAAGGGCCTGCAGATCTGGGTTCAAACCCTACACTGCTCTTTGCTGGCTGGGCTACCTGGGTGGAGAGGTGTGACCTGGGGAGTGAGTGTGGGGGAAGGGGCTCAGCGGATAGAATGCTTGCTTAGTGTGCACACCCACAACTCTGAATAAAATGATGGGGTGGCTCACCTGCTCTCAGATCTTGAATTTAGAGCCATGCAGAGTTACTGAGTTTTACCTATGAGGTAATCCGAAGCCTGGGATAGGGCTGCATGCTTCTTACCTCAGCAGAAAGACCGGGAGTTTAAGGTCATCCTTGGCTATATCATTTGTGACCAGCCTGGGCTACATGAGACCCTGTCTCAAAAAGAAAAATATTCTTAGAGAGTCTCATCACCTGTCAGATGGAGCCCTGTTAAATAGGTCATCACCTCCTTTTGATTGGCTGCCGTCGGTTAGTTAAATATGGGGCATGGTCTGTTGACAGTGCCACCAAGGGGAGATCTTGTTGGTGTTTCTTGGGGAGGAAACTCGGAAACCTAATTCTCAAACCTGAAATATGAGACTGAGGGTCATTTTAATTTTATTATGTCACACCAAGCAATTTGTAGCTTGCCTTGTTCTTGTCTAAGCTCTTAATCAACTGCCCTAATTTCTTTTAGCCCATTTCTGGGAGTAGATGTTCAGTCTCTCCAACCCGTCACAAAGCTGCTCTCCAGCAGATATGAGAGCCAATGGGATGTAGCTTCAGACCCTGCCTGTACCGGCTCCACCCCTTCACCCTCCTGCTGGAGCAGACCCAAAGGGTGTTCTGGTCATGGAGACCTGCTCAGACTTCTAGAAGCAGCAGGTTGGGGCCCCAGGTTGCATGAGTGGCCTAAAGACCTGCTTTTCATGAGCTCAGGTATTTTCTTCTGCGTCCCTCTAGTTAGGCAAGGCCTATGGGGTAGAGTCCCATGTGCTGAGCCCAGCGGAGACCAAGGATCTGTATCCACTGATGAATGTGGACGACCTCTATGGGACTCTGTATGTGCCAAAGGACGGTACCATGGACCCTGCTGGCACCTGCACCACCCTCACCAGGGCAGCAGTGTCTCGAGGAGCTCAGGTATCCATCACTACCAATTCTGGGTCTTTGCTTTGAACCCACTCCCTTTCCCTCCAAATCCCGAGACCTGGAACAGGCTCCATCCTTGGCCTGGTCTGTGGTCCTGGGCTTGTTGGAACCTCTCAGCCTTGGGGTCCATTCTGTCCAGACATCTGCATTCCCACCCCCTTCACTCAAGGATCCCACTTGGTCACAGGAAATCTCTGGATCCATTCTTACCATTTTGTCTTCATTGACCCCAAACTACACTTGTGGTAGAGAAACTCAAAATGATGACGGGGGATATGCTCACTGGATGTAAGTATTTGATGCACAGCTTGAGGGCTTTGCTTGTACTTCCAGCGTTCATGTGATAGGTAACTAACCTCAGCCCTGGGGAGGGTAGTTAGGAAGATCGCTGGGTTTCCTGTCTGACGTCCTACTGGACACAGTGAGCCCCAGGTTCAGCGAGAGGTCCTGTCCCAAGGGAACAAGGCAGAGGGTAATAGAGGAAGACACCCATGTCCTCTGTCCTCTGACCTCCAAATGTGTCTGCATATCCCACAGTGTGATGAAACACACTGATAAAAAATACCTTGGGTAGCCGGGCGGTGGTGGCGCACGCCTTTAATCCCAGCACTCGGGAGGCAGAGGCAGGCGGATCTCTGTGAGTTCGAGACCAGCCTGGTCTACAGAGCTAGTTCCAGGACAGGCTCCAAAAAAACCACAGAGAAACCCTGTCTCGAAAAAAACCAAAAAAAAAAAAAAAAAAAAAAAAACCTTGGGTGAGGAAAGGGTTGACTGGGCTTACAGCTGGGTTATAGCCTATCATTGAGGAGTAAAGGTGGGAACTCAATAGTCTGTCATTGAGGAGTAAAGGTGGGAACTCAATAGTCTATCATTGAGGAGTAAAGGTGGGAACTCAATAGTCTATCATTGAGGAGTAAAGGTGGGAACTCAATAGTCTGTCATTGAGGAGTAAAGGTGGGAACTCAATAGTCTATCATTGAGGAGTAAAGGTGGGAACTCAATAGTCTGTCATTGAGGAGTAAAGGTGGGAACTCAATAGTCTGTCATTGAGGAGTAAAGGTGGGAACTCAATAGTCTGTCATTGAGGAGTAAAGGTGGGAACTCAAGCCGTTATCCTCATCCTATCCCACCGTCAGGAGCAGAGAAGGATGCGCATACCTGTGTTACCTGCTTACTAGCCCAGCTCATGTGGTCCAGACTTAGCCCAGGGAATGGTTCTGCCTACAGTGGGCTGGGTCAATTGATAATCAACACATTTCTCCACAGACACATTTATAGGCCAGTGTGATCTAGATAATTCCTCAGTTAAGATTCTTCCACGGTGGTTCTAGATTATTTCAAGTTGACAGTTAAAACTAACTAGCATAGTGCATGCACCCATGCACATGCATGCACACCCAGACACCACACATGACATATGTATGCATACCCAGACACCACACATAACACACACATACAACACCACATATAACACATGCACACACAACCAGACACCACACATGACACACACACACACAAAGATAAAGAAGCAAAAAAAAGCAGTAAAAATGTCAGGCAGGACTGTGGGCATTTTGGTGTTTTTCTCTTCAAGTGTTTCCATGAAGGCATAAACAGACACATCATTTTATGACTTAAAACCCATAGTGATGTACAAACGTATTTCCATTTCTCAACTGAATCTTACCTACTGAAAAACAGCCAGTTACTCTCTTACTCCGAATGAGGGCCCTCACCCCTCCTACATCTGCACAAGTTTTCCAACCAAGAAAGGACGTGGGTTCTGCTTTCTTGTGATGTGGCTTCCGTTTCTCTGACCAAATGAGGGAAATAGAATTAGCAAGCATCCCTCACAGAAGCAGCATTCCTGGTCCCATCCAGTAGGTCGGGGATGGAGGTCAGGTCTTCAGAAATCACCACATGGCTTTAGGTGCTGTTTTCCCCCCACCTCAGGTCATCGAAAACTGCCCAGTGACTGGCATCCGCACGCGGGTGGATGACTTTGGAGTGCGGCGGGTGGCAGCCGTGGAGACAGAGCATGGCTCCATTCAGACACCCTGCGTGGTCAACTGTGCAGGTGGGATGGTGCTCCTCAGGGTCTCCCCCAGCTCTGGTCCCACCCCTTTCTTGGCTTGGAAGTCAGGACAGGCAGGAATGCTGAGGAACGTCCTGTGCCCACGCGGGTGGCATCTGAGTCTGTTCCATTCTGTTCCCAGGAGTGTGGGCGAGCATCATAGGGCAGATGGCTGGCGTGAAGGTACCACTGGTGGCAATGCACCATGCCTACGTTGTTACTGAGCGCATTGAGGGCATCCAGGTAATCAGCGGTGCCGGGTTCTCTGCAGTGGGAGGGCGGGTGAGGTCAAGGATTTTCCCTAAAACCTACCTAGCTGGGGTGCAGACAAATGACGCGGTCCTCAGGTTTAGGCACCTCTTCTGTGCAAGGGAGACCTCTGGGTGCTGGCAGACTTACATGAGCTGGCACAGTTGGCACAGTGGATTTGATTGTGTGGCCTATCTTGGATGCCAGGGCCTGGTTTCTCTTTGATATCTCATCTGATAGCCAGGGCTTTGTTCAGAGGACGCTGGTTCCTGGCACTCAGTACCTCTCGGAGGGCCTCTGCTGAGGGAAGCCCAGACCTAGTGCGCCTGCAGGCACCTGGAGTTAATAGCCTCCCACTCTCTCCTCTCTTGGTCTATTCTGCTCTGCTTCCTATGCTGGTGGCTGGTGGTTTTCTGACACCTTGTCACTGACCGTCCTGCTTGCCCCGACCAGTCCTCTGAGCTTGTCTCCCCTCCCCCGCATCACTCCTTCTAAACCCACTGCATCCTCCTCCTCTCCTCTTCCTATCCCCTGTATCCCCATGCATCCATCCTTCTTTTTCCATTCCTTTATCCTTATTGACCATTTCATCTATTTATCTTTCCGGTTATTCCCTTCCCTCTCTCCTTTTTGCTACCCCCACTCTTTATTCTTCCTCAAAGTCTTCTTCCATCTCCCCAGCCATTTACCAATCTACTTATCATCCATCCATCCACCCACCCACTCATTTTTCCATCAGTTCTTTTTTTTAACATTTATTTATTTATTGTGTTTACAGTGTTCTGCCTGCATCTTGCCTGCACACCAGAAGAGAGCATCAGATGGTTGTGAGCCACCATGTGGGTGCTGGGAATTGAACTCGAGATCTCTGGAAGAGCAGTCAGTGCTCTTAACCTCTGAGTCATCTTGCTAACCCCCATCCCTTCTTTAACGCCTTCCATCCATTCCCCCACCCATGCTCCATCCCTCCTTCTCTCCATTCACCTTGCCCTCCCTCTATTCTTCCTTTGTCCATCCACTTGCTAATTCTTCTTTACAATGGGAATCTAATCCTCTCTGCAACCAACACTGACTTCATCTTTCTACTCCAGGAGGTGAAACAAAAACAGAAAGGCCCAGTTTTTGCATGAAGAGTAAAGGGGGATCATGCAGACAAGCAAAGGAGAAACCCCCAAAGAAACTGCAAAGGGTTCTGGAAGGGAACCCTCCAGGGGTTCTAGGGCTCTGAGTAGATCCTGTCCCAATGGACCATACTCAACTGACTTCCCTTAGGTCAATCAAATGTGGCTGGACATGGTATGCTTGATGTCTCTAACCAAGATTGGAGGACCAGCTTGATTTTGGGGGGACTACCTGGAGAGGGAGGAAGCCATACCTCATCGGGGCTTTGAGGGTGATGGAGAAGGTTCATCACAAAGGGCATGGCATTTGGTTTTGACTGACAGTTCAGGGAACTGAGCCATGGGCTGTCGGGTGAGGAGAGTGTGAGAGGCCAGACTGCTCTGGTTTATGGACCAGTGATGAGAGTTTTGGATGCCTGGACACCTCCTTTTCTCCATACTAGAAGCCTCACCCCTGGGGCCTGCCTCCTCCACTCTACATGAGTTTAGCTGCCTTCCTGCCTCCAAGGCGCCAAGCCTGGCTGTTTTACAGTGTGAGTGTAGGAGACAGTATGACAAAAGCCTGGGTCTGGTGGGTTTGTGCCACAAACCCAGGGTGACTCCTCCAAACACACAGTAGGTCCTGATTCACAGAGACACCTACTTTGTACTGTATTAGATGAGCAAGAAAGAATAGCCATGCTGACCCATGAAGCTCAGAACTGTGGGGAGAACCACTCCCCAGGTAGCCACCAGGGGTCACTCTCTGACCATGAAGGGATCCAGAAGAGCGATGAAAAGGCGGGCAGAGGATATGTCATAGACCGAGATTGCAGAGAGGGTAGCAACCTCCTGTGCTCCACCACACCTAGTTGGTGCAGTGCAGGGCATGGAATCCAGGATTTCAGACTTGCTGGCAATCACTGTATCAACTGAGCCACATTATCAACCCTTGGTTTCCTTTCCTTCAGCAGGGGCAATAGTTGTGCATGGGGTTGTGCTGAGACAGAGCAAGCGGTGAAGGGAGCAAGGTCTGGCAGGAGCTCATGGAATAGTTGTGGTGATGATGGTGACAGGGGCCTGGAGTCACCTAGCCAGCTGCTGCCTCAGAGGGACTAGGAAGAGCAGGAGCAATCAGGCCAGCTTTCAAGAGGAAGCAGCAGCAGGGTTTGAAACAGCTGGGGAAGAATAAATTGAGGTCAGAAGTTGGGATAAAAATGGGAGTAGGGCCATACTGCCCACGAAGAGTAGGGTGGACTCCTGTATGTAGAGAGAGGTGGAGTTGTTGGGTGTGTGCTGAGCTGAGCACTTGCTGTATCCTCAGAGTTGTAGGGACCCATGGGGAGAGTCGGTACTGAGGTGGGAACTGTCTGGCTGGGACAGGAACGTGGACGTCCCTGGCCACCAGGGGTCTCCACAATCCTGTGCTATAGTGCTCTGGGCGCGTTAGTGCGGGAGGTGGTCCTGGCAGAGCTAATTGGTGCTATTTTAAAGCAGTATTTGGTGACTAAGAGCATCCCTGAGCTTCCAAAAGTGGTCCTTAACTTGGCCGTTTTGATTACCGTTCACTGCTCACAAATGAACAGGGCCGCTGCAAAGGGTTCCTGTCTCTGCCTGTCTCCTTCCCTGCTCGTCTCCAGTGCGGGAGAAGGTGCCACAGGTCTCCCCAGAGCAGGGCATGAGAACCAGGCCCGCTTGACGCCTGGGGCCTCTCTGCTCTGCCTTCCAGAACATGCCCAATGTCCGAGATCATGATGCTTCTGTCTACCTCCGCCTGCAGGGTGATGCCTTGTCTGTGGGTGGTTACGAGGCCAACCCCATCTTTTGGGAGGAGGTAAGACCCACAAGAGTCCCATGGTAGAGAAACAGAGGTGCTTCTGAGGGCTGGCACTCAGGTACACAGAAGCTACGGTGGCTGCCCACCTCAGCATGAGGCGACGCTAAGACTCCAGTGAAGCTTTCAAAGATCCCAGTGTTTGGTCTGCCAGTAGCAAGGGTACAGGTCTCCCCAGGGCCACAGTGGGGTCTCTGGGCTGGAGGAGAGTTCAGGGTATCACACAGCTGTCTCATCCACACGGCCATAAACGATGATTAGATGGCCATTCTGCACCAAATGCCCCTTTATTTCTGAAAAGTGCCGGGGAGACTAAGATAATAGCCCCTGTCTCAAGATGCCTGGAGGTGGGAAGTCCAACAAAAAGCTAAGAGGTAAGTAATGCAATGTGGGTGGTGCCTGCACCCCAAATATAGTTAGCAGCCTGTGAATCATCCATAGATACTGGGGATGAGGTTGTAGATACAGGTGGATAGGATGGCCTGTTGCCCAGGTTGTGTTGGAGACCTAGGAGCAGCTCCAGCTTACCCCACCCCCTCTTGAGAAAGGGTCTCACTGTATAGCTCTGGCTATTCTGGAACTCACTCTGTAGACCAGGCTGGACTTGAACTCTGAGATTCCGCTGCCTCTGCCTTTCGAGTGCTGGGATTAAAGGTGTGTGCCACCATGACTGTCTTAGCTTGCCCTTCTTAAAAGCAGAAGGGAAGCCAAACACAGAGAAACAGTAGGGAGGGCAGGTGCATGGAGGGTCTTGGGGGTTATGGTAGGTAACTGGGAGCCCTGGGAGTCTCCTGCACGGTTTGAGAGACCAGGTTAGAGGTTAGTGCCCAACTGGAGACCACAGGAACAGTCCAGGGAAGCTAGGTGAGGGTGGAACGAGGAAGGAGGGGGCATGGGAGAGCCCACAGGGGAGTCCTGTCATCGTCTCATGTGACCTGGTGAAGTCAGTCACGTGCCCTACCTGCCTCGGGGCTGGAGCTGTGTCAGAGGTGAACCTGGAATGGATGGGCACTTTTCTCATGGCGGATTGACAGATTTAGTCATGCTGCGTTTGCAGGTATCAGACAAATTTGCCTTTGGCCTCTTTGACCTGGACTGGGATGTGTTCACCCAGCACATCGAAGGTGCCATTAACCGTGTCCCTGTGCTGGAGAAGACGGGGATCAAGTCCACTGTCTGTGGCCCTGGTGAGTGGGGATGCTAAGGCCGGAACAGAGGCATCCTTGAGTCCCTCTGGACGACTGCCTTCCTGAGGGTGACCTGCCTCCTGTTACCTGAACTTAGCTTTTCTTTATTTCGTCTCTGGGAGAAAACCCAAGCTAGCAAGGGCAGCAATGTATCCCTGGGCAGGCAGCCCATGAGGCCCCTGAGCCCAGCACTGAGACTCTAGACCCCTTTCATCCCCAGATCACGGGGTTTTCATCTGTAAAATGGGAATATGGTACCCGACGTGGCATTGTGTGAGGCAGAGTGAGCACAGGAAGACGGACCGTCTCTAGCAGTGATCACCTGGTGGGGCACCCAGCTTTGCACCCACCCCAATTCTCAATTCCCTGGTTAAGGTCCCCAACCACTGGCCTCACCCCTTGATTGTGGGTAGCCAGAATGCTGTAGGGTTAGAGATGAGCTGGGCATGGAGTGATTCCTGGCCAGGGGTTCCGAAGCGCCTGTCTCCTCTCTGTTCTCCAGGAGACTAAGAAGAGTGAGTTTAGCTCCCAGGCCCTCTTCCTGTAGGTTATCTACAGAGTAGCCACTGTTCACAGGGCACCCCAGGCTCTGCCCCAGATTGAGGGTGCAGGGCTCCTAGCAGGGGATCCTAGGAAAGAGGCCAGGCTGGAAAGTAGGTTCATGTTGATCGACTCTGATAGTGTGAGATTCAGGCAGCTGCGTCTTGGAGATAAGTGTGGAACAGGCGAGCAGCCCCACACACCTAGGGCTTGCGTACTCACTCTGGCCAAAGTCCACCCTTTTCTTGGGTGAGGATTGCCAACCTGGCAGGGGAGACAGGCTGGGCTGCGGAGGGGAAGGAGCCTCTCTTAGTTACTTTTCTCGTTATTGTGGCAAAATATCCTGACAAGAGAAAGGGCTTCCTTTTGGCTCGCAGTTCAAGGGCACAGCCCATCACGGCAGAGAAGTCCTGGATGGGGAGCTTGGATCAGATGGTCACATTGCATCTGCAGTCAGGAAGCAGAGAGATGAATGCCGGGGCTCAGGCTAGGACAGAGCCTAGGAAATGGTGTCGCCCACTTCCAGCATGGGTCTTCCTGCCTTAGTTAGCCTAAGTCTGCTCCCAGCATGCCTCAAGGCTGACCTAATCTAGATGATTCTACGCAGTTGAGAGGCTAACCTCCTGGATGATTCTCGATCCTGCAAGTTGAAGGTCAGCATTGGCCATCAGAGCCAGAGAGTGCTGGGTTGAGATAAAAACCACACACGGCAGGGTGGAACCGTGGTCTCGGCAGAATCTCAGGGTGTGTTTCTTGCTTTCTACAGGGCAAACGGTCCTCCAGTTCAGGTTCCTTGAGAGTCAAGCTCAGAAAGATGCAGGATAGCCCAAAAGGAGACTGTCTTCAGTTCCACAGACTGAGTAGTAGGCTGGGAGCCTCTGGTTACCAAAGTGTGTGTCCTGGGAGGTAGAAACAGAACACCAGTCAGCAGAGGTGACATGGGACTGAGAAGTCACAGACTGGGGCCAAGCCAGTCACTGACAATGAAGCCTTATGGATGGAAGGGGACATCAGGGAGCCAGGAGGCTAAGGGTCTTCCATGGTACAGGAGAGATGGAGGGTGCTCTAGCCCTCTGTGGAGGCTGGCTCTCACTGTCTGGGCATGCTTGGTGGCTACAAAGCAGCCGACTCAATCTGTGTGCATATGTGTGGCTGACGAGGAAGGCTGTGGCACCGGGTGCAGTCCCAGGGAGGCCAGATGGAGTCAGCTGCTAGCCTCTGTGAGCAGACCGAGAGCACGCCTGATCTGGGACGTGGGTGAGGGCTGTGACTCACGTCCCTGCTCAGCCAGAGTTGAACTGATGGTGAGAAACACAGGAAGACTCCCAAGGGCACGAATGTCCCCAGCGGCTCTTTTTGTCTAATTAGCCTGGAAGCTGTCACTCCCCATGGGGCCCTATTTTGGGGAAAGTATCCTTGGGAAGATGGCTTGGGTCTGGTCTCTTAGCAGCGGGGGTAGGTTTGGGGATAGGGGTTGGGGGTGGATAGCTTTTCTCCTTGCCAGACAGCTCAGAGGTTTGGGCCTCCAGAATTTAGAGATGTCCCAACCTCAGACTTTGGCTAGGGGAAGACAGAGCTCATAGACCTAGTAGGCTGGCTGAGAGCTCAGAGCCAAGGTGGGGTGGCAAATTCAAGTCCTTCTATTCACGCTGCTAGGAGCTCCAGTGTCCTGAAGTTTCTCAGTCTTGCTTATGTTCAAAAATCTAAGGGACCCTGTACTCTACACATGCCTCCTTACCTAAGTTCCATCCCCAGCTCCGACAAATCTGCTTGAGACCCCTCTTATCTTTTTAGACCTGGACATGGCTCCTGTCACCTTCTCCAGCCTCTCTGGTCCTACCCAGATGACTGCCCCCACCCTCACGCATACAGTCTAGCCTCACACAGGACCATGGAGAGTCACCTGAGCTCCATCCCAGGCCTTCTTCCCCTCTGCGAGGCCTTCTAGTAGAAGGGTAAAAGGCAGTTGGCCCTGCAGGCCAAATTCTTCCCCTTCCCTGCTGGTTCTCCAGTGTAGCATCACCGTGAGCTTCACCATACTAGGCTCCTCCAGGTCTGCCAGCTTCGAGCCCTCCCTCAGGATACTCATTCCAATGCCAAGTCCCTCTGAGCACACAGGGCTACTGTGGAACCATGAGAAAATGCTGAGCTCCTATTTGGCCAGTGCGTGTGGTGTGGCGGATCAGGAGACCCTCTGTTTCGGCCTCTCACAGCCTGTTTCAGGACTGTTTCTTAATACAATATCTGGCTTTGGCCTTACACGTTTTGGCACTGATATCGGGGATGGGCCTTCCTGTGGGACAAGTGGGGGTGGTCCTTTCTAAGGGACAAGTGCTTGGTCGCTTGGCCCTGTCTCCTCTGCCATTGCCCTCTGATGTGCCAGCAGCTTCTTACTGTTTGAAAGCTTCCTCTTGTTCCCCAGTCAGTTGCCCCTCAGCTCAGACACTGTGCCCATCATCAGGTTGGTCTCTAATCACCCTTTGGGGAGAGGATGGGCATGTAACTTCTCTACCTGGGATTGGATGGATCCGGGTAGTTTTGCTGAGCTACTGATGCACAACAGTCCCCAGCCAGACATTTTCCTCTCCTGTGATAAAACACTGGGCAGTAATGGTTCGTGCCATGCAAGACTACCGGGAGCATTGAGGTTACTTTGGGGGCACCTTCTATGAGACACCTTCATTTTTGCTTATTTGGCTGTTTGGATTCTGTCTTCTTTGCTGTCCGACCAGTTCTGCTGGGTAGATTGAGTTCTGTTCTGTCTTGACTGTTGTTTGTCTGTCTTGACAAATGTTTGTATGATAACCCAGCCCTATGGAGTCAGTACTGGAACCCTGATTGATCATAGAGGAAACTGTCACAGAGAGGCAGAATGACTTGCCTGAGGAGTCAAGCAGGAATGAATCCGTCACTGTGGCTGCAATGTCCCCTGATCTCCGAGGCACCCTGACTGTAAAGAAAATATGATCACTAATTAAGAGCACACATTGAGAACCTGGCTAACCTCTATGCTGAGCCTGAGTCCATGGCCTATAGCAAGGCTGGTCCTTGCCCTCAATATCCAGCAGGCAACGACACAGGAAGATGGTGGCTCAGTGAGGGGCGTTGCAGCACTGTGCTGGTCAAAGAAGGCCCCTTGTTGGTGGAGCAATGACGATGTTCTTGAGATGAATCTGGGCCCATGGGGCAGAGCTGATAGGACCCAGGGGAAATGCTTAGGGGAACAAGGACAGGAGCAACCAGGGAGGCTTCCTGGAGGAAACAGTATTGTCTTGGATCATAAGGATAAAGGATTTCAACAAAAGAGGTATCCAAGAACCACTTTCCCATCCCTGACGTCCTAGGATACCCTACCCCAAGGGCCTGAGGTCTGAAGGAGTCTGAGGCCTTCCTTCTTTTCAGAATCCTTCACGCCCGACCATAAGCCCCTGATGGGGGAGGCTCCTGAGCTCCGTGGATTCTTCCTTGGCTGTGGTTTCAACAGTGCAGGTGAGGGGGCACCTGATAGGTGGTGTGGAGATGGGGAGGCCTGTGGTGCAGGGTTCAGTCCTGCTGAAAGGCCTGCCACCCTCTACACCCAGGTGTGAGAATGGGACGGGGGGCTTCCATGGAGATGGGTGTGTAAAGTTGGGTGTGGAGGGTGTGCGGAGAAGACTAGCCCTGCATTCCCACCTCGCCAGGCATGATGCTGGGTGGTGGCTGTGGGCACGAGCTGGCCAATTGGATTGTCCACGGGCGCCCGGAGAAGGACATGTACAGCTATGACATCAGGCAAGTGTGGTGGCTGGAGCTAGAGAGAAGGCAGTGGGGGAAAGAGATGAGCACTATTTTAGCAAGGAACCTTTCTTGAAATCCAGATGATCTCTTGGAAGTGGGGCAACAAGGGTGGGAGGAAGAAGGCAATGGTTGGTGGGAGGTGTCAGGAGGAGCACCTAGGTTTGGCAGACCACAGCCTCTGCAGAGTCCAGGTTCTCTTGGCCTAGGTCCTGCCTGAGCCACTGTCCTCATCAGCAGAATCCCATCGTCCTACTGCACAGATGGGGAGACTGAGGCTAGGGAAAAGAGCCCAGCTGGGACCATTGTTAGGACCAGGAGCTGGGCTCCTTGTCTGGTGGCTAGACATGAGTCGGTCTCAATCAACACTGAGCAGGCTCTGCCCCATGATGCAGGGCAGTCAGCATGGACAGGCTGGTGTGGGTACAGAGAGTGACTTGAGTCTATGGGGAAGTTCTGGGTACTGAGCCATGTAACTTGGGTCAAATGCTGATGACAGGAGCCTGAAGGCATCCTAGCGCTCCACAGCCTGCTACAAAGGTTCCCAGGCAAGGAGCAGGAAACTCCTTAGTCCTGTCTGGCCCAGGCTCCATATCCCACCCTTAGAATAGCCACATTGACCTGTGCAGTGCGGCCCATTACTGGGGACATATCAGGCCCTGCAGGGGCAGCACAGGGACTGAGGAGCCATTAAAGAAGCTGCTTCTCGGTGTGTTCTGTCTGCAGTCAGTGTGTGTTCCTAGCCAATAGTCTCCAGGAGAGATCCAGTTGCCCTGCTGGCCTGACATGGGGACAGAGTTGGGTGGAGGGGCTGTTGGCTCAGTGCCGGATGTCCCACAGCCCTGCCAGCTTGCCTCCTCTTGGCTGGATGAGAACATTGCATCCATGGGGGAGGTGGCGTCTGCCATCACGAAGACAGATGGCCAACTCTGAGAACCCCAGAGTGCCACCCCCTACCCGGCTTCTGGTGCTGTGAGGTCTGCTCTATCCCCTCAGAGACTCTGTAGCCACGCCTATGTTTTCCTATCAGAGAAGAATGTTCTAGAAATGGTACAGCTGCAAGGGGCCTCAGGGAAGGGCCTGTTCATACTCCTCCTATTGCAAATAGAGCGGGGCAGCCTGACCTCCTTCAGCTGTGTGGTCAGAGCCACAGAACCATCCTCAGTGTCCCCCTTCCAGTGTCATCAGGGCTCCATTCAACCTGGACCAGATTAGCCGGGGTCAGCTGTACCTTTGCGGACACCTGAGTACCCACTGTGGACTCCAGGCCTGTGAGTGTGCATGTGTTTGTGTGTGTGTATGTGAAAGAGACAGACAGAGACAGAGACAAAGAGGCAGACACAGAGAGACAGACACACAGAGAGAGACACACAGAGACAGACAGATGCAGAGGAAGACAGACACAGAAAGAATCACCGGGCAGGGGCTGCGCAAACCAGAGCCTCTCTTCTGTGTCCATTTCCCCCTTATGGGTCACCTGTTTATAAGTAGATCAAGGACAGGATGCACGCCTTCACCTTCATCTATAAGGAGGTACCCTCAGTAGGGGACATGTGTGGGTAGGGCAGCCAGTCACTGGGTCCTGGGCATGTCTAGACCCCAGCTGCAAAGGATGGTCCCAGGGCTTTCTCATCACTAGGGGCCTCCAGACAACAGCAGATACGTCTCTCACAGCCGAACAGATAGGTCTCAGTTGCCCACCCAACACCCCCAACTGTGTGGCCCTGGGCTAGTCCTTCCTCTTCTCTGAGCCTTGATTTCTGGATCTGTGAAATGGGAAGATGGACCACCCACCACCCCTGGCTATCTTGGGCCATATGTATGGTTGCTTTACCCAACTTGGCAGAAATCTACTGTGTACTGGCCTCCTCATGACACCCTTAGCTGGGTTAGCTGTGAGCGGAGTGGTTCATGACCAGGTGAAGAGGCTAACCCAGGCCCAGACTGCAGGCTGGATCCCTGACAGGTTGTCCGCAAACAGTGATCCATCTCCTTCATTGGCGGCAGGCGTTTCCATCACTCGCTTACGGACCACTCCCGTTGGATCCGTGAGCGCAGCCATGAATCCTATGCCAAGAACTACTCAGTTGTCTTCCCCCATGATGAGCCACTGGCAGGACGCAACATGAGGAAAGATCCCCTGCACGAGGTATACCAGATATACGCAAGTTAAGGCTCCTGGAGGGCCTTGGGATGTTAGGGTAACAGACACATGTGGGGTACTCTATTGTAGGCCTGTGTTCCATGAATTCTGTATAGGGTGCTGTGCCAGGGTTGGAGTGGGGGAGCCTAGCTCCTGCAGGGGCTTTAGACCAAGTGGAGAGGCAGATGTCCTGAAAACCAGACTCAGGGGTGAGGGAGATAGCTCAGTTGGTAAAGTATTTGCATGCAAGCACGAAGGAAGACCTGCGTTCAATTCCCAGAAGCTACATATAAAAAAACTGGGCATGGTGGTCCATGTTTATGATCCCAGTACTGGGGAAGCAGATGCAGGAGGCTCCCTGGCCTGCTTAGCCTAGTCAGTGAGCTTCAGGCTCAATGAGAAATCTTGTCTCATAAAACAAGGTGGATGGCACCTGAGGAATAACTTCCAAGGTTGTCTTCTGTCCTCTACACACACACACACACACACACACACACACACACACACACACACAGGAGTCTGTCCCATGCTGCAGCAGGCAGGTGGGGTCTGGGTGGTAGAGGGCATGGTAAGTATGTCCAGGTACATGTCAGAGGAACAGCCAGGCTGTGCGTGAGAAGAGACAGACTTCTCATCACAGTCTTCTTGGGATACAGTCTCTGTATCCTGGGAGACTGAAGACCAAGTTGCCCCTGAGCTTGTTCCTGACCAAGGCTGAGGACAACCACTGTCTTGCTATGTCCTCCCAGAGTAGAGAGCATCCTGGGAACTCTTCTTCTTGGAAGGTCACCAGCCCTCTGGGATCGGGATTTACTGTGTGACCTTATTCAGCCCTAATGCTTTCTCCATAGGCTCTGTCTCTAGACTGTCATGCAGTGGTTTGGGCTTCAGCATATGTCCTGATTGGTGGGGATTGGGGGACACAACTCATAGCAGGTCATTCTCTAGATGAGGGATTATTGTGGTGAGGTGAAGGTGCTGAGGGGATTCTGGGGGAAGAGCTGGGCACCCTGCTTCCCTTAGCATTCTTGGGTCTGGGTGGTGGGTGCCCCGGTGTCTGGCCTTATGTGATGGGCCCTCTCTGTCTCCATCCAGGAACTGCTTGGACAAGGCTGTGTGTTTCAAGAACGACATGGCTGGGAACGGCCGGGATGGTTCAGCACCCAAGAAACAGCTCCGGTGAGTGACGATGCCTGGGCACTGGTCTGTGTGACCCTGGGCCTCTCATACCCATCCTCATCCCAGCATCCTCCCAGCCACCCGAGTTAAGCCAATCCAGTGTGCCTCAGGCTGTGGTGACAGGTCAGCTGTCCACACTCAGGAAACCGAGTACCAATCTGAGAAAGAGTTCTCGGCATCCCAGTGGTGAGGCATCCGCAAAGGCTTGGCTCTCAGTTTGCTTGCAGTGACCAGGCTTCCCGGATCCAGTGGGCAAGCACTGGGTACCAGCACAGACCCACAGTGTGGACAGAATGGCAGATTCCTGGTTCTAGGAGGAAAGCAGCCCCGTTTTACGCACCCTTCAGAATGTATATTTGGCAACACCAGCTGCTCGTTGCTGTCAGTGGGAGGAATTGTGCCTCTGTGTGTTAGTTTACCCACTGAACGGTCCCATATGTTGGCTAGGAACAGCCCCTGGGAGTAGGCCACAGAGGCTTTGAGACCCACATCTAGGTGTGTGCAAACCATGTGATGTTTTCCTTTCCCTCTCTTTCTTCTGCGCCAGCAGTCAGGGCTGAGGGTCCCTCAGTATTGCTGCTGGAGGGCAGCAAGAGGCAGGACTGAGGCAGCTGGCTTGGGTGGCTGTCTTAGGTGAGGATGTAGCAATGTAGTAGGGAAGGCATGGTGGTAGGAACACAGGGCGGTCGGCTACATTGTATCTTCAGTCAGGAAGCAGAGAGCAGAAAGCAAGTAAGGCTGAGCTACAAAGTCTCAGCCCCCTCTTCTCCCTTGACCCAATTACTTCAACAAGGCTCCACCTCCTAGACAGTCCACAGCCTCTGGAACAGCACCCCCAGATGAGGACCAAGTGCTAAACCCAGGAGCCCACCGGGGACATTTTACCTTCAGGCCGCAACATTTTACCTTCAAGCCACAACAAGGAGGGAAGAGGAAGGGAGAGTGAGAGATGGCCTCACTTTTCTGTAACAGGTCCTTGACTATGACTACTACGGAGCCTACGGAAAGCAGGCGCACGGGAACTACGCCTACAGCAGGCTGCTGGGGGATGAGTACACTTTCGACTTCCCACCCCACCACCACGTGGTAAGCAGCTTGAGCTGAGTCTAGCCCAGTCCCCCGCTGCTTTTTGTCCCTCATGTAGAATCCACTGCTCAGCTGCCCGAGGGGCCCTTGGCTTTCCGGGTGGGGGGCTCCAGGCTCGCCTCTTTCTTGCTACTACAGTTTTGTGCAAACCATGTAATGTTTTCCTTTCCCTCTCTCTCTTCTGCACCGGCAGTCAGGGCTGAGAGCCCTTCAGTATTGCTGCTGGAGGGCAGCAAGGGGCAGGATTGAGCCAGTTGGCCTGGGTGGGCTGTCTTAGTTGAGGTTTCTATAGCTGTGATAAAACACAATGATCAAAAGCAGCCTGCGGAGGAAACGGTTTGTTTCAGCTTATAGCTTGCAGTCCATCATGAAGGACAAAAACTTGAGGCAGGAACCTGGGGGCAGGAACTGAAGCAGAGACCACGGAGGAGTGAAACTTACTGGTTCCCTCCTCACATCTTCTATGGTCCGCTTCTCTTACAGTTCAGGATCACCTGCCCAGGGCGACACAGCCCTCAGTGAGCTAGGCTTATCTACGTCAGTTGTCAATCAAGAAAATGCCCTACAGATTTTCCTATACGCAATCTGAATGGAGGTGTTGTATCAGCTAAGGTTCCTCTTCCCACATAATTCTAGCTTGTGTTGAGCTGACAAACAAACCATGAGCTTGAGATAAGACTGTACCCTCTCTTCGTCCTCTGGGCCTGAGGCTGTGCAGATCCATGAGGGATGGGGCTTCCTCTTCTTGGGTACCACAGAGGCTTCCAACCTCCACTTACAATGGAGTGGGTCTAGAACAAAGTGGGCTTGTTGGCCCTGTGCCCAAGGCCACTGGATGGCGCCTCCAAATAAAGCAGAAGAGGCCAGAAGAGGCTGCAACATTAGAGTTGTTCACGCACTCAAAGGTGGGTAGGTGAGACTCTGCGGGCAGCTTGTGGTCCCTCCCCAATGTGCCTGTCTCTCCACCGTATGAGGGATGAGGTGCTGAGTCTCGGGCCAGGTATTCCTGCAGCAGCCTGTATCCCACAGGCAGCTCACACAGAATGAGCAGTGATGATAGCCACACCACTCCTAGCTCTTCTAAGAAGTATAGCTGTCTCTGGCCTTGTCGCTATGCCTGAGGCACCTGCGATGTCCCTTGTGTGTCTGAGGTAGGTACAGAGCTAAGCCCTCAGCCTGGGCCCTAGACTATGGGCAGAACAACAGGAAGGCATCATGGCATCCAGGGTAGGACTTGACAGGCAGGGACTGCCATCACTCGGCCTTACAGTCAATGTCAGTGGTATCTGTGCCTCCCCAAACTCTTGAACCAGAGCTCTTGTTTTCATGGCATAGTGTGGCCAGTCCTGAAGACAAGGGCTCATTTGTTCCCGGTGTTTTCCCTAACGCTTGTTTGAGAAGGAAATTACTAAGGCAGGTCAGGGCTTTCTGGGGTGGTAGCCGGAGTCAGGAGCTCTGTAAAATGCGACAGTCGCAGGGCCGGATTGGTGCCCAGTCCATACAGCCTCCTCAAGGGAGAGCCTGTCTGCGTCTGGCACCTCAGCACCTGCAGCTTCTACAGCCTGTGGGACTCCTGGCCCTGGAGGGTGTGGAAGCTCGGGGGAGATGCCAGTTTGGCTTAGCAGCTCCATCCAGCCTCCGCAAATGCACCAGAGACGGTCCCTGAGCATGAGACACACACTTATTCTCATTGGCAGCTTCCCCAGCCAGGCAGACAGCGAGTGTCAGCCCAGGAAGCTGTTTGGGTTTGGGTCGGCAGCTCACACAGTGCCAGCGAAGGCACCTCAAAGCCTGGCCGACAACAAGTGGTCCTTAATGATGTCTGGAGGGAGGCAGAGGAGCCAAGGCCTCAGGAGGTAGTGTCGGTATGCCAACCTGCTGGCTGAAGGCTAAGCCCGGTCTGATGCTTGCCCGGAAGCCTACTACTACAAGGTCTAAAAGGCCGATTGCTCAGCTCTGGGGGTGGCATCGGAGACCTCCACTACTGCCCTTATGATGAGGGCCTTTTTATGGCCAGACTGGCAATGTTTCTGTGACTTTTCCACTGTGCTGCTCTGGACTCCAGAGCCCTAGGGATACCGAGAGTTGGTGGCAGTCATCTTACTGGGTGAGCAGTTGTGTGGATCAGCTTCCGGAGACTCACGTTGGCTGTCCAGCCCGTGGCAGCGGCTCCCACCATCATTCTACCCTCAGTAATGAAAGTAAGGTTGGCGCAGCTGATCAGTGGCCAGGAGGAGGCTTTTCATTGTTAACACCTTTATCGAGACGCAATTCCCACGGCACACACTCCATCCATTGAAAACTTTCCATTCCCCATGCCTCGGCGAGTTCTTGGGCTTTATCGCTCCACTCAGGAAACCCCACAGCTGCCAGGAGTCACTCCCATTCCCTACTCTGTTCCCCCCACACGATCAGTGAGGGACCCTGACTCGAGAAAAAGATGGAATCTGTTAAGATCAGGACACCCAATGTCCTGTGGCCCCTGCAGCCGTATATTGGCATGCACAGTCCATGCACATAAGCATGCACCACACATACATACGAAGCCTAAAATAAATACATATCCTGGACACAAGTCCCTGATTTGATGTATAATATATAAGTCTCTTCCATTCCCTTTTCACTGGCATTATGGAATCATTGGCAAAACAAACTCTAATCCTTTTGTATAAATGCCTGAAGTTTTGATGATGTCCAATTCATATCTCTTACCCTGTATTACTGGTGTCTTCAACGTCTTGTCTAAGAGACTGGCTGGGGCGCAAACTCATACTTCCATGTTTTCTATGAAGGGTTTGTCACTTTAGCCCTTGTGTCTACAGCCTGTGTTTGTCTGGAGACTTGTGTGTGGTATGAGGAAGTGTTCAGGCTTCTTTCTTTTGCTGTGAGTATCTAATTGCTGAGACCCCGTGGAGTTCTCCTGGGGCCCTTGTTGAAAACCAGTCTCCATTAACGTGAGGGTGATTTCCAGATTCTGGCTCTACCCCGTTAGTCCACGTCTCCATCACTAGCGCAACCCAACACTACTTTGTCTACCGTAGCTTTCCTCCCCCCAGCAAGTGTTGGATATTTTGTTGGCTGTAGCTCCACCCCATACCAGCAAGTGTTGGAATCAGGAAGTGCGAACACATTGATTCTTCTTTTTCAAGATTGTTTAGGATCCTCTGGCCCCTTGGAATTCCATGTGGATTTTAGGGTGAGCTTGTGGCCTTTGCGAATGATCCAGCTGAGGTTGTGATAGGGACCAAGTCAGATCTATAGATCAGCTTGAGTGTGTGGTCACCTTACCGACAGCATATCTTCTGCCTTGTGAACTTTGGTGTCTTTCCATTGGTCTTGGTCATTATTTTTCCTCAAAAACATTTCATCAGGGTCTGAGGAGATCCCCAGGCTGGACAGAAAAAGCCAGGGATTGCTGGGCGGCGGTGGCGCACACCTTTAATCCCAGCACTTGGGAGGCAGAAACAGGTGGATCTCTACAAGTTCGAGGCCACCCTGATCTACAGAGCAAGTTCCAGGACAGTCAGGGCTACACAAAGAAACCTTGTTTGAAAAACCAAAACAAAAACCAACCAAGCAAACAAAAATACCCAAAGACAACCACAGAAAAACCTAGGCAAGCCAGTCAAGCAAATCAGTGAGCTTCAGGGTCAGTGAGAGACCCTGCTTCAAAGGCAACACAGAGAGCAATTGAGGAGGACACCAGATATCAACCCATGATCTCCGTACACACTTGCTCATGTGTCTACACACATATATTTTAACTTTTTATAAGAAGAACTTTGCATTTCTATTGTCAAACTTACTTCTAGATATTTTTATGGCTTTGGGGGCTATGAAAATGGAGTTGTTTTCTTGGTTTAGATTGCTCTGTGCTTATGCCCAGAAATGGAGTAGGCTTTATATATTGACTGTCTTTCCTTCTGCTTGTTGTCCATTTAGCTAACATTCTCTCTAGTTTCTCAGAGAGAAAGGCAGGGTCACTAGCTTAAACCTCTGGTCTTCCTGCTTCTACCTTCCCAGTGCTGGAATGACAGGCCTGTGTCACCATGCCTGACTTGTATGCCAATTCTTTTGAATGACAGAGCCTGTTTATGACTCGGTGCCCAATGTCCCCTGTGTGCTCCCCTCTTAGAGAAGAATGTATAATGGTGGGTTCCCGAGTTCGGATGACTTGAGAGGCTGAGGGGGGCAGGAGTTGGGGGGCTCTGGGCATGTGTATCAGGAAAGGTCCAGTCCCATGTCTCCAAGGCCTGCACCCCGAAAAGTCTTCCTCCACTGGGCCTTTCAGATCCGGGAGGAATGTCTGGCCTGCCGACGGGCTGCTGCTGTGTTCAACATGTCTTACTTTGGGAAGTTCTACCTGCTGGGGGTGGACGCCAGGAAGGCCGCTGACTGGCTCTTCTCAGCAGATGTCAACCGACCCCCAGGTACCGGGTCCAGGGTGGGCAAGATCCATTCCTCTCCCACTTCGGTTTCAGATGGAACACTCCATGGGCATAGCCTTGGGCACAGACAGGGAACCTATCGTTCTTCTCCTGGGTCTGACCAGTCTGTTATCTGGGCTTCTATGTCCTGTCACCAATCCTCAACCCATGGTCTTCCTCCTCCTCCATCTCTCCCCTCAATGTTTCTTCTTTCCCCTTTCTGGATCCCGTCTTTCTTTGCTAGGATACATGGTCATAGTACTCAGCGGTATCTCCTGGCCCTTGAGCCCAGTCACGTCTCCCCACCACTGGGGTGCTTTCCCTCTGTGGACTTGCCAGAATTAAAAATCCATAATGCTTAGTTACATTTTGATCGCGAGTAAATAATGAACCATTTTTGTTATGTTGTATCCCATGAGATATTTGGGATAAGCATCTTTTTGTCACCCACCTACCACCGTCTTACTCATCCACCCACCCATCCTCATCTTTTATTCCTTTCCCATAGCCGTTGTAACAAGTGGCACAAGCTGGGTGGTTTAGAATAAGAGATGGATTGTGTCCTGGTCCTGCAAGCCAGAGGCCAGAATCAGGGTGCTGGCTAAGCCCATTTGCTCCACTATTACGAGTGGGCTCTCTCTTGCCTCTCCAACTTGGTGGAGGTCGGGAGCACTGGCCTTGCTTGGGTTGCAACCTCTTCGCCCATCTCTGCTTCTGATGTTGCATGTTGGGTCCCTCATCTTTTCTGTGTGTGTGTGTGTGTGTGTTCATATGTATGCATGTGCATGTGGAGGTCAGAGCACATTCTTGGGTGTCATTTCTCAGGAACCATCCACCTTATTATTTTGGAGACAGGGTTTCTCACTGACCTGAAGCTCACCAAGTAGGCTAGGCTGGCAAGCCATGGAGTCCCAGGGATCTCTGCCTCTCCAGCATCACGTTTGACATGGGTCCCATGGATTGAACACACTGAGTCGACTCCCCAGGCCTTAACTTTCTCCTTTCTGTAAACAATCCTTCTGGATGGGAGTCTGTCTGAATGGCTGTCCCTCACACAGCATTATGAAGACCTTACCTCTAAGCAGGCCTCACCTGCAAACCCTTGGTGTTAAAACCCTAATATGTCTATTTGTGGGGTATGATTCAACCTAAGACATCCGTGTGCAGCCGGTCAGCGGCCATCAGCCCCTTGTGCAGCTGGCCTTGCTCCTGCAGACCTGCCAATGGCTCCACCCTCCTGCTCAGCCCCTACTACCTCCAGTTGTCTTTCAGCCCTTTCTACCACCCTGTTCTCTGTCTATCCACTGTCCAGGGCGCCCACCCTTCCACCCAGCCCACTCACCTCACTCGTTTCTCCATCTGCCCATTGTTCACATACACGACCACTTACACCACAGATACTGATTCAAGCATGCTGCTGAGGGTGATGAGGGTAGGGATGAGAGAGGAGTCAGGTAAGCATTTTCGAAGAACACCCCTCCCCAGGTGGCAACCATGGGTGACCTCATCAATAGTCTGATTGGTTGGAATAGAGTTACATGTCTTATGAGGAAGACCTGCCATGGGGTCCTCTAGGCCCTGAGGAAGAGCAGGCTTTGTGGAACTCACACCTCGGTCCTTGTTGCCAGGCTCAACTGTGTACACTTGTATGCTGAACCACCAGGGAGGCACGGAGAGCGACCTGACCGTCAGTCGCCTGGCTCCTGGCACCCAGGCCAGTCCCCTGGCCCCTGCCTTTGAAGGTAAGGCTGCCGTGAGAAGCCTTGGCATGGATGTGACCTGATCAGGGGACTGGCAGTCATTGGTAGCCGGAAGGCCAAGGAGCGTTGTCCAGGATGACTATATAATCACCTGTCATGTCCACTTGTGGTCAGGACCTGGAGATTAGCTGTCTCATTTCAGGCTAAATGCTGGCTGTGTCCAGGCAGCCGTGTTGCTGCTCTGAGCACTCTGTAATTATGTCTTTGAACCTGCTGGTGCTGTGGCATGTTGGAGCGGCCTTAGTGTGGCTGACTCAGCCCAGCTGTCCAGCATCAGCCCAGAGGAAGGGCACACCTCTCACTCAGAGCTCACCCTCTTTCTCCCCTGACATCTGGGCTGGTCTCCGTTCTTCAGCCACTGCCACCTTCAGGCCCGGGCTGGTCCTGGTCCTGTAATACTTGGCTCAGCACCCAGCCATTATTGACACCTGGGTGACCTCTGTGTCCCTCCGCTTCTCCTTGCACACACCTGATGACAAGCCGATCAGCACTTTAGTCCTGCTTGCACAGTTTTTGTTGTTACATCTAGACAAATGACCTCCCGTCACCTGAGTCTTGGAGCCTACCTGTCACTTTCCACAGGGGCAGCTCTGCCCCCCCTCCTGTGGCCTATGCCCACCAGGAGAAGAGAGGGAACAAAGTGGGTGTGGCTTTTCTCCAAGAAGCCATTGATGCTTCATAGGAGTAGCTTATATACTTCATGGGGGGGGGTAGAAACCAACTGTGACTCTCTGGGCTGCCATCCACGAGAGCAGCAATGGGTAGTATTGGCCCATATGGACCCTGGCTACTTCCTATCTCTTTCCCCTGTTCCTGAAGCCTCCTGGGGCTAAGCCCCAGTCTGGGCATTGGTAGAGAGGGAGGGGAGGATACTCACTAAGGAGTCAGTTCCCTTATCTATGTGTGATACAGTCAACAGTTCTGATCTTTTTGTACTGTGGTGGTGCTGGGGGGGAGGGGGTGAACCCAACCTGCATCCTCACCACTATTTTCTGTAATTTTAATTTTTTTTTAAAGATTTATTTACTTATTAAGTATACAACATTCTGCCTCCATGTATGCCCACATGCCAGAAGAGGGCACCACATGTGAGCCACCATGTGGTTGCTGGGAATTGAACTCAGGACCTCTGGAAGAGCAGCCAGTGCTCTTAACCACTGAGCCATCTCTCCAGCCCTGTAATTTTAAAATTTTGAGACCTTAACTTTCTGAGCTTCAGTTTCCCTATTTGTGAAATGGGGACAGGAGAACCCACTTCCTCCAGCTGCTACTGAACTGAATAAGAGCTAAGAGGATCTAGATTAGACGAAGCCTCCCAAGCTCCAGTTCCCCCATCTTGGCAATAACGACCTTGCTGGAAGCTATCAAGAAAGTGCTTTGTGGGGGGCTGGAGAGATGGCTCAGCGGTTAAGAGCATTGCCTGCTCTTCCAAAGGTCCTGAGTTCAATTCCCAGCAACCACATGGTGGCTCACAACCATCTGTAATGAGGTCTGGTGCCCTCTTCTGGCCTTCAGGCATACACACAGAAAGAATATTGTATACATAATAAATAAATAAATATTTAAAAAAAAAAAAAAAAGAAAGTGCTTTGTGTTGTATTCTCTTGTACCTCCTACCCTGTGCACAGTTCCTGGGGTTGAGTGCTTGGGGGAGGCCTGCACCCAGGGGACATGGTCAGATGATCCAGTGAGCCCCATGCTCTGACGGTCGTGTATCCCAGGACACCACAAATTAGTAGAGAAGTGTCTCCTGCACTGATATAGGTCCTGGGCTGCATACACAATTGCATTATGTGTATATTTAATAAGCACGTTAATTATGCATGTGACTCAGAGCTCCAGGGTGTCAAGAGAATGTGGCAATTTACATGTGATCAAGGCTGTGTACTAAGCAGCTGTCAGTCTCGGAAGCAATTTTAAATTATCTTTATTCATCTTTCTTAATATTATAAAAGGTGTACTTGCTTGAAAGAAACACACCGACATAATGAAAATGGCATGTGAGATCTGCCACCCACAATGCTCGCCCCACACCCAGAAGTGGTGGAGAGGTGTCTGGGTGAGACCCTACCTCTTGGCTCATGCGGGTCTGCCTTTCACCATGTCCCAGGCCCTGCGTTGTTTCTGTAGGGCGACTGAGTGGAGATGGCTGCCCAGGGCAAACAGGCTCATTCCTCTCAAGCCAGCTGGTACTTACTGAGTCTGTTACTCAGGCTGGTAACAGAATGGGGGCTGAAGTATGCATAGGGGGTTGGTGATGTCTGAGGACCCTGTTCAGAATTCAAACATCCTCTGATAACTCCAGCCAGGGATCAGGGAGCCTTCTGCTCCCCTATCTTTCTCCTTCCCTCCCTTTCCTACCCTCTCCCTCTTTTATACTCGTGAGGAGGAAGGGAAGAGGCTTTGGTGGGCCCTAACTGGTTCTCTGCTATCATTTTGCCCCCTAAGTAGCCCTGTGCTGGAGGCAGACCCATTGTACAGGAGAAAACGGAGAGGCTCAGAAAGATGGACACAGGCCAGTAAGCTGCAGAGAGTGCACGGGACAGCCTGGCCAAAGCTTGTGTGCCTCCCAAGACTGCATTTTTCCATGGAGGCATGTATTCCTATGAGGGAGGGGTCTCTGAAATAAAGGTGGCAGATTTGAGGACTCAGGCCTTCTGCTACCCATGGCTCAGAGGATGCTTCTCAGGATGCCTCAGTAGTGTGAGGAGACTGGATGGAGGGACAGGCGCGGTGCCTAGGTCTGGTTGTCACAGACTCAGACTGTTACGGAACTCTGCAAGGTTAGGGGTGAGAGGGCTTCCAGGAGGAGGTGACAATGCCTGGTCATGGAGGTGGAGAAGCAGCAAGCAAGGGAGTGGACTGGGCAGGGTCAAGACACCTCTCAATAGAAACAAGTCCCATATGGAGGGGCTGCAAGGCTGGTTTGGGAAAGCTTGGCCAGGAAGGGGCCTTTGAAGGGAAGGGAGGCGGAGCAAGTACATGGTGCCATCCTTCCTGTGCCTGTTGTGGCTTTGCCTCCTCCCAGCAGCCTTCTAAGGTGCTTCCAGTTGCATCCTGCTGCCTAAGCAAATGATCAGGACCCAGAAGCTCAGGGACTTTCTAGGGCCTTCACTGCGAGACAGAGGGGCCTTGTGGGAGTCAGCGAGGAAGGAGGTTGGAAAGATGGGGGCCACAATAGAAGCCTCCCACCCTGCCTCCTTTGTACCAGGTTTTGTAAACTGGTCCAGGGGTGGTAAAGGCAATGGCTCAGGGGTACCTGACCGCCACAGGTCATAACATCCTTTCCAATGACATCTTTGTCAACCCTGAATCACAGATGGGGCCACTGAGGTTGGTGGGCTTGTTTACTGGGGCCAAGGCCACTATGCTCTGAGTCTGTGGTTTCCCCAAATGCCTAGCAGAGCGAGCTGGTGTCCAACGGTGGAGGCCCAGGGCCTGTGCAACTCTGTGGATGCCCAATGTCCATAGGGACAATGGGTTCCACCTATTCCCAACACATCCCCCTGAACTTCTGGGGGAAGTTGACGTGTTAACATCCTGGGTGATCCGGGTTATATTAAGAGCAGCTCATCGGCTCACATCCAAGGGCACAGAAGGGAGAATACAGCAGCAGGACCTGGAGATAACTGGTCAGGTTGCATCCACAGTCAGGAAGCAGAGACGGATGCTGGTGCTCAGCTCACTTTCTCCTGTTTGTTTAGTCTAGTACCCCAGCCCAAGGTGTCAGCCACAGTCAGGGTGGGGCTTCTTACCTGAATACATTGAATCTAGAACCCCTTCTGCAGACATGCTCACAGGCCTGTCTCCTAGGTGATTTTAGATCTTATCAAATCGACCATCAAGGTTACCCATCATGAGGGAACTGTCACCTCTAACTCTTCCATTTCTAAGCCCAGCCCAGTGAACTTCAGAATGGCAGAGGCAGGGAGTCCAGGGGCATGGGGGAAGTAATGATGGGAACTGGTAAGGACATTGAAACCTAAAGAAGGGGAAATATTTGTCTGAGGCCTCTTAGCCCTAGTGGTTGAGGCTGGGCTAGAACCCCTCAGGACCTGAAGGCACCAGAGTCTTAAGCCTTTTTTTCTGAGAAGCTGACAGAAGCCTTTGACACTTGTCCTTGCAGAATCAAATTATACCCTTTCTGCAGTAAGAGTTTGGGGTCCCTTAGACTCATCCTCACCGTGTTTCCTGTCCCAAGGTCCAGTTCTAAACCTGGTACTTCTCCTCTAGGGGATGGCTACTACCTGGCTGTGGGTGGAGCTGTGGCCCAACACAACTGGTCCCACATAACAACGGTTCTACAGGATCAGAAGTTCCGGTGCCAGCTTATGGATAGTTCTGAAGATCTGGGCCTGCTCAGTATCCAAGGCCCAGCCAGGTGAGAGAAGAGAGGAACCCGATACCTCAGTTATCTGGTGCACCTAGGCCCCAGGTCCTTCAGTGGAGCCCACAGGCAGAACCACTCATCTGAACAATGGGTGCTCTGACATCTTGGGCTGCTACTTGGGCTGAGCGATTTTCAAAGTAACAGGTTTGGGTCAACTCAGGACCAGGGTCAGCTTAGCTTTGCAGCCCTGTGTTCCGTGAAGAGCCCTTTGAGTCTCTGGCTGCTATGATTCTTCATCTCCTGAAGTGGGCAGAGCCAGGCCAGGGGTGGACCCACTCCCATTTGTAAAGAGAGCTGAGGAGAGGCCTCCGGACCCTTGCTGTATGCCAGACAAGGCCGTCCACCATTCAAGATCTATAATCCTCAACTGAGCCTTGGTCCTGATGGGGCAGGGATCAAGATCCCATGAGGATTCCCTGGATGCTACTGAGGGTCTTAGACACAAGGATGTGGCACAGCTGTGCACCCTGGAAAGCCCACTCTGGCAAAGCTTTGGGGAAGGGGCAGGATAGGGGAAACAGAAGAGGAAGAACAAATGCGTTGTGAACAACCATCAACCAAGTTCAGCCAGTGGGAGCCCAAGGTGGCCTGGCCTTTACTCCTGACGCCACTGGGAGACCTGCGTGTGTGTGGGGAGGGTGTTGGGGGGTGTGTGGGTGTGTTGGGGTGTGTGGGTGTGTTGGGGTGTGTGTGGTGTGTTGGGGTATGTTGGGGTGTGTGTGTGGGGGGTGGGTGTGTTGGTGTAGGTGTTTTGTTGCTGTGTTGAATATCTATCTGTAGAACAGTGACCTAAGGGAGGAAGGGCTTATTTTTAGCCACAGGTTCAAAGATTGTGGGGGGAGGGAAAAGATAGGGGAAGAAAGAAGAGAGAAAAGAGAGGGGAGGTGAGTAGAGAGAGAGGAAAGTGGACGAGAACGAGGAGAAAGGAGAGAGGAGAAGGGGAAGAGAGGGAGGGAGGGAGAGTGAAAGAGAGGAGATCACATAAGGGGTTATTCCTTTTTCTTTTTTCTTGTCTGGTGTCCATGTCACTCGCATTCAGAGAAGGTCTCTGAAACAGCCCCGTGGGGAACTCCTGGAGGCTCTCCCTCCTAATCTAGGAGGCGTCCCTCAGTCCAAACAAGTTGACGAGGTCAGCTATCCCAGGTGGTTGTGATCGCTCTTTTCTTATTGATGAAACAGAGGAAGAGACATTTTCCAGGATCACACAGTTCCTGGGAGCCAAGGCGGAGGGAGATGGGGACCCCTGGACCTATCAGGTGCTCTCATACCCTCATCACCACCCCAGTCATGAAGTCAAAAGTCCTCATGAGAAGCTGCACCTGGACTAGATGGTACTCCTTGGCGACTAGCAAGGTGCCATGTGTTGGGTCCAGAGATACAGGCCTGTGCTAGGTGGATCCCCAGGGCCTAAACTGGAAACGAGGCAAGAAACAGCATGAAGGATGGGGAGACAGGACAGATGGGAGCCGCTTCTTGGGGGAGGGGCAAAGGAAAGATGCATTCCTGAGAAAGGGCTGCTAGTATTCCCAGGGGCTCAGTATTATGCTGTGGTGACATCTCTTCCACCCTGGGTGTCCTGATGGGACCCTGACTACTGTGCTCAGACTTTGCTGTGGTATCCATTTTCCCTGGCACCTTGGGGTTGACCAAACTAGTGACTCCTGGCTGAGTCTAGACCCTGGTCCCCACTCTGAGAACAGGAGGGGCACCAGATTGTAGTCTTTGCTGAGAGCCTTTCAGGGACAGCTGGCTGAAGATAAGTCTTGATGGGCCAGGAAGAGGGACAGGTGGTGAGGACTGCCACATTGGGGACATGGAAGCCATTTATTTGAGTGTTTAGAGCATTTGACTAGCATCTGACTGCAGGGTCCAGGGGTGCTGTGGGTGTGGCTTCCAGCCCCCCTCCCCCATGAGATTGAAGCCCATGTATCAGCTTGAAGGAGTAGCGTCCCACCTGCTGCACCACAGGGCCCATTCTGACCTTCAGGAGACTCCAGTTTTATCGCCTGGTGGTGACCTTGGACAGGGCTGAGCTATTTAGAGAGTGAGGGAGGAGAGGAGGGAGCGATACCAGACAGTTAGATCAAGGTGAAGTCCCAGGGGACAACAAGGTGGCAGCCTCCAGGCTGGCAGCTCTCCTCCCCGCCTCTTCCAGAAGATTCTCCTTCCATATGAGTAGTAATGTCACCAGTACAAACAGGCCTGGTTACTAAGCTGTGTGGGGAGCACTTACCATAGCACCTGGGGTCATGGTGGGTGCTATGGGAACTGCTACTTGGAAGGACTTTCTGGAGGTTGGCTATCTCTGAGCCAGCCAATATGGCAGCTGCTGAGCCTTTTTCTGGCTCTTGACCTTTTTTTTTTTTTGGCAGCTGAGTTTTTCAATTTAATGAGCTTCATTCAGTTCAAACAGCTTCCTGGGGTTGCTGGGGACACACTGAGCTATGTGGGATGGTCACAGTTGTTAGTACTGGACTTGTGCTTCTTTGGTTCTGTGAGGGTTGTTTAGGTCTCCATTTGGCAGCCCAGGCTGAGGCATGCGAGGGGCTGGGACTGGCTCCTAGGACGCTAGGTGGCCTCTTTCCTCAGGCCACCTGTTCTTCTCCAAGGAAGGACAGCAGCCTTGGCAGACCTGGGTGTCTGTCCTCTGGAGCTGACACCTAGGTCACAATCTTCCAAGCCCCACTGTATGGGTCATCTATAGCACCTATGCCCCATGAGGAAGACAGCACAAGCCCTATCTATCCTGCCAGGCTACCTCTGTGTTGTGTGGCTGCCCCAGGGCTGTGGGAGCCTGGATTCTAGGAGGTCTGGATGCAGCAAAGCTGAGTTGAATCTCTAGGACTGGTGCCACGTGGGGCTGGGGTTACATAAGGATCTTGGCAGAAGGCAGCGCTGAGCACCTCAGGCGGGCGTGGGTGGTAGCTCCCAGCTCTGTGCGGTGGGGATTTGGGCTGACTGTATTTCTGAACAGTTGCTCCAGCCCTCTGGGACCCCTGATGGGTAGAAGTGAGGGTGTTTCCAGCTCTAGGGTACATGCCCTGCTGCCCGGTCGAGCCCAGATGCTCATAACAGGTACCACTCACCAGATAACTGTGTGCCAAGCAGAGAGTGGTGTAGGGTCCTGTTGGCGAGGAGCCCCTGGCTTAGAGGACTGGGTACAGCAAAGGGAGAGAGAAAAATGGCAGAGGTAGTTGTTACACAGGGACACCTGTGGGTCCCCTGGGGAGGGAACCTGACTCAGACAGGAAGTCTGGGGCACTTCCTAGAGTGGATGACTGACTGAGTCAAGAGCTGCAGGGTGACAGGCTATGTGACAGGCAGCAGGGCGAGAGTGTACAAGGACACAGGAGAGGTGACCTGGGAGGAGGTGCGTGGCTTGGTGGTGGGCAAGCTTGGAGCAAGGGCCTGAAAGATTTGCGTATTCAGCAGCGGGAGAGCCTGAGGTAGGCTGCAGAGGGATGGGGAGGTGGGAAGGGGAGACTGCAGGGCTGAGACGGATGAGGAACACAGTAGACTACGCTTCTGTGTCCTCCGTGACGCAGCTTCGAGCAGCGGTGTCATGAGCGTAAACCATGTTGTGGCTTAGGAAAGCAATGAACTTGGCAGTAGAGGTCGCTGTAACAGGACCCAGTTTGGGGAGGATGAGTCTAGTGCTTCAGGGATATCCTAGCTGGGTACAGCCCCTGTTTTTACGAAGGCGATGGCCACCAGGAGGCTGAGACCCACTGAGGACGGGACACTTGGGCCTGGTTGGAGGAAGCACGGGATGGTGGTGGTGGCCGTGATGGTGGTAGCCGTGGCGTGGCGGCGGCGGTGGTGGCAGTGGTCCACTATAGTGTCTCTCCTGCTGACTCCTCAGTACAACTTGAACTTCAACTTTCCTGTATAAAACAGAGACCACCATTGCCATCTTCTCTCAGTGACCACCATGGTGCCTCAGGTGAGATCCAGAGTGCCTGGCAGTTGGATAACTGTTTTAGTTTACCTGCCTAAGGCCAGAGCTCATCCGTAGCCTGGCCTTCCCAACTCTCCTGGGCCTTGACAGCCCATAGGAAGTTGGCTTTCTCACATGGTGGCACTTGTGGAGTACCCACCAGAATGTCTACATACATGTCACATGCTGTCCTCTCTCATGCACAGCCCCCACTGCCTTCCTGGCCCTGGCCAAGATCCCTGAGGTGAGTGGTTCGCAGACTGACCGTTCTGTGCTTGTTCACAGCCGTGCCGTTCTCCAGGATGTGGTCGATGCTGACTTGAGCAACGAGGCCTTTCCCTTCTCCACCCACCAGCTGGTGAAAGCTGCAGGGCACCTGGTAGGTAGCCATGGCCACCAACCTCTAGGGTGTGGGTGGCAGCAACTTTTAGCAAAGGTGGGGTGGACCTGGGAGTCTGGGATTTAAGGCAAGGCTCTATCTCCTGGGCCTCAGCCCCAGTGTCAGAGACTATGGCAGTCAGCCTGACCCTGGAGGGACTGAGAGGTGAGACAGTGCTGTGCTATCTGTCCGCTGCTTGGTATCTCTCGTGTGCCAGACTCATCCTGGAAGAACCTTCATTGCTTGCACAGATGATGTTACGCCCTCTCCTCAAAGCCGCGTAGCATGTTCCTCTAAGCCAGGTTGGCTACTGCCTCCCTCTGAGAGTTCTCTGTGGGCTCCCGCATCCCCTAGGGAGCCTAGTCCTTCCTGTGATCATTCTAGTATTGTAGATGTGGGGGAGCCTGGCCAGACCCCCAATACTCTTTCATGCCAATTTCTAGAAGTTCAAGGCTAAGTGCCAAAGCCAGGCTTTCTCAAGGTTATCCATGTTATCTTCACCCAGGGTCCCCTGGACTTCATAGGACTCTCTAGGACACTCTGGGTAGGGAGTCTTGGCCCTAGCTCCAGGCTGGACCTTTCATTTCCTGGCCCTCAGTCTCCTGGTTAAAAAGGATACATTGTGATTTCCACCTGGGATTCTCAAGGCTGAGGGAGAAGCTGATGGCCCATATTCACCAAGTGTCTCCACCCCCTCCCGTGGGAGACCAGAGACCCTGGCCTCTGCTCCCAGACACAAGCAGTACCCCACTAGAGGTGACTATGGGTGTCCTGACAAGGCTGGCTTGCCCTCTGAGGTCCTCCTGGACCATTTATTCCTTGCTGTTCACAGTGACCTCAGGCCTTGCTGAGTGAGGGCTGCTTCCCTAAACTCAGCTCAGAGACTCTGGGTGTCTTGCCCAGGCTGCCCAGATAAGAAATCCCCAAAGAACAAAGAACTATGCTGGTGACACACATGTTGCCTGCAGGAGGGCAGGGCCCCAGTTGGGCGTATCTCGTCCTTTCTCTTGGCCTTCTCTGTGTTCTTGTGGGGCGAGTGTGGAGGAGCATCAGTTAGAGAGTGAGATTCCTGCCCACAGAGGGGCCAGACATCCTGGGACCAGGCTGGGACCTGTCAGCAATAAACAAAGTGGCGCTGAGTGCTAGGGAGGCCGTTGCCAGAGAGAACGGGGTGATAAAGGCAGCCACGCAGGCTGCACTCCACCTCCCCCCTGGAGGCTGCACCGGGCTTCAGGAAGTGGGGTGGGGGTTCTCTGTCTAGCTTGTTTCCTGCCTCATTAGTGCAAAGCTGTTTGCTGGGACCAGAGAGGGTAGGGTCTGAGAGAACGGCACAGTAGGATCCAAAGATACAGCAGCTTCCGGATCTCAGCACTCTAGCATAGGCTGTCTGTGGGGGCATCCTGGGGGCATTTGCGTGGTCTAGTCAGCATCCAGAGTCTAGCTTTGGTTAGGGTCGGAGGAGAGAAGAGCCGTGTCTCTCCTCCACTGTACTGAGGCTTGGCGTAGCCTCAGTCTGTGTGTGGTTTGGATGTTCATGGAAGGCAGACCAGGTGGGAACATATCCCCTCCTGTCAAGATCAGCATCCCCCCTTCCCCGTCAGCAGGACCACCGTGGGGGGAGCCGCATGGGATTTTCAACTCCAGCTGCTCCCTCCTGTGGGACCCTATTCTGGCCATGGACGCCTCCCCAGCCCTCCCAGGCTGCCTGGGAATCTTCACCTGGAGCCCGGGAGTTAGGCCAGAGCTCAGGCTGAGCTGACACAGAGCTCACACTGCCCAGGGTCATGGGCAGGCCAAGCCCAAAGTAGGTGTCTGGTTCGGGGGATGTTCTCATTGGCTATGCCTGTCTTCTGCCAGGCTGAATACAGTGACATAAAATATGTATGAAATAATGTCCATAGCCCAGCCAGATGACACAGGCCCATTATCCCAGCTAGGCAGGAGACTAGGCAGCAGAACTGAAAGTTCAAGGCCAGCCGGGTCAACTTAAAAAGATCCTGTCTCAAAATAACAAGTAAAAAGAGAGCTGGAAATAGCTCTGTTGTAGAATGCTGGGTTAGTATGTGTAAAACCCTGTGTTGAATTCACAACACTGTAAAAAACAAAAAGAAAAAAAAAATCATCTCAAACTCTCATTCTGTTTCCAACCATGGCTGTGCAGCAAAGACTGGGTACTGAGCCCAAGTCAGACTCCACTTCCGCAGCACAATCTTGGACCACGATCTTGGCCAGCCCTGGGACAGGGTCATGGTCCAGAGCTCATGACACGATTGCATAATGATGGCCTTCCCCATGTGGCAAGGACACGCTGACAGGCACGTGTCACCTGACTCTTAGGCGTGTTGTAAAACATGAGAAAATTGAAGAAAGCTGGTCTATCTGCCCTTAGAGGTTAGTGTGTCTATCCCATTATCACATCTGCCTGTTTGTAACCATGCCAGGCCTGGTTGCTGCAGACTGGCCTTGATCTGCACACTGTATCCTTCCCTAGTTGTTTGCAATAGGCAAGAACCTGTGTCCACTCCCCTGCCTCCGTGGCATCCATGCTCAAACACCATGGGGTCTTGAGATGCTCTTGGGAGCAGTCTAGTGGCAGAGATATCCTTGCACATGGTGCTATGATTTCTGTCCTAAGAAAGGAACTACTAAATGAACCTACTGAATCAGAGATACAGCTCGCGCTACCCACTTATTCTTGGCTGCATCCCCTTTCAGTGATGCCCTAGATCTGGTAGGATAGGGGAAGACAGTAGTTTCAAGACCAGGGTCCTAGTCTTGGGGAAACTGGATGTGCAGTGAGCTGGAAAGCCCAGAGTCCTGCAGAGCCCTGAGCTTTGCCTAGAAGATGGTGCATGAGAGAACATTTAACATGGGAAGTCTTCATGTCCATTTCAACTATCTGGTCACACAATGGGGTTATTAGATAGGCCTGTGTCTTTGAGACCAGACCAGCAATGCCTTATCAAAACTGGCCCCATGGCATTTATTGCCAATTTATTGACACCTCCTGGTGTCATGTCCATATGTCACCATTGTGGACTGTTAGGGAGTTCTAGTGTTCCAGTCTGAACCCATGGTTTTATTCTTTATTGCACAGCTTATTTCCCCTGCTCCTCCCCACCAGCCCTTCCCCTGGCTTTAGAATGATCTCCAGATGTGTTGGCTAGGAGCACCTGTGGGACTGGGCCAGATCTAGTGCCAAGAAGGCAGGTGCAGCCCCCACCCTCTGTGAATGCATCTCCACCCATGGGCTCAAGGGAGCCTGCAGCTGCGGTCCAGGGCAGTGGAGAATGGCTGCCACTGCCCAGGAGCTGATGGACTGAGAGTTCCCGGGAGATGCACACAGGGAGAATTGGACATGGAGATGCTAGACTCAAAGTGACGCCTTTACTGCAGGCACCCCTGCCTGAGGATGGCCCATGAAGTTGGCCCATGAGGCCAGCAGTTGCCTTTGTACTCCCTATCCCCTTGCCAGTTCCAGCCTACATTCACCCTCTGTGGCCCACCGTACGATGAGAAGGACAGTCACCATGGGCTAGCAATAGGAGACCTTCACTTGTCACCCCACTGAGTCTGGGGGCCTGGCTCCTTGAGTCAGTGTTACAGTGATTCACTGTGACAAGAAAGGTCTGCCGTGGTGTGCTTCAGTCTCCACCCAGAAACACTTGATGCTTGTCCCCAGGCACAGCCAGCTATCCTCTCTTGTTCTACTTGCTCAGAGGTCTTGGCCACACAGATTGGGAGGACCTCTGAGAACAGGGCTCGTCAGGTAGCTGATGAACACAGTTCCCAGGACATGTAGGCTGGGGTGGCAGTGCAGGCACAGGCTGCAGCTGAGGTTGTCTAAGACTGTACCCTACCTGGGACTCCTGTCCCAGTGGCCCCACCTTCTCCCAAGGGCCCAAGAGAGGGTTAGGCCAAAGAGATCAAGAGTGTCCCCATGGTGCCCACGCTAACCTGGAAAGTTGTCCCTCAGTGTGGCTCAGGACACACATCCAAGGTGGCTTAAGCCCTCCTATTCCTTGGCCAGAGGTAGAGTGACGGTTCAGCCTCTGGTGGCACTTCAAGCTGCAGAGGCTGGCTGGTCACAGCCCTGGCCCCAGTGGTGGGGCTCACAGGCAAGCGGGAGGAGGAAGCAGGGATCTGGGCCACACATATGAAGGGGTAGTATAGACCAACGCTTCTGTATTATACTGACTTTCAGAGCTGGGAGGCAGACACTGGCTTCCAGCCTTGAACCAGCCTTCCTGGGCCTCAGTTTCCCCGGCTGTAGTGCAAAGTCTAGACAATGTTGAAAGTCCTTTCTAGAGCATCATGTCTATCTGTCCCAATACTGAATCCTCTTGGAATCCAGGGGGAGATTTCATATTCTAAGTGATATCTTATTCTGGCTTAAAACTATGTTGACGAACTGTCCATCAGCAAGCTCTGGGGCCAAAACGTGGAGGCAGACCACGTATTTATAGATCGGTTGGCATTGAGCCCGCCAGCTGCAGGAGAGGAATGTGTGCATCTGCAGAGTCAGCAAACCCCAGGTTGAGCAGAGACATGAGCAATGACATCGGTGCATGCCATGTTCTGCAGACTCAGGCCCGTGGACAGAGACCCAGGACCCCGCTGGGGTTGCCCACTCATGACAGGACTTGGTCACAGATGCCCAGCCAGACGTCACTGACTTTTGCAATAGTGCTTCTCTGAGATGCTTGTGCCTGGGCCAGGCAGCTACAGTCTTTGGATTCCTAAAGGAAGAAGGGGGCTGGGGAAAGCGAGTGTCCACTCAGCAGCCAACAGACCAGCTGTCTTTGCTCCTCAAATATTTGTGTCAAGGCCAGCGAGATTCCCCGGTGGGGAAGAGCTTTCCCGGAGAGTCTCCCAGAGCTCAGCTCAGTCAGTAATGGGTCAGACATGGTGTTCTCAGCACCTCGGCTGAGGACACCCCCCTACACACACACACCCAGCTGAGACCAGGTCTCCCTTAACAAAGCAGCAAGCCCCAGGCTGGCCATCTTCATGAGGCAGAACAGTAAAGCAATTTCCCTCTCAAAATTAATATCAAATCAGAAGGAAATTGGATTTCTTTCCTGGCGGTGAAGAAATCCTAGCCTGAAACTGCTGTGATTCCATTTGCTCAGGATAGATCAGGCTCATGCCGCGTGCGTTTGATAAACTACCAAGAACCACCGAGGACACATTCACACAGAGTGCAGCTGCCTAGAAACTTGTACTGGGAAGCCTGCAGAGCTCTTCGGAGCCCTCAGACAGCCGTAGTATGTTATGCTCTGGTTCTGTGACACAGCCAAGAAAGATACGGCATCCGCAGTCTGGGCATGTGTTCCCTGCCACTATTCAAGCTGTCAGTGGGGGCAAAAATGCTTGCCAGGAAAATGTAGGAACAAGGCCTGGCTGGAATGAGGTCAGGTCGCCCTGTGTGACCCCAATATGAACTGAGTGGGAGTGGTATATGTCCTTTCTTTCCAGGTTTCTGTGACCCGCTGCTCTTGTCTGCGGGTGCAGACATCTTTATCTTCTGCGTGAATTGTGGGATCTCAGGTTAGAGATGCTCGGACAGCAATTTCCCCAGGGGAGGGGCTGGAAGACGATCGTTGACAGATCTAGCCTGCCTAAGGCCAGAGGGGTAGACCCCTGGGCCAGCAGCTCTAGGAGAGATTTCAAGCAGTATCGGTTAAGAACTGGATGCTTATGCTGATCTTTAGAAGATGGATTCTACTCATTGTGCCCATCACCACCACTATACCATCACTATCACCGTTACTACCGTTACCGCCACCACCAAAATCACCATCACTATCATCATCACCATTACCACCAACACCACACTACTACCACCGTCTTCACTACTACCACCCCACTACTAACACCATTATGATAATGTTAGCTATTACGATGACCATCATCTTTCTCACCATGACCACCATCATCCCCTTTATCATTTCTATCACTACTACCATTGCCACTATCTTTATCACCTCTGCCATCACTACCGTCATTACCATTACCACCATCAGCACCGCCACCACCTTCATCATTTCCAACACCATCAGCATCACCATTACCACTTTCATCATCACCATCACCTTTATCACCATCACCACCACCACCATCACTTTGCTATGTTTACCACCATCACCACCACTGCCACCATCACCGTGACTTTCATCGTTATCCTCACCATTACCACCATCACTACCACAAACATCACAGTCATCATTACCATCAACACCATTACCACTATCATCACCATGGCCACCATAACTTTCACCGTTACTACCATCACCAGCATTAGCACCCTGGTGTTGTCATCATGAGATTCACGGCTATCCTTACCTCCCACCCTCCTAGCCTCCAAACCAGACAAGTATGCAAGAGGGAGTACCCTCCAAGGTGATGTTTTTAGCATTGGAGTATCTTGGCAGTCTCCTGAGGCTTTGAATGGAATTTCCTCCAGTCCCACCCCAACTTCCTTACCCTCTCCCTTAGGTTTGGGCCCAGGCTGTACCTGCTCTGGTGTCTGTGCTTCCTTCTGTCCTCTGGTGGGCCCTTGTTTGTTTAAGGATGACTGAACTTGGAGGATGCACCTAGTGTGCTGGAAACCTTATGAGACTGCTGGGGGATAGTGTGATAGCAAAGGCTTTGGCTGTCTTCTCGAGCCCCTATTCCCTCGGTGGCACATATCCAGGGCATCCCCCAGGAATGGCTTGGCTTCCCCTCTCCTGGCACCAACATGGCCTTCAAGCTATAGTTAAGGCTGGTCTGGGTGCCTTCCTGGAGCCTTAACCCCTCCCTGCACAGCTGGTGAGAAGCTAGGCAATGTGCATGAAGTGAGATCTAATCTCCCTGCCCTTTGAATGAAATCCCAGCTCCTTCTCTCAAATCAATACTCAAGAGTGGAGGTGTCTTTCAGAGTTTTGGACCTGGGAGTAGAAGGCCAAACCCTGCTCTGCCACCGAAGTCTTCAAGGCCTCCTTGGAGCTTATCCAGTTTTGGTTTCTCATCTTGCGCGTCCTGGGCTGAGCCTGAGTCTGCTGATCACTACTATAGTGGGAACTACTGGCTGTCTAGCAGGGACCTGGTGCTGGGTGGTAGGATAAGGTGAGGTCTCCTGAGCCTGCTGTAATGAGCAATGGTTAGCAATGCCATGAATAACACAGGTAATGGGCAGAACTCTGCTCTCATCCTTTGGGACCAATGGAACCCTGCAGAATACCAGAGTAGGGCATCCAGGACCTTCCAGGAGAAGAATGTCCTGGGCTGGTTCGGAATGGTTATGATATTGACCAATGCAGGTTTCCAAGGCTTCAGCCCTTTAACTGGCCTCTTTAGAGACATTCTTGACCTGCTACTTTCTGCCACCCATGGCTCTGAGGCCAGAAGTCACTGGGGCTCTGCTTGCCATATGATCAGCTCTGGTCCTGACGGGCCATTGGCATCAGGGGCGCTGGCTAAACCATGGATCCTGAGTCCTTGTCCTAGCCAGGGCCAGGCAGGACAGTGTCGTCTCCCAGTGGGGCCCCTGAGTTGTAAAGGTGCTCCTTTATTTGTAACTAATAATTTATACCCTGATACCAGATGCATAACTCTAGGGTACAATCTCTACAGGGACTTCTCTGCAGCCTTACCCTCGTGGTCTAATTCAAGGTGCCCATTTCCAGACAGGAGGCAGAGCTGGTCTCAGACAGGATGTTTTATCCCAATACTCCCAGTGTGGTCTGCCTGGCCAAGAGTCTGAGCTGCATGACTTCTCATGCAGCTCATTAAGTCAAAGACAGAGCCAGCTCTACCATTCTAGGCATCACAGTGTATCCTCCCGATAACCCAAGTCCTAACCTGTGGTCCACTGGAAGTGTCTTCAGGCATTTAGGGGTGGGCTTCTGGATGACAGTTACACTGGAGATGTTCCTTGGGGGGGGTGTTGTAGATTCTGTGCTAAGATACAAAATTTACATATTAACGAAGTTCCATGTAATGATGGGGTACTGTGTGGTAGTGGGGTACTGTGTGGCAGATGGGTACTATGTAGTGTAGAGGTTCCATGTGGTGGTGGGGGTACCATATCATGGTGCGGGGTGCTGCGTGGTGATGGAGCATTGTGTGGTGGGGGGGGCACCCACCATGTACTGGGATGTAAGGGTGTGGTGATGGGGTACCATTGATGGTGGAGTACTGTGTGGTGGGGAGTACTGTGTGGCAGAGAGTTAGCATGTGGTGGTTTTGTGCTGCATGGTGGTGAGGTTCCATATCATGGTGGGGTACCATGTAATGGCAGGAAATCATGTGGTAGTGGGGTACAATGTGTGGTATAGTGCCATGAAGTTAGTGCCAGGGTATCTGTTGCTATTTTGATGCGTGGACACAAGCTAAACTGTTTACATCAGGTTACACACGTCTATTTCCTCAAACACCTATATTTCTGTGTGTGTGTAGTGTATTTGAGTGTTCATATTTGTGTACATGCATGCAGGTGTGAGTGTGTGCGTATGTACCTGCATGTGGAGTCCAGAGGAGAATACGGGGTGTCTTCTTCAATTGCTCTCTAGTTTTGAGACAGGGTCTCTCACTGAACCTCAAGCTCACAGCTGGGTTAGACTGGCTGCCAGTGAGCCCCAGGCATCCTCGAATCTCAGCTTCCCCAGCACTGAGATTATGGATGTGAGCCACCAAGCATGGCTTTTACATGGAGGCTGGGGATCGAACTCATGTTCTTATGCCTGCATCGCAAGCCCTTTGCCAATGACCCGTCTCCTCACTTATTCATTTACTTTCATATCTATCAATCATCTTTATATCTATCTATCTATCTATCTATCTATCTATCTATCTATCTATCTATCTATCTATCTATCTTTCTATCATCTATCTATCTATCTATCATCTATCTATCAATCATCTATCTATCTATCATCTATCTATCTATCTATCTATCTATCTATCTATCTATCTATCTATCTATCATCTATCTATCTATCTATCTATCTATCTATCTATCTATCTATCATCTATCTATCAATCATCTATCTATCTATCTATCATCTATCTATCTACCTATCTATATCTATCTATTGGCTGATTGTGTGTGTGTGTGTGTGTTTACAAGCGCATAGACATATGTCACAAAGGGAAGTCCCACGGGAGTAGGTTTTCTCCTTCTGCTATGTGAATTCTGGTTACAGAACTCAGGTTGTGAGGCTGAGTGGCAGGCAATATCCACCTTCGCTGAATAGTCCATCTCATTGGCTTATCCTCATCTCATTTCATGCCCTGAGATCAACTTGTTTTGATGCCACATACGAGTGAGAACGCAACACTTACCGTCAGGGGCTATCTTATTACACTTAACAAATGACAAGGGATAACTTTTTTGCTTGTTTTGTTTTTCTAAGACAGGGTTTCTCTCTGCTGCCCTGGTTATCCTGGAATCTCTGTAGACCACACTGGCCTCAAACTCAGAGATCTGTCTGCTTCTGCCTCCTGAGTGCTGGGGTTAAAGGTGTGCACCACCACTGCATAGTTTAAGGACTAGCCTTTTTAATGTCTGGATATTATTCCATTGGGTACATGAAGTACATTTATGTTGAGTGGCATCATGCAATGAACCTGGGAGTGTAGGTTTATCGTCAACGTACAGCTTTCATTTCATAAAGCACAGCGGCTCTGATTCTTTCTCTTCCCTCCAGGACCTGCTTCATCTTTATTTTCATCACCCGTCACTGGGCACAGCACGGAGCTCCTCCCAGCTCCACTCCCTGGGTTTGCTCTCCCGCCTTCATCTGTCCTCTCTCTCTTTCAAGCAATTGAGACACAGACAAAATGCACCTTATCCAGGTCCTCAGGCCTCAGTTTTATCTCACTGAAATGGAGTTGTTGGATTTTACCATCTTAATTCTTTTTTTTTTTTTTAAGATTTATTTATTATGTATGCAACTCTCTGCCTCCATGTATGCTGAAACACCAGAAGAGGGCGCCACATCTCATTACAGATGGTTGTGAACCCACCATGTGGTTGCTGGGAATTGAACTCACAACCTGTTGAAGAACAGCCGGTCCTCTTAACCACTGAGCCATCTCTCCAGCCCCACCATGTTAATTCTTTTGGGAGGCGCATAGCCTCCTGAATACTGGGTTTATGCCCAGCTTCAGCCATTTTAACCCTTCTCTCCAGTAGTGTGAGCATCTTCACTCTGTTGGGAGACAGCTTCAGAATGCTTTATTTTGGTCAGCTAGTACTCAAACACATCAGACAGAGCGTTTCTCAACCCTGGTCCTGGAAAGGTCATCCCATGGATCTCTGCCATGTAGACCCTCTGTGACTGGCTTGTGTCACTCAGCACAGCCTTGGGGTTCGTCCTTATCTCAGCAGGTGTCAGGGCACCCTTCCTAACACACAGGTGACTGCTGTCCTGTGTCGGTGAACCCAGGCTGCTTCTGCCTCCAGCTGCTGTGGCGGAGGTGTGAAAATTCCTCTTTGAGCTCTGCCCCCCCTGTTGGGGGGATGTTTACCCATAAAACTGGGTCACACCACCTCGTTTACTTTACAATTTCTAGAGGGTGTCCCTTTTCCATGGTGACAGCACCATTTTATGTCCGTGCCAGCTTGTGCAAAGCTCTGGCTTCTCTACACCCTTACCAGCATTTGGTATTTTTTTGTTTTGCTTTTTGTAAAATTTGTGATACATTTATTTACTTGTACACGAGGACACATGTGTCATGGCATGCCTGTGGATGTCAGAGAACAACGTAAGAGTCAGGTCTGTCTTTCTGCCATGTTGGTCCTAGGGTTGGGACCTGGCTCCTCAGGCTTGGCAGCAGGCACCTTTACCTTTACCCAGAGTCCTTGTTTTGGCCCTGTTTTGTTTTAAAATAAGAAAAAAAATTGTTTTATCCTTTTTGTATCTCAAGACAGTGTTTCTCTGAGTAGCCCTGGTGTCCTGGAGCTTCTGCTATAGACCAGGCTGGCCCCAAACTCAGAAAGCCCTCTGCCTCTGCCTCCCAAGTGCTGGGATTAAAGGACTGTGCCATCACCACCCTGCTGAAAGAGTTGGGTTTCTATATGTGTCTGTATACATGAAGCTCACCTGGTCACCTATGTGGGACCTTACTTCCAGATGCTCTGAGTCTCTGTCACTGCGACAGTGCCACACTGTTTCCGCTGCTGTGGCCTGGCTGCTGTCTGTTTTGGGATGAAAAAGAGCGACTCCCCCGATTTTATCAGTTTTCAAAACCGATTTGGCTCTTAGGGTTGAGAGTCCGTATGAGTTTTAAGAGGTTGTTTTCTGTCTCTGCATCTTAATAAATATCAGTGGGACTCTGCCAGGGCTGTGTGGCCTCTGCGACTGCTCTGGGTCCTTCGAGCATCTTAGTAATACATCTCCCAACCCCTACATACGGGATGTCTTTGCATTTGTTTGTCGTCTTAAAATTCTTTCACCTCTTGGTTGGGATTATCCCTATACGTCTGAGTGCTGGCATGAAGGAAATGGCTCTGATTTCCTCTTTGATTGTGTTTTTGAACTTTTGAGATGCTGTCATGCAGTCCAGCTGCCCTGAAGCTTCCTAAGTAGCTGGGGATGGTTTTGAACCGCTCAATCCTTCTGCCTCCACCTCCCAGTCTCTGGGATGGCAGGTGTAAGCCCCCATTCCTGGCTGAGTTTCGGTTTCTGAGTTGTTCACTACTAGCTCGTAGAGACGGAGGACTTTATGTGTTGGCTTTGTGTCTCAAAACTGCTGGATTTGCTTATTGTGGACTCTGGAGGGTGAGAAAAGGGTTTTAACAAAACCTGGTTCAAGGCCCTTTCTGCCAACCTTGCACAATTCTGGACCAGTCCATTGCCAACAGCATCTTTCAAGGAGTTCTGCCTTCTCTCAAGCTTTCTTTCTTTTATATATATTTTTTTTTGTGGTGCTGGGAATCAAACCCAGGGCCTTCCACATGCTGGGCAAGAACCCTATCACTGAGCTGTATCCTCAGCCCTCTTGTGAGCCTTTTGAAGCCACGTGAGCCAGTAAATTGTTGTTTCCCAGAGACTGGGTTTCCTCAATTAACATAGTATTTTCCGTTTCTGTTCATGTTCCTAAACAATTCATAATTTTATTCTTTGATAAATAAAATCCCGTAATGTGCATTTACTGTCCATCCATCCAGTGATGGGCATCTTGGCTGCTTCCATTTCCTTGCAAGTGTGACTTGAGCAGCAATGGGTACGGTTGTGCAAGTGTCTGAGCCAGCATTTGATGGCAGGTGAATATATATCAGGCCTGGAGCTTTCTGGAATCCTGCTGCTTAGGAACCCTGTCTGAAGCACATTCCTTAGGTAGGGCACAGAGCCTGAGCCCTCGAGGTGACCAGGAGATGCCTGACCCACAGGAGTGGGAGTAATGAGTTCCCCATGTCTTTGTTCTCAACCTTGTCCCTTCCTTGTGTGTCAATACTGGGAAGCAATGAGACTGCCTTCACTCTACTGCTTCTAGGGGAAAAAAATGTAAGGCACCCAGGTAGCCAGGATCTACGAACCTGGAAAGTGTGTGGCCGTCTCCAAATTCTTACCTTGCCAGGAGGGAGAAGAACCTACTGTCCCCTCTCAGGAGTTCTTGGCACCTGCCATGGGACACATTGGTATGCGGTAGATAGCCAGAAGTGGCCACAAGCGCCCCTGGACATCACCCTACCTGTGTGCATGGTTGGGTGAGGAGTGCCTAAACATGGAGGCAGGGTTGGGTGCACTTTATAAAAAAATGACTTTCCCTGCTTCAAAACGAAGTTGGCTTTGAGCCCCAAGCTCCTTCGGGGGCTGTCTAAAATTAGCACCCTGGTGACAAGGCAGTCTTTGTCAGGGGCCTGCAGCTTGCACCGGGAAGCAGGGAAATGTCAACAGCACAGTTTCTGCATTAGTTTTTTTTTTTTTTTTTTTTTTTTTTTCCACACATGGCCAGGCAAGTGGTACCGCTTCAAAGTTGTTTAGGATCCAGGCCCGCCATCGCTGTGTGATAAGACCGTCGGGTTCATAAGGTGCTAGCTTTGTGGTCAGACAACAGGGTCGCTCCCTCCCCCACCCAGCATGGGGGTGGCAGCACAGGCCTGGCCACCTGCCTCTTTATTTGTGAGGTATTTTGAGGCCCCCATATTTCATAGATGAGATGAATGGACTGCACCCTTGGGAACAGTCACTCACACATCCCAGAACTTTCCCGAAGGCTGGGAAGGTGGGCATCAGTTGTTGGGTGTGTTGGCTATGGCTGTGTACCTAAGCCAAATGTCTAGAAAGATTGCATCTTCTGGGAAAGGTAGCCTTCATATTGGCTGTGTGAGTGTGGATCCCAGACCAAGCTGAGCTCTCCCCATTGGGCCTCGGTGCTCTTCTTGCACGGTTGTGATTAGGTGGGATGTGTGTGAAGTTCTCAGCCTAGGGACAGCAGGTAAATGCTGCCACCATTCATGTGTTTGTGAGCCACACTTTTGGGAACCCACAATGCCCATGACGGATTTGGCATATAGCCACTCTGAATTGGTGCAGGCAGGGCACGAACTATGCCTATGATTTCTCACCTGCTTCCCATGAATGGGAGAGGCTTCGGGCTTTTCCAAATGAGAGCCCAGGTTCAGGATGGCAGAAGCTGTGACTGTGGCTTGAATTGGGAATAAGATCCTGGCAGATGGGACTGATTGATTTTTTTATATATATATAGTCATCTTATTGCCATCACAAAACACCCAACAAAGACTTCCTGAAGAAGGAAGGGCTGTCAGGTGGTGATGGCACAGGCCTTTAATCCCAGCACTCAGGAGGCAGAGGCAGGCGGATCTCTGTGAGTTCAAGGCTAGCCTGGTCTACAGAGCGAGTTCCAGGACAGCCAGGGCTACACAGAAACCATCTTGAAAAACAAAAACAAACAAGGAAGGAAGGGTTTATTTGAGCTCACAATTTGAGGGTCAGATCCGTCATGGCGGGGAAGGTATGATGGCAGGAACTTGGGGCCACTGCCATAATTCATCCAAGGTCAGGAGGAGTGAGAGGGACGGATATGGGCACCAGCTCACTTTCTCATTAACTCAGTCTAGAGCCTCCCTCAAGCTTCGCTGGAGGTTCGTCTCCTGCGTGACTCCAGACCCTATCATGCTGATGGTCCGTGTCAACTGTCCCAGGAGTCAGGATGTGATTCTTCAGAGTTAGCACAGGAACCAAGTCCTGGTAAGAGGCAGGAACGACCCGGAGATTGGCAGCTGGAGAAGGTGGCAGATGCTGAGTGCGGCAGATACAGTCAGAGCATTACCTGAGTCCTTGCTTTTATGACAAAACAGAAAGGGGTTTCCTGAGTCTCCAGGCCTGGCTCTGCCGTGCCTTGATTTGAGGCTGTGAACCCCCAGAATAGACATGGAGATCATTTCTATTGGTTTAAGCTGCTCAGCTTCTGATCACTTCCTTGACCGTAGGGAACCAGCTGGTCTGTCACTCCTGAGGTGTGAGGCCCGGAGGTGGAGACTGCCTCCTGCTCTCTAAGTTGAATCTTCTTCCTTCACTTCAAGATTCCCAGATCAGCTCATGTGAACTTTCCTCAAAAAAAAAACCCCATTTCTTGTTGACAATCTGACCAGGCCTACACCTGCTGGTAAGTGGCAGTCTGCCTGGACCTCATGAGCCTGAGGCAGCTATATCTGATTCACACCCTTGTCTCCCCAGGTCCGGGCCATACGGCTATCCTTTGTGGGGGAGTTGGGCTGGGAGCTGCATGTCCCCCGTGAATCCTGCATACCAGTGTACCGGGCTCTGATGGCTGCAGGTGCCAAGCATGGCCTTGTCAATGCAGGCTACCGTGCCATTGACTCCCTGAGCATTGAGAAAGGTGAGTCCTGGGAGGCCACCCAAGCTACCAGAAAGAAGCTGGGGATGTTTCTGTCATTGGTGTCCAGATTTTCACATCATGAATCGCTCTATCTCCCAGCCTTGTATATTTTCTCAAAACCCCCCTCACTGCCTATGCATGGGGTCTCCCAATCAGGGCTTCAGAAGTGATTCTGGGGTCCCAGGCACACACCTGGACTCAGAGAGGTGAGGCACTCCCTAGAATCCTGAGGGAGTATGTCTCAGTGGGGAGGGGTTGAATTCTGCACAGTGGGATCCTTGAGAGATTGGTTTTTTGAGTTTTTAAAGAACTGGGTGGGCCGGGTGGTGGTGGCACATGCCTTTAATCCTAGCACTCGGGAGGCAGAGGCAGGCAGATCTCTGGGAGTTCGAGGCCAGCCTGGTCTACAAGAGCTAGTTCTGGGACAGGCACCAAAGATACAGAGAAACCCTGTCTCGAAACCCCCCCCCCCAAAAAAAAAGAACTGGGTGCTGGAGGCTTCATGTTTGCCTATATGGGGTTTGTACTACTAGTGACACCCAGATATCTCCCGAGAGGTGAAGACTCGGAGCAGGTTGGGCTGCTGACTGGTGGCTACCTCACCTCCTTTGAAAGATGATAGTTCAGAATGGAATCTGCCCTTCCCCAAGGGTGATTCACTCCACTTCCCAGGTCTACCAAGCACCCCACCCTGATGGTACAAGGGACTGGAAAGTTCATAGGACTAGTCTGCTCTAGGAGCTCATATAGGGAACCTTCTGGAGTCCAGGATTCTACCCCATCTCCCTGGCTGCCCGGGTTGCTAAGCAACAGTGAAGGTGGAGATTTGGGGTCTGGATAGTGTGGATTTGGGAAGCACCCACATGGATTTCCTAAAGACTTGATGCCCACCTCAGCTGGACACTCGCCCCTGTCCGCCTTGTCCCACAGGCTATCGACACTGGCATGCAGACCTGAGGCCTGACGACAGCCCCCTGGAAGCAGGATTGGCATTCACTTGTAAGCTCAAGTCCTCAGTGCCCTTCCTCGGCCGTGAAGCCTTGGAGAAGCAGCGTGCCACAGGCCTCTACAGGCGCCTGGTATGCCTCACTGTGGAAGAGTAAGTATTCTGGATGATCGCCCATGCTGGAGAGGTGGTACTTGCCTTTTCCAGTGATAGCCCCTGGGACTGTCATGTTCCTCAGATCAGCCTCCCTTTCACGATGGCCCATTACAGATGGGAAAAGTGAGGCCCAGGAGATCCCGATCCACAACACAGCAATCTACTGCATCATGTGCTGGTAAAAGCAGAACTGGTATACAAATTCTGAGTGGGCCAGGAGTGGGTCAGAGGTAGGGGTGTCATCAGGGCCCCAGGGACATCGAGAAAGCATAACACTCTCTAATGAAGGCATTTAAAAGGGAAAGGTGCCACAGCTGAACTGTGGGGAGTAGAGCCAGGCATGGTGACTTGGGAGGGTGAACCCTACTTACAAGCTGGTGCCCCTGTCTCTTTGGAACCACCTCCCATCCTGTTCCAGTTAAATCCCGACTAGGCAGAATTGTTCTCCGCGTATAAATGAGGACCACGGAGTGTCAGAGACACGGAGGAGAAAGGAGAAACCCATTCTGAGGAACTCAGCCCTCCAGTCTGATCACCAAGAAGCAGCTTGGTACATGTCGCCGGTAGCCAGGCTCAAGTGCTCCGAGTCACTGGGAGAGTTTGAATCCTGGAGGCCTGGGTTCTACGCGGTGGTTCCCATAGGAATTCTCATAGCAACTGTCTCCAGGACCGGGAGGTGGCTTTGGGCGTTGCTGTGCAGCTGACAGCCAGCCACAGATGCTGTCACTGTGCTCGGAGCGTCAAGTGTGATAAGAGGCAATGGGCAGAGCTAGGGTTTGTCATCATACTGTGGCCTTTTCCTGAGATGTCACCTATTCCCCTGAGGCTGCCCAGCTTGGGTGGCAGGAGCCTCTCAGTTGGCTGGAGCTGTCATACCCTCCCCGCAGCCTCTACAAAGCTCCTGAGGCCGGTGTTTAGCTCCAGAGCAGAGGGTCGACATCTGTCCTGCTCAGGGGCTTCCTTCCTGTCCCTGCGTCTCTTGGCTGCAAGGCACACAATGTTGTGTGCCTGCTGCTTTGAGGGGATTTGGGTGCATTGGGAGCCGCCATGATACCTCTTTGTCCCATGGAGAATGACTGGAGAGGATGCGGGGAGGAGGTGTTCCCCAGCCTTCCTTCATCCTGGCCCCCATCCCAGATGGTGTGACTCTGAGCTGCAGTCCTAAGAGGGCACCCAAACCTGGCCTAACTCTTGTCATTCGCGGAAGGTTTCACACCATTGTGACTCTGATGGCAGCCCAGAAGAGCACTCCACAGATGGCACCAAATGGTACCATGATCCAGGCATTGACGTTTCTAGATTTTAGTGGGCTTCTTTTTCTTTTTGTCTACCATTTTGGATCTTGAATCAAAAACATTAGTATTAATATAGTTCGTTGATAAAGAAAATCCTTTAGTATAAAAAGTAGATAACCAAGGCCGGGCGGTGGTGGCACATGCCTCCCAGCACTCGGGAGGCAGAGGCAGGTGAATCTCTGTGAGTTCCAGGCCAGCCTGGTCTACAAAAGCTAGTTCCAGGACAGGCTCCAAAGCTACAGAGAAACCCTGTCTCGAAAAACAAACAAACAAACAAACAAAAAAACAAAAAAAAAGTAGATAACCAGAACACTGTAAAATAAGCCCACTCAACAGCTAAATAAACTAGATTCAGCATACTCTCTATTAAAATTCTAATGGAATTTTTCACTGAACTAGAAAAAAAAATCCTGAATGCAGAAAAACCAAAGCAACCCTGAGCAAATGAGGGAGACAGCATCAAGCCCGACCTCAAATTATATTGCAGAGCCGTAGTGACAAAACCAGCATGGTCCTGGTCCAAACACAGACGTGTAGACCCATGGAACAAATAGAGGGCCCAGAAGCAAACCACACAACCCTTACAGTGGCTCCAAAACCACGTTAGAGAGAAGCAGCCTCTCATAATGGTGCTAGCAACCCTGGATATCTGCATGCAGAAGTGGGAACGAGACCCCTGCTTTTCATCCTACGTGAGGATAATCCCAAAGTGGACGAGATCCAAATCTCCTGAACTGCTGAGACTTCAAGAGGAACCCCGAGGGAATTCACTTCAAGATACAAACAGGGCAAGGCCTTTCAGAGTGAGCCTCCGGGAGTTAAGGAAGTCAGTGTGAACTGAAGGATGGGATCGCATGAAGTAAACGTGACTCTTCACAGCCCAGGAACAATCACCAGAGTGAAGAAGCAGCCTGCGGAATGGGAGAAATCCATTTGATGGGATGAATCATCGGAATATGCAAAGAACAGCCACAGAATTAAACAACAACCCCACAAATAACCCAGGGAGTAAGCAGGCAATGCGACATCTGGAAGAGAAGAGAAGCGACCGGTCAGCTTATGGAAGATTGCTCAGCATCTTCAGCTATGAAGGAAATGCAAACCAGAACTATCTGAGATTCCAGCTCTCCCCAGCCAGAGAGGTTGACACCAAGGAAAGGAACGGCAGCAAACGCTGTGTGGATTCAGGGAAAGAGGAACCTTTGTCCCCTACTGCTGGTAATGTAAGTCATTCTAGCCACCGTGGCCAAGGGACTTTCATATGAGTCATCTATGCCCTCCTGGTGTATACCAAAGGGCTCTGAGTCAGCATGCCATGGAAGCACAGCCATGGTTACTGCAGCAGGGTTCATAAGAACCAAGATACACAACCAGCCCAGATGCCCACCAATGGATGGATTTTATTTTATTATTTTATTTCTTTTTGAGGCAGGGTTTCACTATGTAGACTTGGCTAGCCTGAAACTCACTGTGTAGACCAGGCTAACCTTGAATTCATATTGGTCTGCCTGTCTCTGCCTCCTGAGTTCTGGAGTTAAAGGTGTGCACCACCATGCACAGTCCAATGGATGAATTTTAGGGAAATGTGGTACATACACGGTGGTGTATGATTGACCCATTATTTACCCAGAGATAAGAATGGAATTGTATTTTTGTGTGTGGGGGTTGTTTATGTATTATTTTATTATTTAAAAACTTTGTGTGTGTTGTGTGTGTGTGAGTGTGACATGAAAGTAGAAGGGGAGGGACTGTGGGTAGAAAGAGGGGACAAGAGCGGGTGGATGTGAGAAGAGCAAATATGTACATGCATGATGATTTCACAATAGAGTATTTTCTTTTTAAAAGATTTTATTATATGGGTGCACGTGTGTTTGTCCGTGTTAGTGGATGCCATATGTGCACAGGTGCCTACAGAGGTCAGAGGAGGGCACAGGATCCCCTGGAGGTGGTGAATACCTGGCATGGGTGCCGAGAACGGAACCACGGTCCTCTACAAGAGCAACAAGTGCTCTTAACTGCTGAGCCGTCTCTCCAGCCCCTCCCCATTACTTCCTATAATTAACTAGACTTTTAAGAAGGAGTTAAATGAAAAGGGATGGAGTGGGGTCTTTCTGAAGTGCTGGGGCTCTGGTCGGCTTTACAGTTAAATTTCATTCCCTCATTCACTTCCATTCTGCCCCCTGTCATTCTAGGTCAGGAGTCCGGCTACTAGGGGCTTGCAAGGTCCTGGCAGGGTACCTATACCCATGTGGGCTCTTGTAGTTACTGTCCAGCTGCCTCGCTTCCCCAGGCTGTGTTCCCACCACAGTCTGGGGTTCCAGCCATCTTTTTGCTTCTTTCAGGGAGGTGCCTATGTTTGGCCTGGAGGCCATCTGGAGAAATGGCCAGGTGGTGGGTCATGTTCGGAGAGCTGACTTTGGGTTTGCCGTGAACAAAACCATCGCCTATGGCTACATCCGAGATCCCAGTGGTGGGCCGGTGAGCTCTGTTCCCTGTCCCTTTCTAGATCCTCAGGACCATACCTGCACATGCTGGGAACACAGGAGGAAGCCAGGAAGGGTGGAAGAGCACCAGTCCTGGTCTCCAGCTGAGTTTTGTTGGTTTTTCTCTTTTATCTCTAAAACAAGCTGACTAGGGAAGCCCCAGGATCTTCTTGATCAAAAAGACTTGCAGGGTCTGGGATAACATTCTCTGGTCCCAGAGGCTAGCGGACCATCTCTGCCCTTCCTCCTCACCCCCAGTCACCTCAACCCCAACGAGTGAGTCAAACCCAGGCTGCAGATACTGGGACAGCCCAGATAGTCATAGGAGGGTACCAGCTATGTCCCCAGGAGGAAAGGGGTGGCCTTTACCACTTCCTGTTTCCCAACAATGGTGTAGAGGCATAACAAGTAGCGCCATTTATTTTCACACCATAAGCACACCTTTACCCAAGTCTCACTGAGGTCTTCTCCTGTGCCCCAGCTCCAGTCCCAGACGTGCTGACCTGGCTCTGCCTTCTAGCCAGACACCAAGACAAGCGGGGCTGAATGGAGGGTGGGTGCATCAGGCTTGGGAAAAGGCGAGGACAAGTGGCTCCCATGGGGTCTGGAGTTACCCGGACTTCTGGAGTACAGGTTAGGGTGGGGTGGGGTGGCTGAAAGTGGAGAGGAACCCTGTACTAGAGCGGGAGGCTTGCAATACAGGCTTAACTCGAGGCTGTGACTTTGTCTAGCTCTGTGACCACAGACCAGGGGTTTCTCCAAGATCCCAAGCTTTTACTATAAAAAGGGTACAGGCTTCCCCCTCCTCATGGACTCCAGTATGGACAACCACACTGAGTAAAAATTGATCGACAGTCATCAAACATTGCAAAGCAGCCTGGGATCTTTGGTGATTACACAGGACTTTCTTAACACTGAGAGTCCACAACCAGGGTCCCAGGCAAGGCAAAATTAGAAGTTCGTTTACTGGTGCCCAGGCTTGGTAGGCAGGGGAGAATCCACGGCCTTTTCTTTCAAAGATCAGCGCCGCCCACCCTTCCTACACATTCATTGGGCTTCAGGAGGCCCAGCATAAATCCCATCCAGACAAGGAGTCCCACCCTGAAGGTGAGCAAAGAAAGGAGAGGCTCTTGTCCCGCGGCCGTGATCAAGTTTCTTGAATATTCATGCCATTAGAGTGGGCAGCTGGGGCAAGCCAACCCTCTCTCCCTCCATCAGTGCTCTGGTGGGATAACCCACATTGCTAAGTAAGACTAAGGAGTTTGGGGGTAGAAATTCTGTGGCTTGTGGGTGTTTATCAGCTGGACTGGGCTAGTCCCAGAACACCTGCCTCTCCTCTGCTGAAATCTCCCGACTTCCACTCACATAGTGCTTGGTGCAGAGGGCTCGCCCTAAACATCACGCGACTTAAAAAGGTTTGTTGTCTCTTCTTTCTTTTCTTTTCTTTTCTTTTCTTTTCTTTTCTTTTCTTTTCTTTTCTTTTCTTTTCTTTTCTTTTCTTTTCCTTTCTTTATCCAGTCCTGAGCCACCTGGAATGAGGGGAGATCAAGCCCCAGACTGCTCCAGCCTTGGCCTGGAATCCTCACTGTACACAAAGAAGCATGTCCTCGGGTGGCCTAGGAGTTTTCCTCCCTCCAGAACAGTAGAGTGTCAAGTTACAGCACTCTCCCTGTTGGACAGGCTAGCACCTGCTCCCAGGGCTAACAGCTCCAGAGGGCTTGCTAAGAAGAGGGAGCCAGATGTGGGTCAGAGGGAGGAGGGTACAGGGGCCATGCTGTCCAGAAAACTGTTCCATCCACCCTGTTTCTCAGGATAACAAGGACCCCTTGTTATAATGCTGTGTTTGGCTGGCTCCAAAATCCATCCAAGCTCCTGCCTGATCCCCATCTTCCCAGGGATCTTGGAACAGGTCACGGGAACAGATCATGCTGAGGGAGAGGTCTTGCTGGCTACTGGGTCTGAGCTTTGATGGACTCAGCTATTCCTGTTTAGCTCATGGGCATAGTTCACATGATCTGCTGTTCTAGGGAACCCCCTCTCAAAGAAGGGGCTTGGTACAGGGCTTGGCTTATCAGAGAGTTAGGTCCGGGGAACCCTAGCCACCCCCAGAAACAACTGAGTGACCCTGACTTCTCTCTGCTCCTAGATTTCTCTGGACTTTGTGAAGAGTGGGGAGTATGCCTTGGAGAGAATGGGGGTCACCTATCCCGCCCAGGTTCACTTGAAGTCTCCCTTTGACCCTGACAACAAGAGGGTAAAGGGCATCTACTGAGCTGCAGGGTGGAGACCACAGCTACTCAGGCCATCGGAAACTGCCACATGTCAGCATTGCCTGCCAACTCCCTCACTGCACATGTCCTGAGGCAAAACATAGCCTTCCCTACCCTTAGCCTCCATCTGGTCCTGCTAGCCATCCCAGCTCCTAACCAGGACTGGATGGACCACGATGTTGTTCCTGCTCACAGACCACACAGTGGTCTCCAATCCACCCTAGTCCTCCCCAAAATGCACCCTGCAGATGTCCTAGCTTAGGGTCCCCATGAGTATCTCAGAATATCCCCAAGATAGGAGCCAGAAGCCAGAAACCTTCCCTCCTGTTCCACACTCAGCTGACTGGCAATGTGTAGCCCAGGCACCTGAAGAATAGTGAATCAGGGGACAGAAAGCAGGGATTGATGTCTGCCACGGGTGTAGGATGGAGAGGAGAGATCTTTGCCGGACTGGTGCAGTCCTTTATCAGTATGGCTGCCTTTCAGACCAGAGAGGAGCGGGTATTAGAAAGTTCTTGCCTTAACCTTTCCGGTCTGCAGGAGAGAAAGCCCTTCTGAGAGTCACCAGCCTGTGACATGGGGGCACATGGCATGGGATTCAGATCAGGACCCACCATCACTTACACAGAAGTACAGGCTTCTGTCTCAGTTTCCCCTGAAGCCATTGCTCAGAGGTTCAGGGACACCAAGCTTGCTGTTATGCACGGACCTTCTGCAAGGCTCATTTCTAAGGACTTTTGCCTTACAGATGCATCCTGCTCACCCCGCCTCCGGAGAGGGCCCTGCTCTAGCTCTGCCCTGCAAGTCAGAGCGACTCCTCTCACCTTGTGTGACCAGCTACACCTGCCCTTGTGTCAGGAGTGACCCTGTTTCTCTTCCTGGGGTGATCGTCTGTCACTTTTTTAATAGACCCAGCCTTCCTCCTCTGCCTCACACCCTGACTTAGAAACTAGGGTTCTGTGACCGCCCAAACAAAGGTCACCATGTAGTCTTATAGTCCATGCCTTGTAGTCTAGGAGAGCAGGGGGCAAAGGCTAGGGCAGTGTGGAGCTGGGCTCTCCTAAACCCAAAGAAGGCAGCAGAGGGGAGAGCTGGGCATGGTTGTCCTGGGTGGGCTCTGAATCTTCCCAGGCTCACACACCACACACTGAGCTGGAAAAGGTCAAGATAATAAAATTGAAGCCATGGAAAGATGTGTGGGGTATAGTTGGCCTTTCAAAAGCGAATCTGGTCCCCTGAGTCTGGGGAAGGGCTGGAGGCGGGAGGGAACCTCTGGATGGCTGAAGGAACACCTGTGGTCTCTCGGGACCACAGGGCTGGCTCTTGGATGACATGGGTTTTGTGAAGCCAGAGGAAAGAAGAGAGGAGGAGGGAGGAGAAGGGAAGGGAAGGGAAAGAAGGAGGAGGGGAGGATGAGGAAGATGTAGGGGAAGGTAAGGGGAGCAGGGAGGGGAAGGGAGATGGAGAAAGGAGGAAAGAAGAGGGAAGGCAGCTGCCCAGATTGCCCAGATTCCTGGCCCCCAATTCTGTGTTCTCGCCAAGACACCCTGCCCCCCATCACATTGGGCCGATGAGCACATACAGCTCCCAACCTGTCCCTGGGGATAGCTCAGGACAAGGGAGGTCTGAGTGCTTTCCCAGCCTAACTGGGTTTTCCCAGACTTCGCACGCCTTTCCCATGCCTGCCTGCCTGCCTCCCCCATCCTTGGAAGGATGCTGGGTCCCTGAGCGAGAGCAGCTGTCAAGAATCACCTCCCAAGTTTGTCTGGAAAGTCCCAGGGCACCCTATCCTGAATGGATCGCAGAGACCTCAGGCCCGGCTTCCAGCACTGCCAATCTAGACGTGCATTCCGTCGCTATATATATATATATATATATATATATATATATATATATATATATATATATAACACCAACTTTTTTGTTTTTCTGGAAAATCAAGCACATGGCCCCCACTGTGTCTGAGCATTGCCTATCAGAAATCACTGGAAACCCAAGTGTGGAGAGCAGAGGGTAGCGGGTAGTGGAGGGAGAGGACCGATGTCTTGGTACCCTTAGAGGCACGACAATGTTGGGGTTCAGAGGTTTCTGGGTGGAGCTGTCCCTGCTTTTGCCTGCTATCTTCATGCACACACACAGGCTTGCTTGCTGCCCCATCCTGGTCTCTGTTACACTGAGCAAAAATGTTTTCACCAGGGCTGGAGAGATGACCTGTAGGTAAGGTGCTTGGTATACAAGCTTGAGGACCTGAGTGTGGATCCCTAGGACCCAAGTAAAGCCCAAGCATGGTGGCACAGTTTTGTAACTCTAGCCCTGGGAGTGAAGGAGCACTCAGAGACAGGTGGATCCCCAGAGCTTGCTGGCCACCCAGCCTACCAGTCAGTGAGACTCAGGTTTATCGAGACACCCTATCCCAAGCAATAAGGACAAAGGTGGTAGGAAGGCTGATGACACTAACTTCTGGTCTCTGCATGCGTGGGTACATGCGCTTGCATACCCACATGTATAAGTTCACATACGTAGAGAGAAAATGCTTGCTTTAGAGCCAGACCAGTGCTACCACACCACTTCCTTCCAGTAGGAGACGGGGAAAGATGAGACACCAGGTGTCAGGGTGAGATGCTCATTTCCCTGGTAAGGACTGAGGCCCTAGTAGCAAAATGTCTAGGTCACTTCCAGCTTCTTCCATCCCACACATCCCAGAGGCCTCCTATGCACCGTGCTAGCACAGGGCCATGTCCCTTTAGCCTGTGTGGAAGACAGCAGAAACACTGGGCAAAGGAGAGGAGGGACACACAGACAGGTGGTGGACAACAAGCTGCTCGTGTGTCACAGTCCGGAGGTAGGCTTGGCCAGCATGCTCCACGCCCTGGTAGTATCTCAACCACCCAACTTGCAGAGGGGGTTTGATAGGTGGGGCTGTCTCACTCTGCCTCAGCTTCGGGACTCTGCCCCCTGGAACTCCATCCAGCTTGGCTGAGCCTATACATTCATCTTAACCTCCACCTCATGGGGACTCAGAGGCCAGAAGGATTGCCAGGGCCAGCCCGAGTGACAGCCCTGTCACTCTGAGGGTAGGGGAGAGTAGCCTGGCCAGCCGTTCTGGGTCTCTGGGAAGTGAGCTGGAAAAAGCTCACAGATGGAGCTGAGGTCTTTTGAGTCCCTCCAGGCCCAAACTGTGTGGGCAGAGGAAACCAGGCTGCTCTTGTGGCGGGTGAGAGGCAGACAGTGGTGGGCATCTGTGAAGGGCATCCGAGGATGGCTGACTCAGCTGTCAGACACATTCATCAGGTGACCATCCTGTCAAGCTGCAAAATGGCCAGCGTGCTCCCTGACTTCCCGCTGGCCCAGTCACTCCTGGCCAGTTGTGGATTCAGTCAGGTGAAATAGCCCTGAATTCCCCCAGTATGTGGCCCCCTTCTGCCTTTAGTCACCCCCCCCCGACTTTCTTCCTTATTCTCCCTGCAGTCTTCAATAAAGTGGCCCCCTATGTAGACCTGCTGAGCATCTAAACACCAAGCTTGGGCTGCTGGGGCACTGAGACTTGCAGCTTCCTCCACTGAAGACCTGATGGTGCCACTACCAGTGAGTAGGCACTTTGTATGGGTTCCCAGGTTCTTAGGTTCCCACTGCTAAGCAAGTTGCAGCGGCAGTCAACTCAGGGAGCTTTAGATGGCTGGCAAGTCCAGGAGCCTCTGTATGCAAGCTCATGGAAGCACCTTGGAGGTCACTAGTTCTGCACTGGGTGAGGAGTCTCCACCTGCATCACAGGTGGTGGGTGCCCTGTAGCTCCAAAGGCAGGTCCTGCCTCAAGTGCCCCACGGGAGATCCCTGTGCTGTGTAGGTGGCTCTGCCCAGAGCCGCTGATCATTGGCTTACTGATGGGTACCTGGAGAGAAGCTTGGGATTTTCAACCCATGGTGGCCCTCCAGAGTTCACTTGGTGCCACAGTCCCAAGCAGCTCCCCACAATGATAGGATGCTCTGTGGATGCCCCATCGAATGTGGCAACCATGAGTTACACACTGTTGTTAATCCTTGATGTGAAAGAATTGGACCGTAAATACTTTACACTGGTGTGTGTGTGTGTGTGTGTGTGTGTGTGTGTATGGTGTTTTTGTATATGCACCCATGAGCATACACATACAGGTGTATAGAGACCAGAGGTCAACCTTAGGTTTTGTTCTTCAGTTGTCCACCGTTTTCTGAGACAAGGCCTCACCCTGGGTCAGGTTAGGCTGACAAGGCAGCAAGCCTCAGGGATCCTCCTGTCCCCGGCCGCATACCCAGGGCTAGGATTATAAACATGCACCCTTGCGTGGGTTCCAGGGTTTGAACTCAGGCCCTTATGCTTGCAAGTATTTTACTGCAGAGTTCTGTCCCTAGCCAGCTTCTATATCAGTTTTGAGACAGAGTATCCGGTAGACCAAGCTGGTCTTGAACTCTGTTGTGTAGCCAGGATTGACCTTGAATTTCCGATCCTCCTGCCTCCACTTCCCAAGCACTGGGATGGCAGGTGTATTCATGTAACTGTGCCCAATTTAATGTGGCTTTGGGGATAAAAGCCAAGGCTTGTGCGTGTTAGGGTGAGTGTTCTCCCAACCGAGCTACATCCTTAGCCCTGGTGCTTATCTTTTTTTTTTAAAAAAAAATTAATCTAAACAAAAATTAAATAGCCACCTGAGATTGTGGGCTACCAGATAGCAATGCCCAGGATTATTTCAGGACCAGCTCACTAAAGACTTTATCCCTGGCCTGGGGACATCCTTCTTGTACTTAAGACCGTCTCCACACTGTTAAAGAGTAGCAGCCCTTAGCCTCTGGTACTTCCTAAATGCCCTGGCTTCTGGGAGGCGGGGGTCCTCTGCTCCAAACCCAGCAAGGAAAAGCATTACACCCAGTGAGTTGGGAATGGCTCACACTCAGATCCTTGCTATCACCCAAATTCAGAAGAGGGGTAGTTCTGGAGACTTGCTTTAACTTGGAGGATACGGGGGGGGGGAGGTGATCTCAGTAGCCCGTGTTACCCTTACGTTCTACAGGGGCCTTGTCATCTAACCTTAGATCTCTGAGCCTCTGTCTTCTCATCTGTCTAGGGAAGAGACACAGCAAGTTCTTAAAGGTTTGGGGAGCTGGTGGAGATGCCATAGGCCTCAACTGGTAGTCCTAACAACACCCTGATCACCCTGGTGAGGCCTGTTGCAACAGAAGCAGCACTGGATGCAGATGGCTTCCCTGGAGAAAGATCAAGACAGCTCAGAGGGGAAGCAGGGTCTGTGGGTCTGGACACGTCCCTGGGCAAGGTACTGACCCACGAGCCTCAGGTTCCCTGTCTGTGAGTTGGCACACCGCTAGAGTGAAGTGACTGAGTCAAAGGTCAGGCTCCAGAGCCCCGTGAGTCTTTCTGGTACCTCTGGCTCTAGGCTGCTCAGACAGGCAGCCATGGAGGGAAAACACAGCCACGGAGATGGCTTGCCTCCCCCATCTCTGAGGCTGTAAAAATGACGGAGAGCTGAGCATTGCTCTGGGCTGTCGGACTTGGCATTTCACACCGATTACGCCCATGACTTATGGGCGCCCGGAGCCATGATTCATACTACACAGCGCAGAGTCTGGGCACCTTCGCTCCGCAGTAAGAAAGTGCCTCGCTGAAGGGGAAGGCAGCACTTAGCTGATGTCTGTGGCAGTGGGGGACACGAAGCTCATCCATCACCTTCCCTGCCTGAGGAGCCTGGCCTGCATTTTGCTGAAATAACTGAAAAGAGCCCAGTCTCCTTCTCCCTTCCAAAGCCATCAAAGAGCTGAGCTGGCCCTTAAAGGGGAGATGAGAAAGAGAAGGACTCAGGGCGGGTGGCATGTCTAGAATTACAAAAGCAGGCCTCGTTCACGTGGGGCAATGGTGTAACACCACGGGGTTCAGAAAGGCTCAGCATAGGGGCAGGGGCATCAGCCCTGCCTGTGTGTCCACAGTTAGTGCTGACTGAGGGTGAGTCCCATTTTACAGACTAGAAGACTGAGTCACTCCTTCATTAAAGGGTTAAGCCAAACTTTCAGCCACCTGTTCTAGTGCCTGATACGTCACCAGCAGGAGAAGCAACCAGCTCTAACCTCCTCAGAGCCTGGCTCTACCCATCTCGGCTCTCCGTGATGGAACTACTTGTTAGGGTTTCCCTCTAGGTGGGCGAAAATATCTATTTACTCTGCCATGAAGTGAGCTCCCCTGGTGAGTCTCTAACTAGCTAAATGCCTTGTCCTGTCTTGTCGCAGGGAAGCCACCCACTGGGAAACATGAGCCACTCGGCAAAGAGTTGTTTAAACTGGGCTGTCATGGTAAACACCAACACAAGTCACCATTGGAGGACCAACAAGGTGGGGACTGGGGGCTTAGGGAGTCTGCACCCAGCCTGGCAAGGCTGTTCTCGAGGCAAGGTAGGTCTGTGGTGCTGAATCTGGACCCCCATAGCAAGTCATCTCTACACGGAGGCAGCCCTGGCGTGGCCAGGTTTGTTCTGCCCAGTTAGACTTCATGGGATGATCTCAGTCACGCAGGTATCTCCAGGGTGACATGCCCCTTCCTCCTAGGCGAACGGCACTATTCTATGAAGGGGAGTCTTCAAAATGGGGTACACAGAACTGGTGTGAGCCCACAGGGACATCATGAGGAGGGGCTGAAGAACAGGCCCCTCCTTAGTCTCTGCCCCAGTGGATGCTGACCGTGGTGGAGTTAGTGCAGCTCACAGCCTGGTGGGTGGGGCAGTTCAGGGTGGGTTCTTTCAGTGTGGATGTGATTTCAGGCAGAGGCTTCAGATTCCACTCACCCTGTAAGGAAGGGACCAGAAGGTAAACCGAGGCTGGAGGGACCAGTCAGGGTACTGTCTTCCTAGCTGGTTGGATTCTTGTCCTTAAATTCGTGTATCCCATGCTGAACACTCCCCACCTCCCCCAAGTCACCCTTTAAGGGTTACCACCCGAGGATCCATGTCCCTTTTCCATGCTATTGTGTTCTCTGATCAAGAACCTGGAACCCTCCAGGCTTCTCCACCTCCATGCCCGCCTGTTCACTCAGTTGTATACCTGAGGAAGGGATCAGAATCCAGGGAGGCAGGAAGCAGTGTTAGCTGCTGTCCTCCAGCAAGGCTTTTACAAAAGCTAAGATCCAGCCACATCCCACAGTGCTCCAAACTACTCCGGAGTGAGCAAGCCTCCCCATAGGCTGGGTGTTAGGTTAGTAATGAACCTAGCATCCAAATGCTGCCAGGAAAGGACCGTTCACCCCCCCGCCGCAGTGCCTGCCACCCCTGCCTAATGCAGCAGGCTGGGTCTGCTGACCAGCACTCTGGGCTGGCAGGGCTGGCACTGCCGCTGCTGGCTGGTTCTGCTGGGAAATTAATTAGGTACCTTTGAATCCCAGCAGGACTCAGATAAAGAGGGAGACACTGGGCTGTGGGGCTGTGGGACTGTGGAGCTGCTGTCGCAGAATGCTGGTTTCTTTCCTCCCTTGGCCAGAGCTCTATCTTTATGCCCTGGGCAGATTGCTGGCACTTTCTCACGCCATTCAGATAAGACTGAGGTTAGTCCCCTGTTGCACTGTGCCTAGGAGAAGTGGCCTCCCCTAGTCCACTGTGCCCAGGAGAAGTGGCCTCCTTGTCCTTCCTGGTAGTATTGCTGGCCTGTCCCCTCACCATCCATCTGTCTGTCACTATCTGGTTATTTTTTCACGTGTGGGTACTGCTTGTACGTGGCTCAGGATCCCTTGCCAACCTACCTGGGGTCCTCCTCAGGATCTGGGCAGACCTGGGATTGGAGATTCAGGCAGCAGTGGGACTTGTTGGGTATTGGGTAGGGGATGAGTGAGTGCTGCATTGGTGCTGTGACCCACTGTTCCCCTGCTGTCGTACCTGGAAGCTGACAGCTGAGGTCTTGTTGCAGTGCATGGAGATGGGGGCAAAGCGGTACAGCGCCTTGAGCATTTCACGGTTGTAAGAGTTCCAGGGCACGGAGCTGAACCGCTCGGGGACAGAGGCCTGAGGGCAGGTGCAGACCTCCCCATTGCTGAAACTGGAAGGGAAGGCAGTTACTCAGCTTAAAGACAGAGCAGAGGGTCTCCCCACGGCTGCTCTTGCATCACCTTCCTCTCCAGCCTCGCCTTCTTTATCTACTGCCTAAGACGCTGTCCTGGCTCTGCTTCTGTCTCTGATGTCCCCTTTAGTGGATGACAGTGGCTATTGACAGTCGGGAGAGTGGTGATATCAGCCACAGGCACTCCCAGGGACACATAGGTCTGATGGCAGGCACACTAACCTTCTCCAAGAACTTAGCTTAAATTCCCTCTTTGGCCACCCAATTCTTCTTCCTAAGAAGAGAGAGCTTGGGGCAGGGTGCAGAGATTTTTCAGTGCAGGGTTTCCCAGGGGCAGCAAGCAAGAAGCCGCACATCACCTGTTCACCTGGTCGAAGTATTTCTGGAGGTAGCGGTCATTGACGGCACTCTTGCAGAGCTCCAGATCTGTCTGGGGGTAGTAGTGTACATAATTGACACACATCTCCTCCAAGATTCCAAACCCCCCCTGCAGGCGAGAGAAAACCCCGTCAGCCCTCAGCATGTCACTCAACCGCTGTCCTCCTGTAGCCTTCTCATGGCGACTTGTTACCCAGTGTGCTCATCCGCTTGCAGCAGTGTGGCATCCAAGTCCCCAGGATAGAGCCAGGAGGGAGGTCACCCTCTCGTGGCATCTGCTAGCAGCAGGAGAGACAGACCCAGTGATCGAGCATCAGATGGGTGAGAAGAAAACAGAAACGGAGACAGAGCTTTGCTGTTCTTGCCTTATGGGTTACAACAACCGAGTCTTAGGGGACAGGGGACAAGTCCTGTGGTCTCCAGTGGGAGCTGACCTCCCTTCACCTTGCAGACCTCGCTGGCCACCAGTCACGTTGACACTTCAGTGGCGCTAGGATCTGGAATAGTCTCCAGCCCCTGGGCCACCCATCCACAATATGGGAAGGACTGAGTGAATGACATCTCCAGTTACTTCCTGCTCACAGATGTAGTGAACTGGGCCTGATGGGAGGAGAAAGAATCCTACAATAGGGTTAGGAACCAGGCAGGGAGCCCAGCCAAGACTGTCTCAGCCTCCCTCGAGGATCCTGGCTCTTCGTGAACATGATGTGGGGAGGGAGGTTTTATCTGACTGATCAGAACAGTTGAGGGGAGAAAGGCCTTTGCTGCTTCATGACAGACCACATGGGTGGTATAGAACTCAGCTGGCCCCTCCTTGAGTGCAGAGAGCCTGGGTAGCTCTCTGGAGGTACGGGAGAAGGAAGTTCGCCAATAAGAAGTTGGACTGGCCCCCGTGTGCCATATGGGTCTTCCTGAAGTGATTGCTTGCCCTCAGTGGGCATGAGACACCACCCCCCATCTCCCCTCTCCCACCTAGCTCTGCCACCTCAGAGATCAAGAATGAGAACAGGGCCTGGATTGCTTTCCCCTTCTGTCTCACTTTGGGATGGAAGCTGCATTCAAAGGCCACCACCATCTCTTTAGATCCTCAGGTTGTCACAACCAGGAAGCTCATGTCTGCCTCCTGGGAGCTCCCGTTCCCTCCGATCCCAGATGGAGCCACCTAAGAAGTCACCAGGAGGTATCTCATCTTTTAAGGATCTGAGATCTTAGGTGCTTGCTGGACCACGGCCACGAACATCCTGGGACAAGTGAGGCACTAGTTCTTAGACATGAAGCTGGCAAGACAGGAACACAGCCCTGGCAGAAACACCTGTGGCAGAGCAGGCCTGGGGGCTCCCTTCCACCAACGACTGTCAAGTGCTTCCCCGCCCCCACCCGCAGCAGATGTACCTGCAGGAAGGAGATGATGCCTATGAAAGCGCAGGGGGAAAACGCTTGTCTTTGAGACCGACAGGAAACTAAGATGGATTAAACGTATGGAAAACAACCCCGTCACAGAAGGCTGCGTATCATGCAAATTTGGTGATAGTGATGAGAAATGTCCGGGACAGAGCAAGCGGATCTGTTTGTTGGGCTGGGCGAGGGGATGGGGGGGGGGTGACAGCTGTGGGTTGATGGTGTGCATGGATATGCGCATGTGCTTCCAGGCAACGAGCTGCACACTTCACACACTTCAGCTGTGCGGTGTGTGAATCATCTCACAATAAAGTTATTTAAAGAGCACATGGGAAACAGAACGGGGGACCCTGGACCTTGGCAGAAGGCGTGGGTCACTGTGCAGGCGTTAGTGGGACTAATGGCTGAAAATAGTGGTGGCCCAAGACAGCTGTAGAAAGTGTCCCTCTCCCTGCCCAATGGGTCCCAAATGGATGAGACATTTCCAGCACACCTCACCTTGAAAATAATCCTCCCTTGAGGTGCTCCTCCTCCTTGGACTATCCACAGTCCGGCCAAAAGAAGACCCATGTCACTTCTCTGGAGTGGCCAGCCACACCCACCTGCCTGGTGCTGCCCACATCTCCACCCTGTCATAACTGAACATTGCCCCATTCTGAGAACCGTTATCCTCTGGGGCTTCTGGCACATGCCCCTGTGTAGAGCTCTTTTCCGTCTCTCCCTGGCTCTACCCCTGAGCTCACACCCCTCCTGTCATCTCTGGGTGATGTCCTGGCTCTGGTGAAGTTTCTGTGTCCCTGTCACTTTGCTTCTCCTGTATCAGACGTGACCTGTCTCCCCGGATGGACCTGGAGCTCCATAGTGCTTCTTGGCTCCTTGCCATGCCAGAGAGACACTGAGCACATGGATGCCGATGAGAACTCACTGTAGAGGCTCTGAGAGGAGGCCCTGAGGCCGTACTGACAGTGTCACTTCCTTGGGGGGCCAGTGTAGAGCCCAGCATGCATGCTGCTTGGATAATAAGCACTGGGGATCTGGGGGAGGAGGATTGTGAGAGACAGGGATCCAGAAGCATGGCCTGAGAGTATCTGGTCCGTTTGGGGAATGCAAGAGGAACAGGTGTGCCTCTGGCAGCCTACACTCAACCACAGGAAAGGTGAGAAATCTTTACTCCGATTCTTTTTGGGTGGGGGGGCGGGACAAGTCAGTGTGACTTACCACGGTGGCCAGCTTCCTGCCTTCCGTGTTGTATGTGCAAGAAGTGATGAGTACGTCCCCCTGAAGAGTGAGGCGGCAGACATATTAGCACCTGCCTACTCAGGGCTGACAGGTATGCTCAGCTCATCCTCCTGGTGACCAAGTCACTGGGATGTGTGATCTCCCGCGAGGAACCTAGAACCCTCCCCAATGAGGCTCACATCTAAGTATCCCTGGGGTTTCTCTCTATTAGTGGCTTAGTGGCCTGGCTGACCATATCAGAGTTCCAGCCTCTGCACGGGCAAGGACTGTATCTTGGCACCCCCATCTCTCTCTAGCATTCTCAAGGGGTGAGACTCTTAGGAACTGTAGTTCAGCTGAAGCTAGAAGGCAATGTCCCTTCTGTTCTATGCAGTCCACATGAACTTCACCCAGGCCTGCTATGTCTGCCCAGAGACTCTCTCCTGGCCTGCTTCTTTCCCTCTCTTTCTTTGGGCACGGTGTTCTCCAAATATCCCCGGCCCCAGCAACTGTCCCTGTTGGATATTCACTCACCGGCAAGACAGACACAACCTTCTTCAGCATTCTGATATCCTGGAGTGGGCAAGACAAAGGTGAGAGAGCTGTGGGCCCTCACAGACACCCTGGGTTATCAGTTCTGCCTCAATCCCTCTGGGGAGTGGGGACTAAGTGTCCGCTCCAATCAGACATTGTTGACACCCAGCGGCTTGGCCAGGCTCCCCCACCAAAGGTCAGAGGACAGCCCTGGGAAACGGAAGGTCTGGGAGACTGATGACAGGCAGGTCCCCACCTGGAAGAAGGGGCTGTAGTGGTTGTCTCTGTTCACGATCTCACTCTCTTGGCCACCCCGGGCGAGCACAGTGATCACCTTCCTGCCAGTCAGGTGTGTATGGAGCTGTGAGGCGAAGATGCGGATTCCAGTGTTGGGCAGTGCCTGTGGGAGGGGCAGAGTCAGGCCTAGAGCAGAGCAGCAACCCTTGGCTCGCCAGAACAGTTGCTTTTTCTAGATGGTTCTTACTGATCTCTATTATAAACCTGCCAGAGAGTGGCATTTTGTTTTGGTTTGGTTTTTGTTTTTGTTTTTGTTTTTTTTGAGAAAGGGTTTCTCTGTAGTTTTAGAGCCGGGCATGGAACTAGCTCTTGTAGACCAGGCTGGCCTCGAATTCACAGAGATCCACCTGCCTCTGCCTCCCGAGTGCTGGGATCAAAGGCGCGCACCATCACCGCCTGACGAGAGTGGCTTGTTTAAGAGAGGACTATGGCCAGAAGCCCAAGACTTTGAAGCAACAAGCCCCAACCGGCAGCCAGACATGAATGCATTTAGGGCCAATGACACCCCTGTCCTTGGGCCTCCTTGGGGTGCCTGAAGACTGAATTCTCTTTCTCCTCAGCCAGTAGAGGCTTGTTCCCTGTTGACTGGACAGGACTTCCCTTCTTTGTGGGTTTCCTGTCGGTTATGTGCTGCAATCCTCACCATGTTCAATGCCCCCAGTAGGCCTCGGAGCACCCTGTTCACAAGAGACCACAGTGTCTCTGAGGTCAACGTGACCCTGGTCCAAAGCAATGATGCTCATCACTAAGCCAGTGGGGAAAAGATACCAGCCCTTCTGTGAGAAGCCCTCCTTTCCTCCTCAACACACGAGGACATCTTCCAGCGGTTTTCCTAGTCTGTGCTCATGTCTTTCTATACGAAGTTTGCTCAAATGTATCAAGCATGACGACTCTCCCACCTCTCTGCCGCCCTGCCATGGTCCTCTGCTCCTTTGATGCTGCCAGCCAGAGCTGAAGACCTTGGTGCTGACAGTTGGCAGTGGATGACCCTGTACAGCTGAGCTTTCTACGTCTTTACTTCTGAACCTTTTGTCTTGCTTGTAAGCTACTGGTCCTGCCCTTCACATTGTGGATATCATTATCCTTCTTGCAATGAAAATCAGGGACCTTGGTGACTACATCTGTGACGGCATGTATGCTGGGCCCGGGATCACTAGTACGGAACGCAGGATGCAGGCGTGTGCTGGAATGTGGACACGGGTCTCAGAAGCAAGCATCACCTGTCTGACCTGTCTGTTTTGACTGGGTAGGGAGGTTGATTTCTCATCCTGGTCTCAGGCTAGTCTTTGATTGAGAATAAGAACTGATGTGTCCAGCATTTTAGCCTGAGAACACTGGGTCAAGCTAATACTTGAAAGATCAGGTGCTCGGGTAGGGAGGACCCGAGGACAGGTGTCATCCCGTGAGTACGCTGGGAAGGGGAATTCACTATGAGCTCTGTAACAAAGAAACCTGGCTCCGCGGTGCAGCTTTGGGATCTGTGTCCTCCCTTGGCCGACCTGTGTCTCCCTGTCTGTGATCCAGGCCTAGATACACTTCTGACAAGCCATTGTAAGAAGCGGCAGCCAGCAGAGAACACAAGACACATAGCAGACAGTGAAGTCACATCTGTGATAGTAAAAGAGCTCTAGACAGCAAGGCCCATGGCAGCCGGCCCGAGATCCTTACAAGGGGCAAGAGCAGATGTTGGCAGAAATGAGCAGAGACTACAAACAAGGGAGAGCGACAGGTCTTTGCACTTGCCTGCCTCCCAAACCATGGAGGAACGCCAAAACTTCCTGCCTGTAGTATGAGTGGGGGGGGGGGCATCACAGATAAGACAGTTTAGAGAGGGTTCTATGAGATCCCCACTGGTGGCTGTCCCTACCCTTACTGAGACCTGTGGATCCTCTAGACCTCCCATGGCAGGACACATGGCGTCTCACACTAGATCCATTGCAATTTCTTGCTATGGGAGAGGTGAGCCCAGTTAAGACAGCATCACAGCTGAGTATCAGAGCTCCCTGGCATAGCCTAGGAGCCATGCTTACTTATTGCAGAAGCCAGGGTCCCATCAGCTTTACCCTGCTGTATCACCCTGTACTTGTACAGCCTCAGGGATGCACTAGGCGCTGACTCCTCTAGTCCCTGTCTGGTACTGAAACATGGCATGATGGGGGCTGGGTAGCCTGTAAAAGATGAGTCCCATTTGGAAGTTTTGATACTCCCATAACAAAACCAGTTAATAATGTGCTGTATGGGTTCACTGAAGAGATAGCTCAGCCAGTAAGAATGCTTGCTGCTCTTCCAGAGGACTTGGCTTCCGTTCCCAGTGCCCTGGTCTGGAGGCTCACAACCACCTAACTCCAGCTCCAGGGGATCCACTGCCCTCTTCTGGTCTCTGCAGAGATACACACACACACACACACACACACACACACACACACACACCGCGCTCGCGCACGACATATAATCACACACATAAATACAAACTTTAAAAGTGGCACACGGAAGTGTGGGTGCACAGGCATGGCCCAGTTCTTGCTGGAGATGGGGGTACAGGGACTCAGACAATCTTGATTCCAGGTTAGGGGTCCAAAACATCTCGTGTTGCCCTCCCCTGGTCAGCGCAAGCATCAGGGAACCAATCCACTCACCACCCTGGTGCACTCATCCGTGCAGTAGCCAGTCAAGACAAATGCAGTCTCCTGAGGGGGGATGGCCATCACGGGCGTGTACACCAGGCCCAGCTCCATGATGCCTGCATTGTATTTCCGGAGAGTGGCTGTGTAGTATAGGCGGATGCCAGAGGAGTCGTGCCGGCCTGGGGAAGGGACAGTAGGTAGTGAGCAGCAGCCCCTGAGCCACCCCTTAGGGAACCCTGTGCTTGGTCACACTTTCTGATTCAAGAGAGCAAGAAAGAGTGGAGCCAGAAGCTGCTCTCAGGTCACCTGTCACCTCGATGGGAGTTTTCCATTGTTCCCATCTACAGATGGAGAAACCAAAGCTGGAGGCTGAGTGGAAGACTCCGCCTAAAACCAAAGTTCTGGGAACAGTTGAACTGGGCCCCAAACTCAGAACCAACTGGCTGGGATGCAGGATGTTGCTGGCAGGCTCTGGAAATCTTCTTCTCATTGAATCTGAGGGCACCTCCCTTTTGCTGTCTTCACCTCCCTTCTTCCCCAAGCCAACAACATCCAAACTCAAACAGCCCCTTGTATCTCTGGGCTGATGACATCAGAGGCAAATAATAAAAAGAAGCCGCAATTGGTTAAAATTTAGATGGGGATTAAATAATGAGATAACCGTGGATTTTGATATTAATAGAAAAGCAGCCCGTCTCAGAATTCACCAACTGACAGGCGCACCCTTATATTTGGCAAAAGATCCATAAATACATGCAGACGATGAGGGAAGACAGACTTCCCTGATGCCCAGGGAGTTTTCAAAAATCCATTTGCTCTCCGCTTTTAAATGAGCAATAAATCCCCCAAGGTGCTCAGGCCCCAGCCATCTCACCTCCCCTGCATGCTGTAGATAATTCCTGCAGCAGCCACAGCATTGCTTATACAGCCTGAGGAAAAGTCGCTTGCATCATTAAACTTGCACAGGCAGTGTCCACACCCAGCTGGGAGCGGGGTGCAGGGGCTGCTCCTGTCTTACTATGGCCACTGTCTATGTCTATCAGGCCCTTTCTGCTCCTCACGTGCACAGATGAAGACATGCCTCACTCAAAAGGAAGGAGTGAGGAAGAGGAAGAGGGAGGAGATAGAGGAAGGAAATGGGGACGTTTGATGGTAATTTCTGATGTGGTGTCCTCTGTCAACTCCCTTAATGACCCCCTCAAGCTGCTCACCTTCAGGCATGGGGTGATCTAGCCATAATGATGACTTCCCTTGTCCTTAACTGAGAATAAGCTGTGCCTTCAAGATCCCTACTAAATGCCACCAAAATTCCAATCCCATCACATGGACCCTTTCACGAGTCCTTGCCTTTCCCTTGCATTCAAATATGAACACAGACACACACACAAACACACAAACACACACATAGATGCACACAGACACACACACAGACACACAGATCCACACATACAAACACAAATACACAGACACACAGATACACACAGACACACATATACACAGACACACAGGTACACATATAGGCACACAGATACACACACAGACACATACACATACAGACACACAGATGCACACACAAACACACAGACACACACATAGACGCACACAGACACACACATAGACACACAGATACACACAGACACATATATACTCAGACACATAGACACACAGATACACACACACAGATACACACACGCACACACACACACACCTTGTCTCTCTTCTAGAAGCTCTTTGCAGCGTGGTTGTGTCTAGATTCCCTTGCCAAACAGAGTATTCTCAGGCCCAGCAGGCTGCCCGCTGCTTTTTTCCAACTCCACGCAGGCAGGGGATTAGGAACAGGTGGGCAGGTGTGGCCCTGCCCTGGGCATTTCTAAGCTAACTGGAAGCTTGGGCTGTCTAAACACATGCCATGAACTGGGGAAAGAGCTTGGTCCTGAGCAGTCAGCACCTGGCTGGACTGGCCACGGATCCTTGGCCTTCATGATCTAAGGTCTGCTTAGCAACCCTGGGAGGAGATAGACTTGACATCTTGCCCACCACATGGGGTCTGTGGGGCTCTGTCTTCACTGGGTGTTCAGGAGTTCAACAGCACAGCACCAAGCACTGGCACCAGTGTCTACAGCAGACATCACTAAGTCAACCAGAGCCCTGGCTTGAGGGGCCACCCATAACCCGGCCTGGGAACTCATTAGGTTGCTGACCACAATAACGTAGACAAAGGGTAAAACGCTTGTGTTGTCTCTGGCACGCACATGCCCTGTGTCCTCTCTGTCTGGACAAGCTGCACCCAAGCGTCTCTGAGAAGACGAAGTGGGGTGGGAAGATGCACTCTCCACCCTCTTACCGTGTATGTGCCTTGGATTGTGATAGTGAACTTCCAGTCGGAGATACGGGGAAGAGTTCGGGCCCCCAAAGGCGACACCAGCTTCCTCTGGGTAGTAAAATGCCTGTGTGGGACAGGGGTATAAGACAGAGGTCTTTAGGGGAGCCTGAGCAGAAGCTGGTGATATCAGCAAGCGCCTGGATTAGAAGGAAGCTCTCCTGGAGCTAACAAACTTTGCTGTCACACATAGAGGGCCCTACCAGAAGGGCGCTGAGACTGGACTGAGCTCCTCCCAGATCCTCCGGTCCTGCCCTCACCATCGTCTGGTGTAGGCCAGGGAAAGGGTTGGGTGAGACTCTTGGGCAGAGTCTGCCGACAGCTTGCCCTACCGCAGGAAGATCATGTCGTGCACAGGCCCCAGATCTCTGCAGCAATGGCAGTGCCTGTGAGAGGTATACACTCAAGGTTGCGTGCGTGCGTTTTCCCAAAGGCTGGAAGGAGCCTTTGTGGCTCCGAAGAACAGTGAAGCTCAAGCGTCCTAGAAGCTACTGTGGCTTTTGAGGGCCTTGCACGCCCCCTTTCCATCTTTCTCTTGGGTCCTTTTAGGATGTGGGTGCAGGGAGTTAAAGTCCTGAGGATGTCAAAGGAGGCTTGGGGATGGCGTAATGCTGTCTTAAGTAACTTTAAACTGTCCAATTGACAAGGCCTAGAATCATCCTGAGAGAATATCAGTTGTGGAATTACCTACATCGGATTGGCCTGTGGGCATATCTATGAAGTTTGTCTTGATTCTTACTTAATATAGGAGGGCCAGCCTATTGGCTTGTCTATGAGGTTTGTTTTGATTCTTAATTGACATAGGAGGGTCAAGCCCACTGTGGGCAATGCCATTCCCTGGACTGTGGAAGAAAGCTATCTGAGTATAAACTTGCCTGCAAACCCACTAGTAAACAGTATCCTCCAGGATCCCTGCTATACTTCCTTGGCTATGAGTTCTTCCGTCAGAGGGGATGAACAGAATATCAAGCAGGCCTGCCTTGAGTTCCTGCCTTGACTTCCCTCTATGATGGACTGTGACCCGGCAATGCAAGCCAAGGAGGTTCTTTCCTCCCCTATCCCAGCCACAGAAAGCAAACTAGAGCAGGCAAGTGGCAATATGTACATACCTTGGCCCCCAGGGCCCATGCGGCCAGCACATGGCGACAGTAGTTGAGTTGATTAGGCTTCATTTTGGAGTCACAGGGTGCGTTGAAGCTGGGGATGGTCTTAAACTCAGATGCACATTGGAAGACCTCCATGTGGTGCACCAGGGCCTCATTGCCCTCGGTGACAATAGCCTCATACTGAAGGGGAACAGAACACCCTGAGCCGGGAGCCCAGTACCTGCCCAATCACCACCCCCTCCCTGGACCAGCTGGTTCTCATCTGCTCAGCTCTATATAAATGAGAAGGGTAGGTAAGGCAACTTTAGGTACTGCCAATCCAGAGACAGGAAATTCCAAAACCCATGAAGAGCTCTAGGGAAGGAGGTAGGGACCCACATAGACTACCCCTGGTAAGGTGGAACTAGGAAGGCAGCTGTCCTTGTATTAATGGGGTGACTCTGTGTTCCTGGGAAGCAAGCTCCACTGGGAAGCAAGAGAAGCCTCAAGGTTAAAGCTTGGGACCTCAAGCATAGCTACACAAAATGACTACCCTTTGCTGTGTGACCCTGGGTACTCACAAGACCTTTCTGGGTTATTCTTCCTCTTCTAGAATAGGGACAGTATCTGGCTCTGGGCAGCACTTTGAGGAAGTCCCTAGTTGCAACTTTGGAGCAGTTGCAATGAGCCACTTTAACAGGAAGGGAGGTTGCCAGAAAAACTGACAGCACTTCTAGCCTCAAGGGCAATCTCAGAAATTTAAAAAATAAATATTGCTTTGGTCCAGGCAGGTAAGACAGGAATACAAGGTCCCTGAGGCAGACAGTGACAGGGTCACAGAGGACCAGGGCAATACTGCAGATTCATGCACTAAGAGGACTAAAATAGCTCTTGGGCCCCTGGGGGGAAGCAGAGCAGCTGGACTCCTGCATACCATGATGATGTGGTGTCGAGAGAAGTTTGTGGGCAGCTTAGTGACATAGCACCAGTATGTGGTCTCATTGTCAGGGATGACAACGTTAGTGGTCCGGATCTCCATGGTCTGTACATCCGCAGGCATGTCTGGAGTGGGGACCTCAGTCCTTAGAAGCTGCACACGCTGCAATCCCGTATGCAGGCCTGAGGTGTTGATGGCCTCCAGCGACTGGAATGGCCCCTCCAGAATCCCATACACGAGGTGGACAGTGTCATCCTGTAGCCCAGACAGAACCACTCAGAGCCAGCAGAAGCTCAGCCATGAGTGAAGGGAACCATGCCCCTGCCCATCTATTCCTACCACTCTCTGTCACTTTGAAGCTCTGCCTGGCCCCAGGCTGCTTCTGGAATCCTGTCTCTGCCCGTCAAACACTTTTTCATCTTTCTCACACACTCTTTGCTTTTGCTTAGCATCCATTCATGCATCCAACCTCTGGGCCCTGATGTGAGGCAGGCTGGAACACTTACTTCCTCTATGAATGAACGTCAGGGTGACTGGGGGCAGGGAAGAGGTATTTCTTCTAGTTGGTTCAACACCTAAGGTGGGGGGGGGGGTCAGTGACCACTTTGGGAGTGAAAAAACCAGTTTGGGGAGCCTAGAGTTTGGCAGTGAACTGTGTGACTTAGTTCCCCCAACACTCAGGAGCTAGACAAGGTCTGTAGGATATTACCTTGCTGGAGGGCCCACCCAGACTACATAGATGGAGCTGGCTTGGTTGCTATGGATGGAGACTGGCAGCTTTGGGTGGACACATTGCTGGAAACGCCTGTAGCTGCTTTCTGGGTACTAATGGATGCACATTCGTAGTGGGCAACCAATGTGCTCCGGTTGGTAGGATCCCCATGGTCTGCTCTTGGAGAGGGCACCATGCAAGTTCTATGTAGAAGTCTCTGTCCCCAGAACATGCAAACATCAGCCTGCTTATAGCGTATTCTTGAAGGTTTTCTGACTGCTCTAGCCTTGCCTGTGGGAGGGTGGGGACCCAGATGACCCATTTCCAATGGCCTTGCTCTAGCCTCTTTGTGCCAAGAGCTCGTAGGTTAGTCTAGCCTTTCCCTGGCCTCAGTTCCTCATCTGTTTCCATGGATTCCGGATTTGTCTGTTTGATGTCCATTAATCAATCACAGATCTAAGCAAACGGCCAAAGTACTTACTTCATTCCTGAGATCCAGCCTTAGAATGGGTATATACCACTTCCCAAATTCTGTAGCCCAGGTAAGTCCAAATCACTAACCAACTATTTTTTCAAACCTCTGCTCCGAGCTAGCATCTCCCCTGCCCTAAATTGCCTCAGGGCCAGGAAGGGCAAACAAAGAGCTCTCTGTAACCTGGAAGGGTCACAACTATCCAGTCTGGTGTTTCCCAGGACCCTCCTAGCCTTTGCCCAGTAAAACACATTCCCAGGGGTCTGCCCTTGCTTCTACCCAGTAATTGAGCCTAGCGCTTCCCACGTGCTGTGGGGGCCTTTCCCTGGGACTGTGAGTAGTGAGTCTCTTCCCGTGGCACCAGCATCTCCACTCTGTCTCTCGGCCATAAATTAAGACAGGAGCACAAACTGCCAGCCCCTGCCAGTGTGGTCAGGAAAGATTAACCACGATAACAAGAATGCCAGGGTCCCATCAGGGGAAAGATGGACTGGCTTTTCCTAACTGAGGACCAGATAAGAAGCCCAGGTGTTTTGGCCTTCCATGTTGGGAATCCAGTTGTTCCTGGTCTTATTTTATAGACAGCAGACTGAAGTTTCGGGAGAAAGGGACTGGTCCTGAGCTTTACAGCAAGTTAGCAATGGGGTGGAGTAGAGATCCAGGTATGCTGGGCTCTGTACAGTGTTCTACTGACACGGTGATGGGATCCAGCTAGAACTACATCCCAGAGCAAGAGGGTTCTGAACACCACTCACATTTGGAAAGAACATTGACTACATGTCCGCAGGGGGCTGCTTCTTCGGAGACTCATGCTGCTGGCAGAGCTACAGCCTCTCAAAACAGCTTCCATAGGCCTAGTGGGCTTTCTTTCCCTGTGTGTAGGCCCCACCTCGGGCTTTTCAAGGTGGGAGAACCCTGTAGGATGCAGGGACGATTCAGGCAAACTGTGCTCCTGGACTGGACAGCCTACCTCAATGAGGTAATCCTTGGGGTCACAGGTGACAAAGGGCCTCTTGAAGAGCAAGGACAGGCCATCAGGGGTTCTCTGCACCTGGAGCAGCTGGTAGTCCTGCTGGGCGTCCAGATGGAGCTGCCCCTTCTGGTCACTCCAGGCATCCTGCAGAGACAGGCTCAGGGTCCGAGCAGGAAGAGGCACATGCACGGTACAGTATAGGTGCTCTTCTTCAGTAGAGATCACTTCCATACTCCTCGTGAGTCACCAGCTCCGTGGGAACACCCAGTGGGGCTAGGGAGCTGCTGAACCTCACTCCTGTCGGATCTTAACTGTTTCATTCCTTTTCTATGTTGGGGTTCAAACCCAGGGCCGGGTGTATGTATGCCAGGTGATCAGTCCACCCTTTAACCATGTTTCCTAGCCCCCATATTACCCACGTTGCCCACCCTGTCTGAAGCTGCAGCCTGATCTAGTTTCCTTCCGATCTGTCACACATGTGCCTAAGAATTCCAGGGACAGTCAGACATAACTGATTCTCAGGCTTTAAAGGGACATGTGCAGAACTGTACAGCACTGTTAAGGTGGCCCAGGCTCCTGACAGGAGTGCACACCAGGGTTAGAAATTTGAGGCTAGAGCCCTGAACCCAGACTGATGATGATGAAGCCAGAGTGGAAAGAGGCAGGCCAGCATTTAACGCGGCACTCACTCCCAGGTACCGACCACACACTTGCATAACATTGAGAGCAAATGCTGCCTTAAGTACTGCTCCCTGGGCATCTCTTACTTCACTCTAGTGCCAGCCTTGCCTGGAGAGAGTAAACTGAGGCCTGGGCTGGGGAGGCTGCCCTAGCCACACTTGGCAGCTGAAATATTTCTCCGGGGTATTTCCTAGAGCCTAGATCGCTGGTCCAGGCTCCCTGCCTTCCCCTGCAGGGATCCCGGCCAGTGAAAGGGAGGCAGGCTGTGGGATGGCACCCAGTGAGCGGGCCTCCCTCTGGGCTCATGAACTCCATGGGTCTCTGCTGTGAGGATTGTTTGGACTGTTTCTCTTTAGTCCTACCTCCAGGGCTAGCATAACAGCTCAAGGAAAGCAAAGGCAAGGAGTTGACAAAAATTTTCCCCCGAGGACAACAGTGTGGTCCTCCTGCTGGGTACCCTGCCGATTTGCAGTAGAACCAGACAGGCAGCTGGGAGTTTAGAGTGTGCTCCTGAGAATACCGTTGCCCAAGGAGCCCCAATTCCCAAATCTGACGTTTGTGTTCAAGGGAATTTGCTGAGCAAATGAACCTGGCAGGCAAGGGTGGAAAAGTGAGACACCAGGCTCCCAGAACTGTGGGAGCTGCAGCCTGTGAAGTTGTCTGGAAAAGGGGAAAGGAGAAGCAAAGCCCTCTGGGACCCAGGAAGCCTCTTCTGTGACTCCAGAGTCACTGTACGGTCACCTCCTATCACCCTGCCTGACGGCTCTGAGCATAGGACTCTATGGAACAGGCAGAGTGGCTGCCCCGCTTGGGTCAAGAAGGCATCTCCTGGTCAGGTGTAGTAATTCATGTGTAATCCCAACTTTGGGGAAGCAGAGCAGGAGGACTAACACAGATTAGTAAGGCTAGCCTGTTATGAAGAAGGTACATCCCGGTTTGATAAGGGAAATCTCCAATCATCCTTTTCCTGTGGGTGTAGAGTTGAATTCCATCCCCAAAGAGACTGTGATGGTCAGTCCCCCCTGCAGAGGAAGGGCAAGCAGGGACCCAGAGGATGTCTGTGGGGGCTCTTCTCCCTCTGCTGACCCCTGTAGCTTGATGGTGTCCCTGAAGGCTGCTCCAGCATATAGGAGACTTCCTTTGCCATCCTTGCAGGCAGGCATTCAGATAGATTTTGACTAGAAGGAACAAGATACCTCCTCTTGGCCTAGGCTCAGCTTGCGTGGTGAGGGTGGAGCTGTCCTACACCTGAGCGTGCTGTATCTGCATTCTACCGCTGTGGAGTATAGCACAGAAGGCCTGTGTGTTCTGTGCCCCACGTTAGCATGCGTTCTGCCTGCTCTACTAAACCCCATGCTACCACCTGGCCCACAGCAGGTGTGCGTGTACTGGCAGTGTGGCATGGAACTGCTATTTGCAAAACTGGTGGATAAGGAGGGTCTGTGCTCACATGATGGGGGGTGCTGCCTGGCATGTGGGACCTCCATATGTGCTTATCCTTCTTGGGATTGCTGCGTTCATATTTGGAGGTGCAGTCAAGGACTGTAGGAAGAACCCCCCCCCCCAGCATTTCATCATCTAATAAGTGCGTCTCTGATGCTGACGGGGGTACACAGGCTTAATTCAGATCAGTGATACCATGCACAGAAGCATGCAAGCTTCCACTGTGGGTTGTGGCACACGGCTGTGTGAAGATAGCCAGCAAGGGGGTATGGGCACGAGGGCGGGATAGCAAGGTGGGAGAGGACTCACCGCAAAGTAGGACCTGTTCCCATCAGTCCAGAGGATGATGAGGTCAGCATTCTCCATCTCACCTCGGTCTGACATTCCAAACAGAACCCCAGCCCTCAGCCCTCGCACCTCCAGCTGGAAGTGGATGATCTCCTGGTCGTAGCTGATGTTCCATGAGAGCTCTAGGATCCCGTCGGGGTCCAGGGGGATGTGGTAGGGGAAGGGGTGCTCCGGAGGCTCAGAGCTCTGCAGTGCAGCCACCAGGATAACCAGGAAGATGGCCACAGCCGTACTATACATGGAAGCAGCCTCACGGACACTGGGGCTGGGAAGGCTGCTCCAGCAGCGCTGGTGTGTGCGGTGAGCCGGCATGACTAGGGTGAGTGCGCCAGCCCCACCGGGGCATTTATGCCTGTCCGGTGGGGTTGGGCCAGGCTGCACCTAATCACATTTGTCTGGTGGGGAATTCAATTGTCCTGGTGGCCCTCCCACCAGCCCGTGCCCTGGGGCAAACACTTTGCTCCCATCCTCCCCTAATTGGCCCTAATGACACATGGACATCATCAGGACAATCAAAGCAGAACAGCTGATGTCCTCCAACAACGCTCTGACGCCTATTGGAAACAGTTACTCTGCAGCCATCGGTCCTACGGATGCCTCCAGCCAGACCCCAGTGGCTGCCTCACAGGCAGCCAGGTGCCGGTCCCCCTATACATGATCCACCTGAGATCTGAGGGTCTCTTTTCCAGGTGACAGTGACTGGTGGGCTTCTGGCTCCTGGTTTTTTTTTTTTTTTTTTTTTTTTACAATACTGGAGGGTGGACAAATTTCAAACTGAAAATAAAAGGCAGTCCCCAAATAGTCCATGTTTAGACACTTTCTCCCAGGCCTGCTGTTCCCACTTTTTCTCCTGTTTCCCCACGGGCTCCAGCTGGCGCCACGGCTGCTACAGAAGGAGTGGGTGCAGCGCCGGGGTACAGATTGGCATGGGGTGCCACTGGAGAAGATGGCATGGGGTGGGCAGACGGGGAGCTGAATGGAGAGACGGCCCCCCAGCGAGGTGGCTGGTTGTGGGGACAATCCTCAGGGAACAGGAGGTTGGGGCACACCCGTTCCTCTCTAAAGTTCTCAAAGGCACAACTTCCTCTTGCCTCTCAGGCCATCTGGCCCCCACCCTATTTCTCCCATACTTACCACAGGGCCTCTGCACCTGTTTGACCACCAATCTGAAGTGTGGACCTTCTTATTGCTCGGTTCTGTCCCTTTCATGATGAGAAACAGTTGGACATGTACTACTGCCCCCCGCCCCCAGTGCCCCTACCACTCCCTGCCCCCAAATTCTACTTTCCCCTGCTGCTTTTATCCAAAGCCACCCACCTCTGCATCTGACTATGGTTGTGGGTCCCTTCAACTGAGTTGTGAGTCCTTCCCTCCTTCCTTCTCTCCCTCTTATTCCTCCTGCTTTCTCAGAAACACAGGCCTATTCTGCACTGAGCTCTGTCCCACCGAGGAAAAGGGACCCCAGTCCTGCACGCAGGTGACATTTCCAGGGAATCCCAGCCTTGCCCTGGGAAGCTGAGAGACAGAGGTCCAGGGCTAAGTAGGTGCATCGCTTTGCAAAGCCAGGACAAGAGTCGCAGGCCCTGAGGTGGGGGTGTGCTTTGCACAGCCACGGCATGGTGTTCAGGGAGCCCTTGAGGTCACGTGGGGCAGTGAGGCTCCAGGTACCCCAAGGACTCAGGCTCCTAAGAAGGCAGAAACCTGACTGCAGCGAGCTGAGTCTCTCTCCTGGATCCAGGGTGCGAGCAACAGTTGCGCTCACTCAGTGCTCAGAGGAGGAGAAGCACGGTCCTTAGTAAACAGCAGAGTGCCGCACACACGGTTATTTTTAACAGATTCAGAGAGCACTCCCGTTCTGCAGCTCGGAACAAGGCTGGGAGGCTGGCAGAAGTGATTCAGCCAACTGCAGAAGTAACAATTACCCAGTCCTGGTAGTTAGCAGGAGAGGGAAGTGGGCCTGCCTGCTTTGCTGGCTTTGAGAAACTGGCCTGAAGTTGTCCCCATCTGACACACAAGGGGATAAAGCCACAGAGAGGGGGAGATGGGTACCCAGGGTGACATAGCCTTCAGGGGCAGGACAGCAGGGCAGAGCAGGGTAGGACAGCATTAAGGGATCTCAAAATGGATTCTTTTAGCAGAATAAAGGGTAGGGATGCACCCTGACAATCAAGGTCAGGACAATCACCATAGGAGTCATGAGGATGTGCTAGCCAGTATTGATAGCGAGCCCTCCTCTTCATCTATCTATCTATCTATCTATCTATCTATCTATCTATCTATCTATCTATCTATCTATGTATATGTATGTATGTATGTATGTATGTATGTATGTATCTATCTATCTATCTATCTATCTATCTATCTATCTATCCATCTATTTATAGATAGGTACTTACTATGTAGACCAGGCTGGCCTTGAACTCACAGAGGGCTGTCTGCTTTGCCTCTGCCTCCTGTGTGCTGGAATTTAAAGTGTGTGCCACCGCGCCCAGGCCTGGCTTTTTCAGATGGGAGCTGGGATTTGAGCTCAAGCCCTCATACCTGTGAGGCAATCGTCTCCCCAGCCCTTACATTTCAATCTTGGTTGGTTTTAGTTTTATTTATTGTTAGCAATATTTGCCCTTCCTCTTATTCATCTTGAAAAGGAGAGATCTGACCCTGGAGAAGTCAGATGGAAACTGTGTTCACTCATCTTCCCTGTATCCCAGGTCCTTTGAACGCCTATAAACACTGAACTGTCTGGACGCAATTTCTCGTGGTGTCTGGGAGGTCTAGTGATGGGGGAGAGCCCTCTCTCCCGCTCTTCCTGCACCCCGGCCCTGCTGATTCTGCTAGGGTTTGACTGTGTCAGCTGCCCTCCCAAGGTGGGGGTAGGCTGGGGGTGGCACCCGGGATGTCACTGTCATCACGTCAGGAAATAGGCTCCGTGTTCTGCTCAGTGCCTGGCTTCGCTCCAAACGATGGCTGACCTCATTTAGAACCAATTTCAGCGTTTTAATAAGCCCCGTGCCTTCCCAAATTTCTCTGATGCTGGAGGCCTTCAGGAGCTATAATCCCCCACTGGCTCTGCCACGTGAGGCCAGCTGCGGCTACGTCCTAACCGTGGGCGGTGACAACCAGCAGTGCAGCTACTGGAGCAGGGGGACATGGAAGTGGCCCCAGAGATCTGCTCCCGACTAGTCAGGGCAAGCAGCTCCTCAGCAGTAAGATGGGCTACAGGACCACATAGGACCCTTAGCCTGAAGCTGAGTCCCTAGGGATTTCCTTGTGGCAGATCAACACGCCAGGTTGTGACAGACAGCATGTCTATCTTGGAGAGCTGACTTCTATGTCCTCATCCAAGCACAGTGCCTGTGACTGAAGGCTGAAGGGGCATGTTCTCCCAGGATGAGCACATGGGACATCTGTGCCTTGAGATGTCCAGCAACCAGAACAGTGGCCACAAAAGGACCAGCAGGATGGATACCATAGGAGCCCATTCCAGGAGTGCTGGAACTCATGGCAGGATCCAGGGGCCCCCAGCTCCCTACCAGGCCAGGAGTGCAAAGCCTTGTGTGGGGGGTGTCCAGCAACCCCATGTATACCTGAGCAGCCCACCATGAGCAAACCTTCAAGAGTGAGTGACTTGGACCCTTGATGGCCCTGTCACGTTCCATCTCTCCTGAGTATGCTGGGCAAAGAGAGGATGAAGATGAAGGCAGCTACCCCAGACACACACACACATACACACACTAACACACACTCTCTCACACACACACACACACAAGCACCTCTAACAAACAATTTTGCATCTTTGTGAGACCCTATAGCACATGGAGGTCAACAGCCTGGCCGTCTCAGAGATCATCAATCAGCTCTCCAGGATTCTTTCATGCACTGCTGACCCAAATCTGCCGATCGAAAGAGGTGAAGCCTGTCTGCCAAGGAGTTCCCTGCTGCAACTATACTGCCTTATACCACAGTAGCTGGATGGCCAGGGATCCAAGCCCAGGAGAGTACCAGAGAGACATGTGATTGGCATTCCTACCCGTAGGGTGCTTCCTGGTTCCCAGGGTGTGGTGAAATTGATACAATCGTGCCCCAATGTCTGTGTCCAATCTTGGGGGGTAGGTAATGTCACAGGACAGAGGAATCTTGTAGGTGCTATTTAGTTGTAGGAGAAAGATGCTTGTTGGTTCCCATATCATTTAGTAGAGGATTTTTGTGTGTGCAATGCATATCTGTATGTGCTTACATGACTTGGGATGCATATGCATGGGTATGTGGAAGCCAGGGAACTACTTCAGATATCTTTTTGAGTGCAGCCACCAACTGTGTGCGCGCATGTGCCTCTGTGTGTGTGTGTGTGTGTGTGTGTGTGAGAGAGAGAGAGAGAGAGAGAGAGAGAGAGAGAGAGAGAGAGAGACCGAGGGATCCTGCCTGCTTCTCCTTGAACCCCAGCACTTGGGGGTACAAGCCACCATGCCACATGACTGTGGGTTCCAGGTATTGAACCCCTGTCCTTGAGCTTATACAGAAAAGACTTAACCATCCATGCCATCCCCCAGACTCAGTAGAGGATCTTGAAGTGAGAGATGGTGCAAGGTTATCCCAGTGAGCCAAGAAGAGCCAGGGCATCCCTGGAATAAGGTAACAGGAGGGTAGGGATCAGAGTGGATATAACAACAGGAATGAAGTCTGTGGAAGACATGTTGCTGGCTTGATACTGAAAGAGTAGCCAAGCACGAGTGTGGCAACCTCTGGATGAGGAAATGGCAGCAATGGACTCTTAAGGCCCAGGAAGAGCCTGTCCTCAGACCTCAGAACTGTGTGTTTGAGGGCTCACTGCAGCGGCCAGAGGGGTCATATGTATTTCATTCTGATCCCCCTTTCCCAGCCTTTGCTCCTCTTCCAACCCATCTAGCTGGTTCAGCACTGAGCACCTTCAGGTCAGGCTAGAAATGGACACTAAGGTAAGAACTGCTATAGCATGTGGTTAAATGAAAGACAATCCCAAGGTGCACAGGGAGAAGGAAAGAAGTGAGTAAGCAGAGTGTTGATGAGCAGCTTCCCAAGGGCAACTTGATGAGACTGGAGTGCACCTCAAACCATCACCCAGAGGCACTGGTGCTCAGAGGTGGGTCAAGCCCGTCCACAGGCTAGTCTGAGGAGAGGGCTGGGTACCATGGATGACCCTGGAGCAGACCAGTGAGAGAGATGACTGAGGATGCCCTGGGCACTTGCTTGGCACACAGAAGGAGCCTACTTGAGAATGCCATCACAGCTATCATTGAAAGTCCCCCATGCTCTCTGTTCAGGTCTATCTGCAGCACTGTGTCTCCCCAGATGGCAAAGTGTGAGCTGGGGGTTCTTGTGTGCTGACCCTTGCTCTTCTTTCTGGTCAAGGCCACATGAAGTTCTGTCCATGGCAGTGCAGACTGTCTACTGGGCAGGATGGGTTTCTGCATTCAAGGGAGGAAGAGGAAGAGGAAAAGGGGACCTTGTTGGCCTCAGCTGCACCTCAAAGGACTGATGATTGCATTGCGGCCCCAGAGACTGTGAATGGTGGCTAAAGCCCGAGATGCAGGCCAGTAATTGTCCCTTAGGCCCCTTCCTAGGTCTCGGTGGCCACATCACCTCTGCTCCAAGTATCAGGGCTACCACATCCCATATTACACCAAGGACAGCTGCCGTTAGCTGCTGCTGCCTGGCGTCATTGACACAACCTGCTGCTACCCAGTCCCAGGACCCCCAACTCATCCAGCTGCTTAAGCCGAGACAAGCAGATTCAGGTCCCAAGGTCTGAGAAGTCACCTGCCTTAACTTCCAGTCCCATTAACTCTGGGGCACATCGGGCCAGGAAACCTGATCTGGGCAAAGCGGAGAGGGGAACTTCTCAGTGTCAGCGGATCTCAGACTCTAAGCCAGGGGACAGTGGGCAGCTGAGGTCTCCTGCAGGACATCGCCTCCAGCTTCGTGCTCAGCACTTGGCCACTTAGAAGCAAAGATGACCCCTGACGCTTGACAGTGAACCTAGTGTTGCTGTGAGGGACAGAAGGAGGTGGGACCACATGCTGTGGCCTCTGGTTCAGGCCTCCTCCTCTTTCAGGGCAGTAATGGAGCAATGTGACAGGTTCTGGGGTGAGCAGGGGGGCACCCATATAACAGGTGCACTAGAGGAGGGTGGCTCTCTGAGTTGTCACGGGCAGACCCCAGAAAGTTAGCGATTTCTGCTGTTACAAAGCTGCAAACGCTCCTGAAATCCCAAAACAGAACTCTAGAATGTCGTACTTAGGAGTGACTGCCATTAAACGCATACACTCATCTTGCAGAGTGGCCTTCATCGTCTGTGTCCAGAGAGCTTTCCTCAGCATGTGGACACCCCTCACCTTTCACTCCTCCTCCCCAGGCCTGGTACCCACTAGTCTACTCTCTGTTGATATCACCTCCATCACTGGAGGGACTTCACACATGTGGAATGACACATACATCATGTGTATGTTCTGTGTTGAGCTATTTCACACAGCACAGTGTTCTCAGGAGTTAGCCATGTTGCAACAGGTGTCAGACTTAAGACTAAATGATGTTCTACTGTGGGTGGACAGCACGTTGCTGTTCCACCACCTGCGGGAGGACATTTGTGTGCACGAGTGTCTGTGTGCATTTGTGAATGCGGACCCCAGAGGTTGATGTCTTCACTCAATCCTTTCTCCACCTCATCATTTGAGACAAGTGTCCTCATTGCACCTAGAACTCAAAAGTAGGCTTGAGTTGCTGGCCAGGGAGCCTTGGGGATCCACCCGTCTCTACCTTGTAGTGGGGGCTGCGGGCCTCTTCCCACAGCCCGGCTCATGGTTGCCTGGCTAGCTTATGCCCCGAAATAATTACACGGAAACTGTATTCTTTTAAACACTGCTTGGCCCTTTAGCTCTAGCCCTTACTGGCTAATTCTCATATCCCGATCAACCCATCTCGAATGATCTGTGTAGCACCAGTCTTACCGGGAAAGATTCAGCATGTCTGACCTGGCGGCTGGCTTCATCGCGTCTGCCTCTGAGAGGAGCATGGCCTCTGCTCCAGAGAGCAGAGCTGTCGAGTCTGAGCTCACTTCCTCTTCCTCCCAGCATTCTATTCTGTTTACTCCACCCATCTATGTTTTAACCTATGAGGGCCAAGCAGTTTCTTTATTACTTAACCAATGAAATCAACAGATTGATATGACACTCCCACATCACTACCTCCCCAGCGCTGGGATTATTGGGTACCAACACACCTGACTTTTATGTGGATGCTGGGGATCAAACTCCCGTCCTCCTGCTTGCATGCTGTCCTAGTTTCATTTCTGTTGCTGTGATAAAATGTCCTGGAAAGAAAGAAACTTGGGGAGAAAGTGCTGATTTTAGCTCCCAATTCTAGGTCCATCACTGTGGAACACTCAAGGCAGCAGGTGTTTGAGGCAGCTGCTCATGGAGCATCAAGAGCAAGGAGAGGATGAACGTGAGCATGCATATGCTCAGCTCGATCCTTCCACTCTGATACAACGCAGGACCCAACCCCGGGGAATGGTGATGCCCACTTTCAGCATTAGTCTTTGTAGTGGTTTAAATGAAGATGCCCCCATAAGCTGGCGTAGTTGAATTGTTTGGGAAGGATTAGTAGGTGTGGCCTTGCTGAAGGGAAATCATCACTGGGGTCAGCTTCCTCCACCATTCACAGTTAGACCCCCTCCCTCTCTTTCCACTGCCTCTTTCTACTTCATGGTCGTGTCTCAAGGTATAAGCTCTCAGCTACTGCTCCAAAACACTACCTACCTGCTGCCATGCTCCCCATCGTGATGATAATGGACTAACTCCCTGAAACTGGAAGCGAGACCCCAATTAAATGCTTTCTCTTGTAAGTTGTCTTGGTCACAGCAACTGAACAGTGACTACTAAGATAGCAGGCACAGCTGCAAGAGCAGGAAGCTGAGCGTTCACATCTGGAACCAGAAGCCAGAAGCAAGGAGAGCCAGGCAGAAAATACTGTGAGGATTTAAACTCTCAAGCTTACCCCCAGTGACCTACTTCCTCCAGCAAGTCCATACCCCCTAAGCCTCCCCAAACAGCGCCACCAACTGGGGACCAAGTGCTAAAACACTATGTGCTGCTCATTCAAGCCGCCACCAGACAGATTCGGGGGACCATCACTAATCCTTACTGTCTTGTCGCCAACTTTCCTATGTCCACTTTGCATATGGATAGAGCACCGGCACAAGAAAGCTGTATCTCAGCTCTCCCCAAAAGACAGCCTCCAGGGTCACAAGGCAAGGAGAACATTTAGTCTCTGACTCTTGTGGCACCAGCCAGAAGATCCAGCTGTCCCCACGGAGCACATGGCCTTCCTAAAGGTAAGTAGATTTAAGCCTCATAGATAGGCCACATTAGCTTCTGGCTTAGACTGCTTCCCTCCAGCGATAATCGGACGCATCATTTCCTTAAAGACAAATTAAATAAGGCCCTCCGAGGTTCGCCATCTGCCTGTCAAAGACGAAGCTTTAGAAAAGAACAGGTCTCTGAGCCCAGGGGCCTCTGACATCCATACAGCAGGAGTGGCCTTGATCTGCACACCCTGATCCAATTTCCCTGCTGCTGATCAAGTTAGCAGAGACTTTAGCCTAAGGCACCAGGGAAAGGGCAGATTAAAATGACCAGGACAGAGAAACTGCATCAAGGTGGAGAGGAGGCGTGTGAGCCTGGGTGCTGATGAGGACTCGCTTCTGGGTAACGACTTGTCAATGTCTGGAGGGGTGGGATCTTTTAGAAGGGCAGGCGCTGTTGGATGTTGCTGCCAAAGGCCCACTTATTGGAACAGGAATCTTTGAATCACAGCTCTCAGCACTGGGGATGGCTGAGGCCACCATATGCTCACTGCTAGGAATTTCCTGGTCCGCTGCAGGACTTGAGGAGGGTGGATCACACACAGCATCCCCAGCATCCATATCCCAGTGTGTGCAATTGTCCCCAAGACTAAAACATCTTTCCTTCTCCAGACCTCCTTGGAATGGAAGGGTGTACCAGCTATTCTCCCCAAAACTGGACAGAGGCGTGGGATGTGATAGTATGGATGAAAATGCCCTCCCATAGGCTCATAGGGAGTGGCACTATTAGGAGGTGTGGCCTTGTTGGAGTAGGTGTGACCTTGTTGGAGGAAGTGTGTCACTGGGGTGGGCTTTGAGGTTTCAGATGTACAAGTCAGGCTCAGTCTCTCTCTCTCTCTCTCTCTCTCTCTCTCTCTCTCTCTCCTTGCTGCCTGTGGATCCAGATGTAGAACTCTTAGCTCCTTCTGCAGCACCATATCTGCCTGTGTGCTGCCATGCTTCCTGCCATGATGACAATGGACTAAACCTCTGTTCGGTAAGCCAGCCCCAGCTAAATGCTTTGCCATGATCATGCTGTCTCTTTGCAGCAACAGAAACCCTAAGTAAGACACGGGTCAAGACAGACCTCAGGTGGCTCTGCAATGTCATGGATCATGCTTAGGGTATGAGTCTTGTGTCTTATTTCTGGCGGTCTTGGGTGGTCTCTGGTGGTTGAGGAGATTCAATTTTTTTTGTCAGTGCCCAGGTATCACCCAAACAGCAGGTGCAGGATCCAGAGGACCCACCAGAGCTGCGCCACCCTGGAGAGGGGCTGTCTTTGAGTGTTACCTTTGTGGGGGGTGCTAAGGATCTAGATCAGGGGGGAACACTTAACTGCAGGAGGTGCTGGGCTCAGCAACCAGGAGCATACAAAAAAGAATTCAGCAGATCAGACCCCTGTAAGATTCATACAGTAAGAGAGAAGCAGAAACCTGGAAGATATGGAATTGATGCAGAATCATGGTAACCATGGCCTGAACAGTGGTGGGGGTGAGGAAGAGATTGGCTGTGGAGAGTAGTGGACAGTGCCCATAAAGTGGACAGTGCAATGGAGTGGAGGAGACAGTGGCCATGGAGGGGAGTGGACAATGGCCGTGGGCTAAGATGGACAGTGTCCATGGGTGAGGTGAACAGTGGCAATGGGGTGGAGTAGATGGTAGTCATGGAATGTAATAAACGTTGGCCATGGTATGGAGTGGACAGTGGTCATTGGGTGGAGTGGACAGTGGCCATCAGGTGGAATAGACTATAGCTACTGGGTAGAGTGGACAGTAGGGGTGGAGTGGACAGTGGGGGTAGAGTGGACAGTGGGGATGGAGTGGACAGTGAGGTGGAGTGGACAGTGAGGTGGAGTGGACAGTGGGGTGGAGTGGACAGCAGGGGTAGAGTGCTAGTGGGGGTGGAGTGGACAGTGGGGTAGAGTGGACAGTGGGAGTGGAGTGGACAGCAGGGGTAGAGTGGACAGCAGGGATAGAGTGGACAGCAGGGGTGGAGTGCTAGTGGGGGTGGAGCGGACAGTGGGGTGGAGTGGACAGTGGGGTGGAGTGGACAGTGGGGTGGAGTGGACAGTGGGGGTGGAGTGGACAGTGGGGCTGGAGTGGACAGTGGTTATGATATAGCGTGGACAGCAGTCATGGGATAGAGGGGAAGTGGCCTTGGGATATAGTAGAAAGTGGACGTTGGCCATAGTGTGGGGAGGACGATGGTCATGGTGTGAAGTGGGTGGTGGTCATGGCGTGAAGTGGGCAGTGGTCATGGTGTGAGTAGAAATAGTGGTAGGCAGTAGCCATGGGTTATTGCAGAGATTGTGGTAGGGTCACTCACCTTTTACTTTTGTCCCAGCAGCTTGGTTACTGCTTACTTGCTCCTGACCCCAAGCTGAGGCCCAGAGAGGCTACCGTGGCAGATGAGTGACCAGCTAACTGCTGACCTCAAGGCAAGATAACAACTTTAGTGGGAGGAGAGAAACTCTTCACCATTTCACCTGGGCACAGCAGCCATTGTGCATGTCCTGGGGGAGCCCTGTGTGGCTATACATGCCTAGGATCAAATTTAATTTATAAGTCAAATATAGGAAGAGTCCAGTTGCAACTCAGAGAGACTCAACCATATTCTTAATTAAAGGCATTGCAGCTTATGTGTGTTTATTTCTGGAATCTTCCCTTGAATATTTATTTTGACCAGGTTGACCTCTGGGTAGCTAAAATAAAAAATGAAAAAGCCATAAAATAGAACCTAAGGTAAGGGGCTATACTTCTCTGACTTCTGCTAGAAACACAGAAACAGATACCCCAGTGGCAGACAGATAAATGGTGAATCTCAACCACAGAGCTGGGCACGCTGCCCGCACAACCAAATGTGTGAGCTGAAACCACAAGGAAAGAGGCAGAAATGCCGATGCCTGAGGAAGCAACGTTGATCAAATCAACAGAAGGAGACTCTAAAATAAGTATAATTACTATCCTTAAAGAGATATGCGGTTATTGTATTCATGAAGCAAGAATGGGCTTTTATATAAAAGAACTAATTAGAGATCATGGAGATTTAAAATAGACGGTCTGAAAAGCAGAGAGAGACATCTGAGGAGCAAATTAGTGAGCTGGAGGCTCAGGCAGGTGCTGCCTGAGGAATTCAGTGCAAAGGGCAGAAGGGGAAAGGTGGGAGACTTGGACCAGCTCCAGAGGCCCCCCCATGTGGGTGGCAGACATTCTTAGAGGGAGGGTGGGAAGGAAAGGATGGAGAAAATGGCCAGCCGTTCTCAAAGCACAGGACAATACTATCTTCAAAGCTGAACTTATTGCTGTGCAGACCATAGAAAACGGGCCTGCAACAGGCCAATAACAGGACAAGGAGTCTGATATCCAGAGAAAATTCAAGAGAGAATGATTGGGAGCAAGAGTCTGGAGGAGTGGGCTAGAGGAACGCCGTAGCTGACAAAAAGCTTGCCAAGCAAGAGTGGGGACCTGAATCTGATCCCCAGCACCCACATAAAAACCCAACAGCAGAGCCCTAAGGTGACCGCATTCTTAGTGGGAGCACAGCTTGGAGGACCCTGTTGTATCCTTGGCCAGCCAACCTTATCGGATCCATGAACTCCAGGCTCGGTGAGGGGCCCTGTCTTAGAAAACAAGATGAAGTCTGGAGCTCAACAGTTAAGAGCACTTGCCGCTCTTTCCAGGGACCGAAGTTGGGTTCCCAGCATCCACGCCAGTTGGTCCTTAGTCAACTGCAATTCCAGCTCCAGAGAATTAGATGCCACTGGCCCCACAGGCCCTTGCACACATGTGCACATACCCACATGCTAACACACACACCTACACATAATTAAAACTAGCAAAAATAAACCTTTAAGGAAAACAAGGTGGAGAGTGGGTGAAAACTCTGACATTGGCCTCTGACCTTTGCACCCTCCTCCTCACTCCGATAGTTATGCACATACACACACCAATAAATGAATAACAAGAGTCTAGACATAAAAGGAGATACCCTACTGGGGAGAGGCCTACACCAGCTTCTTCCTGGCAACTCCTAAACTCAGCTTTCTCACTGTAAAATGAAATAGAAACCAGCCACAGTGAATTTACAATACCCTCCTTTCGAGTTACTCCAGGGTGTATTCCAATGAAACAAAAACGGTAACACAGGGAAGATGCAGCCAAGGGCAGAGAGAATGAGGGGCTAGTCAAAACCCAGGGGGATATAGTGTCAAGCCTAAGGAGTCCTGCAGCTTCCAGAGGTGGAATCCGTTGCTTTCTTTGTTTCATGAAAGACTTTAAATGTAAGAAAGATGCGGTGAGCCATGCCACAAATGCCCTGTTGTTCACCACCATCCAAATGACGTATATGTCTGCTGAGATGTATCTGTGTTGGAGCCAATAAAGCCTCCTTTAGACTTCTTATATGCAACCCGTTTTCTAAGTCTCATAGTACTGGGCTATGGAAAATTAGAGATAAAACACTAATTACGTTCACATTTGTATGTACATGATTATTTTTGTACTACTTATTTGAGGGTGGTGGTTGCCGTGGCTTGTGTGTAAAGATAGGAGGACAATCTGCAGGACTTAATTTTAGTTCTTTAATCCTGTGGGTTGTGGGTACCAAACTTAGGACATCAGGTCCAGCAGCAAGTGTCTTTAACTGCTGAACCATCTCAACAGCCCCAAACTGCCGCGTACTGCGGCCCTGGTCTGCGCTCTATGTGCTAGACCCCAGTTCGCGAGCTTCGGGCAAGGGGCTGGAGGTTGAGAACACAGATGCAGAGACAGACCGACACACAGACCTTTAAACACTGATACCAAAGCCCCTCTTTATTAGCACCATGTAGACTTAAATACACTGCAGTCAATGGCCAACAGCTGAAAATCCCATCCTCTGATCCTCTAAGCTAGGCACAGCTTCTAGTAAGTTCAATTAGAAGGTTCTAGCAGGGAAGAGCAGCTGAAGGCCAGGACTTATTAGTCCCAACATCCAGCTAAAGGCCAGGACTCATTAGTCCCAACACAAAACATTAATCTTTAAAAACTGTTTATCTTGTATCTGTCAGCTTGCTAAAGTTAAAATTTATCCCACTAAATCTTCAATACGTTCATTCAAATTTATCAAGTGGAATTTTCCGCATGTCAGGAAAGGTCAGAGCCCGGTTTCTTCCGGGTCGATATTTATGACTTTTCCTTTCTGCCTCTGTCTTTTCAGGTTCCTTGCCCTCCTCAGGGGTGAGGATGCAGAGCTCAGCTTGTTTCCATGTTTTCTTCCGGCTGGGTATCCTTTCCCAGCTGGCCGGTTTGCATCACCAGAAAGTGTCAACCTTGACGAACTGCTCCCTCAGCATCCTTAAAGACCGGATGAAGGACTCGGGTTCCTGGCCCTCGTACTCCAGCAGCTTGTGTTACAGATCCCTTCACCTTCCTAAGAAGTCACGGAAGACCCTCAGAATAAGTGTGGAGGCTGCTGTAAAGTCTTAGTTACAGATGAAGAAAAGGCACGCCAATAAAAATAATGGCTGCTGTCTGTGCAGGGCTGGCATGGCACAGCTATAAAGTTAACAGGCACAGGAGACACCCCAAGAAAAGTCTTGAGCACATGCACATCCCTGAAATGGATGCACTTTGCAACCAAGGATGCACCAGAGCTCTCTTATCCCATTTTCTTCCTTTTCTGGTAGAAAACACAACAATGACTTACCTAAAGACGGACATTGATTCGATATGCACCAGGATAGCATTAGCCGAGTGGCTCTTCGGTGTCAGGTCTACAAGAAGGATCTGCATATTATCAGTCCATTTTGTAGATGAAGGAGCCATGACACAGACAAGTCAATCAGCTTGTACAAGATAACAGTGAGTGAGAAGCAGAGAACTCAGACTAGCTCCTTTGAACCTCTGCTGCTTGGGTTTCCCCTTGCTGATTTCTTCCACCTAATCTAGAATTGAATCCAACCTTAATTAAAGTCCACAGAGTACCAGACCTCACAGGTTGGTTTATAAAAAGTCATTCAGCTGATCACTAAGGAAAAATAACAGAAAAAGGAAAGGGCTTTGGTGTGGGAGGATCAGCTTCTCAGCGACACTGCCCTGCAGAGCTGAGACAATGGCATTTACTGTATATCCATGAAGTGGACAGCATAGGAACCAAGAACAGACCCCTGCTTGTGTAGTAGAGAAGAATGCAACCAGCTCCTATGCATGCAAGACAAAGGAGAAAGGTTAAATTTCTACTTTGCATTTGGCTCTCAAGATCTTGGATGGGTTGAAAACTATGAAGCCAGCAAAACGACTCAGCAGCTAAGGGCTGCGGGACCTGTTGACCTGAGTTCCGTCCTGGAACCCACATGATGGAAGGAAAGAACTTTCATGAGTTGTCCCTTGACCTCCATAATGAGCCTTATACCTACACAAGATAAATAAATAAGCATGATTAAAATTGTTTTAAAAGAAAGATAAATATAAAAATTCTATAAAGGCTGTGAGACCCGCAATCATAGCTGTCCTGGGCCTATGAGGAGGAAGAGGCCATGAAGAACCATTCCATTCCTAACAGGAAGTCTTCCAGTTCAGAATGTATGAACAACATCCGGGATCAAGATGGAGCTAAGACACAGAGCGGGAACCCTGGTCAGCGAAGGTGTGACGAAGAGTCCCAGCTTCACCTGCTGCCAGGTGACAGAGGTTAGGAGCCGGGCAAGAGGTAGGGTCAAAACAAGAGCGGAGGAGGGAGGTGCCACCCGAGGCTAGGAGGGGGTACATCTCTGTGGAGGAGAAGGCCCGTTGCTCAGCCTTGGGGTGTCGGGAGACCTTAATGAGAGGTGGGCTGGGCAGCTAAGGGCACAGGTGAGTAACAGTTGCCAGGTCTGGGGAAGGGACAGAGTGGGGCCTCACCAGAGACACCTGTAACGGAGGTGATGGCAGTGGGTAGGGGACCGCTGAGTTCCCTGGCACCAGCAAACAAGGGAAGAGATACCAGGGAAGACAGCCAGCCAAGCAGCAGAGAAAAGAAAGAAAAGTAACAACTTACTCATTCAGGATGTAAGAAACCTAAGGCTGGGTACTTGCTTGGGTGTATTAAAAGGTCCCAGGGTCCTCCCGTTCCAAACCCCTGGGGCTTCCTGCTCTTTCTTCCTGAGGATGGGGAGCGCCACCATCAGGAAACCTGCCTCAGCTCTCTGCTTACCTATGTTCCTTGGACTATGCTTCACACTGGAAGAAGGGGAGGAAGAGAGAGATGGGCCCAATAGGTGGGGTCCCACTAGGAGGTTGTGAGAACTCCCTGTGTCTCTTTTCTTCCCTCTTATGTCACACCTACAGGGAGTTTGGAAGTCTCTGCAGCCTCAATGGAGCCCATCGTGCACATGGGCAAAGGTGACCATTTTCACTTCACTATATGGGTGGCCCATAGACCCCTTTCTAGGAGATCCTCTCCTAAGGATTCATAAGCTAAACCCTGTTAAGGAAGCCGAGTGGAGTCCTCAGTCAATGGTTTCGAGGGGAAATGGAAACAGCCTAAGTAAGCCATCTTGTCCCAAGCTCTCAAGACCGTTCCCAGATGGGTCCTAGCTACCAAGGCCTGAGGCCAGCAGGCAGTCTGCTCAGTAGCAGTGTGACACGCAGGCCACTGTGCAGCTGATTTCATAGCGTCACATCTACCCCAACTCTCTCATCACAACAAAATAAAAGCAAATACAGGAGAGGCTGGGTAGGTGTGAGGAAAGACGCTGTTCCGGATGGGAGGGCAGGGCCAGAGCTCCTTCTCTGGCCAGGAAAATCAGGACAGAAAGCACTGACAGAGCTCACTCATGGACCAGATCCACCCCTCTGGAAGGTGCTGACGCTACGTCAGGGTTGAGGAAGGGCCACGGTAGGACTGGGTATTTCTTATGGATTTTCCTGGGGTGGGAAACAAAAAGTAGCAACTCTACATCTGGGCCAGCGTTTCGCATGCTGGTGCTCCTGGGCTCTGCATGCAGGTGCTCATGGAATCTGAATGCCGGTGCTGCAGGGCTCTGCATGCTTATGTTCCCGGGCTCTGCATGCTGGTCCTCCAGGGCTCTGCATGCAGGTGTTCTTAAGATCTGCATGCTGGTGCTGCAGGGCTCTGCTTGCAGGTGTTCCTGGGATCTGCATGCTGGTTGGTGCTGCAAGGCTCTGCATGCAGGTGTCCCTGGGATCTGGATGCTGGTGCTTCAGGGCTCTGCATGCAGGTGTTCCTGAGATCTGCATGCTGGTGCTGTAGGGCTCTGCATGCTGGTGCTCCTGGGATCTGCCTGCTGGTACTGCAGGGCTCTGCATGCTGGTGCTGCTGGGATCTGCCTGCTGGTGCTGTGGGACTCTGCATTCAGGTGTTCCAGGGCTTTGCTGTTTGCAGTTCCCCACCCCCAGCCTCCCAGGAACCCGAGCATTGCCAAGGGAAAAAATGCAAAGCCTTCTTCAGCCCTGCGGAGGAGGGACAACCCCCAGGGGTTTGGAGCCCACAAGACAGTAGTGATGAAGCCAGGGGCAGAGAAGGCCAGCCTGAGCTCCTACTTTTATGAGAGGCATCAGGCTGTCCCCTTGGGGTCTTCCCTTGCTCCACCCCCAACCACATCACTGAACTCTCAACATGAAGCCTCAAGATTGAGTATCCAGAGCCATCACTGGCCGGAGAAAACAGATCCCAGAAGGGAATGCAAGGATACCTGTGGATCCTTCCTATGGGTCTCTCTTCCTTTAGTTTAGACAGCAGAGCACCTGGGCTGGTCAAGCCCAGTGAGCGGGTCACCCCACCCCCAACCTAGAATAAAAGATAATTGTAATTCCAGGCTGATTGTGGGCAAACTGAGGTCTAAACTAGGCCCAATTGAGGAGGCCCTAGTGAGAAAGAGGTGGGCTGCAAGTCTGAGTCATCCAATGCCTGACTCAGAGCAGGAGGGACTTTGTCCTGCAGCTACTGGCAGACTCTGAGTGCAGGCCTGAGTCTCCAGCTTAGAAGACAAGGGCTCCTGGGAGAGCAAGACAGACCACCCTGCTTAGTCTGCTTTCCAGCGCCCAACAGTGTACATGCATGGAGTAGGCATTCAATGAATGTGTGAGCCATTCTGCATTGGACCCTTGGCTTTAGACATCCAGCTCAAACAGTGTGAAGCCAGCAACTATAGGAAAGGTAAATTTAGAAAGTGCAGCATAGGGGCTGGGGAGACACCTCAGTGGATAAAGTGACCGCTGTACAAGCGTAAGGACCTGAGTTTCAACTCCAGCCACCACACAAGGGCCAGGTGTGATGGTGTACATTTGTAATCCCAGTCCTGAACCTGTGGAGCCAGGTGGATCTGTCAGCTGGCACTGCCAGGCTGCCTGCTATGCCACCTCTATGCCCAGTCTGTCATCTGTCCCTTGCCAATCCCACATGAAGCATCTCCATGGCTGGTGGTCTCTGAATGGCCGGGGGACCATCTGCTGCTCGCCTCTGCTTGTCTGGGTGTCTGAAATCTAGAGCCAATGGCGCTTGCTGGAGACGGGGCTCACAACACCGCAGAGCCTCGGGTCAGGGCTTTCTCCTGTGAAGGTTTACTGTTCATTCAGCCAATGGCCACAGAGGTGGTACGGCCAGCAGAATGCAAGAAGCGGAGAGTTCCATCTTAACTGTTCTGCCATCCAGGGCAGAGGCTGGGAATGACATTCCAGGAAGCCTTGGGGTGTGATAAAACTCACAAACATGGGGTAGAAAGACAGAAGAGGAAGGCTGGTACATCGTCTGCCCTCAGGCTTTAGGGTGGGTCACAGGGGATCCTGTTTAGGGCACAGAGATTTCCTTCCTGCTGCCCCAGGCCACCTGGATGGGGCACTGGGACAGTCCCTAAAGTCAGAGCTTAGCAAATCACACCTGTGCCCCTTTCAACCCATAACCCCAGACAGTCGTGGGATTTGGGGTTCCCTCCTGCCTCCATCTCTCATGCTTCATCTGCCATGCTTCTTTTTGCTCCCCAGCTCCATCCTACTGTTCCCCTCCTCTACCTCCTCCTCCTTCCCCACATCCTCCTATCACCCCGATCCAGACTGTCAGCAGGTGTCAGGCTGGTATAGCAATCAATTCTGACAGGAGAGCAACGCATAAGTCCAAGTTTTTAATTCCCTGTGCTGGGTCTGGGTCTGGTGCAAAGGTAGGGACAGGTCCTGGATGGGCAAAGCTGATGGTGAGTGCTCTGCCTGCAGACTCCAGCCCAGGAGAAAGACTCCATCTTTCGCAGGAGCAAACGGGCTTCAGTCTGTCTTGCCAGTCTATTGTCAAGTCGACGTATTTGCATGTGTCAATCCTGGAAGAGATTCTGTGTCAGGCTTTTATTAAACCCCAGTGTGTACCATCTCACAAAGCAGCACGAAGAGAAGCGGGGGGGGCGCTTTAACTTGGGGTTCACATAAATCAAAAAGTCAGTCTCTCATTTTTATGTTTTTTTTTTTTTTTTTTTTTTAATCATAAGAGATAGAGGGTGCCACTCTGGGTTCAAGATCTCACCAGCAAGAACTTCAGAGACCTGTGGGCCTAGCTGTTGTCACAGGTTCCTTGCTGTGAAGTTGCCAAAGGAAAGACCAGTTCTCCACTTGCCACTGTTAACATATTTCAGAGATGCAACAGCATAGGAGAGATGCCCAGCTGCCAATAAGCACTTCAAGGACCTCACTCTGAGGCATCGCTCAACTCTGAGCTCTCAGAATACAAAGGCTCTGCTTTTGCTCTCACCGCATCCAGAGTGTATGGTGAAGGAATGAATGAAGCTCGCATGATCCAGCTGGGTTGCTGGGGCCAGTCGCCTAAGGGAAATGAGGGACTGGTCAGGAGGCCTCCTGTTAAGACTTCTCTAGAGTGAAATGTCCTGAGAGCCAATGAAGGTTCCAGGACAATAAACCCCCTGATTCTGGCTTCCCCCGCCATCAAGATTTCCCAGCCTGTGACTCACACAAGGAACCCCAAGAGGCTCAGGACTGATCCCCATGCACTACCCTCCCCATCCGTCATCCTCCATGATCTCCCAGGAATGAGAACATTGAGCTCTGTCACAATGTTTTAAGATGTGGCAGCAATTAGAAGCCACCGCAAGTGCTTTCCAAAGAGACGAGGCTTCTGTTGGGAACTCTGAGAGACTCACCCCCATCCCTGTGGGCTTCGCATCCCTGTGTGCACCCCGCCCACTCACAGTCTCCCTTCTCTTGCACACTTCTCTCATCCTCTTGCTCTCTCCAGCACGTTCATCTTCCTGGCTGTGCCTCAAAGCTGCCCAGTCTAACAGGTCTTGATCCGAGATGTGAGGGTGACTCTGCCTTACAACACAAAATAACCACAGTTGTCTGAGAGTGTCTGAGCCTCTGATTATATTTAATTCAGTCATTGTCTGGATGGTCTTGACCTCAGAAGATCACTTGGAGTTGGGTAGACACATGGTGCTGCCCCCTGACATGTTAAATCAACTTCTGAGCCCCTCATGCCTGCAGCCTGAGAGAGCAAGGCAGTGTTCAACAATAGAAACCTTTATACTTACCAACTAGCCAGCACCACCTTTCCAAAAATCTCCCAGGTGTCCAGGACAGAAAGGGTCCCCACCAGCCTTCACTATGATATTTCTGGAGTCTCAAGCTCCCTCCTTCCAAGGGTTCCCCGAAAGAGACTTGGAAATTGTTCCTGGCCCTGGCTCTGCAGGTCCTGGCAGAAGCCTCCTTCCTCCAGGAGTACTTCATGTCTTCCACGCTGAAGAATGATGCTTCCAGTCATGAGCAGAAGCTGTGCGCATGCCCCTCGAGCAAGAGGACCTAGTGCCCTTGCACAACACGTGGGTGACCGCAGGAGTGACTTCTTCTTTCCCGCTGTGACAAGACTCCTGATGGTTCACTGTTTGACGGCACATACCATCATGGTGGAGAAGGCGTGGCAGCAGAAGCCTGAGCCAGCTAGTCACAGTACATATGTGTCCAGGAAGCAGAATAGAGTGAATGCTGGTGCTCAGCTCATTCCTCCCTTTTATTCATCCCAGGATTCCAGCCCGCAGACTGGTATTTTCATACCCAGAGTATGTTTTCCAATCACAGCCCAGTCTATAAACTCTTTCACAGAGACACATAGAAATCGGCTCTGCAGTGGCTCTAGATTCTGTTGTATTGAAGATATTAACCCACAGTGATTGGGGGTGTGTAAGGATGGCCAGGTGCTCATTGTCATTTATAGTCACTAGTAATTGTTCTCCACACCCCACCAGAGAGTTTGGATATTTGCAGAGCACTGGAGAGAACTATTTGGTCTCCCTGCCTCTGATGAAGGTGTTCTCAGCCATCAGTGCTGAAGACGTTCATCTATCAGCCCACTCAAAGGTTCTATTTCCCTAGCATAAAAGGCTGCTCCCACTAAAGCCACACTTGCCCAGACTGGAAAGCAAGCCTTGCAAACGGCCCCACATGTTGCTGCCTGCTGGACAGTTTTCAACACCTCCACCATCTGTTGGGTTTGGGTTACATCCACTAAACTGTATGTTGTGGAAAGATGCCTGGGACAGGACAAAAGTTGCCACGCAACTGGAAAGCCTGTTGGAGTGGGATGGCTCCCATCCTGCCAGACTGCTGCCCAGTCTGAAGAACTGAGTGGGGCTAGACTTCTTTTTTTTTTTGTACCAGAACTTGCTGTTTCAGGAAACTTGATGGTATGTTATGTTGTTTCTATGAAGTCAGCTCAGAGGCTCCTCCGTAGTCCTCCCTTTTCTAACTTTAGAAACGAGTTTAAGACATAAAATCAAGGCATGCTTTCATACACAAAAAGCTAGTTGAGTGGTGACCATTATATCACCATCCAAATGAAATCTGCCCTGCGCATTTCTCTGTTGGCTGTGTGACTTTGGAGAAGTCACTTCACCTCTCTGTTAACATTTCGAAGTGAAGGCGACAAAGGCTGTAGGAATGGTCTGCAGATAACGACACTGTGTGAGCATGTTGTAATAAGAGCGGCGGGGCTGCGTCCCCGGCACCCGGCTGCCCGCATGGCTTTACCCAAAATAATTACACGGAAACTGTATTCTTTTAATCACTGCCTGGCCCATTAGTTCCAGCTTCTTATTGGCTAGCTCTTACATACTGATCTAACCCATTTCTAATATTCTGTGTAGTACCATGAGCTGGCTTACCAGGAAAGATCTTAACCTGCGTCTGTCTGGAGTGGGAGAATCATGGCGACTCACTAACTCGGCTTCTTTCTCCCAGCATTCTGTCTGTTTACTCCACCCACCTAAGGGCTGGCCTATAAATGGGCCAAGGCAGTTTCTTTATTAAATGAAAGTAACTCCTCCATCACGAGCATGAGGAGCTGAGTGTTGCTTCCCAAAACCCATCAAAAGCTGGGTGTGGCGGCATGTGTCTGTAACCCCAGCTTTGGGGGAAAGCAGAGATGGGCGGATCCTGCGTACTCACTGACCAGTCAGTCTAGATGAAATGGCAAATTCTAGGTTCAATGAGAGTGACAGAGGAAGATAATCACTGTTGACCTTTGACCTGTACATACATGGGCACGCTAGTACACATGTGTACATCCCCCCCCCCACACACACAAGGGTCTCCTGTGCATGCTGTGGGTCATTGAAGGCATTCATGGTTTAAGTGAGATGGACAGCACTTAAATAAAGTCACACTGCCACAAGTTCTGAAGATGCATCTCTCTGCTCTGCCTAGGACCCTGGAGCCCAGAGTTAAAGGACAAGCCACTTCCTGGGTGCTTGGCTGCTAGACCGTGGCTGCCACACTCACTGGGGTGGATGTGGGCATGTGAAGAAGTGGAAGTGTGGGTGAACTGGTGGGCAGAGGCGTGGTTTGGTGGTGAGGCTCCTTTAGAAATTCTTGGCACACGTTTGACGGCATCTAAGGATCTGAGATAATTACCAAAGCCAAGAAGTCCTGATTGAGACGGTAAAAAACAGGTTACAGGAGCTGATTGGCTGGCTAGTCTGTGCTTTCTCCTTGGTGCTGTCCAGGGCTCTCTACCCTGTATATATAAAATCTTCTCTATAGAGTCCATTGTCTTGTCTCTGAGTGGGACTGTTGTCAAGTGTGGGAGACCCACAAGCAGGCTGAGGAGCCCCAGCTCTGGTCTGCCGCCAAGGACCCTGTTGTTCCTTCTCACTTGCAATCTGGGTTCCGGCTGGATCTCCCTGGCCATCGCTGAACCGGCTAAACGAGACAATGTGTGCGAGGGTTTAGCTTTGCATCTGGAATGCACTGAGCACATAACGAGTGGTGTTTATTGTGAGATAAGAGCCTCTGCAAGCAGGCTCTGAGTACAGTTAATTAATGAATCAAACACAGCCACCAGTCCCTGGAGAAATGAGGCAGGTGACAATTAATTACCCATCTTGCAAGGGGTGAAGATACTTAAAGGCAGGGGTCAGCTCTTCTCGGTACTTAAGTGGGATGAAGGATGTTGCCAGCCTGTTGTAAAGAAGCTCTCAAGCACCAAGAATTTGAGTATCACTGGGGAGCTCAGTGAAGACCCTTAGGAGGGACCCAGCAGGGAAGCTGGCAGGAGGGAGCGTGCAGGTGTCTGCTGAAGCACCTGATTCATTGGCCCTGTGACCATCTTGGAATGAGTTGCTGGTTCTCTTATGTTTCACTAGCAGGCAAAGAGGAAAGGATTCCACCAGTTCCCTGGCCCCTCAAGATGGGCTGGCATATGCCCTTCCCACCAGGACAGCGCCTCTGACAGAGCGCCAGGTCAATCGCAGCACAGTCAGGCATTCATAGGGCATTCCTAGTATTCCAGGAAGGTTTCTCAGAGTGTTGTGTATTCTAACTCAAAACCTTGTTCGATATATATATATGCCCCTCAGGTTGGGTCTGCAGACACAGTGCACTCCTGAGTATCTTCATGGATGGGGCCATATTTCTCAAGAGGAAAGGTCGGAAAGTTTCTCATGTCCAACTCAAACCTGCCTTGCCTTATCTTCCAAACACTGGCCTAATGCTGCACTTGGGGGTTAAGTAGCAAAGATTTGCTTCCTCCCAAATGGCTGGAAACCTGAATCACAGGCCCCAGTCACCAACTAGCCCAGTACAGAGACTATGCAGTACCCTCTCGGGCTATATGAGACCGACCCAGAGAATGGAAACAAAAAAGAGCAAAGATGAGCATTTATCAAGCACTTAGGCTGTGCTATGCCTATTATCTTCGCCTTTCAGTTTTAAATCAGCCTTAAAGGCCCTGCTGTCAGTTATCCCAGAAACAAGAAGGATCAGGGACCTGCTCCAAGGTTGCGCTGTCCACAGCCAGGCAAATCCCATCGCCACCGAGACCAAACATCAGGGAGACAGAAACAGATTGGTGGAGATCAGCGAGAACCCCGCAGGGCGCGCACTGAAATATGGGTCCCCGGACCTTGCCTATGGGTGCAGCCGCGGGGGACCGCCGTTGAGCGTCAGCACCAGGGACAGCTCCTCGGCTGCTCCCCCGCAGCCGCTGCCAACAGTGCGCGCGGGGCCCGCAGCGCGCACTCCCCAGTAGGCTAGCGCGCGCGCCCTCCTCTCCAGCGCGCGCCCCGAGCCCGGGACTGGGCTGGAGTCGCGCGTGCAGCTCTCAGGGAGGCAGCTGGGCGTCCAGAGCTGTGGCTGCAACGCGCAGCTGGCAGGGGTTCTCGCTGGGCCACGCACTTGCCTCCTCTGGGGCCTCCAGGAACCTCTCGGCGCTTTCCTTACCAGTCTGGCCCCAGCAGGCACCACCGACCGTGGCCTGGGCTGCATTTGCGGCTACTCTCTGTGCCTGGGACAGAGGGACGCCCGCACTGTCACGTGTGTCCAAGTCCTCCGCCAGCCGGGGCAGCGTGGTTCCCATGGTTCAAGGTAAGGGCCAAGGGGGTGCGCAGGTCACGGTGTGAGAGCAGGCGAAGCCAGATGGGAAGTCCAGGCTCTGCACCCACCTCATCTGGAGTTCCCTCTGCAGCCTGCCCTAGCCACCTTGCATCAGGTGCTCTGACCTATACAGGTTCCTGTACAGCATACCCCATCCCATTGCGACCCACCCTCCAAGTGCCCTGAGGTGGGCAGTGGGGTCCTAGCCAAAAGACAGAGGAACCCTCTGACAGAAGAGAGGCTCTGTTTCCCTCAAAGGGTGGCCTGCTTAGGGGAAGGGGCATGGGGAGAGGAAGTTTGTCCGAAGAGACTGGAAACCCGGCTCCATTCATCCTTTCCTGCCTGGAACTGAGATGTTTGGTTCCTTGGTGAGATCTGCTTCCCACCAGGTTGGTGTTGTGTGCTTGACCTGGGCTACTGCTGACATCCATTCTGTTCAGCGTCTGTGTGAAAGGGATGGGGCCCCTTTTGACAGATGAGGAAACTGAGGCTTTAGAGAAGTTTGACTTCTTGTCCAAGGTCACAGTTAACAGGTGGTGGAGCCGCTGTCACCTCTTTCCCACATTGTTGGAAGCCTCGTCTTCAATAGTGAGGACAGGAGGAACACGGCAGGCTGGCAGTTGTATTTTTTTTTTCAAGCTGGAAATGACACACCCTGAAACATCAGACCTCTGAAAGCAGGTTCATGTCCATCCTCCTGCCTCCACTCTCTCACCCTACTCAATGTCCTGTTCTCCCTAGGCCAGGGTCACATGAGTTCACGTGACTCTGCTGATAGGACTCGGGCAAGAAACCCTGGGTGACAAGTCTCAGGCTCCAGCATGTTCCCTTGCCCCTGCTGGGGGAAGCTAGCGTTCAGGGGTCTGCCAGAGAGCACCAGGCTGCTCCCCTGTGGTCCCACCTTCCTATGCTGATCAAGTTCTTGGCAGATTTCCAGGGCCACTGTCCACCTCCTAGAAGTTTACAGCTACAGAAAAGCACATAGGCCCATCGTCCCACCTCCACCTTCTTGAGATAGAAGGGAGTAAAGACTTCACACCAAGGCTCTCCAAACTTGACACCTCTGGCCAGCAGGATGTGGTTGAAACCCATCCATGGACACAATTTTGTGTGGTGTGGCTTTGAGTTCTTCCCATTCCTGAGGCCAGGGGCTCACTTCCCCCTTCCCTCCTGTTCTCCCTCTCCCTTTCTTTGGTAGTCATTTGTGATACCTTTGCCTCGTGCCATAGAGGAGACAGATAGCATGGCCTTGGGCTGCGGTCTTAGTTCCCATCGCCTGAGCTCCTGTAGGGCTTGTTGGTGTTGACCCATTTGGAAAGCCTGGAGGGTGTAGGGTCTGGGAGGAGGCACAGTTCCCAAACTGGGTACCTGGAATACCTGTTGGGGGTGGGGAGTTTGAGAACCTCACTGACTCTTTGGGGCAAGTCAATGCCATGAGATGTGGGAGCCCAGGCTATGCTGTGATTTCTCTACCCTCTTCTCTTCCTCGAGTGAGAGAGGTGCCCAGAGCCCGAGGCCTCTGCTGTGCCAGCACAGGCATCTAGCACGGACAGAGAACTTACAGAGGATGTGGGCACAGATGGAGGAGTCAAGACTTTGCCCAGTTCTGCCCATCTTCATGGGTGACCTTGGGCCAGTCCCTGTCCCTTTATAGACCTCGGATGAGTTGAATGGTCTCATATTCCCTGAGGTACCTCTCAGTCCTCTGCATCCCTGCCCGTCCCATCATCTACTTATGTGGTCGCCAAGGGAGGTTTTGCACTTTTGGGCCTGATCTATGGGCCTAAGCCCGGTTCTGGCTCTGAGGGAGGTTTCACTGCCTGGGACCTGTTCCTGCAGACCCAGCAATCCCATGAGGAATGATTGTAGTGCTCAAAGCAGAGATCTGTCACCTCACAGTCAATTACATTGGCCTCTAAATTCTCAGGGACTGGGGGTGGGAAGGTAGAGTGGCAAACTGCCCAGACTGTCCACTCAGCTCCCACCCTGCCACCACTGGCCTGCTCCTCTTCAAGCCCTGATGGAGGTGTCAGGGAAGTGGTGATCTGTGTGGTGGGAATGTGGATTCAAGGCCTCGGGTCTCGAGCAAATCATGCAGCGTCCTCATCTACAAAAATAAGGGTGCTTCTGTCTTCGTGCGGGTATTTGGTGGCAGCTGTGCATGACCTGAAGTCTGGTGAGGATGGGGTGGAACAGGAAGGGGCTTCCTGTCTACCTCATTGCTGCTCTCACTGTGACTTCCCTGCAGTCTCGGCCCTTCTGGATCCACTCCAGAGGGGACTCATCCAAGCTGGAGCTGTAGTGCCTGCCAGCTCCTCTCCTCTCCTCCCAAAGTTCTCCATTCCCCCAGGAGTAGGGTGCATGGGAGAGGCTTACATTGTTGAGGCCTCTCCTGCCCAAGTCCTCTGCCTTGTCTCCCTTCCTGGAAACTGCCTTGAAAGGCCTGAGAAGGGATAAACCCTGCTATCCCAAGGCACAGGTAGGCTGTGACCAGGACCCTTAACTCATGGGAAGCTGGAGTGCAGAGTCTAGCATGTGGGCTCCTGATTTATACTCCTAAGATATGACACAGGAACTCTGTACCTAATTTCCAGGGGTATTGTAAGTGGGGAGACTTGGGATGAACTGGTGTCAGATCCAGGATTAATCTGTAAGCTATCTGTGAGCTATGGAGGGGGACCCTTTTGTTGAAGTCTAAACCTTGGTGGACAATGGTCAGGCATGGCTTTAACACTGTAAGCTGCAATTTAGAACCTGACTGGAGAGGGAAGGCAAGAAGCAAGGGGACTTAGAAGAGGTCACCATGTCCATCTGGGCCAGAATGGTGGGCACTGAGCAGGTGCCAGCTACGTGGGGTGCTGGGGTGGATTGGAGTAGCGGGATATTGCCCAGGACTGAAGAAACGTCACCAGGACTGGCCTGCACTAGAGTCTGGGGCGAGCTGTGTGAGAGATGAGGAGACAGCCCTTGGGGGCCTAGAGTAGGGCTTTTTCTTTAGCACCATGGTAGCACCGGATTGTACATCCCACCCCAGTGGGATGCTACTACCTGTCTTCTGGTCCTTCCAGCCCACCCACAGAGGCATCCATGGGAAAAGCTCGAGCCAGTCACCTGTGCTCTTGTCCAACTTCTCCAGTAGTAGGACTGAGGAGATGGCTCGGTTGGTAAAGTGCTTGTTTGTAAGCAGGAGGACATGAGTTTGATCTCTAGGACCCATGAAAGGGAGCCAGGAAAGTCAGGCATAGCGATGCATGCTTGTAATCCTGGAACGGGGACAGGCAGGTCCCAGGGCTTTCCTGGCCAGGTACCCTAGCCTGTTTGAAAAGGTTCCTTGCTAGCAAAGATCCTGGCTCAAAAACAATGTGGACAGAGCCTGAGAAATGACGCCAGATGTTGTCCTCTGAGACACACACAGGCACGCACGCACGCGCACACACGTGCACACACATGCAAGCATGCACACACACACATGTGTACTCACGATTCTAAAGCCACTTCTCCTGTAGTGGGTTGGTTGGGAGGAGGGCTGCACAGCTATCTGGGAGAGGATTAGATAGCAGCCTGGGCAGTAGTTCGGGAATAAGCCGGGCTCCTGGGGTTACAGCCACGTTCACCACCTCCCATAGCTGCTTTGGGTAGTAGGGTAACACAGTCTTAGGAACTGACCATAACTGTGTTTATATCTCAAGAATGTGTCCCTAACAAGATCACTTAAGCCCTTGGTCCCTGAGTTCTTTATTCACCTTGTACTAGAGTCCAGCTTCTTAGAAGAGTCTGCACACTGCTGGGAAACTCCCATGGTGCTCTGTTCCTGGCCAAACCAGAAGACGACCTCAGAGCAGGGGAGAGATGCCCTTGTCAGTCAGGCAAAGCCTACAATGGGCAAAGCCATCACCACCTGTGGCTCAGCTCTTACAACCAGCTCCAGGCTTCCTGCAGGCTGCCCAGTGGCTGAGCCTGCACCCAGGCTGCTAACAGCCTGGTGTTACTTGTTTTGGCATTTGATCTGTGACCTAGGGACTAGCAGCCAACATTTCTGGAGCTAGGTTCCTTGGCTCCCCAGCCCTGGGTGAGCAAACTCCCATGCCAGCCACCGTGACGGGAACAGTCTCTGCCTGCAGAAAGCAATGATGGGTGTTTTTGTCTCTTTTATGCTCTGCCTTGTGTGTGCTCGCCTAATATATATTCATTTTTATAATATAGTCAGATATTTTTTATTAAAAAGAAACGTGTGTTTGCTGCAAAAGGAAAATCAGTTCAGCCTTTCTCGGCTTACTGTGTGCAAAGTAAAAGCCCTTGACTCCTCGGCTGTGGCCTACCTGCTCCTCTGCGGTGACACTGCACCTCAGTCACACCCGGTCACGAGTGTTCCTCCTTTGTCCTTTGACCTAACTCCTGCTCTCCTGTTGGGGATGGATTCAGGGCTCCATCCTCTGTCCCAAAGTCCGAGCCCCAGCCTGGCTTTCTGGTCTAGACATTTGCAGGGCACGGCCGTTGCCTCCCAGATTTACCTAGTTGGTTTGACAACAGGCCTGTGTGCCATCCACTGATTCTGTCTGTTACAGGGTTGACTGAGGGGTAAGCGTTGAGTGGAAGGGCCTAGTAGCTGGCCGGGGGAGGAGAGAGTGGGAGGAGGCATGTAAGAGGATTAAACTGCAGTGTGGGAAGGTTCTGTGTGGTTGGCAGTGTGAGGCATGGAGGCAGGTACTCCGGATTCTATGGAAATCACCTCACTGGAGGGAAGGCATCCTGGATGCAATCAGAGCTGAGCCTCTACTGGGTGATACAGTCAGGGGAGCAGGTAATGCAGAGACCAGACACTTTTACCATCCCCGGAGGCAAGGGAGGTCATTAGGAGAAGTTAACTGACAAGCAGTGGGCTCTAGAAATGCCACTGACTTTTCTTTGAGGGAAGTAGAGCACCAGATGGGGCTAGTCCCAGGTGCCTCATTGGCTTCTAACTATGTCTATGTGAGTATAATTAAGACCTCCACTTCTGTGCTTTGGTTACTGAAGCAGGATTAGCCAACCTCCCCTTCCTGGCCCTAGCCAAACCCCCCCCCATTGTAGGCTCCCCCATATCCCTCCCGGTCAGTTCACTTGCTGCTGGGCCATGCCTGATAGTGCACCCCTTAGTACTTGTTTGCTCTCACTATGCCAGGAATAGCAGGAGGCTCAGGGAGCACGGCTACAGAGCTCTGGGGGGCAATAGAAGGACACTGGGGGTACCATTAACTCACCATAGCATGTGTCTGGGGCTCACCTTACAATGTTTGAAATGCAATATTTATATTGTTTTTTCAAAATCTCTCCACTCAGGGTTGGCATACACAGTATCACTGGGAACATTCAGGAACTTCCCTAAGGCAAAATAAAGATGTTTACTTTTCCAGTTTATAGGCAGACACCCACTTGGGGTTCCTTTTTCTGAGCCCATTCCAGAACCCCACAGTCCAGGCTTGTTTACCCCAGGACTGACACCACGCCCTCTACATGTGAGAGGCCTTGATCACGTCTCCTTTGAAAGGAGGTAGAGTGGGGATGTGGGGGGGGGGCAGTCTGTGTCTCTAGAATCGCTGGTCTTTGCCCACGTGGTAGACATAAGGACGGTTGGTGTTTACCTGTGTCTGGCGTTTGTTTGGTTAAAACACTCATTACGTGGGAAGCTCCTTATAAACCAACTCACAGAATGAAAGAGTACAGCCGTCTGTGATTTTTACCTCCGTGAGGCTTCCCACATGAGATGCCCCTCTAATTACAAAACAAAACTCTGTCACAGAAGGCTGTTACACGGCACAGCGTCTCGGGAGATCACTCTTGCAGTTGCTCATAGTCCCACTGCTCTGTGTCTTGCTTTCTCCTTGGGAGCCCCCGCCTCGCTGATCAGGAGATAGGATGGGGAGAGAATAAGAAAGAAGGGAGGGGGAGCATGGGAAGAGATAGGGTCTACCTTCAGCCATAGGTACCTCAGACCTGCTGGTCACCAGCGCCTCTTTGCCCCAGTTTCCTGGCATATCAAGACAGGTGTGGTTTCCCCTTCTGTCATCAAGAATGATTCTGAGTCCCTGTGGGAGCACAGTGGAGCATGACAGTAGATTATGGGGTCTCTGGGCTTGGATCAGGGAAGAGATACCGCTGACCAGCTGCTGTACCACGTATGGCTGAGAAACTCAGACACCTTGCCACAGCCCATGGAGCCCCTCCTGGCATGAATTCATCCTCCCAACCTCTGCTTGTGCTCTGCCGTGCCCTGCATGCGCGCTTCTGTGCCATTTCTGGGACTTCTGAGACCTTTTCTCGGAGGGTCTTCCCCCTGCTTCCCTCTGCCTATCAGCATCAGGTCTGTCCCCTCTTGTCTTGTCTGCATCAAGGCTGGGAGGGCTTGGAGTCAGGTGCTGTTCTTTATACCCTCCCCAACCCTTGTAGCCAGTGAGATGCCTGGGACACAATGGACCCTGTTGGGGGTAGTTCCATGTGGGAGGAGGGCCAACCCCATCTTCCAAAAGGCGCAATGGCTAGTGTGTGGCCCTGAATGGACTCCAGACCAAACACCCATTGTTAGAGCCAGAAGTGGCTATGGCCTCAGAAAAACTTGCTTCTAGCACCCCTGCCCAGTGTGTTTAGGACTGGGGCACAGGATACAGCTGCCTGCCTGCAGCCTCCAGGGCCTACTGTCTCATTCCAGCTCTCCTGCCACAGAGCTGCCCGTGACAAAGAGTGACTCAAGGTGGGGGAGCCTTACCCCATCAGACCTTGCGGTCAGCGCTGCCACTTCATAACCATGAAAAGTTGTAAAGATGATTTAATCTGCAAGATGGGTCTATCAAGCATGCTCCGTGCACTTGAAAATCCCCAAATCTTGTTTAGTTTGTTGGTTTGTTTGCCTTGTCTTTTGTTTTGTTTTGTTTTGTTTTGTTTTGAGACAAGATCTCAGTAGGTAGCCCAAGCTGTCCTTGAGCTCAGGGAAGTCCTCTGGTTCCTGAGTAGTGATATTATAGATGTGTTCGCCACACACAACTGAGCCCCATTTCCACTTGACTGTTTCAGCAACATGGCACCCTCATGCTCTCTGACTGCCAGCTCCTAGGGAAGCTTCCTCTGGCTCAGAGCCGCTGGGCATTCCCTTGGTCATCCTTACTCTATTGTACTCAGCACTTGTGATATCTCAGCCTGAGTAGCAAGGCTGATGATAGCTCTTGTATGTATCAGTCAGTTATGGGCATAGTGACTGTGTAACAAGCTGTCCTGACATTTACCAACAGAACAGCAAACAAAGCTCTTCTTGCTTACAGACCTATAGGTAGCGGGGGAATGTTCCGCTCACTATGGGTGTCCAGTCTAGACCCCCAGGGCTCTTCCACAGCTCCAGTTTCTGAGCATATGCTTTCTGGACATGGTATCTGGATCCCAGAAATGCAGCTTCTTCAAGACTTTGCCTAGAACTGGGACATGGGCTCGTTTCCTGTGCTTCATTGGTTAAGTCATATGACCAAGGCCAAGGTCACCAGGGTAAGATTCGGTCACTCCTATGATAATACGAGGCCCATTGCAGGAGAGGGAGGAGGCTTATGGGTCTGCGTTTTTAGATAGTTCCTAGGAGTGGCTAGACTCAAGCCCTCCTGATCTGATATCATGAGCAGGTCTTACAGAGATGAAAGTTCATGGCTGGCACCTGCTGTCTAGTCTGCCCTAGTTCCACTAATCTGGAGAAGTGATGGGGGAGGAACAGGAAATACACCCCTTTCCCTCACTTTCCTCCAGCCAGAGCAGAGAGAATGAGTGTGGTGGTCTGAGCTGGTAAAATTGATGATGGGGTGAGGAGACAATGGCTGGCACAAAGTGGGAACCCTATAAATGCTCATGCAGCTAACGCTAGCATTGCTTTCCCGGGCTTGGCAGACCCTTGACCCTGAGCAGATGCTGGGGAGAGGGAGACTGCGTGGAGGAGTGAGGAGCCTCCTCACCTCTGCTGGCTCAAGGCAACTCCAGTTCTGCTGGTGTGTCTGTATGAGGACAGAGAGAAAGTCTGTCACGGTCACAGTCGTGGGGACAAAGCAGGTAGGACGGAGTTGGAATGGAGAGGAGGGAAGGTGAGGCCTGTCCCTCCCAGCACAGCCTGAGTGTGGAAGAGGTCAGGGAAGGAGAAGACACTCAGGCGGGTAGGGAGATCTACCCTACCTGCTGTCCCTGGGCACAGAGCTTCTGACAGGCTTGGAAAGGCATCTGGGGCCGTTACACATAGTGCAAGGGAAGGTGCCAGAGGATGGATCAGTGTTGGTCAGGAGAGCTCCCCAAAGGGCCAGTCTGAGCTGAGACTGGAAGAGGAAGCCAGAGCAGCAGTAAGGCCTGAGGTTGTACTGGGGAGATGGGGTGGCTGGGGAAAGCAAGGAGACAGCAAGAATCTGGTGCAGGTGAGGCCCTAAGGGGCCAGAATGGAGGAGAGGAGGGGCCAGCCAAGAAGGGAGAATCTGGGCAGACAAGGGGAATACAGGTGAAAGGGAGGGAAGTGCCCTTCACAGGGGAGCACCAGCCCTGCTCCTCACCAGACCAGGGCGTCCTTGTCTAAACTGCTCAGCCTGACTGTGGCCCTGAGAGGACCTGAGGTTCCTGTTACCCCCCCCCCCTGCTGTTTGCCCTGTCGTGGGTGCCTGGTGGCAGTTTCCCACCTGTGAAATACGTTTAACTGGAACTGTTTGAATGTGAACCCAGCCTAAGCTTTGGAGCATCAAAAATACAGATTTTATGCCAGCGTAGAAGTAACAGGGCCAAGCCCAGGATTGAGAAGAGCCCCACCTTCTTGTCTCAACACCTGGAGCACCTTGGTAGCTATGGAAATTACAAGTGCCCTTATGAACTACTGAGATGTAAAAATGTATTTTTCCTGATTTTCTTCTGCATTCATACTTCTTAGTCTAGGTGAGGCTTAAGAACAAAGGCTTGCTCAGACCCCTGTGCCCAGCACGTCTCACACACAACTCCTGTTGCCTTTGGTAGGGTATTCAGAGCCCCTGCTCTCAGCCTGGGCCTCCCCCAACAGACACAGGTCCCACCAGCTCCCGTGTGAGCAGAGTATACACCCACTCAGTCCCTGGGGAGGCTAGGTTTTGTGAGGGCTAAAGTCCTCACTGGAAGCCCAAGGCTGGTCCACCTGGATATTGTCCCTTACCCAGGTTGGGTCACAGAACGAAAGTAAAAATCTGCTGGTGTCAGCTCCAAAACGGTGCATCCTGCAAGGGGCCGTCTTCACTATGGGTCTACACTCCAGGACCTTGTAGTTTGGGGCGGAGTCAGTTCTAAAGGCACCGCAGATTCACCATTCACTTTGGAAAGGACTTTGTTCTTCCCTGTATAGAAGGTTCTAGGTTGGTGTTGTCTTTGTTTAATGGACTTCTACTGCCCTTCTATTGTCTCCTTTCTGCCACTGTCACCAGCCCAAAGTCTGCTGTAATTCTTGCTTCCGTTCCTGAGAGTCCCTGAGTCTTTGTTCTGTGATTTAGATGCTCTCTGGATATTGCAATAATGTGCCTGGCTGTTGTATTCTTTAAGCCCTTCCTGTGTGCAGTTTATTGCACTTTGGGAACTAAAGGTTTATTATTGTTATCCTGATCTAAAGCTTTCTTTTTAAAGTGTGTGTGTGTGTGTGTGTCAGAGAACAACTTTGTGGGGTTAGTACTTTTCTTCCACTTTGCATGGCTTCTGGTGATTGATCTCAAGCTTGTGCAGCAAGCGCCCTCATTCTCTGAGCCATGCCGCTGGCCCCCCAGTTTGAAAACTATCCAGTTGACCTTCTGATCTTCCTCGGGATTTATCACCCAGATGCTGGGCCACTTGTGGTTTCCCACATCTTAGGAGGCTCTGTCTTTTATTTAGTTACTTGTGTTCTATCCCCACCATTTTGCATCATTTCTCTTGTCCCCAGTGGGCTCCCCCACGTTTCCTTATGTCTAACCTGATGTTGCCTTTTTTGACATTGTTACTTCTTCACCTGTGGAACTTTGTTCTGTTTCTTTTAACTCCGATTATTCCCCGGTTTTCCCTACTATAGGACACAGTAACTATTTAGCCCTCACATCTCCCGACTCTGTCACCTGGCCTGCTTCCTGTTAGTGTCCTTGGCTGGATTTTCTTTTCACTGTTGTTTGTTTGTTTTTTTTAACAAGAGGTAATTGTTCTCTGGGTGCCACATATTGTCGATTTTTGCCTTGTTGTGACCTTAGGTATTAGTGTATTTCAATATGTTCTCATGCCAGCAAGATGGTTCACTGGGTAAAAGTGCTCAAGTTCACTCTCTGGGACCCATGTGACAGAAGCAGAGAGCTGACTCTGTAAGCTGTCCTTTGACCCTATTGTGCACGCATTGTCACCTGCATGAATGTGAGCTTGCACATGTGCAGACACTCGTGCACTTGCACGCACACACACACACACACACACACACGATTCACTCTAGTGCTGCTGGGGTGCAGCCAAACCACTGGGACCCTTCAAACTGTTAAAAGCTCACTTATAAGTTCTGTGAAGCAAGACCAGAGCAACTTTGAGCCCAAACCCTGCAGAACTTTCCAGTATTCCAGGAATTATGATGCTTTCCTATGTAATGAGGATTTCTTTTTTTTTTTTTTTTTTTTTTTTTTTTGAGACAGGGTCTCCCTCATTGAACCTGGTGCTCACTGACTGGCCTGCAAGCCTCAGGGATTCTTCTGTCCCCACTTCCCCAGCATTGGAATTAAGGGCAGATGCCACCATGAGCAGACTTTACTTGTTTGCTAAGGATCAAAATCAGTTCTCCTGCTTACACAGCGGAGGTCTGTCTCCAACCCCAGACTGAGCTTTTCTGACGTTTGGATCCGTTGAACTCTGCCTGCCTGACATGTTCTTTGTGGGGTGCTCTCCCTCATCACCCCCTCCCCAGTTCACCTTCAGACTTGGCATCCTGCTTGCCCTCTCTCTCCTAGCTCTCTTTCCCCTGTTAGCACCCTCTGCTCTCCCTCCTTCTGCTTCCTAGGACTAAGATATATTCACACTGCCAGAGAGACTAAGCCAACACAAGGGTTGGTGTCCTGGTCAGTGTTGTTACTGCTGCAGGGAAACACTGTGATCGAAGAGCAAGCTGGAGAGTGAAGGGTTTGCTTAGCTTACACTTCCACATGGTAGCCCATCAACAGGACAGGAACTCAAGCAGGGCAGGAACTAATGCAGAGGTCATGGGGCCGTGCTGATTACTGGCTTACTCGCGATGGTTTGCTCAACCTGCTTTCTTATAGAACCCAGGACCACCAGCCCAGGGATAACACCACCCATCATGGGCTGGACCCTCCCCCCATCAATCACTAATCAAGAAGATGCCTTACAGCTGGATCTTATGGAGGCGTTTTCTCCGTTGAGGCTCCCTCCTTTCAGATGACTCTAGCTTGTGGCAAGTTGACATAAAACTGTCCAACACAGGGTAGAGACATAGATCCAGGCCCAGGATGTGCTAGAACTCAGCGAGTACTTGCTGCCAAATTGTAGGGAGATGTCTATGGTCTTCACACCCTGAAAGTGCCTGACCTCATCCGAATTGTGGGTAGATTTTTAAATGCCAAGTGTACAATGTGGGCAGTGAGTGCTGCTGGATTCCAGAGGAGGGAGCAAGGGTGGGATTCAGGGAAGGCTTGCTCGAGGAACTGGCTGAATGATGGCTTTGAACAAGAAGTTGAGGGAGTTCAGGGATGACTAGCAAAGTCCTCAAGACAAGAAAAACAAATTACTAGGTTTTCAGTTGGCAGGCTGGGGAATAAGTGTCTGCATAGATAAATTCAAGGAGTCCTGGAGGCTACCGAGGCTCCAAGCAGAACAGAGGGTAGGGATGGGAAAGGCGGACAACCATGGAGAGCCTAGGGACACAGATATTTGGGCCTAGGTCCTGCAGTTCTGCACTGAGAGACTGGTGAAGACACAGTAGGAGGGCGCTGTTCTGGAGACTGTGAGCTGCGGCTTGCTGAGGCTGTTCTCATGCACAGAGAACAGAACATCCGCATCCACCACCCTGCAGACCCCCGGGGGTTAGACACCCTTCCTACGCCAGCTCTTGTCCCCTCGACTTAACTCCTGTGCTGGGCCAGGGAAAGTGACTGCGATCAAGGCAGGCCTGCCCAGAACTCAGATTCTGCAAAGGAAATAGAGAGGAAAAGTGAGTGCTACCACTGAGTCCACAACACTGCCCGACCATTGCCGCACACGAGGCCTGAGCTAGGGTGTGGCCAGCCTGCCCAACAGCCCTGATCCTGGGGGCTCAACAGGCAGGACTGTGTCCCTGCTCATCCCTAGACACCCAGTGCAGCCCAGTGCTCATCACGCAGTCAGCATGACAGCGAGAGGGGCTGTCTAATGAGCAGCATGATCACTCTGTCCCAAAATAAGCGACAGAGCCAGGGGTGGTGGCACAACCCTGTTATTCCAGCATTTGGGAGGATGAAACAAGAGATCCTGAGATTGGGGCCAGTTTGGGCTACAGAGAAAGCTCTAGGCCAGCCTGGGCTACATAGTTAGATCCTGTCACAGGAAATAATATAAGGTGAGGAACCAGGACACAAGAATACTATGACAGGAGGAATGTCTAAGTTTCTGTTCTGGTCTTTCTGATGCCCAGGCAGACAATGATATCAAGCTGCCCAGACCTGTGCACTCACAGGCCTGGGCATGGGCTGCCTGGAGTGCAAGGCCCCTTGAGGTGGTCGGCGTGGCTAATGCCCAGGCCTGGTGCTCACCACACACAGGTGTGGTTTTGTGCAGTGTTGAAGGGACAGAGTTTGTTTCCCAGGTGGGCTGCCTGCAGTGACAATACTCACTCCTACCTGTGAGCTCCGAGTACTACCCATCCCCTAGCCTGACTGGAGTGGCTCCTTTCCCAAAGCCCACCGGACCTACTGGCTGACTCCTGACCTACTCACCTGATGGACTCAGCTCTCATTCTATTTATGTCTGTTCCCACCCACAGCCAGGGTCGGACCCACTATCAAACCAGAGACCCATGCTTACACTCAGTGGTTGATTGGGTTCTTGTCTAGAGAAATGAGAAGACCTGGGGGATGCCAGAGGCAGAGGCACGTGGGGGGGAGGGGGGCAAACAACCTGGTTCTGCTCCAGCCTCAGCCCCAAGTGAAAGCAGTTCTGCTCACAGCCCAGATCCAGCACTGATCCAGCTCTAGTCTCAGGCCCAGCCTTACTCTAGCCCGGATCCCAGCTGTAGCCCGACACCCAGGCCCAGCTCAGCCACACTGTGCTTCTTCCTGTCCTGCACCCTTGACAAGTGACACTGCTTCTGGAACTGGTTCCTTGTCCTGTAAGATGAGGTCTCTAACTCCAGTTCCGGGATGGTGGTGAGGCTCTAATGGGGGTGTCAAGGGCACTCTCCTTTGCACTACAGAAGCTTAAATTGTCACCATGCCAGTGTTAAAGGCAAATAAACTGAGTTATCTTAGGCTACAGGGTTTCCCAGTGGCACCCAACTGGCAAGGACCAGAAGCAGCTCTGCTCAGGTCTCTTTCTTCCCTGCCCCTTCTGGTATGTGACCCTCACCAGAGCCATGAATCATCCACGAGGTACCCCCTTGTGAAGTCTCTCCTTGGGCAACCCAGGAGAGGGCTCCAACCTGAGGCTCCCACATTCAGAGCTGTCCATATTCCCTTATGCAAGAGGAAGTCTCAGAGATAGGAGCTTGAAAGAACACTTTCCCTGCATGCAGAAAGCCCTGAGTTCCAGTCATCAGTGACACATAAACCGGGTATGGTAGTTCACGTCTGCAACCCCAGTGCTCAAGAGACGAGGCAAGAGGAGCAGAGGCCCACAGTCATTTTTGGCCCTCCTGGGAAATGTGAGACCCCATGAAACAAACAAACAGACAGACACATCTCGAGGAGATGTTGGCACACTGCCACCGCAACCACTGAGCTTCCAGTGTCTCTGCTTCACCATACTGGCATTTATGGAGTACCTGCTGTCTGTCAGGGCCTCTGTCTCAGGGCCCCTGTAGAACCCGAGGCATTAGGGAATCTAGCCTGAAAAAGCCAGAGCTGGTACCCCTGGAGGTCAGACATACAGCAGAGCTACCAAGAGAGACATTGCCAGGGCAAGGAGGGGACTTCCGGATCATCGAGGGAACTAACCACCTACATGTCCAACGCTGTCCTGTTCTGAAACAGAGACAGCCACCAGGCCTGGAGGACACAGAGCTGGGTGGGACCCAAGGAGTAAGGCTTGTATTCTGGAGACACTGTCGGGCTGGACTTGCCTTGGTCTCTTTCTTTAGTACAAGGTTCTTAGCATGTGGCTCTTGAGCTGGTTGCATCAGCCCCCTCTCAGAGCTGGTCAAGTGGGCCTGGGCGCTACCCAGAAGCCCCGAAGATAGAGCCAGTCATCCAGATACAGAACCCTAGGGGAAGGTAGACAGACAACCTTTGGGAATTGGCTGACAGTGTGCGTGTGCCCAGCAGGTAACAAGCTAGGGAGGGGACAGAATAAAGGGAACACTGGCTGTGTCTTACTCAGTTACTACTCCTGCCCCCTCAGGCTACCCAGGACCTGGTCTCCTGAGCTTAAGTGTGAGTTGTTCCCTGACCAAAACAGTGCCTGGCGTGCAGTGAGTTCTAAGTGAACTCGAAGCCTGCCTTGGCGGTGGATCAAAGGAGGCAGGGCAGGGGTCAAAGCCAAGGCATAGCTAAACCTCTTCTTAAAAGACTGATGGCCTCTCAGTACCACCCTTGGCAGGGGTATGGCAGGGGTGTTGCTGGGTAGCCTGAAGAGCATGGGGAGGGAGGGAGCAGGTGTTCGGCCTTTGTTAACAGCCCAGTATGCCCTAGTCTCCTCAGGGTTAGGCATGGATGCCAGGGGAGACTACAGCTAAAGCAGAGCGATGAGTTTAAGAGCCAGTCCCTCTCAGGGTCCCGGCACACTCATTTTCCAGAAGGCATGGGGTGGGTGGGGCAGTGTCCAGCGACTCTCTCAGCCCTATTTCACACATGTCAGCCCCTCTGCACTCAGGGCCATTCACAGAGGGGACCCTAGCACAGTCTAGAATTCCTGGCTGGGGTCAGAGTTCTGGACCGTGTTGCCAGTTAGGGTTTGGGAGTTTTCTTGCATCCCCAGAACTGTCAGGAAGAGATGGCGGGCCAGACAGAGACCCAATAAATGTAGTATGCGTGGGTGTCTGGTACAAAAGCCCAGCTGGGTCTGAACCAGAGGTCAAGCAAGCCAAGAAGAGACTATGGACCTGGTCCATCCCTCATCTGTCTATCTCAGGCTAGGACGGGGGAAAACTAACAGGATGGTTGCCCACCCAGCTGGCATTCAATTGCCCCAACCTCCCCTGCCCACTGGGCTGCTGCCTTCCTTTCCACACCCTTCATATACAGGGGCCAGGAACCAGGCCCTTCAACAGCCTCGCAGGACTCACATTATTGAGCCCTTGGGGTACATCCATGGGGGTCTCAGGGCCTCTCTTCAGGCCAGTGAGGGCTTTACTAAAAAATGAGACTTGAATTTGAGGCATCTGGACATGGGCCCTGTCCATGCTTGTATCCTCCATTACTTTTCTCTCTGTGAACATGTTCCAACCATGCATGACATGTTGTGAGGGTTAACCGAATGCTGGCACATGGTACCTGTTTAATAAATGGGGTGCTAACGTTTCCAGATATCTGGGCCTGGCACTCTCCACCCCTCTGGCCAGGCCCTGAACCAAGGATTGTACTGGAGAGGAAGTTGCAATTGAAAAAATAGAAACAAACAAACAAGACATAAAACCAGAAAACCAACAGCAGTAAAACGGATTTGAAACGGGACCTCTGCACCTTGTTATTTTTAAGGGGGAAGGAACTACAATCCCAGGGAGACCCTGAACGGGACAGCAGCTCTCTTGACTTGTGCCCTCAGGAGATGCTGGAACAGGCAGGTGAGAGCAGGAGCCACAGAAGTTAGACCCTGCTCCCCACTAGGTGCCCCTGTCACACTCAGGACCCTGTGGTAGTTTCCCTCACCAACCCAGCCCACACAATTGCAGACCGAGACAGCCCCCACTGTATGCTACAGTACTGCCCCCTTGTGGCTGGAGGACTGCCAACAGGTGGGAAGCCAGTTTTTCTTTCCTGAGGTGGTGTTGGAGCTGAGAGGACAGTAAACCCCTGTTCTCACACTTGCAGGCAGCTGGACCTGGCGACAGGTGACGGCATCAGCTCTGAATAGCATGCTCCCCCTCTCTCACCCGTGTATCTCTACTGGGTGACTGTGTGCGCTTGTCTTTCCAAATACTGGGCTGTGCTATTTCCTGTGTGTAGAACAGGCTAATAACAGCCCTACCTGGGTGTCCTAGGGACTGCAGGAGGTGGTGGAGGGGATCACATCTCTCCTTGTGTCGAGACTAGCGACGGGGTGTGTGCTTATTGTTATGAAGAGGCAGTGGGAACACAGTCAGGGTGTTTGAGTGAGCACGGATGTTAGGGTTTGGGAAGCCCAGCGGTAACACCAAAGAGGTTAGAGCATGAGGATGGCTCACGCCTGGGATGTTTCTGAGCATCCTCCTGTTGAAGAGTGGCTGTCTCAGCTTGGTTAGAATAAGCAAGGTCGGCTGTGGAAGGGCTGTCTTCAGAGACGGAAGCCAACTACACAGGTGTGTGACCATTTCAGAGCACCGGGAGGGAGACCTCTCAGCACTTTTCTGAGCAGCAGCTGAGCTCAGCCTTTAGAAGTCTGTCTGTGGTGGTTTGATTGAAAATGACTTCACTGGCACTATTGGAAGGTGGGGCCTTGTTGAGGAGGCATGGCCTTGTTAGAGGAAGTGTGTCACTGTGGGTGGGCTTTGAGGTCTCAGAAGCTCAAGCCAGCCCTAGTGTGTCTCATTCTTTTCCTGTTTCCTGTGGATCCAGACTCTCGGCTACCTCCCCAGCACCACGTCTGCCTGCCTGCCACCATGCTTCCCACCATGATGACAATGGACCGAACTGAGGAACTATTAGCCAACCCCAATGAAATGTTTTCCTTTATAAGATTGCCATGGTCATGGTGTCTCTTCACAGCAATGGACACCCTAAGACATTGTTCCTTGCCATGTTCACACCTGCATTTCCTCCTACCCCAGTCTGGAAGCTGTTTCCTCTCACTGAAGCACAGCTCCTTCTTCCGTGAGGCAGAGCCCCTCCTCTACCCAGGAGGGAGGGAGCTCTACCCTCCTATGTCACTTAGTACTCCCCCACCGCCCCATCTCCACCTAGTACCAGCCTCAGCCTCAGGCCACAGCTTCAGGCCTGACTGTCAACAGTGTCCACTTTTAAATCAGATTCTTCAGCCCAAGGAGGGAACTTCTCGCTTTTCTCCCTGATGGCGTACGATGGGGGATCAGATGGGGAGAGGCTCGAGGTTCCCTTCTAAGTCCTATCTCTCACTCTCCTTTGTTTTTGCCGTGTGTGTATGTATGTGTATGCATGTGTGTGTATGTATGTGTATGCATGTGTGTGTATGTATGTGTGTATGTGTGTGTATGTGTGTATGTATGTGTGTATGTGTGTGTATGTGTGTATGCATGTGTATGTGTGTATGTATGTGTATGTGTGTATGTGTGTATGTGTGTATGCATGTATATGTGTGTGTATGTGTGTATGCACGTGTATGTGTGTATGTATGTATATGTGCGCATGTGTATGCGTGTATGTGTATGTATGTATATGTATATATGTGCATGTGTGTGTATGTGTGTGTATGTATGTGTATGTAGGTGTATGTGTGTGTATGTGTGTATGTATGTGTGTATGTGTGTGTATGTGTGTATGTGTGTATGCGTGTGTATGTGTGTGTATGTGTGTATGCATGTGTATGTGTGTATGCATATGTATGTGTGTATATGTGTATGCATGTGTATGTGTGTATGTATGTATGAGTGCACATGTGTGTGCGTGTGTATGTGTGTATGTGTATGTATGTATGTGCATGTGTGTATGTATGTGTGTGCGCGTGCCTGTGTGTATGTGTGTGTATGCGCGTGTGATTGTATGTGTGTGTGTGTATGTATGTCTGTGTGTGCATGCGAGTGTGCGCGCCTGTGGAGGCCAGATGCTCACATCAAGTGTCCGCCTCTACAATTTTCCATCTTATTTCTGAGACACCGCCTTTCACCGAATCTCTGGTTTGCTGATACCCTGAGGTTATCTGGCCAGCTCCCTCGCCAGCATTAGGATTGTAGATGGTGCGTCCACATGAGTACTGGGGACCAAACTGTGATGCTCATGCTCTCTGAGCAAGCACTTTACCACATCTTCCTCCCAGCCCTCCCCTTCCCTCTTGCTCTCTCCCTCCCTCCTCTACCTTGTTCTCTCCTTCTCTCTCTACCTCAGAGAGACCATGAGACCCTTACACAAAAGCCCTGGTTTAGGAAACTGAGTCCTGGATCAGGTAGAGGCTGAGGGTTTAAAAAAAAAAATCTACTGGCTTCTGGAGCAAACCCACGGAAACTGTGCCCAGCAGGCTATAGCAGTGCTCGGTGCTCCCGGGGCCAGCACCCACTCACCCAAGAAGCCAGCCGCAGCCCTCAGACAGTAGCATTGTTTTCTCTGTACCCTGCCTAACCAGCTCTCTCTCTACATCCAAGCTGTGGGTCTGGGAACCCTGTGAGTTCTCTGGGTCCAGGCAGGATGCAGGATTTTTTCATGGGGTTTGAGGCAACCTCATCAAGGATAAACCTTAAGAAGTGAGAGAGCCCAGCTCCCTCCTGTTTCCAGCTTCCCTTTCAGCCTGGGCTTCCTCTCCCTGGAGATGTGTGGTTTCTTCTCTGCTCCTGGTTTCACCTCCCTGCCAACTCTGAGCCACATCCATGCAGGCAGGGACCGGGCTCCTGCCTTGTGGATCCTCTGTCTGTGCGGCTCTTAGACTTTGAGCCAGATGTAACTGGTCAGCATGTGACCTTTCAGAGTATCCTCCACAAGACTTTGAGCTCCAGGAAGGCTCCTCCAGGGACACAGGCACCTCTGCTGTCTTGGTTGGTCCTATCATCTTTCTGGCCTGTGTATTCCTACAGAAGGTGGGTCAGATCATGTCTGCAGAGATATGTAGAGGCCTGTGGTGCATCTGCTGGCTGGTTCACTCTGCCACCAGGGAAGATCATCCACCTACGGAGAACCCCAGGGTTAAATGGGCTCAGCAGCCCACAACACATGGCCAAGCTCAGTGGTCTGGCTTAGTCTGAGTTATTCAACTGGAGCCTGAGATGATCTTCCACCTATAATACTCTGGAGATGGCTGGTAGAATGTGCGGGTCCCTATGCTCCCTCTGAGGGGACCCTTAGAGAGTGCAGGCCACCAATCAGGCAAGCTCTGGACATCCCCATGTTTCCTATGCCAACAGCTCCCTAACCAACCCTGGGCCTAGGTTTATTAATCCCCTTGTTGTGGAAATTTTCTGGGGTCCACTACAACTTATGAGCCCCTGGGAATCATCCTGAGTCCTTGGGGAGCACTGTTAAGGCTTGGCAGTGCCAGGGGACACATTCCGACACTGCTGGCATGCCCTCCAGCCAGCCGCCTCCTGTCAGCCCTCCCCTTTGGTGGGCTCTGGTTAGTGTCTCTGAGACCAATCCAGCCACACAGAGCCGCTGAACACTTTCCCATCTATTTATTATTGAACGAACACAGGAATCTGGGAGCCTGCAGAGCGTGAAATTGGGAACAAATGCAGAGGAGGTCTAGACAGGAACCCTGCAGGCCGCTCTCAGCTCGCACAGGACCGCAGGGCCCTTGGGCTTCCAGGTAGCAGAAATACTTGTAACCAGACAGATGTGCTCGGGGGAGGAAAAGGGTTCTGAGTCCCCATAAGCCTTTGCCCAGACTCTGGCAAGGAAAAGAGGCTGTGAGGCCAGCCAGCCTGGATTCCCAGACAGAGCCAATCCTCCCTGTCCCAGCCTCAGTTTCTCCATCTGGAAGTGAGCAGTAATACCCTCACTGGGTTGGAAGAGACCCCCATTAAACAAGGAAGTTTCAGGATCCCATGCTGCCCCACTGTGGCCCAAGGCAGCTGCATTTGCCAGGCCCTCGATTCTGGTGCCCTGGGATGTTGAAAGTCCCTAGACCCAATGAGGCAACTGGATTTCCCCTGGCCACAGAGCACCGGCCTTCACAAAGCTGTCTATGTGTCCTGTATCCTGTGGGACCCTGGCAGGGGCTAAAGTGGGGTGCAAAAGTCTTCTAAGGCTAAGAAGACAAGGTGGGCACAGTGCGGGAGGCAGAGAAAGGAGTGGGTTAAACACAGAATGCACAGTCCAGATGGCAGCTACGTGGGGGGCTCCTGCCAGAGGAGGGAGCTCACGGGAGGAGGCAGGTAGAGGCGTCTGGTTCTGCTGCCAGGTGTTTCCTGCCTCGCCCCCGCCCCCGACGCTTGGGCCTCTACACAGGAGACAACAGGAGCTTGTAACATGGCTATCCTCCAGGCTGGCTGCCTAGACATGGGTTATGGGAAACACGCTGTCACTCACCAGAACCACAGGCAGGTTCCAAGAATGGGTGGAGGGTCCACAGAATAGTTCCATCCTATACTCTGTCCTTGAAGAAATCAGAGCTGGGGCTGGCAAGCATGTGTTTATAAGGCCGTAAACCTGTTTATGGTCCCAGGGGGGCAATTAACAGTTTGGCAAGAGCCTTGCCAAATTTCATTGGCTGGCATGAGAAGACTGCAGAGTCGCCATGGGGGTGCAGACAGACTGTGGGGGGTCTCTGCCAGGTGCCACTAGGCCTGCTTTAGTCTTTGACTGGACTGTCCTGGGTACTTTAGGCTTTTTCTCTCCTCTCTTTCCCTCAAGGACCAGCATAGAAACTTCCTCATCCTCCAGGAAGCTCCCTGGGCTCCTTCTCCCAGCGATCCAGCCCAGCTCCCTCCCTGAGCCCCAAAGCCTTCCTGTACTCTTAGGTACTCAGGTTTGCTTTTCTCGGAACCTGTTGGGAAGCCTCCCTCAAGTCCAAATGAATCAGAAATCCTGTCCCTAACACCTTGACTCCGTGCCAGGCGCTTCTTACATTCATGGCCCTTACATTTGGTTGCATATCTAAATCACCAAGACCCCTTGCAAATTGATTAAAAACCAACCAATGTTCGAAGCCTTTGACGACCTGTACTGAGTCAGCATTTCAGATGAGGGAGCTGGGGCCCAGGAGGAGGCCTCTGCCCTGAGGTGGGGGCAGAGGATGCGGCTGTGGAAAGTCCAAGTCTCTGAAGAGAAGTGTAGGGAGAACTCAAGAGCAATGGGGTGAGGTGGAAGGAGGCGGCCCTTGGTCCTTACTCTCTTTCCATTGACTGGAAGCATGCTACGTGGTTCCTTCTAGCACGGGTGTTTTTCAAAGATGTGGTATACGCTGGAGAGATTCAGGAAGGCTTTCTGGATTAAGCAAACGTATGTCGGGCTTTGATGGCAATGAAAGTGTGGGCAAAGGGGTATCCCAGAGGGAAGGCAGGTGGATAGAGCCAAGGGAGGTCTGGTCACCCCCGAGACTGTTGGTAGTTAAATATAGATGATGTCAGGCTGAATGTGAGCAGAACTGCCAGTGGCCTGAGTGTGTGTCTATGCCGGGCCAGCCCTGGGACCTGGCACCCGGCACCCATTGCGGGGGTGTGTGTATCAGAAAAGTGATGCTGAGACGCTCCAGCTGGATGGCCTGGGTGTTGGAGCAGTGGCTGCTGACAGCCCTGGGCACCTGGCCTAAGCTGGCATCTTTCCCATCATGCCGACAGGCTGCCTGCCGTTGGAGAGGACCCAGGCCCTAAAGAGCAGCAGAAAACAGCCTGGGCCAGGAGAGGGATGCATGTCTCTCAGACCTGGGAGAGGCTCTGTGGCGAGTGTGGCCAGATCTTCGGAACCAAAGAAGGACTCGTGCCTCTAGTATGACATCATCCTGTCCCTCGCAGAATCTTTAGTGTTTCCCTAACCTTCCAAGGGAAGGAACAGAGGCATCTGGGGTCTGTCTGGTGACTGACCAAGGAAGCGCTAGGCTGGTCCTCGGGTTCTGTTTGAGTCATTGTATAGAGCACTCCTCTCCATGTCCTGCAGAGGTCCCTCAGCCCTGTCATGGTTCTTGTGAGCTCTCTCCTCCCTCAGCTCCAGTCGTGCATCCATGGAGACACCCTTCGCTGGGGCATATACTGCCAGGAGAACCCAGCCCCAGTCCCTGTGACTGTCAGTGAGCCTGTGTGTAAGCCCCGTGATGGGGGTGGCCCATTGAAGGGCTTTCAGTCTTGACCTTCAGGGCACTAAATTCCAGCTTGCTGGCCACTTGCCTCCCATTTGGCCTCTCTGAGTGCAGCAAGTTCCCACCAGTATGGTGGCCCATGGGGCTATCTCTATAGTCATCTGTCTTGGGTGTGGACAGCACAAACCCACTTAAAGTGGCATCTTTACAGGCTCAGAGGGTCCTGGAGACTCAGTCAGGACATCTCCACTTCTGCGTCTGCGGAGCCTTCTGACTCTCCACACATTTGGCTGAAAATGACAGCCTTTGCCACATGTGGCTTCACACAGGCCATTGACAGCAGGGACCAGTGGATCTCCTAACTCCTTTCCCCAGGAGAGAAGCTGTCCATCCCAGGCTAGGATGCGCATTCACCTCAAGCCCATTTATATCCCTGCTGTCATCTAAGGACAAGCAAGAAGGGTAGATATGCAGCCACCACCTCTTGGCTCAGAGGCAGAGCCCAGAGAGGAGAGCAAGGGTAAGGCTGTACCCCAAACCGTCTGCTGCAGTGCGTGTTCCCAAGAGGGTGCCACGGGATTCAGGACCATCGTGCAGGTGAGGTAGTCATGTGGTGGGGGGGTAGACGGAGTGAGCCCCAGAGACCCACACATTCCTAAGCACATCCATAGATCTTGCTCTAAGCTGACCCAGAGTGCTTGCCTTGCTGGGACTGGTATAGAACAGGCCAGTTTCCCTCTCTGAGCTATGTGTAGCACATCACTGCAAGCAGACAGCCAAGGGGGCCATGGGGGACCATGCCATCTCAGAGAGAAGGGTCTGTCTGACAAGCAGGGAGATGATAGGGATGACTCCTCTCTCCTCTTACAGGGCCCTGTCCCTGCTGTCATGGCTTTCAGCCATAAGACACCAGTGTGTGCCAGCCTGACACATGCCCAGTCACCTCACTCAGGACATTGTTCAGTTTGCTGCACCTCCCAGGTGGATGCTCCTCAGTCCTTTGCCTACAGCATCAGGGTTCTAGTACCTGTCCCACCCTCCCCAACTCCTCTGACCACTAAGGGGGGCTTTCTGGGATCTCTTCAGCGATCCCAGAAAAATCAATGTTTCTTACACCCCAACAGAATGATGAGAGCAGGGTGACTGAGTCTTGTGGTCACAGTGAGCACAGTTTAGGGTCGTCCTCCTGAGAGAAAATTGTACCTGGACAGGCCTCCTTCCAGCCGCCTCTACTGCACACTGACTCTAAGCTCCAGCTCTGTAGACCTGCGGCCCTAGCAAGGCCAGCTAGCCAGCTGGCCTCGGCCTCCCGAGAGGCTGAGGGGGCTAGAGTTGCCAGGCAGTATGCCCAGGAATGTGCAGGGTCCCTAGGGCTCCTTCCCTGTCTGGGTCTCCAGCGTGTCTGCACCCCATTGTCTCACACTTCAGGGCTGTTTGGACTTGCTTGTATTTGGTTGGAGTTGTCCCTATGTCTGTCTGTGTCTCTTGCCTTGTCTCTCTGGGTCTGTCTGGACCTATCTGTCATCTGTCTGTCCATCTGTATTCTGGGGCTTGAATTCCCGTTCCAACCTTGCCTCTGGCTCACAGCATGGCCTGAGCAAGATTCTCCTTGGCAGTACATGTCATATCTCCTCCATCTGTACCCAGGCCCCTGCTTGACCTCATGAGGCCATCTGACCCTCCCAAGTCCAGCCGCAAATATGTGTGAACGCCTCGTATCCACCCTCCTCACCCAGACCTGGAGAATCAGAACAAAGCACCAGACTTCCAGTTACTCTCCTACACTTCTGGGAGCTGATCAGTCAACCCCAGTGCCAGCAAGTCTTGGCCAGGTTTAGCAGAAATTCAGAAACGTGTGCATGTTTCTGTAACAGCAAAAGGTGAACAACAGTGTCTGTGGGATCCAGCTGGGTGATCTAGGCTCTTCTAAAGGAGCTTGACCTGGGTGTGAAGAGGCCAGGCAAGCTCCGCAGCGGATCAGAAGGCTCGGTAAGGCTGTCCTTGTAGCACAGGCCAGACTGTGCATGAAGCCAAGGAGGGCACAGATATAACAGCACCTTCTTTCTCTGAGAGGGGAAAGTATTCTTGGGTGTGCGTTGAGGACGTGGCCATGAAAGGAGAAATGCAGAGCTAAGATAGATTGTTGCTTCCAGGGCAGAACATAGGAAGGAAGGGAGGGAGGGAGAGAGAGAGAGAGGAAAGAAGAAATGAAAGAAGGAAGGAAGAAAAGAAGGAAGGAAGGAAGGAAGGAAGGAAGGAAGGAGGGAGGGAGGGAGGGAGGGAGGGAGGGAGGGAGGGGGGGGGAGGGAGGGAGGGAGGGAGGGAGGCAGGCAGGCAGGCAGGCAGGCAGGCAGGCAGGCCTCCAAAATGCTCCCGGATTTATGCTGCGGTCTGTTTAGCCAGGCACTTTGTATAATTGAAAAGAAAATTTTCATTAATTTTTATATTTGAAACAAATGAGGAAAAGACGAATCTGAATGTGGGGTTGGTGGGGAGCCACTGTGAAGAACTGCCCTGGTGCCTCTGAAAGTCCTTTCATTCAACTCCGTCCTCGTGGGAGCGAGCAGAGAGACAAACGGCAGGCTTTCAGGAGGCTTCGGCGGAACGCTGACATTGCCGTTTCAAAATTGCTGCAGATGCAAGGGGGAAAGCAAGGAAGTGTAGGATGTTAAGAGAGAAGTCAAAGATCCAATTTTAATGACTAAAAAACCCAAACCAAAAAACCAGAATCCCAAAGTTTAAGTGCAAATATCAATAGGAACTCATGTCTTAGGTGTCTACTTCTGACAAGGTAAAGCATATCGGCAGGTGGTGCCTGCTTGGAGTCTCAGTACCTGGAAAGTAGAGCTCGGAGGACTGGAGGTTCAGGGCTAGCTTGGTCTACATGAAGCTGTGTCTCGAAAAAATTAAGCTAAAATTGTTTGGCCAAAGAGATGGCTCAGTGGGTAAGAGCTGTGTACCCATGAGGATCTGAGTTTGGAACCCCAGCACCTGTAGCCCTGGGAGTAGGGGGTTGGAGACAGGAGGATCCCTATGTCCTGGTCCCCAGTTTAGCCAACAGCAAGCTCCAGGTTCAGTGAGTAACCATGTCTTAAGGGAACAGGGCATGCACACAAGTAAAATAATAACTTAGTTCACAATAGAAGATGCCCATGCTCTGGTTGTTGTGAACACTGAGACGGGGAGCTACCTCCTATTAAACTCCACCAAAGGCTCATGAGGTCGCCAGGATGGAACAGCAGCAGCCATGAGAGGCCTCCAAACCCACAGCCTCGCTGGAACAGTGTGACCACTGACTGCAGGATAAAGACTGCAGTAGATGGAAACACGCCAAACAGTGAGCAACGAACGCTGCAGTGAGCCTCAGACAGCCTCAAGCCTCGGGGAGGCTCTGCCTGCCCTAGGAGGTGATGGGGGAAGAACTGGGCATGGATGCCTCCCATCGTCAAACGAGCCTTTGCTATCACAGGCTCAGCAAGCTCTTTGTAACTTTATCTGGAAGAACCTGAATAGAAAATGTGAAAAAAATGAAACTTTTGGGGGGGACATAAAAATCACTGTTTTGCATTTGCTGTGATATTGCTAGAACAGTTGGGTAGCAATCAGGAGGGGACATCACATGATGAAAAAACTAGACGGAACCACTGTCAACGCAACATCACGAGAAGGGGAACTGGCCCTAGGTCTTGAAGGTGACATATAAGGAGGCCATCTTAGAGTTCCAAATGGTCCCGAAGGGCCTGTTAGCAGCCACATGAGGAAACACGCCAACTCTAATACATAGAAGATTCTGTAAGATGAATGAGTACACTTCTCTCTAGCCACATGGCAGGGAGGCAAGAGAAGGACGGGTGAGAACTGAGGCGTTCTGGAAGGAAAGGGTCTCACACGAATGGGGTCCTAATGTGTACCGACCCACGGTAAGGACGGCATCTCGGAGAATGGGGAGGCCAAGCAGAGCAGAGGCTTTTCCGAGTCCCCATCCTTTGTCTGCACAGAAGCGCTGGTTAGTAGACTAAGATGTGCGGGGTTTCCTTTAAAATGGTCCGGTTATTCCCTCCAGGCCATCTCCACCAGGCCCCACAAAACCAGAACGTCTTAGGAGTAGAGGAAGGGATGGGCTTGTCCAGGTCCTGTGGCTGCCCAGGAGTAGAGGAAGGGATGGGCTTGTCCAGGTCCTGTGGCTGCTCAGGAGTAGAGGAAGGGATGGGCTTGTCCAGGTCCTGTGGCTGCTCAGGAGTAGAGAAAGGGATGGGCTTGTCCAGGTCCTGTGGCTGCTCAGGGAAGGACCCTGGAAGACAGAAGGGCTGTAGGAAAGCTGCCAAGTCTCGCTTCAGCTGGCACCAGCCACGACTGGAATGGTCACCCTGCAGAAGACAAGGGAAGACGGCAAAGGAGAGTCTGTGTCCTGGGGGTACAGGTCCATCCGGACGATCCCTGCAAGCAGCGCGCTGATGCAGGCTGCCAGCTCCCTGCAGTTAAGAGCTCACGGCATCAGGACCACAGGAATCTGTCTTCTAAGAATTTATTCTGAAAAAGTCATGGGGGTTGATTCTACAACACGGGGGGGGGGGGGGAGCTCACCATCGCTTCCCTATAATGTCACTGGGACTATATTTTTTCTAAATATGAATTTCATAAATAAAAAGAAATTGTTTATTGTTTTCAGTTTCATGATATAAAAAAGTACTAGAAAAAAAATCCGCTTAGTTGGTATTGAACTGAGCACTTAACAGTGGGAAAGATGGGACTGGAGAGGTGGCCCTTCAGTGAGGCATTTGCTGCTCAAACACAAGAACCTGATTTTTATCCCCTGTACGAAGCCAGATGTGGTATGCACATTTGCAATCCCAGCACAGGGAAGGTGGAGAGAAGTGGACCCCTGGGGCATGCTGGCCAGCCATTTCAACTATTTTGCAAATACCAAGCCAATGACAGAACCTGTCAAAACAAAATACAACCAAACAACTCTCCCCATTCTTGCTCAAACAAGGGACTGTCAGGGAGGCTCAGCAGATGGAGGCGCTTGTGGCTAAGCCTGACAAGCCGAGTTCCATCTCTGGGATGCACCTCCCAACACTTGGGAGGCAGAGGCAGGAGGATATCTGTGATTTCTAGGCCAGCCTGGTCTAGAGTGAGTTCCAGGACAGCCAGGACTAAGCAGAGAAACCCTGTCTTTGAATAACAAAACACAGCACAGCACAGACAAACAAAAAAACCTCAGAACAATAACAACATAACAGAGCACCAGCAGCTTCTTCCAAAGGACCCCAGTTCAATTCCCAGCACCCACATGGACGCTCACAGCTGTCTGTAACTCAAGTTCCAGAAGATCTAAAGCCTTGCAGCATCCATGAACACAGCATACGTGGTGTACAGACATACACGCAGGCAAAACCCATACACATAAAAATTAAAAGTAACTTCAATATCTGACTATTAACATTCACCTTTTGCAAATGGAGAAACTGAGGTTAAGAGGTGGAACAGGCTTAGAGGCTTGGATCTCCTCTTGCCTGCCCCATCCCAGGCTGATCTCCGGTTTGTGGTATCCACATTCTGGCCTTTTGCATTAGGCACTACCAATGCTGTGCCCTGTGGTATCTGTTGCAGGCTGTTGATGGAGAAGTGGGCGGATGACAGCCGGGACTGTGGTCATCACTGGGGGCATCTTGGCAACTGTGATTCTGCTCTGTATCATCGCTGTTCTGTGCTACTGTCGGCTTCAGGTACTCCCAACGGATGGGGAAGGGGACCTGGTTGGGTTGGAGCCTGAGGGTGGCTCTGCAGGGAGAGCCCCCAAGAAGACAAAGAGGGCCGGGATCCAGGATGTAATGGAGGAGGTACAGTCAGATTTCAGGGGAAATGCCCAGCAATGGGGCTGGGGGATCTCTGCATTTCATTGATCAGTTACCCAGCTCACTCAAGGCTTTTGCTGAGGCTCAGAGGGACTCAAGGACTCTCCAGTGGCGCACAGTCACCCTTCAGGAAAGCGGCAGCGAAGAGTATGCTGCCTTGCCTAGCCTTCCCTGACTGAGCTTTAGAAGCTTCTGAGACCCCATGGTTCCCTGACAGGAGTAAACACCTGTGTGTAAGGCACACCCAGTGCCTATGACTCAACTCTAAGATCTGAAATGGCTTACCCAAACCTACCACTTTCAGGTTTCTTAACCCTGCCTACAAATTGGAAATTAGACTTACATCCAGTTGTGTGGGTGAGATAGATAAGTAACATTATTGCAGGGACTTCAGCCAGCTCAGAGCGGCCTGGGGTAGATGCTGGGTGGTGGTGGAACAGGTGGAGGAGACTGAGCAGGGTCACCCCATAATCTTGAGGGCTACCCTCTGGTCAGCACTGGTGAGAAGCACCCTGTGGTCACCTGGCCCTCTGTCCACAGTACTACTGCTGCAAGAAGGACGAATCCGAGGAGGACGAGGAGGAGCCCGACTTCGCCGTGCACTCGCACCTGCCGCCCCTACATTCCAACCGCAACCTTGTGTTGACCAACGGGCCCGCTCTCTACCCAGCTGCCGCCACCTCCTTCAGCCAGAAGTCCCCACAGGCCCGCGCCCTCTGCCGCAGCTGCTCCTACTACGAACCGCCCACCTTCTTCCTGCAGGAGCCAGAGGAGGACGACTTTGAGGGTGTGCGCAACGGTGGGGGCCGTGTGGCCTACAAAAGCATCAGCCAGGAGGACGTGGAGCTGCCCCCAGCGACCTTTGAGGGCCTGCAGGCGCTCAACCCCAACCGCCTCTCAGCCATGCGTGAGGCCTTTTCCCGAAGCCGCAGTGTTAGCACCGACGTGTGACAGGCCTCCATACTGCCGAAGCATCCAGCCCTGGAAGGTCTTGAGATCATGGCAGGATCCCCATGGCATGCCCTGGCCCCATGCCCAGACCTCTGCTCAGCCATGTCTTCCCTCTATCCCTGTCCTAGGGGCTCTAGGCATGGGGAATCCCCGGGCCCTTTACAGGGATAAAGTCCAATGGATCAGGTGTGGCAGCTCCTGGGGACAGCTGACCCAAGAAGGGAGGCGGGGGTCAGGAGGATAAGGTAAAGCAGTGTTGGGGCACAGGGACTAGATCCTGTTCCCAGGAAGTAAGAAGATGGCTAGTGTCAACCCCAGCAACTTGTCTGTCTCTGGCTTCATTGCCTTAACCTGTCCCTCCCTCCAGGCTTTGGGCTTCTTACTTGCTCAAGGGAGCAGGGGCCTCACTGGCTGCCAGTGGCCCTACAAGCATGAACCTTCCTTAGAGACCGTGGACCAAATAAACATTCTGTCCCCTCACCCTGTCTCCCCCTTCCCATCCTTCTCCTCATCCTCTCTCCATTCCTTCTCCCAGCCTCTTTGACTCACGCTCCTGAACCTAGGTGCCAAGCATCTGCCCCAAGCTTGAAATACCCGTTGTGCTGGGCCCCCTGAGAATGGACAAGCCTCCCTGTAGAAGGCAGAGTTTTAGGAGACAACAGTGCTCTTGGGATGCTTTCTCTACCCCATCTGTTTTTCCATGAGAGAAGAGGCATGGGGACAGGGGACGCTACTCTGGGAGGGTTGACACTCAAATTTACACATTCAGTATTCATCCCTAAACCCAGTCGACCACAGACACATCTAGCAAGGTTGCTGATGCACTGAAGGTGACCCGGCTACGCAATAGGGGTCTCAGGTGTGACTCCTGGGCAGGCCACCCCATCCATGGACTTGCATCCCCATCTAGGTAGTGGGGGATGGGAGAAGAAGGGTGACTGCAGAAAGCCCTTGGAACTTTGGTCCTCGGTGGGAACTGAGGTCCCTGGGGGAGCTGAGCTATAGATCATCCACTTCCTGTTTCCTGCTTGGAATGAGGCCCCAGGCCTAGACAGCCAGAACTGGCTGCCCCTGTGTGGAAGCTTCATCTCTACCCACGATGCTCCAAGCCCTCTTCCTCTGGACGAGGAATTGGTGTCAGGTGACCACCCCTTGAGGGTGCCCCAAGCCCAGGACCCCAGCCCTCGGGAGTGCAGTTCTCTGCTCTGAAAGAGACACCATTCTTGGTGGCACAGCCTCAAGAGGCCCTTCTCCTTGGGACCCTAGTTCATCTCCAAGCCCTGTAGTAGAGCCCGAGACGAGCAGGTGCCCCGTGAAGGTACCTTCCTATAGAACAGCGGCCACTCCTGAGCCAGATACCACAGCAGGGCCCTCCACCCTTGCTACAGGTAGCTGAACTATGCTAGTGACGGTCTGCTGTCTTTGGCATTCTGAATTGTTTTTTCTCCTTTTCTTTTCCTTGCCTTAGTTTGGTCTTGCTAACAGAATCCACCCTTAGAATCACGGAAGTCCCCAACCTACCCCTTTCCCCTCTTCTTCCTTTGTCCCATTCTACCCCTTGGCATCAGTCCTTGCGTTACTTGGGGTATGGGTGACTCAGGGAGGGGGGCTCTGGGCTGTTCTGTCTCTGTCTCCTAGCCCCTCTCCTTTTTTAACCTCCAGCATCTCTGTATAGCTCCACAGACATCCTGGAAGTGAATTAAGCATTCATCCCTACCAGCTCACTCAATACCACCATGGGACCTGCCGGGGACCCACTAAGCACCCCTGAAAAAAGCAAAAGCCAATAAATTTGTTTCCCACACCATGGCACTAGACTGCTTGTTTGTCCATCCACTGGGCACTGTCGGGCACAGACCCTCTCTGGAACCAGACAGAGTTCACCTTCCCAGCCCAGTTGGTGAGTTCTAGCTCTGCTCAGAGGGGCTGGTAAGAGTTCTCAGGCAAACGGGGCATTATAACAAGCCACCTTTGTTTCTCAGTGCCCCCAATGGCTTTCAAGATTGTTGTGCAACAATTTGAAGAGCAGATTGAACATGATGGGTTGTGTTTCTTGAGGACAAGTGGCTGACCGTCCCTGAGCTTGCATCAGCTTAGTGGGACACTCATGCTACCCACCTCAAAACTGATTAAACTAGTCAGTGCTGGGGACATGCCTGACACAGCCTGGCGTAGCTGGGTATACACTAAAGGCCAACAGAGAGGAGTATGGAATAAGACAAAGAGGGAGGAAATCAGGAGGAAAAGGAGCCTGGAAGAAAGTAACGATGGGTCTTAGGTGTGGTCGAGGCACAGCCCCTGAAACTCAAGGAAGCTGCTCTAAGCCCAGCTGGTGACCTGAAGCACAGCCATCTCCCAAATCGCTAACTTCTGGCTTTGGGGGACAAAAATAAAATCTCTAGGAGCAGCTATCTTGATCCAGTCCCTGTGGACACAGAGGAGCAATAGTGCACTGGACTGTGTGGCTGCCTCTCTTTCCTCCCAAACCCTAAACACTTCAGGAACAGAGTTGTATGACAGACCTCTCTGGGGCAGACTGACCCCAAAGCCCAAGAGACAATCATCAGTGTCTCTACTACCTGGGCCCAGAGGACTCCTCCGTGGTCTTGAGACTGACTAACCACTGTCATCTCCGACTCTGCCCCTGCCTCCCTAGTGGCTGTGCATGCACGTGTGTCTGCACACACATGTGTGCTATTTTCTTTTCCACTCTCTTCCACTCCAGAAAAGCCAGACTGAAGCAGCTCCATCCAATAGCTCCCTTGTATCCCTGCACCCACAAGGAACCACCCTGATGTGAGAATCTGGGTTCATGGCCCTGAGGATGGTCCTCAGAGAGTAGCGGATGACCTTACATGAAACCTGAGCCCACAGTGGCATGTACTTTTGGTGGTCCTGTCCTGTATCTTCTAGCCTTTCTGTTCCCTTGGCTCCCCCAGCATTCCAATAGCCCTGTGTTCCATCCCAGCAATAAGCCCCAGACCAAGGGCAGCTAGAGATGGCTGGAGATTCATGCTAGATTCTATCTCAACACTGTCCTGCTGTCCACAGCACCCATCCTTGTACACTCCCTGCTCTTCTCACTGCCTTTTGTCTACTTTATATATCAGACCACCCTGTTCCCACCCATCTCTGCGCCCACTGTCCAGCAGAGGAACCCTGGCACAGCCTCCCTGAAGCTCCTGAGGCTGTCCACCATTTCTGCCCGAAGTGAGTGAACCCAGCACACTGCCATAAATACAGACACTTTATTAACATGCACCAGTGAGCAGGTGGCAGGGACACCACATGAACAGGGGCCGTCCCTTCCATCCAGCACAAGAACTCCAGGAGGGGAGGCACGGTGGCACTAATGCCTTAGGATGGGGTACCTTCGATACTTCCAGAGACAGGGCAGCCTGGGCTCCTCAGCTGAGCCAAGACCCCGCAACCAAAGAAGGGTCATCTTCAAGTCACCTCGAGAGGGTTCTTCCACCTCAGAGAAGGGCCTGGAAAATGGGCAGGTACTGCCTACTCTGGGTTCTAGACTCTGGTCCCTCTAGTGTGGGCACAGACACAGGATCCTGGGAGTGAAAGTATGGCTTCCCGCAGCAAGGTGTCTTTATCTGAGAAGGGGCCCGTGGGCTCTGGAGGCTCTCCCCGAAGTCACTTGTTCTCTGTGTCACGTCTTCACAGCCCAGGATCTCCTCCTGCAGGTTGGGTGTCCAACGAGAGCCCCAGGATGTGGCGCGCAGGTCTCGGGGGCCACAACACCAGCTAAGAGTGGGGAGGCCTGCAGGAGCGGCAGCAGGCTTTGCTGTAGTACCAGTGGCTGCAGAGGTTCACTTTGATGGCCAGTGCGCAGTTGGTGCCCGGCTGGTCCTGGCAGCTGTCATCTTAGGATGGGACACAATACAAGGGGGGAGGATGAAACGCCAGGGGGCCCCAGAGGAACAGCTCCTAGGGTCCCCAACTCTTGCCAAAGTGTCTTCACAAAGTCAGAAGCTCACCAAGGGCACCCCAGAGTGAGTGACACAATGACTGACAACAGATGAGCTCCCCCAAGCCTAGGTCCAGAGCACACCACATACTACAGATTTCCAGCTCTATGTCTCTGCTACCCCTTCCTAATCCAAGGCCCTCTCCAGAAAAACATGGATCTCACTAGGTGTTCCATCTGTTCACTTGGGGAAGGAAGTAAAACCCGGGGATTTTGGATCGTCCCTGGTCCTTCTAAGAAGTCCAAACCCTTCCAGGGCCTGTGGATTCCTCTCTCCTTGCCTCAGCATTCCCAAAATAGAATTCATCTTCCTCTACATTTGCATGCACTCTGGAGACTAAACCTTGTCTATCTTCCCAGGTACCCAAACCAGAGACCATGCCTAGCTCCTACCAGCCTGCCTCCTGAGAGTCAGCACCTGCTGTTCAGGCCAGGTCGTCTTGGTCCCTGGTCCCACAGCTTGCCTCAACCACCTTTTAGGTCAGTGATTTTCCCGAGACATGGGTCTCTGTGTGGATCCCTGAGCCCCATCGAGGCCCTCCCCATTAGAGAAGACCTCTTCTGAAGCACACCCGTGCGTCTCTCTGTTTCCCTTATTAATGCCTGGTGTTCGTTCTGTCAGATCCTGGCTCTGCCCACAACTCCCGCCAGCCCCCACCCTGTGTCCAGCCTCTTTCTTCTCACCTGGGGGTTCTGTAGGACACGGCTGCAGGTCGCAGGCCTGCCTGCCCACAGGCTTCACCAGGGGGTCACATCCTCGGACGATGTCGGTTCCCTGATAACACTTCACGTCTCGCATCCTCACGCCTACTCCACATGTCTTGGTGCACTGGTGCGGGACAGACAGACACATAGGTCCATAGCAAGGCTCCCCATGGTGACAGAGACCGGAAATCTCATCACTCAGCACTCTCCCTTCTGTGCCCTAACCATCCGCAGGCTGGTCCAGGGCACACCCACTCTTTGGAATCTAGCACCTGAGCTGGGGCTGAGCAGAGGTAACTGGAGGAAAGGTACTGTCTGGCTTCTCTGCCTCAGTTTTCCCAGCTTCACAATGAGAGGGTGCCAACAATGACCTACTAGGTGCTCAGGTCCCATCTGTCTGAGATTAGTGACACAGAGAGTTTGCCATGGGCTAATCAATGCAACTTCCAGAGCCATCACACTGCGCCCAGATGTTCCCCTCAGAAAGCCTGCTGAGCTACCCAGAATACCAGGGACATCTGCTGACCCCAATTACCCCGCTATTCCCCTGCCAAGATCCTGCAGGCAGTGGTTCCCTGATGTGATGACCCCACATCACCCAGGCATGCCTTGGACCTGAGGTATGGGGAGGCCCCCGCCCCAGGCTCACCCCAGTCTGGTTACCAGACACAGAGGAGCTGATGAAGGCTGGCATGAGGCCATCTGCCCGCTCACCCGCCCTGGGGAGAGGAGAGGCTGGCTTGGCACAGGCGATCAGAGGACACTTTGCCTTTGCAGATGCCTCTGAAGATAAGTGGGCTCCCAGCAGGTCCTGGCACCTGTTCCTCTGTCCAGGAGATGGATGGGACAGAATGATTGGGCGAACAAACACTGAGCTGATGCATCATGATGGGGCAGTCGTAGAGAAGGACACTGCCCCAGCCAGGAGCAGAAAGGACAAACTTCCACGTGTCCACCACTCACAGATTCCATCTGCTCCTGCTATCTCCTCAGGGTGATGTGGGAAGCACCCCTTCCTCATGGCTGCCTTGGGGATCCTCCTCATTCATTCTCTCCCCTTCCCATCATCCAACATGGTCCTGGACTTACTCGGCTGTGGCCACTCAGCTACCCTAAGACCAGTGTTCTTAAAGTACATGAGCTATTGGGCTTCCCAGACCGCAGCTAGACCTCCAGCTGTGATCAGTCAGTTCAGAGGGGACCTTCATTCCAGAGGCACCTGTGTGTTTCTCTGCCTTTTTCCCCAATGATACTTGTTGGTCCTCAATCTCTGCCATGCACCCTCTCGGCAATTGCAGCCATACCACCCTTCCTTCTTACCTTCAGGGTGATTGGCATTGATGGATACCAGAGTTTCTCTGTCTCTCTTTCTCTCTCTCTCTATGTCTCTGTCTCTGTCTCTCTCGCTCCCTCGTGTGTGTGTGTGTGTGTGTGTGTGTGTGTGTGTGTGTGTGTGTGTACAGAAGAACTCTGGAGTTCCCAAGTCCATGCTTGAGAAGGGCAACAACTAGGGCCTCACCCTATGGAGCTCTTGGACTTTCAAGTTTTGGAATTGTAACCCACCTATCCCAGCAACTGAGCCCAAGGAGGACCTATGTGTTGGGGTATTGGATGCTGTACCCCACAATGAAGGCACTGGGCTCCAGACCCCATCTGACACTCCACGACTACCCCTAAGCATTCCAAGTTGAGTTATGTGGGAATCAAAGCCATAGGCAGCGTGAAACCCCGGGTTCCTCAGCTTGGCCACAGAAGCTCCACCCTCATCTTGCCCAGGGATGCTTAAAGATGGCTCTGGGCCCTCCCTCCGTGTCCTTGCACAGGACCGATACTGTTACTATGGGATGACATGGCAGATGCTGTTGCTATGGGACAGCATGGAGGTGGAAATGGCTTCTAGACGTTGATGTGAATTAATAAGAACTGACATCTAGGTGATTGCCTCTGTGATGTTAGGAAGGCTCAGGATGGTGACGAGCCTCAAGGAGTGGTCTGACTTCTCAGGCAGGATGGAGAGTAGCTGAGGGGCAGATACCTTGCTGTGCCAATCAGAGACTAGAAAGGGAGCCACGCCCACCCCATGGCTAGGGGACCCTCCCATTTTGCTTACACTTCTCTGCCTGCCCATCACTTGCCTGTGGGTTGAGGCTACTCACACTTTAGACTCCTTGCCCTGGACTCCTTGGATGGACTGGTTTGCACCTCCTTCCCTTTGCAGAGTCCTCAGCCCCATGTCTAACACACCTTGGAAAACTCTCTCAACTTCAGTTTCTTCCTCTAGGAAAGTGATACTTGGAAAAGAGACTTTGGGACAAGTGCTGGGCCACAGCTGCCCTCAGTGACCTCTGTGGCAACAGGTGATGGCTCCGTTTCTGCTGCAGGAACGAGGGCTCAGCTCTATCTTGCCTAGCATGCTAAGGAGCCTGTAGAACCGAACAGGCAGTAGAGCTTGTGTCAGGACAGCTTGCTGCTCTGCCCACTGATCTAGGACTCACATTTTGCCATTTGTATGCCCAAGTCTCATATCTCTGCTTTAGCTATGACTCAGCCAACCTTACCCTCTGTGTCCACCGGGATTGGACAACCCTTTGGAGAATATCGGGTATACTTGCTACCAAACACAATACTTAAAAGCCTCATTTTTAAGCCACACAGGCCCACAAAAAGAGTAGCAGGAACACCAGGGTAAGATCAGCAAAGGCTTCTGGGTAGTGACAGCTCTCCACCAGTTGATCTAGAAGCATCCAGGGACAAGCACCCTGGCTGACTGAGGCTTGGAGGGAGGCTTGACCGACATGGGCCAAGATGGATGTTCTGTGGCAGGATCAGAGCTCAGGCCTGGTTTAAAGCAGCCTGGGGGTAAGGGAGGGCTTGCTGGGTACTCACCTCTGACCAGGGGCTAGTATACCACTTGAAGCAAGGTCTCTCAAAGCATGTACTCTCCTCAGGGGGCTTCCTAGATAACCCACACTCGGGACCACTGCGCATCTGAGGCTTCCCATTGGCCAGCTCCATGCAGAGAACCAGCCGCTTTTTCACGCCACGCCCACAGGTGGTGTTGCACTGAAAGGGGTCAGCCAGGATGGGTCAGTGGGACAGAAGCCCAGAGAACCAGAACCCTGACCGCAGCACCTCTGGTGGCCAAAGTTTGGTCAATGATATTTGGGGAAGAGTATAAGCACTTTTGACTGGGGGGTTGGCTGACAAACGCTTTGTTAGGTAACCATTTGGCCCCATCCGGATCTGATCAAGAGCAATTAGGCCCCAAACCATCTGTTTTGAAACAAATTGGCTAATGTAATTTGTCCAAGGATGATTAGGCCAAAATCAATTCTGCAGAAAGCGATTTGGCCCGAGATTATTTAGTTAGCAGTGGTCCGCCTGAAACCATTGATGGAGAGCAATCATCTGAAATGGCACATTGGTGACAAGGGCTGGTGGGGACAGAAGACAAGTGGGTTGCGATAGCAAAAGGTCATCAAGGCCTGCAGGCTGAAAGTGTGCAGCCAGTACACCCTGTCTCTGGCTTTGTGTCCACCAGAACAGGGCCCAGTGAGAAGATACTGGGGACCTGAGGGCATCCCTGGGAGAGGGGCCGGGAAGTGGTTTTACTACTTTTCTTTTTGGCTTTTTCCCAGATTGTTAGTCAATTGTTCTTCATGCTTTGTCATGAATTCTTCATTGTGACCAACCATTGGCACTCAGGTCAATTCCCCCCCATCCCCTACATGACTCAAAGATAGGCTCTATGCAGGCTCCTGGGTACTCACCCGCTCCCAGTCTTGAGCCAGCCAGTGGGCCGGGCAGTTCTTGTCCCCACAGGGGTGGATGGCCAAAGGCTTTGTCTCCATCTGGCACTGAGACTCCGGGACTACCCGTCCATCGCTGGTCTTACAGTACACGTGCCTGATCGTACGGCCTTGTCCACAGCTTCCACTACACTGCAAGAGAGGACAGCAGGGGCCGGTAGAATGTCAGGGGCCACTCCACAAGCCCCCGACCTGCATCATCTCCGAGGAAGAGAAACAGCATCCAGGGCAGTGTAGGGGAAGCGGTTTCCATGGCAACCGCTTTTTAAATAACATTTCTGTTCTAATTACAGAAATAACATGCTCAGTGCAAAACACACATGGAGAAAAGCACAGCTCAAAAGGTCACCTGAGCTCCCACCACTGGAGAGGACCCTTCCTAGCATGTGAGCAACTCTGTTCCAGGTGAGACAGATGGAGAAAGAGACAGGGAGGGAAAACAGACATGGAGAATCAGAGACAGGGAAAGACGTGTAGACAGAAAGTAGAGACAAGGCGAAATGTCAGGAGAGGTAGAAACAGAGACATCATTGATGGGATAGTTATGTCCACTCTTGTTTGAGTTCCTAAAAGAGTGGAATGGGGGGGTCATTATGCTTTTCTTCTCATGTCTTTATTACAGATAGGTGAGAAAACGGAGGCTCAGCAAAGCAGAGTCCTCAGGTTCAGGGTCCTGTCTCTAGCCCCATGCCCCGTATCTGCCCTCACCGGTCCCCAGTCTGAGACAGTCCACTGGCGGTCACAGGGAGGCCCTGTGCAATTCTTCTCTCCCACAGGCCTGGTGTTGGGGTCACACAGTTTCTCATCCTCAGAGCAGCGGATGTCTCTGGTCACGACACTGCGCTCCCCACACTTGGCTGTGCACTGCAAGGAAGTCAGGGTGAGAGACAACCTGATACACCCGTTCTGGGGCACAGGCCACCACCCCAGCGTCGGCAGGCTCTCACCTCTGACCACTCAGACATCTCCCACTGTGGCCCGCAGGCCGGATTGCGGCATATCTTGCGCTCCTCAGGCCGTACGGCCTCTGTGGCCTCGCACAGGTCACTGTACACGGAGCTGTCGAAGCCAGGAGACAGCATCTTCCAGCAGCGTACAATCCGGAACTGATGGCCCTCCCCACAGGTGCGTGAGCACTCGCTCCAGCTGCTGGTCTCCCACCTGCCTCAGGAGCGAGGACAGCCCTCAGTGGCCCCAAATCATACAGGCCAAGCCAGACTGGAAGGAGGTGAGACCAACCAGTGGGGGCTATGCCCATGATAAGCCTGTGTTAGGTAGCCCCAAGTAGAATGTTGGGTGAGTGTCCTGCAAGGGCCCGTGGCCTTAGGGTGCCTGGCTACCTTCACCTACCCTCACCTTCAGACCTTCTTTCTGTCCCCTTCCACACTTGTTACCCCTCAGGGCCATACTCCAGTGTCCCAGAGCTCCAGGCCTCACTTTCCCTGCTGGGTCACACAGGTGACTGTGGCGCATTCTGGACTCTGATTCTTCGTGGGCAATGGTAGAAGTGAACCAAAGGTCTGGTCCAGCTCTATACCCAGAGCAGGGCATCTCCAGTGTACGAGATGACCGCCCATCTGCGCCCTGTGCTGTGTGGGGTTATGAAAGACCGGGTTCCTCCATGCAGGTCCTCTGAGAAGACACACTTGGAGAAGAATCTAAATCAAGTTCAGGCCAGCTCTGTGGTCTTTTACTCCAGCAAGGAACAAATGCTCAGATGTAGTAGCCGGAAGAAAAAAAACGAATGTGACCATGTTGGGGAGCCAGAGATACATGGCTCCTTGGAAGTGACACCAAGGCTCTGCTTCTGCCTTGAAGACAAGATACGAGACATAGGGGCTAGAAAGATGGGGACCCACTCACATCCCAGGGTGTAATCTTCCCTAGTTAGCACAGAGATATCGATCTAGTGTGGAGAGTAATGTGGAAAACACCCCGTGGTACAAAGTGTTCAGTGACTATCCCATGTGCTCTGCTCTACTCCCCACATAGCCCCACAGCTCAGCTCGCGGCAGAGGCAAAGCGGAGCCTAGTTTGAGCATGAGTGCATGTACACACGCACACACACATACACACACATGCACACACACTCACATACATACACTCACACACTCACATGCACACATGCACACACATATGCACACAAACATACAGACACATTCACACACTTACATACACACACATACACTCACACACATACATGCACACACATACACATACCCCCACACACACATACACACACTTACATATACACATAAACGCACACACATACACACACTTACACACACATACATGCACACACATACACACATACATTCACACACATACACACACTCACATACACACATACACACACACTCACACACACATATACATACACACACACACACGTGCGCGCGCACACTCATTCTGACACCCAGCCGGGTGCTCGAGGACAGGTACCTGGGCTGGCACTCCCTCCCAGCGCAGAATTCATGGACAGGCTCAGGACGGGTGAGGGCATCACAGTAGCTGTCGTCCACCTCCACACCATCATAGCGGACACACATGGCATATGTGGACATGACTCCTAGGTTTGGGGCAAGGCAAGGGTGTGTAAACTGTGTGGTTAGCAGTAAGTACCTTGGATACCAGCGGATGCGTGAGCCTTGTGATCTTGGATGGGTCACATGACCGCTCAGAGATCTGTTTCTTGGGTTGGGAGTGGTAAAAACCTAGAGCCCGATGTGGGGAAGCTCTGTGGGACAGAGTCTCAGGATCTGACCTCTGACCTCTTTCTTTGCCCAGCCCAGGCATCTAACTCACCCGCCATAAATCTAGATGAGCCTTATGGAGGCCGAGGAAGTGTATCCATGAACCCTGATGTGCATTTGTCTGATAAACCCCATTGTAGGAGATGAGCCGTCAGGAGGTAGAAAGAACAAACCACTGTCGTCCTTGACAGCCCTGCCCCCAGATATCAGATTAGGTATCCCAGCTCTTACTGAAGGTCTCCTAACCAGCACCTCCATATCTTTAACCATCTGTATGACTTTTCCCTGAACTCTAAAATCGCTTGGGGACAGGAAGGGTTACACACATAAAAGACCAGCCTTTTCCTAACTATACGGATTCCCTGGCTACCCTGTCCCTCTTTTCCCCTGGACCTACTTCCTACACCTAAGAGCAAACCTGCCTGGGGCTCTCTAGAAGGTGAGCATCTCCTTCCCTCACAGCAAGGTGTGCCAGGATTGTGTGTGGCTGGGGAAAGCCAGTGTGGAAGAGCCTCCTGGGGTTTTCAGTGTATCTACCTTCCATGGGGTATCTGAGACCCAGCAGCCTTTGCTACTCCAAATCCCAGCCCTGGACAGAACCACAGAGTCTGGGAAGAAACGGTGTGTGTGTGTGTGTGTGTGTGTGTGTGTGTGTGTGTGTGTGTGTGTGTTTTCCATGAGGGCCAAGCCAGGTTGCAATTACTGGTTCCTCCCTTGCCAACCCTGGGCTGTGCAGTTTTCAGTGTGCCAGAGGAGGAGACAGCTTCCTGGCCAGGTCTACTTGGAACATTTCAGGCCTCAGAGACACTAGCTCTGGGACCCAAGGATGTACAGACAGGGCTGGGGATCTGTGTAGTTGCCCCAAGTACCTGGTTATATATTGACTTGTTATGGAATGGAAACACACAAATGAGAATCCAAGACCCACTTAAGACCACCAGACTTGTCACAGCCCCAGATTGCTCATCTCCAAAATGAGAACTTTCCAGAAAGGCTACAAGATCAAAATATTATTTTTTTTCTCTGCACCTTCTCCTTACACCTGTCTTGAGTAGGGAGCTTCTCAAAACTTCTTAACCACAGATGTCCATCCTCAGTAACAGTCCCACCAATTTCCTTGATCCTGGGAAGTTTTGCTGTGCCGTGGGAGACTGAGGGACAGTCTAGAAGCCATACCCCGAGTCCGAAGCAGAGTCCAGGACCACTTGACAGCATTGCTGTTCCAAAAGAACAAACTTAAGATCCTAACTACAGTTGAGAGTTCAGGGTACAGAGAAGGCAGGCCCCACAGCCTAGCACAGCCTTGAGAACAGATCTCAGCATGAGGGGAGCAGAGAGAAGTGGAGCACCCACAACTCCACAGAACATCTGCAGACAGTGTGTGCATCCGCAGCTGGCAAAACCCACTTACACGGCCTGGCTTCTTCAGTGTGGTTTCCAAACAACGAACGAGGTTATGCCAGAAGGGGCCGAGGCAGTGAATTGTCCACAGTATGGATCCTTCTCTTCCTTTCTGCTGGTGTCACTCAACTGGGTCAGTGCCTCCCGGGGTGACAGGAGCCTCTCTGCTTCTGACATCTTTGTCTAAGGCAGACCTCGTCCCTTCCCTAGTATCAGGCCTGTCCTATTTCCTTCCTTCCCGTGTCCTGCTCTGCACTGTGGGCAACCCAGAACAGCCCTGCTCCCTGTCCTGGCCACTGTCAAAGTGTTGAAAGACAATAGTTTCATGCTGTCCCTGGAGACATCATCTAGCAGGGCTCATTCATCAGGCCCCTTGCCACCAAGGCTGCCTCAACCTGGAGACATCTCAAGTGATGTCACCTCCCCAGCCTCCAGAAAGTTTCCACTGTCACAACACATGGGAAGCTCCACAGCCAGGATGGCTTGAAGGATCCATAGCGTGCCCACACCCAGCTTCGACAGGCTCTGAGAAGCTGAGGCCACAGCACCTGCCATACAGTTTGGTCCTGATAGTTCCTCCCTATGAAAGGCACCCTTTAGGGCTCATCTGGCTTGCTCCTGGGCTAGGGCCAGCTTCAGTCTTGGAACCCACAGCAGGTCTGTAGCAATAGTGCTCACTGGCTGAATTTAAACCAGACAGGTGGTTTCTTCTCATTCATCCCACAAACACCTTCGCCATGATACATGACATTTCACAGGTAGAAATCAGTAGTGGTTTGCTGAGAACCTGGCGTGTGATACGGTAGGCAGTATGGTTCAAATGCTCATCAACCCCAAAGTATTTGTTTGCTTCCAGATTATTAGGTACAGGGCAGCACTATGTGTTTGGGGGCAGGGCCAATGTGAGCAGACCCTCAAAGCTGAAGGTTCTCATCTCTACTCTGAAGAGTCCCACTCCTGGGATGTCAGAGAATAGTTAGGTCTGACAGAGGGGCTTGGACCTGCTTGTCATCCTGCATGCCGTGGGAATAAGGATGCTTTTGTGACCCTCCAACTCCGGCCATCCCACTCCACCTCCCAGATCAAGAAACCATGCAAGCTCCCTGGGGTTGACTTGGGACTGCAAGTGAATGGGTGAGTCTCTAGCTAAGCCCCAGCCACTGTAAAGGTAGACTCAGCGAGGGTGGCCCAGTGGTTCCGGGCTCAGTACCTGTGGTGCACGTGGCGCTGCAGGGCTCGTGGGATGAAAGCTTCCACCTGTACATGTCAGCTGGGCTCACACCTTGTTTGCGTGCCTTGGGTCTGGTCCTGAAACAAGGTCAGAGAGTGGGGTGAGAGAGCTAGATGCTTATGGGCTTCATTCTTGGGTGGATAGATCCCCTCTGAGGCTACACATTCTCCTTAAAGACACACCTTCCTGGGCTTGAGTCAGTACCCTCTTGAAAGACCAGGGCTCCCACCCTCTGGAACACACACAAACACACACACACACAAAAGGAGACACGCATATTGGCACTGAGCAGACATGGGTCATTTCCCATTTCCGGAACTGAACTGAACAGGCTGCCTGGGGGCACTCTGTTCCTTCAGAGACACACTAAACAATGAGGATCTCACCAACATCGCAACCGCCCTTCAGCACGGGCTTCTCGCTACATCTCACTCTGGTCAGCAGATTTCTTCTTCCCACCCCAGAAGGAATCTCAGAAGGCTCTTAGGGACCGAGATGTTCCAGAATTTTCCCCAGCTGCCTCCCTCAGCTGGGGCTCTGATGAATGGGGACACCAGCCATTCAGCTTTCAGTTTCCAAACTCACAAAGCCCAGCTGCAGGAGGCAGAGTGGTCTAGTCCCACACTGCGGCTCAGGTCAGTGATGGCTGCACAGGCCAGCTGACGGGAAGAGGCACGCTGGGGGCTGGCCAGCCAACAGCTATGATTCTTGGCCAGAGCTCTGGTGGCTACAGCCAAGTATTGTTAGGACTGTTAGCTTCTTTGAACCAGCCTCAACACCCCCTGTGCAAGCTATTTGGGACTTTGCAGGGGGAGGATGTGGCTGCTGCTGCATTACCTCCAACCAGGGTGTCTGCTTCAAGACCTAGCCACTCAAGTAAGAACACAGCCCCGGAGTCTCATGACCCCAAAGCCAAGAAGAGCAGTTGGGGGACCAGCCCCACCGATAGCAGCTCCCTTAGGCTGCCTGGGCCAACTCTACTTTTCTTGGAATTAAGAGGGGTTAGCTAAGGGCTGTGTCCTAACACCTATTACAGTTCTTAAATGGACCGTCTCTTTCCTGGGGACTACTGGAGGATTGTGGGTGTTATAGGCCATTACATTCTAAAAGCCATTCTGGCTGAATCTGTGGTAGGGACATCTGTCGGGACTGTTAGTCAAGTGGGTGAGAACTGCGCCTGTGTTTTGCTCCGATTGGCTCATGTCTCCCAAGAGAGTGCTTTGAGGATGAGCACTGCCCCGATAGCACGCCATGCTCTGAGAACCCAGGAAATGATCCACCAACAGGAGCCTCAATCATGAGTTTACTGCTGTGATCTGTGAATTCTCAGAAGGAGAGGGTGCCTGCAGAAAGGAGGGAGACAGGGGCCTGGGCCACCTCTCCTGGGGCTCAGACCAACACTTGAGCCTGGCTCTGTGCAGGGGAAGCTCTGTCCTCCTCCTTGCTTACAAACAAAACTTTAACACGGAGGGAGGGCATCCAAGACCCTTCGTTTCAAAGAAAGGGATCCTGGACCTGAGCTCCCAGTGGGACCCACTTAGAGCACCAACGCGGGTGGGGGCAAACCTCTCAGTGGGGAAGAACTGGGGAGAGGAATCAGTCCCTAAGGCTTGACCCAGACAACGCTGGAGTTGTCCGCCCCCCCACACACACACACCCCGCCACTGCTTTCAGCAGTCTTAAATTCCTTCCAAGAACAAAAAGAGAGAAGATGCACTTGGTGTAGATGCTCCTCCATCTTTATATAGTTACACACTTCCTAGCCACAGCCCGCATGACTCAGCCCTGACTCAAGAGCTAGCCGCCAGGTTCAAAATAACCCTTTGGATTTTAAGCCTTAAAGGTATTTCTGGAGGGGCTGTCTACACCCACTCTCCAGCACGTGTGGGGTGCTGGGTGCTGCTCGAATCGCAAGGCAGCATCTCACAGGTTTCCTTGCTGGAAGGTGTATCAAGAAGCACCACGCCCTGGAAACCATCACCACCACAATCTGGAAGGGCCCTGCCCTCGGCCACGATGGTTTCCAAGATACCGGTGGCCACTGCTTTTGGGTTCTTGCCCAGCGCCTGGCGGGACACAGGCTCCTGAAATCCCCAGAGAGCAGAAGCTCTGAAATGACTGTTTATAGGTGAACCAGAAAGTCTCTTCCTACCCCGCTCCAGGCCTCAGAGAGGGATGTGTGCCTCTGCATCCCAGACGCCTGTTCCCAAGGAGTCTGGTGACAGCCCCTCCCAGGATTGTTTGAAGCCTTTCTAGGAGATGAAAATAGCCCTTCCTTTCTGGGCTGCCCCTTTGATTTTGCCTGCTCCCAGAGCAGACTCGACTTCCTGTGTTTGGACAACACGCCGAGACGTGGCTATTTCGGCTTGGTAGTTTCCCCCACGGCCTCCCTCAGTCCATTATCTCCCCAGACCATCTTTGGTCCCCACCAGTAGCATCCTTTGATGGCAGCCGGTTGGGTATCTAACTGAGCTGCGCTTTTCCGAGTGTCGACAACCCGTTTTAATGACTGGCTCTGGGAATCCAGTATGTCCCACAGGGCTAAGGGGACAGGATAAGAAGAGACAGACACTTTGAAATGTGTCTTAGGGATTCTGGTTCCTGGGCACTCTAGTGGAACCTGCTTAGAGCACCCATTCAGGTTAATCCAAACCTCTTGGGGAGAGGAGGAAATAACAGTTCCTAAGGCTTAATCCAAACAACATGAGATGCCAGATTGGGCCCTGCACTGCTCTCAATAGCTTGTATGTGACTTTGGCCTGTGAAGCATTGCATTGCTGAGCCACCAGACCTTTGACAGACAGAGAAGTTGAGGCCTAGAAGAGAATGGAGATGCATCCACCTCCCAGAGATGACCTGCTCTTTCACTATGTCACACAACCGCCCACATAGCCTATATCACAGCTGAGTAAAGGAGAGGGATGTGGTGCCACTGGATAAATCTATACAGAGCCCTGGTTGCTGTCACCATTTGGGCTGTGGGTGTCTGGGCAGTCCTTTCCCTAATCTTTGGAGGCTTAGTGACTAACTGGGAGCATCCATTTCTAGGCCTTTGTTGTGATATATATATATATATACCATGCCTGTTGTCCCCAAGGAAGATGCAGAGAGAGCCAGCATCCCAGGGAGACTGGGGCTGGGTCCCAAAGAGAGACCTCTCTGATTCAGAACCATCTGGCACATCACCACTGCCTGTGACTTCTCTCAGTGACCCCAGGATAAAAGCCTGTCATTCCTTGCCAGTCTCTGGGTCCCCCAAACCAGGCAGAGTCCCCTAGAAACTCTGATGGTGCCAGGGTCAGGGTAAGTGGCCAGTTCAGAATCCCATCTAGCCAGAGGTCATCAGCAGGGTCCCTGGTGTGCACCAGCCCTTGGAAACAAGGCTCCGGAAGGTAGTATGAGAGAAGAGGCAACAACAGAGACTCCAGTTCTACCAGCCTCGAGCCCTAGAAAAGTGGGAGAGGTGACCTAAACCCTGTCATCTTAGAGTGACTGTCAAATCTCCCATCAAACCCCGATCTCAGCCTCCCTCCATCTGGATAGAGTTCACCTCAAGATTTTGAGTGGGTTCCCAGAAAACAAAACAAAGTTAATGGGCTGGTCCCATCTTCAGTCCTCATCCACCAACAGAGGCAAACAATTCTAACCCTAGCTGTTTATACAAGCCTTGATGCACACCCAGGCACCTGAGAAATAACTTTAGTAACTGGAGAGATTCTCTAGTACTGGCATGGAAGAACCAGGGTCACCACTAGCCCAGGAGGATGAGACTTCAGGCCCCTTCAGCCTAGCCCTGGCTGTCCAGGCATCCCCAGCCCTCCTCTTGGTGGATCTCCAGCCTCGCCCTCCAGGCAGGTGTTCCCAACCCTGATTCTATACCTGATTCTCAGCCATAGCTCTTGTCTGTCTGTGATGATGGCTTACTGCATAGACCCACCATGCTAGCAGCTCCAGCCTACTCCTAACTTTGATTCAGGGTCTCCCTGTCAGGGAAAGAACCCTAGGTTCTTCTATCATCTTCTCTTTGGTTGGGGTGAAGGCTGCTATTGAGGCTCCACATTCACCTGTGGGCAGAGCTCATCTTGTGCCTGATAGCCATGTTTCAATGACTGTCCATACAGGCATAGAACCCAGGACCCCAAATCCTTAGGCTCTGTGCACTTGGCATGGCCTCTCCTTCTGAGTTCCCAGGAACTAACACTGAGGGTCATTGTGATTACTCCCTGACCTATGCATCAGGAGGCTGTGAGCAGCGTACCTCCAGCAAGTTCCAGCTCATGGTCAGCATCAGAAGTTGGAGCTGTCATAGCTTCATGAATCTACCTTTCAGAAAGACATGTTACTGTCCAGGCCCACAATTTCATGTCAGATTCATAGGGTGGCTGAAAGTGTGATTCTCTCCCATTTACCTCCAGGTCCCTGCACCTTCCGACCAGACCCCCCTGTAATGACTCCTACTCCATCGGAGCTAAGATGGGGCAAGGAGAAGTGCCTCTTACCTTGCCTTGTGAGTCCTGTTCCCAGCCAAGGTGGGGAGGCTGGCACTGGTGTTGGGGAATGGGGCCTCAGAGGAGGTGTTGTTGATCCTGTCACTATTCAGCTCCAGGTAAGACCCGTTGACCAGGTAGGTAGCAGGCCCCTCGTTCTCCTCGTAGTCCACATAGAAGCTCTCAGCTGGGGAGCTTCTGGGGGTGCCTTGGGCAAATATGCTGTTGATGGTCTCATTGAGAGAGAATTCTTCAGAGTCAGAGCCTGTGCCCAGGAGCTGATCAGAGATGGCGTTGGCTGAGAGAAGCTCCTGGGAGGGGAAATGCGCATCGACCTCCCGGTCATCCTTGTCCCCTGAGAGAGCCATCCCAGTGGCATTGCGGTCTGCAGAGAGACGGGTGTTTCAACATCCATAGCTGCTATTGTGTTGGTCTTTGTTGCCCCTCCTCCTCCACATTCCTGTGTGTGGCAGGTGAGTTACATAATGAGGATGACTCCCAGGCTCTACTCCATCAGACACAGTTGGCCAACATCAAGTGATGGGAAACCCAACGGCCACGGTAGACAGTTGGGCAGTGTCCCCAGAGACCAGGCTCAGCTGGAAGCTCAACCTAAGATCTGATTTGGAAAGAGGATCTTTATAGGATCATGAAATAAAATAACCTGAATGTAGGGCGAGCCCTCAATTTATGACTAGCACCTCCTAAAGAGAGAGAACACGGACGTGTAAACTTCAAGAAGTCCAGCTCAGGAGAGAGGCATACATGAGCCAACACACCCGTGGCCACGAGCAATATCTATTTCCTGGTGCCCAGTGCTATCCAAGCGAGCCATGGAGTGGCTGCTTTTGACCTCCAGTTCCACTGGGTGGAAGAGCTGACAGGTTACCTCCTCTCTAAGCCCACTCTTCTTCCTCTGTAGCTATGGGGTCAACATCCTCAGAATCAGAGAGTGAAGGACCAAAATGTTTTGAAAAGAGAATTGCGTACTGACTGGGTCTGGTGGTGCTTGTTTTAATCCCAGCAATGAGGAGGCAGAGACAGATGGATCTCTATGAATTTGAGACCAGCCTGGTCTACATAGCAAGTTCCTTCGAGATCCTGTCTCAAGGAGGAGGGAAAGGAGGTGGAAGAGGAGGAGAAAGAGGGGAGGACGGGGAGGAGGAAGAAGAATTGCATCTATGCTGAAGTGATTTTGACAGTTAATGTTGACTTTCAACTTGACAGGCTCTAGAGATGCCAAGGAGACAGTCTTCTGTACTTGTCTATGAGGAGTTTTTTTTAGATTAGGCCGATTGAGCAGGAAAGACCCACCAAAACTGTGGGCAGAACCATCCCATGTAAAAGGAGATCGTGAACACCAACTTCTACCTCTCTCTGCTCCCTGTCTGCGGATGCAATGTGACCAGCTGCCTCAAGCTCCTGCCGCCATGATGGACTGTATCTCCCGGAATTGTGGGCCAAAAGAAAACCTTCCTTCCTGAAGCTGCTTTTCTCAGATATTTTGTTACAGAAACAAGACAGGTAACTAATACATTGATGTATGGGCCTGTCACGTATCACCTTGCCATGACCTGGTGTCATCACTACCCACGGCACACACACTGCATCTAGGTCAGCTGTGTTGATCACTGGTACATGGAGGATAGCTTGAGTTCTAAACAAACACACCATTGTGGACAGGGATTTGAGAAGCTGAGAATTTCGGTGTCCAAGAAAAGCCTATAATCAATCTGCAGGTCACGAGCTATGACTGTATAGCTCAGACTTCACACTGTGCTTGCCCAGAGAGAATACAAGCAATTGGCAATTCTCTCTAGCCTCTTCTGCAGACTTCAAAGAGAACCAATACTCCTCACTTGAGGCCTCTGTACCTGGGGAGCCCTGTTCTTTCCCATATCCACTCTTCCTCTTTCTCACCTTGGAAGCCCTTGCCCCTGGGAGGTCCCTCACAGACCCCACCGCTGGCTCGCTCGCACACCTCGTTGGTCTCCTGGCCTCCGCTTGGGCCCAGCTCCACTCCAGGGGCTGGAGGCTGAAACAGCTGGTTATTCAGGCCCAGCCTCTCCGAGGAAGCCGGGCGGTAGAGTGAGCCGTTGTGCTGCATGAAGCCCAGCAGCCTGGTGCCGTCCAGCTCCTGGCCTTCAGTGCTCTCGGTGCTCTCGGAGGCTGGCTCAGAGAAGCTATAATAGACAGGCTGCAGGTGGGGCATATGGGGTGGCTGCAGCAATGTGTACTCGAAGGTGATTGAGGGGCTCTTGCCATTCTGGTTCCACACCTGGGGAAGGAGAAGAAGTGAGACCTGGCTTCTTTCCTTGTCCCTACTTAGCACCAAAAACCTCCTGAGACAAAAAGTGGCCCTGATTACAGCTGAGTCTTTCCCAGGGAATCAATCACACTTGATCCGAGAATACAGCATCATGCATTCGTCTTAGGGCAGCTGTGCCCAGAAACTATGATTGAGACACACCAAAGAGGGCAGAGGGGCAGATCACCTTAGGGACAAGGAATAGGGGACACACTGCATGTCACTGCTATCTCGGGTCAGCAATCCGAATAGCACTGGTCTCATTGCATCTGCTCAGGACTCCTAGAGCAGCTGATGAGGTCTAGAACCCAGACTATGCCTCCATTTGGGACAGCATTAACGGATCAGCGCAGTCATGGAGCTCCCTGAGATAGTCAAAGCCTCTGTAGAGACCACAAGCCAGTGTGACCTCTCCCCTAGACAGACTTCAAAGCCTTCGTTCAGAGTCACTATCCTAAGATCCAGAGGCTGGCAGGAGTGGATTTGGAAGTGGAACTAGCTGCTCCTGGGGCCATAGAGCTAAAGAAATGGCACACAAGGACCTTGAAAGGGTGACAATGAACAGACCACAGAAAGCTAAGCAGTGCCAGGTTAAGCCATAATGGGACACCGGGGCATGAATGGCACCACTGGGATGACTTCTTAAGGGTGGCTGGGGACAGGAGCAGGGACTACGGAAGGCACGCCGTTGGAACAAGATGGCAAAGAGAACCAGCGTCGTTTCAAGCTAACCAGATGGCTGCAGGTGTGGTCAAGAAACTCTGATGCCTAAAGCTTCAGGGAAGAAAAGGTGGAAGAGGGAAAATCCAGGTCAGTGCTTCACCTTGCTGGGTCTGCTGCACCAGACAGAGTCAGGCTGGGTCAGTGGGACCCACCGCAAAGAAAAGATCTGGGTCAAGATGCTTGGAAATGCTGAAATCTCAAATGTCCCGAACGGTCTGGTACTGGGAAGGGACTGTTCTTCCTCAGCAGTTAAAGCTGTCTTGGAAGAAATGGCATGAAAACTTCCCTTCCCTTGGTCTTCCCCTGGGCCTTGCCTGGCCTCTCCTGAGCGCCAAGCCAAAGGGTCTGGTAAAGGCATGTCCTTCATCAGCAGGGAAGTCCTAGAGAATCAGCGGTTCCTGCTGGCCCTTCAGGACTAGGGCAGACCCTTGAAGAGCGCTCTTACACTCTGGAATAACATGCTGGCCTGCTAACAGGGAGGGTGGACTGAGTGAGGCCCACACAGGGCAGACGCAAGGGAAGCCATTCAAGAACAGATAATTCACATTCTGTTCGCTCAGGGGTGGCCAAGTGACATCAGTGTCATTTAGAGGGACAGTGTGGTACACTCTCACATGACAGGGCTGGTGGTAAGAGGGTTTGACAAGTTCTGAACCCCCCAGCAGTTGTAGATAGATATGAGCAGGCCATGAATTGATAAAGGTGAGCAACAAAAAAACAGTAACAGGGCTGGAGAGATGACTCAGAGGCTGAGAGCGCTGGCTGCTCTTCCAGAGGTCCTGAGTTCAATTCCCAGAAACCACATGGTAGCTCACAACCATCTGTAATAAGATCAGATGCCCTCTTCTGGAGTGCTGGCATACATGCAGACAGAACACTGTATATATAATACAAAAAAAAAAAAATGGATCTTAAAAAGAAGAAAACAGTAACAGAGGGGCTGGATAGATGGCTCGGTAGATAAGTGTACATGCTGTGCAAGCATAGGTGCATGAGTTTAAAAGTCCAACACCTACGTAAGAGCTGGGTGCTCCTGTAACACTGCCATCAGAGAACAGAGATAGGCAGATTTCTGGAGCCTGCTAGCCAACCAGCCTAACACAGGCAATGAACTTCAGGGTCAGTGAGAGAGCCTGTCTCAAGAGAATAAGGCTAATGAAGAAAGCACCTGAAGTCTTCCTGTGACGTCCTAATGCATCCATGCCCCCCCCCACATGCCCCAATCACAAGGCAGATTCAGTATCTCTATGGCAGTCAGTAAGAGTAACAAGACACAAAGACATGGCTAACAAAAGACAAAATGTCACACTCACACTTTGGGGATGGACAAATGGGCCCACAAAGGTCCTTCTTGATCGACACAGGTTAAACCAGAGGAGAAGGAGGTAGAAGTAGCTGTTCAGGCAAGATTATGCCCCTTGCCCCCATTTATTGAACCAGTTTCTAGACTCAGAATCCACTCTCCAAAGGAGGGACCCACAGTTCTCCCCTAAAAGGCCAACAGCTATCTACTTACTCAACAGTTGACATTCTGGAACCAGGTCTAAGTTGTCATTGTTGACTGTGAACCTAACCACCACTGACAACATCCTCACTGCAAGCATTTGGATAAGTGATGACCAGAAGATGGTGCAGGTCTGGCTAGCAGTGTGTTCCCTGGGTCCCTCATGCCGGAGTGCATAAGCGATGGACAGCACTAAATTGACACACTTGACATATCCAAGAGAGCAAATCTGAGATACCATTGATTCCTGGGCTGTCATAAATGTCTGTCCATGCATCGTGACCTCAAGGACAAAGGAGTAGGAAGCATAGCCCACATTCAGCCCCACAGCTCACGTGGCCCTGATAGTACTGAAATGACTTCAGTGACCGGCCATCAGAGCACAGCTGAGTGCTGTAGGCTCAACCAAGCAGCGGATACTGAGGTTTATGGCAGGTGTGCTGACTTTTCTAGAGAAAATTAACATGGCCTTGGATTGAGCATATTTGGTCCTGGTGTGTGGTAAATAGTCTCCTTCTAGTCTCCAAGAGCAGCTTCCATCGACCTGGGTGGATCATAGCCAACAGCTGGGATCCAGTCCCCATGTAATTTGAAACAACAGGACCATTCTACAAGACACCATGCTGGTACTGCAGTGACTTGCATTTCCTGATACCAGCTGCGGCAAAACATGAGGCACAAAACAGGTCCTAACTCTGCCCTGCCTGCTGCTCAGGGCACTGAGAATCCAGGGGGGAAAGGGGGCCACGAGCAATGAAAACACTGCAGTGCCATTGGAGGCAGGCTGAACCTAAGGGACATAGAGAGCCAATGGAAACATGGGAAGTGGTTCCAGCCACCTGTCCTTAGCTTCCCTTGAGGTTCCCAATGACCACAGAATGAGCTGACACAGAGCAGTGGTGCTGATTGGATGAATGAATTAATGAGAGAGAGAGAGAGAGAGAGAGAGAGAGAGAGAGAGAGAGAATAAGCAAGTGGATGGATAGATGAATTAATGAATCAATGGGAAATGAAAAAATGAGCTAAAATCAGAGTGAATGAATGAATGAGAGAGTGACCAGTGAATAGATGAATGAACAAGCCCCGTACACACTGCCACCATCCCAGACTATAACAATACTGATATGCGCTCAGGGTCCTCAAGCCCCAACCTGTAGCTGGATTCTGGGAAGTCAGTGCCCACAACCCTGAAGCCTGTGGCACACGCACCATGACATTCAGGCCCTGGTTGGTGGGTCCCTGTGCCACAATGTATTCAATGCCAGTCTCATAGACATCCATGGGCCGGCGGTATTTGACCACTGTACCAGCAATGTTGAAGTTCTTGGGGCTGTCCACCTTGTAGTTGCCATTGAAGAAGTAGAAGCCAGCTTCATCTGCAAGAGCTGGAAGAGAAAAAACAAATCACTGCGTCGCATGGGCTAGACAGGCTGAGCAGAAAAGAGAGAGACGCAGGGAGGAGCCAGCATGCAGGTTCCAAGAATGGTGGCCAGCCTTGCCTTCCCTCTCCAAAATGACCCAAAGACAGGAAATTCAATGTCACAGGGAATCAGACAGACACTCTGCCTGGGGCCAGCATGTGGCCCTGGCCAGTGAGGGCCTAAGAGACACAAACACACTTTCCTATCAGTCTAAAACAAACAACCACAGGCCAGTCTGGGTAGCTGGAAGAGCCAACAGGGAAGGCTGGCCCTGCCCTTCTGGCTGCCTCAGATGGGCCAAAGGGATTGCAAGGTAATGAGCTGGCGCCATAGCCAAGTGGCCAGTCTGGACCAGGAGGGTCTGCGACTGTGAACAACAGGTACCAGCCATATATTAGACTAGACAGCACAGCCTGACTGGGACCCTGGTTGTGGGACCAGCTCGAGTTCCCTCAGCTGAGGAAGGGTCTCAGTGCCTCATCCAGGGCCCACTGTGACTGACACTGTAGCCCGGCCTGGCTGGTGTGGAGTGCTATTCAGAAGTCTTTTCCTCGGACCACCCCAAGATGACCAGCCCTGCCCTTCTTAGTAGAAACAATGGCATTCAGTTACCCAATTAACCTGTCTGCTCTGCTGGGTTTAACACCTACTAGGAACCCAATCAGGCAAGAGCAGAGCCTGGACACACCTGTCACCACTTCCCTAGGGCAGATATGACTGGGTACTTTCAGGACCTGGCTGGAAGCCATTGAAAGCCGGGTTCAGAAAGGAATATGCCCATGACACCCTGACAGCCCATCTCCCTACTGGCCAGGGCCAAACACCGGCCTGGAAGCTGGCCTTTCCAGAAGCTATGGGGACTAAGCAAAGGTCCTCTGAGCCTCCAGAGCTGGGGAAGAAAGGGAGGAGGCAGCCTCAGCACTGGGGGGACATTCTGTCTTCTAGAGGGTGTCCTTAAAGCTGGTTCCAGGAACTGGCCCGCCAGAGGAGTGAGCGCTGTTTCCAAAGGCCCTGATGCAATCCGAGCAGAGGAGCCGGGGCAATTAATTTATTATCAGGCAGACGCAACAAGCAGGACGTGTCTGAAAAATACCCTTAACGTAATAACGTCAGAACACAGCGTCAAGTCCAAGTCCGTCTGAGGCCTGGTTGTCCCGGCTCAGCTTCCAGATCTGCGCCCAGGGTTCAGCTCAAGGCCCACATCCAAAACCTGTTTCCTGACAGCGAGGACCTTCCTTCCTGTGGCTTTCCCAGCCCTTGGTATTTCCAGTGTCTGCCTCAAGAATGAGAGCCTTGCAGCCAGCTCAGAGAACACAGCGTCTCCCGGCCTCCCTGCAGCCCTAGTGAGCTCGCAGACAGCAGAGCCACCGGCCTGGCAGGAGGCCCGGCTCTCCCTGCTCAACCCACAGATGTCCCCAGCAGGGTAGGCCTGGGGCCAGCCATGTGCAAACTTGCAAACTTGCTGGGAGTGGGCCTTCAAATGCTCTCGGAGCCTGACAGGAGGCAGGAGAGCCTGGTGCTGGGCTCAACCTGAGGATCTTCAGAACACCTCTCTTTCTCTACGCCCCTGGAGTAGAGAGCTCTGTCCTGCTCGGCTCCCTGAGGTGTGGGATGAGAAGTCAGGTGGGTGACGGGATGCAGTATCAAGACTAAGTTCGTTTCGGAGAACTTCTCCTTAGTTAGGCTGGGCCCCAGATCTGTCTCATACAGGGCAGAGCCAAGGGCAGAATGGCTTGTAGGTACTGGTGCCTGCCCAAACGGGGCTTCAGCCACTAGGCCATGCCAACACTCCAGCTTCACCCACTACCCATGCAAAGGCTGTCATCAAGATGGGGCCTCATCACTGAGCACTATTTCCAGGATGTCCAAGGTAGCCATTTCTACTCTAGAGTGCCACCTCCCACAGGAAACTGGGCACGGTCAGCATGGCGTCTCAGATAGATCTGTGATCAAATCCTTCCTCAGCAGCTCATGGCCTTGGATTGGCCACCCGCCTCTCAGTCCTGTGACTCACTTCTTGAATAGACCCTACCTCTGGCTCCCTGGATTCTGTCTGGGCCAGGTTCCCTAGTGATGGGGAGCTCACTACCTGATGTCAAACCCTGTCTCTTGTTTAGCACCTTTAAGGACAAGGACCTTCCACACAGGGGGTGAAGTAAGCTTCTCCCTCCCCAACAATCGGCTGTCTCTCTGGCTTCCATAGCTGCGCCCTGCGCTTGACTTGTCCCACTCTCCAGATAGAGGTCAAAGTTCAGGTGCCATTCCCCATCCATCCACGCACACACTCCCAGTTCCACCTACTTACCCAGCACGTCTGCTGACTTCTTCCTCTCCACGATCTGAATGTCTCGGGCACCCGCTGGGATATGGGTCACCAAAGAGTAACCTGCAGAATGGGATTGTCTGTGAGCAAAGCCAGGGAAGGCAGGATGCTGCAGCAGGGAGCTGCCATTTGTCCCCTGTAAAGCCACTCCTGGGTGTCAGTGCCATCTGTGGGCTCTGGAGAAGTAAGGGGCACTCGCCTAGAGGCTGTCCCAGCCATAGGTGTGTGATCTCACCTAATCCTGTTGAACTGCTCATGTTGTCCAGGAAGCTGACCCTCTTCCATCAAGACCATTGGCCTGCCCCAGTCCCCCAGCAAGGGACACAGTGGACTGCAGAGACTTTAAACACGCTGAAGTCCACAGACATAGATCATGTCCTACTTTATCACTTGAGAGACCTTTGGCCTCCATGTTCTCATCTAGTCCAGAGACACGGACCCCAGAACTATGTCGACACATGGTTATTATCTTCTCAGAACATCTTGTTGATGGCCAAGGCTTGATGCATTCACACAAAGAGAGTGGGTACCAGCTCTTCAGATAGAAGCCGACCACCCTGCAAGAGCTACTGTCTACAGGCCTGGGCTGTAAGAGGTGCTACTGGCTGTTTCAGACCCCATCACCCAGGCCTCGGTATAGTGGGGAGACAGTCATAGACAATTCCAAGTACAACAGGGAGCAGGAGTGGAGGCAGGGGACAAAGAGCCACAGCTTCTGGTGGAGAGGGTCCCAGCAGGAAAGAGTTAAAAAGAACAGAGCCCTTTCCTGGGAGATGAGAGGGACCTCAGGAGATGGTTTCGTAGAGTTGGTGTTCCTATCCTAAATTCACCGTAGAAGACCGCAGAGGCCACACTCAAGCCGCAGAGGGCCAGATGTTCCTACCTGGTCCCTGACCCGACCCCTCCCCTATGGGTCCTTGAGGAGCCCACTCTGAGACAGTCTCACATGGGGCTCCTTGAGAAGCGGGGGTGAGGGGCTCTGGTGAGCTGTTTATGTGCTGCACACTGCCCCAGTGTAGCTGCTGGAGGGTGCATTGTTCACGTGGGGTCTCCAGGCAGAAAGCAGGAAAGAGGCTCATGATGTCATGGCCATAAGACAAAATGCCAATTGAGGCTTAAGGACTGGGAAGTGATCACTTTGCTGAGACAGGGTCTCTCCATGTGTCTCTGACTGGCCTAGAATTTGCTGTGCAGAACAAGGCAGCCTCAAACTTGCAGTGACCTTCCTGCCTCTGCCTCCCAGGTGCTGGGATTACAGGCCCGCACCATCGTCTGGCTTTAATTTTTGACTGACAGGGGCCGGCAACTGGCAACAGACCAAGAGCCCCATAGGGTGCTGGCAAACCCAATGCGCCGCGGATGAACCGAGTGTACGGGGTGAGCGCCACAGCACCCAAGGGAGAGCTCCCACCCCCGACCATAGCCAGCCTCAGAACGAAGGGATGGGAGTCTAAGGGAGCTGCTGGGTGAAGACAGAGCCCTCCTGATGAACTCCCTATCAGCCCATGGCCTTCCACCTGGCTTTAATTTTTAAATTAGCAAGTGGTCCACAAGACTCCTGAGCAGAGCCGGGCAATGGTGGCTCACACCTTTAATCCCAGCACTCGGGAGGCAGAGGCAGGTGGATCTCTGTGAGTTCGAGACCAGCCTAGTCTACAGAGCTAGTTCCAGGACAGGCTCCAAAGCCACAGAAGAAACCCTGTCTCGAAAAACCAAACAAACAAACAAACAAAAAAGACTCCTGAGCAGTTAGCGCTTGACTCCCATGAGCTTCAGGACATGACCTAGCCTTGAACGTGGTTAGGGAGCCCAGATCTTTCAGGGCAGACATGTGGTTCTGTAGCTAGGACCCAGGGCCCAGCTTCCCAGGTTGAGACCCAGGGCCTTAGACTCGGGTCACTGTAGCCTGTTGCTTTCTCTGCAGCTTTGGGCACCAGTAGCAGCAGCTGCCTTATAGCGGTGTCCCCAGATGTGGATGAGTTAATGCTGGCCAGACCTGGCTCTGTGCCTGGTTGGGAAACACTCAGCAGCATAAGTGGGATCGTTCTCACTTCAACCTCAGCCTCTCCAGAGGCTGCATCACCCAGAGCACAGGCCCTATCTGGTGGGCCTTGTGGCATCTGACATGAGCTGAGTGCTCTAAAGGAGAGGCACTGCCTGACCTCTGACCTCTGACCCCTGACTCCATCTCTGCCTCGAGTCCAGCAGAAAGTTGTGCAGCAGGCGTGTGGAAAGAAGCGGGGAACAGAGGAACAGCCCAGCTTTGCCACACTCTACCTTCCGCAGGCCTCCGAAGAAAGAACATCTGCCCACCACACTAGGGAGACACTTGGCATGCAGATTCAACTCTGTACATGCAAGCAGCTGCTGTGCCCACCCCTCCTTCATCAGTTTCCTCCCTACGCCCTATACTGGTGCTTCATTCTTGGTGGCCTCCTGCAGGGACTCTTGGAGCCCACACTGATTCTGTGATCACTTCTCATGTGGGGGCAAACAAGACTTCTTGGCTTCGTGGGCCCTCCGGAGGTCTCAGTAGGACTCCCTTGCCTCCCTGGGAGAACTTGAGCCACAATTCCCTCAATATAACTAAGTAATAACTTAGTTTGACTCCGCACGCAGTTCTTGGGACACAGTAATGCATTCTGTTGAGCAGTGACTATCACAAGTGCTACAGGAAGGTCTGTCTCACGCGTGGATCCCAAACATGAGGGTCAGACGCAAACACCAGGTCATTAAACACAGCACTAGAGAGAAGAGTCTCAGTCTGAGCCCAGAAGCCAGCACGTCCAGAGTCAAGTTCCAGACACTCCAAGACTCATGCCTCAGTTTCCCTATTCTGTCCTCCCTGAAGACTGCCTCAAAGGTCACATGTGATCCCATACTGTGTCCACTGGTGTGCAGGTGATGTAAAGGACCCCTTTTTATGGCCATCAGGAAGGAGCCTTACACCTCTGCCTGGGCCTGGGCAGAGAAGAAAAGGACCCAGGATAGGACACCTACCTGGCAGGTGGGATGCAGGGCTACGCCCACCCAGGCTGCCACACCCGCTCTTACCAAGATGATTGTTGCCCTTCCGGTAGTTGCCCGTCACGTGGGTGCAGCTGCTCCCGTCCCCCTGGCAGACACCGCACTTGTCCAGCGTGTGGGTGGAGAAGAGCACCCCGTCACAGCCAATGGGCTGCAAGAAGCAAGGGGAGAGGCCGCTGGGGCGCTGGGACTGGCACAGGGGCGCCTCTGCCTCTGACAGGCAGGGTGGCCAGCACAGTGAGAACGGCTATACTTTTGGTACAATGTTTAACAACCTCACATTTTCCAGACACGCAAACCCCTCTCAGGTCGGTGAGCTTGCAGGAAGTGCCGTCACGGGCGGGCACCATGAGCTGCCGCTGGCCGTCTACAGTGGTACAGTGCAGATCGCATGGCTTACTGGAGATGTGGACGTAGTCATCTGGGGGTGGGGGTGAGGTAGAAAGTCTCAGGGGAGAGGGTGCTGGACCCATCCCCTCCTACTAATACAGCACCTCTCCATTACACAGATGGGGCAGCCGAGGTTTGAAAAGGAAGGACCTGACAAAGTGCTGGTAGCAGAAATGACGTGAGCCCAGTCCAAGCTCTGCGTTCCAAATTCTGCCTCCTTGTGAGCAGGCGTCACACCTGAGACCCACAAAAGGATTTCCCATGGCAGAGGAGCTGGACACCTCAGCGTTTCCACAGGGTGGGGGAAGAACAGCTCATTTACACTGTGCCTGAACAATTCGTATCCTCTCCCATGGGGAGAGAGAGGGAAAAAGGTGGGCGCGGAACAACACGCAAGCCCCCAGTCCCATGAGACCTCGGCCAGTCCTCATTTGGGCTTGTCTGGGCTGGTTCCTGTCTAACCCCTGGGGACAGTGGGAGAGTCCTGACCTCTGAGGGCAGCCCTGGAGGAAACTCAGCTCTATAATCTGTCCCTGGTGATGTCACAGGTCACGGGGGAGGGAGGGAGGGAACAGACCTCCAGGCCCTCTTCTAGAGAAGTGTAAATGACCACCGCAGCCTTCAACAAGACCTGGCTCTGAGTCTTAGTTTTCCCACATGCCCACCCATAGAGCTTATTCCTGAAGCTCAGGTACCCGGGTAGAGAGGCTTCCATTGGTATGCCCGGCCGTCATACACACGGGAGTTGAAGGAGACACACTGCTCTTCACGGAAGCTCCTCCCATCCGGTGGACACTCCTGAAAGAAGAAGGCGCACAGGCTCCAGGAGGAGCTGAGCAGGAAGTGGCTACAGATGACCCTGGGGGGGGGCACTCAGTCCATTTTGCCCCCTGCTCCCGGTCTCACTCCCCCTCACCTCCAACTACTCAGAAGGGACAGTGATTATTCTTCCAGTACCACCAAGTACCAGCCTTCCTAATATTCTGGTTATCACCCTGACCTTGGGATAGATGGGACACTGGTGGCTCTCCCCACACTCCATCCTCTGGCATGTGGACATCTCCACATGTGTACACATCTGGGTGCAAAGTGCCTATAGCTAATCCAGTGTACTTGATGGCTAAACACAGGAACTGAAATCAGCAGGAGTGGACTCTGTATGAAGAACCTTGGGCATACGGGGGCAATTGCCCATGCTGGAGCTAGACTCCAAACTAGGTTAGTGTCTGTCTCCTTCAGGAGCTCATGAATGACCACCAACCCTGACTCCATGACTAGCCATGGCCTCTAGATTCCCTTCAGCTCTCATACTCCACATGTGCACACAGCTGGGCAAGCCAAGTAAGACAGGCAGACCTGGCACCTCAACCACCATGCCCTGGTGGCTCTTGGATAAGCAGCCAGGTTTCAGACTGACTTTGGTCCCATAGAGGGTACTCCTCAGAACCCCGGCTGGAATCAGTGCCTCCTCTGAAGCCTCTGCCATCTTGGCGTCCAGCCAAGGCTAACGAAACAGTGCATGCGGGCACACCTAAGAGCTAGGGCGAGAGGCCTGAGGTGGCTGCCCAGCAAGACTGCTTCCTAGGTGGGAAGAAGGGGTAACTATTGTGGCTTCCTGGTGTGCAAATGTTCAAGGCATATTGGGACTGTGGTGGAAGACCCCAGCTTCTGAAACTGTACTTAGATTTCCAGGAATAGGTGGGAGCTCAAACCATCCTACCACTCCCAACATGCTGGGGATGCTGCATGATGGACCTGGTGTTAGCCTGGGCATCAGCCAGCTACGCTGGACTCTCCCTGAAAGGGCTGTGGCAGCAGAAGGATGTCCGTAGTCTAGGGGCAAGACCAAGACCTATGTGCTTCAGGCATCTGGTCTCACCTGCACTCTGCAGAGCTGGTACCGTTTGGATGTGCCCACACAGGTCCTGTTCCCTGCTCCTGGAACAGACTTCCTCCTGATGGGAAAATGCGGTACCAAGCCAGGATTGGAGTGGTAGCTATGGGTCCTGACACCTGTTCTGCCATCTACGAGCATCCCAGACTCCTAGGATGGCATCTGATTCCCCTCTGTATTCCCAGTACCAGCCACAGAGTTATACTGTGAGTAACAACCATGTTTGCTGAAGCCCATACTAACACGCAAATACATGCGATGTCATGTGTACCCAGAAACATCAGCTGGCTTCATGCTCTCCACGTGATGCCATGGATGAGGAAACTGATGCACAGAGATTAAGCGCTCTACCCAAAGTCACACAGCTTAGAAGTAGCAGAGGCAAGACTCAAACCCAGGTCCCTCTGAGAGCAAAGGTTCTTAAAACTTTGCCTGTGCTCTTCCCTGCTTCAGAAGACAGGGGAGTCTCACTCCTCAGTGGTAGAGCTCTAAAAAACCCAGAACTTCCTTTCTGACGCTCCCTCTCTGGCACCCCAAAACATTGTTGCTAAGGATCTCTTAGTAGTGCCATGCCCCGTGAAGGCCAATGGGAAGAGGAGCGTGCATATACCAAATGGGAGCCCAGGAGAAAAGTCACCAGCTCATGGATCAGGCTGCCTCTGTTCACCCTCCCTTGGGGCTTTCAACAAACTCACCTCTGCTGCAGACAGTGGCGCTCCTGGGATGTCACCCCACCTCCACAGCTTCGGGAGCATGCTGTCCACTTGGTCCACTCCCCCCACCAGTAGGCAGTAGCATCGGCGCCCCCCTCCAGGCTGTTGGAGGTGGGGCTGTTGTCCTGGGTGAAAAGCCCCCCAATGGTGAGCAGAAGGTTCAACCACAACACAGGAGAACCTACACCCCAAGCCCCACAAGGCATTACTGGCAGCTGAGGGGAGCAGATGACACATCCTCCTGAGGGGCTGCTGGCTGGATCTCGCAGAAACCTGAGTTCAAGTTTCACAGATGACTGGAGAGAACCCCGCTGGAGACTACCTGTGGGCTGAACCTGGAGCATATCTTAACCTACCTTGCTTTCTTCCTCACAGGACGCGCTACACCTGCAGGCTCCCCTCACATACACCTCCCATCCATGTGTTTTATTCTAGGCCCTTGATGGAAGGAGAGACACCAGACACCCCTCACATTCTGGCTAGCTGGTCAGGGACTCCAGGATGGCCAAAGTCCCAGCTCAGGGGCAGGTCTAACGGGCCAAGTTTCTGGAGCCCAAGGGAACACCAAGACCTCTGGGCATGTGTCCGCCCTTACTGCAAAATTCCCCAAAGTCAGACACTTGAGAGGGAGCTCAACACTGGCTGAGAAGCTGGTGGAGGGTGGGCACTGGACAATGCTACTCACCGAGGCCTCAGTAGATGCTGTACCCCCAGCCACAACTGCCATGGCCAGCAAAGACCAAGCCCAGTGTGAATGTTGCCATCTGCCATCCATCCTATGAAGCAAGACCAGCGTCACTATCAGGTGAGGCCCTGCTTTGGGGATAGACTCTCAGGGTTCTCCCAGTGCCCCATGTGGTAAGGTTATCTGGGATCCTGTGGTAGCGGCTGCCATCTGAGAGAGACGGAGCCATCCATCTGGGATCAGCAATCAGCTCTGTAAGTGATTACAGATGTCTGCCCGGCTTAGGCACAAAGGGATGATAGGAGTGCCAAGTCTGAGACACCCTTCATCTGAGGTCTTCTGCCAAGCTTTGCCCCTGGAGAACGGCTGTGAAGAACAGAGACAGCCAAGGAGGATGGAGCCCAGCCTGGTAGAGCGGTCATTATGACGACAGATAGGAACCGGGCTCAGTCGATTGCCTTGTCCAACGCACCTTGGGAGTTTTACCTGCTTAACGTGCAGGCCACGTGAGAGAATGACCACCCCGTAGAGTTCATGAGGGGGTGTCCTCCCTTCCTCCCTACTTTCACTTGTCCCCTGCCCCATGATCCTCAGGAAATGGCAGCCTTCCCTTGTCAGAGGAACATCCTCATAGCCGGGTATTCAGTATTCTGGTCCTCGGGTGGGGCACAATCCAGAAGTCTGGGTCCTTCTCTCTTGCGAGAACATGAAAGTGGGGGAGGGGCAGAAGGAGGCACAGCTTGTGCCTGTGTGTGTAATGGGCCCAGGGCCCCTTCCCAGCAAGCTAACACCTGAAACCCCAATACCCACCAAGGGGGAAGGAGAATCAAATGAAGGAGAGCATCTAGGCCTGCTGCCCCAACTCTCAAAACTGCTCCCCTGAGCCTCAGCGTAAACCTTGTCTTTGCAGGGGAGCTAATGCCCTCTATCTAGAATTTGTTTCAGGTGGGCGTCAGCCGCCGGTGAGTTAGACAATGGATTTCAGAAAACAGCAAGTCTAGAGAGAAAAGTCAGCTTACCCAAAGCCACACAGTCAGGCAGCCTACTGCCCCCACACCCCACAGCAAACTTAGGGGCCCAGCCCAGCACCCACTAATTCCAGGGAAAGAAAGTCTGGAGATCGTCTGCACCCTTGAAACACTGACACCAACTGTATGCCTCTCTCCCTCCCTCCCTGCCTTCCTCCTTTCCTCTCTCCCTCCTTCCTCTCTCCATCCCTCCCTCCCCAAGCACCTGCAGGTGTGTGGGAGCTAAGCCAGCAACACCCTTACACCCAGACTGCACCCAGACAGACCATGTATGCAATGATACTGTGGATCCTGAAATGGGGAGCTTCATCCTTGAGACCCCTCCATCCCACCAACTGCCCACCACCTCCCCTACCCCATCTGTCTGCTCTCCCCCTGCAGGTCTCCATCTGCATCCCCATTTTCACTCCGACACCAAACCCCCATCCCACATAGTCCCATTGGCCTCCCTGGTTCCCCAGTCCCTGCCGCCCGCTGAAGACAGGTGCCCAGTCAGTCTCACACTTGGTTTTCATTAAGGCTCCCAGACACTGCTGGATTCCAGCCAAGTCCAGCTCAAACAGGATCCATCTCTCCCTAGGGTCCAAAACCTTCACTAGGCCCACAGCAGCGGTTTGCAGCACAGACAGCAACTGCTAGCACCAAGGCTGTTGCCTCAGGGCCACCCTGCCACTGTGTGGTGCAGCTCGCTCCCCCTTCCTCGGTAGATAAAGACCCTCCCCAGGGGCTAGGATATCCCCCAGCCCCATTCTGAACAGCTGTCTGGCCTGGACTGAGCTGCATCTCACACCTCCCAGAGACCACAGTATGAGCTGGGAAAAGTATGTGGTGGCCTACCTCACCCAGGGTCAGCAGGTTGTCCTCCCAGAGAAAGGGGTCAGAGCTAGCTGCCAGGTGCACCGTGCAGGAAGAGGAGGGCAGAGAAGTGTGGGCTCTGTCTGTCTCTTGTCCTGCTTCCCCAGCTGCCTCCCTCTCCCACTTCAAAGAGCATTCAAGGGAGGGGGTTCCCAGGAGGGGCGCTCAGCCCAGTGGCTGCTCTGTGGCCCGCAGCTGCCTTTATAGCTGTCAGGCAGACGGGGAGGAACTCACACTTCCCACCGCTGCTCCCCCGCCCAGCCTGCTGGCGGCTAGCCGGACGCACACTTTAACCCGCTCTGCGCCTCTGGAGCATGGCCAGGCTGTCCAGCTGCCTGCTGGCTGCTGCTGCCACAGTCCAGAGGCAGTGAGTGAGCCTGGGACGGGCTTGCCTGGGTCCAGAGTGACTGACTCTAATGGAGCAACTAGCCTGAGGTCACGTGGAGGGAGGTTGACAAAGGTGGAGGAAGAATCCCTTGCCCCACCCATTCAACTTCAGCTTCCATAGGAGGCTGGGAACCATGTGTTGCCCAGGCTTCCAACTCCCGTTTACAGGGAGACACTGAGGTCTGGAGGTTGCGTGCATCCAGGTCACCCTCCATCCTTGGAGAACAGACCTGAGGAACTGAGGGGCATTCAGAGATCAACCAACCAATGGCTCCAGGGAGAGGAAGAGATGGCTTCAGCCTGCTGACCAGATGCCTAGGAGGATCAGGTTAAGGGTAGGCATTGGGTATTTGGCAGATGTTTGGTATCGGTTTGGCTGGACCCCACACCAGCTGGGCAGCTAGTGGCAAGCAAGCTGAACTCTAGGATTCTGGTCTTGCTGAGCTGGAGCTGAAGGGTGCCCAACGTCAGTCCTCCCCGTGAATTCTAGCCGACTTCGAGATGTCTGCCCTGATGTGTCTGGCTCTCCAGAGCACTGCATCTTGGAAAACAGGCCCCTTCAAAGGGCAAGTGATACTGAAGCATCTCATAAGATGGCTGAGCCATTTCATCCATGCCCCTGCCTCCATAAGGAAGTCCTCTTCTTCCCTCTCTTCCTTCTCCCTCCCTCCCTGCTGGATGGTGAGCTTCTTCAGTTACCTTCTTAGGTTGCTCAGCATTGTACCCTGGGGAAGTACTGTGTCCGACCACCAGACAAAGTCCAGAAACAAAGAGACCAGTAGTAACAATAAACACTCAGCCTTGTAAGGGGTTGTGTTGGGGAACAAGCATCTTCATTATTTGTACTTTACAGCTGAGACACCCAGGCTGGGAAATGGAGTGACCTGCCTAAGGCCACACATTAAAGCTGGGACAGACATGAGTGCCATGCTCCTCTTCCACACGCCCGCTCCTTCTGCCTGCTTCTTCAAAGCTGCCGGCTGGCTCTCACATCTTAGAGCCTGAAGGGGGTCAAGGGATCAGGTCTCACTCTCCCCTTGTTCTGTAGCAGCTGACCTTAGGGTATTCAGTTTCTGCTCTTTGGCACCCTGACCTCCCCTGACCCTTACCCAGGCCCACACTGCCCCCTGGGGCCAGCGAGCTGAAGCACAGACATTTTATTACCAATCACAAAGCGCACACGCATGGACGCACGTACGCACAGGATCTCACTCAGACACAGATCAGATCTCTCTTATTCTGGAAGCCTCTGCCACTGCTCTCCTCCGTCCTGGCTGACTACCAGACCCTGCACAACCTGGAACAGACCCAGCCTCTCCTGGCACTTCTGGCTCTCGCATGCCCCAGTGCCAGGGTGACTAACAGTTTCCCTTGGGAGGCACCCCACAGCCCAACTGACACAACCACCTAGCATCTTCCCTCAGCCTGGCAAAACACAGGCCATAGTCTGGCCACCTGGAAGACATACCCATGGCGCCAGTATCCCACTGGCCTTGTGACCTCCACCAGTGTGTGACCCTCTAGACTCTGGCTCCCTGCATTAGCTGTGCCTTCTTTCCCCTACACCTGACTCTTTGGGGCTTCCAGATTCAAGACTCTATGGCAACCATGACAGAACTACCCCGCCCACAATGGGCTGAGGATTTCAGAGAAACAGAAACAGACTCAAAGTGCCCCCCACCATGCTCTTCTCCCACACAGTGATAACTGCTACTCTCTCTATCTTCAGTGGGTTCCCTTACACCTGTGACGGGGGATACTTTACTGTCAAGTGCTCCACATGATAAAAATGTCATGATGTGCCAGGAGAGATGCACTGAGAAAGAGAAAGTCTTGTCCTGCTTTCCAAATGGGGGCATTTTGTACTGAGTCCCATAAATCACCTGTCCTTGAAGCCCAGGGAGCCACTGTATCCCTGTTCTCAGTTCCACCCACCAAACTTCTGGGGCCTGAGGTAGCCTAGAGTCACCAAAGGAGTCAGTGGCTCCAGGCCTCTGGTCTAACTCCTGTCCGACTGCCTCAAGGCCCTGCCTCATCACTCTTCCCCACAGCTGAGACCCCCAAGATGCTCCTCTGAGGCTTCTTTTCCTGGGAAGCTCCCCCACCCCCATTTGGCTGGAATGGCCTCTCTGACTTGAGGCTGGGACTCCCCCTGAAGTTTAGCTCAAAGCAGAAGAAAGGACATTTTGAGTCACTACCCCTCCACCCACTGTAAGCTGCCCAGGAAGGGGACTGCAGACCCCTAAGTGACAAGAAGGTGAGAATGTCCTGGGTTAGACCACCACACAGACTTCTGAGTTTGCTACCCATCTCTTCTAGGAATACTGGCTTTTTTGTGGGGAGCCTACACATGAAGCTCAAGTTGGGGAACCCAGGCCTCCAGCTAGGTAAGATTCCTCAGGCTACTGTGGTCTGAGATTCCACAAAAAGTGGGGGTTCCTCTGTCTCTAAACCTAATCAAGGACAGGGTTAGAATCCCTAGGGTGACCGGAAGTGAGCGGTTGCTGGCACTCTATAAACAGAAAGCTAAGAAGCTGGACACCCAGGCTCATGCCAGTCGGGAAATATTGGTACTGCAGTTGCATTGCTCCTGGCACATCACAACTTGCCCATGGTCGGTATGGACACAGTAGCAAAAGCCAGGGACAGCCCAAGGGACAGGCTAATCCAGGAGAAAATCTCCTGCCCAAGGGACCCATGGGCATCTCCACCAACTTCTATACCATAGCCTGAATCTTCTAATCCAGGGGTTAGGACAAATGTAATAAAGAATGATAAAAGGCTTGATTAGGCCTTCTTGGTTAGTTAGGGTTTTTGAGATCCAAATATGAATGGTGGAAAGGTTTTGAAATAGCTATTTCAAGCCAGATTACATCTAGAAGCTTGAGTGCTATATTAAAACTTAGAGTTAGATTTTTTTTTCGTAGAGAAGATTTACAAGTTATGTCCAAGTTCCTGGGTCCACAGAAAAACCTGGCCTGTAGCTGTCTCCTCTGGCCACATGCAGTGGATGTCATTTGCCAGACAGTCTGGGGGTTAGGTAACAGCAGGGAATCAGGAGTTGAGACCCAGCCCTGCTCCAGCACCCAGCTCCAGAAGATAGTCAGTGTCTTTCCACAGTGAGAACCCACCAATATGAGAGGCAGACCACACAGTTCTTACTAGAGGACTGGCCTGCCCCGAGCCCCTCGGCCTTGTGCAAATGCCAGCAGAAGTTCGTGGGGCCATAGGGCAGATGTTTCCTCGGCCTTCTAGCATGTTAACAGGCCGCAGTGTCCTGAGACGCTCACGCTTGTGACAGCCGCCAATCACAATCCCTGTGTTGCACACAGAACCCCAAACAGCAGCCTAGGCACAGACCTCAAAGATAGAACTAAAGAGACTTGAAGCTTGTTTTCTTCTGCCAGGTTAACTTCAGTAGACCCCAGACAGGAACAAGGCTTCTGTGCTCTGAGGTGACCCACTACTGTAGGCCGAGTGTTCAAAATTTGGAGGAGGCCAATACAGCAGCTGGCACAGCACTCGGGGCTGGGCAGACAGACAGCTGTCCTGAAGGCTGAGAGCTCAGCATTCCATGCATGTCAGCACCTCTATAAAACCCAGCCACTCCCTCAGCTGAGGGGCTAGGGAAGGGGGGACCAACTGGTCAGCCTTCACTCCAGGCTTTGTGGCCTAGAGGCTGACCCTTACATGGTCCCACTGGGACCATGCCACCTGCTGGGCGGAGAAGGGATGCCACCTGGAACCCTTGGGCACTGAAGCCAGGTCATACCAAGAATCCACTGCGCCCACCCATGAACCAAGACAAGAAGGCAACAGCTCAGGGCCCCTCCAGTCTCACAGGACAAAGGAAAATAAGTGACAAGTCCAGGCAGTCTGATATGGCTGGGTGACCTTGAGTAAAACCTCTATCTTTCTTTGTAAAAATGGAAAAGGCCACAGTTGGCACCTGCTGGTTGCCAGAAGACCCATGAGGCACAGCACGAAGAGCTCTCTGCACATGGCTAGCCCTGGACAAGCCTTGCGTGTATATGTGATTTTCAAGACCTATATGCACAGGCAGGGCCATGGGCAAACAGCCACACTCTGAGCCAGGCTGTGTTCTGAAGGACGCTCGTGGTTTGATGGCACAGCTGTTAGGGTCTGCTGGGCTAAAGCACAGAGCAGATAGAGAGCTGGCGGGCGGGGCGTCAAAGGTGGGAAGGACCAGGGTTGGCCTTGAGCCTGCCCAGGTGGACCCTTGACCCCTTCCCTCCGTCTCCAGGGGAACGCCTCCTCCCAGAGCAGCTTCCTGACTTGCCATTCTACTTACCTCAACCCCAGCCCCCAGGCAAATCACTTCCCCTGCTCCAGAGAGACCCAAGGGTCATTTCAGTCCTGTTCAAGACTAGATGCCTTCTCCAGAGTCAGCTGGTCTGTGGCCAGGCAGCCAGGCTGGGACGGGTGCCACACACGTCCACCCCCTCGGGGGGCAGCACCCCAGGCCCAGCCACCTGTCTCCCTGCTTTGGAACATCTTCTCAGCACCTTCCTCTTTAATGGCTATAGCATCTGTACAGCTCCACTTCCTTCTCCTTCCCGCCCCCCACCCCACCCCTCTCTCTTCCTGAAGCTTACAGCCTGGCTTGGAGTTCATAGCTGCAACACACAGACTCGTGCACATACCCACACATGTGCGCGCTCACACACACACAGCTGTGGAATGTTTTCCTGCTTCTGGGGTTTATGGCTCCGGGGCATGTGCTCCTTGCCACCTCCCCAAGGCCGTGACATCTTGCCTATTCCTTCTCCCCCTTTGAACTCCTGCAGGGAGCTGAGGCTGAGTTAGAACTGTGGACCAGTGAGGGGAGAAGTGGGAGGCATGGGAGACCCCACCTGAGTTGCTCAGGGGCAACCATGAACCGCCCCAGCCCCCAATCACCAGTGTTCATATAGCAGAGACTGGTTTTCCCATTTGGAAAGGGAACTGGCCCCAGACTGAAATCAGCCCCGCCTCCCTGGATTTTCATTCATTCTTTTAACAGCCATTCATTTCTCTGGTATTTGTTGAAGACCCACAAATACTAGGTTGGGCTTGAAGGGGCTATGGCAGGGAGCCAGGCAGACAGATCCCCTGCTCAAGACCCAAGCAGTTCAACACCAGCATCTCCATCAGAGTGGTGAGGGCCAGGATAGGAAGGCTGTGGGGTTGGGGGAGGGGCAGAGGAAGAGCGAAGGAATCTCTCGGTTCACTATCTGTCAGTCACAGGAGTCTTCATCTCAGACACACTGTCCAGGCTGGGAGTGAACCAGGCCTTAGCCAGAACAAGGGACAGGAAGCAGAAGCTGGGGGAGACACTGTATCTGACGGGAGAGCCTAGCACGTGCAAGGGCTGGGGTGTGCGTCTAGGTATGGATATGGGCAGCTTGGGACCTCTTTGAGTAGTTAAGCTCCCTCCAGGGACTGAGAGAGCCTTGGAAAAGCCTTAAGCAGAATGGCAGGGCCAGGTGTGTCTCAAGTTGGATATTTCATTGTGAGCAGGAGAACTGGATCTCGGACAACATCAGACAAGGGGCTTCCAGAAAGGGATGTGGGAACTGGCAGTTGAGTAGGGGTGGAGCAGCCAGGCCTCACAGAGACAGGAAGCCCACAACCTCTCCTAGAAAAGCCCACTAAGGGTGTATTGGTACTTGAGCCTGCTATACCCCAAGGTCTAGGTACCAGGGCGAGGGAAGTAGGGGATAGCCTTCTGGCCCATCCAGCCACCAGAGGCACTGGAGCAGAACAGCATGGACACATCTCAGGGTCATTGTACAGAAGCCAAACCCTGAAGAACACACACTGTGCAATCCACTCTTAAGTTCTATGAAGTCAGGCCCAGGCAGAAATCAACAATGGTGGCTGCCTCTGTTAGGGAGCAGGGAATAGCTTACCAGAAAGGGCATAAAGGAATGTCCTGTCCAGGAGCCCCGGGAGTGAACACTGAGTGTCCCACGGGTGTGTGCACCTGCCAGAACCCTTCAGCCTATGGGATTAAACCCTGTGCACAAATAGCAAAAGAAGCTGATCACAAATAAACCTGAGAAAGAGCTGGCCTGAGAAGCTCAGACCACACACCCGTTGTTCCTTGGCTGGGGGTTGAGGGGTCCCTGCCAGACAGTTCCTCTAAGACATTTTGCAACAGGAGAAGGTGATTTCCTGAAGTCAGGCCAAGGAGCTGTTGTTAAAAGAGGGAAGGAGAGCTTCAAGAACAGACAACAGCTTTCGAACTGAGAAGGTGCTGTCTGCTTGTTTAAGGTAAGAAACAATGTAACTAAGCGGTGAAGGCGGTGGGTAAGCGGTTGAGTGAAACGGGCCCATGCGCCGGTGAGCCGGGAAGCTTATCTGCAGGTCCTTAGAAGAGAATTGGTTAAGTTTTAAGTTTTCTCACCTCCTGCACCCCCTTTGACATGTAACCCAAATAGCAGCACCCTTGACATGTTCATCCTAGGACAAAGACCTGGATGGAAAAGAACCAGAAGGTGGAGGATCTCATTTGTAGGAACTTGCTCCCCCCTACCCTGAGAGTCTTACCTCTAAAGGAAGAAATACAACTTCATTGAGGGAATGGTGGGGGGAGCGGGGGAGAGAAAGGAAGAGAGAGAGGGGAGGGAGAATCCGAGGCAAGTGCAGGCCACATGGTACTGTACATCAGCTGTTGGACCTTCTCCATGTGTCACTGGACACATGCTGCCTTGGGGCACTTAAGCCCTCCTTGTGGGCGCTGCCACAGCTGCAGTCAGGGCTGCTGAAGAAAAGAAGAAGTGGACTCCTTTTCTCCCTGTCCTGGAGACCGGGAAGGCCTTCACCACCTTCTCCCCAGCCGGTACCTTCCTCCTGGTCCATGGGGGCAGTTATAGCCAAACTGCTCCTACCTACGCTTAGCAGCCTGGCCTTCCTCCCCACCGTGAGCATTGCGGCCAAGAGGCGGTTTTACATGGAGGCCATGGTCTATCTCTTCACCATGTTCTTCGTGGTGGTAAGTGGGAGCCTAGGAGGAAGACCTCACAGGGAGGGTTGCTACCACTGTCTTGTGCCAGGTAATGGAGAAAGAGGATTTGAAAGAGAAAGGTATGGGTGGGGGTATCCCGTTGACTGGAAAGAGAGGTTTTCTGGTGTCTGTCTTCCTCTATGGACCTCAGTTTACCCATCTGTGCCAGGAATTTGGGAGAGGGGAGTGACTGACATGTGACTGATGGCCCTGTGTAAGTTAGTTGAGGAAAAATTTTGCAGGCTGCTTCTTCTTGGGCTTCCCTCACCCTCCTCTCTACCAACTTTGTCCTGGAGCTGCTGAGCCAGGGAGGACAAGGGGTGAGTGAGCAAGCTTAGCAATGGACCCACTAGGTTGAGAGAAGGTAGAGGACCTGGGTGGATCTGACTCCAGAATCGGAAGTTCCTTCATTGAGAAGGACCAGCCTCTCTCTGAGTCCTTTCTTTTTCATCTTGTTAATGTGTCTGGCTGGCTGCTTCTCAGTTCCCTCTCCCCACTGTTCCCTGGTAATGTCCTGGAGTGAGTCTCTTGTTTTTCAAGGGCATGTCTGGCACTGGCCAGCTTCTCTGAAGCCTGGTGTCAAGGCCTCTGCTTCTCCTCACCCCCACCATGTGTCTGTCTCTCTCCCTCTGTTTCTCTCACTAGTCTGATGTCTAGTTTTCTCTCCACCTCTGTCTCTCCTTCCTCTGGGTCTGTATCCCGCTCTTTTTATGACTAGAATTACACCCCCATGGAGTTCACCCTCCTCCTCTTCTCCCTGATCTGTCCTCTCGTTTACCCTCTGTGTCTCTCTGGCTTTATCTACCTGTCCATCCAACTTGCTTCTGTCTATCTATCTAATCTGCCACCTATCTAATTATATAATTATCTACCATCTATTTATCATTTGTCTTGTTGTTCTAATATACCTATTCACTATCTATCTATCTATCTATCTATCTATCTATCTATCTATCTATCTTCTATCTATCATCACTCTATTATCTGTCTACCAACCATCTCTCCCTGTCCATTCGCCTACCCATCTATCCTCTCTCTGTCTTCAAGCTCCCCCCATCACTATGCCCCTGAGTCCTTCTGAGTACCCTCACTGGTCCTCACTGCTGTCCTCACCAGGGGCCACGCCATCTCCCTCACTGCTCCATAGCCTCTGTTTCTCTCTATCATACCCATCCCTCAGGAGTTTGTGTGGTGTGTGGCCCACACGTTGGTAGGATACATGCCCAGGGTTGGCAAGCAGCCTGTTAGTCTCCTCCTTAAGGTAGACAAAGCTTTGGAAAATAGTGTCCTGTCTCTAGGTCCACCTCTCCCAGCAGCAGGGTCTCAGTAGGCAAGAGCCTGCAGTGTGTGAGCATACGCAGCTGGTTCGGAGTGAGTGAGGCCACGAGCACACACATGTGTGTTCACACATCACTCGATATCCTGAGTAAGCCAGAGTGACTGTCTAGTGGTAGGAGAAGCCACCAGCACTTCTGGGCTGACAGCATTCGGAGAGGGGTGGGCACATGTCTACCTCCTGGTTGTGGTGGTCCCAGCAGTGAGTTTCTCCAAGGCAATTGGAAGCTCTAGGGTTCTGAGTTCACTTTAGGAAGGGAGGATATTAGACCATGACAAGCCACAGCAACCAGGATGGGGAGGGGCTCACCATCACTCATGAGCCTAAGGTAGTGATTTACATTTGATGTAAGAGGAAAGTTTCAGAGAAGCTAGGCCACCAATGTCACCATGAGTACCACTGAGATCCTGGTCTACCTACAGTACTTTCCCACAAAATGTCACTTGTTCCTCACGAGACCCTGGTCAGTCAAGGTCAGAGCCAAGATGAGACCCAAGGTCAGGGACAGAAACCAGGTTCTTGTGGCCAAGGCCCACATGAGATACAGCCCAGAAACTCACAGGCTTCGGTTAAGTCACCCTGCCTGCCTGCCTGCCTGCCTGCCTGGGCTTGGGCTGGCCTACAGCTGCTTCTGTGCCAGCCTCAGAGGCCCACCCTGCCCCACCCCACCCAGAGTGGCAGGGCCAGCTGTCTCCTATGACAAATGTCCCCTGGCCTCAAAGCCACAGTCTGTGCCTCCCAGAGTTCTGCCTTCCACGTGGCTCCTCCAGGACCCTCCATGGCAACCACCAGTCGTGTGGTATGCTGATGCAGAATACAAGGATGGCTCTTGGTGTCAGTTACCCAAGAGTGGGCCTGATTTATTCCAAAGAGTCCTCTCTCTCCTGTCCTAATCTTATAGCCGTCGAGTCTAAAAGCAGGTTCTAATCTAGGAATCTTGGACAGCAGCGTCCTCTCCGTATGCTGAACAGCACAGAAATATGCTAAAAAGAATGAAGGATTTGAGTCTTAATCTTTCCCGGGAGTCTCACAAGGGAGACAGCTGTTTCCCTGAGCCTATTGACTCAACAGCACACAAAGCCACAATTAGATAGTATCAGCCTAGGCCCACATGTTGCTTTCAACATGTTTTTGGGGGGCTGGGGGCTGTTTTCAATGCTTTGCTGATTTTAACACATGGTCTTAGCCCTGGTCACCACATCTCACACAAACATACACCGCTCTGAGTCGGGGGTGTAAAAGAATCACAAAGGAGAAATAGAGAATATAGAACAATCAAAGTTCATACGTTCACCTGAGCCTGTAGGACTCGGTTACGCTAGAAATTCAAAGGTTGATTGCACTGTTTGTTCCAGAGGTGAGTTCATTCTCGCTGTAGGTGAGTACAGCGTGCTAGCTGATCTCAAAAAAGCACAATATTAACTTGGTTTTGGGTTGGGTGAAAGTTTGATTTGTAAAGACAAGCTTTAAACAGCATTTCCCAGAACAAGCATTCCCTTGTGGGGTGCTGTGCTATGCAGTTATCATCAGGGTCTCCTAGCCAGCCCCGCAGAACGGTGCTCTCACTCCATTGGACAGAGGAGACCCCGAGAGACCAGCCTCTTGCTTGGTCCCCTTGGCTAGATCTGCTGGGTGAACAGCAGGGTTGGAGCTCCTGCCACAGCCAGTTATGTCCTAGCCCAGCCCGGGTTGGGCCAAATCCACCTGCCCTCTGAGGAGGGAGTGTACCCATCACTGCCTTGCCTCCTTGGGCAGGAGGTGCCCCAGGGAAGTTCACAGTCACACAGAGCCCAAAAGAACCTCAGGGCCTGAGGACAGTGAGATCCCCTGCTGGAAAACCTCTGGCCCTCCCACAGGCAAGCACACTGTGCCGGGATCCAGTCTAGTGAGGCTCTTCTGCTCCTTGTGGAGGAAGGTACCGATGTTTCAGAATCTCACAGCGAGAGAGTTTTACTGGTTCATGGGGGCCTATACAGCAAAAGGGAGCACAGATGTTACAGAAGGTAGGCTCAGGTTGAGTGATGTGGCTTTGTAAAGAGCTGGAAGAGCAGGAGCCCCTCCCAGAGCTGAGTTCCTTTCCTCTTCTGCTTAAGAGCCTCGATCTGGCCCCACCTGAAGCTTGTCCTCCCCTGAGCTAAATAGAGCTAACACCTAGTATGTTAGCCACCTCTTTCCCAGTGTCCCTTTAAAAAGGTGCAATACCCAAAAGTTCAAGGCAGCATCAAAGCTCTGGGTGAGGCTGACCCGACACAGAAGCTGGACCACCGCCTCCCTCCCTTCCCCTGGATGCTCTCAATTGACTGACAGTCCACGTGCAACTGCGATCAGCAGGAGGTCTCTGAGCTTCTAAGGCGGGCCCTACCATGCTTGCCTGACACATCCATCACCCAGGGTCCCCAGCCCCCTGTGGTGCCCCTGCTGCCTCCAGACAAGAGCTGTTTTCCAGCTTGCCTGCTCCCTCCTGCTGAGCTAGGCTCAACCAAGAGCCGATTGTGTTGGCTCCCAGGCTTGTTTGGGCCAGTCGCACTTGTCAAAATAATTATGTCATGTAATTAAATATTACTTAAAACGATGAAATGTGAAGGAAGAGGGAGAGAGAGAGAGAGAGAGAGAGAGAGAGAGAGAGAGAGAGAGAGAGAGAGAGAGGTTTTCTGTAAGAAATAAGTTGGCTGCTTGGAAATATTTCATATAGGGCCTTTTGCTTTAGAGCAAATCTGTTCAGCTACACGTCATGAAGATGCCTGCTAGAGTATTGGAGAGAGGTGCAGAAAAGAGAGTGGCAGGAGCAACGTCTGTTTTGGGGAGTTAAGGTCCTTCTCCTTTTTGAAGGGACAGGGGTCCAAGATTAAAGGTTCACATCCAAAGATTGATGCGGGAACATGTGTGCACTTTCACATCAGCCCAGGGGCAAAAGGTGTGTGTGTGTGTGTGTGTGTGTGTGTGTGTGTGTGTGTGTGTGTGGTGCTTTAGGGTCCCCTCCTTAGCAGGCTTCATCTGTGTGACTACCAGCTTTGGGCCAGTGGTAAGAGAGTCTGAAAGTGATATTTACTTCCAGGCCTCAAGGACTCACCTAGCTAGGAGGAGTATCCAATTGTGTGCCCTGACACACAGAGCCGCTAAGGTCTCGCAGCAAGTGAGGGGTCTGTGGCTTGGGACCAGTCCTCACCCACCACTGATACTCATGGCCTGCTGATCTCGTGTGCTTTCCCTGCAGTTCTCCCATGCCTGCGATGGACCCGGCTTGTCTATGCTGTGCTTCATGCGCCGCGACATCCTGGAGTACTTCAGCATCTATGGGACGGCGCTGAGCATGTGGGTCTCACTAATGGGTGAGTGGCTGTCTCTGCCAGAGGGTGGGAGCCAGTCCCCAAGACCAGCCAGAGCCCAGCCCATCTCTGAGATCCTCTCCCTCCTTTCTGCTTTGCACACACATTTCTTAGCTGCCTACAATCTCACTTTTCACGTCCTTCGGCGATGCCTGTAAACACTTGTGACACTGGGAAAGCAAAGGCACACAAAAGAGAGAGCAAATGTGTCTCCACACTCAATCATGCAGAGACCACCATGCCCCCAGTTCAGAGACTTCGTCTCTCAGAGCATCCTCCAGGCTCAAGGGAACATTTGCTCTTAGGGGTAATCTTCAGCCCTGGGTTTTAGGCGTGGGGTCATTCAAAATCCTCACCTTGGACCTGGGGTAAGGCTTAGTGGTAGAGAACTGGCCTTGGTTCCATCTCCAGCACTGCGAAAATTTGAAAAAGAAAGAAGGAAGATGTCCTAATTAGGGTTTCTATGGCTGTGAAGAGACACCATGACCACAGCAGCTCTTATACTAAAGAAAAACATTTAACTGGGGCTGGCTTACAGTTTCAGATACTTAGTCCATTATCATCATGGTGGGAAGCATGGTGGCATGCAGGCAGACATGGTGCAGGAGAAGGAGCTGAGAGTTCTGCATCTGGATCTGCAGGCAGCAGGAAGAGAAATGAGGCACACTAGGCCTGGCTTAAGATTCTAAGACCTCAAAGCCTACCCACAGTAACAGGCTTCCTCCAAGACCATACCTACTTCAAAAATCACACACCTCTTAATAGTGCCACTCCCTGTGAGACTATGGGGAGGGGCTTTTTTTTTTTCAAACCACTACAGAAGGGATGGAGGGAGGAAGAAAGCGGGAAAGATGGAGGAAAGAAGAAAAGGAAGGAAGGAAGGAAGGAAGGAAGGGAGGGAGGGAGGGAGGGAGGGAGGGAGGGAGGGAAGGAAGGAAGGAAGGAAGGAAATGAAATAGAAAGGGAAAGGAAATAAAGAAAAGAAAAGAAAAGAAAAGAAAAGAAAAGAAAAGAAGAGAAAAGAAAAGGGAGAAACCAAACATACTCAGCCTTGTTTCTCAGGGATGCTGTCACAGGTGGCCGTGTTTATCTGAGGGTCCCTCCTGAGACCCAGCCCTATGCACCACTCACCCACTCACATATCTCTGGTCTTGAGACTTTTGTCCCAGCATTCCCAGGAAATACTGAGTACTCGACCTACTGTGTAATTCCAGCCACCCTGATCTAGGGAAGCAGCATCCCCGTTTCCTCCAAATAAACCAAAATTCAGACCCTGTGGGGGCCAAGCGGGGCCTTTGGGTCCTTCAGACTGAGAGGACACCCAATGGGTCCCCAAGGGTGGAGGCACAGCCAAGAGGAGGGAAGCAGCTCACCATGCCCATGTCTCTCCTCCAGCCCTGGCCGACTTTGATGAACCACAGAGGTCAACCTTCACGATGTTCGGTATCCTCACCATCGCCGTGCGGACTTTCCATGACCGCTGGGGCTATGGGGTATACTCAGGCCCCATAGGTACGGCCATCCTCATCATCGCTATGAAGTGGGTGAGTACTATGTGTGTCTCGGCTGACAGGATCCAGGGACCCTGCAATTCTCCCATGACCTTGCTTTCTCCTATATGGGGTCCTACACCTCATACCCTTATATGCAAGTGGACTAACATAAGAATTGAGCCAAAACCCCTAGAGTCCCTAGAAATGGTGACTCATGTTTGAACCCTATTCCTTGCTGGCGCATCAGTAAAGCCTCAGTAAAGCCAAAACTCCTTTTCTCTGCTCTGTGTCCAATACCCATAGGGACTGTTTCTAAACACAGGCATATACATGGCTTTTAATTTACCCAGAGATCAGGAGACCACTCATCATCACGACCATCACTGCCTTTATTTTATCAACATCATCGTTATCATTCTGACAGACAATGGCTGCTTACAACAGCTGTTTGGAGAGCAGCTAGGTTGATCTGGAGAACCTGCCTGAAGGGAACAAGCTTTGGATATAGTTTTTGTGAGGAAAGAAGGTTTGAGGTGGGGGGTGGAGCAGAGTTTTAAGTAGGACTGCCTCTGGAGGATGTCCTGGTGCCTGGCACTTACTCTGCCCTCTGCAGTCCCAAGGCACTCCTGGCTGCAAGGCCTGGAGCCCACCTAAGCTAGCCAACATGAACAAGGATCCTGACGGCAGACTAGACCCAGGGATGTCTCCTCGGCCCCACTCAGAGCATTCAGTCCCAAAACACAGACCTGGAAGGTCAACAGGCTTTAGATCAAGTAGGTGGCAGCCCAGGCCCCAAGTTCTCACCATGCCTGTGCATATTGCATGCAAGACCACTTTGGATCTCAGGGCTCCCCTAAGTAGAACCCCAGCAGTGTAGAGCAGGGCAGGCAGTGCTTCGGAGGGAGGGAGGGGGGTCCTCCAATTCATCTGCAGCAAAGGGACAACTGGTAAAAACAGGCAGGAAGCTTCCAAGCCGTCTCCTACTCGTGTAGGCCCTGAAGAACCCAGGCTTATTCTGCTTTTTGGTTAAGGGTGAAGCTAAGGTACACAGAGTTCAGCAGACAAAACTGCAGCCCCAGTGAGCAGTGGCTACTGGACTCGGCCTTTAGGGGAAGCTTCTGCCTCACTCTAATTGGGGAGAAGCTGGCCCTGGCTGACCCTGGAGGCAAAGGTGCTGGGGTTCGGCACAGTTAGTTAACAAGCTGGAATGCATAGACATGAAGGCTCCCTCTGATGTTGCTTCCTTGTCCCGCCCATCATGGCTCCTTTGCTACCCTTGGCTGGGTCTGGATCTGACCAGATCTTTTTAAGATAGGTCTCACTTTGCATCTCTGGTGACCTCCAACTCACAGAGATCCGCCTTCTTCTGCCTCCTGAGTGCCGGGATTAAAGCCCAGCATGCCCATCCTGACTGAACACATGTGTGTTAGTGTCCTCCCACTAAATGCCAGGCTTCCCAGGTCTCTGTAGCCATCCACATCTGGGGCACAGATCCCATCTCCTAGACCACTAGATATGTAGGTTTGGACTTGCTTCTTAGAAAGGGGATAGCATTCCTTCCCATGTCTCACCCTTTGAGGGAAGAAATATGGGAACTTCTTCTTGGAGAGCAGAAGCTCAGTTAGATGGAAAACAGGGGCTCCCAGGACAAGGAAGGCCCTTGGGTGATCTTGGAAATGCTTCCCCTCTCTGGGGCCCCAGGGTTACAATTGTGGGATTGACCCCATGAAGGCTTCCCAGGCCACTACCGCCTGCACCCAGGCGAATTAGCTTTACCCACAGCACTGATGCCATTCACTGAGTCCTCAACTCCTGTTAATAATGGCAAGTTTCAGAAGACTGGAAACATCATACCGCCATTCATTTGCTGGTAAAGCCAGCTCTGGCCAGCTGTTGATGGCCTTTGTGTTTCCAGTGTATTCAGTAATGGGTGCAGTCAAGGGCTGCTGTCCTGTGCCCACTGCATGCCCCGGATGGTGGTATGTATAAATGGTCTACCGCACTGAAACCTGAACCATCCTGGGTCTAAAATACCTCCGGGCCCCAGGAGTCTGCATTCCACGGAGGAACCACAGGTATTCCATCTCGTCTATGTAATACCTCGTCTTCCCAAGCTTGAACATACAGCAGATCCTCACGTAAGGCAATGGGGCCTAAGAAATGAGAGTTAATGGAAAAGGATCACTGAGCTGGTAACACTGATCGTATTTGTCTTGATGTCACTGAAGTCCCAGACTGCCACACAAACCACCTGGAGAGGAGCACAGGGCTCATGGGTACCAAATAAACTGACACACTTTCTCTATTAACAGTCTCCATGGGAACGCCCCATAGCTGGGAGATAGGAGTGCATCAGTGGCCTTGCTCCTTCCCAAAGAGACAACAAAGGCAGTGAGGTCCCAGGGAGAATTGGCCTAGAGATTCCCAAGCCCTATCTCTTAGGCAGAGATCTCTGTCAGTTTTACTTCAATGAGGGCCCAGTCCTTGCAGAACTGACAAACGTGCTCAGGCATGCAGAGGAATGGGGACGCGGCACTTCTACCTGAAGATGGTAGGGGATGGCAGTGGGATCATGCCCAGACAGCTCAGGAAGGGATCCTTCCCTGTGCTGCACCCCAAAAACCTTAATGTTCTCACCTTGTGCCCACAGCTGAAGAAGATGAAGGAGAAGAAGGGTTTGTACCCGGACAAGAGCATCTACACTCAGCAGATAGGTCCCGGTCTCTGCTTTGGGGCACTGGCTCTGATGCTTCGCTTCTTCTTTGAGGTAACAGGCCTGTGGGGAGGGAATGGAGCCCTCCAGAGCCCTCTGGAAATGGCTCAGCTTAGCAGAAGGATAGACTGGCTTTACAGGGAGGCTCCAAGTCATGCATTCTGTTGTGGTGGGAATTGAAGTTGGTACTCCCCATCCCCAGTGTGCCAGCACTATAGCCTGCATGGACCTGAGGGTGCCAGGGAGTCAAATCAGGCCCTGACTTCAGGAAGCTTGCATATCCTAGAAGATCCAACATGCGTGCCCTGGAAAAGACCAGGGGCTGATGCCCAGAACCCAGGGGACAGGGGACAGAGGGAGGCAGAGAACCTTTCTACCATCTTCTCAGGGTGGGACAACTGACAGAGGCACCAGATGGCTAGCAGGGCTTAGTTAAGGGATGGGGTCAAGGCCCCAGACTGACTCGCTCTCCTCCACAGGAATGGGATTACACCTATGTCCACAGCTTCTACCACTGTGCCCTGGCCATGTCCTTTGTCCTGCTGCTGCCCAAGGTCAACAAGAAGGCTGGGAATGCGGGGGACCCCGCGAAGCTGTCCTTCTCCACCCTCTGCTGCACTTGTGTCTGACCACAGCCCCTGTTCTGGTCCTGACTTTCTGTCTGGCAGTCCCACCATCTCTCAAGATACTTCCTACTCTTTCCTATGTGGTGTGTCAATGAGAAATGGTCTCTTCTGCACCCCAAGAGACCAACAGTCTTGCTACACCCTGCTGAACGCTGCTTAGGGACCCACGGACTCCTTGTTCATCAATTGCTTAATTCCGTTGCAGGAAAAAAAAAAGGAATTTTCTCCTCCAAGACCTCATAAGCATAGGTATGCCTGGCAGAGCTCTAGGTCAGTAGATACTGGTCACAGTCCCAGCCCAGCAGCATACACAACAGGGATTATCTTGTCCCCAAATCCTGCCCACCTGGATTGTCTGTTTTCTCTAGAAAGCTGGTATTGCCACTTCTACCCCATATCCAGGTTCTGAAACCTCCCCCCACCTTTTAGGAAGCTGGAGCCAGTGAAACCAGCTTTGGCCTGGACCCAAGTTTTAGCCAGGTCTTAGATCAAGCCACTCAGAGTAAACTCCTAATCGGCCTCCAAGAATACCTTACATACTTTGGTTCCTAGAACAAGTCTGTAAGCTAAGTGTTACAGTTCCGGTCTTGGGGGAGGCCTGTCAGGGTCAGCAGCTTCCCTAAAAGCAGGTGCTGATAGACACAGAGCTAAGTCTGCTGCTGGCCTGGGTACCTGGGTTGGAAGTGGGGTACACTGTTGGTGTTCAGTTTATTTTACACTGTCCTGAAGCTTACTCTGAGGCCCTGAAGGAAAGGCTGGTGCAGGCAATACCCCTGGGCCAGGACTTGCTGGGACTGTACCGTTCTGTGGGCAGTCCTGTCTGTGACAGACTGGGGACCAGGGCATGGCAGGGCATGAAAGGGCATGGCAGCCACCACAACATCTTTCAGACATCACCTCACAAGCCTGCATCTCCCCAGCACCCCCAGTCATCTCCTTTCCTGATGACCCAAGGCCCAGCAGGAAGTTACCTACACCTGTCTGGGACTTATTAATGTCTCCAGATGGTGCCACTTCAAGGGAACAGCTACCCACATCCAGTCCCCACCCACTAGGCCCTGGCAATCTCTCCTAAGTCACCTCCTGTACCTCCTAAGGAAGCCAGCTCCACTGCTTAGTTTGAATGTTCCTCTCTTCCTAGCTGACCCCTCAGCCTAGCCTTCTGGATGCCTACCTTCACCAACACCCACAACTCTGTGTTTCTCAGCCATCTCTACCTGTACCTTCCCTGCCACCATCCCCTCCAAGCCCTGGTGGTAGACAGAGGTTACCCATAGGCCTTACCTCTTCTCTGGCCCCAGAGACTTTTAATGATAGAACAGCCTATGATGCCATGGGGCACCTCAGAAAGTTCAAACCTGACTCCTAGGGACTAGGATAGGTTTATCAGGTAAGGAAGACACGGCACATAGTCTGGGCTCTGAGGCTCCTAAGGAAAGAGTAGAGAGCTGGAGAGATGGCTCAGCGGTTAAGAGCACTTGTTGCCCTTCCAGAGGACCCAAGTTCAGTTCCAAGCACCCACTCAGCAGCTCACAACTGTCTGTAAATCCAGAGCTAGAGGATGTGATCACGATAAGATCCCTCTTCTGGCCTCCAAAAGACCAGGTACACATGTGGTACACATACATACTTGGAAGCAAACACCCACACACAAAAAAAGTAAAAAATAAATAAATATAAAAACCAAATAAAATAAAACTCAGAGGGGGAAGACTAGGAACAGAGTAGGGAGAAGGGCACTGAGATATGGAGGCCTCGCTCACCTTGCTGCTAAGCCCTCATCTGGTCTCCAGTCACATACAGGCTCATACCTCACAGACAGATGTAAACACACACATATCACATGAGCTCACACACCAGAGACACAGGGTGTCCTACAGCCCAGGCTTCCTTTGGGTCACCTCTTACTTCCATAGGACAAACAACTGAGTCAGAGCTGCTCATTCCAGTGAGAGGCAAAGATGAAACAGGCCAGGTGAGGTGTCTGGGCCCCCCCAGAAGCAGGTGCCTGCAGGGTGTGCCCAGCCCATCACGTCTCTGTCTTACCCCAGCCCCAAGCCAGCAACCCTGCCTCCAGCTCTGCAGCCACTCTTGGGAAACTGGAGGCAACAAGATGTCCTTGGGCAGGGAGGGGCCACGGGTGGCCCAGCCAAAGGGCCATACTGACGGGCTCTCCCCGGTGGTGCTGCTGATTTATGAGAGCCTTCTGGGCACCTGGCCAAGGCTGTAAGTCACGGAAGATTAGGAGGCGCACTCCAGCCCTCAGCCCAGCCACTGCAGCCTGTGCCTGGCTTCTTAGGGCTCCAGAATGGACCCTTACCCTCCAAGCATCTCAGATCCCATGCCTGCTTGTGGGGGCCCTTGGCACAGTCCTGAGCCCAGTTTGCAGATGAGACTGCTGAGGACCACGGATGCTAGTAACAGGACAGTGGCTGAAGACCTAGCAATGGCACCCAGGGCTTTCCCCAGGCACTTCGCTTGTGGCCTCTTTCAAGGTCTACATTGACATCTTTGGACGCTAATCAGGGTCAGAAGGGGAAGACGGGGGGGGGGGGGAGGAGCCATCGTGCTCCCCAGTGGCTTCTGGCACTTCAAAACTAGCAAGAAAGGACCAGCTCTTAGATCCCAATGACTCTGAACCCTGCTGCTGTCCAGCCCAGTGTCTCTATCCCTGGAATTTGGGAGTCATAGCATGTGGAGCCAAAGAGGGCTCCCAAGGTTATCCAGCTACTTAGGACTCTAGACAGAACATCCTCTCCTATCTCGCGTGATGGGGAGACCCAAAAGCATGCATCCTGATATCCCTGTCTACAGAGTGCTTAGAACAACCACTCTAGGTGCCCCTAGGAGTTGAAGAGCCACAGCACCTGAGGAAACCTATTGCTGCGTGGATATAGGGTCCCCTCATGGGGCAGCTGATCATGTGCACAGTGGTTGTTGGTAAACTGAGTCATAACTGTAAGTAGCAGCAGTCATGAACAGGACTGCAAAGACCAAGGGGTGCATCTGAACTCCAAGTCTGTGGTACAGAATTAGACCTCCCCTCCCCAACACACACACAGAGGGGGAGGAGATAGTGTGTCAAGGACATGATAGAGGACCCTCTGCCTCAGTGATGGTGGAGGTGAAATGGACACAACGCACAAACTGAACGGGCCAAGTTCTAATGGGGACATTCAGGTGGAGGAGATGGGGAGGCCACTCTGAGAGACATCAAGCCAGCCCCTGACAAAGACAGAGTTTTTGTGTTTGTGCAGGGGTGAGCTAACGTGGACAAGGGGCAGACCCTGGCATGCTGTGAGAAAGAACCTCCAGCTCAACTGGGGAGCTGTAGCCCTGGGTCCACAGTGAACACTCGGCATGTAATAAGAACGGGTTGTTGAGGAAAGTGTAGCGTGGACACCCTGTGCTCTCAGTGGGTAGCCTTCCCCCGAGCTAAAGCCTTAGCCCTCCCTGCACTTGGTTCCTGTGCATGTCCCTGTCTCCGGCACACTTGCCAAAGACATACTTCAATTCAAAATCAGACATGCTCCTTTCAAGCTCAGCTTGAACCTAGTGTCCTATGCTGTCCCCCACCACCACCCCACAACACACCCCCACAGCCCTGTTTCTAAGTTCCCTGGATGTTCAGATTTGAGAAATCTCAAGTTAAGACAAGGGGCAGAAACAGAGAGGCTGGGACTCCCAGATCTGGCTGGGGCTTCCCTGACAGGATATGGGTAGGAGGGTGGGGCCCTCCTCCTAGTCTGTCACATCTAAATCTGGGAAGATGAGTGGGCGCAGGCCCATCACAGCCATCCTGGGCCTGGGCATGACCACAGTCATCTCGGTGTCCAGGGCAAAGGCATCTTGGCCTTGGTCCCACAATAAGTGTGCACACATACCTTCCTGGCACACCCCGTTGGGGCCCCACTCAGGGCAAGAGTGTGCCCTACCCTGGACAGCAAGGCAAATGGAGAAAGATAGTGTAAACATTTACAGCTAGGTAGACACAACAGTCCATTGTGGCAGCAGCCTGGCTTCCCCCAGCAGGGGAGAGGCTGTTGAGGAGCAGGAGAGCGTCTGGGCAGCCGCCAGGACCTGCGCGCAGAGGTGTTTTTGTCTGAGGCCGTCTGCGCACTGCCGCCTGCCTCTGTCGGTCTGCTACTGAAATTTCCTGTCTCTGTTATTCTCTTCTTCAGGAAGAGATCTGAAACCCAAAACTTTTATTGCTCCTTTAAAAAGGCTTTACAGCTCCCCACCCGCTTCCCAGACTTGTCCTGCTTGAAGAGCTGGGATTGTAGTTGGGGCAGCATGCTGGGCACTGGGTCTCTGTGGGCAGGCCAACCACAGGGTCTTGGCTGAGGAGGAACAGAAAGAAAGAAGGAGGGGGAGCTGGGGAGCTAGAGTGTCCCAGGACAGATGGAACAGGCTAGCTATTCCGTGTGTCCATCCTGCTGGCTGATGAGCTGGTTAAGCAGAAGCATGGGGACCCAGGACCATGTACCCTAAACACTTTAGCTGACCTCCGCCCCCTTTCTGCAAACTGTTTGTTTACCTTTAAAAACAGGATCAGCAGCCTCAGACTGCAGTCCCTTGGAGAGAGTTAAGTCAGAACCAAGCCGATTTGGAAAAGGGTTAGGAAATTAAAATCAGAAAGAAGAGAGCTGGGCGGGTGGACGTAGGATGTAGACCGATCCAGGCAGGTCAGGTTCCAGCCTTCTCTCTACCATCTCAGGCAAATGCCATGGGTCCTCTTAGCCTCAGTTTGCCCCTTTAAACAGAATCTGACATTTACATCTTCTCAAGATTAGATGAAGCAGATAGGGGCTGGAAAATAGTTTAGTGGGCTCAGGTGTGGTAGCTTTCCATATTTAGATATTTTTATTTATTTTATGTGTGTGTCTGTGTGTGTGTGTGTGTGTGTGTGTGTGTGTGAGAGAGAGAGAGAGAGAGAGAGAGAGAGAGAGAGAGAGAGAGAGAGAGAGAGGAGATTGATAGGCGAGCGTGTAGGTGCACACACGCCACAGCACACGCATAAAGGCCAGAGGACAGCTGTTGGGGTGGGGTCCAGGGATTTCGTGGATTAAATTTAGGCCATCAGGGCTGGCAGAGCAAGTACTTTTGCCCACTGATTCTCTTTGCCATCCCAGAACAATATTTTTAATAACACTTTACAATGTTTTTAAATCTCTCTCCCTCCCCCTTCCCCCTCCCCGTGTGTGTGTGTGTGTGTGTGTGTGTGTGTGTGTGTGTGTGGCCTTGCTTAAGGAGGGACATCACTGGAGGCCATTTGGAAGTCAGAGGACAATTTCAGGTGTCCATCCTCAACTTCCACCTTGCCTGTGACCAGGCCTCTGTTGTTTGTTCCACACGTCAGGCTCTCTGGCCAGTGAACGTCCAGGCTTTTTCTAATCTCCACTTCCACGCCCTGCTTTGCAGTAAATTCTGGGGATCTGAATTCAGGAGCAGCAAGCACTCCGCCAACTGAGCCACCTCCGTGTCCCTTTGATGAAACTTTTCAATGGTGATATCACCGTCTTTCATGATCTTGGTTGTGGTGGCTTGAATGAGAAATGCCCCCCCCCATAGGCTCAGGGATTGAATACTTGGTCTCCAGCTGGTGGCACAGTTTGGGGAGGTTTAGGAGGTGTGGCCTTGCTGGAGAATGTCCATCACTGGAGGCAGGATTTGAGAGCATTTAGTGCTGCCCTGTCTCCTGTTTGCTCCCTCTGCTTTGTGATTCCTGCTAAGGACATGACCTCTGCGCTCCCTGCTCCTGCAACCAGGCCTGCCATGTGCTGCCATGCCTCACCGTGATGGACTCTCATCCCTCTGGAACCATAAGCCAAAATAAACTCTCAATTCCTTCGGCTGCCTTTGGTCATGACCTGTTATTACAGTGACAGAAAAATAACTGACAAAATTGTCAAAGGCAAAAGGGAGATATCAGCCCCAGCAGAGGTACCAAATGCCCCATTTCCACAAAATCAACATGCTCTAAATTAAGAATTATAGATCGAATAACTCAGGAAGGAAGGCTTCTGGGAAAGGTCAGATTTGAGACTAAAAGTGGAAAAGCAAAATGGCAGGGGGGTGAGCTTTGCATGTGGGCTGTGCTGGGCATCATAAATGGACTTGGTGCCAAGGTTTGAAACTTCAGGGTGACTCTGGCCTGAGTGGAGATATGGCCAGAAAGAGGTGTGTTCAGATACCACCAGGCAAGACAGGAGGAGAGAATGAGAAGGGCTTCCTGGCTGTCCTCTGAACTGTGTGTGCCGTGGAGCCCAGCAGGTCCTTTGTTGCTAGTGACCCATTAAAGAGATGTGTCCACACAGTGTCTCTCGGCCTTGTCCCCAGCCTTCCAGGGCTGTCCTCTCCTGGGAGTACTGATGAAGCCAGTTGTGCCCGAAGCTTTTGGGGCCAACTTGTTTTACAAAGCACCATGGCCACTCTGTCTCTGTAGTGTCTTGCTTCTCCACACCTTAACGGGTCAAAAGGGAGAGGGGAGGGATACTTCAACACAGAACACAAATTACACACGCAGCCGAACACAAGGCCAGGGGACATTTGAGACCTGGGGATGTCTGGAAGCTTGGTTGCTGTGAGGCCGTCACCTCTTGCAGTGTGGGTCCCGTGCTCTGGAGCGACATGTCAGGCATAGATGACCCGGAGATGGAAAGGTAAATTCTCACTTCTGCCTTGCTGAGGGTGGGCTTCTGCCTAGGCAATGAGTCCACTCTCAGCAAATGAGTCCCTGACCACAGAGGCCTTGCTCTTGGTCCATCTTGACCAGTGTGCTTCCTGGCAATTCTGAAGTGCCCATCCCATGGCCCTCAATACCCCCAGCAGCAGCACCTGCTGCTTCTTCCAGAGCCACCCAAGTCAGACAGCGGAGGTAGAGGGGCCACCTGCCGCCCCCAGTACATCCAGAGAATTCATCCCAACTCTGGCCCACGTACACATGGAACATCATCTTGTAGGCACCAAATTGTCCAGCTGCATTTTGTGCAAACTCCACCTCCCCAACAAGCATGCATTGTGGCAACAGAAAGGATGGGGACTCTGGTCTGTCCACAAGATAACCCCTTTGGTCAGAGTTGCTGGAAGATAGCTGAGCACCCCACATTGAGAGTCAAGTAGGTAACCTGGCAAAAGCAGAAAGTCACGAGAGGATGAGAAAGGAACATGGCACTGTGCTGGCCTGGTTGGGCCTCCCTTTCCTTTCCCTTCACTTCATTTTGCTTCCTTCCCTTCCAGAAGCTGAGTCTCCCTCACCTTCATCGGGTTTTGTTTTCCTAACAGCTTAGCCAACTGGAGCCTGATGACCCCAGGCCACAGCTGGAGCCAGGCTATCGGGTGGCTGGCTGTAGCTACATCTGGAAGTTGTTCCAGCACACACACACACATGCACACCGCCAGCAGCAGCAGCAGCAGCAGCAGTCAGCCACAGAATAGCAGCCGATAAGCGCTGCCCCAGTTCCAGACTCCTGGGAAGCAGTGGCCTCAGACCAAGCTACTGGAGCCATTGAGTGGGGGAGAAAAAGGGAGCAGGCTATGGAGCCTCACCCTGCCTCCAATCAGCCAACTGACTCTAAAAATCACAGGACAGAAGACCCGCACCGGGTAACTCAGAGACCCTGGAGGTCTGGCTCATCACTCCTAGACACCGGCTCTGCTACATTGGGCCCCCAGGAACCACATCCTGCCCATCCTCATGGTCACTCCACAGTGGACCACATCCCTGAGGTTCCTCACATTTGCAACCTCACTGGGCATCTCAGCCATTTTGACTGTCTCATCCTGATGTACCTGAGACCATAACCTGACAGAGCTACAACTGGCCCTAGTTGGAGGGCATTTCTAGTCCTGGTTCTGACCCCTGCCCCTGGCGCCCTGTTCTGGTAACAAATGGAAGACGTTGCTGTGACCATCTAAGCGGCTGTGCATTGCTTACTGGATGGTGAGCACTGGGAGAAGTTGGCTGTCAAGTCTATGCCGTCACCTGGGAAGTAGCTTCTCCCCACTGGACAGGAACTGCAGTGGCCCCTGCCCTCTGACCTACTGCATGTCAGGCAGTGACCTGCAAAACCAGAAGTGAGCAACAAAGCAGAAGCGACCACAGGCACATTCCGCTAGAGGCAGCATGGGCTCTCACCAGGCCTGTGAGCTGTATGAATGGTGCCTCTCATACTGCCCAGCTCCCTAAGGTACTGGGTTCCCTTGCTTAAATATCACTGAAATGCCTTCTTGCTTAATGTCCAGAAAAGTGAGTTCCTAAGCCATTTTACCAATAGCAGTTATTGTTCTAACCAGGACTGAGGTCTGGGAAGAGTCTCCTAGAAGCCAGTCCTTCAGAACAGGCTTCCTTGTTTGTGACCCTCTTAGCTGACAATGTGATCCCAGAAGAAGGGCTTGTTCTTCACACTGAGGATTTATTTTGTTTGTGTGTGTGAATGCACGCACATACGTGCACACCTCTTGAGTGTGAGTGTCTGCGGAGGCCAGATGAAGGTGTCGGATCGTCCCCTGAAGCTGGGCTCATAGGCAGTTATGAGTCCCATATTTGGGTGCTGGGGACTGAACTCCGGTCCTTCGGAAGAGCAGCACTAGCTCTGAACCATGAGCCATCTCTCCGGTTCCTCTGAAGATTTATGTTCCCTACAGAAGCAGAAAAGGGTATCAGTTCCCATAGAGCTTACATCAGTTGGGAACTGACATGGGTGCTGGGAACTAAATTCAGGTCACCTGCTATGGCAGTACATGCCCTTAACCACTGAGCCATCCCACCTACCCCATGTTAACTGCTAAGCCGTCTCTCTGGCGCCATCTTAGCGGCCAAACCTTCTCTCTAGCCCCTGTCCTCCACACTCTGCATGAAACCCTCCCATCAAACTTATTGCTTGTGTTGCGTTGACCCTCTATAACCTCCCCGTGGAAATCCTTGCTTTCTGTAAGTGACTGGGGAAGGGCACAAGACTCCCTGCTCTGGGAAAGAAACCCTTTAAAACAAAAGATGCCATGTTGGGTGTGGTAGCATGCACCTTTAATCCCAGCACTTGGGAGGCAGAGGCAGGCAGAACTCTGTGAGTCTGAGGTCAGCCTGAGGCCAACCTGGTTTCTACAGAGAGTTTTAGGACAGCTAGACATACTGAGACCCTGTCACACACACACACACACAAAAAAAAAAAAAAATCAAAGGATGCCAAAACCAGTAGGTGTCCTTTTGCAAAAAGAAGGAAAAGTCTGTAAACACAGCACTTGGAAATCAGAGTCAAGAAGATCTCAGTGAGTTTGAGGTCATCCTGGCCTAAAGAGTGAGTGCCAAGACAGCCAGAGCTATACAGCAAAACCCTGTCTCCAAAAATGAATGAACAAAAAAAGAGAGAACTTCGAGGTGTCTCAGATAATAAAGGCACTTGCTGTGCAAGCCTGGCCCAGAAACCACTGTAGGTGGAAGGGAAAGAACTGATTCCACGAAGCTGTCCTTTGACCTCCACATGTGCACTGTGGCGGGGCACTACTCATACATGTGCACATGTGCACGCACACACACACGCATGCACACCAAAAATAAAGTGGAGAGTCACAGAGGAAGACAACGTGGAACACTGACCTCCACACACTCCACCACGCATGTATCTGTGCACACCCTCACACACACATACATCTGTGCACACCCTCACACACACATACATCTGTGCACACCCTCACACAATACACATCCATGCACATACACTAAAAAACATTTTAAAGAAGCAAAGAATCCTCACCTTTTACTTCTCACCAAACTCTAAAATTAACTTGAAAAACTAGAAACTTCTACATAAAAACATACAGAAGAGCTTTGTGGCCTTTGATTAAGCAAAGAGTCAGGTAGGATGCCAAATCTGAAATAGAAAAAAAAACTGTTAAACTGAAGTATCGTCATTTAAAATGTTTGCCCTTTAAAATACATTGTAACAAGTTTTTTTTTAGAACCTTTTAAGCATTTTAGAAATTCATTTTGTATGTATATGTACTGTATGTGTCTTAGTTAGCGGTCCATGCTGTGATAAACACCATGGCAACAAGCACCCTGGAAAGAAAGGGTTTATTTCAGCTTAGAACACATCATCCATCATGAAGGGAAGTCAGGGCGGGAACTCAAGGCAGGAACCTGGAGAGGGGGACTCGAGCAAAAGCCGTGGAGGAATGCTGTTCACTGGCTTGCTCCTGGTGACTTGCTTAGCCTGCTTTCTCACACAGCCGAGGACTTCCCGCCCAGGGGTAGCACCATCTACAGTGGGCTCAGCCCTCCACAGCAGTCATCAAACAAGTGCCCCACAGGCCACTCTGATGAGAGCATTTTCTCAGCTGAGGTTCTCTCCTTCCCAATGAGTCCAGCTTGTGTCAAGTTCACAATAATCTAGCCAGTAGGGAGTAGGTGGATGGGGGGTACGCACAGGCCACAGGAGATGTGTGGCTGTCAGAGAACAACCTTCAGGGGTCGGTGCTCTCCTTCCACCATGGAAGTCCGAGGAACTGAATCTCAGTCAGCAGGATTGACGGTAGATGTTTACTGTCCTTTACTTAAGTTTTGTGGGTTTTTTGTTTGTTTGTTTTTTGTCTTTTTGTTTTGAGATACGCACCAGAGAAAAAGAATATTTGACAAAGGAGTTCTATACAGAACACATGAGCAAATTCTCAAAATCAATCACAAAAGATACAAAACCCAATTTTAAAATGGGCAAAAGGTTTGAATAGACATTTTGCCAAAGGCTAACAAACAGCCCCATGTGTATTGACATGGTGGAGAGCTTTTATTTCATTCTTATGGCTCTGGGATGGAACCCACAGCCTCGCACATAGCGGGCCAGCTCTCCCTCCCCGAACTACGTCTCGGCTCCAGCTCTCTTCGTCAGGGAGGAAAGCACTGAGATGCAGCTTCACACTCAGCAGAGCTAACATCAGAAAGACCATTGTCTCGTGGAAAGAGAACTCCCAAGACCAAAGCAGAGCGCTGGGCGTCAGGGCTGCACACGGATACGAGAGGACTCCCGGAGGTGACCGAAAACTGGGTCTGAAAACTGAGTTGCCCCCAGTGTCATAAAAACATGGAGACCTGCCGGCGGTGGTGGCGCATGCCTTTAATCCCAGCACTCGGGTGGCAGAGGCAGACAGATTTCTGAGTTCAGGGCCACCTGGTCTACAAAGAGTTCCAGAACAGCCAGGGCTATACAGGCAAACCCTCTCTTGAAGAAAACCAAAAACCAAAACCAAAACAAAACAAAAAAGCCAAACAAACAAAACATACAAATCCTAAAGCAGTGAGTTTGTAATGTGTATTATTTCCATAAACCTGACTTGTAAATGACTCTCTTATTCTCACGAAAAACTTAGAATCTCTTGTATTATGTTAATTTAAAAATTACTACATTTATGGTGCTGGAGAGATGGCTCAGAGGTTAAGAGCACTGGCTGTTCTTCCAGAGGTCCTGAGTTCAATTCCCGGCAACCACATGGTGGCTCACAACCATCTGTAATGAGACCTGGTACCCTCTTCTGACCTGCAGGCATACATGCAGACAGAATACTGCATACATAATAAATAAATAAATCTTTTTTTAAAATGCTACATTTATTTGTATGTGTGTGTATGTGTGTATACACATGCATGTCATAGCACACATGTGAAGACCAGAGGACACCCAGTAAGAATCTGTTGTGTCCTTCTATGTGAATCCTGGAAATTAAACTCTAGTTGTCAGACAAGTGCCTTACCTCACTAAACCATCTCATTGGCTCAGATTTTGCTTTCTACGTTTTGAGGGTTTATTCTTGAGCACACTCAAGGCAAAAAGCTATATCTTCCCAACAGATCACACTATTTTAAGTATATGACTGTGTGCGTGCGTGTGTACGTGCGTGCATGTGTGTGTGTATACAAGTACCCAATGAGGCCGTTGCCCAGAGCTGGAGTTACAGGTGGTTATGAGCTGCCCAAAATGGCAGCTGGGAAGTGAATCAGGGCCCCTGCAAGAGCAGTGTGTGTTCTGAAGCTTGGCGCCATATCTCCAGCTTTTCCTCTACCTCGTATCTTTTTTTCCCCTTTCCTACTCAGTAGCTGATTCTTCTCTCTCCCGTGTTACCTTAGTAGGTGTGCACTGTCTCCATCTTCACAACTACTACTCACCAGAGTCTACAGTAGAGCAGGAGAGAGATGGCTCAGCGGGTAAAGGTGCTTGACGCCCACCTGAAGACCTGGGTTCAAACCTCAGGACCACATGATGGAAGGCAGTAACCACTTCCCACTGGTTGTCACCTGACCGCCACATGTGTGTTAGGGTATGTGTGTGCACAATCCATCCATCAGTCAATCAAGAATGGCTGAAGAGTTGGCTCAACAGTTAAGAGTACTTGTTGCTGTCTCAGAGGACCGGAGTCAGTTCTCAGCACCCCCATGGTGTCTCACCACCATCCATAACTCCACATCTAGGGGATCTGATGACCTCTGCCAACCTCCAAAGGCACCAAGCATAGGGTGCATATACAAATACATAACACACACAACACATACACAAACCATACACACACACACATACACACACCACCCATAATTCCTCCCAGATTCACACTTACCTCCCTACCCACTCCATTTTGAATTTTCTTCTTCTATAAACCCATGCCGTAAACACAAATGCAATTTGTTTTCTCCAACTTCTCTCAGGACTGGGGAATTTTCTCAGTTTATAGATGAGGAAACAGAGGCATAGGACATTGCCTAATTCACTAAAAGCCAACAAATGATCAGTTCAGACTTCAGAAGCCAGTCAGCCTGACGCGGGTCTTTAGTATTACTGCCATTGTCAAATGAACAATTATTGAGCCAATTCTTCAGTCATTCTTCCCAGCCAGCCTTGCTCCTAGTCCTGGGGGTACTCTGGGTGTGGCAGCAACATTCCTCTCTGTGCCTCCATGGCTGTGGCAGTGGACACAGGGTTGAAGGGAAGGCTCCTTGGGGACAAAGCTACTGTTGGAACACATAGCAGTGTTCAGAGGGGCCCACTAGCTACCCAGCCTCAGTCTCAAGGGGGTTCCCCTCTGCTAAGTCCCCAGAGACAGAGCCCAGATCCTCGGGAAACAACCACAGAGGTGGCTTGCTTGTGGGGGTCCACAGAACAGTCGAAGACTTTCCATCTTGCCTTTGAAGATGGATGCTGCAAGCAAGACTTGGGGGAAAGCTCCGGCCAGAAGACTCCTCACTGCAAGCAGAGAGGATGAAGGTCACAGTGTCTTTTCTCTGCTGTAACCTTAGAGGGTGGAGACATGAGTGGCAGACCTTTGAGTGACTTTGTAAGCTGTGGACACAACTCCTGCCATTCCCCCAAACTCTGCGAGCCAACTCTGTCCTATTATTCAGAGGTCGTGGGTCCCTTAAAAGGCCCAGCACCTGTGGTGGGGGACCCTTTGGTCAACAGAGCTGCTGAGGAAGACACAGACATCTCCCACTGTCATTCAGAGAACAGCTGGGCACAGCTGCATCCAAGTACACTGCTCCAGCCCTGCCTGGAACACAGGGTCAGACACCATTCCCTTCGTGGGCCTCTCTCCAGCAAGCCAGGCCAAGGGACGGCGTGTCCTCAGGCTTGCCTGGCCCTATCCCAGCTTGACAAAGCAGTCCCCCAGCCTGTGGTGGGAGGACAGTTCTATCCCAACCAGAGGAACGTGCATGCTTTTCTCTGAGGCCTTCCCAAACTGGGGCTGACTGTGAGTCAGGGTCAGGGTGCTGGCATCCTCCCAGAGTGGCTGGGGGATAGCTAGGGAGAGCTTGGAAGTAGTTAGAAGTCTCACTGTGGGAATTGAAGAAGTGTCCAAGCTGTCCCCAAATCCTGTTTTACATGTTCCACAATACCCAGCCTTCTTCTGTTTATGAGCCCAGGGCTCCCACCCATGCTACAGGTCACCCCCAAACACCCATCCACTCTCCATTCCTGATCCCTGCTCGGTAACTTCCCTGCAGCTCTCTGCTGGCCCACTCAAGTCTGGATGCCTCCCAGAGACAGAACCCTCATTGGTTCCTTTTGCTGTATCAAATACTATGACCAAAAGCAGAAAGGGGTTTATTTGACTCACAGGTTACAGTCCATCATCAAAGGAAGCCAAGGCCTGAACCTGGAGGTAGGAACTGAAGCAGAGACCACAGAAGAATACTTGCTCCCCAAGGCTCACTCGGCGACCTTTCTTATGCAGCCCAGGCACACTGGCCCACACTGGGCTGGGCCCTCCTGCATCTATTAGAAATCAAGAAAACACCCCCACAGACATGCCCACAGGCCAATCTGATGGAGGCAATCCTTCAGTTGAGCTTCCTTCTTCCCAGGTATGTCTAGGTTTGTTTCAAGTTCACAAGAATAAGGCAGGCAGCATCACCTGCTTGTTATTGAGGTCTCACGGTCTATCCCCTTTCAACTCGCAAGCAATACAGTCGGTGATGACTCGGGGAGCTCAGAAACTTGCTCAGTTGCCCATGTGTGGCAGAAAACCGCAAGCACACCAATAAACAAAAGTCCACCACAGCAGCCTGCTGACCCTGGGGTCTGTCTCTTTGGTCCCTGCTGCTCCCAATCCATTGCAGGAAAGGACCCATCTAACTTCTGAGATGGCCCATCCTGGTGCATCGAATTGCCACCCTGATTCCACAGCTGACACTTTGAAAAGGCAGGGAAGATGGGTGTTGTGCCCCAGGTTAATGGCAAGTGTGACCCTAGCCCTGACTGCCTAATGTCCTTTGTTCTGACCACCACAGGCTTCCCTGCGCACACAGGTGTCCTGTTCCAGCAGGGTCCCTAAAATACCCTGTGTCCCTGCAGTGTGATCTATGAGTGCTGGCTTCCCATCTGCCCTTCCCAGACCACCTGGTCAGCCAGAGCAAGATGGGCAGACAGGAGTTCCCAGGAGGGCGCCCATCTTACAGGGATGCATGCCCTGAACTGTGGCCAGCCAGCCGCCACCGCACCCCAGGAATCCTTTCCAGAGGCCTGACCACTGCTGGCCAGCGACTGGAGGAGTCAAGGGTTTCAGCTCCCGCTGGGGGGAAGGCCAAGTCAGCTGCAGCTGGGCTTCCCAGAGGCCAGGAGCTGGTTCCAGGTCATCAAGTCTGCACCAGGCCAGCCAGCTTTGGGGATGGGATGGGGGAGGGAGAGCTTCTGCAGATGCCAGTCCTGAGCAGCCCTGTGAGCAAACAGAAGCACGGGGCACTTCATCCAGATGAGATGGAGAATGGGATCTTGGAGTTGGGGGCCCGAGAAATCCAAGAGAGGGCCTCCTGAGTTTCTAAAAGGTTACTTGGTATGGGGCTAGCCTTCATCCTAGAACCCACAAATTCTGGAGAATCAGTTACTCAGACAAGTGTGTGAGGCTGTCTATCTGGGAGAGAAGGTGTCCTTTACATAAGTCCTACATTCCAAGTATAGCCGGGATGGATTTTTGAGCCAGAGTACCGCTGGACTGCAGGCTGCTCCATGCAGCCATTCTGTGACCCAGCCCCTAGGGCCTGGAGGGTTTAATGTAGATATGTTGTCTAGACTTCTAAAGATACCAGGCTGGAAGTATGGAGACAGAGCCACAGTGCTACCTATGAGAGAAGAGAGAAGCAAGAGAGAGAAGAGACTGGCCTCTCCCGCCTGGGTGCTCAGCAATGCTGCTCAACCTGGGAGCACCGCATCTCAGTGGGCCCTGTGAACTGCCAGCGGTAGTGCTCCAGGCCCAACACAGAGGCGCCCCCTGCTGGACACAGCTCCTTTTGTGGGGCCCTGCGTTACACATGATCATAGGGGTACAGTTGTACACCCATATGTACAACTCACCAACCCCTGTACACTAGGATCTCCTTGACAGCAAGGCTCTCCCTTTCAGTACAAGGAGCCTATGATTTTTGTCTCACTTATATCTAGATGAAGGGAACTCAAGAGAACAGAGAAAGTCAAGGCGGCGTCTGTGCGGGGAGCTCCATGACATGCCGCATTAGTGTGGCCAGCCCACCTTTGATACTGGGATAGTATGTTCCCATGGGCGCCACCCACACAGCCCTCTGGAAGACTGTGGATGAAGGGAGAAGGCCAGGCAGCTGCGTATGCAGACGGCTGGCCTGGTGAATGCAAGGCTGGGCTCTGCTTCACTGTGGAGGCAGGAGTCCCAGCATTCCAGTCCCCTGACACTGCTCACTGTGAGGTCTGCGACTGGATAGAGGGGACAGAGAGAGGCAAGGAGATCAGGTGGAAAGGGATTCCAGCGTGGAGTGCACCCACGAGACCAATGCAACAAATGTTCACAGTGTGTGTACTGCAACCTAGGCTCTCCAGGACCTGGACCAGCCTGGTGGAGCCAGCTAGTGATGCTATGTCCCAATGTCAACTTCAGGGCTACCACTACCCAGTGTGTCAGGTCACAGACCAATTCCCAGCCTTTCAGAGCCTGACTTCCAGGGCTTAAGGATGCTGTGGAATAATACGAGCCCCTAGGGCAGCTCTCCTCTGACCGCTAGCCAGCTAGGATGTGCTGTCCTTTTAGACCGGGGAATTCACCCCCACCTCTACCCCGCGTAGTGTAGGTAGACAGTGGAATCCAGCAGTGTAGACACTTAGAAGGATATGTCTGTTTGTCTGTATTTCAGCTTGCTGGCAAGGGGCAAGCTGTGGGGACAGAAGAAGGTCTAGGGCCCATTCTATCTGGGTTCTGGAGTTTTCTAGCCCCCACCTAGTTTACCCTCAGTAGGGTTAATCCTACCCCTGGCTCCTAGAGCAGAGCCTGGCCTCCCAGCTAAAAGGCTTTCGGGAGTGTGGTTAAACCCAGGGCACCCCAGGTCCCTCTGTGTAGGTGGGAGGCAACGCCCCCTGCTGGCACAGGACAGAGAAGAGGAAAAGTGTGGAGGCAGATTAGGCAGACAGGTCACATCACAGTTATAAATAAACAGACCTCACTTGCCCTGACCATCTCCGTCTCATCAGCCACACAAGGTCCCTTCCGGGGGAGCTAGCGCGCCCACCTCTGCTCCCCTGAAGTGCCCTCGGGCCTCCCGGCAGAACATTTTTTGGCATAATCTAAACTGTCAGCAAAACAAGATGAAAATTTAGTAATTGCTTTCAGCTAGGAGTCCACAGGCCAGCTCCATCCAAAAATAACTCAAAGGAACTATCTCAGGCCACCTGTGGCCCCGAGCCTCCATCTGGCCCCAGTCTGAACAAGGAACCAGAGGGGTCTTGGCCTGACCCTGACATTGGCTGGTCAGGACAGCAGGAGACAGGTTGAATACTCAGGGAAGAAAGAGGAGCAGGGCTGTGGGGCTGTCGCTCAGCCCACTTCCCGCCAGGAAGTATTCAGCCATCCAAAAAATGTAATGTCATTCTTGAGCAAGGAAAACAGCTGCAGCTGGGTGGTGGTGGTGGTACACGCCTTTAATCCCAGCACTCGGGAGGCAGAGGCAGGTGGATCTTGAGTTCAAGACCAGCCTGGTTTACAGAATGAGTTCCAGGACAGACAGGGCTAAACAGGGAAACCCTGACTCAAAACGAAAGAAAGGAAGGAAGGAAGGAAGGAAGGAAGGAAGGAAGGAAGGAAGGAAGGAAGGAAGGAAGGAAGGAAAGAAGGAAGGAAGGAAGGGGAAAGAAAAGGGAAGGAGGGAGGGAGAAGGGAGAGAGGGTGGGAAAAAAAAGAAAAGCAGTTGCTCTACTACTTAGTGGCCACAAAGAGTTGACAGCACTCAGGAGAGGGCATCAGCTGAGGCTACAAGGAAGTGGGCCCCAGGTGGGCACGACAGGTATTCATTAACTTTTCACCCTTTTGAACTCTGCAGGCTTGGCCAGTTCCATCTTATAAACCAGGAAACTGAGGCTGTAGAGGGAAGATCTCACTGTGAGGGCTCAATCCTGGGTCACATGGCAGGGAGCTGCCGCTGGGGTGATGGATGGGGCAGTGGAGGGGACAGAGGGGCCTCCCCTGATCCCTCTTCCTGACCCTATACAGGGTGTGCACAGGACCTATGAGTGGGTTGAAGTTCCACAAAGGTGCCAGGAGTGTCCACTGTGGAGGGGACATACAAGAAAACAAAGCAATCTCCCAGGACAGGGCTCCCAAGCCAGTCTCTGCCTTTAGAGGAAGACCGTAATCCTTCGCCCTGGCCACCTGCCTCTGCACAATCTCCCATTGTGTGCTGATCCCTTATTCTTCCCCATCTCTACCTCCCTACAGTCTGTGTTCCTCCGGCACTATGAGTGGACCTTGCAGGGGATGGTGAGGCGACAAAATAGATGGTGACTCTAGATGGTGTTTGGTATCACATGGGTCAAAGACCGGGCACTGCTCACCACCTCTCCAGGGATTCAGCTCCCTGCCCTGGGCTGCCGTCCTCCCTCTCCTCCTCCCTGTCTTTCTCCTCTCGGAGGACTGCTGGCCCCCTAGAGAGGCAACCAGGCAGTAGCATAGTCAGACTGTCCTGACCCACCTCTGCCTGCTTCTGAAGACAGTAACACCCCCCTCCAGTCTCCCTCGGAATGCATAAGTGGTGGGGGGAGGGTTACCAGCTGTGGAGCACACCACATGCACCTTACAGTGCCCACGCCCTTTATCCCAAGTGAGGAGGAAGTCAATAGTCCTAGCCTATCAGATAGAAAAACTCCAGGATGTTTCCAGTAAGGGCCTAGAGCCAACCCTGCCCAAGAACCCAGCCTGCACTTCATAACCGGAAAAAGACACAGTACTGAGTGCTGCCTCCAGCTGCTCTCCTGAACAACAGAAGCCACCTCTGCCTCCAAGGAGGTATTGGCCTTGCCCCACAGTGAGCCTCTTGAGCCCTCCCTGTAAGTGTTCACCTGAGTTTGACCCGGCTGGTAGACAGTCCATCAATTTCCCTCCATACCCAGCTTCTGAAGAGAGCTATACACACCCCCTCACCCCATCCCTGCTGCTGCCGCCACATGGACGCATGCATATGCTCACATGCATATCCACAAGTACATAGAAATACACATGTACACACACACACACACACACTCAGTCTCTCTGCAAGCCTTTGGAGGAGGACTCCAATCAGCCCCACTCCCGGATTCTCTGACACACCTGGTAAAGTCCCCAAGTCCATCCTGTCACCCTCTACAGCCCACCAAAAGTGCATACTTTCCTAACCTCAGGCATCTGGCTGCCTGGTGCTCCCTGGAAGAGTGGGAGGCAGGAGAAAGGCAGGGAAAACCCCCAAGGCAGAACCACAATGTTTACAGAATGGGCCACTGCATTATACAAAATAATATTTTCCTTGCAGATTCTATGTCTTTCTGGCCTGTGCTCTCCCCAGGTACTTGTGGTGATGGCCTGGGCATGTGAGAGTTCAGGAACAGGGCCAGATGGTGCGAGTTGACCGCTGGAAACATGGAAACCACAGGACATTTTCATGAGTCCTATTCAACAGTGCAGGCACATGCCCTGGCCTGCATGGTAACTTGCTGGCCCTAGGCCTGTGGGTGGAGCCTGGAATTCAGGCAGACAGGTCTGGCTAAACTTTTGCCCATTGCCCAGCTCTCCTGAGCCTGGATGATGCTGATACAAACACCTGAAGTTTGCAACATTAATCTCAGCTGTCAGGAAAAAGGAGGCTTGTCTTCTAACTCTGCCTCTAGTGGGTGGTGTCAAGAGGGACGTGGGAATTGGGATCACACCTGACAGAAAGTGACAACCTGCGCTAAGGTCCAAAGGGATCAGAGTTGCTGTCTAACCAGCTGCACCCAAGGGGACAAGAGAGAAAGCCCAGAGAAGAGGAGCGACCTTGCTGTGGCATCTCTACTCCAGCGGGGGTAGGGGTGGGAAAGAAGATGGCCAGTGGTACTGGAACCATGCTTGAGACTCCCTCACTTCTCACACTCAGAGGCTCACAATGGGGTCAGTCCCACAGTGGCCCCTTGGGAGTCTCGCTTCCCTCTTTCCCCGGACTCCCCTCCTCAGCAGTCCACCCCTTGCCCTGACTAGTGAAAAATGTCACCCAGCTCCCCTTTGCCCTTGAAGCCATTGCTTCAGGCACTACACCTCCACCCGTCCAAATCTCTCAGGCCTCCTAAAGCCCCTGCCCAGGCAGACAGGGCCCAAGTGCAGACTGAGGCCTTGCTGGAGTTTGTTCCCATGTTTTTCAATGCCCCCAGGAAGGAACAGCACCTATGCTGGACCCAGACATTGGCAAAGAATAGTTCAGACATCAGCATTCAAGGCCTCTCTGCCACTCACTTCCTCCCCTCCTGCTTCTGGGAATCCCCCAAGACCCTGATTTTCTGGAAGGAAAATCATCATTTTGAAAGCAAGAACACAGTCTCTGGCCTTCCCACAGTCTAAGACAGGCTTCCTGGAAATACCCCTTCATACCCCAGAGACTCCTGCCAGCCTCTGGCCACCGGTCAAGCCATAGTAGCCCTGGAGCACTCAGCCCATTCTCTGCAAGCTTCAGTAAACCCTTCCTCCAGGCTTGGCAGAGCTGAGACCCTGTGGGGTGCGGGATGCCTGGAGGGTTCTTGAGGTAGGTTTGCTGCATGTCTTGCACTTGCAGATCCAACCTCGTCCCTCTTGACACCACCCACCAGACGCGCGCCTGCCGATCAGTCCCGAGAGGAAGGTCCCGGGGAACCCAGGCTGCCTAAGGCAAGAAAGCACAGTGTCCTGAGAGGGGAGTTACTAGCTATTCCCTCCACACACTCCTTAAGAAGGAGAATTGGGGGCTGGAGAGATGGCTCAGTGGTTAAGAGCATTGCCTGCTCTTCCAAACGCCCTGAGTTCAATTCCCAGCAACCACATGGTGGCTCACAACCATCTGTAATGAGGTCTGGTGCCCCCTTCTGGCCTGCAGGCATACACACAGACAGAATTTATTATGTATACATAATAAATAAATAAATAAATAAATAAATATTTTTTAAAAAAAGAAGAATTGGTCCCTCTCTAGTGGCTTTTAGAGCCATCAAGAGACAAAGAGATGAGGAACAGACATCAGTATCTAACGTCAAAGTAGTTCTCGCTGGGTAATTGGACCCATGCTCATACAAAACCTCAAAATTTCACACCACAAAACAAAACTGTTTGCCCATCCATTCCCGGAAACTCTATGCAGGTGCAATTCTACTTTCTACCACCAGGTGGCAACTGAGACCAGTAAATCTTTTGGAAGCCTCCCTATGCCTATGAATCTTCTGGGTGAATGCTGTAGAATCAGACAGAGGCTGGCGACCTGGGGAATTATATATACAGAGGTGACCACAGAAGGTCTTCCCACTGGACATGCCCCTCAAAATATCCAGAAGCAGGCACCGCCATCCTACCTTGAAGCCTGGGGAAGCTGAGGCCCCAGAATGGAGGAGTTGGTCACACACAAGTGACTGAAGTCATACAACTTTATCTGAAGTCTCCAGAATGGCTTTACAAAGATGGGAAACATGACTAGAACCAGGCATCAAGGGAACTGGACCAGGTGAGCATGAGCTGCCCAAACATAGGAGTCCAGGCTGGAGCCCCCATGGGAGTCTCCGAACAATTTCCCACAGCATTGAGTGTCCTTGACCCAGAGTGGGGCTAGAAGCCCAACTGTCCTGCTGCCCTCCACTCAGGAACCCTCTTAGTAGGAGGTGTGGCAGCGTGGCCATGCCAGCCAGAATGACAACAGGAGGAACAGTAGGATGAGCGCTGTACCCAGGGTGACAGAAGGCACCAAGTCTGAATCCTCTGTACCATCAATGTCGTCATCAGGAGCATCTCCAGGGGCATCTGGTGCCCCGGACAGCTGGGCGTCGGAGACCTTCTCCTCTGGGAGTCCCGGGCGTCCCATCTGTGTGCCGGAAGGAGAAAGGGTGAGGGGCTGGACCTCATCTAAGTAAACCCCTGCCTGCCCACTTACCACTTTCTTTCTGTCCAACTCTCCAGCTAGAGTCATAGACCAGAGTGGCCAAAAGATACCCCCACCACGGCCCCGGACATGATGCTGTTCCTGCTCTCTCCTTTGTAAAGGGACTGTTGACGGCCCCTGGGAGAGTAGGTGTCAGGTGAGCCTCTTTCCCCACCACCACCACGGCTTTGTGTCTTATCTTCTTACCTCCCCTTGAGGTGCTGGAGACCTTAGCCCCAGAGTCACAGTCCGGGAATGCCACCCTGCCAGTTCCTCAGGCACTTAGAGGTTGTCAGTCTGGTCTGGAAGGACCTTGGTAAAGTCTGGTAAGGAGCTACACTCCACCCTGCCTCCACATACGGGCGAGGATTCCAGGACGCATCGGCCATAAAGACAAGAAACAAGAGGCTCCAAGACTCTACAAAGGTATTTGTGGCCACCTGAGACTTAGATCATGGCAATAGCTTCCAGGTAACTGGAAGAACCCCTCTTTTGGGCAGGGTAGGGCCTCGCACGGAAGGATTGTTGGGATCTAATGCCCTGGGGTGGCTAGTGCAGGAGGCAGGAAGAGGAGCTGTTTCCATTCTGGGATCTAGCTCAAGCTGGATTCCCAGGTCCCTCTTTCTACCCACATGGACCCTATGTGGCATCTGTCTCCCAGCACTGTGAGCCCCCAGAGCAGTTACCTTCCAGCCACAGGGGTCTCATATCCTGGGAGAGCAAGCCCCTCTCCCACCTCTTCTGAATGGATCCAGTTGAGGCCTTTGTCCAGCAGTACCCACCTCAGGGGAGCATCCCTGAGGAGGAGCTAGATGGAGCTGAGCTATGGGAAACTGAGAGACCCAGCTGCATGCTCCACCCTTGTGGGTGTGTCCACAGAGAGGAAGAGCCGGTGTCTCAAAGCAGAGCTGGGACCCCTCCCAGGCTAGCCTTCATCCCCTGCCTGTAATCTAGAGTCTCCCATTGGGGAGTGCAGGCTCAGGAAGGGAAGGAGATTCTGGGTTCAAACGAGCAAGGGGCTTCCAGATGCTGGGGTGCTCAGGGCTGTGCAAGGCACAGGGTAAGCAGAGGGAAGGAGACCTTCACACCTAACCAGAGGCACCTGACTGAGTCAGACTCAGGCAAGAGAATGCAGGAAGCCTCCCAGCAAGAGGGTTAGGACAGCCTCAAAGAGCCTTGCAGGGGTCAATAACCTTCAAGATAGATGGTCATCAAAATTGTTAACTTAAAACAGGAAGCTTTGGATCCATGCGCTTGCTTAGGTCCTCACAGCCTGGGTGGGTGGAAGGCAGCTGTAGGCCCACTTGGGCCCTCATGACCTGGACTTGCCTAGGCCCTAGCTGCAGCCAAAAGTCATTCTGGGGTTCCTGTACCATTGAAGGATGTGTGGATGTCTGGGGACTGAGCTGCCAGTTGGGGCCATGTTGGTATCTGAAGGTCACACTGCAGCTGGGGCCATACAGATCTGAGTGACTTGCCCTCCACCTGGGGCCATGGTGACATCCAGGCTCGAGCTGCTGCCAAGGGCCATGTCTGGGTTTGTGGTCCTGCTGCATGTGTGGTCTGTGTGATCTCCATAGCCCGTGTTACCACAGGGGTTATAGGAACCCTGCATGTTGAAATCCGAGGGCTGTGCTGAGCCAGCATTACCCTTTGCTGGCCCTGGCAGAGTAAGTCCTGCCTCTTCTTGGTCACTGCAGCAGAAGAGTTGGCTCTGCCCCGTCATGGGAGATTGATCCCATACTCAGGGAGAAATGGTCCCACCCCTCACCACAGGTGTGGGAGAGCTGGCCTGTATGGCATGGGTACAGATGAGCTGGCTCAACCCCTCGCCTGAGGGGAGCAGCCCCAGCAGCCCAGACTAATCAAATCAGCTACAATCCAAACCCACATCCAGGACTTTGAGTTGGTCCACCCCAGCATCTACCCCATCTACGACCTGCCAGAGTGTGGAAAGAGACTGGTCCTACAGAACCATAGCTGCAGAATCTCTAAGACTCGGGGCAACAGCAGTCCAGTACTGATGGTGTACCAGAAGCCAGAGGCCTTGAGTCAGACCAACAACTCAATGCAATGAACATTTGCAAGTAAAGTTTACTGGACAAAGGGGTATACTTCATGACACCCTGCAGCTTTCAATACCGCTAAGATGAATGAAGAGGTGGTCGAGAGGCAGGAAAGACGGAGGAGCAAAGTGGGTATTTTGTTTGTTTGTTTTACTTTGCTTTTAATTAATATTTTTTTAAATGTTCTTTTGGGGGAATGCTATAGGTGTGAGGGAAATGAGCGGAATTGAGGTTCATGATATGAAATTCCCAAAGAAGCAATATATATGTGTGTGTGTGTGTGTGTGTGTGTATACATATATATATTTAAAAAATGAACTGTGAACGGTTTAATAAATGCTCACAACAAAAGACCACTAGCAAATCAGGCGTCATTACTCAGCAGAGGCAGGCAGAGCCTGGGGCCCCTCAATGGCGTACCAGCTTCCTGTTAGCCCTAAACCAGAAACACCTGTCCACCTAAAGGCACCACACTACACCACAAGCAAAACGGACAAACCTTAAAACCACAACACAGAAGTGGGTGCTTTCACCTTCCCCCACTCCACCCACAAGGAGCCTGAGCCAATGGTCACTGGACAGTGGCAAGCCTGTGAAGCGTGCCTAATCTGAATCACAGCACAGTCTTGGGGAGGGCTGGTGAGGAGAGGGTACAGTCATGCAAAAGAATCTTCTAAGGCAGTAGTAATGCGTGTCTTGGCTGGAAGTTTCCCCAAGTTGTCAAATTTATGAGTTAGAACAGAATGTGAGCCCTTTTTGTTACCTTAATAAAGTTGGGGGTTTGGAGGGTTAGTTTGGTTTGCAGCAGGGTCTTATATAACCCTGGCTAGCCTAGAACTCTCTATGTAGATCAGGCTGGCCTCAAACTCAAGAGATCTGCCTGCTTCTGTCTCCCAAGTGCTGGGATTAAAGGCTTGAGTCACCACACCTGACCCAATCTTATATTTTAGGTGGTTTAGAATGGTACAGAATATTATTTCTCTACCCAGGACCAGAGACAGAGCAGAACCAATTCCTTCCTTTTTCTTTCTTTCTTTCTTTCTTTCTTTCTTTCTTTCTTTCTTTCTTTCTTTCTTCCTTTCTTTCTCTATTCTTTCTTTTTTCTAGATCCCATTCTTTTTTTTTTAATATTTATTTATTTATTATATTATGTGTATAGCATTCCTTCCACGTGTGCCTGCAAGCCAGAAGGGGGCGCCAGGTCTCATTATAGATGGCTGTAAGCCACCATGTGGTTGCTGGGAATTGAACTCAGGACCTCTGAAAGAGCAGTCAGTGCTCTTAACCTCTGAGCCATCTCTCCAGCCCCCTCTAGATCCCATTCTTTTGCCAAAAAAAAAAAAAAAAAAAGTCAAACCATGTAACCAAGTAGACTGAAAGGGAAGAAAAGGAGGGAGGGAGGGAGGGAGGGAGGGAGGGAGGGAGGGAGGGAGGGAGGGAAGACGTCTAAGGGCAGTAAGATGGCTCAGTGGGTTAGGACACCTGATGGCTTGAGTTCAATCCCCAGGACCCACAGAGGAAAGGAGAGAATCGACTTCCACAGCTGTCTTCTGCCTGTACTCACAGTCACCAATCACGCTTGCAGACGCACGTGCGCGGGCACACACACATAATAGTGAACAAATCTATAGACCAGCCATCTTGACAAGAAGGAAATAGTTCTCCACAGTGGGAAACAACCCTGCTTCCATAGCCCTCCCCTTTCACACAGCATTTTCACGCTTGAGCAGCATAGGATACTTCCATCCTAAAACTCAGTGTGCAGCCAGGGAAGAGGAGGAAGAGTCCGAACCTGAATGACCAAGGCTGCTAACGTCTGGCTTTTAATAGCTGCCTAACGTCCCACTCAAGAGGCAGACACTAGAATCACCTAGTAAGTTGATCTGGATACTTCAGGCTGAAACAAGGTAGAAGGGTTTAGATCTTCAATCCTGCTGAACTTCAGGCCTTGGAGGAAGGAAGATCAGGGGACCCAGACAGCAGGACTTCGGTTCTCAAAGGACCACCTGAGCCAGGCGGTGGTGGCGCACGCCTTTAATCCCAGCACTCGGGAGGCAGAGGCAGGCGGATCTCTGTGAGTTCGAGGCCAGCCTGATCTACAAGAGCTAATTCCAGGACAGGAACCAAAAAGCTACGGAGAAACCCTGTCTCGAAAATCAAAAAAAAAGGGACCACCTGAGGACTGATCAGCTCTAGACAGGAGATAAAGTGGCAGTTAATGGCTCCAGAGGCAAATAGGATTGGGGAAATATTACAGTAAATAGAGGTTGTTTCAAACTTTCCAGAGAACTGGGGTCTTCAAGAACAATGAGGGTGGTACCCAATTCCCTCAGATTTATCTATAGGCTGAGGGACCGAGGAAACAAAGCTGTCACAGCTTTGACAAGGTCTCGGGAGAGACAGTCCAGGGGTGATTTTATTTTATTTTATTTATTTATTTATTTTTGTTTTTTTTGAGACAAGGTTTCTCTGTGGTTTTGGAGCCTGTCCTGGAACTAGCTCTTGTAGACCAGGCTGGTCTCGAATTCACAGAGATCCGCCTGCCTCTGCCTCCCGAGTGCTGGGATTAAAGGCGTGCGCCACCAGCACCCGGCGTCCAGGGGTGATTTTAATGGCCAGCATTGGGATATTGCAAGGTGAGTATCAGTTAAAAGCTCTGATCTGGAGGTAATGTATGCTCAAGGGTCCGGGCCAGAGAAACACATTCAAGCCCCTTAATCTGCTTACTGCTGGAGTGACTGTGATTAGCTACCTACCCTGTTAGTAGCCCATAATTAGGATTTGTTGGGGAGCCCTGTTTGCAAAAAGGTGTCAGAGTGTCTGCCACTAAGTGCCACTGATGGCCATCTCCAAGAGTCAAAGGCCAGTTGTAAACAGAGGTAGAGTTTTCCTTTTCTCCTACCAGTCCCCAATAATCACACAAAAGCTTATATTAATTATAGAATGTTTGACCTATAGCTCCGGCTTATTACTAATTAGCTCTTACAACTTAAATCTACCCATTTCTATTAATCTACATTTTTGTCACATGTGGGAGACTTACTGCTCCCTAGATTAGTTTTGTCCACCCTGTTGCGCTTGGCTTCTACTGCTGTTCTGATCTGTCAAATACGATCTCTGCAAAGAGCTATTGCTCCATTGTTCCTGTGTTCTGAACATTCTGGCTTTTCTGTATGTTGTAGTTACGGACTTTCCACCTGACCATTAGACCATGGTTAGGTTGCCTAGTAAGTTGTTTAGTTAGCCATATACACAAGAAGAACTTCCTCGTTTCCCTTACTCTAGATTTACCTGGATTATTCCCTTGAATAAATGAGGCTTGATCGGAATCCTGTCTTGTCTCCATCTCTTGTGTCTCTTGTCCCTTCCCATTCTCACTCCCCCTCTAGGGTCTCCATTTGACTTACCCACGGGCTGGGGGCGGTCACATGGCTTCATGACTTTCCCTGTTCTCTAGCACATCTTGCTTCCTCTGAGGCTGACTCACCTCTCCATGACTCCGCTCTTCTCTGTATTTTCAGTTTGGCCTTCCCACCTGGCCTTATTCTGCCTTGCTATAAGCCAAAGCAGGTTCTTTATTAAACAATGAGAAGAGTACATATTCCCAGTGTACAGAGGGATTATCCTGGAGCAGCCAGCGTCCTAAATAGAGGTAAGAACTGACTAGAGCGATGGTAGCGCACGCCTTTAATCCCAGCGCTTGGGAGGCAGAGGCAGGTGGATCTCTGTAAGTTCAAGACCAGCCTGGTGTACAAGAGCGAGTTCCAGGACATCCGGCATGACACAGAAAAACCTTGTCCGGGAAAACAAAACAAAGAACTGACTAGAAAGGTGCTATCAAGGAGAGGGCTTTAAAGTTTACCCAAAGGTTAGAAGCTACTCAGTGGTTAAGAGCATGGGTGCTCTTCCAGCTGACCCTGGTTTGATTGCCAGAACCAACATGGTGGCTTACAACCATCTGTAACTCCAGTCTTGGAGAATTTGAGGTCCTTTTCTGGTCCCCTGGGGCACCAGACATGGATATGGTACACAGTCATGCATGCAAGAAAAGACCGCCCCCCAACACACACACATGCACGCATACTAGATTTAAATAAATAAATTTCCAAAAACAATATGGGGCCTGCGATCCCAGCACTTAGGAGGGGGAGTGTCCTAGTCAGGGTGACTATAGCTGTGAGCAAGCCCCGTGACCAAAGGAACCTGGGGAGCAAAGGGTTTATTTGGCTTATACTTTCAAGTCACTGTTCATCACTGAAGGAAGTCAGGACAGGAACTCAAACAGGGCAGGAACCTGGAGACAGGAGCTGATGCAGAGGCCATGGAGGGGAGCTGCTTCCTGACTCGCTCATCCTGACATCGTATAGAACCCAGAAGCATCAGCCCAGGGATGGTACCACCCGCCGTCAACCACTAATTAAGAAAATCCCCTACAAGCTTGTCTACAGCCCAATCTTCTGGAGGCATTTTCTCAGTTGAGGTCCCCCCTTCTCTGATGACTCTCCCATGTGACAAGCTGACATAAAACTAGCCAGCACAGGTAGGCAGGAGTGATGGTTGGCCATGCTTGACCTTGGCAATGTAGCAGTGACTTTGAGCCCAGCTTGAGCTACAGCAGATTGTCAAAAGGAGAACAGCTTCATGAGAGGCCAACTGGTGGCCAGGGCAGAGGTGATGCTTGAGCTCTGTCTAAGGAGCCTTTGATTCAGGGGAGCGCAAGGTGCCTTAGGAAGGTACCCAACATCAGACAATGTCCCTTTCTGTGATCTGTGTGTCTCCTCATTTCCTCAAGAGGAGCCAGTGGCCATCTCAAGCTGCCTGTTCTCACTCCATCTTTTTCCTCTTGTCTCCTCTGTTCCTTCTCTAGACCTGGATACTAGAAACAGAATTTGTTTATTTGCTTTATATGTTTGGGCACCCTAGCATCACCTATACATTATTTAAATATATTAAATATTATATGTTAATTATATATAAAATTCACACACACACACACGCACAACCCATGGATCAGCTAGCCTGGAATACATACTGAAGGGGGAAAAAAGGAAACTTATTGACCTTGTTCCATGGCAGTAGGAACAGCCAGAAAATATCACGGGGTATAGCCACACCTCTTTTGGGAAAGCACTTGAGTCGGGTTACTATGGGCATAGCAGGAACCAGAAGAACACTGGGTACAAGAGGAAGTAACTGGAGGTGAGTCCTCCTGAAAATGGGAAAATAAGGGAGATCCCAGAGCCAGCGGAGACGGCAAAGGTGGAGGGAAGTCGTAAGCAGAAAGCAGCCTCGAGGGAAAGAAAGGAGTCCACACCCTGCCATGATGGAGAAGGAGTTCTGATCACAGCTAGTGGGAACAAAACATCACCAGCACTTGCTTTGGCTTTGTCTTGGCTCCCGATCCTTGGTTCCACAAACTACCAATGGCGCCAGGAGCCCCCTGAAGAACAGGGAAAGAACGGGGAAGTGTGTCCTGTTTGTAACTTCACTCTTGTTTTGGGAATACATGAAGGAACTGAGAAAAAAGTGGGCAGAGATGACCTTCTTCATGTCGGTGAGGCAGTCAAGTTCTCATAAACAAAGCGCCAAAAAAACACTTAACCACTGTGGGCGGTGGTGGCGCACGCCTTTAATCCTAGCACTCGGGGAAACAGAGTGAGGCAGATCTCTAAGTTCGAGGTCAGCTTGCTCTATAGCATGAGTTCCAGGATAGTCAGGGCTACACGGAGAAACCCTGTCTCAAAACAAAAAACAAACAAACAAACAAAAAACCCAAGCAGAAAAAAAACCACTTAACCATGGCTTAAAGTCTCAACTGTCTTGCATGGGAAATGTGCTCAATTAGAAAAGCAACAGGGGCCAGTGAGATAGCTCAGTGGGTAGAGGCACTTGCTAGAAAGCGTGAGGGTCTGAGTTTACGCCAAATTGGGGCAGGCTCCAGCCACTCTGTGTGCTCCCCTCCCTTCTCTAAATTTGAGCCAGGGACATTCTAAGTCATGAGAACGGTGATGGGGGAAGAAGAAGGCATTCCAAGGAACCAGGAAGAGGGGAGAAGTTAACTGCTTTACCCACCCACACTACACAGCCACTGACCACAAAGGAGCATGGGAAAGAAAAATGATAAGAGAACTTGCCTTGCCCCAGTAGAATATAGCAGCCTGCTTTGTCCTGGACTGGTGAGATGGCTCGGTGGATAAAGACAATTTCTCCTAAACCAGACAACCTGAACCTGAGTTCAACCCTGGGAACCAACATGGTGGAAGGAGAGAACCAACGACCCCCAAGTTCTTTGACCTCTTCAATTTCTATGGCACATGTGCACAGAGAGAGAGAGAGAGAGAATCTAGTTTAAAAAAAATTTAAAGAAGGTCCTTAAAAAATTCCCTGGCAGACCACTAAATATTTTCAATCTCAAAAAGAGACAACTAAACTAGGTTGATCTCAGCATTCATGAGGCAGAGGCAGGAGTATTTCTGTGTGTTCAACACAGACCAGACTGGTCTATATAATGAATTCTAGGCCAGCCATAGCTAGAAAGATCTTGTCTCAGATATTTAAGGAGCAACTATGATACTTCCTTTAAAAACTGCATTGCCAGGATACAAGAAGTAGGGTTCAAAACCGATTATGTGAGAGATGTCCTCAAAAATCACCAAGCTTGCTAATCCCAGGTACTTAGTGATCTGAGGCAGGGGTATTGAAGTGTCTCGGTGAAAGATGTCTCAAAGAAAGATAGGAGCTGGACTGTAGCTCGGTTGGCGTAGTGCTTGCCTGAGTCCAATACCTATCACAGAATGAAGCCAAGCCTGCAGTACCAATTGAAGGTGGAGGCAGGAGGATAAAATTGAAGTGGTTGGCTAACTAGCAAGTTTGATGCCAGCCTGAAATACAGAAGACCCTGTCTCAAAACAGGGGGAGAAGGGGTGGAGGGGAGCTGAAGAGATGGCCCAGTGGTTAAATCCTTAAGACTAGGCTGCTTTTCCATGGGATCCAAGTTTGGTTCCCATCACCATGAGGTGACTCACGCCTGCCTATAGCTCCTGCTCCTAGAAGCCTAACGCTTCTAGCCTCAGGGGCACATACTCACAAACAGATAAACATACAATAAAGATAAATCTACATATCTTAAATTTTTTATGTGTGTGTTTTGTCTCCATGTATGTCTGCATCACCCACGAGCTGAAGCCAGAAGAGGGTATTGATGACCCTGCGAATGGAGGTACAGAGGGCGCTGAGGGTCAAACTTGAGTCCTCTGCAAGAACAGCCAGGGCAGGGGCTGGAGAGATGGCTCCGTGATTAAGAGCACTGGTTGTTCTTCCAGAGGGCCGGGGTTCAATTCCCAGCACCCACAACTGTCTGTAAATTCAGTTCCAAGGGATGTGACAACTTCACCCCAATGCACATAAAATAAACAAAATTTTAAAAAAAGAGCAGCCAGGGCCAGGGCTCTCAACCGCTGAGCCATCTCTCCAACCCCTAAAATAAAATCCAAATAAACATGCGTGTTCTGAGACTGGTATGAAGTGGAATGCCACTGAGAAGTCACGTTCCCCTGTTAGGTAACAGACATGAAAGGAAGATACAGGAAGGAAAGAAGAGGTCTAGCCGTGGTGGACTGTGGGAGATGGGTGGTTTCCTGGCTTCTTGTCCTCTGTCATACTGTTTCTACTGTAGTAAAGGGGAACTAAGGTATCTACCATGCCCTTTACTGTTTTAATAGCCTGATCATAAAGGGCCAGCTTATGAATGTGGAGGGGAAGTGAGTCCACGCCCATGCCTGAAAAGACCCAAGCGAGAAGCGGGCATCCTGACAGTGGCTTTTTTCCACACCCTAGAATAGGCATCCAGAGAAGTTTCTGTTTCGATTTTTCTTCATTTCATTATTTTTATGCCACTACTGGAATGATTTTGAACAATACCAGGCTATTTCGACAGTTAGGAAATCCCAGAGGCTAGGAATATAGCTCAGATTGCTTGCTTAGCAGAGAGGCCCCGGGTTCTGCCCCAGCTATGGGGTGAGACACCCCCATGGCACCTGCTGGAGTTTCCCCAAACTGTCTCTGCTCAGGCATCCTCCCGGCACTGCACCCACCCAAATCTGTTCAGATTTAATTAGGGTCAAGACGGAAGCAGTGGGGTGACAGATATAGAAATGACATCTATATGGCAGGAGAGGGCACAGAGTAAGGCTGAGTGAGACAAAAATCTGTCATGCGACCTTGGCGAGCTTCACCTCTGTGGGCTTGTTTGTGCTGGACCTAGTCACAGAGCAGCGGTCCACGCCCTTGACACAAGCCTGGCGGAGTAGGGCTCAGAGACCTTGGTCGCTGGTCCCAGGCCACCCTAACAGGTGTTCGCTAGTGTTCGCCTGCCCTGCGCCTTGCCCTTGGAGCGGGTTTCCCCGGCAGAACCCAGGGCCTCAAAGCGCACGCGGATGGACGCGCCCCAGAGCCCGACCGCATCCTGCATCCGAGACAAGCGACCGTCCCATTGGACAGCACAGCCCTGCAGGGCCGCCCTGCAGCCAATCGTAGCCGCAGGGCGGAGCTTTGCCTGACGCGCGCTGGGGGCTCGGGCGGATGCTTTAGCACGGCTGCTCAGTCCAGCCTGCGTGTACTCCAGCGTCTCGGCACTGACCATGCAGGAGCCCCTGCTAGGATCCGAGGGTCTGGACTATGACACCTTCCCCGAGGCGCCCGCGTCGCCGAGAGAAAGGACGCGGGCCGGGTGAGAGTCGCAGGGCGTGTGGGGTGGGAGGTTGGACTGGCCTTATCTCCAGTAGGCTGTCGGCACACATCTTGGGCTGCAACTGACTTCTGGTGAATGGCTACCAAGAGTCATCTGGCTCTTTCTAACCGCATGCTCGCAAGTCCTATTTAAAGAGCTAATCTGCCATAGAGAAGTGGCCTTCTCAAAAAATAATGGGTGGGGACCCATCTGTCACAGATAGGGAGAGGATGAGGGTCTTGCCTGAGATTACAGAGCAAGTTTTGGGCAGCACAGCAGGAAAGGGAACCCATGACCCCTTTTCTGGAGAAAAAGGGTCCCCATCCCCAGCTGGCACCCTGGGGATTTCCTAGAGCCGTTGCTCAGGCCTCAAGGAGGTACCAACTTGACTGGCCCTGGACCCAGGCTTCTCCCTGCTGTCTGCTGAGCTGGATGACCACGAGGCTCAGGGAAGGCAGCAGTCTGGGAACCCAGGATCCAGTTAGAGGACTTGACCCTGGTCCTTTGGTTCCACCCCCATTCCCCACCAGGGTCTTGCAAAACAGAAGGGTGTTCCTGGCCACTTTTGCTGCTGTTCTGGGCAATTTCAGCTTTGGGTATGCCTTGGTCTACACGTCCCCAGTCATTCCTGCGCTGAAGCTCTCTTCTGACCCAGAACTACACCTGGACAAAAAGCAGGCATCCTGGTTTGGGGTGAGACCTGTTCTCTAAGCCAGGCGGGGTAGTAGGGGAGCATGGACCCACTCAGCCTGTTTACCACAGAAAACTAAAATCCCTCAGCCTTGGCACCTCCCCCTAAAGCCTCCCTCACACACTCCTGTCTGCTAGTGGTGATGGCAAGACCCATGAGGAAGTGACATCCTACAGAGATGCGGGGAGGGGCTGATGGGAAGATTTCCCAATAGCATACCCAAAGCCAGGCTGCCACCGCAGAGCAGACATCTTCCTAGGTGTCTGGAGGCAGGAACGCCAGGTGCCAGAGGGAGGAGAGGTGTCATCTGGAGAAAGACATAGTGTGGCCAAATAGAGAAGAGCCCAGGAGCCCAAGACTGTAGCATTAGATGTCAGTAGACCCTGTGTTAGAACTGCAACTTGACAACCAAGTTGGAAAGATTTAGGGTTTCTTGAGCATTTCAAATAGGGTAGGCACGTGCAGGGAACACACAGCTCAGATACTTGGTGAAACAGTTTTACTCCTGGGGTCAACCTATGCTCTCCCCATTACACAGCTGACAAACTGAGGCTTAGACAAGCCAAGCTTTGTGCCCTGGTCCCACTGCTCATGAGTAACAGAGTCCAGGCAAATCCCTTATTCTCCAGCAACTCCAATGACCCCCAAATCTTAAGTCTCTTGGGTAGAGTGGGAGCTATGGAGGACGTCGTTAATCTCAGGACTTGGGAGGCGGAGGCAGATGACTGTTTTTGAGGCCAGCGTGGACACTCCTGAGCTGAGCCACTGTGGACAGATGGCCCCCCTGCACCTCTAGATCAGTAGTTGTAGCACCCTCCCATATGGTTGTCCACGGGCTGCTGTGCACTCCGACAGGGGGCTCTCGACCGATGACCTTCTGGGTCAGCCCTGGGGGAACTATCTCTAGGCTCTGCTGGGGGTGAGAACGCTGAAGGCCATTGTATCTTCTCGCACCCCCGCAGTCCGTGTTCACCTTGGGTGCCGCAGCTGGGGGCCTCAGTGCTATGGTACTCAATGACCTCCTGGGCCGGAAGCTCAGCATCATGTTCTCAGCTGTCCCCTCGGTCATTGGCTATGCACTCATGGCTGGTGCCCGTGGCCTCTGGATGCTCCTGCTGGGGAGAACACTGACGGGCTTTGCCGGGGGACTCACTGCTGCCTGCATTCCGGTAAGACCTGATGTCTCCGCTGCTTCAGGGCTGTTCCAGGCCACCCCTGCCTCTGAGCTTTTGCTCAGTAGAGTGTGTGGGGTCTCCTACATTGCCTGAGGGACCTCATCTCCCTCCACCAAAGAAGCTGACATCACTGTCACCAAAAGCTTCCTATCCTGTGTTTCGACCTCAGTTCTATATATTGCTCAACTGAAGAAAATCTGCGTTGAGCAAGGGATGTGAAGGGAAGTTCCTGCCCCTGCCCCCCCCAGCCCCAACTGCTTACCTCATGCAGTACTCCCTACAGATACCTGTCCTCTGGCCAAACAGAGGGAAAAGGGGTCACTAAGAGAAACACAGGCACCTGGCCTGAATACCCTGGGCTTGGTTGGGTCCCGGCGTCATAGTCCATCTGTGTGTCTGCCTCCCCACCCCCACTCCATGCCCATCAGAGCTGAGTGCTTCTGCCTATTTTCTTGCTAGAGAAGGGAAGGTCAGAGCTATGGTCAGAACAAGTCCCCTGCCAGTTTCTCCAGGCTCCAAGGCCTCCCTCTCTCACCCCAGTGGGCCCAGAAACATGCATTCCCACTAAAGCCCCAAGTGCAGGCATGTGTCTTGCAGGTATATGTGTCTGAGATTGCACCCCCTGGTGTTCGTGGAGCTCTTGGGGCTACACCGCAGCTCATGTCCGTGTTTGGATCCCTGTCTCTCTATGCCCTCGGCAAGTATCATCCTGCAATTCAGCATGCAGGTTCTGGAGATGGGGGCGGTAAGGAGGGCAGGTGGAACTCTCCCTGAAAGACCCAGCACTGATAGGCAGGACATCTGGCTTCCTAGCCCCCATGGGTACCACATCTCTGAGCAGTGAGGCCTGTTCTACAGCAGGAGTCTCAAACCACCTTCCCACAGCACTAAGGTTGTCTAGTACCCTGTCAGCATTGAGGGACGCCCATACAGGAGCTTGCCTGCCTGGGTGATGGGGGTGAGAGTCCCATGCCCAGCCTGCCCTACCTTCTCCCATTATACTGTAAGAAGCTCACTCTAGTACCAGGGTCCAGGCAATCCCTGCAGCCCCTCATGGCCTCTACTACAGAGATGTGGGCACTCGGGAGGATTGGCCAGGAGAGCAGTGAGGTTACTCAGAGGCCTCAGCCCCTCACTAAAGCCTCTCTCACCAGGTCTTTTGCTGCCTTGGAGGTGGCTTGCTGTGGCCGGGGAGGGGCCTGTCCTCGTCATGATCTTGCTGCTTAGCTTCATGCCCAACTCGCCTCGCTTCCTGCTCTCAAAGGGCCGGGATGAGGAGGCACTGCAGGCGCTGACCTGGCTGCGAGCTGACTCGGAGGTCCACTGGGAGTTTGAGCAGATCCAGGACAATGTGCGGAGACAGGTGCAGCATGGGTGGGGCTGACTGATCCGAGCCCGGCACGCAAGGCTCTCTGCGGCCTTGGACATTCACTGGGCCTCTTTGAGCCTTGACTGCCTCTCCTCGGAATGATTGATTGATTCTTCCTAGTGTGCAGAGCCCAGGCAACCTCCGGTGGCCGGGTCTCTCTTAGACCCACAGGTGCCAAGACGGGGTGGCCAAGGCTGGAGAGCCTGGCACAGCCCCTCAGCAGCAGCTTTGTGTTCCAGAGCAGCCGAGTGTCGTGGTCGGAGGCCCGGGACCCCCGCGTGTACCGGCCTATTCTCATCGCAGTCCTGATGCGCTTTCTACAGCAGCTGACGGGCATCACTCCCATCCTCGTGTACCTGCAGACCATCTTTGACAGCACGTCTGTGGTGCTGGTGAGAAACACACACACACACACACACACACACACACACACACACACACACACACTGGCCAGCACTGCCCAGAGTCCCGTGAGGCTGCTGAGGAGAATACAAGCAGGGAGTTAGGTGACAGAGACCTGGACACTTCTGATTCACACCCTGCCTCAATTACATTTTCCTCAAGTGAAGCTTAAGTGTTTGTGGGACTCTTGGGACCGTGGCCCCAGGCTCAGATCCCAGGTGGGGCCTGTGAGGTCCCTGAGAGCCCAGTTCCACCACCACATTCTTCCTGCAATGAGGTTTGAAGATGAGGATGACTCCGGTCCACCATCACTGCCCAGCCAGGGTCTGTGCCCACTAGGACTAGCAGTGGGCATAGTGTATTGTACTGGGGAACCCCCACACACACACCAGAAAAGGGTTGGGTGCAGAGAAAGTACCTAGGGCTTGGTACTTGTGATGGCTCAAGGCAAAAAGGGACAGTGACCCTGGATTAGGCCTGAGTGCCCTGACATGAATTAGGTCGGGGCAGGGTACAGAACAGGCCTCTCAGCCCAGTGTCTTGCCCCCAGCCCTCCCAGCAGGATGCAGCCATCGTGGGCGCTGTGAGGCTCGTGTCTGTGCTGATTGCGGCTGTCACCATGGACCTGGCTGGCCGCAAAGTCCTGCTCTATGTGTCAGGTGAGTGTCCCCACTCTGATGTTTGCCTCTCGTTCCTATAGCCACTGGGTGGACTGTAATCTTCGGGCCATACCCAAGCTTCCCTAGCACATGGTGGCTGCTTCAGACAGATCTGCCAGAGCTCCAAGAGCAAGGGAGCCCACCCACCTAGCTCAGGGCTGGCAAGAGACCCTGAGCTTGTTATTCTGTGTTGGGGGTTTTGGGGGGTGGAAGGACTGCCCCTTTTACAAGCCAGCCTTGCTGCCCAGAAAGAGGTGCTGTGGGGCTCGGGAAGGGTCTCAAGCTTGGAGAATCTTGGTCCTGAAGTGCCCGTGTGTCCACAGCATCCGTCATGTTTGTGGCCAACCTGACGCTGGGGCTGTACATCCACTTTGGCCCAAGGCCTCTGACCCCCAACAGCACTCTGGGACTGGAGATCATGACCTTGGGGGGTACAGAGCAGCCCCCAGCTACATCCTTCAATTATCTCACTCTGATACCCCTACTGGCCACCATGCTCTTCATTATGGGTAGGAACACGCTGGCAGTGGGGACCCCTGGGATGGGCTGTTTGGGTGGGGGCACAGGGTTCTGTTACTGTCCTGGTTTGCCTGAGGGGTTGGGGAGTTGGAGAATAGGACTTCCTTACAACCCAAGAGACACAGGCAAGACAGCTTGAGGGTCCCCAGGGCTTGAGCCCAACTGCTCCCCTCTTCTGGACAGGCTATGCCATGGGCTGGGGGCCCATCACCTGGCTCCTCATGTCTGAGGTTCTGCCCCTGCGCGCCCGTGGTGTGGCCTCAGGGCTCTGCGTGCTGGTCAGCTGGCTTACAGCTTTTGTCCTCACCAAGTACTTCTTGCTGGCAGTGGTGAGTGTTTGCCCCTGGACTCCCAGTGCGGTTTCTCCATTAGCAGTCTTCCTTCACAGGCCCTTTAGAGGCTAAGAGTGGCCACGTAATAGCACAGCCAAGGCCATGACAAGAAACAGGAGCACACGGGGGGGGGGGGGGGGGCTGTTTGTGGGAGTCAAGTTACCTCCCAGCCCAGAGATACAGCCCAGATCAGCTGTACTGTCTCTTGACCTATTGGATGCTAGGCTTCTCCAGTGTAACCCTGCTACCTGACTATAGCATGGTGAGGTCCCTCCTAAATATACCTAGCTCCCAGGTCTGCCAGCCAGCAGGCCCTAAAAACACCTGAATGCTGGCCAGCTCCAGACTCTATCAAGGCGATCCAGCTGGGTCAGCACAAGCCAGAACCTGCCCTCCTCCCTCAGTGACCGAGGTTAAGAGGAAGGTTGACACACATGCTGCCCACCAGGCCCTGTAGGCAGCCTAGAGCTTGGGTGTGGTACCTAAGACAGCAGTTTCCAAGGATGGCTGAGGGCAATTTGGGGATAGTAGGGAAAGCCGGGAGGTTTCAGAGCAGAGCAGTGGCCAGATGAAGGCCACCCCACAGGTTGTCAATACTGGCTGAGTCCATGAAATTCTGGCTGGGGGCTGGGTCTGCTCAGTGACTCCCTCCCCAACTCCCCACTGCAGAATGCCTTCGGCCTCCAGGTGCCTTTCTTCTTCTTCTCGGCCATCTGCGCGCTCAGCCTGCTCTTCACAGGCTGCTGCGTGCCTGAGACCAGGGGCCGCTCGCTGGAGCAGATCGAGGCCTTCTTCCAAACCCGCAGGATGTCCTTCAGGCCCTAGTCAGGGGCTTGGCTCTAAGGGACCACATCATCCAGGCCAGGCCTTTGCGCTGGCCAGAGTCACACCTGCAACCAGGAGCAGCAGCATCCCTGCCATCAGCCAGAATGCAGAACACATTTCCACCTCCGGACAGTCACCAAACATGGGCTGGTTGGCCCCAGCTCAGGCAGCCTACGGTGCTGTAATACCTCAACTGAGACCTGCAGGGGGAGCAGGCAGCCCAGCCCCAGACTGAGCAAAGGCTGTGCCCAAGGACAAGGCTGTCAGGGGACCTGGCACTTAGTTTCTCACTCCTGCAAGGGACACTTCCCATGCAGAGCCACGTTGAGAACAGAGAACAGGGCTGGAGGTGGCAAAGTGGCTCTGAACAGGGACATCATCACATCATGCTGTTCTCATCAGCTGGCCATGGGTAGGACAGGGTCCTGCACCCACAGGGTCTGGATACCTTGGGGGGAACATTGGGCTTCCAAAGGCCAGAGTACAGGACCCATTCCAACCTTTGGATACTTCTAGTCTGAAAACTGTTCACTGTTTTTCAAAATAAAGGAATTGGGCCTGCTGCCTCAGGGAGGAAAGGGGAGCGGGATCTATTCCAGGAGCTCCTTACCCCAGCAGCCAGGCTACCCTCCAACTCAGCCCAGACTGCCAGGGCACTCTGGACGTGATCATAGTGCAGAGAAAGCAGCAGCCACCGTGGGGTTGAACGCCAGCTCACCCTTTACAGATAGACTACTCTGAGACCCTGTGAGCAGGCTCCGGCCAGGCTCAGCCCAGCAGGCGTAGACAGGGTCTCCCTGCCAGTCCCAGACACTGAAGACAGAAGGTGACAGGTAGACGGTGCATACCAACTACAGCCTTGCTTTACTCCAAATGTAAGCTAACCAAAAACAAACCAGGGGGTGGGTGGCAAAGGGAGCCACAGAAGACAGTCACAGGCAATAGAGGGGCCTAGTCTGGGCTAGAGAGTGCCTGTGTGTGCTCAGAAGCAAAGCAATGGGCTCCAGAGCCACCATTAATTCCGGAACCTCAGGATATAAATGACTGTCCCACTCTGATCTGTATCCCTCTCTCTACCTTTATCCCCCTACCCCATGCTTTCCCAGTACAAAATCAATTTCCTTATTGGGATCCAATCTTATCCACAGATGTAGCCAGTGAGTTTCAATACCAGGGACAGAAGGCCTGGGCAGAAGTGACCTGAATCTTATGCCAATACAAGTAACCAGAGGGGCAGGTAGGGCCTTTGCTCCTCCTGGGAGGTAGACAGGTCTTACTGTGAACATGGGCCCTGACACACCCAAACATACATACACAGAGCCCTTGAAGCCCATTCCTGGCTTGAGAAAAAATAGCCTCACATAAACCTCGAAGACACATGTCCGGCCAAGCCAGCTACACTGTGACATCTCTGCTACTCTGGGGTTCACTGTGGCCAGGCTCTCTGAGAAACGACCAGAGCCCACATATCAAAGAGTCTCTATCCAAAATAGAATGCCCAGTATTCCTGGCTCCAAAAACTGGTGAGCTAAAGATTCCCCAGAGACTCAGCAACTCCTGGGCTGGGTCCCATGCAGCAGGCCCAGCTGAGTCCTAGTGCAGGAGGGAGGCGGGGCTTAGAATCTCACGTCATCTTCAGCCAGACCACCAACATGTGCCTAATGTCTAGGGTCCCGCCCATCTAAGCAGCCACTAGTGCCAACATCACAGGACAGTAGGAAAAGATAACAGTGCAGAAGGATGGGGGACAACCAGGGTATGTGCAGGAGGCCTAGTTCCAGAGTAGCAGCTCTCCATACCCTAGCCATGCAGGCCTACTCACCAAGGTCTAGTACCTGAGGCAGGGCCAGCTCTGTGTGAGAGGTGACTTGAGTCTCTGCTCAGCTCTTCAAAGGCTACAGGATGCCAGGGGCAGGTTGGGAGGAATACCTGAGGTCAATCCCTACAAATAGTGAGCCTGCCATCACTGATAAAGAGGCTCTCACTGCATATTAGCAGGAGTACATGCTCCCAGCGCACACCACACACACAAACACACCCTTCCTAGCACCAAAGCCTGAGCTGGGGGAGGGCAGGACCTGGAGGTCAAGGCAAGGCCCATGGGAGATGGAACAACAAGGTGTCTGGAATAGCTTGGCCAAGGCACCAGGGGACTTCCACCCAGCCCTCTGGCCACTGCCAAGGCTGCTCTTCTGACCAAGAAGCTGCTTCCTGGGAGCGCTGTAGATTCTCAAAGGACCAGCCATCTCTCCTGCTCCTGGCAACAGTCGCTGGCCTCAGGACACTGCTGCATTCATCCTCTGCTCTGAGGACAGGTGCATGGGGCAGAGCTGAAGCCTCACCTGCCAGCCGGCTCGGACCTGAAGCGGCAGGAGCCTGGGTGACCAGCGCAGGAATCTGCACCATAGGCTGACAGGAGCGAGTTCATCCCATCCATGTCCTATGGCCCAGGTCTTCAGTACCAGTGGGGCAGGAGCTCCAGGCTGAGCAGGTCCAGAGAACAGGGTAGGCACAGCGACTTGAGGCATGATGACTTGCAGGGACTCCTCTCCCAGGCCATTTTGCGGACTTGGCGCTCTGCCTTCTCCAGACATCCCACAGAACCCAGTGGCAGTAGGCAATGAGGGTGGGCCACCCTGGGCCACCTCACAGCTCTCCCTCCAGAGTCTCAGCCAGCTTCTCCTCATCTGCCTGCTGCCTCTGCTGCTGGATCCGAGCATAGGAAATGGCATCACCCCTAGGGGAAGAAAAGAAGCTGTTCCATGGGCACAGCCCTCCCACTGCCAACTCCCAGGCTGCAACCCAGATAGGACCTGCAGGCATGTTTCCCCAGAGGTCACCATCAAGAGGACAGAGGCCTTGCTCCACTGAGAGGGGCACATGTTGCTGGTACAAAGCTGAAGGGGAGAGGTGGCAGTTGGCTACAGTGTCTGGTACATACCTGATGGAGTGCAAGCCAGGCAAAAGGGGCCACCTACATTGTCCCCTGAGTTCTTGACTCTGTTCCTGAGAGCACAGGTAAGTCACTTATGGCCACTGTGCATAACTAGACAGAGGGCTCCACCCAGACCTTTCCCACTTGAGATGGGGTAGCAGGGGCAGCAAAGGAGGCACCACCCCGGGGTTGGGCTGTGGACTCACTTTTTGCCCAGGGCAGATAGTCCGTACAGCACCCCGGTGGCAAAGGCGATGGCGTTGCCCAGCAGCGTGGTCAGGGTCAGGCTCATGACGATGGGAACGATGGCCATCCTAGGAGAGAACAGAGGTCAAGGGTGTGCTCCCACCCCATGTGTTGGCCCTGTGAGGGCCTCAAACATCCCTTCTGGAGGCAGAATTGAAGACCATATCAGGTCTTCATGGCAAGATCTGTGACCCACAAATGGTTAAATAGCAAGCAGCTGGGTATATGATTCATTAGAACAGAGAGGCTGGGGCCAGAGGATGGGGGTATAGTCCATCCATACAGTCCTGTGACCAAGTTAGCTTCTTAAGGCTCCATCTCCACTGTATAGTGGGGTCAAACCTGAGATCCTGATGTCAGGTGAGGACTGCTGGCCACTTATCCCACACCCACCTCACACTGAATGAACAGTCTCATCAGTACAGCAATCCTGGGCCAGCTGTACCTCAACAAGCACCACCATCCCACCACACCCTGACTCCCACACCCCGTTCATGCCCAGGGGAACACTGGACCCAGTGCAGCTCTAGCTGGGGCTTCAGTAGCAGGCTGGCGCCACCTGGTGGTGGGTCCATTCCACCTAAGATCCTCTGCAGCTCAGTCTTGAGGGATGGGATTTTCCAACAGGAGGTGAGTCCCAGACAGGCTGACTCGGGAAGGTTCTGGAGCCTGCAGCCCAGCCCTCAGCCCAGTCACTTCTGGAGAGGAGGCACCCAGAGCAGGAAGATGACACACACTCAAAGCCAACTTAACTCCTTGGACTTCCGGTGTAGATTTCATTATAGCAGAAGTGCTTCCAAGTGTGGAGGGTCCTTGACTATATACGGTCCATCTATGGTTGTGCTCGCGGTATATATAGCAGACTACAGTCCATCTATGGTTGTGCTCGCAGTACTCAACAGACACTGACTAGAGTTCTGAGCCCCAAGCTTTGCAGGCCACCTTAGGAGGCACCATACCAAGTCACAATGCCCAGCGTCAGGGCTTGAAGCATGGTGAAGGTTGGTAATAGCTGTGTTTGGTAGGTGAGGAGTGCTACCATGTTTCAATAAGATATCATCTGTTTTATCAAAACAGAAACCCATCTTAAGTCAAGGGTTTTCTATAATAAAATAATAGAAATCTCGAGGGAAAAGATCACACGAGGAAAATCATTAACATTAAAGGCAAATAGGTTGGAAAAACCAGAATGGGAAACATAGCATAGGAATCTGAGGTCTTTAATACTGAAAACACACAGCCTGCAAAGTCAAACATTAAAGCTCTCAAAAGAGCAGGACCAGAGACCAGAAACCTTTTGAGAAAGAAAATGAATGAGAATATACAGAAGGGTATTTTACTTCCTAGACAATGAATATAAACGTTAAATTAGCACTAGGCACTGGGTGGGGAGGGGACGGACACCCAGATAGCCTCAAAGAAACTGAGTCACGTATGTTAAGATCTTTTGAATGACCATAGCCTTTGGCCTGGTAATTTCACACCTGGAAACATCTCCTAAGGATGTCATCATGGTAGTTTTGGCAGTTAGATGTTCACCAGGCTTGACTGACATCAGCTAACAAATAAAAACAAAGGCACTGTGTCCAGCTGAATAAATGTGTTTAACATTAAAAGGAAGGTCATAGTCTTTGTGATGATACTGAATATGAATACCACAGCAAGTCAAAAAAGCAGGTTCAATCTTTATAAGCAGGTTAAAGATGAGCTTCAAAAGTGTCTGGATTGACTGGAGAAACACATACCAAAAAATAGGTAGTGAGATCTGCAGTGACCATTTTCTACTTTACAAATGACTTTTGATAAACATACATTACTGTGAACATCATGACAACACATCTTAAAAACTGAAAGAAAGCCAGGTATGCTGACTCACGGTTTTAATCCCATTACTCAGGAGGCAGAGATGGATCTCTGTGAGTTCAAGGCCAGCCAGGTCTACATAATGAGACCACCTCAAATACAAAGGGTGGGGAGACAGCTTAGTTGGTAAAGTGCCTGCCACACGTGCGTGAGGCCCTGTTTGGATCCCCATAAAAACCCAAGTACTTCAGGGCTGGTGAGGTAGAGATAGGCAGTCGAGCCAAATTTGTGAGAGACCCTATCCTTAAAAACAAGTGAAAAGTGACTGAGGAAAATCCGCACACATGTGCACCTACATATAGGTATGCATGCGTGTGTGTGTGTGCACGTGTGCGTGTGCGTGCATACACACACAAACCAAAGGACACCATGGTAGCCTGATTAGAACTTTGTGATCCTATGATCCCTTTAGATTTAGACACAACAGAAAACCGCCAGCAAGCACACACTCATTGTATATTCTCACTGCCAAAGCCGCGGAGCCTTCACCAAGCTTTGGTCTAACCCGATTGTAAAGATAACTATGATAAATATCACTGCCTAGCCGGGCCTCTCACACAAAAAAAAGCCCTTCTCTGAAGCTTCTGTGTATTCAATTTATCTTGGAAGTGGTGCAGTCTTATGATACTTGTCAGAACCAAAAGGAGAAAATGTATTTAGAGGGAAATGGTGTTTTCTGTTCTTCAATCTCATGTCTGAACTTCTAGGTTGGTCACACTCCTCTCAAGGCTGCATATGACCTACCTGGCAACTCCCAGCTGCTCCCCCACACACACACATACACACTGCTGCAAGCACCACAGATCTTAGAACACTTGTGTGGCCGTAGCAGCCAGCTGAACTCCAGAAGGCAAATACTGGGTCTCGCTCTTCAGCAGCTGTTATTGGATGGGCCAGTGGCTGTGTCCACAGCTATCCAGTGAAACTCCTGCAGGAAAGAAAGGCCTCTACCTGTTCCTGCCCCGCCCACCTCACCAATACCTGCTTTAATCAGTAAGAGTTTGGGGAACCATGCCATAGGCCCCACCCAACAGCTCCTCACCCGCAGTAGAACACAGCCTTCTGCCAGGAGCGCAGCCGGTCCACCTTCTCAGCGACTGTGTTTGCAAACTCCACGAACTGGCAGCAGAAGGGCGCCTCGCATAACAGCAGGACGAAGGCATTCATGCTGCAGGGACAAAGGCAAAAAGGACAATGATAGTTGACAAGCTTCACGCCAGTGGTTCAAGGAACACCACCCTTCCACAGGCCCTCAGAAGATGCTACAAGGTACCTGTTTCTGCCAAGCAGTTCAACACCCCACCTCACCCCACTGCTGTAGCAGCATCCGTAACTACCCAAGCATGCTGGCGGAAGAGCCTGGTATCTGATCTCTTTATCCTTCCAATTGTGAATTTTTTTTTTTTTTTTTTTTTTTTTTTTTTTTTTTTTTTTTGGTTTTTCGAGACAGGGTTTCTCTGTGGTTTTGGAGCCTGTCCTGGAACTAGCTCTTGTAGACCAGGCTGGTCTCGAACTCACAGAGATCCGCCTGCCTCTGCCTCCCAAGTGCTGGGATTAAAGGTGTGCACCACCACCGCCCGGCTCCAACTGTGCAATTAACTAAGGCCCTTGCCTCGATGTTATCTTGAGCCAGCAGCATGTTCACCCACAGAACTTAGCCACAGTGCCAGCTGCTAGGAGTATTATCATAGTCACCAACACTGCCACTGAGGGCAGGCTGCCCCCAGTCACTGAGGACTGCTCATAGCCTGAGGCCTGAGACCATGTGGGTCAGGCAGCCGGAGGCAGGGTAATGGGCAGCCCATGCTGGGAGCTTCTACTCAGGTGGCTTCAATCCTTGCCCAGTTGCTGGGAGCAGCTAAGCGGCTGGTGCTGAAGGCCTTGGCTTCCATAGGTGGGTAATGGTCATGACCAGACAACTGGGCCTTTGCCACATTTGGAAAAAAGTGCTGTTACAGCCTGATTAACAGACATAGCTCTTGTAATTCCTGACCACTGCCTGCCCACCGTGGCTGCTAGTCTTCCAAATATCAGCTCACTGTTCTTCCTATCTGTACACAACCTCTACAGTTCCCATCCTCGCCGCCTTGGGTCAGCACAGGCCTCCACACACATCACCACAAGACCAAAATCACCCTGACCTAGGCCTAAGGCAGGACCTGTACCTTGCCCCAAATGACTGGGCAGGCACTAACAAATGCTAATACTTCCCCTGCGCCTTGAGCAGCCCTCTCTCTGGCGCCCCCTCCTGGGATCCAGCTGCCAGGAAGAGGGTGATAAGGAGCGCACCTGTGGATGCCATCTATAGCCACCAGTTACACCTGCATCTGCCCCCCTAACTAGCCCTGCTCACCGCCTCACGGCTGGTCGACCACCCTCTTCTCTCCCTCTTAGACCCCCAACTCTGACCTTACACACCATGGCTCTGGAGCTCCGAGAGGGAAGATCCCATTGCAGTAGATGAGGAGTCTACAGTGTTGAGCCGGGTAGATGCTCAGTATCTGTGTCTGTGACCCTGTACTCAATAAGGGCTCAGCCGGCTGTCCCCCTGGCCCATCACTGGTGGGAGCAGGGAGGGGGATAAGACCCGCATCACAGACCTCAAGCCCCACTGGGGCAGGCCACTCACAGCTACTCACATCATCCACACGCCAGCTGCAATATTCAGAGGGTGGATGGTGACACAGTTGAAGAGTCCAGAGATGGCACAGGCTTCAAAGCAAATGACATGGGCAGGAGTTAGTGGGGTATGTGGCAGACACGGCAGAAGGCTGACTGGGCAGACACTGAGAACATATTCAATACTAGAGCTTCCCTCAGCCACCCACCCTCACCTGAGACAGCTAGCCTGTTCCTGAACCTCAAATCCAGCTACTTTCACTCTTGGGGGGATGGTAAAGGCAACACCCTTCTCAAACCTAAGGCTCTGATTGGCCAGCTCTTGGTTCCCAGCCATTATCAAAACCCCCTCAAGAGGTCAGGCCTGTTCTGCTCTCAACAAAAGGCCACCAATCACCATCCACAAAGTAGGCTGCTCAAAAAGCCCTCTGAATTGGAAAGTTCTACTCAGATTTATTTGAGATTGTTGTTGTTTATGCTTGCTTGATTAGGGTTTTGGTTTTTTTCCCCCATTGAGACAGAGTCCTGCTCTGTAGCCCAAGATACACTATCCTGCTTCCTCAGCCTCCTGGGGGATGGGATTACAGGCACGTGCCACTATGTCTGGCTACAGCTTGAATTTGGGTCAGGATAGGGATGCTTCTCTTGATACACTGATGGGCACCAGGTAAGATCCAAGTGACAGTTCCACGTCTAAAACACCAGCCAAGTGATCCATCCTGGGTATGCAGCCCCCTCAGCTCATTTTCTCTCCTACACATGGCCATGCTGTGTCCCAATACTAGAACAGCAAGGCGCCATGCAGGGACAATGTGTCCTCTTCTTCCCCATCATAGAACTTCACTTCAGTGTGGAGCCTGAGGCTCTTCTCCTCTGTCAGCACCTCAGGGACACAGTCTGCCACACCCACTCACAGCCTACAGCTGGCTTCACCAGGAAGTCCCTGACCAGGAACTCTGGGAGCCTCTGAGGACATTCCTGGGAGTTGCCCAGCTTGGTAGGACACAAGCCCAGGTTGTCGCCAGGGAGGGGCAAGAGTGCTGGCCCTCTGAGGCTGCAATTAGCAACCAACTCATTAAACTTGCAGCAGGCCTATGGCAGCTGATCCCTCCACTGGGCCTGGAATTCCACCGCTTTCCTCTTTCCTGTTACACTATGCCAATGGAAGCTGATGCAGGAGAATGGATCTGAGTGGCCCAGATCCTATGCCATAAAACTGCCTTCTCTAATAAAGAACCCAAGGCAGCACTCACCCATGTGTGGCTCCGGCTGCAAAGCTCCTGGGGACACAAAAGTGAGGGACTATGCACCTCCTGCCCGTGTGGAGCTGGGCCTGGTCTCACCTGAGGAGCCTACACTGCTGGCATCAGCATTCCATCTGGGGCTCCACTTCACCCAAGCTGTCCTACACAGACAGCTTTGGGGAGGACCAGGTCACAATGCAGAGAAACAGAAGTCCTCTGACAACCAAGGACTCAGAAACATCCACTTGGACTGCTACTGCTATGTCCTCCATAAAAGGCAGATGTCACCATGCAATCTTTTCTTCTTTATAGCTATTGTCTCCAGATGCCTTTGGGACCAGAATAAATCCCTCCAAGGCTCTTCACTCTAAGAGAAGACAGCCCTGTGCCAAAATGAGTGGTTAAGACACAGTTCTTGTCAAAACTCCCTACTGAATTCCTAAAGCAAATACACTTTGCCCCTCCCCCAAAATCTGTAGGCTCAGGGGACAACTGAAGTTAGTGCCACGGGTTTCCCCTAAGATTTCAACTATGGTTCAACCCAGAAGGAGGGCTGAGTTGGGGGAGACCTTCTGGAGTAGCATAGACACCCACTTTAGGAAGCACAGGACTGGGCGGGATTTCCAAAGTCAATCTAGAAGTCACCAGGGTTACTGATGGGATCACCAAGATGGAGGGAGGGCGGTAGCACGTAATGATCAGGATCAGGATCTTCCTTGCTCCTGCACCCCTTAACACCACCTTGAAATAGCTAACTGCACTGGAGAGGATTTGAATCCAACCTCAGCAAATTCCCTCCGGAACTGCCTTGCCAGGGCAGCACACAACTAACCCCACCCAATCCACCTGAACTTCCAGCAGGAGCCTCTGAATAGATGGGGCTCCTAGTTACTCCTTCAGGCAAGAGAGCAGATGGGTCTGCCCTACCCACACAGTTTCGGCTCCTGTACCGGGTAGGCAATGGGATCCTCTGCCCTCCCTTTCCTGAGACCAGTATTCCCCCTGGGCTTCTAGGAATTCACAATGAAAGGGACAGACAGGATTTAGGAAACACGTTCCGTTCAAGTCTGGTTTGGAAGGCCAGCAACATAGCTGCACGTAAGAGGCAGACCTGCCTTTCTCTTTTATCCTTTTAGAGCTCTCTGGGACCTAAGCTCAAGGGGGTGTGAACCAATGATTGGTGTGGAAGATTCCGGGCCGGTGAGAAGCATTAGGAGAGAGTGGACAGCTGAAGAGCTGGAGTCTAAATGGACACTGAGAAACCAATGAGCTGCTTCTCCAGCACCCCCTGCCCAGCCATCCTGTGGGGCCATCTACCCCCTGGCACCGTCAGACTCTCAAGCAAACTTGCTAGCCTGTGGCGACCTGCCCCCGCCCCCACTTAAGAACAAGCTTTGCCCAAAGGCTGGGAATTCAGCAGTCCCACCCCAGCCCAGGTGAGCATCGCCAGGCCGAGGAGGACCAGGAAAAAGAGAGACGCGCGTCCTCTGTGAGTCTCGGCTCCTCTGGACAAGGCCGGGTCAGCTCGGCCTCTGGCCACCACACTTCGGATGGCAGAACACAGGCCCGAGGCCAGGAGCCATGGCAACCCCGGGGACGCCCGCTCCCCCGGCCGCGGTACTCACACACGGCCCCCAGCACGCCCGCCAGGCGGCACAGCCAGCGGTACCACCATGTCATGCCCTCCTCCTGCGCCGGCGGGGCAGGGCCCGCGGCCGCCCCGGCAGCGCCCGAGCCGCTCATGCTGCTGGGACGCTACGCTCTAGGCTGTGCGCAGCCCCAGGCACGCACAAAGGGACGTGTCCACCCGCGCACGGCCTTGTGGGAGAGGCGGCGATTAGCATAAGGGCGGACCCGCAGGCCAGTAGTGGGGGGCGGGAGGCGGGGACTGTCGTATATTAGCATAAGGGGCGTGTTTACAATCGTAAGGGTCTCCTCGCCGCCGAGACCCATCGGGTGCGCCGGATTCGGACTGGCCTTTTTTGATTCCCAAGATTGGAAGAAGTCGTCTAGAAATGGCAAAGGTCCTACTCAAATGACCAGGAAACTCCACCTTGCAGTAGAATGAGCTTTCAAACCCGGCTGGAGCAGGTTATGGGAGGAAAACGCCAGTCAGATTTCCTGTATCCTTTATTAGCTACTGGGGCTGGGACTGCTTTTCCCGATCTCCACCTCCCAGCCCCAGCCCTTCTGCACCTGGAAAAGTCCCTAAAAGAGATTCCCTAAGGTTGGCAGGCGTTAGAACCTCTCAAGAGGCTAGTGTTGCACGCTCCGGGGCTGGTCACTTAAGTGGAGGGTTGCCTCCCTTTCTGGCGGTTGGAGAGAACTCTAGGACAGAGTCAGACTGTTGTCCTGTTCGGCGTCCTCTGTGGGATGGTCCAGTACTGACCCTGGAGGCTGGCATGAGCCTCCAGGAAACCAGGGCTAAACTCCAGTTCAGCCTCGCTGCCTTCGGACTCCCAGAAGAGTGCCTGCCGCCCCCAAAATGTTGTGGTCCTCAGGCTGTGGATATCTCTGATCTGGGGAGAAGCAAGTAGCCAGTAGAAACCATGAGTGACCATTATCTAAATTTATAGACTCCTGGCTACTCAGAACCATGTTTGATTCCCACAGGAGCCCCCATGAGGGACATGCCATTCTAATTGAAGTTCAGAGGCTTTGGGCTGCTTCCCTAGGATACACAGCCAGGTGCCAGAGCTGGAATCCTGCCCAGGCCTGATTATGGGGTGATCTGATATCTTGCAGAGCACACAAACCCGCAACCCTACCTATGCTCTTCTGGAAAAAAAAAAAAAATACCAGGCCTGAACATGATGCTTCCACCCTGGTCAACAGGCAGTCTACCCCAGGAAAGGTTTTCCCTCTTGGTTCTTGCAGGTGGAACAGCGAGCATTTGCTGGTGAGTTAGTGTGGAGGAAACCCTCTTTCCTGTTCTTTCAAATAATTTTGAATTTTGGAGTGAGAAATAAACTGAAAGGGTTCCCTAAACCCAGCATCCCCGTTCTCCTTCCTAGGGACAGCTCTCTAGAAGCATATTAAAAGTCACCCCATCTCTGTCCCCATCCTGGTGACCTCACCGAGACATAGTTGGCATTGATCCTCTCAGAGGCAGTGCCCATGTCACTGGCCAGGGCACGGATGGCAATGCGGGCCTGTGGGGCCACACTGATGAAGAGCCGGCAGCTCCTTGTATTCCTCCCATCTGGGCTCCGTTGGGGGCTCACAATTTCACCCCGAGGTCCAAAGAGCTGCCTGTCACATTCTACAGGCAAGAACAAGCGAATTGGCTGGCTGTGGACCACCAGAGGGTCCCTAGCGGACTCCCTCCCCCCACCGCTGCTGAGCCTTCGTTCAGACCGCTTCTAATAGACTAGCATCAGGCAGTGATCTGAAAGGGGGAGGTGGGGATGGCCCCACAGCTGAAGTGCTTTGTGCAAGCCTGACAGCTTGAGTCTGATTGGTAGGACCCACACAGTGCGAAAGAACCTCTGACACCGCCCCCTGCCTGACAACACACACAAAACAATTTTTTTTTTTTTTTAAGGAAAAAGCTGATGAGATAGCTCAATGGGTAAAAATCTTGGTTCTTGCCACACAAGCCCGACAAATGAGCTCAGTCCCAGGAACTCACATAAAGAAGAAAGGAGAAAATTGACTCCGTGGAATTGCCCTCTGTCCTCCACACCCACACCATGCCATGCACATGCACACACACACATCAGACACACACAATCATAATAATAATAATAAATCATAATAAATTGAAGGGACAGAAAGGCTCCAAGCTTTGGTTCCCTCCGCTGTGAGGAGAAGGGAACAGTGGCATGCTTTAGGCAGGGAATTTTAAAAGAGGATTCAATGGGGGCTGGAGAGATGGCTCAGAGCTTAAGAGCATTGACTGTTCTTCCAGAGGTCCTGAGTTCAATTGCCAGCAACCACATGATGACTCACAACCATCTATAACAAGATATGGTGCCCTCTTCTGGCCTGCGGGCATACATGCAAACAGAACATTATATATATATATATATATATATATATATGAGGATTCAATGAACTTATACCACAAAGTACTTAAAATACAAAACTGGCAGAAAAGTTGGGTTTCAGTTATGCTCTTCACTGCTATCATTGGTAGTCGGTGAACCGCACTTGCCTGCACCTAAGCTTCCTGTAAGATGGACTATCTGCATGTGAGAAGTAAGAAGCAACGAGAAGGAAGCCACTGTGCTTCCCAGGAGGACCCCAGCACCTGTGCGCTCGGCCACTAGCACAGCTCACTGCTGGTGGCAGCTGCGGGAAAGGGTGACACGTTCACACTAAGCCTTTGCAGAGGCCATGCCCTGTTGTACCACTTTCAGATGTGGCAGAAACATCTGGAATCGGCAAGGTAAAAGACATCGTCAGTCACCTTGGGCTTCTACATCAAACTTCTAAGGTGATCGAGAGGGCTCACAGAGGACACTGTTTGGGCTCTGGGTAAAACAGGAATCTATGAGATGCCCTCTGTATGAGCAGTATGTAGTGCGGGCATCTTTCTGGTGGGCGCTAGTGAACACATATAAGTCACAGGAAGCAGGCTGAGGGAAAGTGGCTCACCGACTTGAGAGGACCTTGAAAGAGTTGAGAACCAAGGTCAAGGGAATGGGGCAGTGGCCTGAGGGATGGAACAATGACGTGGACCATATCAATTCCACCCATCCAGCTTCACGGCCACAAAGGAACCCCATCCTGACCATTTGGAAGACATTGCCTACTCCCAGTTTCCAGCTTGGCCAGCTCTCTCCTGGCCTACCCATGACCCTATTGAAAATGTCCTGCACATTGGCTGGAGAGATAGCTCAGAAGTTAAGAGCACTGGCTGTTCTTCCAGGGGTCCTGAGATCAATTCCCAGCAACCACATGGTAGCTCATACCATCTAATGAGATCTGGTGCCCTTGTCTGGCATCCAAGCATGTGTGTGTGTGTGTGTGTGTGTGTGTGTGTATGTGTGTGTGTATGCAGGCAGAACATTGTATATATAATAAACAAATAAACCTTTTTTAAAAAGGAAAGAAAGAAAATGCCCTGCCCACAGCAACCCAGGCCTAGCTCCCCAGTGAGAAAGTGGGGAGGTCCAGGCACCTGGCGTACCTCTGTAGAAGGTCCCTGAGGCAGGTTGGCTCCAATACCGTAGCAGCACTCCCCGTCCTGGCTGCACATGATTCTTCTGCCTCACCACCAATGTGTTGGTTTTGGTGCTGAAAGTCATGCCAGACATCTTCCAGCATATCTTTCTCCATGTGAACCTACCCCAAAGCAGCAACAGCTCCCCTAGAAAGGGCAGGAGAGTGAGAAACCAGCACCCCACTCAAGTCAGCAACAGTGGCTCAGGGCTGAGTTCAAACAACCACTCTCTCTCTTACTGGCTAATGTGACTACGTAGGGGCCATGTCACCAAAGCTCTCATCCCCCCAGTTTCCTGTCTTATAAAGGGACATCCCCACATGCCAGTCATGAGACAGCCTTTAAAATGCCAAACAGGGACATCCTGCCAAAAGCGGGATACGCTGGAATTGTGCCACAGGCCCCCAAGCCCAGCAGTTGCCCGCCTGCCTCTGGATGTACCTGCACTACACTTGAGGGTGCTCTCGAGGATTTGGACAGTCACCACTTCACCCAGAGGCCGCCCAATGGCCACCACACAGTCTACCTGCCCTTGACCTCGCATGTCAATTGTTCCCGTGGGTTCCAGGTACTGCCTTCCACAGGCACCTACAGAGGGCGAGAGGGAAGTGAGGCCACCAGAGCAGAGCAGGGCTGAAAGCGAGGGCTGGCAAAGGGTGAGAAGGGGCCTGTGAGTCGGAGCATCAGTCACCACGCCGGGCACTAGGCCACTTCTGAGTGCTTCAGGGAAAAGGAGGCAGTGTGCTGTGTGGGCTTGGGGCTGCACGGATCTGAGCTCCTGACCCTGCAACCTTCAGTTTATTTGAAGGGGATAGAAGTAAAAGTGTGACTTCTGAACTGGAGAGATGGCTTGGTCAGTAAAGTGCTTTCTTGAAAGCATGAGGACCAGAGTCCAACCCCCAGAACATAGATTTTAAAGGGCAGGTATGGAGGTGCACTGGGGAGGCAGAGACAGGTAGATCCCTGGGGCTCAGCCAGCCAGCCTAACCTACTTGGGTAAGCTCCAAGCCAATGAGAGACCCTGAGGAATGACACCCAAGGTTGTCCTCTGCCCCCCCGCACACACACACCTACCTGCACCTATGTACACATAAACACAAGCATACACATTCAACCATGAAAAGCACAGGAGGCCCCGGGCCCAGTGGCACATAGTCTAGTGCCTGGGGGCATGCCCAGGCATGCCCAGGCCAAGATGCCAACCTCCCCAACAGGAAGCAGGAAGAAACCTAACCATACTCTTCCAGGTTTTCCTGGATCCCCAGAGACTGGGAGACTGGAAAGAGGGTGTGGCCTTGGGTTTGGGTCTGGGACCACTCCAGAGAAGCAACAGTAACAGCAGCCTGCGTCTGGCTGGAAAGAGTATCTTCCTTATGGGCCAGTGAGCTGGGGGTCTCCTGCCCTGCACAGGGTCCAGCCCAGCAGCCCCTCACTGTCACTGGCTTGGGTAGGTGCTGGCAGAAACTGGCTGGCACAGGCACTTGGGCCTGGGGTCCAAGGCAGGTATCATGCCGGCGCTGGATGCCATCCCCACAGGAGACGGAGCACTGTCAGGAAAGAGGTGAAAGATCATGGTGACCCTCTCAGAATGACCACAGGACAATGCGATGTGATATCACCCCTTCATACCCCGGTAAATGACAGGTGTCTCTGCTGTACAGATGAGGACATTAGAGCTAAGGAGATGCTTTTGTGGGGCCTCACGTGTGTACAAGACCTGAGATTCTGGTCTCGGGGTCCAGCCAACTCTGTCTCGGCCTCTTTGTCCCTCAGAGCCTTAAAGAGGGGTCCAGGGTGGCCTTCTCTACCTATAGCTCATTTGACCCTAAAGTACATGTTTGTCCTTTCTTTATCTGATGTCCAGATTCCTTCCGACCAAGGTTAGGTGAGGTGGGGAGCAGCCCCCGAGGACTACAGTTTATCCTGTCTGTGCTGTCTGTGCTGTCTACCACCATGGGTGAGCTCCTCCCAGGGGGACCAATCTTGACCTGCCCTCATCTCTCTGGTGATTTTCTGGTGCTTGTCACAAGATGACACTGGTCTCTGGTAGTGAGGCTCCCAGTATCTGTAGATGCCAGGCTTCTCTCAGCCCAGCTGGGGGTCTCCATGCCTTGCTGTGTCCCTGGCTCTGAGTATGCACCACAGCAGACACTCCCCTCCTTCCAAGGGTCATAATGAATCAGCACCACAGGCCCCCTCAAGCACAGACCCCTGTGGATGCCTTGCTTAGCTCCAGCTAGAACTCCTGGTATCCGACTGCCCTTACCTCTGTCCAGGTGCTGATGTGCCACCGGTAGGCACAGTCAGTAATGAGGCAGGGGACTCTGGCCTGGGGCCGCACCAGAGCCTTACAGAAAGCTTCATCCACCTCACTGTCATGGCCTTGGTCAAGCTGCATGCAAGCCACCATTCGTGTAGCAGTGCCAAGGCCGCAGCTGGCTGAGCACGGGCCAAGGGACAGGATTTTCCATCTGCAGGAAGAGCAGACTCCAATGACCCCAATGACAGCTGGGCCTTTGTGAAGGCTAGGTCACTTGTGGGGGACTCTTGAAGAACCCCCAGTTCCTTCTACAAAAGTCTGCACAATTCCCTAGCCACTGAAATGCCTAGCTGGCCATGGGTTTCCACTGACCTCATGAACTACAATGTTGCTCATGTCGTTGGTTGGCCCAGTACTGCTCTGGGACCCTGGAACCCTGGACAATGGTATGAGCCACACCAAAACCCCACCTCAGGAGCATGTGGCCTACACCTTGCCACCACTGGCATCTAACCCTGCATGGCCCTTTGTCCTGAGGGGCCTGTCCTATGCACTGCATATGGGCATGACTAGCTTCTGCCCGCTAGGAGCCAATAGCAAATGTCCCTGGTGGTGACCATTAAACTAAAGTTGTCCATGTGCTCTTTGAGGCAGAATCATGCCTGGCTGAGAAACTAGGGCCCTAGAAAGAAGAGGGTCCACAGACAGATCGGTGCTCGTTACAGTAGCCACACAACATCCCAGTGGTAACCAGAGCTCGTGTGTGCCCGCTGTTCCCATTTAAAAGACAAAAAAAGAAAGATTTAGCTGGGTGTGGTGGCACATGCCTACAATCCCAGTACTTGGGAAGTGAAGGCCTGAGGCTCAAGAATACAAGGTTATCTTCAGTTACATAGAGAATTTGAGGCTAGCCTGGCCTACATAAGACACTGTCTTATAAAAAACAACAAAACCAAACCATAGATCATTTGTAAATATAACATGCAAGAAAAATACAGACACACAGACTGTTTAGCAAAAACAAAGGACAAGATACATGTGCTTTGGGTGTCAAGTAATTTCTAAGCTATAAAATTTTAAATCATTACATATACCTGATGAAAAGAAAACCTGACAGGCTGTGGTGGTAGCTCTTTCATTTCTGCAGGGAACGGCATCTCTGCCCTCCCATACACAGAGCCCGCAGGCCCCCCCACAGCTGTGCCTGTAAAACTGACAACCCACCAGCCATTGTCCTTGAACCTCAGCTCCCACATCCAGCTTGGCCTACTAAGCAGCCCTGTTTTCTGCAGTGTCTCTGAGCTATTACTATGTCTTGCAATCTCCAGGAGTCCTGCCTGGAGTCTGTGCACTGGGCATACCCCTCCCACACTATACCCCACCTTCACCTGGGAGGACAGGGCTCCGGGCTGCAGGTCTCGTGGGGCTCGGGACGAGTCAACCCCTGGCACTGGGTATCAGGCAGGATCTCTTCATCGTTATCCTCTCCATGAGCCTGGGCACAGTACAGGATTCTCCGTGCAAGCCCTCCCCCACAGCTCACACTACAGGCTGCCAGCTTATAACGCCACCTGGGAAGAATTGAAGTTAGCGGAGCCCAAAGGGCCACATACCTTCCCCTCATTTCTCCAGTGGGAAGAAATTGGTTGGAAAGGCATGGAGAGCTTTTGCTCCACCAGGAGGCTCAGGACAGTGGACAGAGTATTCAACCCACTTCACAGAAGGGAAAGCCTAGGGCAAAGGCAGGAGGGAAAAAGTTGAGGTACAATAAGGAACCTGCAATGGTCTGTAATGGAAATCCTAGCACTGGCCTCACCCTGGAACCTGCCATCAGCCATGCCAACTTTCCTAGCCACCACGGTTGGCTCTGTTGCCCCAAACAATGCTCATCACACTGTCTTGTTCATTGTCTATCACCCCCAGTGTCAGTTCCGGGAGGGCCGGGACATCTTTCTCCTTTGTCATTGCTGTGCCCTCCGGCTGCAGATAGCACCTGGGCATAATAGGTGTTCAGTAAAGAGCGTGCAATGAATCAATGTTCCATCAACATATGTGCTTGAATGGGCCAGGTCACACAAGCCTTGGGAAGCTCAGGCAGAAGGGTCATAAGTTAAAGGCCTACCTGGGCTACATAACGAAGTTAGTGCGTAGCTTAGTGAGACCCTGTCTTGACATAAAGGTAAAAGGGGAGTTGGGAATATAGCTCAGTGATAGAGTGCTTGTTTAGATGGACAAAACTCCAGTATTTAAAAAAAGTGGCCATGAGTGGTGGCATATACCTTTGAGGCAAAGGTAAGTAGATCTCTGTGAGTTCTAGGCCAGCCTGGTCTACATAGCAAATTCTAGGCCAGCCAGGCCACATAGTGAGATCCTGTCTCATAAAAATAGATAGATTTTTTTAAATAGATTTAAAAAAAAAATGTGCCCGCATCATTACCATCCCAGGCCCCACAAAGGTTTATCATCTGGGGGTGGTGGCAGAGCTGAATGCAGATCCAGGACTGCCTATCTCCCAGGCAAAGTTCTCAGGGATAGGTTAGGTTAGGACAGGGCTCAGGATTGCAGTTCTTGAAGGGGGATGGCCTAGGTACTGGCCAGCACTTTGAGGTAGAGATACAGGGCAGCCATGGTCCAGCTGCATACAATGAACAGCCACTGGCACCCATCCCCCTCCACAGTTCACTGGGCACGGTGCCAAGACTTGCACCTCCCACCTGAAGGAGAATGCCAAGGCTTCATAGGAGACCAACCCCGGGGTCAGACTTCTTTCCCTACACTCCATCCCCAGCTCACCTAGCAGGACATGGGCCAGCCTGGCAGACCTCCCACTGACTCGAAGGCTTGCTGGCCAAGTCACATAGCTCTTCCTGGACAGGCATCTTGAGGACAGAATCCATGCACAGGAAATGCAACTCCATCAGACCTGCCCGAGGGGGGGGGGGGGGGAGTAGGGATGCTGTTGACCCAGTAGGCCAGCTTGGCGAGGACCACAGCATTTGTTCCCTGGTCAGCTCCAAAGCCAAGGTCCATCTGAGACTTACCAGCTGTGTGCACTTGGACAACTGATTAAACCCCTCTGATCCTCTGGTTATAGAGGGTAGATATAACGGTATCTACCTAGCAGAATCATTTATAGAGATTGCATAATGAAGGGAGTGAGATGCCTGCTGTCCGGAGCTGCAGCTGTTGTTGCAAAGCACGTCAGACATTGCTGTCACATTGTCTCTTGGCCTCTACCCATGCTCATGTAAGCAATCCTACTTAAATCTGATGACCACAAACAAACAAAAAGATATAAAAGTAGGAGGGGGACTTGCTGTGGAAAAAATAACATATATACACATGTGTATGTGTGAAAAAGTGAAAGAATAAGAATAAATAAATCCAGGCAGTGGTGGCGCACGCCTTTAATCTCAGCACTTGCAAGGCAGAGGCAGGTAGAGCTCTGTGAGTTTGAGGTTAGCCTGGTCTTCAGAGCTAGTTCCAGGACAGCCAAGGTTACACAGGGAAATCCTGTCTGGAAAATAAAGTGAAAAAAAGAAAGAGAGAGAGAGAGAGAGAGAGAGAGAGAGAGAGAGAACAAAACAAACAAAAAAACCAAAAGGAAGAAGAAATTTAAAAAAAAAAAAGAGTATCTCTTGAGGGCCAGGGCAGAGTGCTTGCCTGTCATGCACAAAGTTCTGGATTCAATCCCTAGCACGGCACAAAAACTGTATATGTAGACAGGAGAGGAGAGGGGTCTCATTACGCACTTTCAGAGGACCCACGTTCAATTCTAGGAACCCAAGTCAGGCAACTCATAGCAGCCTGTAACTCCAGCCCCAGGGGTTCTGGTGTCCCCTTCCGGCCTCTGCTGCACCTGCACTCAAGTGCACAAACCCTTGCATACACACACACAATTAGACATCTAATAAATCAGTACTATACATGTTGGCACAAGTCTACAATCCCAACACTCAAGAGACGGAGGCAGGAAGGAATTCCAGGTCATTCTTGACTACATAGTTAGACAACAGCCTGAACTACCTGAGATCCTGCTGTGTCCATCAGAAAAGTATTGCTAGGGTTGGTTTTCTCCATCCATCCCTTAGGAATCTCTTTCTGGTCAGTTCTAAACAGATGTGTTTGGGTAAGCAAGTGCTTAGGGTTGTTTCACGACATTGTGTGTCTCCTCACACCCTTCTCGGCCCCATAGAATGGCTATTGAAAATTTAGAAAACAGCAAATATTAATAAAGATGTGGAGAAACTGGAACCCTGTGCCCTGCTGATAGGGATGTAAAATTCCATTCCAAAAACAAAAACAAAAAAAAAAATCCACTCCGAAAAGCAGTGCAGAGGGGCCTGCAAAACTTAAGCATGGCTTGGAGCATGACTTTGCAATCCTTCTTCCTGTGCTCACCAGAAGAACCAAGAACCAGGCTGTGGGACATTGGCGCATGTCCAGAGCAGTTGTGCCTACAAAAGCGGAGGCTGCTAGCAGGTGTCCGTCCACGCACAGGTGACAGAAACAGCACAGTCCAGCTCTACAGTGGAACATTCTTTGGGACCAAGAAGGAATTCTGACACCATTACAGCATGTCCAAACCTAGGTAACAAAAGCCAGTCACAGAATGACGCACTCCACATAGCTGAAGTCTGTGAGAGTCAAATCCACAGAGAATGAAACTAAAATGTGGGAGATGGGGGCTGGAAGGTGGTGGATGTTGGTGTTTAATGAAGACAGGGTTTAGTTTGGAAGGGTAGAATGTTCTGGAGATGGATGGTGATGGTGGCTTCATAACACGGTGGATATGATGAACGCCACTGAGTGAAACATTTAAAACATTACTGGTTGGGGATGGTAAGATGGTTCAGTGGTTAAGAGCGCTTACCGCTCTTGCAGTGGACATGGGCTTGGTTCCTGGCACCCCTACCCAGCAGCTCAGAGTCATCTGTAACTCCAGTTCGAGGAGATCTGATGCTTCTTTTGACCTTCATGGCTGCACATACATAATGCACAGACATATACACAGGAGTGTATACATAAATATTTTTACATGGCTAAGGGGTATGTGGTTGTTTTCCACAATAGGAAAGACAGAACACTTTTTTTCTTGTGGGATACTTGATCACATGATGAACCCTGAGATTGTGCTAATTAAATAAAATCAGCCTCGGGTCAAGAGGGAAAGTCAGCGACTAGTTGACAGGAAGTAGCCATAGAGAGTAAGATGGAGTCAGAAAAGCAGATAGAGAAATGCACAGGAAGTAGTAGGGAGGGACTTTGAGTTTGGCAGCCTTTCTGGTTTGGGACAGTGGAAGAGAAGCTCTTTTCTCTGGGACATTGGCTAAGAAGGAAGGTCAGCTGGTTGCTCCTCGGCCTCTCTGAGTGAGCAGGTTTCCACCCTAGCAGCTGACTCCTGAGTCTTTATTGGTAAAATTGTAAGGCTGAGGTTTAGTTTTAGAACAGCACCTTTTTTTTTTTTTTTTTTAATGTACCTTTAAACAGCTTTCAACTTTGGTGGTCGGTTTGCACACAGCTCTGTAGGACTTAAGGGACACACTCTTGGGTGACAGTCTTTCTAGGATTTATCTTTCTCTTTCAAGTCAGGCATGAAACACATTTAGTGGACTTACTGAGTGCCATAGTCACATAGTTTGTCTTTCTTGGTAGCCCCTCCTTTAGCACTGATCTAGGCAGAAGGTGAGTAGATAAGAAGTAAGAGAGGTTTCGTGAATGTTCCCAGTCTCACCTCGCCCACAAGAGGTGGAACACAGCCCCATCACAGGAGTCCACACATGCACTGCCTGAGCTCCTGGCTTGTCACTGCCCGCAGCGGTTGGAGCCTCCTCTCCCAGAGACACAGTGTCCAGCTAAAGAATGCAATGAGCAGGTGAGTTTGGCATTCTCACCTCTGCCTCTGAGCTCCCAGCTCCCCAGCTCCTCTCCATTTTGGGAGGCAAGAGGGAATATTCCAAACACACCAGGGATCCCCCACTTCTGTTCTCTGGAGAGGTTTATGTCCTGCCCCTGGTAAAGCCCTCACCGTGTGCCTCACTTTGACCTGTGCAGGCTCCTTATCGTTCCAAGTGTTCTCTGTGGGATGGGGCTGGAAACTAAGGATCAGGAGTGGATTTGTAAGCATGCTTGGCCCTGCAATTCCTAGCCCATAGGAATCAGGGCCTTCCAGCCTGAGAGCAACATCATCAGCCTGAAGGCTGATGGGCAAAAGATGGAAGAATTACTCTCATAGCAATTGGATGAACTCTGCTTGCTGTGCTTGATGTCACAGGCCTGTGATCCCTACAACTCAAGAGGTCTGGGCAGGAGGATTGGAAGCTCAATGGCTATGTGGGCTAAAGAGAGTTCAAGGCCAACCTGAGCAATTTAGTGAGACACTGTCTCAAAATTTAAAATAGATGAAGAAAAGGACCAGGGGTGTAGCTCAGTGGTAGAGTGTTTGCCTGGCACACTGAAGGCCCTGGATTTGGTTCAAATGATCCCCTCTCAGATACTTCTAGCGGGCTCTATTTTCTCTCAGCCTGGCTTGCCCCTTTCAGAGGCACTCTAATTGTGTCTGTCTTGAGAAGGACAGAGTCCTCGCTCTGGCCTGCAGGAAGATGACAACCTATATTTTTCATTCTCCCAACTAAGAAAGGACCCAGGAATCCTGGCCACCTCCTTCCCCATCCACTCACCTGGCCCCAACCTGGAGAACATGTAGTCCTGAAACAGGGCTCCACCGTAGGTGCAGTCTCTTCTGTGAGACAGGGACCTGCAGCGGCTGTGTCCTGCAAGTCACCCACTCTGGGCACACATGTCACATTTCTTGAGGTCAGATCTTCACAGGTGGGCAGGCAAGGGTCAGGGCCTGATACCTCTGTTCTGAAGATGACATGTGGCTGTCATCAGGCTATGCTCCTGCCGCCTAGCAGGAGGTACAGTTTAACTCCTGGGGCTGGATGGGGGTATCTAGGATTCCATACATAGACCCCATTAAAAAGCAAAGCTCAGCGGCTTTCTCTGAAGCACTGGTTTGTCACACCTCAGGTTTTCCTCAACAAGAACTCTGTGTGTTGGGACAATGAGATGGCTCAGCGGGCAAAGGCATCTGCCTCTACCCCGACAGTCGAATCCCAGGGTCCCATAAGGTGGAAGGGTAAAACTGACTGCTGTAAGTCGTCCTCTGAGCTCCACTCTTACACCATGGCTCACTCACAGGTGTGTGTGTGTGTGTACGCGCACGCGCACATGTGTGCATGCATGCACACATGTGTGTGTAAGTGCGTGTATGCGTGTGCACACACAGTTGTAATTTAAAGATTAAAAAAAGAACTTAATGCATGCCAACCACATACTTCATCTGTGGCTCGGGGGTGGGAAGGCAGAGCCCCACTCAGCTGCCTGGCAGAAGCAAGGGTAGCCCCTCCCAACCCACCACCACCACCACCACACTTCATGCCCAGTTGTAGAGGACGAGAAACAAACAAGTGCCATGTGCATTCACAGTACCAGTTGTGGCGTGACAAATGGTTCACTTTATGTCACCCATGAGCTGCCTAGAGCACCATGATGTCAAGAACACTGAGGCTGGATCACACCTCCGCAGGTGTGGTGGCTTGAATAGGAATGCCCCCCCTCCAGAGATTCATGTTTTTGAATGCTTGGCCCAAAGGAAGTGGCACTATTAGGAGGAAATGTGTCACTGTGGGGGTGGGCTTTGAGGTCTCCTATTTTCAAGCTACACCCAATGTCACAGTTCACTTCCTGTTGCCTGTGGATGAAGATGTAGAACTCTCAGCTACTCTCCTGCACCATGTCTGCCTGCGTGCTGCCATGATGACAATGAACTAAACCTCTGAAACTGTAAGTCAAGCTCAGTTAAATGTTTTCCTTTATAAGAGCTGTCATGGTCATGGTGTCTCTTCATAGCAAAAAAACCTAAGAGAGCAGGTGAGAGTAGGACTGCAGTGTTGGCCATGTGTGAGAGAAGGGGAAGGAGCCAGGGCCATCGGCGGGCCACCAATGATATAGGGCTCTCCCACTGGGCAGATAGATAGGGGACTCACGCTAGCCATCCAGCCAGTGATGACTGACGATATGAGCGTTCCATTCCCAGTGTCGTGCCATTATCACAGCCCTCATCTCCACATCACCCAGGTGTTAGGAATTCAAAAATGGAGATAAGCAGCCCAGCACTCTTAAACAGTGAGCACACCAGTGTTTACATAGACCAGGCCCCACCATCTGTCACCAGGATGGAGCTGATGAGAGCCCTCAGGCAGAGAGGACCCTCTACAAGGGCTGGTCTTGGTGCAGGGACAAACCCTGCCAAGGAGCCCTGCTGCACCACCCCTCAATATGCTCACCTGGTAGGACACGGCTGGGAGTTGCAACTTTCCACCTCTGGGGCTGGCTTCTCGGCCACCGCTTTGCACTGGGCTGGTGGCAGTGACCTTAAGAAACCATCTTGGGCCTCCACACAGTGCACTAGCCGCTCCCGAATACCCCCGCCACAGGACACGCTACACGGGCTGAAGTCTCCAGTTGTCCAACTAAGGAGGAAAGGGACAGAATATCAGGCCTGTGGCCAGGTCCCCCAATTGGCTCAGGGGCACTGGATGGAAGGCAAGCAGGTCTGTCTTGCTGATCCCGATGAGACGCTTCCTCTGGTTGGGTCCAGGCCCTGTGTTTCCAAGCTGCTGTTCCAAGACCAACCTTGGAGACTGCCCCTAACATACTTCTGAACCTGAGGCAAGGTATTTATAGTGGCGGCTGGGGCCTTCCTCGCCCCACACCGTGTAAGATGGCCTTGTCCTACCACTAGTCTGCTACTAGGTGGCAGAAGCCAGAGGAAGCCATGTGCTGACCCGCCCACCGTTCTCCCTGGTAGGGTGGTCACCACCATCTTGCAATGAGGACCTGAGCTCAGAGAGGCCTCAGGACATCCAGACAAGGTGGCAGCAGATGTGACTACACACCGAACTGTGTCTGTGACTGTGTGTACTCAAGTTTTGGTGTCCTCACTCACAGAATGGAGACACTGACAGAGCCTGGTCCACAGAGCTGCAGCTAAAGTTGTAAAACAACCCAGAGAAGGTTCCCAGTCTGCCCAGGCCACAGGAGTCACCACAGGCCAGGGGTCTGACCAGCTTAGTACTTACTATGGAGGGCAGGGGGCAGGGACACAGGGCTCTTGCCATGCAGGTGGCTGTGGGCTCCCTTGGCACAGGGAGCTATTCACCCCCTTGTTTTGAGCTTGATCTTGGCAGCTGTAGGTCACCCAGCGCAGCCCTGGAAGGGCAGAGCAAAGACTCAACCACCTCCACATGAGGCCCAGTAGAGCTGTAGGCAAGCCTTGCCCCGGGCCTCACCTGCCCCACAGCTCACTGAGCACGCTCCACGCACAGCAGTCCACACCCAAGTGGCCCGCTGCTTCGGTTGAAAGTAGGTAAAGGTGATGTCTGGGTGTGTGAGATCCCCATAGTCCCCTCTGTATCGTCTGTACACCTATACCAGGACAGGTAAGAGCTCAGGCCCTGAACAGACACACCCTGGGGTGCCTGCCACATCCCCCGTCCCAAAGCATTCGATCACTTTATTTCCTCGGGTGCTATGTTCCCAGACTCTAGGAGGTAGACAGGACTTGAGTGCCAAGTAGCTCTGAGTAATGCGGAACAGAACAGGGATGTACCAAGAAGGCGGTACGTTTGGGGTGGGGGTAATATGGGAGTGTTGATGAGGTTGGGGGCAGTCTACAGCTAAGGTCATCACGAGAAGTGCCAGGGCAGGGAGTGGTTCAGCAGAAGCGGTCCAGGTCAGGATGGAAGGTGAAGGCTCAGGCCATTTTAGCTTTGGTCCACTCTTACATGCCTTTAGCAGAGCACACAGGGGAGACACACATGAATGAGGGACTTCTTGCACATCCCTATATGAAAGCTTTCAGGGCCTCATGTGCTTCTGACCCCAAAGAAAAAGTAAGAGCCACCCTCCATCCCAAGAAGGGCCCCACATGCCAGCTGGTACAGGGACTCCTTGGCTCATGCATGGCCAGACCTTCAGCTCCACCGTGCTTTCCTGGTTGGAGGGCAGTCCCTGATTCCAGCATAAAGTCTACCCTCTCTTTTACTCTCAGGCTTCTGAGGCCTTCTGCGTGCCCTGGACACTGGCACATTTTATACGGATTTGCAATACACTAGTCCTGTTGAGTGGCTCCTGCTGCATTTCACCTTATCCAGAGCCCGACTTGGAATAACTACTGCAAGGATTAATGAGTGAGTGAATACAGACAAGAAGCAGATATTCAGAGCCAACACTGGAGTCCTGCTGACTCCCCACCCCACACCCTGCAGCCAGGCTGATCAGTGACCTGGATCTCCACATCGTCCCGGACAGGTCCCCGGATGTGAATCTCCTCTAAGTGGGGCAGCTGGTCCTCAGTGAGGGTCACTCTGTACTCCACACGGCAGTCCTCCAGAAGGGAAGGGTATATGATGCTAGGTGAGATGCTGGTCTTCCCTGCCACGATGTAGTGCCCCTGGGTCCTCACCGCTTTGAGAACAGGGCCATCAGCACTGTGGAGTCGTCACCATCCCCCCTCATAGACCAGCAGTCTATTTGGTGGGATAGGACCACTCTTGAAAGGACGGGGTTAAAGATGGCAGCAAGACAAGAGGCAGGAGGATTCCTGCCAACAGGGTCTAATCCCCAAATCATGATCATAGCTCCTACCAAGGTTCTAAACCTGACCCCAAGGAATGGTCCTTCTGGTGTCTCATTCAGATGGCATCTTCATGAACTAAACCCCTCCTTCAGAATGTACACCCCTGCACATACAACCCACCCAGGAAGCTTTCCCAGAGTGGTGGCTCCAGGCCTTTATCTGGAAGCTGATGAAGGCTGTGACCTCTGCCTCCACCGAGTCTGCTCACATAAGGCTTCAGGCTCTAGGACCCAGGGCCAAGATTCCCTCCATGGGGTCTAAGCTAGCCTCTGAGACACGCGGGACAGGGTCTTCAAAAGGAGTCCTCTGAAAAAAGGCCAGATTCCTGGCATGGTCATCGTCTGGGAATATGTCATATGTTCCTGGGACCTGGAGCCGTCCAGCCTGGTCCCCTCCTTGCTTAGTTTCCATATTCCTTTTCAGGCAATTTTAACCTGCACCCTTCCCCCACCCGCCAGATAGGCTTAGCTGTGAATGCAGCAGCTCTCAATGGGGTTTGGGTAGTTAGGGACCCTCCCACCTTGCAGTGGTGTCAGGAGCTAAGGCATCTCAGAGACTAAGGACACAGTAGCTAAGCGCAGGAAGGATCCTTCAGTCGTCTCACCCAAGTGTGTGAAGAGAGGCCTGCGGTTCACGATGCGTACGCTGGTCATGTTGGGAGTAACTGTCAGGAACGTGACATATTCTAGGGAGAAGCAGAGCAAGAAGGCTGCTTGGGCTTCATGGTCACCTATACACTGTCAAAGAAGACAATCCTAGATGGACAGAGACATGAACAGTGTCATAGGGCTGGTTTCAGTGGCAATGAATCCCCATCATGGTAAGAGCTCAACACCAGGCTGCAGGACCAACTGCAAAGACACTGGCAAGGCCAGGAGCATGGACCAGACCCAAGGTTCTTGGCTGCAGGCACAGTCAGAGAGGCAGGGCTCAAGTTCTCTGCTGATCTTGCAACTCAGTGCTGGCAAATGACATAGATAGATAGATAGATAGATAGATAGATAGATAGATAGATAGATAGATAGATAGATAGATAGATAGAGATATATTTGATATATGTCAAAGTTAAGCAAATTTACATCCCTGTTGTCCGGGGTACTCTCCCTGCTGGGACACCTGAGTGGGAAGGAAGAAGTGACCTGACAATTACTCAGGGTGTTACTTGTTCCCTCTTTCTTTCCCCTCTCATCACAGCTGCAGTGAGGGAGTAACTGGGGTGTTACAATCCTGGTTACCGAGGCAATGTTGCTGGAGTTTGAGTCTGCCATGAGAAGACACCAGAGAAGGAAGAATGAACTGAAACGCATGGGAAGGCACCCATGGCTGAACCAGCATGTGGGTGCTGTGGTCTGAGTAGCCCAGGTTAACACTTTGGATGCTGGGTCCCTGTAGACTGCTGGGAAACCCGCCCTCCATGCAGGCAGACCTACCTCTGGCTCTCCCAGCCGTGAAAGAGCCATTCTGTGGACTGCATGTGCTGTTGTCTCCTCCGCACACCTGGCACGCATCCCAAACCTTCTGGGAGTCCATCCTGCCATCACAGCCAAAGGTCTGTGCAAAGGGTGGGGGTTGGAAGGCCTGTGTTATTAGGGTGCTGTTTTCTTCGGTACCACAGCTCTGCTGGCTGAGACTCTGGATTGACATAACTCTCTGTGGCTTCCCTACAGAGCAACTGCACCTAGCAGGCCCCTATGATGACTTTCTTAAGGTCACAGTTTGGCGTATAATACAGGCTGACTCCAAGTTCCATCCTGTTCCCAACAATATTCCCCAGCAGACACAGGGCAACAGGGCAGCTCTACTGAGCTAGCCCCATATATCACCTCCCCCTTTCCCTAGAGTCTTCTTTTTTTTATTTTTTCTTTTATTCATTTTACACACCAACCATAGTTCCCCCTCCCTCCCCTCCTCCTGCTCTCCATAACCCCCCAACCCACTGCCCCAGAACCTTCTACCGGTACAGGAAAGCCTCGAGTTCACAAGGACACTGGGTTGTCCATATACATACCCTGCAGCTGCCCAACACACACAGACTCAGGGTCCCATCTTCCCGAGGACCACTTGGCACACAACGGGTCCCATCTAGGAAACTGCCTCCACGGCTCACAATGAAGTTCTCTCCAACAGCCCAGCACATGTGTCTGCACAGAGTGTCCCCTGGGAGGGCAGAGTGACAAGGGTCTGGTGCTCAAAGGTGAACAAGGAGGTCAGTGAGCTAGGTAGGAAGCTCCTCTGGATCCTGCTGTCGCAGCTCTGCCAGACAGGGTCCAAGAGGGCTGTCCCCCTAGCAGCCTCAGCTAACTGTACGCATGTGTGGCCAGGACCACAGTTCGCCTCCAAGGCCGTATTATATTCTGGTCTCACATAACCCTGACTCCTGGATTATGAGCCAAGGATCACGCTGGCATTTCCCCTGATGTATCTCCTGGAATCCTTCTAGCGCGCCCAGAAGACAAGTCTAAGATAGAACCTCACTGCTTACTATCTGAGGAGGCAGACCAAGCCAGAGAGCAATGCATGGCCCCTGGAATGCCAGAGTATGAGTTAAGTCCTGCCCAGCCAGCACTGGGGTGATGGAGACTGGGATGGTTCATGCTGATTTCAACTGAACAGGATCTACAGTCACCATCTAGGAGACAAGCCTCTAGAGATGCTGTAGAGATGATCTAGATTAGGTTAGCTTCTGGTCTCATTGTGAGGGACTCTCTTGATTAGATTAATTGAGGGAACACCCATCCTGAAAGTGGCCAGCGTCATTTTATGGACTGAGGTCCTGATCTACTGAATAAGAAGGAGAAAGCATGCTGAATACAGACTCTCTCTCTCTCTCTCTCTCTCTCTCTCTCCCCCTCTCTGTCTGTCTGTCTGTCTCTCTCTCTCTCTCTGTGTCTGTGTGTCTGTCTGTGTGTATCTGTCTCTGTCTCTCTTGTGTGTGTGTGCCTGTCTGTCTGTCTTCTCTCCCTCTCTTTCTCTCTCACACACACATATGTGTCTCTCTGTGTGTGTATGTGTCTGCCTGTCTGTCTGTCTGTCTTTGTCTGTCAGCCTGCCTGTCTCTCTCTTCTTCCTGGTTTCAGGTGCAATCAATCTCCTGCCTCAATCGCCTGCCTCTAGTTTCCCTGCCGTGATGACTGTACCCTGGAACCATGAGTCAGAACAAACCCTTCCTTCTGGAAGTTGCTTTCGTTGGGGTATTTTATCTTCTATCTCAGCAGTAGGACAAATAACCAAGACACTGGACAACCCCAAGAGCTCTGTCTGGCAGAGGGCTCCAGGGCCTTGCTCCCTCAGGCCCCACAGCCCACCTTGACTATACCGCACAGCGGTGTCCCAGTGGTAGAAGGAGGCACTGCCTTGGGGAAGGTGCAGTGGCTGGCTGTCAGTCTGGGCACACTGCTCGGACATGAACTCCAGCTGAGTCTTCTCACAAGCCTGGCCAGAGGAGGCAGAGGACAGGTACAGGCAGGGTCCTTGCCAGTGGGAGACAGCATGCACCCTGCGTGCAGGGTCAAGAGATGGGGATAATTCAGCCAGCCCCAGGGCTGTGCCTTATCTCGGCTCAGTAGTCTGTGGGTGACCAGGTCTGCCTCTCTTTGCCCATGGGAAAACTTCAGATAATCTGTAAAGGACACAGCAGCAGCAGGAAGCAAAACAAGAAGTGATGTGGCACTTGGGGCCCCTGGCTCCAAGTCCTGAACCTGAGGAAATGGTTGAGCTGTATATTCTGTCACAGGTGCTGCGGGGCAGGAAATGAGGAACTGCAATCCAGAAATGCCACTCTGCCTCACTGTGCTGGGAAGAAAGGATTGGAGTTGACCAGCTTCCTCCTCTCAAGGAGATTTAGCAGAAGGCAAGTAGGATAGGGGTGTGTCACCACAGGTCAGATGCTCCAGGAGCCAGCAGCCCTCTGAAGCAGAAAATACATTCTAACTCAACAGGACAAAAAAAATCATTCTACCACCTCATAACAGCTAGGGCAACCGGACTGAAAACCCATGTGCAGGAGAGGACACAGAGACACTGGAACCCTAACACACTGTTGGTAAAAATGGAAACATGGCCCCCGTGTGAAGAGAAACAGTTTGTTAGCTTAAAGCTAGGTTATGCTGGGATGCAGAAGCAGGTGGGTCACTGTTAGTTCAAGTCCAGCCTGATCTGTAGTGAGTTCCAGAACAGCCAGGCTAGATAGATCCAGTTTCAAAGAAACAGGGAGGGGGTCTGGAGAGATAACTCAGCAGTTAGACACACTTGGCTGCTCTTGTGGAGGACACAAGTTCGGCTGCCAGTCATGTCAGGTGATTTACCTGTAACTCCGGGTGATCCCACACCCTACCATGGCCTTCAAAGGTAAATACACAACGTGAGTGAGTACACACACAGTCATGTACACAAGCACAAACACACTTGAGAAAGATAAACATGACCTTCTAGAAAGAAAAAAAAAAGTCTATGTTAAGCATAGGATTTCTTTTTTTTTTGTTTTTCGAGAAAGGGTTTCTCTGTGGTTTTGGAGCCTGTCCCGAAACTAGCTCTTGTAGACCAGGCTGGCCTCGAACTCACAGAGATCCGCCTGCCTCTGCCTCCCGAGTGCTGGGATTAAAGGCATGCGCCACTACCACCTGGCTAAGCATAGGATTTCTATACAAGCAGCAATCCCAGTTTTAGGCATTGTTGTGGTTTTCCAAAATCCATGGACACTCAGGGCCCCCAAGAGGTGTGGCCTTGAGAGGTGACGAGGGCTCAAGAACTCTGCCTGAATAATTAGGACTGGACTCTTATGAAAGGGTTGGAGGGCTCTGTTGTAGGACTTCTGTTACTTTTGTCCCCTCTACCATGTGAGGACCACGGATTCCAAGCCTCTGGAGAACAGGACAACAGGAACCATCTGGGAATCGGACACCAAGTGCAGCACCTTATCTTGGACTTCCAGAATCATAAGAAATCAATTTCTGTTGTTGATAAATTACTCTGCCCGTGGTGTTTTGTCACAGAAAACTCAAGCCAACTAAAGTCAGCTCTTTGACAGCAGCTGGGTTAACTGTAGTCAAAAAGTACAAATGACCCAACAATAGAAATGACAAAAAAATCAAAAGCACTCTGGTTGTAACATGGACTGTTCTTCTGTCCCCGAAAGGAAAGGAAGCATTGACTCGTGGTACAACACTGAAAATGTCATACTGTGTCAAAGGAGCTGGCTCTTGCATGACGGTGTGTACATGAGGTGTTCAGAATAAGTAGATGCTGGATAAAGAACGCAGCTTGGAGCTGCTAGGGTAGGGAGGGGAGACTGCTCAATGGTGTGGGCTATTCTTCGGGGATGAAGTTTGAAACAGCACTCCTAGTGTGCTCAGTGCCTCTGCTCTGTGAACTTTGAAATGGTTGACTAAACAAGATGCTTTTCAGTCTAATGCTCTCCAAACTAAGCTATTTCAGCGACAAGAACTCCTGAGTAAATTGGGAGCATGGGAACCTTGGGGGAGGTTGAAGGGGAGAGGGGAAAGGCAGGGAGGGGAGCAGAGAAAAATGTAGAGGTCAATAAAAATCAATAAAAAAAACAGATTAAAGATCAGCTGGACAGTGGTGACACATGCCTTTAATCCCAGCACTCAGGAGGCAGAGGCAGGCATAGCTCTATGAGTTTGAGGTCAGCCAGGACAGGCTCCAAAGCTACAGAGAAACCCTGTCTCAGGAAAAAAAAAAAAAAGATTAAAGATCACTATTGTCATTTAAAAAAAAAAAGATGCATTTCACATCAGTGTCTGAATGAAGATCTCACTGTGTGCTCAGGGGCCATTTCCAGAGTCGGTTCTCAGCACAGAGATGTTATCTCAAAGGTGAATAGATAGTCTGGGAGGGAAGCAATCACATGGGTGCTTTGCTAATCCTGCACGGGTTAGCAAAGGGAGGCAGGGAGGCATGAGCCCATGGGTCAGCCATTCCAGTGGCTAACTCCTATCCGCTTCCCAGCTAGGAGACCAGCCTACCTGTGTGTTGCACATCGTAGCCTGGAGGTCCTCACCCACACATGGACGTCCCCCAAAGGCAGGCCTGGAAATGCCCACAAAACAAAAGGGGGAAGGTGACCACGGCTGCAACTAGAGAATGGTGTGCAACCGCTCTCCCTGTGGGGAAGCCCTCTGTAGGTACCTGGGATTGTTGCACCACCGTCTCCTGGTGACCACACCTCCTCCACAGGAACGAGAACAAGGACTATAGGGCCCCCAGCTAGACCAGCGTCCATGTACTGCTGTCACAGGGGTTAGCTCGGCTAGGGAGCGGCAGCGAGCCTTGGAGCACCACTGTAAAGCAGGGCAACTCTGTCTCCCTCTCCCACAGGGACCCAACACATGTAGGATGTGGCTAGCACGCACAGGATCGCTAACACCCCAGGGACCCTCCAGAACACAAAGTTCCCCGTCACACATAGAGACTTCCAACACAGGAACAATGTTCTTCATTAGAATCCTAACACACACAGGGATCTCACTGACAGGAAGAACCCCAACAGTACGTAAGGGCCGCACGCAGGATCTCCCAGTAGACATAGAGACCTCCTGAAGCATAAAGATACCTCATCCACAGGTGCCCTCCACAGAGGGACCTCCCACATTGGGCACAATCACACCTCATTCTATTTGGGAAGACAGCAGACTGCCAACAGAGGAAGGTACCCAGTGAAAAGGGGAAATTAACCCCAAAGAGATGGTTCAGGCAGTGAAGGCAAGGGCAGTCTGAGTGGGGATGCTTGGACCTTGATGTCACTCAACAAATTCATCTCTGTATGAGAGAGGGCTGGAGGATGGGATGGGTGAGGAGTGGTCCGGTGCCTTGGAGTGAGAGCTCAATGAGACCCTACTCAGGAAAAGCATGGGGACCTCAGAGCAGAGGCTCTGGGTGTTCTCCCCCACTCTCCCCTCCCCCCACAGACACAGAGTCTCTCTCTCTCTCTCTCTCTCTCCCTCCCTCATTCCCTCCCCCACCTCCATCCTTCACACCACTCTAACCTTCTCCACACCGCATTCTGTCCCATCCAGGAGAGGAACAAGGAGCCGGCTGCAGCTGCTGTGGTCCAGCGGGTCTGTGTGGCAGGACAGAGCCTGGCATACATCCTAAGAGAGGTGGACAGGTGGTCCACTGAGAGGTAGCCTGCTTAGTGTCCCTTCCAGACTAGTCAATGCCCTGCTCTCTGATGAGTGGCCTGGGAGAACAAACCACAGCCGACTGACTTGTCCATCAGAAGCAGGGATGGACCTTCCAGGGCCATCATCACACTCTAGGGGGCATGAGAATGTCTTAATATTTACAATCAGAAGAGAAAAATAAGCTTTTAAATAAAAAATAAGCATTCTGGGGCTGAAGAGGTGGCTCCGCAGTTAAGAACATTGGCTGCTCTTCCAGAAGACCCTGTTTTAATTCCCAGCACCCACATGACAGCTCACAGATGTCTAACTCCAGTTTCAGAGGCTCTGACACCCTCCGACAGACATACACACATACAAAACACCAATGCACATAAAATAAAAATAAATCATTTAAAAAGAAAAGAAAAACAAGCATCCTAACATGGATCATAAACATAATAATTCAGAGATTTTTTACATTTTATAAAAATACTTTTAAAAATATTTTTAAAATACATCTGTATCCCAGGCTAGCCTTGAATTCCCTATCTAGCCAAGGATGGCCTTGACTTCTGATTCTTCTGTTTCTATCTCCAGAGTTCTGGGATTACAGGTATGTGCCACCACAACCAGTTTCTGTGACCCAAGACCAAATTTGGGGTTTTGGATATGCCAGGAGAGCAAGCACTTTACCTACTAAATTGTATCCTCAGCCCCTAAACACAATTCTTTTTTTTTTTTCTATTTTATTTTATTTTATTTTTATTTTTATTCTTTTTTAATTAAAATTTCCACTTGTCCCCGTTTCCCATTTCCCTCCCCTCCTCCCAAATATTGCTCCCTCCCCCCACTCCCCTCCCCCTATCCCCACTCCTCTTCTCCTCCCCCCACTCCATTCCCCCTCCCTCTCGATACTGAAGAGCAGTCCAAATTCCCTGCCCTGCGGGAAGACCAAGGTCCTCCCACTTCTATCTAGGTCCAGTGGTGATCATCCAAACAGGCTAAGCTCCCACAAAGCCAGTTCATGTATTAGGATCGAAACCTAGTGCCATTGTCCTTGGCTTCTCATCAGCCTTCATTGTCCGCCATGTTCAGAGAGTCCGGTTTCTTAATGCTTTTGTGGAGGGAGGGAGGAAGGGAAGGAGGAAAGCCCCCCGCCCCCCGGGCAAAAGGGGAAGGTCCTACACCTCCCAGGGAGGAAGTCTGAATTGGGGGACCCTGGCCTTTCCTTTTGCCATCTCTTGTGAGCCACATTCCTACTCTGTGGGGAGCCTGGAGGCCTCCCCTCCTGGAAGCCCTTATGCTGGGCCCACCCCCAAAGGTTAGATGCCTTTGTGCCAGGAAACACTACATAATCTGTAAGTCAAAGTCAAGCAAAACTGTGGGGACTTAAGTTAAAAAATATTTAATACTTCCAAGAGGAGGGAGGAGATGGGTAAAAGTGATCAGAATGCAAACCTAAGCCCCAGAACCAACGATGGAAGGAGGGAGTCCACCCTGCAGAGTCCTCTCATCTTCACTAATGTACTGTGGCATGCCCACATGTGTGTGCACTCGTTTCTTATTTCATGATACACTGAACACAAGCATTAGACAAGATCGGGTACATAACTGCTGGTTGTAAGCTGTGCACGTTAAACCAAGTGAGCCCTGGTGTGGTCCTCGGCTGTGCCTGGCACCCAGCAGGTGGGGTCATTGTACCAGGGGCCAGTGAGTAGGGTGTAGTGAGACTGGGTGTTAGTGGAGGTTGGAACTTACCAGACCCTCCCTGGAGAAGGTGCAGGCGACAGCCCCAGAGCCAAAAGCCACACGGCACTGATCATCTGCACTGTAGTAGAGGCCAGGCTGTGCCACAAGCTGGTGCCGTGAAGGCCCTGACTGCATCCCAGGCGGGTCCCCGAAGCAGTGTATTTGCCCTGTGCTGTGACAGATCAGGCGGGGCTCAAGACCTGAGTGGACACCAGTGGGATCAGGGCGAAAGAGTGGATGCGGGGCTGGGACCTGTTAGCTGGGTGGAGACCCAGCAGAGATGGATGTAGAATGGAGCACGCGGAGGGCTGAAAAAAGGATGGGGAAGGTCAGAGACCAACGAACAGGAAATGGCCTGGCATGAAAGGGTGGAAGTAGGAGGTAGGGGAGGTAGAGAACAAGGGGGCAATTGAGGATGGGCCCGGGGTGGGATGGAGTAGAGGAGCGAGTTCAGGGAAGTGGAAAAGAATGACGGAGGAGGGATGGGAAGGGATGGGGGAACCGACCGGGGAGCAGAGTGGGCCCTGGGACAGGAAGCAATGGCAGCAGAGTGGGCTGGGGTAAAGGTTGCTGTGCAGGATGAGAGCGACAGCCAGCACTGTCTGGGTGGAGGCTGTACCTGAGCAGGTGCCGCAGCTGCCTTTGGCTACAGGCGGACCACTTTAGGGCCCCTCCAGCAGGCATTGCGCCATCAGACGCCATCACATGACCACTGGCCTCACAGGTGCTGCCAGTGCCTGGAGTACCATCGTGATCCAGGCCGAAGCTGTGGGAAGAAGAAACTCTGAGAGAAGCCAGCTGGGGCAGGGCCAGGGCCACCTTTGTGTCCCTTGGACCTGGACTTCCCTACTAGCTAAATCAGCCCAACAAAAGGCATCCTGGAGGCCTCAGTTTCCCATCTATATGAGGAGGGGAGGAGAGCTGGTGCAGCAGGGCGGCTCTTTCCTCCTTTGGCTAAGAAATAGCAAAATGCTTTGACCATAGACTAACTGACCTAATCCACGGATACAAGTCTGGGGTGTAGAGGTGGGAACTGGGAACCGGGTAGAGGCCTAGGAGCCAGCAGGTTGCCCTCTGGTGGCTGATGGCCTGGGTGTGTTCAGCTTTGGGAAAACTATCCACACTGCAACTGTCTTATGGTTGAGAAGCCCAGGAGCTGCTGCTGTTTTCCTTTCTGTTCCTAGGTAGTGGATTATTTTCAGGCAAGGCCTGGATATCCCCACACTTCAAGCAGAGCAGACCCTAGGCGCCTAAGAGGCTGGGGTGGGGCAGTGGAGGAGCTGCTGGAGTCAGGTCCTCTGGGAGATCTGGAGAGCCTGGCTTCCACCCTCAGGAGCCCATACCACTTCAGAGGGAAGGTGGGCTGTCAGGAGGGAAACTTTCTTTTTTTGTTCATTCTGTAAATTTCCATATCATTTGACATTTTTACAACAATTGGACTTTATTTGCCTAACTTAAAAAATCCTAAAAATCAACAAGAAACATGCCACTCTAAATAAATTGATAATACACAGGAATAAAGATTTGCCCACAAGAATACACAATACACGCAGCAGCAAGGGCTCAGAAACACCCTAGCTGTCCAACCAGAGGAGATTAAGTTGTGGTATGTACAAAACAAAATGGAACAAAATATAAGAGACCTGTGAGCTGAGAAATGTTTGGGATGCATAGCTACTTAAAAGGCAAGAGTTATGTGGACTGGTAACAAATACCTGTAATCTTACCCAGCATTTGACAGATGGCTAAGCAACCATGTGAGGCCCTGTCTTAAAAATCACAATAGAATCAAAATAACAATATATGCCACAAGCCTGGTGTGTGCGCACTAATGAACAAAATTAAATATAATTCAGAAGACACATTTGTGTAAGTGGTGTGTGGTAGTTTAAATGAGAAAAGCCCCCTACCCCTGCCATATATTATCATGTTTATTGGTGTGCTGTTTGGGAAGATTAGGAAGTATGGACTTTTAAGAGAAGCTGTCCTTGGAAGATGTGGGTCTGGAGGTGGACTTTGAGGTTCCAAAAGTCCATGCCAGGCCCAGTGTCTCCCTCTCTCTGCTTGCCTGCCTGTGAATCAAGATATAAAGTTCTCAGCTATTGCTGCAGCACCATGCCTGCCTGTGTGTTGCCACACTCCCTGCATGGACTAATGACCATGGACTAACCCTCTGAAACTGTAAGCCAGACCCAGTTAAATGCTTCCTTTTATAAGCGTTCCCGTGGTCACGATGTCTCTTCACAGCATTAGAACAGTAACTAAGACATGGAAGGACTTAGGATAATCATCAGTTTTTTTCTTTATTGGAATTTCCTACAAGACTTATTTTCTGTCTGGCTCAGCGGGTGAAGGCACTAGCTGCACAAGTGTAATGACCCTAGTTCAGAACCTGAGTAAAAGTGAGAACCAATTTCACACACACACACAAACACATACACACATACACGCATACACATACACAAACATACATATACACACACATACACACACATACATATACACACACATGTACACATACACCCACACACTTTTTTAAATTTTAAAAATTAAGTTATTTTCTAACTGCTGTTTGTTTATTTGGGTTTTTTTTCAAGACAGGATTTCTCTGTGCTGCAGTTCTGGTTGTCCTGGAACTCACTCTGTAGACCAGACTGGCCCTAAACTCACAGAGATCCTCCTGCCTCTGCCTCCTGAGTGTTGGGATTAAAGGTGTGCGCCACCACCGCCTAGTTGTTTGTTCATTTGGAAAAGAAGAGTTTATGTTGGGGCTGGAGAAATGGCTCAGCAGTTAAGAGCATCGCCTGCTCTTCCAAAGGTCCTGAGTTCAATTCCCAGCAACCACATGGTGGCTCACAACCATCTGTAATGAGGTCTGGTGCCCTCTTCTGGCCTGCAGGAATACTACAGACAGGATATTGTATACATAATAAATAAAATAAATTTATTTAAAAAAAAAAAAAAAAGAAAGCCGGGCGGTGGTGGCGCACGCCTTTAATCCCAGCACTCGGGAGGCAGAGGCAGGCGGATCTCTGTGAGTCCGAGACCAGCCTGGTCTACAAGAGCTAGTTCCAGGACAGGCTCCAAAACCACAGAGAAACCCTGTCTCGAAAAACCAAAAAAAAAAAAAAAAAGAAGAGTTTATGTTAATCACTCAGTAATCAGGAAGCCTCAGACTTTCCCTGCCAAGACACTTGAGTTCAGGGTATAAGCTTCTGACAGACTCTGCAAAGGTTCTGGCTGCCTAGGCCACAGCCCTCCACATTGGGACTTATACCAGCTGTCTGACCAGTCTGCGGATAGCTGGTGAGGTCACATACCTGTGCCCAATCTCATGAGCAATGGTGATCCCTAGGTCAAAGCCAGTGTCCTCAGTGATGAGGCAGCTCCAGGACGGGGAGCAGGCACCTCCCAGCTGGGTGACCCCCCGAACTTGCTTGTTACCATCAGGCAACTCCAGGTCAAATCTTGATAAGAAAAAAAGAAGCATATGGAAGGCTCCACGAGCCATGCTACTGGTGCAGAAAGAAGGGAAGGTCATAGGCAGTCCTCCTAAGCAAGCAGCACCCCGTGGGGATCTCAGTTACCTGGTTATATAGAGAATCAGGTCAGCATGACTCGGATCCTGGTCATCGTGGGGGTTGATTGTCTGGCTCCACTCACAAACACTCATCAGGGATGAGGTGATGTTGGTCGTGATATTTGGAGTACACTAGGAAGCAACCAAAGAGCCTGTCTCTACGGAAGTGGTACCAAGGATGGTGCTGACTGTTGCCAATGTGCTTCTCAGTTGGTCATATTATAGCAATCCTATTGCTACCCCACGTGACAGATGGAGAAACTGAGGCTCTGAAAAGCTTTGGGAGAGCCGTCCACACAGCTGAGCCCCACAGTTACCACCCCCCTACCAGTTCTTCAGGAAAGAATGAAGAGCACAGAGTTAGGGGTTGTACCCACCTCTGAGTCAGAGAGAATGATCAGCTTCACCAGGTGCACCTGGAACTGAGCCCCCAGGGATGGGTCCCTCAGCAGCTCTGACCCCTGCAGAAGGCAACAGCAGAGAGAGTAAGGCAACACACGTGTTCAGAGTCCGTTCAGGAGCCCCAGTGGCAGGACCAGTGGTAAAGAGGGCGCCCTGTGGAGGCTAGGGGTGGTGGAAAATCTTGTCTGTGTGCTGGAAGCCAACTGTAGACTGTCAGAGGAGCCTTGAGGCCTCATGCCTACAGGTGGCTCTCTAGTTCATGCCTTGGAAGACCAACTAACGGAAAGAGCTGATTGGGGGCTTGAGTAGGAATCTAAACTCTGCCTCTTCCGAGCTATAGACTCAGGTCACCAATCACTAAGCCTCAGTTTCCTTACAGGCTTCCTGTTTTATAAGGTGGAGATCAAGTCTTGCCTGGCTAGCAGATACAGAGAATAAAACTAGATACTCTGGGGCTGGAGAGATGGCTCAGCGGTTAAGAGCATTGCCTGCTCTTCCAAAGGTCCTGAGTTCAATTCCCAGCAACCACATGGTGGCTCACAACCATCTGTAATAAGGTCTGGTGCCCTCTTCTGGCCTTCAGGCATACATGCAGACAGGATATTGTATACATAATAAATAAATAAAAATTAAAAAAAAAAAACAACAAAAACTAGATACTCTGTTTCAGGTACCACCTGGTCAATGGTTCTCACCATTCCTAATGCTCTGACCCTTCAATACAGTTCCTCATGTTATGGTGACCCCCAGCCATAAAATTATTTCACTGTTACTTCATAACTGTCATTTTGCTACTTTATTAATCATAATGCAAATATCTGTGTTTTCCAATGGTCTCAGGCAATCCCTGTGAAAGGGTTTTTTGATCCCCTCCCCAAAGGGGTCATGACCCATAGATTGAGAACCCCTGTTCTAATGGCATGTGAATAACTCAAGGGAACCTGGGTTTGGCAACTTAAAATTGGAAGGAGGAACCCCAAATTTTAAAGACAATAGTTTCTAAATTTGTATAAGGAGTCATTTCTTTTCTTTCTTTTTTTTGGTTTTTCGAGACAGGGTTTCTCTGTGGTTTTGGAGCCTGTCCTGGAACTAGCTCTTGTAGACCAGGCTGGTCTCGGACTCACAGAGATCCGCCTGCCTCTGCCTCCCGAGTGCTGGGATTAAAGGCGTGCACCACCACCGCCCGGCAAGGAATCATTTAATTGAAAAACCATCACCTCAGGAATTTTTAGACTAAAAGCCTACACAGGTTTCTCTGGAATTAGACCACACCTGTAAGTGGGAGGGAAGGCCTGGGGTAGACAGCGCGGTGGCAGACAGACAACCTTTGGCCCTGAGACCGGTGAGGTGGATTCAGAGAGGACTTTTCCTTTGGCCTGAAAAGGGTGACCAGGCTGACGCCTGAGCTGTCCTAGAGAAAGTGACAGTGACTGGGACCAAATGCTGTCTCAGAGCCACCCAGGATTTCTTTATAACTCCCTGCCCCATCCCATCTCTGCTGCAGACCTGGGAGAGGAAGAGGAGACTGCTGGGGCTGTCAGTCACTGACTGGAACTGGTTCCTAGAGTCAGTTCATCAGATTTTAAAAAACTGTTTCACACTTTTTGTAGCGTATGTACACACATATGGGATTCAAAGGAAAGCTTGCAGGAATTGGCTGTCTCCTTCCACCACGTTGGGTCTGGGTTAAATTCAGGTTGTCATGTTTGGTGGCAAGCACCTTCACCTATTGAGCCATCTCTTTTCTCCTTCCTTCCTTCCTTCCTTCCTTCCTTCCTTCCTTCCTTCCTTCCTTCCTTCCCTCCCTCCCTCCCTCCCTCCCTCCCTCCCTCCCTCCCTCCCCCCCTCCCTCCCTCCTTCTCCTCTTTTTAGGACAGCCCAATAAGACCAAACCGGTCTCAAACTTATAACCTTCCTGTCTGAGTCCAGATGCTGGGCTGATAGTGTCTGCTACCACACCCAGATTAGTTCATCATTATTTTGAAGACACTGCTCCAGCAAATGGACCCAATCGCTCTCTTCACATTGGGCCTGGTAACACCACATGAATGCTCACGAATGCCATTGGTACAGTGTGAATTCCTGAAGGTCTGGAACTGTCTTATCACACATGTCTTGTCTTATGGATGTCGGTATAGTGTCTCATGTCCTCTCTGAGGGAAGCTTGATATTGCTTGTGTCTTGGCTGACACATTGCCATTCTGACATAAGGGTTAATGGTGCAAGACGCCTCTGCTCTTCCAACCATCAGATCACAGGGAGGAGGTATCCGTGGGAAAGGGAGTCTCACATCTTCAGGCAGAATAGCATCTGTTCACACCTGGAGTGCTCATCTGCCCTGGGCCTCTGAAGAGGGAGCAGTGTGTGCAGACTGCACTCACTGTTGGTCACATGAACACTAGGGCAGAACTGAAGGACTGTGGGGAGGAGTCTGGTATTGACAGGTATTCCCTGACTTTGGCCATCTCTGCTGTGGTGGAGATGAGAGAAGAAGGCAGCAGTGACCTCCTTTTCTCCTTAGGGCCATGAGCTCCAGCAGACCCTCAGCTTCTATGAGAGCTCAAATGTACTGACTTTTGGTCACAAGCCCTGAGAGTGGGGCACTATGTCCAGAGGGTCAGAGAGAGAGAGCCCACAGACCCACCAGAGACCCTGAGCCCACCTTCCTGTACCAGCCATTGCCAGCCCACCACCACTCACAATATTGAGGTTGGTGAGCACATAGCGTTCTGTGTCCTCCCGGTGAGTCTGGTGGACATCGGGACCCACAGCTACCAGCAGTTCTAGGTGCAGAATGTCCCCCAAAGTCCTTCTCCATCTCAGTCTCTGGAGGAGAGAGGAAGGACGGCCTAGACAGGGAGGAGAAGGGTGAGGACAAAGGTTTTGAAAAACAAGTGCTGGGAAGCTAACAGAGATGGGGTAGCTACTCCTGGAAGTCAAAAGGACAATTTCATGTCCACTCCCAGGGCCCAGTTCTCAGCCTGAGGAAGGTGGTGAGGGAGTGGGAGAAGGCCCAGTTCAGGCGAAAAGAAAAAGCAAAGAGTTCTCCTAGGACCCCACAGCATGACTAATCAAGGCTGCTCTCACAGACAAAAGGGAGCAGGGCCACAGTTAATTGAGGCACCGCAAGAGGCAAGATCCGCTTCCCTGTCCCGGGCCCCTCGCATCTGGGACTCTCCTGCTAAGCTAAGGAGCAGAGGATTCTCTCTTGGGTGAGAAGCGGGGAGGAATAAAGGCCTGGAGACAGGGTCCTGCATTAGAACCCTGCTCTTTCAGGCTCCAGAGTGAGTGGACTGCAAGTTGCCTACTGTCTTTAGATCTTGCCTCGGGGCTGGATCAGTACTTAGCAAAGTCGTCAAGCCTTGAAATAGGTGTTCCATAAACAAGCCAACAGGAAGGCGAACACCTCTGCTCCCTGGACCACAGGAGTCCTGCAGTGCTCACTGTCTTCTGGAGTACAGAAGGACTAGAAGCCCAGGTGACATCGTCCTAGCCCTTCAGGAGCCCAGAGGTAGGAGGACCTGAGGATCCAGACAGTGTGTATCCCACCTAGGCCACAGGAAAACCAGTTGCAGGCAGAAGGACATCCCTAACCGTTTGCATCCTGACCGCTAGCCCCATCTTGCCAGTGTCTGTGTGATGTTGATGGAGGCCAGAAGCCAACTTCAGGAGCCTCCCACCTTGTTTTTTAAGATAAGATTTCTCACTGAGACTCAAGGCTCATCAATTAGGCAAGGTTGGCTGGCCAGCAAGCCCCAGGGATTTTCCTGACTCGTGAGCAGGATAGAAAGGATGAGGAGATGTGCCATTGTGACCAGTTTTATTGTGGTCTGGGGAGGATGCACACTGTGCTCTGCCTCTACTCAGCATGGGAATTAGAAACATGGGCTACCATGCCCAGCTTTTTTATATGGATGCTGGGACTAGAACTCAGATCCTCATGTTTCCACAGAAGTGCTTTACCAAGTGAGCTAGCTCCACAGTCCATCCCCCAACCATGGTTTTAATCCAACCACCAACTGCTCTTCTGGGAAAAAGGATGGTATCCTGAGAGACAGGGTCATAGGTCATGGGAAAGCCTTTACCATGAGGAGATCTACAGGACAGGAGCCAGAGTTGCTTGGCCTGGCACCTACCTTGTTCCCAAAGAACGAATAAATATTTACAATTATGACCAGAAGTGACAAGTTCCTGAAACTTGGCCAGCCCCGCGAAGGCCATCCACAGGCCAAAGAGGCCAGCCGATGGACGCCCCCTCCCTTGTGATGCTAAACAGAAGCCTGGAGTCAGGATTCCAGAGCAGCCAGAACACCCGACAACAGTTTTTATCAAGTTGGCAGGAAGCAGTGAAGCTAATTAACAGAGACGCAAAGCTTCTCTGACCTCATGCGTCCATGGCTACCAGTACCCTCATGGCATTGACTCGGTGAAAACTCCCTTAAACCCTCACCCAAGGCTCAAGAAATCCCCCTGGCTTAGAGTACGGGCAAGACAGCTACCTGTGAATGCAGCAGCATGGTGCCCAAAGTTAGAGGATGCCTCCTTGGGTTTCTGATCTTGAAGAAAACTCTGCAAAATAAAAAGAGAAGGAGAAGGGGAAAGGAGACAAGACTAAGGGAGAGAGGATGATGGGAGATACAGGGACAGAGAATGAGGGAATCATGCCTCGTCATGGAGGAGAGGAGAGAGGTCCACAGAGGTCTGCAACAAAACGGAGCCTGTCATCTTCACCAGAGTAATCAAATTTCCTTTTCTGCCAGCAGAGAGACCACAACCACTCCACCCAAGAGCTTTGGCAGCCCCCTCTCCCAGGTGATGCCAACACCAGGACTCATGTAATCCCACCTTCTGGAAATCAGAGAGCCCAAAGCAGCTCAGAATGAAGAAGGCACCCGTGAGAGCTCCTCTGATACTGGCAGCACGAAACATTTGACGTGACACCGATAGGCACAGCTGGCTCATCCTTAGGAAAGGCAGCGGATGGCTGGACAGGAGCCCTGGTGACTGGGAGTCTGGTTAGTGTGGAATGTGACAGACTTTACTTGCTGGCTGGGCGGGACATCAGGCAGTGTTTACTCTTCTAATGGATCTTCCTCCCAGGGCAGGGCTGTGGAGCTGGCAGCAAGCAGCTTCTTCTGCTAGGAACTTGCCTGGTATGGCTCCCAGTGAAGAGCATCCCAACTATGTCCCGCACTATGAAAGCCCTCCTGCTGTGCACACCTAGCCTCCTGGGAGGGTCTGGCCTAGCAGTCCAGTCTGGACAGGAGCAAGCTCTAGATAGGACCCCTGGCTTGTGGGCTCATGTGAAGTGACAGGCCCTGGGTGGCTGGAATCGCTGACTCACCAATGAGAGGATGCACTAAGGACACGACAGCTCTGGCCTCTTGGCCTGCCTTTCCTCTGGCGCCTCCATTTCCAGGCTCTCTTGTCCCTTTACCCTTGGCAGAGTTTGTTCCTCTCCCTGCCCTGTACTTGCAGACACCCTGTGCCCTCACCTCATCCCCGCTGCCCTCATCTCTACTATTTTGACACTGTCCACCTGATCTGACCTGCACCTGGTGGCAGAGTCATGGAACAGGCAAGCGGCCCCACATCTCTGCAAGCACTGCCACCAACTGCCTGGCATCCCACTGCACCTCCTGGGAATTTCTTATTCACTTGCTCAAAAACACTCTTGCCTACCCTTCACCCTGCCAGTTCCCTATTACAGTTTGGGTCTTTGCGCGGAGGTAATCTTAGTTGCCAGCAAGAGTGGATCTGGAATAGACTAAGAGACACACGTCTGGATGGATCTGAGGGTACTTTCTGGGAAGATTAACCGAGAGAAGACCTTCCACCAGAGTGGGCAGCACTTGTGTAACGAGTACAGCAGCAGCCCTGGTATAATGAGGTCCAAGGGAAGGGCAGAGCTGTCTTTCCCCACCACCTTTCACTCCTTGCTCATAAGTACGTGCATCCTGCTGCCACTGCAGCTGCCACCACTATCCTTTGATGGCATCAGAATCCAGCTTCTTGGCTGTCAACGTGACTACATCTGGGGTTAACTAAAACCCAAGTTGCTGGGCACTTCTGTGAGGGGCTTTGGTTAATTGGATAATTTGAAGTAAGAAGACCCTAAATCTGGGTCATACCTTCTCATGGCAGCCTATATAAAGGAAAAGAAAGAAAGAAAGAAAGAAAGAAAGAAAGAAAGAAAGAAAGAGAAACTTTTGTTCTTTGCCTGTGTGTCCTGCTCTCTATTCTCTAGATTCTGATGGTGTATACTGAAGACCAAGACTGACTGAGACATCCAGCCTCATGACTGAACAACTACTATATTCTTGGACTTCCCATTGGGAGACAGCCATTGTTGAACTGACTGGACCACAGCCTGTAAGTCACTCTAGTAAATTCCATATATATATATGGAGAGAGAGAGAGAGAGAGAGAGAGAGAGAGAGAGAGAGAGAGAGAGAGAGAGAGGTGATAGATAGATAGATAGATAGATAGATAGATAGATAGATAGATAGATAGATTCATTCTATCAGTTCTATTCCTCTAGAGAGCCCTGAATAATACACTGGCTCATATCATGTAAGTCAATCTACTAAATGCCCTTTGTGATATATATTCATGCCATCCACTCTCTTCCTCTAGAGACCCCTGACTGTATAGATCTCAAATGTTTCTTGAAGGCCCATCAACTGGAGGCTTGATCACAAGTCTGTAGAAGCTGGTGGACCGTTTCAGATATGGGACCTAGTGGGAAGAAGTTAAGTCATTGAGACTGTGGCCTTTAAAGATACTGGGTGACCAGTTCTTCCCTTCCCAGCTCAGGGTCTTCTGGTGGTCATGAAGCAAACAGCCTTTCTCTGTCATATCCTTCCGTCATGATTCTCTGACTCACTACAGGTCTAAGCAGCTATGACTTAAACCACAGGCTAAAATTAACCTTCCCTCCTTATAAAGTTGATTACCTCAGATATTTTGCCACAGTGATAGGCAACTGACTATTACTTTCCAATGATGATGACCTTTGCTTCCCCAGCTAAATCTGCAGCCTCTCTTAGCCCCTCTACAGGGAAGATATGTACCTACTGTGCTGGGATAGACTGGCTCTGGGTGCTTTTCTACTCTCTTGCTTTCTTAAGGTCCCGAGTGCTGGGATTAAAGGCGTGCGCCACCACCGCCCGGCTTTAAGGTATATTTTTTAATGAAAAATATTTAGTTCATTTTTATTTGTGTGCATATGTGTGACTGTTTGTTTGAATGTGTACCATCATGTGAGTGTAGAAGTTCAAAGGAAGTGCTGAATCCCCAGTGTGGTTGCCAGGGCCCAAATGCTAGTCTTGTGCAAGATCAGGAAGAACGTTTGACCACTGAAGCACCTCTCTAACTCCTAGGCTTTTTTTTTTTGGTTTTTTGAGACAGGGTTTCTCTGTAGCTACGGACCCTGTCCTGGAACTAGCTCTTGTAGACCAGGCTGGTCTCAAACTCACAGAGATCCGCCTGTCTCTGCCTCCCGAGTGCTGGGATTAAAGGCGTGCGCCACCACCGCCCGGCACTCCTAGGCTTTTAACTTTTGTTTTTGAATTATGTATATGTGTGTTACCACTGTACGGGGCTGTGCGTGTGAGTGCAGCGCAGGGAGCACTCTGAACTGATGGACCACGCCTTCAGTCCCTCTCTCTGAGGTGGTGCTCCCTCAGCACTCCTCTTTCCCGCTGCATTTTGCCTCTGCCTCTCCGCTAAATCCACCCACTCATTCATCCAGATGGCGTACATTTATCTGAGCTCCTGCAAAGGCTAAGAAAGGCACTGTGCTAAACTCCAGAAAAGTGGCTATGAGCTGAGCAGAGAACCACTGTGGCTGCTGGGGGGAGAGAAGCAACAGCAAACTAACCAGATATGCCCACCATACAGTATACATAAGAGACCTTAAATAACACCTTGCATTCTATCTGACCATTAAGATTAAAGCTAGATGTCAACAACAAAGGAAATGACAGTGAGTATAAAAATTCATGGAAGCTGAGTGGCTCACCATGGAAAGAAATTGGGTCAAGACAGAAATCAATAAGAAAGTTTAAAAACCTTTTAGAATTGAATGAAAATGAAAACACAACACACTCAAACTCAAACCTATGGAATATAATGAAGGCAGGCCTAAGAGGCAAGCAAGTTCATAGTGCTAAGTGCCTACATAAAATAAATGGAGGTATGAAGCACAATTAATAAAACTCAGAGATGGAAACTGGGGTTCAACCTGAAGGTCAAAAAAGCAAAGCAGCCAGCCATTGGCTATAACCTCGATCTCAATCCAAAATGGCAAGCCTGCCTCCAGGAATCTCAGAATGAGGCCGAACTTGAGAGCTGTCTCTTCTTGTTTTATAATCCTCTCTAGTTCTGGGATTAAGGGCGTGCACCACTTTGCCTGGTTTCTATGGCAAACTAGTGTGGCTACTGGGATTAATGGTGTATGTCACTGCTGCCTGGTCTGTAAGGCTGGCCAGTGGGGTTGTTTTACTTTTCTGATCCTTGGGCAAGTTTTATTTATTAAAATACAAATGAAATGCTAGTACAGAGGTATCTCATGTTTGTAACTTAATGACACATCTGAAAACTCTAAAAATACAAGAAGAAACAATTGCCAGCACTCAGGAGGCAGAGATAGGGAAGAGGTAGGTGGATCTCTGAGTTTGAGGTCTGCTTGGTCCAAGACAGTCAGGGCTATTCAGAATAACCCTGTCTCAAAAAACCAACTGACCAAACAAACAAAAAACAGAAAAGAAAAACAAGAAGAGGAAGAACTAATCAAACTCAGGTTGAAATCATCAAAATAGAAACAAACAAAACAATACAAAGAATCATAAAACAAAGAGTTGGTTCTTTGAGAAAATCAACAGACTTTTTGCCAAATTAACCAAAAGATGGAGAGAAGAGTCCAATTTATAAAATTAGAGATGAAAAGAGACAGCAAGGAAATTCAGAGAACCATAAAGACATATTCTAACAAACCAGAAAACCTAAAAAAAATTGATGAATTTCTTGGAATATAAGACCTACCAAAGCCGGGCGGTGATGGCCCACGCCTTTAATCCCAGCACTCGGGAGGCAGAGGCAGGCGGATCTCTGTGAGTTCGAGGCCAGCCTGGTCTAGAAGAGCTAGTTCCAGGACAGGAACCAAAAAAAAAAACAAAAAAAAAAAAAAAAAAGCTACGGAGAAACCCTGTCTTGAAAAAAAAAAAACAAGACCTACCAAAGTTAAATAAAGATGAAATAAACTAAACTAGGTTTGTAACCCCTAGTTATGAAAGTACCAACCACCTTCTGATTGAAGTGGCCAAGCACCTGAGACCAAATACGTCATAGGCCTAGAGGAAAAACTACTACTGTTGTTCTGCCAAAGGAACATAGCAATAAAATGACTCCTAATGACACACTGCCGTATCCATAGATCAGTGTGCATCTCTCAGCCTCCATCAGAGACACTTCTCGCAGTAGATGGGAATTAACATAGAGACCCATAATTGGACAATGTGTAGAGAGCGAGAGACTTTGGAGCACTTAGCCCTCAATGCAATTCAAAATTCTCCCCTCGAGGTTCAGGGACCTATTTGGAAGAGGAGGTGGAAAGATTATAAGAGCCAATGAATGATTCCAAGGAAACAGTCTCTTTCAGATTAGAACATACAGACTCATACAAACTCACAGAGATTGTGACAGCATTCGTGGAGCCTGTGCAGGTTCAAGCCAGACAAAATTCCAGCACTGAGGAAGAGGAAGTGGACACAAAGTCCCACCCCTAACCAAAAAGTTATCTGCAATTGATGACTGCTGGGAAAGGTAGAATAAGTTTTCTCCAGGGAAATGTCATACTCCAGGACAGGCCCAGTGTCTAGGAGTCAACACAAAATGGATTCTATGGGGTTTTCTGTGGGATTTTTGTTTCGTTTTGTTATTTGTGTTTGTTTTGGTTTTTTGTTTGTTTGTTTGTTTGTTTGTTTGTTTTTCAAGATCGGGTTTCTCTGTGGCTTTGGAGCCTGTCCTGGAACTAGCTCTTGTAGACCAGACTGGCCTCGAACTCACAGAGATCTGCCTGCCTCTGCCTCCTGAATGCTGGGATTAAAGGCATACACCACCACCTCCCAGCTTGTTATTTGTGTTTATTTTGATTTTTGTTTTAGGGAGAAATGGGGGAGGAGGGAGAAAGAAACTGAAGTTTGCTGGGGAGTAAGATGGGGGGAGGACATGGAGAGAGATGGTGGATAGAAAAACAGTAAATTGTATTGCATAAAATTTTTTTTTAAAAGAAAATAGAATGAATATTGACATTGCAGGACACAGAACTCAACAAATGAGTTAAAATCCCAGTTCCTACACTGGAAGTATAGAGGTAGAGAGTACTTGATTAGCATTTGTAAAGCCTTGGGTTTGACAGCACCAACAGAAAAATGAAAATAAAGAAATCCTAGCTCTGCTATAGTAACTATGTGACCTTGAACAAATTCTTTAGATTTTTCTGACCTTCTATTATTCCAATCAATAAAAGTATTTAAACAGTCATTTCTGCAGGGTGTGGTGGTACACACCTTTAATTCCAGGACTTGGGAGTTAAAGATAGGCAGATCTATTGAGTTTGATGCCAACCTGGTCTACACTGCAAGTTCTAGGCCAGCAGAGCTATATAGTGAAACTCTGTCTCAAGGGGAAAAAAAGCCATTTCATGTATTGTTGAGATTGCATAAATCAAAGTATGTAAAAGCAGTTGACACACAGTAAATGTTCAATAAATGGAAGGTTTGGTTACTACCAAGAGGTCTTAACCATAAGACACTCTGTAATGAGAAATGAGTAATCAAAAAATGTTGAAAAGAGATTGAGTTCTGAGCATATAGTACCTTGAAGGGAAAAATACCCGCTTTGATTCTAGAGCTCGAACCACCACGGATAATTATGTAAGTGCAAAATTTGCAGCTTACAAAACTTCTTTTCTCTCCTAGTCATTGAACTCATCTGGATCACCTGGGTCTTTAAGAGGGAGAGGAAAGCCAATCGTGTTCGGCACATGGGTCTTCACCACCACCAAGGGGCTCCCTGACCTTCCTAAGTGGCCTGTAGCCTTGTTGTGCATCTCTAAACACTGAAAACCAAGGAAGGATAAACTACACGATTGTGGAAGTCTCATCTGTGTTATTGTATCGCACCATCAGGGTCAAATGTGGATTTCCGGTCATTTTAACAAGGCGGTTAAGAAAAATATATGTACATTATCACAATTAAAATCTTGTTTTACCATTATTATCAGAAACAGCTGGCGCGCCTTTGCAACCCTAAGATTGGGCAAACCGGGCTAGTAAGTCCGGGGAAATCCTGAGTTTCCGCAGAGTGTGATTGTACACACGGCAACCAACACGAGCTTCTTCCGGCCTCCTGAGGGGTGCCACATCGAGAGTGATCCCCCAAGCCTTTTCCGGTGTCCCTGCTTCTCTTCATTCCCTCCCTCTCACGACTCCTAATCTTGGTGAAGGCCTGGGTTCCCTTCTGTCAAACTCTATGTTGTCAGTCACGGGGACGATCTCCAGGTGGGTAGCCTGTATGGTGTTAACTAGCGGTCCGGTCGCCGAGTTCGCAGACGTGCGGAACCAGAGGTGCAGACTCGGTTTCCAGCAGGTCGCGAAAAGAAGCGCCACCCGGGCTGCTTCCAGCACTGTAGCGGTGTGCTTGCTAACTGCGGTGTGCTTCTGCGGTCTGTGCTGAGTTCGAGTCTTCCCTGCGGGGTCGGGCTGCTGAGAGCGAGACGATGAAGGCGAAGGCCACCGCGCCGGTGCCCCAAGCGGGGCCTGCCGAGAAGCTCGCTCGGAAGAAAGCCAAGAAGAAGTTCAGGAAGAGGAAAGCACAGGGAGGAAGCGGGGCTCCGGGAAGCCGCCCGCCAACTATCGCGGGCCGACCGCCAAAAGCCCCAGAGAACTTTTCTCAGAATTGGAAGGCGCTGCTAGAGGTGAGACTGGTGACAGGCCACCTTCATCCCGGACTTTTGGTCAGGTAGCCACAGACCACGAAGGAGGACGGGTGGTTTCAAGACGTGGAAAGGCAGCAACGCACGAACTCCCTCACGGGAACTTCGGGCTGTAGGCATGGCAGTAGTTGTGGCTGTCTGGCCTGTTGACAGTTTTAGTAGTGGCCAGTGCTTCTCCATTCTGTAGAGGTTGCTCTCTGCTTCCCTCAAATTATTTTTCTCAATCACAAATCCCATATCTCGGTTGCCACCCTGCCAACGTGTTAAACTCTTTCCCAGAACTCTGGCCCAGACTGTTCTGGAACTTATGTAACTCAGGGTTTCCCCGCACTACGTTAGGTAGCCTCCCAAATGCTGGATTATGGGTGTGAACCACTATACCCACCCTCATTCATAAATTCTTACATTCTAGTTAGATGCTGTTACTGTCCTTGTTTCTTAGATGAGGAAATTGAAACACAGAGCTTAAGGGGTTTGGTTTAAGAATGGTCACATAGCACATAAATAGCAGAACTGGGATACTGACCATGCTTTTTGTTCTGCTGACCTCCAGGCAATCCTCTGGAGTGTATGCCATGGAGCTTCAGTTCATAAGAAAGAGAGCCTAGAACTTCCTGAGCTCCATAACCTCCACCTGTTCCTTAGTGTGGATTTTCCTCTCTGTACACACAGGACGAGACAAGCCCTGTGGTCAGCTCCAGCTCTATAAGCCCGTTGTTTTTTGTTTCCTCTCTCCCAAGTTAGTAAAGTAAAATTAAATGCCTGGAATGCATATTTGCTATAGGGAACTTGGAGTTGGCTCTGGTTTCTACAAGAATCAAAACCCTTCGGGTCTCTTGACTCTTAGGGGAGTGAGTAAGTAGAAATTCACTGCAGTTGGATGTCATCTTGCTGGGATCTTAGCTGGGGATTTGAAAACAGGGACGAAATTGCTTGCCTGGATCTCTGCCTCTGCCTGAATAAGATCAAAGCTATGGCTGTTCTCATCAACCATCTCTGGTTTGATAGGATTTTTTTTTTCTTTCCATTGATCTCCCTTCCCTTGGGTCTTCCTCAGACCCTGAGCTGTAGCCAGCCTCCAGAGATAGTGTAAAGGAAGTGATCATTGTGTCCCAGCGTGTTGACCATGGAAGTCACTCTACATACAAGTCCAGATTAAAGAAGGGAAAATGATGCTCCTGCCCCAGAATGAAATGCTCTGGGTGTTAAGCCACTTGGGTACGCATGGCATAGAGTTTGAAATGCAGAGTGAAGAAGCAGATGCCAGATTATGCATTGAGATAAGCCAAGGAAAAGAATCTCAATGCCATTGACTTAGGAGTAAAAAACAAGGCTTTTCCAGGGGCTGGAGAGATGGTGCAGCAATCAAGAGTGTGCATGCTCTTCCAGTGGACCCTGGTTTAATTCCTGGCACCCATGTGGTGACTCACAACTGTCTAACTCTAGTTGCAGGGGATCCAGTGTCCTCTTCTGTCCTCTATGGGCACCAGGCATGCATGTAGTGCACAGACATACATCCAAGCAAAACACCCATACATATAAAAATAAATTTTAAAAATAAAACAAAGGGTTTTCCCAATAATTTTCTATTGGTGATGGTGACTGGAACTGTGTGTGGATGGTAGCTACATGTTTGTGTATGCATTTATATACACTTTTCTTTAGTCTGTGCTTTGTCAGTTCAGAATTTAAATGTAGCATATATTTAATTTTGATCCCATTAGCTGCTGAAACAAAAGTCACAGGCCCCAGAAAAACCTCTTGTCTCTCAGAACGATGACAAAATGCATTCCCAGATAATCCAGAAGAACAAAAAAGAGACCTCAGAAAAGTCAAAGGGAGACAGGAAGAGAACAGAAAAAGACCAGAGCACTAGGGGTTCTGTTACGTCTACATCTAAGAAGGACAGGAAGATACCAGTACCTCCCACAAATACCTCTGGAACAGAACAGAAGAAAGGAGCCAAGAAGAGGACATATAGTGACATCTCTTCTCATCAAGGGGACACCAAGCATAAGCGGAAAGCTAAGGAGGCAGCTGTCGTCTTGAATCAGTCCACGCCTACTGAGTGAGTATCAGCTCTGCTTTGGTGACTGGTATGTTCTTTGCTACTGGGCCACAGATACAGATGGTCCTTCCTGAGCACCTAGCCTCCACGTCTTCCCCGCTAAGAAGACAAGAGCACTGGTCCTGGTGCAGTCTTCCTCTCTGACCCTATGGGGTTTGTTTTGTTTACTTGTCATCTGTTTCCCATAGAGTATGGGTTGCTGAAGGCAGACCCTGTACAGTCAGTGCTGTGTCCTTGGACCCTAGCGTAGAGCTTGGCACAGGGGAAAGGCCAGCAAAAACTTTGGCATTAATGTGTGCTGAAACCAGGAGTCCTGTGAAACCCAGCCCTGCCTCTTGCCAGTTGATGGCTTTGGGCATGTTTCTGCATCCTTTCTTCAGTGAGGCCATCTTTATGATTAGGGGAACTGAGGTACAGCAGGTGTTAGTGTCTTTTGGCTACTTAATGAGCACTGTGGTGACACTTTTCGAAGGGATGTGCTTATAAGGCGGTCTGGCTCTTGTCATCTGAGCCTTTCCTTCTCTTTAGCTTAAGAAAATCTGGGCCCTGGATTGTGGGGTAGGAAAGCATCCCCTTGGGAATCAGTATGGAAAGTATGTTTATGACAGCTTTGTCAAGTCTGCTGAGACCATGACAGACTAGACTACAGGACGTAGTGCTGAAGGGTAAAGGGTGTGGGTTTGAGTGCCTCTTCTGAGCCCTACAGGCAGGCTGGGTTAGGGGGACAACAAGGTCCCTCCTTCCTAAGGCTGATAGAATTAGGGGAGATACGGATGTTTACTTTAGCATTTGTATTGGGGCCGGTCAGGGTAGCCTAGTGAAGAAGGCAAGGAACACAAAACAAGAGGCCTGTTAGTACATTGACGTCAGATAGCCACGGAGCATCTGATATTGACTCTGTCTTTCTTGCTCTTCCAAAATGTGGAGACAGTGCAAGGCATTGGCCTCTGTGTCAGCAGTCCTCCTGCCTGTGTATCCTGATTGATAACACATCTATTATTTAATTAGATGTCAGTGGTCAACTCTATTGAAGTGCGTCACATTTCTGTTAATTACATTCTTTGTGTTTTATATGTAGTTTTAAGTCTCGGATAGTAGATACATTTGCAGATACTAATGAACAACTGTGAGGGGTTGGAGAGCTGGCTCAGTGGTTAAGAGTGCTGGCTGCTCTTTCACAGGCCTAGATTCCCACCTGGAAGTGCACAACCTTATTATATAACTCCCAGAGTTTCAGGGGATCCCGTGCCTGCCCTCTTCTGGCCATCACAGGTATTAGAGAAAGAAAGAACAGTAAAAGGAAAGTGCAGGCGCGGCTCAACTGAACTGAGTGTGCCGGGGCACAGTCCTCACTGCCAGCCCTCCTGCTCCTCACAGCCTACCAACAGGGAGAGATTCCTTCAACAGGCATCCAGTGCCCCATGTCTATTCACAGCCAGATACTCTCATCCTTGCCTCATAGGGAAGACATCTGGTTTGATGATGTGGATCCAGATGATATTGAAGCTGCCATAGGCCCAGAGGCAGCCATGCTGGTATGGAAGCGGCTGGGGCAGAGCAAGAGTAACATCACCCTGGAGAAGGAACAGGCCTTTAGCGGGTAAGCGATGCTCAGTCCATGGCTGCTGGGAATGTTCTGCCTTCTGGGACGGTAATCTCTCAGGGGAGGAGGAGCAAGCACTGAGCCATGACTGCCCAGTAGGTTTTAGGGGTGCAAAATGGTGATGAATGGTCTTGGCTCACTGGCCTAGAATCCCAGTCTGTGATATTTATTACACTGGGGCCTTTGGTTCCCCTCAGCCTGACAAAAGCCTTGGCCCTGGACTGTGAGATGGTAGGCGTGGGCCCCAAGGGGGAAGAGAGCATCGCAGCCCGCGTGTCCATCGTGAACCAGTATGGGAAGTGTGTTTACGACAAGTACATCAAGCCAACTGAGCCCGTGACAGACTACAGGACAGCAGTCAGTGGGATACGGCCTGAGAACCTGAAGCAGGGTATGATGCCCGTAGGATTTGAGTGTAGCAATGGAGATGGTAGCAGGACTCATTTCTCTCCTGCTATCCTCTTGGTGTTCTGGAACAAGGCGTGACAGTGGTCCTAGCACTGCTTACCTCTTCCTCAGTAGCATACTGTGCGGATACAAAAGGTATCTTTCCTGGCTGTTGTCTATTTGTGTCCTTGCTTCTTTGCCTCCTACCCAGGACAGTGCTCTTGGATTTCTTTCTGTTGTATAGCAGTGGGGAATAAAATGGAGTGTGTTAGGGACCAGGAGGGAAGCCATGAAGGGTGAGTAGGGCACATGAGAGCTGGGGGATAGATCACAGGGTCTGTTTGGGAAACTCTAGTGCAGTGTTAGCAGTAAGGCCTCCAGCAGGACATTGAGAACAGGGTGGAGATCAGAAGACTGGTTCTGAGCAGGGGTTGGATAGGGAGGTGACTGGAGAAGTGACCTAACATAGCAGAGACTAGGTCTGATTTATAATAGGAGAGGACATCTAGGATGTTCTGAGCCTGCCTGCTAGAGAGACCTGGAGACCACTAGAGATGCAGCCTTGTGATCTCTCCACCACACACTGCCTGTTTGCTTTTCTTAGTATCCATGGCCAATAAGGTGGCTCTGTTGAACAATAGGCTGACCAGCAGCTCTTGTGTTCTATCTCAGAAGGAGTCTGGTCCTATTAGCTCTGAATAGAATTGGTAGGAGTAGGGGCAGGGTGGTCCCCAAAGGATGTCTGCTGGGAAAGAGCAGCAGACCAGACTCGGGTCCATGCAGCCCTCCTTGTACTGTCTGGGAGAGATGCAGTCTGAATCCACTTGGGAAGTCATAAGTATGAGAAGCATATCGTCAGGAATACCCGAGAGTCTTAAATGCTCTTAAACTTCTCCGGGGCTTGCTAACTGCTGCCAGTCCACTAGTTGGTTTTAAGTAGAGCTTGTCTTTTTTTTTTTTTTCTTTAACTGTCCCCAAAAGTGAGAGCAGAGCACAAGGCACAGTGGGTCTCCTAGCCTTTGCATGTCCCTGGGGTCCAGCGAGACACTTGTAGGGGTCTATCTCCCATCGAAGCTCTGTGTATCATTAAGGGCCTGACCTGTTGTCATCAGTCTGACCAGGGAACGGGAAAAACTTCTGTGAGAATCTAGGTGAGTTATGTGTTGTTAACCACTTCTTTGCTTGGTTTGCAGGAGAAGAGTTTGAAGTTGTGAAGAAGGAAGTGGCAGAAATATTGAAGGGCAGAATCCTGGTGGGGCACGCGTTGCACAATGATTTAAAGGTGCTGGTCTTGGGGCCATAGCTCTTTCATGTGAGCCACACACGGCCTCACATGCCCATCTCTAGAAGCACCACTCTGGGGGATTTTTCATTTTGAATTTTTATCTTGACTTGGAAGTTCTCTGGGAATAGTGTCAGGTACCTGGGCTCTTGCTGTCTAAGAGACCACATTAGGTACTTGTTTTCAGAGTCCTGACTACACTGGTTCCAGCGCCAGAGTGCTGACAGTTCTATGAAGGGGACTCTGAGTGTCACCTGTCTGATCTGGCAGATGGCCTGGTGTCTAGCTGTATGCCCCATGACCAGAGACAAATTTCTCTACACTGTTAGACCCCTGGGGTTCTTGTTTGTGTGTCCACTTCATATCTAGGCATGGCTGTGATGCTGGAAGCCCAGCCTCCTGTTCTCCCCTGGCATCTGAGGAAGACCTAGCCTGGGTTTATTACATGGGTCACTTTAAGTTCACTGCTGTCTGGTCTATTGGAGGAAAATGGGAGCATAGTCTACTTGGCATAAGGGATACCTCTGCGGCAGTCTGCTATGGTGGATATTTAAAGCCAGGCATCAGAACCTTACTGGGTGCCACCAACAATCACACAATGTAAGCAGATCTTGTTTAATCCTTTGGAGACAGGGATTAGGCTTAAGGGTGGCAGAGCTGAGTTTTGGGGTATTGAGAGATGGCTCTATGAGAGCAGTGGGTACACACCTAGATACCTCCTCAGCATCCCAGGCTGGCAGAGCTGACCTGCTGCTACTACTCAGCTGTCCCTAGTGAGGATCCGCATGGGCACGTTTCCTCCGTGTCATTCCAGCTAGTCACCTCGAAGGCCGGCCACACATCAGTCAGTTAGGTGACTGGGCTCAGAGACCACCCAGTGCTAGGACATCTGACTTGTAGCTGCTGCCCCTTTAAATACCTGCTGGGTATGAACTGTGGTGCCACTGTACTCGCTGTTTCAGGAACCTCTAGATGGGAGTTTAGTTCCCATTCAAATATATGGGTCTAGGCGTGTAGCTAGCTCAGTGGCAGGATGCATGCGGCCCTGGGTCTCATCCCGCACCAAAAAAATAAAAAATAACAAATGTTTACAATTGGAAATGAATGAAAGTTACCTGCCTGCTGATATGTTGAGTCACCTTAGAGAAGACTGTCACCAGGGACACACATGTTTCCTCTAGTGGGTTACTTTTTTGGGCTGTGTAAAGTCTCCCAGGTTGCGGGGTAAGCTGTTAACTTTCATTTTGTGCTTCCCCGTGAACAGAATCAGTTCAGATAAAGAAGGTTGCAGGTTAATTGACTTTTTTCTCAGCATCTTGATGTCAAGATTCTATTCTATTCTTTTTTTTTTTTTAAATCCACCTACCTCCACCTCCGGAGTGCTAGGATTAAAAGTGTGTATCACACCTGGCCAAGATTTTATTTTATTAACATGGTTCTTAAAATTGGGCCTCCCCTTAAGGGAGAGCGATTAATTTAAGGAGCTCTGCCTTTTTCTGAGTGTTACACCTTCTGGTTCTTTGGAAGAGGGGAAATGGGGCTCCACTACTGCAGACTGAAATGAAGATACTTGTCATCATTTTCTTCTAGGTACTCTTCCTTGATCATCCAAAAAAGAAAATCAGGGACACCCAAAAATTCAAACCTTTTAGGAGTCAAGTAAGGGTACGTAATGAGTCTTGAACCGTGGCTGGTCCCTGGCACTGACCCCCCGTGGCTAAAGGGATTTAGTTTGTTTTGGTTTCTCATTTTAACCTTTAAGAGGGCTTGCTGCCTGAGTCTGGCAACCTGAGTTTGATCCCTGGAACCAAAGAGAACTGGCTCCACAGGTTTCCTCAGACGTGGCTCACTGGTTAAGGGCACTTGCTGCTCTTACAGAGAACATGTGTTAAATTCTCAGAGCCCAGGGGTCAGGTGATTCACAGTCAACTAGAACTCCAGTTCCAGGGAACCCGACACCTCTAGTCTTTTTAGGCCCTGCACTTACATGCACATACCCACATGCAGATAGACATCTGTGTGTCACTAATAAAAATTTAAAAATTAAAAGCATTCTACCACTTGGTAGATCTCCAGCCCCCAACTCCTCCTTTATTGGCTGATAAGCAATGTCATAAGCCACAGTGGGCTAATGGTTGCAACCCTACATGCCACAGATACTCCTGGTGGAAAGAAAACTGCAGGACTGAGGTGTGGCCAGCTGCGTCCTCCTTGGGCAGAGCCTGTGAAAGCAGCACATTCAGTGGTATGCACCTTCTCTCTACAGAGTGGAAGACCATCTCTGAAACAACTTTGTGAGAAAATTCTGGGGATCAGGGTCCAGCAGGCAGAACATTGTTCAGTAAGTATCATTGGGTAACAGCCCCTGACCTTAATACCCAGGTTTGTATTTATCACTTGACAGTAGACACAGAAGACAGGATCCTAGGCAGATCAGGCTCAGGAAATGTTGATTATATCTTAAATATTTATATTTAACTTGAACTCAATACAAAGAATAATACTCCGTAAGAATTTGAAACAAAATTCACCAGTCTAATTGAAGACTATTAGTGTACTTGCAGTATTTTACTAATAACTGAGGTTAGGGACTTCATGGTAATGAGGCTTAGTTGATCAGAAAGATGTCAAGGAGGGAGAAGCAGCAGTTCACTCTTGGCAGAACTTACTGGTATCCCAAGAATCACCTAATGTGCTTCTAGCACCCTTTGACCTCCCACTAGGCCCCAACACTGAAAGGTCCCGTTACCCCTGTACTGCCATGTTGATGATTTAGCTCCAGCTCTTGAGCCATGGAGGAACAGAGCCTTTCCAAACCTTAACAAAGGTGCTTTAGGACTTTATGGCTCTGGGCTCTCAGTCCCAACAGTGCCTCCCACCCTTGGCCAATCAGTCTTTCTGGAGAGCAGGTTCCCCTGTAGTGCAGCCTCTACCTCTTTGAGCCCTTTTGCCTATCTCAGCGGCTTCCTGCTGCTGTAGGGTTTCCCTTTCTGCCTGTATTAACAGAGTGGCTGAGCCGGGCGGTGGTGGCGCACGCCTTTAATCCCAGCACTTGGGAGGCAGAGGCAGGCAGATCTCTGTGAGTTCGAGACCAGCCTGGTCTACAAGAGCTAGTTCCAGGACAGGAACCAAAAGCTACGGAGAAACCCTGTCTCGGGAAAAAAAAAAAAAAAAAAAAGTGGCTGAGGGCCAGGCGGTGGTGGTGCATGCTTTTAATCCCAGCACTCGGGAGGCAGAGACGGGCGGATCTTTGTGAGTTCGAGGCCAGCCTGGTCTACAAGAGCTAGTTCCAGACAGGCTCCGTAGCTACAGAGAAACCCTGTCTCGAAAAACCAAAAAAAAAGATTGGCTGAGTCTGAAGCACGGGAGTTAGCTTGTGCTCTGGTGTTCTAGCCATTTTTCATGATTTTCTTTCATCGCCTTACATGGTCACCCTATGAAGTATGTGCCTCTCTTGGCCATGTAGCCTCAGTGCTGTGGCTATCATGAAGACTCAGTAGTCGTAGGGTTGCTTTTGTGGCCTCTGGCCACCATGTCTTCTCAATAGCTGGGTAGTCAACATTGCTGTGTGTCACCCAGGTCCAGGATGCCCAGGCAGCAATGAGGCTGTACATCATGGCAAAGCGGCAGTGGGAGAGCATTACTGCAGACCGGCGCCCCCTAGCCACCACCCCAAAGCCCTGCAGCGAGTACGCTTAGCACCAGCTTACTACTGCCACCTCCTCTACATCCTTCAGTGACTCCTCAGTGGCAGTTGGAATGGGATTATGGAGGCCCATCAAATTTCTGCACAGCAGGGACTCACTCTGGTGAGCGTTTTCAGAGCCATGGCTGCAGGGGTGTGACATGGGAGCTGCTGGAACTTCCTCCTCCTGGACTCTGCTACCAGGACAGAAGTCTGGTTGTGGCGTAGGTTCAGAGGAAGGAGAGATTGGAATGGATGAGTGTGGTGCAGTGTCTGTGTCTGCCAGCCACCTGTACCACCCTTAACACCGAGCACAGCTGCATTCAGCCTGGGCACTCAGCACCTTCTCCTAAGGAGCAAGGAGTGTCGTCTCCTCTTGTGGGGAAGGGGATAAGCACTGCTGGACCTAAGGGATCCAAGGGCCTTCAGTCTGCTGCAAGCCAATCTGGCTAACATAGCAGCTGCCCAGTGAGGACTTTCTTAAAGCTACTTAGCTATGGGTACTTTCTCCTATGTTCCTTGCTTGGCTCAGTCATCTAAAAATGCCAACATCCAATGTGCTGTTCTCCACATAGTCCTTGGGTGAGACTTGGGACACAGATACACCTGGAGGTGTAAGATCCTACCACCCTGGTGCACTACAGACAGAAAGGCATCTGCCTGCTGTCTTCTAGCAACAGGTCCAGAGTGAGCAGTGAACTTTATGGACCTACCTGACAACTCTCAGAAGGGAGCTGTGGACTGAGGTGTGACTCAGAGCACTTGTCCACAGTGTGCAAGACCCTGGGCCCATTCCCAGCGCTGTCAAAAATAAATGGATGGATAAATGGAGTTTGTGGAAGCTTAGCTTCTTCCCATCATCTAGACATTTCTGATACCCTGCAGTGCAGGACCATTGACACCACGGCCAGACATGGTATGACCATCTTAGGGCTTCTTTATTTACCAAGGAGTGCAAAATACAGTACTCTCCAGGACCAGAAGGGCAGCATTTCAGGGCCGGAAGATAGGATCTTTCTGAGGTGGGGAGGAGACCTTGGGGGCTTCTGGCTCTGAAGCAGGTTCAAGCTGCTGCTTCTGGGGATTGGAGCGTGCAGCTGCTTCCAGTGCCTGAAGTACCGTGTCAGCATAAGAAATCAGCTCCTGGGAGGAGGAAACAAGTGAACCATTTGTTCCGGGGGTGTCAGGATCCAGGAGCAATTACTTTGATGACAGAGCCCCCTGACGGATGGAATCTTTGAAGTGGTCTAGCTGCCCTTCCCCCTTGAGATTGGATTTAGCCCCATCACAGAAGAGAGTAATAGAAGAGCATCGTGTGGAGCTCTGGGTCAGTGCCACACAAGTGTTCCAGCTTGAGAGGTGTCACCCTGATTTACCAGGCTAGAAGTAAAACGTCCTCGGATTATCCGGACTAGGTCCTTGATGCCTCCAGACTCCAGCTCTGGCAGGATCTCCTCTGCAGTGGAACAGAGAAGGTGGTGAGACTCAGGATCCCTGCCCACCAGCCAGATAAGGTCAGTTGGGTACCACTTTTGCTTGGAGTTAATGAGTGGGAAGTCACAGGGGTTTGAGACCAAGTTCTGGAACTCCTTCCCTTCCTGCCAGGGAGAGGACAAGGAAAGGGTCCTCACTGTAGGAAGCCAGGTGGGCCAACAGCATGCAGAGGTTCTCAACCACCTCAGGGTCATCCTTGTAGAGATGGTAGATATCTTGGAGGAGGTAGAGGCCGCTGCTGCCCTCTTCCAGTATTGCTATTCGGAAGGCCACCAGTTCTAGGGGAGGGATGCAAGGGAGTTTGGGTTTTAATATATTCAAGTATAGCCCCTTTGCAGCTGCCCTTACTTCTCAGCCCCCTGTACCCACTGTCACTGGGAAGTAGCATGACCATGGTCATAAGGCTGTTGGGAGAGCTCTCTTTGACCAGGAATCCCAGCCTTCTGTGAAGGAAGCTCCTGAAGTCAGGGCTGACCCATGCTCTGTAAAATGCTGGAAGAGGTGCTTGTTCCACTTTGTCTCTGCAGCATAGCTTTGCACCTGTTGGCAGCGAGCCCCACGCCCAAGGGAAATACAGCACTTGTGTTCCTCTTCTCCTCAGCACGGAAGCTCTGTTGTGGCACTGTGGAGGAGGGTCTCCTGTACAGGTGGCCCTAACATTCTGCATCAGTTAACAGGGTTCAGAGGGCTGAACCCTCCCCACAGGGTGCTGTGTATAAGGATGTCAGGGATAAATCAGGAGGAACTAAGATCCCCAACTGCTTCCTGGAGGTCCCACCACCATGGGAAGCCCAGTGGACTGGCTTGAGTAGAACCCAGCAGGAATGAGACCAAGGAGACAGCTCTTAGAGCAAGGGAAGTGGTCGTTACACAAGGGTGGGAACATCCCTACTGTTCACTGCTGCTGACCATGGCCCATTCCTGGGCCCAGAGTTCTCTACAAAGGACAACTGCCAGTGCTTAGTGTAAGAGGTGGCCTAAGCCTGGACTTGGAGACAGACCTATATGTAGGAAATCCATGCAGCTGTGGGTATCCCATGTGTATAGGTGGGGAGGTGGTCCCAAGACACCAAAATAGAGAAGTCCCAACGGGATTTCCTGAAGACTGGTTTTTCCTGTTCCAGTTTGGGGTCACCTGGTGGACATCACTGCAGGGAGCTAGCTTTGTTTGTTTGTTTTGTTTTTGTTTTTTTTTTTTAAAGATTTATATATTATGTATACAATGTTTTGCCTGTATGTGTCCCTGCAGGCCAGAAGTTGGCACCAGGTTTTTTTATTACAGGTGGTTGTAAGCCACCATGTGGTTGCTGGGAATTGAACTCAGGACCTTTGGAAGAACAATCAGTGCTCTTAACTGCTGAGCCATCTCTCCAGCCCCGGGAGCTAGCTTCTGTCCCACCTCCATGGTGGCAGTCTGTCTTTTTCCCAGACTTACCAGACACCTTTGCAAGACTGGCCAGGCCACGACAAACATTGTTCACCAGCAGAACTCTGCCAGGGCACAGCTGAATGCTTCTCAGGAATAGCTCTACCACCTTCTCAAACTGACTCTCCTTTATGCAGCCTACAGAGCATAAACTTTGTTGCCTTATGTGTCCTGGGTCACCCTCCCTGTTACCAAGACCTCAGGCTGCTCACCCAACAAGGACAGCATCCAGAGCACCGCACAGCCAGCTTCAGCTATTTCCACGTCCTCGGGGTGCATGGCCAGCACCGAGGTGACCGTGACTGAGAGCTTCTGCAAGGGCTCTTTGTCCAAAGTGGCAGCTAGAATGAGGACAAGGGCGGGAGACACCATGCCAGGTATGAAGAGAGGTACCTGCTGCATGTGTACCTCTCCACACTGCTCTCTCCCACCAACAACAGCAGAGGACAATCAAGGGGACAGATGTCCTCAGAGATGGAAACTGGGGCTTTCCAATGCCAGCGTCTACTGTAGACTCATCAGTAGAGATGAGGACTTTCTGCACTTGTGGCATTAGCAGGATCTCTGCAGTTTTCTGGAGCTGCCATGGCTAGGAACCCTCTCTCCTAGAGCAAAACAGTATCTAGAAGAGGGGGAACGACAGGCACCGGAACCCCCATCTTTTTTTTTTTAAATATTTATTTATTATGTATACAATGTTCTGTCTGTGTGTGTTTGCAGACCAGAAGAGGGGAGCAGACCTCGTTACAGATGGTTGTGAGCCACCATATGGTTGCCGGGAATTGAACTCATGACCTTTGGAAGAGCAGGCAATGCTCTTAACCACTGAGCCATCTCTCCAGCCCCAGAACCCCCATCTTAAAACAAAAACCAGGATAGGGCATCAAATTCTGGCTGACCTCTAAAGCCAGGGCTGCCTACTCACTGGACAGGCATCCTGAAGGCCTTCCTCTCTTATCTCGCTTGTGTCTCACTGTGCCCCTATGCTAGGCTCTCAGAAGAGCCCCATAGGGCTGGGGTTGCCCTCCTGTGCTTAAGGGATAAGATAGAGAGCTGCGGTTCTCAACCTGTAGGTTGTAACAGACTGAGAACTGCTGATATAGAGGCTCTACTATGGTGGCGCTCAACCTTCCTAATACTGTGACCCTTTGATACAGTACCTTGTGTTGTGGTGACCCCTAACCATAAAGTTATTTCATTGCTACTTCATAACTAATTGTGCTGGTGTTACAAATCATAATGTATATCTGTTTTCTGACGGTCTTAGACAACCTCTGTGAAAAGGTTGTTCAGCCCCCAAAGGGGTCGCAATCTACAGGTTGAGAGCCACTGCTTTAGCAGGTCTCATGCAGTGGGGCTTGTAAAGGGAGGGCCTCACCATCTATCAGGAGAGACCAGAGCAGGCTCAGGATAGCAAGGCAGATGTCCCTGTCCTCCTGGAAGTGGTCCAGGTGCTCTTGGGCAAGCAGAAACAACCCCTCCTCCTCCAGCTCTTCAGAGATCAACCCTGTGGACAACCACAAACACTTGGAGGAAAGGTATCTAAAAAGCCTTTTCCCAGTGGGCTGATGCAATCCCTAGCCTGCCTGGCTGGTCTATTATACCTACCTCTAATAAGCCTCTCACCCAAATGGGCTTAGTGTAGGTAAGAAGCCAAAGACGTGGAGTGGCTCAGTGTCTAACCTTGACCTGACCTGTTAACTACCCATTTGATTCTTGGCCACTGTCCTCAGCTTCCAAGTAGTACCCATGGCTGCCATTAAGAGCAGAGAACAGTATGGCTATCCATCTTGAGAATGAGCTCTTCTCCTGCCCATCTCCCAAGGCCTCTGTTCTGTTCCTGGATTTTTAGAGTAGAAAGGAAGGACAGAAAAAGACCAGCACACTCACCTTGGCTGGAGATGATAGTGAGCAGGTTGTAAACCATGGTAATAAGCCTTTCAGAATCGGGGTGGCTCCTCAAGGCATTCATCAGGAAAGAGATGATAAAATGGTCCCTTGGGATCTCAGCTTCTGAGTCTTGTGCCAGTGCTGATGGAGCCAGACGAAGAACGTGGATTAACCCCACAGTTGGGGCTCTAAGGGCGAGCCTAGTGGGTACAGCATCATCTCTTTGAATTAAAGAAACTGATCTGCCTATTATTTAGGCACTGGTCGGGTCTTTGTAAAGATGGGGGCCTTGCTCACCAACAAGCTTATAGCATCTAGTTCCAGTTCTGGCCTCCAAGACCTTGCTGGGTCCTTCCCAATGAATATTTAGTAGAATTTGTGGGCTCTTGCTTGGTGGTAGAGTACTTACCTAGTATGCAAGAGGACCTGGATTTGATTACCCCCTCTTCCCTGAAAATAGACACAATCTGTGTAGTGGTTAGGCCCTCAGTATTAAGACTAGAAAGGTAAAGGGGTAACTAGATGCTCCAGACTTAAAGATGTAGCTTGTTTTCTTCCTGTTCCTGAGTGCTGGGGGAGCTCAGCGGCAGAGTGCTATCCCCCTGCTGGCAGTCACACCCTCCAAGCCTCTCCTGGCTAAGCCCACTAGACAGACCATCCTGTCCAGCTCCTATGATAGAGCTGGGGAACAGTCGAGAGAGACAGGCTTATCCAGGGTCCCTGGCCCCATGTAGACCCGGTGAGTGCAGACGTTAATTATGCCCTCTCTCACTCTGAGATGGAGTTACATAGGCGCAGAAGGGAACAACAGACTGGAAAGACAGATGCTGGGGATGAGTGGGAAGTTGGAGGAGCTGGTGAGGCAGAGGACCCAGGAGGGTGGGGCTTCTCCATCCAGTCTGGTGCCTACCTTGGCCCAGAACACGCAGCAGCAGGGAGCAGGTGCTGAGCAGAATGTCCAGGATCCTCTCGTGCTGCTTGATGATGTTGAGCACCTCCTCCACCAGCTCTGGGGGCCATGGCAAGCCTGTACCACACATAGCACAGTGAGGCACAGGAGCAGCCGGGCTGTGTGACCCAGAGGCTGCTGGGAGCCCGCTAGTGAATACAGAGGATCCATGTGGGTGAACACAAGGGCAGAGAAGGATGACCAGCCCGTGTGTTCATGGAGCTCATGAAGCAGACCATCTGCCAAGGTCCACATCCTGTGTTGTCCAGGCTAACTTGGAGTTCCTGGGCTGTAGTGGTTTTCTTGCCTCAGCCTCTTGAGTAAAAGACCACAGGCACAATGACACCATGCCCAGCTCTGCCAAGGCGTATACTTGGAGCAGCTTCATGAAGCAAGTCTTCTCAGCTCACTTTCAGATACCAAAGCTGAGAGCCAATGATGGCTGGAGAGATGGCTCAGAGGTTAAGAGCACTGACTGCTCTTCCAGAGGTCCTGAGTTCAAGTCCCAGCAACCACATGGTGGCTCACAACCGGCTATAATGAGATCTGGTACCCTCTTCTGGTGTGTAAATGCATAATAAATTTTTTAAAAAATTGATGTGGGCTGGAGAGATGGCTCAGTGGTTAAGAGCATTGCCTGCTCTTCTAAAGGTCCTGAGTTCAATTCCCAGCAACCACATGGTGGCTCACAACCATCTGTAATGAGGTCTGGTGCCCTCTTCTGGCCTGCAGGCATACACACAAACAGAATATTGTATACATAATAAGTAAATAAATAAATATTTTAAAAAATGGATGTGTAAACCCAGCCCCTGTGGCTGTCACTGTCTTGAGACTTGGCTTATGAAAACGATGTCAGATCGAGGACCACTTGTGCCCAGGAAATAGCCACAGGAAGTTCACTCTGACGAGGCTGAGGAAGAGGCAGCTCTGGGGTGGTGGATGAGGTCCACTGTTGGGCTTATTATCCAGAAAGACAACTGCCTTGTCCTGGGCTTTATCTCGGCTACAGTCCCACTATAAAAGGGACTTCGGGAGAGTAATGGCCAATATGAGGGGCTGTTAACTCATTAGGAGTCACACATCAGCCTCCTTGTAACCTCTGCTGTCCTAACCACTCAAACAGATCTTTGGTGTCCTCTGGATGTGTTTTGTGGATGGACAGGTAGATGGAGGAATGGGTAAGACGGGTGAGTGAGCAGATGGCGGAAGGAAGGAAGTGACAAACTAGCTGGAGGGAAGGGTGTATGGATGGTATACGAGTATGACATGGGAGCAGGAGAGACAGGAAAGCGTGTCTTCAGACATTTAAAATTTCCCAAGAAGCTGACTACCCATCAGAGGTAATGCTGGAAAAGAGCTGTTCTCGAGCATTCTGGTAGGAAGGCAAGTTGGTGTGCTTGTGGAGGATGGTATGCAGCTTTTACACTCTGATATCCAGGGGTACAAGCACGTGCAGCCACATATGCCAAGTGACCAGTATGCCAGGTGGTCAATCGTGGTGCTATTTATAAAAATGGAAAATGAGAAGTAAGCAGATGCCCACTGTAGAGATGGTGGGACAGATGGATGAGTCTCTTCAACCAGGTGTGATGGTGCACAGTTGTAAGAACTCTAGGGGCAGAGGCAGAAGGACCACAAGTTCAAGGACTTTTTGGACTACACAGTGAGTTTGAGACCAGCATGAGCAACTTAGTAAGACCCTTTCTGAAACTTTAAAAACAAGCAACAACAACAAAAGCCCCCGAAGAGCTGGGGAAGTAGTTCAGCAGTGAAACAGTTAACCAGCATTGTACAAGTCTCAGTATGTAGTACCACTACCACCCCCAGAAGTGGTCCATCGTTTCTTTTTTTAAACAAGGCCTTTCTCCTATAGATCAAGTTGTCCAGGTCTCAGTCCTCTTGCCTCAGCCTTCCTAATGCTAGATGAATTTCCTGTTGACCTGCTGAAATCATGCGGAAAAGCCAGCCTCTCTCCTACCCTCCTCTGCTAGTAAGCATGGGATCAGGAAGAATTCCAGTTAGCAGCCTGAAATGAAAGGCTGGCAGTTCCCACCTCCATCCACACTGCTCCATTTCCACCTCCCAGCCTTTCCCGGGAGCCTGGGGGGAGGTGCCTGCACCGTTACCTAGATCTTCCTCTGGCATTGTCACAAGCTTATTAAGGGCCCTGAGCTGGACTTCTGGTCGGGTGGAGAAATTCTGCATGACATCTGCAGGAACAAGAACATATAGGAAGCCTACTGAGGGCCATGCCTGCTGTCATACACTCTGGCACACAGGAAGCACACAGCAAGTGAGGAAGACACCCGGCGTCCAGGGTGTGGAGTCAAAGGGCATAGGACTCTGGACAACATGGACCCTGAACAGGTCTTAACCACACAGGGGATATGTCCAGTGGGAGCAGGGGATGGAGGAGCGGGGAAAACACAGGCAGGGCCAGACTGCTTAGAGCCAGGGCAGGGTATACAGCGTGTACAGGGGGGGAGCCTGGAAACTGACCACTCACTAATCATGCATAAGCAGCAGGTCTAGGACCAAGTTGTGGGAGACACTAAGCCTCTAAAACTAATGCCAAAGCCAGGCGGTGGTGGCGCACGCCTTTAATCCCAGCACTTGGGAGGCAGAGGCAGGTGAATCTCTGTGAGTTCGAGACCAGCCTGGTCTACAAGAGCTAGTTCCAGGACAGGCTCCAAAACCACAGAGAAACCCTGTCTCGAAAAACCAAAATAATAATAATAATAAAGAAAAAAATAAAAATAAAAAAAATAAAACTAATGCCAAGGCCACAGCAGCTCCCAGCACTGTCCCATGTCCCCACTGTCACCTAAGACGTTGGCCATGTTGCCTTCCAGTAGCACATCAGTGATGAAAATGGGAACCGCCTGCCGGTGCATGTTCAGAGCAACACAGGAGTTTCTGAAGGAGCTGCTCATGAAGGTGATTCGGATCACATCCCTGGCAAAGGGTCAGAGAATACAGGTGGCTTTCCATAGGAGCCTCCCTCTGCCTTGGGCTGTGGGTGACCCATAGTGGCAGATGCTAAACAGCAGTCTTCCTGGTGGGTAGGGCTTCACTGTGTCTCACGTGTAGCTAGTAACCATCTTTATAGTTCCATTTACAGGAACCTGCTCTACTCTATGAAGTAGACTCTATCTGTGGAAGGGCCCTCAAGGATGGTCCTGGGTCCAGAACTTTGGCTTTATGCCCCTTTCTTCCTTAAAATCATGAACACTGGGTGGTGGTTGCACACGCCTTTAATCCCAGCACTCAGGAGGTAGAGGCAGATGAATCTCTTGAGTTCTAGACCAGCCTGGTCTACAAAGGGAGTTCCAGGACAGCCAGGGCTGCACAGAGAAACCCTGTCTTGAGAAAAAAAAAAAAAAAAAAGGAGAGAGAGAAAGCAGAAGAAAATAATAAATAAGCCAGGTATGGTGGCACACACCTTTAATCCCAGTACTTGGGAGACAGAGGCAGGTGGATCTCTGAATTTGAGGCCAGATTGGTCTACAAAGCTAGTTCCAGGATGGCTAGGGCAGGTACAGAGAAACTGTCTCCAAAACCCAAGCCGAACAAAAACATGACAGGTTTTCTGACTGACATTATTAGAACAGAAACTTCCTGGGCTCCTGAAAGTGATACGTGTCTTTGAAGTTGTTCTACACTCAGTGGGAAAGTAGAGCTGCTTGCATATCTCTCTCTCTCTCTCTCTCTCTCTCTCTCTCTCTCTCTCTCTCTCTCTCTCTCTCTCTCTCTCTTTTAAGCCAGATGTACACAACTTAATTCCAGCAGTCAGGAACTAAGGATTCAGAGCTAGTCTGGGCCACAGAGTGAGACCCAATTTAGAAAAACAAAACCAAAAAACCCCAGCATATGCTCAAGATTAGTGGCTGCCAGGTACTTGAGGAATATATGTGGACCAATCAGGACAGCTTTCCGTGTGTGAAGGTGGGAAGATGCTCAGAGGTACACTGATAGGCTAACAGAAGACCCAGCCCTGGGCTCACTTGATGCCTAGTCGATCAGAGGGATTGATGTGCAGCATGTAGGGCAGAAGCAAACAGAAGATCTCTGCACCGGGGATCTTCTTCTCCTCCATAGACTTCAGGATGGGCTTCAGGCTGCCTGGCTGTTGGCGGATGCCCTTCCGCAGGTGCATGGCTTCTGTGTCCTTCAAGGAAAAAGAGCATCTGACTTGGACTTCTCTGAGCCATGAAGATGACTGCTGCTATCAGTGTTCCCTCACCAGGCTGAGCAAGAGCTGAGGCAGGGGCCTGGGGAAAGTGTACATCCTATATCCTACATGGAACAGAGAGAAAGTCAGGGTAGAATGGTAATAAGAATGAGGGCAGGTGGCTTCTCCACAAGACACTTACATCCAGGAAGGAGCAAGTAGCCATGTCTAGAATGATGCAGCCCAGGGACCAGATGTCAGATTTGCAGGTGAAGGAGAATTTGAGAGTTTCAGGAGCCATCCAGGACTTATGGCAGGGATCTGTGGGCAAGATCAAGGGAAACAGAGCAGAGCAAACCTACCTCAGCACTACCACTCCCCTTTTGGGTGTTTTGAGAGAGGATCACCTATATCCCATATTGGTCTTTCTGCCTCCTAGTGCTGAGACATCAGGCTTGCTCCAGCACACTCAGCCACACTGTCCCCATTTTAGTATTCCTTTGCAAGGGCTCACGTCAGGAACCCTTCGGTCGCCCTCCTTGGGCCAGATGATAATCGCAAGCTGTAGCAATGAGCCCACTGTTGGGACAGACCTTAACCTCACCAGGGAGGCCTGTCCATCTGGGTGCTATCTGGCAGGCTGGCCCAAGTGGCTGCCTATCAGTGTGGCAGCAAGCAAGAGATGAGAAAGACATATTCCAGAAAAACTAAAGTGTGGCCTTCTTTGAACAGCTTATCCCTTCTAAATGTCAGGACCTCAGGGCAAAGTTCTGGCTGCCCTGCCTCATTCCTAAACCTGAGCCCTGCAAAAAGAACTGAAAGTACAGGGCCCTTGCCCTGTTCTATCAGCATACCTGGCCTCAGGTAGTCACTTCATTTCCCAGTCAGACGGCAAAGGTCAGACTCCAAGGACACACACCATCGACACCTCCAAACCACCCTTCCGTGTGCCCACCTAATCGCCAGTCCATGCATCCATCTGTCTGCCCGTTCACCTACTCACTCACCCATACTCTGTGTGCCAAGGACAACCTCTGCCACCACAGGACTCTGACTTCTCTCCCAGGGTTGCTCTGTCAATCTGGGGCAGCTGTTAACAGGCTTGCTACTCCACCCCTTTTACCCTACCATCTTTTCATCCCCTGGGCTATTTTGGACCTCTGTGGATCATGCATGGTCAGTGCCTATATCCCAGAGGATTTGTGTAACACTAAATGCAGCTTCTGTCCTTCTTGGACGCTCTCTTCCCTACAAGAATCAGCATCTTTAGAGGCCCACGACCATTGCTGTGCTTCTGAGGGCTCCTTCTCACAGGCTGGCATCCTCTGGGCACTGCGCCTCACCCACAGCAGCATGTCTACTGTGTTATGCCCTAGGTAGGAGGTCTCTGGACCATCTGAGCCAAAAAGCCCAGCCCTAAGAGTAGCCATTGCACTCTGGATGCCAAGAACCACCACCTCCCTTGCCACTCATTCCTAGACACCCCCCCCCCCCCCGGCCACCTTCTTCTGCTCGGACATTCCACTTGGCTTCATGTGTCATCAGTGCCTGGGAGCTCAAGTCCTGCAGTTTGCAGTAGTTTTCGTTGACAAGGGCGATGTTGGAAGGCTTCAGGTTCCTGCAACCAAAAGCAGGGACCCCTGGTTCCATGCAGCAGCCTAGGCAGGGCTAGCACATACCCGAGCCTTAAGCCTGCTCTCCCAAACCAGGTCCAGCCCTTTTCACTCTTCAAGAAAATGCAGCAGGGCAGTGGTGGCGCATGCCTTTAATCCCAGCACTTGGGAGGCAGAGGCAGGCGGATCTCTGTGAGTTCGAGACCAGCCTGGTCTACAAGAGCTAGTTCCAGGACAGGCTCCAAAACCACAGAGAAACCCTGTCTCGAAAAACCAAAAAAAAAAAAAAAAAAAAAAAAAAGAGAGAGAAAATGCCATGCTCATATTAAAATACTGAATTGTTCCGGGCAGGACAGAAACCCAGACAACAAAATATGACTTCTATTCAGTTTCTCTACATTAGGGAAGACCCCTTCTCCACTGAAAGTACAAGCACTGAGACCCCTTATTAGAGAAGGTACCTATTATTCTGTACCGTTGGTGACATGACATTAACATGGGCACCCATTCACTTTGCACGTATGGCCCGTGTTGGTGGAAGCTATTTCCCAGATCTTCCCACTGTAGATCTTGGGCCTGAAGCTGGGTGCAGGGGTCAAAGGATAGGCCTGGATTGCCCCGACTCATACTGGCCTGTCCAGAGGCTGTGCTACTGCAGGCAACCTCACCTCTCTTCGTTGGCATCTTATCTCTGTTCCCTTGCCCTTTAGAACCACCCCACCCGGCCCCCACACTCTCACAGCCCTGTGACTCTGGGGTGAGTCAGGCGCTCAGAGGCTTCATGGGGAGGTGCCCTGTTCTCTCAGACAGCAGAAGGGGAGTTCAAAGAAGATGCCCCATCCTGCTCAGATCTGGCCCCCGGGCCTTGGCATCTGGACCTGGGAGTTTTGGACAGTCCCCATCGTCACCTGTGAATGATGTTGAGCTGGTGCAGGTACTCGATGGCATCCAGCAATTGGCTCAGCATGGTGTGCATCCACTGAGGAAGAAGTAGGGGATGCAGTGTTGGAAGGGGCCTGGGAACTCCCAAAAGGGCGGTCTCCGCAGAGCTGGGTGCATATGACCATACAGTCAGTAGGGCAGTGACATGCTGGAGATGCTGGGTGCCCTGGGGCCGCCAGTGGCCACTCTGTCGAATGTGACCCCTGTGGGGACCGCAGATGCTAAAGCCTGCAGTACCTGTCAGAGCTTGCACTTTATGCTGTCAGAGTGAAAAGAGCCTGTGAGAACACATGGGAATAGCAGAATGCACCTAGTGCTCATGGCTGCCATTTTCAAACAGTATACCTAGGACTCCTGAGACCCACATTAGAGTCCAGAGATACCCTGAGGTGCCAGAGACTGGCTGGGTAGCAGGAAGCCCATATCCTCCCACTGTGGCCCCTATCCTGATTGATAGAGGAGCTCACTTAATGGTTCTGTGAACATTTCTGTTTCCCAGATTTCTACCAATGTCAAAGGTGCAAGCCCATCCCAGAGCCTGCCCCTGAGGTGCAAGCAATGAAATGAGCTACATGCCTCCTCTGAGCCTCTCGGGGAGATGGTGTCTGGCCCACAGGTGCACAGAAAGTCTCAAATGGAAGCATGATCAGATCATCTCTGGAGGGTACTAGGCCCAAAGGTAAAAGTGAAAGATTATAAGGGTCTAGAAGAAAACTAAGGAAAGCCCTGTGACCTCTGACCAAAAGGTCCTGACCGCAGGAGGACATCCATCAACTGGCCTCCATTACACCAAGAACTGCCTATCACAAGGTGGTATCAAACAAGTGAACTGGCAAGCCCCACACTGATATCTACCATATGTAAAGAATGTCTACAAATCAACAAGAAAAAAATTTGAATGGGCAGAGGCGTTAAATGTGCAGAGGAGGTAAACAGGCGGAGAAGAAAAACTCTGAATGGCCAAAATGTTGCTGGAGGCCTATAATTCCAGAACTGAGTGAGTTCATGGTCACCTCAAAAAATAAAGCAAAACAACAATAACAAAAAAACACAACATAACAAACAAAAGCACATATCTAAAAATGTGTTTCCCAGGTCTAATGACAGGAAGGTACAAATTAAAGTCATAACAAAATGTCACTAGCTCCTGAACTCTTGACAGGGAAAACACAGGCCCCATGATAACTGACCAGAGGACCAAATGGAAGGGGAGCCCTCTTTGCTTCTGGGGAAGGTAAACCCTGACCAACTAGCTTCTGCTAGAATGCTTACTGAAACCACATCTTCTCCTGTCGGGCCCAGCAACCCAGTCCTGGATGATTAGGCAAGAAACGAGCCCTTCCCCAATGCTCCTGGCAGCCTTACTCTACAGCCCTGACTGGGGGTGACCAAAGGCTCATCTGTGCAGGAGAGGCAGACCCACTGGGCACTGCCTTGCCGTGAACAAAGTTGTCTAGCTGACCACAGGGAGAAGCAAGTCATGGCTAGACCTGAAAGGCATAGGGCTGAGTGGACAACATGTATTCGAGCTACACACTGAACTCACCTTGATGACCTCTAGGAAGTGTGTTAAAGTCTCTGGAAGCAGAACCCCATCAGTTGCTTCTGCCTTGCAACTTTCTGGATCCTAAGGATGTCTAACCCTTAGCACTGGGCTGCTGGTGGTATGTGCACAGTCCATCAAAATATGCAACTGAGATACGTGCATATTGTGGTGGAATGCCTCTGTACATGGAAGAGAAACCTAAGGCCAGACCCTTCGGCTCCTCTGTCTCCTACTGCAGGGACTTTTAGGTGGCCACCAGACTTGGTGGCTCAGAGTGTCTCTTACCTCAGAGTCAATAGTCTCTTTTCTATTCCTCTTATACTCCAAGACATTCTGGAAGGTTCCTTTGGCGTAATAGTCCATCACCAGGCAGAGGAACAGAGAGGAGATCTGTCAGAACACAAGGCCCCTTAACCAATTGCTTAAATCCTGGGTCTGGGGGCTGTGTAGGACCCCTTACTCCAGGGCATCTTCCAATGGCCACCGTCTGTGGTGGCAATGAATGGTAGCACTGCCCAGTGGGGCCCCCTTACTCTCTTGTGCCCATTCCTATGCCGTACTGCAGCAGGCCCTGTGGTTGTTCCTGGCCTCTGTGCGTGCAAAGCCCTTTGTGGAACTGTCCTTACTCCTCGATTGGTGAACAGTTCCTCTCTTAAGACTCTGGGAGCTCCTCTGAGGATCCCACCCTGCCCAGGGCCCAATTGTAGCCAGTGGCCAGCTCTGTTTCCTCCAGTGAAACGTCCTCTCTGAAAGCAGTGGGGTGCTTGGGAAACTCTGAGGGGTGCATGCAGTGAGTGCCCTCCCTAGCCCCTAGTTGTCAACCCAGCAGGGAAACTGATGTGGAGATGGGACAGAGTGGAGGCCCCTCTGCCCCCTCTGCCCCCTCTGCAGGTGGGCTTTAGGAAAGCCCTACTCATTACCGAGACAAGAAGTCCTTTGCCAATAGGGCACAGGTCTGGGAAGCCCCACCTAGGATCCACTAACTGTGAGGCACGGGGCTTCAGACTCCATCATGAACTGAGAATAGTGTTCCCACCCTGCTCTCCTATTTAGTAACTGTTCTGGAGCCAGGAGAGTAATGAGTCCACAGCGTTGGGACAATTGAGGGAGGGAACAGAAGAGCAGCTTCCTAGTATCAGCCCCTTCCACAGAAGCCAAAACCCCACCATTAAAGATGCTGTCTGCAGCCTAGCACCTGACCTCCTGTTTTAACTGACTTCTACCCGAAGTACCCGGAAGTGGTTTTTCTTAGCCTCAGCTTTCATGTGTGAAAGTGGCTGACAGGGCTCCTGTGCTGAGGCTGTTAGAGGAGCATTTGAGATCACACACAGGAGCCAGGCGATGCCGGCCTCTCAGGGTTCCGTGCTGTCAGTGGCTGGGCTGTAGGTGCTCCAACCCACCTCATTGTTCCACATGATGAACATCTCATGGTACAGAGAGATGTTGGGGTGCTGGAGCTTCATCAGGGACATCAGCTGTACAGAGAGGGAACAGAGTGTCTCAGTAAGTACTGCTCTGCTACATGTTCCAACCAAGAGGTGGGCCACCAGCTCTGGGTGGGGGCGTGATGGGTGTGCAAGGAAGCTGTGCAGCCTGCTGGAGAGAGGCCAGGAGGCTGGTGTGGGACTCCAGAGTGGGCGCCAGGAGAGGAGAGACCAGGCTGGGCTGGAGATGGTACTGCGCAAAGTCACAGTGAGAAAAGTACTTAGGAAACAAACCCAGTCAGGCAGCAGAAACGGCAATAGTTTTGCCTGGAAGCTGGGTGGGAAAGCACCCGGCCTGGTGGACGTCATTGGGAATGGACAACATGCCCGTGAGATGGTGGACCCTCCCAGGCTCTTTCCGCATGTCAGAATGTCACTAGGTCCTTCTCTGCCCCAGTGATGCTGTGTATGACACAAGAGATGTTGACTGGCAGTGTGCAGGGACAGGCAACTCCAGAAGGAAACCAAACAGCAAGTGACCATCATGGAGGAGGAGAAGACACACTTCACCTCGGGTGAGATTTCTGGAAAAGCCCAAAGAAACCGCTCATAGCTGCTGTCTATGAAGCTTGAGACTGTGGCCATCTGCAGCTGTGAGGGTAACTTACAGCCCACCGTCCTCCCACCCTTCCCTGGCCCTTCCTTCTTTCGTGCCTCGTGTAGTTGAGGCTGCTGCTTTACCACAGCCACATCTCAGCCTTGAGTCTGAGCCTCACATGCAGGCCAGGCTGCCCTCCAACTCAAGACCCATTCAACGCCAGGACTGGGTGTGCACTGGCACGCTCAGCTAACGGACTGGTTTATGTTTTCTTTGTAAATATTTTCTCTGCGTGCCTCCAAAGTTTGTACTGTTCTTCTTTTTTTAGAAGAAAAAAATTCCTGTTCAGTGCTGGCGATAGAACCCAGGGTTCTGAGCAATTGATGCATAAACCCCACCACCGCACTACAGTCTCAACACTGAAGAAAATCATCTTCAGAAACTGTGAGATGACTCAGTGAGCGAAGGTACAAGGAGAGAACCAATCCCCCAAAGATGTCCTCTGAAGGCCTCAGGTGTGCTATGAGTCACGCATATGCACACGCACATATACACTAAACAAATGTAAAGAAAACAAGAATTTTTTTTTTTTCTCAGACAGGGTTTCTTTGTGTAGCTTTGGTTGTCCTGGAACTAGCTCTGTAGACCAGGTTGGCCTTGAACTCTGAGATCTTCCTGTTGCTGCCTCCTGAATGCTGGGATTAAAGGTGTGTGCCACCACCTTTCAACAAGATTTTTTAAAAAGATGGTTAAAGTGCTTACTTTGAAAACTTGACAATCAAGCCAGGTGTGGTGGCGCATGCTTTTAATCCCAGCACTCTGGAGGAAGCAGAGGCAGGTGGGTCTCTGTGAGTTTGAGGCCAGTTTGAGGTCTACAGGGTGAGTTCCAGGACAGCCAGAATTACATAGTGAGATCCTGTCTTGAAAACAAAACATCAACAAAAACAGAAACAAAAAAAGAAAACACGGGCCGTGTGGTGGTGGTGCACGCCTTTAATCCCAGCACTCGGGAGGCAGAGGCAGGCGGATCTCTGTGAGTTCGAGGCCAGCCTGGTCTACAAGAGCTAGTTCCAGGACAGGCTCTAAAGCTACAGAGAAACCCTGTCTCGAAAAACTAAAAAAAAAAAAAATAAAAAAATAAACAAAAAAGAAAACACGATGATCTGAGTCCAACCCTCAGAACCAGGTGAAGGTGGGAAGAGAGAACTGACTGCACAAAGTTGTCCTCTGACCCCCACACATGGCTGTGCAATGTGATGTCTGTCCCCCTCCAACAATAATAAATAAATACATAAATACACACATGCATAAATACATAAATACATAAATAAAATAGAAAAAGATGGTTAGTGGCAGAGTAGCCATTAAGGCACAGATTCCCAAGTGGCAATTAAGAAGTGGATGTTCTGAGCATGAATTCCCTTTATGACTACTGCAGGCGTCCCTTCATGCTGCCACTCAGGAAGTGGGCACACGGTGTGGTTCCTCTCGGGGGAACCACTCATTATTACCTCCTCCAGGGCCTCATTGGCGTGATGTTCATCAATACACTCCACCTGGAGGGCATAGGCAGATAAGCTCAATTAGCAGACGTGTGGTGAACAGTGGCTGCGACTTACTGTCACTGCTGTCCCGATCACTATCACCGCCATTATCACAGCTATCAGCACCACCCCTCACCTCCAATGCTACCACCCTTCACATCTACTACCTCCGCCTTCATCACCACCTCCACCACCACCAGCTCTCCCACTTCTACCTTTGTCTTCACCTCCTCCACCACCGCATCAACTACCAGCTCCACCACTAGTATCATCATTGCCATCACTGCCGTTTATAGGAAAGTTAGCCAAACATAGTAAAAATCTTTCACTGGGCATGGTGGCATTGTGCTTATGATCCCAGTGCTTAGGAGGCAGAGGCAGGAGATCTCTGTGAGCTTGAGGCCTCCCTGGCCTTATAAGAAAAACCTGGTCCAATCCTGCCTCAAAACCAAACCAAACCACTTATTCTAAAATAACGTAAAGAACAAATTGAACCAGCGATGTTGGGGACAGGATTTAGCTCAGTGGTATAGTTCTGCATGCTTTTAATCCCAGGACTCTAGAGGAAGAGGCAGGCAGATGGATCTCTGTGAATTTGAGGCCAGCCTGGTCTACACAACGAGTTCCAGCACAGCCAGGGCTACATAGAGAGGTCTTCAAACAAAGCAAACAAAACAAAACAAACAAATCGAACCAGTAAAATTGTTCAAAGGTTCCTGAAGTCCTACTCCATGGATTTTTTTCCTAAGGAAGTTATATGTGCTCAAGGGAGGAGACCCTATAAAAATCCCTAAAGATGTTTATCACAGTTGTTTATTCTGCGGAAACACAAATCTAGCTAAAGCCATATGAGAGGACAGGCTGGGCCACGTACAGCGCTGAAGCAGCACTAACTAGCTGGGAGGAAACACAGCTGTCAGATAGGAGAGGAAGCCGCGGTGACCACGTGAGACAGCGTCAATATATGAGATATTATCAACCTCTGTACCCTCCTTACAAACACACAAGGGACCGGAAAGACACACAGGCTCCTGCCTATAACCCTTCACCTGATTTCTATTTAGAAAAACCAAGCTGACCTTGAACTCCAGCTCTAAGGTCTTCCTCCCAAATGCTGTGAGTATATAGTATGCATCAAACCTGATGTGGCTAGCTTTAAAAAAAACAAAACAAAACAAAACAAAACTCTTTTTAATTGCTCAGAAGACAGGCAGCCACTTAGGCCACTGGCCTGTGAGACAAGGCAGCTGATCCCACGGCTAGCTAGGAAGGTGTACAAGGGACTTACAGAGCAGCCACTCCTCTTGGGGTGCTCCTGTGGGTCTACATCCCACCCCAGCTGGGCTAGTTCTGTGGCCTTTGCTAAGTCTCTGTGACCCTCCCCCCCTCGCCACACTTTCGGTCAGATCAATGGTTCTGTATGTACTAAGTAGTACTGTGTTACTGCTTATCAAATTCAAATCCTCTCGGAAGCTGCAACCCTGGTGAGGATGGACTCCTGACGGGGTTGATGGAGCCAGTGAGATGACAGCAGGCATGTAGACAAGCATTGGGGTTAGCAGAGCCAAACAGTGTCTTTCCTCACCAAGGCGTGTGTGCGTGGGAATAGATGGAACTCCAGGAAGTCCCACAGTACAGCCTACCCCACCAGGCTTCCTGGGCATCCTGGGCGTCAGAGAGGCCTCTCTGACCTGGGATGGTGAGCTTGGAACTGGAAACCGTAGCCCATGGCTCACAGAGCTCTGTTCCTTACCTGCTTTAGCATGTACTTGTGGTCAGTTTCCGCTTCCATATCCACCACTACCAGGTTCACTCCTAAGGCCCCAGGACGGAACTCTTGCAAAATCTACCCTCGAGGAAGAGAGAGGCTGTGAGGAAGTGCACACTGCTCTGTTTCCCACAGGTGCTGACTGCACACTGGGCCCGCCAAAGCAAGCATCTTCTCTCAATCTTGCTGTGGAGGAAACGGTCTCAGGTGACTGGGAAACCCTCCGTAGTGGTGGAGCCAATACAGTCTCCCTGGAAACTCATTCTGGAACATTTAATTTACAGCCTCATGACCCTCTTCCAGTCTGACAGTAAGAGCAAGCTGCCCTGGGACAAGGGGCTTAGAGGTTCTAAACCATAGCAACACCATCTTCCAGCGCCCCTCTCCAAAGAGAGCATCCCAACAAGGCTCTGTGATCGGTGAAACTGGTGCTGTCACAGCCTCCCTGGGGCTCAGCACTACAGGAAGTACTGCACGGCCACCCCTGGTGACCTGCACTGATGCTAGCTACCTGAGAGATACTGAGGCCCAGGGAGCAAGGTCCTTGCCTGAGTATATAGCACTCTGGGGTCTGAGCCAGAGCTTGTGATGGAAGCCACACCCTCAGAGTTGGCCTGCAAGGTCAGGGCTGTGGGGTAGAGGGTGGCTGAGATCTCTGAGTGCGGAGACAGTTATCAGGGTGGGGGGAGGGGACAAGATACCTAGAGGAAGTGCTGGAAGGATAGAATCCGGGAGTCCTAGGAGAGCTGACCACAGCATCAAAACTATGTTATTATTTTTAATTTTTTTTTTTTTTGCTTTAAAAGTTCCTGTTTCAAGCCGGGCGGTGGTGGCGCACGCCTTTAATCCCAGAACTCGGGAGGCAGAGGCAGGCGGATCTCTGTGAGTTCGAGACCAGCCTGGTCTACAGAGCTAGTTCCAGGACAGGCTCCAAAGCCACAGAGAAACCCTGTCTCGAAAAAACCAAAAAAAAAAAAAAAAAGTTCCTGTTTCATTAATGCCTGTAAACTTCAGAGAATCCTGCAAAAGGGAGGAAAATCTAACCCACGAAAGCGGAGCTTTTATTGGCTGAGTCTAACATTTAATGAGGGTGACATGGAAGGGTGGGAGGGCAGTTTTGTGTTTTTGGTTTTTCAAGACAGGGTTTCTCTGTAACTTTGGAGCCTGCCTAGAACTAGCTCTTGTAGACCAGGCTGGCCTCGAACTCACAGAGAAAAAAGGGCAGTTTTAAAAGAACATCCATTCAGGTTTTTGTTCCTAGACCCAAGCGTACAGACACACGGGGGGAAGGGGCATATGCATCATTCTCCAACCAGAGGTCAGATTGGGGGTTGGTCATCATTTTAGGGAGGGAAACTGAGGCCCTGGGAGGCAAAGCACTCGAAGAAAGGCACTAGCGGGATTATGGGGTCAGATTGTGATAGAGGCTGGTCCTCGGACCTGCCCCCCACTGTCCACGGACCCTGGGCAGCACCTGATACTTTTCCATGGTATCTTGAGGAGACACTCTGCCTCACCGACACTCTGCTGAGTACAGGGAAGACAGTAGACCCTCGAGCCAGGGCGGTAGACGGACTCTCAACTGAGCATGCTCAGTAGTGACTACCCCGTCTGCCCCCCGGCTCCCCTCCCCCCCCGCAGCCCCACTATCTGACTTCGCTGACCCGGGGCGGGTCTGCCCAGGCCTTTGGCACGCCACGCACGCGGCGTCCTCGTACTCCGCCCCTTAAAGAAGAAGTCGCAGAGCAGAGGGCTCCACGGACCGGACGGAAGGCGGGGTCCGGTGTGTTGGTCGGGTGGAGGGCGGGGCGTGCACTGTAAGGACAACGTTAGGCGGGACTTCAAGGTTTAGGGGCGGGAGCTGTGGGTGGCAGGACGTCTAGCGCGTGGGCGGGGTCTGCTGGATGGTGAGGGTGCGATGTGGGCGGGGCTTCGGGTTCTAGGGGAGATATGGCTGGGATGGCCCGCAAGGGCTGTAAGGGGCGGGGCCTAGAGCGGAGGGGGCGGGACATATGGCTGAAGGGCGTGCGCAGGGGGCGGGGCCTTTTCTTGAAGGGCGGAGCACCGACGGGCGGCCCCTCGAGCGTGGCGGGCGGGGTCTAGAGCGTGAGGGCGCGCGGCAGGCGCGGCCCCTTTAAGGCTTGGCCTACGTGGCAGCTGCTAGAGCCGCCGCGGCGCAGCGAGGCCGGCCGCCAGGCACTTCCTGTGGAGGCCGCAGCAGGCGCGAGCGCCGAGGACCCGCCAGCTGAGCCCGCTGCCGCCGCCGCCATGGGCCAGAACGACCTGATGGGTACGGCCGAGGACTTCGCCGACCAGGTGCGACCCGCCCCACAGCCCTCACGGCCCCACGGACGCTCGCCCTCGCCTTCGCCGTTCTGCCCAGCTCCACGGAAAGATCCGCGGGCGTCTGGGCGGGGGTCGACAGGGAGACTCCCAGGGCCCGTGGTGCTGCGCTCTGCCCTCTGCACCGCGGCAGCCCCTTTGGGACTTCTGGGGATGGGGATACCCAGTGTGCACCCCGCTGCCCACCGTCGGGGACCATGCTGCCCCTCCCTCTTGGCGTGGACTCTGCCCCGGTTGTCCGGCCTGGGTCCACGACATCGGAGGAGGGAAGCCTACCTCTCGGCTCTCCTTCCCTAGTGTACAGGTGGCGAGTGAACCACAGGGAAGGCCTGGGACGAGCCTGGGCCCCAGCGACTAGCCGGGCAGGATTACAGCCCGAAAGAGGCGCAGGTAGCACCCACTTTTTAAAATTAAGTTCGACAGGAACGGGGTGGGAATTGTGTAGGTGTGAGCCTTTGACTTCTGAAATTGCCCCGCTAGGTCTGCGAAGTAATAATGGAGCCTGAGCTAGCACTGTAGGCTGAGTGGTACCGGGCCCACCCGCCAGCCTGTTCTGGTTCACTTAGTGTGTTCGTGGCTATCGGTGATCCGAAGAAGCATTTTGTGGCCTAGACTACTGGAAGGCTTGGGTGTGTGTGAGCATCTTCAGATGAGCAATGGGTCAAATAAGCTCCTCTCTTCCTCCTTTTGAGGGGGGTCATCTCTCATGTTCTCATTCGGTTCTGCTGAACTACTTTTGTGTGAGCTGATATTTTTTTTAAAGTCATTTTCGCCCCCTTTGGAAAAGTTTTTTTTTTTTTAAGGTTATGATTTGGCACTAAAGACATAACCTTAAAATTGTATTCATCACAAAGACACCAAAGTTCTCAAGGGCCAAGGTCTTCCTCACGTGCTGGGCTTCATTGACATAATTGTCAGTGACCCATTTTTTATCTCCCTGAGTAGCAGCTCTCTAAGAAGGTGGCTTCATAGCCGGGGAAGTTTGTGAGCTGCTCACCTTACAATCTTCGGCTGGAAAACACTCCATTTTGCAAGTGGATTTCACAACCTGACCCAGATAAAATATCCCCAATCAGCTGCCAACTATCGAATGATAGGTTTCAACTAGAGGAAAAGCTCATCTTTTATGAAGTCCTCCATGAATTTTGTTTCGATTTAAGCGAATGGAGCCAAAATTTGGGACTGGGCACGCTTTTGTGGGGAGCACAGTGCCCACCTCTACCCAGTGTTTGGTTGAGGCTCTTGGACTTGGCAGTGGCCACCACCCCAGGAAGAAACTCTCTGGGTCTCCTACCACAAGCCTGGTGTACAGGGCAGCTTACATCCCGGGCCTGGAGTTGTCTTTGAGCCACACACCAGTGTGATGATGCCAGCACTTCAGATGGCCTGTTGCTTTCCCAGTGAAGGTTCCTGCTTGCAGGGATTAGCCTCGGAACCCACCTGGCAGATAGCAAAGGACACCACGGGAGCGCCTGTGAGGCTGCTGGGAGATGTGACTCCTGCTCTGCTGAACCAGTGTCGGGACCTGTGTCGCCAGGGAGCCTTCCACAGAGATGCCCTCCTGTGGCCTCAGTGTGACCAGTCCTGGGAGATTTTCGTGTAGAATATTCACCTGTAACATTGAGGAAGGTGCTGCTAGTCTGTCCAAGTTTCTAATGAAAGGATCGAATGTGTTAGGAATCGGGTATTACCTCTAAGATGTTGCCAGACAGTGTCACACATCCGTGTTGTCTAGCCTTGTCTTTAGAAAGCAAAAATAGAACTGACTTTGCACAGATTTGCCCAGAAAATCAGGCTTCTCATCTGAAACCTGGAAAAGTTTCTGATAGTGATGACAACACTGAGCCATTAACTGGGCATCCCTACCTTCCTGGGGGGCTGGCCATCAAGGCTCCATCTTCCTAGGACCACAGAGAGGTTTGTCATGATCTGCACAGTCCTGGTCTTGTTACCCAGAGGTCAGCTTCCCGCTATGTTGGTAGAACTCAGCCTTTCCCTTTGGTTTGCTGCAGGCAGGCTCCTGTGAGCTACATCTCTGCCCTGACAACAAGCTCCTTGCCCTTGGCAGCTAGGGAACGTGTCCTCTTGCTCCCAGGAAGCCAGGCCCTGAAGAGTGCTAAGTCTAGGGATAGGCCTTCAGAAGCCATCAGAACCCAGGTGGGAAAGAGCCAGGAACTCAAAATCAGACCTGTGTCCTGTGGCTGCTGCTTGATTCAAGGTAGGCAGATTGTAGCTTCCAAGTGAATTCACACCAGGAACATTAGTGCTTAATGGACTCCGCCTGATGGCTGTTACCAGGGTGATAGGAAGGCTACAGGGGCCTTACTTTCCCAATGTGGACTTTGGTGTGTTGACTTGTCCAAGGAGCTGGTGTGGGCCTTTGTTGAAGTGCCAGAGTGGGCCTGATGGGGTTCCTTGCACCTCATGTACTCATTGACTTGTGATGAACACCATATGGCCTGGGTAGGGCCTGATGGTGGGGTGAGGTGGGGGGATGAGCCTTTTATTTCCCAGTGCTTTGTCTTCTTGTACCTCTGAGACCTTTAAGGATTGGGGGAGCTGACTCACGGCTCTGCTTGCTGGTTTTGACTGGAGGTTAAACAGTGCCCCCTTCTGGGAAAGTGAGGTAGAGACATGGGAGGCTGGTTAATTCCCCGCAAGATGAGGCCCAGTCCTTACTGTCTTTGCCCTCTTTTAACTGCCCTAGTTTATAGAAAAGGAAGGTGGTCTTGCAGCCTCTGCCTGTGGTGCGTTGGATACCTGTAACTGTGCTTGGGGATGTTTTCTGGAGGCCCCGGAATCCAGGGGAGCCCCATACTGTTGAGCTGACCTTGCCTGCCTGTTGCTGTTCTCAGCTCCTGAGCTTGTGGGTCTTTTGAACAGAGTTCACCGAGGCATAAATCTAACGCCACATTTCCTTAAAGTTCTCCCAAACCGAGGGCAGCAGCTGCCCTGGAGCCCTTTCTGTCCTGAAGACGAACGAGGAGGTTGGTGTTTCTACTCTGTGAGGGCAGCAGCACTCACTGTGTTATCCTGACCTGTTTCCTGGGTCCTATCTCAGGACAGATAGGATTATATCCTAAATCCCCTCGGTCCTCTCCCTCAGGCAGATTTAACCTTCCTCATTTTTTATTTTACTTTGGTTTTTGCATGTGTATGAGTGTTTTGCCCAAGTATATGTCTGTACCACTTGTGTGCCTGATGCCCAAAGAAGACTATATGAATAGGGTATTGGATCTCCAGGAACTGGAGTTACAGATGGATGGTTGTAAGCTTCCATGTGGTTAATGGAACCAAACTTGGGCCCCTTGAGCTTTTCATTACTGAGCCTCTTAGTTTATGCTAGCTGGTTGCTTCACTGCCCATGAGCACATCCTGCTTGTTTGCAAAGCTCATGAGAAGCCAGTTTGTCAAGGTGGGTAGATTTGTCTGCCTTTCTTCCCACAAGCTTTCCTCATCAGCATCCACCACTGGCTTTTCCAGGCTCTGCAGTGAGAACTGGGGTTATGGAGTTCCTTTGCTCTTGGTATTCATGGCCAGTACGAGCTGGGACACTGGCAGGGCCTGCAAGCACAGAAGTGATGTGGCTGTGGGACATGATGTGAGCAGGAGCTGTGATGTGTGCAAGGCTGTCTATCTTTGTTGTTAAACCCGGCTTTTCTCCTGCCTGTGTTCAGATGCACATCAAAGGAAGGGTGTTGACTGGTGCTCTGTGCCCACCTGACAGAGGCTTGTCTTTGGAAAGCAGAGCCCAGCAGATGTGCTTAGTTCAGCACATATTACCTGCAGTTCTGCACTTTCCCCCAGAAGCAAATCACTGCCGTGGTCTCCCAACCATGCTGGCGTGGAAAGGAGGTGTGACTTGTCCCTCCCTCCATTACTGTCTTCTACTCTTTAATCCTCTTGACCCAGACACTCCAATTAAGAGGAGCAGACTCTTCGGGACGTTTTAACCATATCTAGTGGATTGTAGCAATTGAGCATCTGTGGTGAGGTTCTTGAGGGAGGAGCAGGGCTGGGCTGGTTCGCTCGGTGGGTACAGCATCATTGTAATTGTGTCGGGGAACAGTTCTCATTTGGAAGCAAGTCAGAACACCTCCAGTGTCTGTGACTGCTGAGAGTCCACACCCTCCTGTGGTCTGCACAGCTTCCGCTAGGTGCTTCACAATATGAGGGTCATTTCTCAGGACTGCGCTGAGAGCCGTGGTGGTGGTCTTTACATTTTTCGTAGAATATTGGTGATTGCATCACTGCTGGCTGCTTCTAGAACACAAGGGCCATGAGGCAGAAACTGGAAGGGTAAGTGGTGTCATTTGTCCCCTCACCTAACAGGATGTAGTATGTGTGTTCTCTCTACCAGGGCCCTAAAACTCAAGCACATTTGGAACTTCTTTTCCTTTTGTATTTATTGTGAGATTGGGTCCCTATGTTGCCAAACGTGGTCTCGAAATACTAGGCTCAAGTTAAGTAATCCTCCTGCCTCAGCCTCCCTAAAAGCTGACCTCACACTCTTTGCATCATCATACCTGGTTACTTTTCCTGTTTTAAAGCACATCTTCTCTTTTTATTCTTACAGATTTTCCACTCTGTAAATTGGGAAGGAATCTTAGCAGCCAGTAATTGTGTGGTCCTTACTTGTTGAAGGGTAGCAACCCCTACCCTATCCAACAGAATGCCTAGAGCACATTGCTGGCCAGGGTCAGAAAAGATCGGTTGGACAGGGTGAAAACAGTGGCCTGGGTGCCTGTGCTCGGACTCCCAGAGCTGCTGACTGCTCTCTGTTGTGCCATCAGTGTGGCTTCTGCCTCTTCAGTAGGGCTGAATAAGCACCTGCAGATACATGCACATCAGGGGCACAGACTGTGTGTCTAAAGGATGTGGGTATCAGTACTGTGACTTTGCTGTTCCTTGCCCCAGGTGGAGCTTGTCTGCACTGCTGGCCAGGCCAGGCCTGGGCAACCCATTCATGGGTGAAGGCTGATCTGACCATCCAGGACTTTGGAGCAGTCTTTTCTTTTCTTTTCTTTTCTTTTCTTTTCTTTTCTTTTCTTTTCTTTTCTTTTCTTTTCTTTTCTTTTCTTTTCTTTTCTTTCTTGACCATCCAGGACTTTGAAGCAGCCTGCCTGCCTGCCTGCCTGCCTTCCCTCCCTCCCTCCCTCCCTCCCTCCCTCCCTCCCTCCCTCCCTCCCTCCCTCCCTCCCTCCCTCCCTCCCTCCCTTTGTCTCTCTCTTTATTTCTTTCTCTCTTTTTCTTTCTTGATAGGGTTCTCTGTAGTTTTGGAGCCTGTCCTGGAACTAGCTCTTGTAGACCAGGCTGGCCTTGAACTCACAGAGATCCACCTATCTCTGCCTCCTGAGTACTGGGATTAAAGGCATGTGCCACCACCGCCTGGCTGAAGCAGCTTTTTAAATTCTAAATTTTAAATTCTCCTTTTTAAAGGAGAATTTGGAAGTACTTATATACATCCTCATCTCTTCCAGCAGCTGGTTTAGTCAGCCCTGGGAGGGCTTGCACAGCCCACGTTCACTCCGCTGCCCTGGTGGGGTCAGACTCTGCCCTTTAGACTCTTCTTGACACGTCAGTCCATGGGTGGCTCCTTGATCTTTCTCCTGGGCTTCTATGATATCCTTGGATTTTTTTCCACCTGCAGCTCAGCTCTGACGAAAAGTGTGGCATTCACCTACATGGCATTTGCACCTAGCTTCAATAGAGTATGCTGGCCTCCTAATCAAGCCATCAAATGCCGTCTTCACAGGGACAGAAGGGAGCCGTGAATGTGCATTTCAAAACTGCCCTTTGCTGGTGATTTTCACACTTGAGTTTCACTGCAATCATTGTCAGTCTCATATTTGGCAGTTGTAACCTTGCTTTGGTCATACAGGCTGTGAGAACATCCCAGGACTTTCTAGCCCATAGCACAGCTTTTGATCTGTACCACAGTTGCCCTATAGGATAGTGAACTTTCCGTAGGGATTTTGTTGGGGTGGGTAATAGTGGCAACAATAGAGGCATTTGTTTTGGTGCTGTAGTTGGGAATGCTGCTTGTGGCATCTTGTGGGTGGGGATCAGCGATGCCCTGCTGGTCTGTACTCTTCAGTGCTGGGGAGATAGCCCTGGATGTGATGGGCTGAGGTGGGAGAATCCCTGGGCTGGAAGATCTCTGAGAGCCTTTCAGATAGTGTCTGTGCCTCCTACTTGTTAATGCCCCTCATTGGGCATGGAAACTGTGTGTCTTGTGGCATTTCTCCCTTGATGTCTCTGGAGGTGGAGCAATGCTGGTAAATAGTACTGGACATTGCCTTATGGTTCTGTGCCGGATGCATGTGATGATGTCTTTGTCTCTGGAGCTGAGTGTTGGATCATCACATATCCAGATTTAAGAGGGGGGCATCTAGGACAGGGAAGGCACTGGCACTGCTAAAGGCCTTTGCCTTGCACAGAGCTGGCTTGTTCCTTCGCCCTGTTGCCTACATATTGAGGCTACAGCCACCTCACCAGTGTGTTCTGTGGTCCTGCAGTTCCTGCGAGTCACCAAGCAGTACCTGCCTCATGTGGCACGACTCTGCCTGATTAGCACTTTCTTGGAGGATGGCATCCGTATGTGGTTCCAGTGGAGTGAGCAGCGTGACTATATTGACACCACCTGGAGCTGTGGCTACCTGTTGGCCTCATCCTTCGTGTTCCTCAACCTCCTGGGACAGTTGAGTAAGTGACTCTGAGCCTCTCTAATATACTTCTGGGGCATCTTGTTCCCTTGAATGATACTCCCTAAACTTGTGATTGTTGGCCATTGAGAGACTGTGTGTGAACTTGAGGCCTGAGTACCTCCTTTTTAGGCTGAAGACTGATGGTGATGAAGACCCAGGTGCATGTCATCTGAGATTACAGCTTTAGCCATGCCTTGGGCTTTGAAGCATGACAGCCATGGTTCATTTCTGTGACCTTCTGGATGCATGATCCGTACCCAGTCTTGTGCTCATTTATTTTGCTATAGAAATTGGACACAAGCCTGGTGTGGTGACTCACACCTTTAATGCCAGCATTCAGGAGGCAAAGGCAGGGGCTGCCTCTTTTGAGCTCAGGGCCAACCTGGCCTATGTAATAAAGCAAGTTCCAGGGAAGCTGGGTCTATATAGTGAGACTCTGTCTATAAATAAAAAGTTGGACACAGTCCCTGCTTTGTAAATGCAGGAGCAGATGCTAGAGCCTGGGCAGTTAAGGTAATCAAAGAAGGAGGTGTCCAGAAAGGATAAAGGGTTTTAGTCAGCAGAGAATCGGGGCTTTTGGATTCACATTGATCTTCTGACATCCCATCTTCTGGTGACAGCTTTCTTGCCTTTGCTTGTTAGGGAGTAAGAAAGGACTTGTGCTTTTAAGCATTTTGGATGGGCTCCATAATGGAGCAGTCAGTCCTGCACTGGTGGCCCTTCGCACAAAGAGCTATGGCTCTCCACAGCAAAGTATGATCTGGACTAGTGTGGTTCAGAAGCTGGGCAGGCTCCAGGGCATGGGCTTTGCCTGCCATCAAGGCTCTGGGAAGGTGCTTTGCTTGGGGTGCTGCAGCTCAGCAGCACTGGAACAGAGGTGTCGTCTTGTCCTGGATACACGCAGCCCCTAACTCTGTCCTCTTTCTAGCTGGCTGTGTTTTGGTGCTGAGCAGGAACTTCGTGCAGTACGCCTGCTTTGGGCTGTTTGGAATCATCGCACTGCAGGTACACAGACACCTAGTGCTTCTCTTATTAAGAACATGGGCTGTGGGTTAGGTCTCACTTCGCTTTGCTTTGGTGGAGCTATATATTGTGTCTGGTATCTTCCCTCTTCATCTTATCCCTCCTGTGTATCTGGCTGTCCAGAGCTGCTTTTCCTTTTGGAGAAGTGACTAGTCTTCCCTCCTAGGTAGGGTTTAGGAGCAGATAGCCCCAAACAGGCGTTGGCCATAGGTACTGGGCCATCATTCCCCTTTTCCTGAACTTCTGTGACACAGACATAGGCCACAGATTGACTGCAGCTATATATGAACTGGGAGTCACTGCATTTGACAGATAAGAATGCCTAATTAGCCGGAATGGCATGCTTAAGCAGGATAGTTCAGCCTATACTTGCAGATGCTTTGTGTTTGAGGACATTATAGTACAACTTTGTTAGTCAAACAGGTCCAGAGGCTACACTGTGCTCTGTTAGAAATTCTGAGCCAAACTGTCCCAATGATCTGCCCTCAGTGTCTTAATAGTTTGTGTATTTTATGTTCTTATCCCATTGGATGATCCTACCTCCTACTGCTAGGAAATCTATAGACATTAGTGTGAAAATGCTAATTCAATTTTCTCTCTGTTCCTTCAGACAATTGCCTACAGCATTTTGTGGGACTTGAAGTTTCTGATGAGGTAGGTGCATTTTGGTGGCAAAGTGGAGTACTTGGCCCTCTCACTGGAGCACCTGTAGGCTAGTGCCACCTTCCGTATATGCCTGAGAATAAGGGTTTCAATGGGCACAGCAGGCCTTTACCCTGCAGCTGGAATCCTGGCTAGTGAGGGGTCTTGTCTTCTAGTCCCATATCGCATGGGTGTGTAGACTGAGGGTTTGAGTAGAAGTGGGTAGAGACCAGAGCTTGATTCCATTGATTATCCAGGTTTAACTTGAAGCTGGTCCTTTGTAGTCAGCCTGTCCTTGTCCCATTGAGTGGTGGTTTGTTGTAAAGAAAGGAAGGGTGGGCTTTGGTATGCTCTGGCTTGGTAGATATATGCTTGGTAAATGTAGGTGACATTTCTGTTCCTCAGGAACCTGGCTTTAGGAGGAGGTTTGCTGCTGCTCTTGGCAGAGTCCCGCTCAGAAGGGAAGAGCATGTTTGCTGGTGTTCCCACCATGCGTGAGAGCTCCCCCAAGCAGTACATGCAGCTTGGAGGAAGGGTCCTGCTGGTCCTGATGTTCATGACCCTCCTTCACTTTGATGCCAGCTTCTTTTCTGTGAGTACCCTGAGCCATGTTCTGCCTGTTGGCACAGCTGTGCCTGAGCACAGCCTGAGATGAGGCCATGCTTGTAAATGAGCCTGCCCAGCTCTGCTAGGGAAAGGCCAGTGCCGTCTGCAGACTCCTGACTACTCTGCTTCAGAGTTCAATTCACACTGTTGGCCAATACATTCTGGTTTTATCTGTCACACATTAGAAGTTAGCATTGTTGGAAGTGGGGGAGGAGTGCTTCCCAGCATGAGTTTCTAGGCGGGTGTAGATGAAATGAGCTCTCAGAGTTACGGTGTAGAGACCAGGGAAGCACTTCAGCTGTTAACTCATCTTTCCCAAATAGTCTACACTGAAATATGGTGCTTGGGGGCTGAGAGATGGCTCATTGGCAAAGAGTAGTTTTTCTGTGACCAGTTAGGACCAGAGTTCAAATCTTAGCACAAGAGTAAGTATCTGACGTCTAGCAAATGCCTGTAATCTGGCCTTTTAGGAGAGCAGAGGCAGGATTGTTCAGATTGCTTCTTCCCGTAGCTGAGATGAGCTCTAGGTTCAGAGAGAGACCCTTCTTCAAAAAGAATAGAAGATATCTAGCACCCTCTTCTGGCCTCCACCCTCCTCCACATATGCATATACTCAAACACAAATCCTTCTCTCTCTCTCTCTCTCTGTCTCTCTCTCTCTCTCTCTCTCTCTCTCTCCTTCTTCTTCTTTTTCTTTTCTTTTTTTAAATGTTCCTTGGCCAGTGTGTCACAGATCTAAAATCCTAGTGCCTGGGATACAGAGGCAAGAGGATTGTAAGTTCAAGGCTAGTTGGGGTTACATAGAGAGACCCTGAAAAACTATCTTTCATTCTCTACCACATGGCCAGAGAACTTCTCACGTGTCCTTACATTTTCCTTGTTAAAAATTCAGTCTTTGCACCCTTATTTTACTGTAAACAGTCAGGATCAAAAGCAACCACATAACCTGAATGCTTTGCTACTGTAGGTTTCTTCTGCCAGATAGAAGTTGTGTATTCTGTAAGGTCCTAGGCGTGGACACAGTGCAGCAGAATTCATTGCAGCTTCTTTCATCATCATCATCATCATCATCATCATTATCATCATCATTTTATTTTAGATTTTCAAGATAAGTTTTCTCTCTGTAACCCTGGGTGGCTTGCTGGCCTAGAACTCAGAGATCTACCTGCTTCTGCCTCCTGAGAGCTGAGAGCTGGAATTAAAGGTGTGTGCCACAACACCCAACCTAGTTTTTTTTTTGTTTTGTTTTGTTTTTAAGAGACAGGGTTTCTCTATATAGCCCTGGCTTCCTGGAATGCTCTTTGTAGACCAGGCTGGCCTTGAACTCACAGAGATCAGCCTGCCTCTGCCTCCCAAGTGCTGGGATTAATGGTGTGCACCACAACTGCATTGCAGTTTTCTAACAAGAATGGCTTTTCCTGTTTTACAAACCCTTGTTTCATGTTTCCTGTTTCACATGTGCTGCAACAGGATGCTGGCCAAGGCCATTGAACACTACCAGTGACATTCCGGTCTTTCTTTTGTCTTCTCAGCTCTTCCCAGAGTTGCCATCACTGCTCCATTCATTTCAGTATGGTTCTCTAAATGTCTCCAACTTCTGATCATTACCGTTCTACAGTCAGGTGCTACTTTAGCAACAACCTCACTTCTTGATACCAGTTTTCTTAGTTCATTTTCTGTTGCTGTAACTGAATACCACAGAAGGAACACTTTATAGAGAATGTTATATTCAGCTTAGGGCTCGGGTGGCAGGGAGACCCAAGGTGAAGAGGTCACATCTGGTAAGGGTCTTGTGGTTAAGAACTCTGTAGAGTACCGAGGGAATACAGGGTATCACATGATGAGACTGAGGAACAAGCCTTCATTCACAGCCTAGTTACTCACCAAAGTTCTAGCAGGCAAACACCACTGATAGGATTTGGGGAATTTTCCAGCACATGGTATTTGGGGAGTACATATAAAGCCAAAGCATCTTTTTTTTTCTTTTTAAAATATATTTTTTCATTATGGATACAATATTCTGTCTGGTTGTATGTCTACAGGCCAGAAGAGGGCACCAGACCTCATTACAGATGGTTGTGAGCTACCATGTGGTTGCCGGGAATTGAACTCAGGACCTTTGGAAGAGCAGGCAATGCTCTTAAACCACTGAGCTATCTCTCCAGCCCCCAAAGCATCTTTAATATAGATTTTTTTTCCGGAAATTAGTATTGATAGCCCCACATGCAAAAAAAAAAATAGTTTTTCGGTTTGTGTGCTCCCTCTGCCTATACAGTCTTCAGCTCTCCTCCTGCCCTGGTGAGAGCTATATGAGCCTAGCTCAGATACAAGTGTGTACAGCTTTTTTCCTGACCTTTAGCCTGAATGTTTTTTCTTTGAATCTGTGCAGATCGTCCAGAACATTGTGGGCACAGCTCTGATGATCTTAGTAGCCATTGGTTTTAAAACCAAGCTGGCAGCTTTGACTCTCGTCGTCTGGTTGTTTGCCATCAACGTGTATTTCAACGCCTTCTGGACAATCCCGGTCTATAAACCCATGCATGACTTCCTGAAGTATGACTTCTTCCAGACCATGTCAGTGATTGGAGGCCTGCTCCTGGTGGTGGCTCTTGGCCCAGGGGGTGTCTCCATGGACGAGAAGAAGAAAGAGTGGTAACAGACAGATCCCTCCCCTCCCTGGCTGAGGCACAAGGCCCTGGACTGGTTCAGGGTAGACAACAAACTGCCAGCGTTTATGTGTCCTCTTTCCTTCCCTTCCCTTGGTAAAGGCACAGATGTTCTGAGAACTTTATTTGCAGACACCTGAAAACTGAAGGTAAAATCTGCTTTGGAAACAGTCTGGAGTCTAACTATCCAGGGCTGGGCAGCTGGATGGTCATTCCTTAGCCAAGGATTCGAGTAGACAGTGTGGTGGGCTATGGCCTCAATCCTGTCTTTGAGTTTCTTTTGAGGGATGAAGGCCTTCAAGTTGTACTGAGCTATACTTTATCATTCAAAGCAGTTTCCCTTTTAGTTTTAAGTTTACATCCTTAGCTCAAACTACTAAATGACTTAGGATGGTCCAGCCAAACACCAAACAGTTGAAACCTCCAGTTCAGAATCCTACCAGTGGCCCAGCATTGCTTCTGCCCCTGTATTTTATAGGATCAGTGAAGATGTTAGAGAAGCCCCAAGCCTAGAGAATAGTAAAGTATTGGAGAGGTGGCTGCTACTGCTGGCCCAAGTCCTTGGTGTCAGCTGGCTGAATGCTGTTTGCTGGGTCAAAGGTACCCTGGCTCCAAGCAGGGATGGGATGGGTCAGGGGTAGGAAGTTCTTGGAAAGCTGCTGGTTTAGGTACTGCTATCCCCTCCAGCTTGGTGGTGGGAAGGGCAGGAGATCCAGCTGCTCACAGGATGGCCCACCATGGAACCAGCTTGGGGAGCAGTAATGCCATGGGGCCCAGAAGTGAGGAGCCCCAGTACTGAAGACACCCAGGCTCAACCCAGTTACCTCACACTTGACCTTCTCAGAGCAAGGCCTGGACCCCACAGACCGTGCTCCCCCCAGCTTAACTCCTTGTTCCAGGCTGAGTTTACCCCGTCGACAGCCCCGATGACACCATTTCCCTGAGGCTGTTGCTTGCTCAGATTTTTGTCAACTTGCTCTGCTGGATGCAGCCAAGATACTTTTTACAATTTGTGATGCCTTACCAATTTGATCTCAGTCCTGTATTTAAAGTTTTCTAACATTGCCTTATACCGTGTTTCTCTTTTTGCCGGGTGGGGAAGCTGTCTAATGCTGTGGTCCTGCTCATCTGTATGGTAGTGCCATGAGGGTGGTTGGGCTCCTCCTCCACCTTCCCCAGGTCTGTTGGAGACAGGTAGACAGGCTTAGAACCCCTCAAGAGGAGCTGGCAGCTCACTTACCCTTAGGTGCAGAGTCCTGGAGGTGTCCTCCTTTCTGGCATTAGCTGGGTAGGCAGGACTATGTCCTCTTGAGTCACCGTGGGTCAATCCTGCCTCTTCCCCTTGCCTCACGGGCTCTGCAGTCTGAATTCACCTTCTCAACACCCAGCCCGTGTTCCGCAGCCTTACAGCCGGCCTACTCCTCCCTGTGTGAGTTCCAGCAGTGGCTCACGCCATGACACTTCCTTACTACCAAATCCCTTGACAAGCAGAGCTGCCTCAGTGTACACCTACCTGCTCCGTTACCTGCAGTGGCAGCCCCACAGTATTCCAGTTTGTGGAATGGGGCAGACCCTAGGAGGCAAATGCATGCCTCTCAGCAGCAGCCCCCATCCCAAGGATACCCTGGCCCATCTACCAGCTTTCTGTGGGCTGTGCCTGGGATGGGACAAAAAAAAAAAAAGATCTACACATTGGTTTGGCAAAACGGTTTCTGAAAATGCTTTAGCTTTATGTGGGAATAGGTATAAACCTCATTTTTATGCTGTATTTTATATCTTAGTTGTGTTTGAAAATGTTTTGATCTTTGGAAACATCAAAATAAATAATGGCATTTGTGGTATACAGTGTGATCCTATGTGATGACCAGCCAGGGTGCGGGCCTGGCAAAGTCAGGATGCTACAGTGAGTCACTGAAGACCACAGAAAAGCCATGTACGGAGAGGAATCTTCAAATCCCTGCTGCTGTCACTTCTGAACAAACCTCCAGGCCCACTCTGGGCAATGTCAGGACATCAGTGGCCAGTTCCAAGGACACCCAAAGGCTTTCTCTGCACAGTTCATTTTCCTAGCTGCTTAAAGGAAGAACTGAAGTTCTTGGGCTTGTGGTGATGATGGCTCTTGAACTTCTTGGTCAACGAGGTGAACTGCTTCTGTGAAAGCAGAAAATAGTGACCAGGGCCTTTGCAAGTCCACATGGAAGGAAGGCACTGTGTGTCTAAGGCTGAAAAGCAGCCTGCGTTCTTGACAGTTTTCCCTTTTATGCTGGGGCAGTGTGTGGACAGAGTCATTCCAGACATTGTCCACCCGGCTTCTCTAACAGAATCCTCACTCCTGTCACTTAGAGAAGTGGTGCCCAGCAGCTCAATCCTTAGTCCTGTGTTGTAGGGCACCCAGCTCAGAGCTGAGAAGCCATTGGTCAGGACCTGCTCCTGGAGACCTTCTGAAGTGGCCTCGGCTTCCATATTTATAGGCTGTTAGGTTGACAGTACACTACTTGCAGAATTTGTTAAAACTATGGGGAGCACTAGCTGTCCAGCCTCACTTGGCCAGGCTGTGTAGCCCTCCTGACCTCAGCACTGTGTGGCACACACTCACCTTTCTGAGTTTACGGCTCCTCTTGCGGTCCACTTTGACTTCTCTCCTCTCCCCAGTGCCCTTCTCTCTCGACTGCTTTGGCTTCTCTTCCTCTTGGTCTGTCAGAAAGTCTTCAGTAGTGTCATTCTCAGGCTTACCCAGATCCTTTTTTGTGAACAGCTCAGCTGGAAGGAACAAACAACCTGCCTGAGCTACGCCACAGGTAAAAGCATCGCTTTCCTGGGAAACCTGGCTAACAGATCAGGACCACAAGATACCTAGCAGAAGGTGAACAGGAGGGCAGGAATCGGGCTGTGCCTACTCACGTGGGTATAGGTCTGTCATGCTGTCATCACTCAGGGACTCTCCCTCGTCACTGGAAGCTGGCTCCCAGAAAGCTGTTCTCTGGCCAGGTAGCCCATCTCCATCCATGTGGTCCTCCCTCTTCCTCTTCTTGTGCAATAGGCAGGCAGGGACATATTCCACACCTTGTTTCTGACACTCCTCATCTAAGAGACCAGCAAGCTTATTCACACTGGTGTTCTCTTGGTACGAAGCTAAGCTATGGGCGGTATTATGGCAGTGCTTTATTCCTCTGCCCTACTGGACAGACATGGACAACTCGGAACCTCTGGACCTCAGGGTCAGCTGACTGATCTTATCTCTCCTGAGTCTGACTTCATGGAAGGCCTTGCTAGGGTTACCACTGCTATCCTCAGGTACTAAGGAGGCATAGGTTCTTGGGCTTCCCAGTTGGTCCAGAACTATCTCCTTGGGTGGGGACACCAGCTCTAGCCATCATTGATCTTGGGGTGACAGTCTAACTAGGACCTGGCATCTCTAGGGTCTTCCACTTCATCTCTGCCATCTGCTCTCCCAGGACCACTACGGTCTGTCTACTCATGAGTACCAGCACAAGGTCGTCTTCCGGTGTCCTCAGCAGGCCACCACTATGAATGGTCTCACTGCCTTCTGGCTCCATCTCAGCTCCAGCTTTATAATTCTCTCTCATGGGCATCCCTGCCCAGTACCTCCCTGTTACAACCCAGCAGATGACAAAGCTAACAAAGTCATATCCAAGCCATAGCTCCAAGATGTGTGGGAAGATCTGGTTGTGCTGCACAGGACACAGCCTGCACATTCCGCCCGATGGGCAGGAAAGAGGTAGTGCCATCCCTGAAGCCTCCCACTTATCCCCAGCTTCTGCATCCCCCCTACCTTCCCAGCCATCCTTGCCAAGGCCCTGGCTCTGCCTAACTTCTTCACCCCCATAGCCTTCGAATGACCTAATCTCAATCACTTTCTCACCCTCATCGTCCTGTGGTGGCATGGGAGACCTTCCTTCACGTCCCTGGTCCTCAAGCTGGCCTTATCAAGTCTCCTGGCCTGGCAGCATCCTCCCTCCCTAACCTCCTGGAGGTTAAAATACCGCAAGTGTCCCCACTCTCAACCACTTGGGATGCCTTCCCACCCCTCTCTGCGCCCATCAAACACCAGGTCTGTCTGCAAGTCCCCAGAAGGCTGTTTGCACCAATCCAGGTCCTGACAACAGTCCCCAAGGCTCTCCTGCAGTATCAGATGATTGGATCCTGGAGTTCTGGCACTGCGGCCTCCATACCACTCACCGCAACTCCTTCCCAGCCCACTTCCGGCTTTACAGTGGTGAGGTCAGGAGTCACTCCACTACCCTCTCACGTGCAAGACCAACCAAGTATACCAACAGTGGACAATGAAGGAGGGTCAAGGCACCTTTCTGGTTGGGGGCAGGGGACACGCATCCTCAAGATAGGTAACAAGTGACTTACATTGATGAAGTGCTCTCTGATACCTCCGGCCCTGGACATGCCTCAGCACATGCTCTGGGGACTTGTTGATGTGCCTCAGGGTGAGTTTGCAGAACAATTGGTGCCTACAGGGCAAACAGAGGGATATGGAGGGACAGTGCATACCAAGGACCAGACCTGTGGGCTCCACCATGACACAAGCTACAAACACCCGAAGTTCTGGGGGATGCTCTGCATTTAGTCTCTGTGCCTGGACTTTGACAAGCTCCCCAACCACAGGGCATGGCTGTCTATTATCCCAGCACTCAGGAGGCAGAGGCAGGCTGGTATCTGAGTTGAGGTCAGCCTGGTCTACATAGTGTATTCCAGATCAAGCTACACAGTCTTACTTTCGAAAACAGCTTCCCAAACAATTCCACTCAGCATCTGGGATTAAAAATCCAGATTGTCACCCAAGAAAAAGAAACTGCTCCAGGGTGAATGTAAGGGGAAATGTCTCAGGAAGTCCCATGTGAGGATATATCATCCACACAACCATAGGATCCCCAAACGGTGAAAGTGACTATGTACGGGTAAGTGTCAGTAGAAGGCCATTATACATTCAGAACAGGGAGCACAGGCTCTGCACCCAGGCGCTGGCCGGCCACCTACGTACGGATTCTTTGTGCTGGGCACGATGTGTGGCTCGAACGCTGTGTAATCGAACGCCGGGGAGGCTCTGGACAGCCGCTGGTACTTCTTGCCGCTGGTGTAGACCTGAAGTTCCGGCAGACGGCAGGGTAGCTCATGGCCGGTTAGAGAGCAGCGCAACTGTGGATGGACCGCCTGTCCACAAGTAGTTCTTGCCAGCCCCGCCCCTCCCCTGCCCCGTCCCCCGGGTCCCACTGCTTTCCAGGCACAGTACTCCCGGGTCCCACTCCTCCCAGGCACGGCCCTTCCGGGTCTCACTCCTCCCGAGTCCCGTTCCTTCCTGGTCCTACTCCTCCCTGGCACGGTTCTCCTCGGACCTTCTGAGTATTCGGCAGCAGCCTCAGGCTGGGGTGTTGGCACAGGAAAGCCCGCACATCAGCTGGTAGTTCGTCCATGATCTGAGATGCTCCTCTGACGCCGCTGCTACCACGTGTGTCAGAGCGTCGTCCCGTCCCGGAAGCAGATTTCTCGGTCCCGGAAGTATTCAAAGATGGCGGCGGTGAAGGCTTTTGCTGTACTGCGGCAGAGCTTGACGCGGTGGCACCAATGGTCCGGCGCGCGGCTGGTGAGCGCGGGGACGGGAGGATCCTGCCCATGAGGAGGGGCCGGGAGAATCGAGCCTGGAGTGGAATGGGGCCGAAGAGGACCCTTCCCAAGAGGGCTTTGTCTGGGGTGGAGCAGGGCCAGGGGTGGACCCTGCCTAAGAGGCTCTAGCCTGGGGTGGTGCTGGGCCGGGAAGGACCCTGTCCTGTACCTAGCCCAGGTTCACGCGCTTGGCGTCCTTGAGGTCCCTGAGCTTAGAGCCCCGCGGCCTGTTCGGTCCCCGCAGGCCCCGCTCCGCGTTTCCAGAAGGAACATCCTCGGGCTTTCTTTCCGCTCAGGTGAAAAGGGTTCAGACCTGGGTGCGCTTGGACACCTGTCTCCATTCAGCCCGCAGTGGTCTACTGGGAGCAGATTGGGCACAGGTGCTGTTAATTGCTCCTTTCTTTACATCCTCTGTGGGCATAACCCAAGTCTTCTCGAGGAATTGGCCACCCAGTTGTTTGTTCTAGGCCTTCTGACCCCATGCCAGTATTGTAAAACTCCCTCCAGGGACGGTGTGGAGACCAAGCAGGTGCTACAGTTCTACTGCTGAAGCAGCCGCCGCTAAAGCAGAGGACGACTCTTTTCTCCAGTGGTTCCTGCTTCTCATCCCTGCTACTGCTTTTGGCCTGGGGACTTGGCAGGTGAAGACTGGGGTCTAATTTGGGCATCTCTGAGCCTTGGACCCCACTGATGTTTGCTTAGCTCATGTTGTTTCTGTAGGTCCAACGTCGGAAATGGAAGCTAAAACTGATTGCAGAATTAGAGTCTCGAATAATGGCTGAGCCCATTCCTCTGCCTGCCGAGTGAGTGTGACTGCCCACCCAATCCATCCCACTTAGGAGCAGCGTGGGACCCTGGCTTGTTCGGTGTCTTCTCAGTAATTTCTGCCCTTGGGCAGGGTCCTCAAAACTTCCCACCAGACTGGCTACTGATTGCCTTTATGAAACTGCCAAAGAGCATGGAACATAAATAGGAGGGATGTATTTTTGATGCCAGATTTCCCTTTTCAGGTCTTTCAGGGATCCCCCATAGTGGTGAGTTCCTTGTAGCATTGGTGGGTGATAATGTATGACAATTTTTAAAGTGTCCTCTAATTTATTGTACTGCCCTCTCAAATGTGAAAGTTCTGTCCCAGAGAGATGTACAAGGCTTAGGTACTTGAGATAGGTAACAGGTGATGTTTGACTCAACCCATACTTTCCTTGCAGATCCACATTCTCATATGGCATCAGAGGCTGGTGCTGAGATCACCTCTATGGAGGACACAACTTGTAATCTGATAATCCTCACTGGGCCTTACTTACCCTTTCTGCCTGGTGGGGCGTGGTAGCTTTGCCAACATTCTTAGACACGCCTGGCTTACCCACAGCCCTTCCTCCTTGTAGCCCATTGGAACTGAAAAACCTGGAGTACAGGCCAGTGAAGGTCAGGGGGCACTTTGACCACTCCAAAGAGCTGTACATGATGCCTCGGACCAAGGTGGACCCTGCTCGAGAGGCCCGTGATGCTGGCCGAATCTCCTCCTCAATGGAAAGTGGAGCCTATGTAGTCACTCCTTTCCACTGCTCTGACTTGGGGTGAGTAGGCTATGGCCTGGCAGCTTCCCTCACCGAGCTCAACCAACCTTCAGACCCTGGGGAGTCCATGAGATTCAACTAATACAGCTGGATCATTTCCATGATCTCCAATTCTGACATTAAGCAACTGTCTTAGCCAGCTCATTGATAGGGTTTGAGTCACTGAGGCTGTGTTGGACTGGATTCACAGAACAATTCTGTCCAACTGTCCTGTACATGTTGCAGTGACCATTAGTGATGATCTGTGCTAGAACCCTTCCTCACCCAAAGGGACACTTTTGTTTCAGAGTTACCATCCTGGTTAACAGAGGGTTTGTTCCCAAGAAGAAAGTGAGTCCGGAAACCAGACAGAAAGGCCAGGTAAGAGATAGATAGGGCTTTTCAGCTTGGGATATTACAAATTACACTAATCCACATTTTCCATGTAGGACTTCTGTAAGAAGCAATCTCACCTTTCTTCGTAGGTTCTTGGAGAAGTAGACCTAGTTGGCATAGTGAGGCTGACAGAAACCAGGAAGCCCTTTGTCCCCGAGAACAGTCCAGAACAAAATCACTGGCATTATCGGGACCTGGAAGCTATGGCCAAGATAACAGGCGCAGACCCCATTTTCATTGATGCAGACTTCAGTACGTTGTGGCAGCCTGGACCCTCCCATTTCCCCTTCTTTCCCTACAGTTTTGTTTTTTCGAGACAGGGTTTCTCTGTGGCTTTGGAGCCTGTCCTGGAACTAGCTCTTGTAGACCAGGCTGGTCTCGAACTCAGAGATCCGCCTGCCTCTGCCTCCCTAGTGCTGGGATCCCTACAGTTTGATATGGAGCAGAGGAACACCCAATTGGGTTACTGGGAACTTGTCACACAAAAACGGCAGCACTGAGGAGTCCCACTAGAGGTGGACATTAAGTTCTATTGTCTCTGCAGAGAGCACAATCCCTGGAGGACCCATTGGAGGGCAGACAAGAGTCACTCTTCGGAATGAGCACATGCAGTACATCATTACCTGGTTAGTCCGCCTTCTGTCTTATTACCCCCCCCCCCACACTACATGAGCAGACAACTAAATTTCTTTCAATCACAGGTATGGACTGTGTGCAGCAACATCATACTTGTGGTTTCAAAAATTTGTGCGGCGGACACCAGGTGTGTGAAGTTAACAAACCTGTTCCTATAAAATAAAGATTGTTATTTTTAAACCCTGGCTTGGTTTGAAGACATTTTAAGCACATGCTTACATCAATCCAAATAACCACACATTAGATAGATGGAAGTTTTATAATTATATTTATGTACAGAAAACTCAGCAGTACATTTAACCCAGTTTAGTGGCGAGTTCTTTGGCCTTTGCCTTTTCCAGCTTGGCAATTCGAGCCACAGATTTAGGACCCAGGACGTTGCCTCCCCAGTGGCGGCGGATCTGAAATACAGATACAACAAGTCAGTTTGGCCTGATAGCCTATCCTCTGATACACGCACACATCACTGACTCCAAGTGGGCAACTCAAATCCAACTGCTAAAAGCACCAATCAATCCCATGCTCTGTATAGAGCTGCTCACCTCATCATATCTGTCGTTGTAATTGGTCCTAATAGCTTCCACCAGCTTGGCCAGAGCACCCTTGTCTTCCCTGGCAAAGAAGGGAGAAAGGCCCTGTTACTCTTTAGGATGCGGACACAGGGATAATTTTTCTGATAGATAAAAGCATCGTATTTTTTGCCTCAGACACAGAATGACCACAAGGCTGATTCAGGTGAAGAAATTCTTAACCATCATTGGCAAATGGTCCAAAACCTGGGAGGATAAGGGAAGCTTAAGGACAAGCCCGAATACTCACGAGTTAACCTGTGTGAAGGCAACAGTGGTGCATGTCTTCCTGTGGACCAGCCGTCCCAGCCTGGCCTTTCCCTTGATGATGCAGTAGGGGACCCCCATCTTGCGACACAGGGCAGGCAGGAAGACCACCAGCTAGAAGCAAGGATGAGCTGTAGGCACTTGGGAGCAGAAGCAGTAGCCACCCTGCTACTTTGTGGCAAATGCTCAGGGTTAAAAAGCTCATGTAATTGCACATCAGAGCACTTCAGTCAAAGATTCACATCACTGCAAGAGCCACACAAATGGATTCCTCATCTTCAACTCACAAAACAGACCCCACCCTCCCACAGGACCCCGGCAGTACTGCACTTGATGCTTAAACCACCAGACCTACCTCAATGGGGTCTACGTCGTGGGCAATCACCACCAGCTGAGCCTTCTTGTTCTCTACCAAAGTGGTGACTGTATTGACGCCTGGAATACACAACATACAACCACTTTGCCCGAGTGCTTGCTTGGGCTGCTAGAGTCACAAAAGCAGTTCCACAAGCTGTGACTCAGGGTTAAAAAGCTCGATTTCACTCTTCACAGAGCTCTCAGGTGAAGAAATTCAGACATCATCGCACAGCCTGCCCTTCCACCCCTCCTTTCCCAGGGGCCCACTTACCCGCTCGAAGGACAGGTGGTCTCTTAGTTGGGACATCCCCTTTGCCGGCAGCTTTCTTCTCAGCACGGGCCAGCAGCCTCTGCTTCTTTTCCTGCTTGGTCTCTGGCCTGTACTTGTGGGCAAGTTTAAGCAACTGGGTAGCTGGGAAAACATTCTTGAGTTAGACTCGAGGCTTGCCTCTTAAGTCCGCTACGTAGCTTCCCCAGTGCTGTGGTCATGTGGCAGGCAGTCTCATGCTCAGGCCCAATCCTAACCTGTCACTTGAAAGGACTACAAGATGTCAAAAAGAACCCCAAACTATCCTAACATGGTACACGCAGATGAGAAGGCTAGAGGTCAACCTTGGGCATCTCCTGCAACAGCTTCCCCACCTTACCGAGCTTGAAGATAGCTGGCTGTTTCCGGCAGAGTGGCTGGGGACCCCTTTCAAACCCTCCCCAGCCACTGTATAAGGGCGCTGAGACCCCTCAGCCTTCATGCCCGCTCAGCAAGCACCCTTTTCCTTCACTAACCGTAAAAATGACAAACTCAGGACCAATCTCATGCTCTGGTGACTTCAAACCGGCCGCGTTTCAGAAACAGAACCTCACCTGTTTGCCGGTCCAGGGCCTGGGTGAACTGGTTAATGGCAGGAGGAACTTTGAGGCGCTTATAGAGGATGGCCCTCTGCCGCTGCAGCCTGATGTAGCGGGGCCATTTGACGAAGCGTGTGAGATCTCTCTTGGGCTGGATGTCCTGCCCTGGGAAGCAAAGAGCGACACCACCAATCAGGAGTCACCGCTGTGCCGGGCTACAACTGGGCGCTCGGGAGGGTGGTGCTGGTGCATCAGCGATCTTGGTGGTTCAAATGTCATCACCGCTTTTCTGATAGCAAATATTCTTCTACATCATCTGCACACAACGCCACATCCCGCTCTAACGAAAGCCGCGGCCCGCCAGCAGGCACGGTAGCCTAAGTGCCCGCAGCAGCTACGTGAAAACCAGGGCGACCACGGAGGCCACCGTCGGCTTGGACCCGGCCGGAGTAAACCCCAACCCCCGGGTCCCCTGCAGCCACCGCCGCGTCCTCGGGACAGCACTCGCCCCCCCTTCTTACCAATGCCGAAGTTCTTAGGCCTCTTCTCAAACAAAGGATTCACCACCTTCTTCGCCTCCTGCTTCTTCACGACGGCGGGGGCCGGGGCCACCTTCTTCCCCTTGGCTTTCTTTCCCTTGGGCTGAACACAAGAGAGAAAGCCCGTGAGGCGGTGTCCTCCGTCGTCGCCATCCCATCGGGCGGCAGGCTCGCCCCCTGAGCGCCGCTCGCCGCCGCTCCCTTTCAGCGCAGGCCCCCGAGGCGCCAAGCGCGGTCGCGGACCCCGGGAGACGGCGTCGGGCGGCGGATGGAGGCGGATGAAGCCAAGGTGCTCGATCACTCACCATCTTGCCGGGCTGGAGGAGAGAGAAAGAAAAAGGGGATTGTGGGTAATATGTAAGGAGCTTTGCAGATCGCGAGAGTTGGCGCCTGCGCGGGATTTCGGATTTAAAGCGACTGGATCACTCCGCACTCTGTCGGCGGAAGTGGGGCGGGACCTGGGCGGAGCGTGCAGAACGGCGGAAGCGCGTTCGCCGAGGGCTGCAGGACCAGGCAAGGTACCACAGGTCCCGAGTGGTTGCGGGTGTAGGGAACAAAACCCGAGCGCGGTAAAGGGCCCGCGTTCGCGGAGGAAGCTGATATAGCGGAATCCCGCTCCCCACCCCCGCATGCTCTGTTTGCTCGGTTCGGGTCTGACCGGACTGTGGCGGCTGTTACCCGGGACCTGCTATGGCTCAGCAGAGAGCCTTGCCCCAGAGCAAGGAGACGCTGCTGCAGTCCTACAACAAGCGGCTCAAAGACGACATCAAGTCCATCATGGACAACTTCACCGAGATCATCAAGACCGCCAAGGTATGTGGTCGGTGTTCCGAGGCCAAGGGAGAAGGCAGGAACTGGCGGCGTTCACTGGGGTCTGGGTATATGAGTTTGGATTCTGTTGAAGGGGTGGGGATGCAAAGGGAATGTGATCAGTTCGGTGCGGGTGTGAGCGACGAGGCGTCAAAAGGTCGGCAGGTGAATAGAAAAGCCAAATAATGACAGGCGTGGGTAGAGCAGAGTAGAGGGCTGTGGCTGAATTGCCAGGGCTCTACTTTAGTTACTGGGTACTGTTTCCCCATTGCTGTAGATTCTTGTGATGACTGATGAGTTTGCTCCTTTTTGTGGTGACCCCCCCACCACAAAGTTATTTTTGTTGCTACATCATAACTGTAAATTTGCAACTGTTATTATGAATCTCTATGTTGAGAGCCGCTGCTCTATGTCTGAGATGCCTCCAGACCACTGAGGTCTGTGTCCGTCTCTAACTGGTCTATCTGTAATGTAAGCTGAGAACAGCAGTTCAGGCTTTTTTTTGTGAGGAAGCCTTGCTTAGTTAGCTGCTCAACATAGTTGTTGCCATGGTAAGGTGCTTGCCTAGCAGTTACAAAACCCTGTATTCAGTCCCTGGCACTGGATAAACTAGATGTTGGCACAGCTGTTTTCTGTCAGGATTTAGGAAGTGGAGGCAGGAGGACCAGAAGTTCAGGCCAGCCTGAGTTACATGAGACCCAGCCTTAAAAACAAAAGATTTGTCTTTTTACTCCTTTATTGAACATCTTATTTCATGTAAACTTTCTCAAAAAAAGACTTGCAGTGTCCTTTTGATGTGATGAAGTCACCTATTGTCACCCACAGAATGAGAGGGGGTTGGAGTGGACATAGCCAACTGTCTAGATAGGAAGTAGGGTTCTGGGTATGCACGAAGGCCTGATAGACAGGCTGGGGTGGTGGCTCTTGGGGTGGTGGCGGTGGCTGTTAGCTGTTGGGTTCCTGTCAACCAGGCTAAGCCAGGTGGCTGCCTGTGCTGATTCTAAGCTTTTTTATTTGTCCCCAGATTGAAGATGAGACACAGGTGTCACGGGCTACTCAGGGTGAACAAGACAATTACGAGATGCATGTGCGAGCTGCCAACATTGTGAGTGGGCAGGGTGAAAACACCCCTGTAGGGGTCACAGATGGTCCAAAGGAAAACAAGAGAACAATGGGGCGGGGCAGAGGAAGTTGCCCCTAGTGGGTATTGGGGTGGGTGGGTGCAACAGACATATGGCCTTTTCCATCCTGTATAATAGTCGGGAGGAAGGCAGCCATTCTTGCTGACAAAGGTTCCCCAAGGCTGGTTGTGATTGGAAAATCAAAATGGCCTTTTGTCGTCGGTGTATGTGAAGTGTGAGCCTCTCTTGATGTTCCAGGGAAAGCCCAGGCCAGTGTCTGTGCAGTGGGTATCAGCAAATGACGCTGTGTGGGGCAAAGACCCCAGTGAATCCTGCCCAACCTGCAGTTGTGCCATCTCTGGGAAGGAATGGGTCAGGAGGAACCCCAGGGCATGGTCTTCTGTTGGCTTTGAGTTGAGTGCACGGGATGTGTTCATGGTTGGGGCGGGAAAGCTTGAAGTGAGCAAACTTATCCCACGACCTTGCCTTCCCAGCCCTCCTCTGTCCTCACAGATGACTCTGTGCAGGCTCTGACTCTTTGCTGATCACGAAGCAGAAACCCACGGTTGGCCCAGCACCAGTTACACAGGGCAGGGCCACCATCTCCGTCTCCTCTCATGTTTATCCTGATTATGATGGTGGCAGGTCCGAGCTGGTGAGTCGCTGATGAAGCTGGTATCTGATCTCAAGCAGTTCCTGATCCTTAATGACTTCCCATCTGTGAATGAAGCCATTGACCAGCGTAACCAGCAGCTGCGCGCCCTGCAGGAAGAGTGTGATCGCAAGCTCATCACCTTGCGGGACGAGGTCTCCATCGACCTCTATGAGCTGGAGGAGGAGTACTACTCGTCCAGGTACAAATAGGGCTGGACTCGCATGAAGGTGCTACCTGCTGCCTTCCCAGGCTAACTAGGGCCTTCAGGGCCTTGTGTTTTTCCAAGTCCTCCTTGACAGCAGAGCCCCTGATGGACAGACAGTCACAGCCGGCCACCAGCTGGTGCCCAGGCCTTCCCCTCAATGAAGTGGGGTGAAAAATCACAGGACTTGGTGTCAGCGGCCAGAGAAGGGCATCCCCAGGGGGCGAGGAAGTCTCCTGGGCAGTGCAGTCTGCCTTCCTGCTCTAAATCTCTGTTTTGACACTTCAGCCAAGGCTGAATTGGCCCCTGTGGCCCTTTAGGTCTATAACTATGTCCACTCTCTGGGACATCACTGCCTACTGCTTGCCCAGAGATTCAGTTCTATGCAGATATCATCAAATTCCTCAGTGTAGGGGTGGGGAACACTGGGAAGGAGGAGGAAGGAGCTCAAGCAGAACGGCTCTGAGAACTGGACTTGGGTACTTGGATGTCCTGTTTCTGGTCAGCTCAGCCTTATGGAGGTGTCAGACCTAGGATAGCATAGGTAGGATCTGTCACCTAGTCCTCTGAAGGGCCACTGACAGTTTCTGAGCTAGAGAGGCCCTGAGAAATTAGGAGTACAATGTGAAATATGTGGGAAACTGAGGCTGGAGAATGGAGGCCTGGCTCACATCCCCTCAGCTTGAAATTCATATTCCGTCCAGCAGCACCCTCTCCCAGGCAAACCTGGCTTCCCCTGGCGGTAGGTGTGGGCTCCTGCTGCACAGAAGATGTCCAGAGCTGGGCAGTATGTGATCTAGGGCTTGCTTTCCCCATCCTAGTCTTCAGGGTCACTGCCAACTGGGGCAGTTCTGGGGCTGTCCTTGATCCCAATATTCATCAGCTTAGCAAATGAATGGGACCATCTCTGCCCCCACTCTCCAGGATGAATTCTTCCTGTTGCTACCCTGTAGACAGTTACTGCTTCAAGGGCCCCTGGGTGGATCAGTCTTGGGGCAGTGACTCAGCCCTGCTATAGGAGTTGATGGAGGAGGGATGAAATTGCTTAAGACAGAAATGCAGTGTGCCAGGTCTCCAAAGCCTCAGTCTCTGCATCACCTGCATGGGTTTCTGAGACAACCAGCGCTCCTTCTGGACAGTCACCTTTTTCATATTCCTCATGATATGGCAGCTGCCCCTCTGCCTATGAATTACCTGAAATGGCAGGGCTCTTCTGTGCAGGGCCAGTGGGGTTATTCTGTGTGCCCACACCACCAGCAGCTGCCCAGCTTCCCTTCTGCACAGCTACTCCTGCCTATATACTCACTGCTTGCTGATTCTGGCTTTGCCTCCCCTCCACTCTCCTGGGATGCTACTCTTTTGGGTAGTTCAGAGAGGGACTGTTGGGGGCAGGTATGTGGCTAGGGCCTTGTGCATATTAGAAAGCTGTGGAAACAGATGTGCTCCAGGTAATCTGCCATGACTGCTGAGGCTTAATCCTTGCCTCTTCCCACCTCTAGTCTTCCCTGTGTAGCATGGGGAAATGGAATGTGTGTGTACAGAAATGGACCTCTGTTCCTGACTTTTTATAGTTAGGCCCATTCCCTGATAGGAACAGACAGGTCTCTGCCATGCTGAGCTCTTTGTAGAGTCTTATCACTGCCGTACTGTTACTGGGTGGGCAGTCAGGATGGGAGGAGACCCACAGGGATGGGGATTTGTAAGTGTCGGGAAGGACATGTGGCCCATGGGGAGAGCTTGCCTAAGTCACTCGGCTTGTTCATGGCATCTTTCTGACTGCAAGGGCAGTCAGAACTGGTGGCAGAGGAGAGGAAGGGGAGGCAATCAGGTGATGTTCATTTCTTAACTCTGCATCTGTCTTGCTTTCCCCTCCCTGGCTTTCCTCTGCCTGCTCCTGTCATTCCTGGGGGTTTCTTGTGGTGGCAAAGCTCAAGTCTCTGCGAAGCTAATGACCTGCCTCTGTGTGAAGCTTACTGGAGGCTGGACCTCGACACAGATTCTGCTGATGGCCTCTCAGCCCCTCTTCTGGCGTCCCCGGAGACTGGTGCTGGTCCCCTGCAGTCTGCAGCCCCTGCCCACTCCCATGGTGGTGGCCCTGGCCCCACAGAACACACCTGAGCCCTCCCCAGGGCCCTAATTTATCAGAAAGGAAGTCTTGTGGGTGACCGCCACAGCCTTGCTTCTTCAGTCTTAGCTCCCACTTTGGGATCAGGAACCACTGTAGCCTCAGGGACCTGGCCAAGCCAGGGCCAGTTCCCTGATAGTTCAGGAATGCTGTTCAGTTATTTACAGGCAGATGGATGGCTACCTTCCTGACTGCCAGATGGAAGTTGGTCCCATTGAGGACCTTGAATAGGGAGGATGGCTGGTGATAGAAAGCCTCAGTTTGTTGAGAATTAGGGGATGCGCAGTGGACCTTAGCCAAGTCCAGCCGTCCATATTTGACTCAGGCTCCTGTATAGAGAGCCCTGGCCACTGCCTGGTCCTGGAGTACAATTGTTTGCGCCACAGCTGACAGTCCTAGTAAGACTTAGGCAGCTAGCCGGGCTTCTTCCTGGGTTCTGCCACCGTTCTCATTCTGCTACTAGTAAGACTTAGGCAGCTAGCCGGGCTTCTTCCTGGGTTCTGCCACCGTTCTCATTCTGCTACTAGTAAGACTTAGGCAGCTAGCCGGGCTTCTTCCTGGGTTCTGCCACCGTTCTCATTCTGCTACTAGTAAGACTTAGGCAGCTAGCCGGGCTTCTTCCTGGGTTCTGCCACCGTTCTCATTCTGCTGCTTGTGTGATGAGACTGTTGAATAAAACATTACCTATTTGTGCTGTTCATTTTTCTTTCCTGATCAGTCTAAGATTCCCCCGGGTTCCTCAAGCAACAGCCCCAACTCTGATGTGGGATTGCCCTCTGTATGCTGTGAAATGTTTTATTACCATTGGCTAATAAAAGAAGCTGCTTCGGCCTATGGCAGGGCAGAATAAAGCAAGTGGGAAATCTGAACAGATATAGATCTATCTATCTATATCTATCTATCTATCTATCTATCTATCTATCTATCTATCTATCTATCTATCTATCTATCTAATCGAGAGAGAGAGAGAGAGAGAGAGAGAGAGAGAGAGAGTAGGCAGAGTAAAGGAGACACCATGTAGCTGCCGAAGGAGAAAGATGCCAGTAAGCCACAGCCTCGTGGTGATACACAGATTAATAGAAATGGGTTAATTTAATATGAAGAGCTAGCTGGGAATATGCTAATATGCTTAAGCTATTGGCCAAGCAGTGTTGTAATTAATCTAGTTTCTGTGTGATTATTTGGGTCTGGGCGGCTGGGAAATGAAAGAACAGTCTCTGCTTACACTCCTTGTATAGCCCCTCTCCCACTAGCATCTAGTAGGTCCTTGACATTTGGTAAAGGAATGAAAAATCTGCCATTACTTCAAGTTATTTGAGTGCAGCACTTGTACCTCCGGTGCCGCCTATTTCTGCCACCTCAACTTAGTGCTGTCATGTCTGCATCTTGGAGTAGGCATGGGCTTGAAGGGGTGTGTCATGCCTAGAGCCATAGGCTGAGAAAACAACCAGGAACTCGGACCCCATTGCCTCTCAGTACCAGGCTCAACACTGACATGCAGAAACCATGACACCGGGGCATGTGTTTGCCCAGCCTGTCACTCCTAGCTTCCATGAGCATGCTTCATTCATGAAAGTAGCCATCCCGGGTCTGTGAGGAACATGGGCTGGTCACTAGGTGGCCCAGCACCTACATAACCAAACAGAAGGTAGCACACAAGCGGGTAGCTGGGGAAGTCATTGCCCCCCATTGATGGAGTTTTCCATCAGAGCGATGTCTGCAATATGTTAACTGTTGGAAGAACCTATGAGTGTCACTGAGAAAGCTTAGGCACAGGGTAGAGGACTTGGGGAGGCACCAGAAGCAACGGTTCAGAAGGGGTTCCAAAAACCTTAATGAAATACTGATTCTTGTTTGGTCAATTCTGTCCTTTATATTTAAAAGCAAAACTTCTTATTTAAAAGACACCACTGTCTTCCTTCAGCTTATGCTGCTGGGGGCAGAGCTCCCCGGAGAGACAGCCAGGGATTCAGTTCTCTAGGAACTCAAGAGTCAGTGATGTAACTTTTGTGTCAGCTTTTTTTTTTCTCTCATGAGCATTAACTTATGAGTGATCCTAGGTGAATTTCATGCTGTGTAGCACGTGTATAGCAAGGCCTGTATAGGCCCTTCTAAGGACTCGCTCTTCCCTCCATTTCCTCGTACATAAGCCATTTCAATGCCATCTGCAAGTCTGCAAGGGGATTTTCATCCCTAAAGGTCCAATGCCATCAAAATAATTGAGATACATGACTACATGTAATCTAGGATCCACGCCATACTCATGTGTTCCCCCACCAAGATACCTGTTTGTGTTTTGCTTCGTGTGGCGGAGTGGTCGTGGGGTGCTGGGCTTCCCCTGCAGGCTGGATTCTGGGCTTCAGGTTGATTAATTGGGAAGGAGCTAGAACGGCTTCCGTTCTGTCTGGCGGGGCGGGCTGGATTGAAGTCCTGGCGTTACAGGTTGCTTCTTTCAGAGGAACGCCTCCAGGTTAAGGACTAGCCGGCCCCTCAGGCCTGGCTAATCGATCTCCGGTTGGGCCGCGGGTGCGAACCGAGAGTGAATGGAGACAAATACTTTGGGTGGTGACTTCCGGTGCTCCTGAACTAATACCGAGCGTTGGCCTGGCGGCGCCTGCGCACACAATACTTCCGGCGTGGACAGCCTGGGCAATCGAGCGCTAGGCTGTCGGCGCCTACGTTCAGGGTGCTTCCGGCGGAGCTCAGGACCGCGGAATCTCCGAGCGTGGCCTCCAACCATGGCCTCTCTGCAAGCCAAGGATGCGTATCTGCAGGACTTGGCCAAGAAGATCTGCACACAGCCTGGCCCCGAGCGGCAGGGGAGCAAGTGGGGTAAGGCAGCCTACCCGAGCAGCCTTTGGGAGTGGAGGCCGTCGCACGGGCCCGCTGTCCTCGGTCGGGACCCTCCACGCGTGCTGCAAGAGTGAGCGTGTACCGGCGGGGACAGCTACGGCTCCTGAGGGCGCTGGGCCGTGATGGAGGGAAAGGTAGTTAGGGAACTAGGGAACTACCAGACTCGAACGGAAAGAAAAACGTACTCGCTAGAAGTGTGACGAGGTCACCGAGTTTTCTCACTGGCATGTTTGTCAGCTCTTGTCTGTGCGTGTGATTCACGCGTTGAAAGAACTTGCACTCCGTTCTTGGGCCTTTAGTTTAAAATGCTAACATTTCCTCATCATTGGAAGTGGAAGTAAATCTTGCATCATAAAGAGTTCATTGCCGCTGGTTGGTGGGGAGCCTAAGGCTGAGGACCTCGAGGGTAACGGCCCACAGGCCTGTGTGGACTACACGGTAAGTTCACCTGTGCATGGGCAACTTCAGGGAACCCATCCAAAAAGTAAAAAAGAGGGGCTGGAGAGATGGCTCAGAGGTTAAGAGCACTTGTTACTCTTGTGTAGGACCCAGATACGGTTTCCAGCAGCCACATGACAGCTTACGACAGTTCCTAACTCCGGTTCCAGGGCGTCTTACGCCCCCTTCTGGCCTCCACTGGCACCAGCACAGTTATGATGCACAGGCGCACATACTGAAAACACTCATAAATAAGAGTAAATGATAAATGAGTCTTTTGGGGTGGGGGCGGGAAACAGTCCACATGCCCTTAGTACCAGTACTTGGCAAACAGAAGCAAAGCAGATCACCGTGAATTCCAGAAACCCACAGCCTTCACCTTAAATAGTTTATTCTGGAGCTCATTTTGAATGACCATGGTCCTGCTTGACTAAGAGTCCCTTGGCCTTCCTCCTGTATAGTCTTGGGGAAGAAGGGGCTAGTGAATCTGGTCAGTTTCGGGACTTCCTGAAGCCTTGATGCTTAGTTCCTCGGCTTACAGAGATTCCCTCCGAGATGGAAGGGCTTGTCTAGGAGGAACTTGCTATAGATGAGCCCGGGGTTCAGCTTTGGGCCCGTGCCAGTGTCCTCGTTTGTTCCTGGAAGTGTATTTTGGTGGCGATGACTGAAACCAGACTGCGTTTCACTCCTCATGTGTAATCTGCTTGGTCAAGTGCCTGAGTACAGTTTGAACTTAAAAAAAAAAAAGTTAGTTTATTTTTGTTTTTTTGAGGCAGGTTCTTGCTATGTAGCCGAGCCTGGCCTCAAACTCTCAGCAATCCCGGTGCCTTGGCCTCCAAACACTGGGATTACAGATTTGTGGCCACTGTTGCCCAGGCAGTTGGTGGTGCTAAGCTCAGGATAGGTGGCGCTAGCTTAGCCACCTGGTCCTCTGCATCACTAAGATCAGTGCCTCTGCAGGATCTTTCTTTGCCGAGTTGGTCAGAGAAAAGGGATTCAGCTTGGTTTGCATTTCAGCTGTCAGAACAAAACACTTGGAAGCTGCCGGCCCCCCCAAAAAGAAAAGGAAGAAAACACAAAAGAAATCTCGGGAACAGGAACGGAAAGCTGCAGAGCACAAGACTAAGCCCCCAGGGAAGACGGCTTCCATCTCTTCTAGGGCTAAGAAACCAATGGTATCCAAACAAGAGAAGAACTCCAGCTCCCTGGAGTCTCCTAAAGGTGAGGGACTCCAAAAGCATGCATGATCAGTGCTGGGCTGGGGCCTAGAGGCAAATGTCCCCACTGCTCAGAAGGACCTTCAGTGAGGGAAGATGATAGATAGGGAGCCGAATGGCCGACAGGGCGCAAGAGCTCTTGATGGTCCAGTGCCACACTCCGTGTCACGTGACAAGGTGACAACAAGCACTGTTTTTGGGGCTGTGCTGGAACTGACTGTGGCCTGTAAACCCACAAGCGGCGCTGGGGAAGGAAGGGAGAGAAACGGTGGTGGTTGCTGGGGAGCGCTCCCCTTTCAGCATAGGCTCCTTCCCTGCAGATGGCCGAGCCACAGCACCTGACTCTGTCTTTGCACTGAATTTTCTGCGCCAGCGGCTGCATGAGAAGATGCAGCTGGCCCGGGGCCAGGTGAGTGGGGAGTGTTCCTGAGCTCCTGGAGCAGGCTTGTCGAGTGCTCTCCCCCCAGTTCTCTGCCAACCTGGGGTGTGTGGCACTGTAGGTGGTCTTTTTGTTCTACTCTCTCTTGGGAGGCCCACCACCCAGCTGCCAGTACTCAGAGACTTATTTTTACTTACAAATGTCCAGCCTTAGCTTGGCTTATTTCTAGCTAGCTTTTCTTAACTTAAATTGTCCCGTCTACCTTTTGCCTCTGGGCTTTTACCTTCCTATAAACTATATACTTCTCCTTCTTGCTCCATGCCTGGTTGTGTGACTGACCTCTGGGATTCTCCTCTCTTCCTTTTCTTGTTCCCCTTCTTGCTTTTCTTCTTCTCTCTGCCTGCCAGACCCACCTATTTCTCTCTCCTGCCTTGCTATTGGCTGTTCAACTCTATTAGACCAATCAGGTGTTTAAACAGGTAAAGTAACACGGCTTTACAGAGTTAAACAAATGCAGCATGAAAGAATGCAGCTCATCTCCGTATCTTTAAATAAATATTCCACAGCATAAATGAATATTACACATCTTTAACTAATATTCTACAACAGGGCACCTCTTGGCTGAGGTAGCAGGTGTAGTTCCTTTCTTGAGTACCTCAGTCCCTAGAGACATCTGCCTCCTGAATGCTCTGTGTCCCTCAGAGAAGCGTAGCCTCCTTCCTTTAGGGAGCTGCCTCCACTGAAGCCGCATGGGTAGAGTATGGCCTGAGTTGTTCCTCTAAAGGTTGGTGTCCAGAAGCGAGGTGAACTGACTGACCTTGACATAGTGCTACATGGTGCCCTCCCCTGCCACTCTTTCTAAGGCTCTTCTTTGAGCTTTAACTTCTTACCCTCTCCAGGTTCCTAAGAGAGGGTCAAGGCTCAAGGCCCTCTGTCCTGCAGCGCAGGCCTCTGTTGGTCTCTCTGGCTGTGGTCCAGAAAGGGGTAGAGAGAGCACTCAACCTGAGTCCGTCATGAGCAGAATATACAGTGGTTCAGACAGACCCTCCATAGAAACCCAGTCTAAGTACTGAATTCTCGGACAGTGCAAGATGAAGCTCTGGTGTGCTGGGGGGAGGGGGAGTCAGGGAACTGCAACAGGGGTTCTTCCTAGGGCTTCCTCACCGCTGGTGCTATTTGGATCTGGGGAACAGGTCATATGCTGGTGAAGCATGGACTTGTGGCCTGCGTGAGGATTTTCTCTCATCTCAGCCATATGCAGACGACTTCCAGACCGAATGAGTCCTCATCTTTTATGTTTTACCTTTTTCCCTCAGGGTAACACCAAGGAGCTGTCAGCTGCCACTCTAGAGAAAAGACAGCGGAGGAAACAGGAGAGGGAACGGAAGAAGAGGAAGCGGAAGGAGCTTCGAGCAAAGGAGAAGGCTGCAAAGGCTGAGAACAAGGAGGAGCCGGCCGAGGCACCCCCAGATGTGGCCTGCAAGGAGCCACAGGAGTCAGGGCTTATCTTTAATAAGGTGGGGGCTGCGCGGGCTGAATGCCTTTGGCCTAACTTTGCACCTTGTTGGTATAGGTGCATGTTGGTGACTCATCCAAGGGAGCAAAAGCCGTGTCATTGGTCTGTGTCACCGGTGAGATCTGTGTGCAGCTCACTGATGTGCCTCTCACCTGCAGGTGGAAGTGACTGAAGAGGAGCCGGCCAGCAAGCCCCAGCGGAAGAAGGAGAAGCGGCAGAAGGTGAAAGGGAACCTGACACCACTGACGGGCAGGAACTACAGGCAGCTGCTGGAGCGTCTGCAGGCGCGGCAGGGCCGGCTGGAGGAGCTGCGAGACCAGGATGCAGGCAAGGCCCAAGAACTGGAGGCCAAGATGAAGTGGACCAACTTGCTGTACAAGGCTGAGGGTGTGAAGATCCGTGACAATGAGCAACTGCTGAGGGAAGCCTTGAAGCGCAAGGAGAAGCGCAAGGCACAGCGGCAGCGCCGGTGGGAGAAGCGCTCAGAGCACGTGGTAGAGAAGATGCAGCAGCGTCAGGACAAGCGGCGCCAGAACCTGCGCAAGAAGAAGGCCGCGAAGGCCGAGCGGCGGCTGCAGAAGGCCCGCAAGAAGGGCCGGATACTGCCACAGGACCTGGAGCGTGCAGGCCTCTCCTGAGCAGCTTGCACCTGCCACATTCCTGGCCAGACACCTAGGTGACAGACCGTGGGTCTCCTATGTGAGACTGATGCGTTCTTGCACCACACAGCCATAGTGAGCGCTCCAATCGTGTGCCAAGAGGATGTTTTGCCATCGTCCTTAAGTAGAACAGTGTCCTCCAGGCCCTGGGAGGGATGAAGAGGATCTGTGCCCAAATCTTGTGAGGGTGTGTGTCTGTCTTTCTGTCTGTCTCTGTGTGTGTGTGTTCATGTTTCTGAAGACTCCAGAAGCAAGGTAGTAGCAGTTGAGGTGAGCTGCCCACCTGACCTTCCTACCCAGCTGTATTTCTGGTGGCTATGAGAACAAAAGGCCTTGACTACTGCTTCAGTGTTCACAAGTCCCTGGCAACAGAAGGGAGCCCACAGGAGTTCTCAGGGGAATCTGATCCAGTTAGGTCTGTCTCTGGGCCAGAACTTCAAAACCCAGAGTCTTTCTGGGATCCTCAGGGTGTGCCTTGGGTAACATGGCCTCCTGTGAGCCAGTTGGTGTCAAAGGCTTGGGAAATAGTGGTGTGCTGGCTAGTTTATGTCAGTTTAACATAAGCTAGAGTTACCTGAGAAGAGGGAGCCTCACTGAGGAGACAACCTCACTGGACTGGCCTGTGGGCAAGTCTGTGGTCCACTTTCTCTACTGGTGAATGATGTGGCAGGGCCCAGTTCATTGTGGGCCCTGGGTTACATAAGAAAGCTGGCCATGGGAAACAAACCAGTAAACCATGTTCCTCTATGGCTTTTGCTTTAGTTCTGCCTCAAGGTTCTTGCCCCGGCTTCTCTTGGTGATGTACTGTTACCTGGAAACTCACATGAAATAAACCTTTTCCTCCCCCATGTTGCTTTTGGTGTTTTCTTTTATCACAGCAATAGAAACCTTAAGGTAAGTAAGTCAGTGTGGTTTTGATGGCAGGGAGTCTGGGCAGAATGGCTGCTGGGGTGCTGGCCAGGGCGAGGTTGTGAATGGAGGTGGGACAGCTGTTAGCCAGTGAGAAGAATGGATGGACTGCAGGTGCAGTCACCCTCCCAGGGGAGCGCATGGGTTCAGGAGTGGGTGATCGGGCTGGAGTATCTTTGTAGTACTAAAGGCTAAGTAAGCATATTAAATGATTGTTGGGTGTTATGACATATGCCTTTCGTTCACAGCACTCAGGGGACAGAGGCAGGTGGGTCTCGTGGGTTTGAGGCCAGCTAGGGCTACAAGAGACCCTGTCTCAAAAGAATGTCATTGAGACAGAAGTGGTGGCACACGCCTATAATCTCGGCACTGGAGAGGCCTAGGCAAGAAGACGGTAAGTAACAAAAAGAGATCCAAGCTGGCATGATCTTCAGAGGGAGACCCTGTCCTAAGAAATGAACACAGCTCAGGCGATGCCTCGGCTGGTATAGCAGTAGCTGTGCAAACCAGACAATTCAACTTTAATATTTGGAACACTTCAAAATCCAGATGTGTGCACCTATAATTCCAACCCTCAACTGAAAGATGGGAGGTAGAGCCAGAATTTCCCTGGGAGCTCTTAAGCCAGCTTGCCTGGAGTACATGGTAGCAGAAGGAGGAGAGAACCTGCCAGCGAGATGGAAGTCAACCAACTCCTGTGAAAGTGCCTAGGCACATACACATGCCCACCCCAACAAAAGAACCAAAGGCACCAGGTGAGATGGCTCTGGGCAAAGCACTTCCTGTTGAGCCTGATGACCTGAGCTCCATTTTCAGAGCCTGTGGTGGCAGAACACTGGCCTCAGCCCGATGCTCTAGAATACTGGGCAGATATAGTTAGGCAGTGGCTAGAGTTCTAAGTTTTTGAAGGTGTAAAACGTAATATACTAAAACATTCCGGGAGAACCACTGGTTATGGTTTGAATCTCCAATGTCCTCAAAGACTGAGTCCCCTAGTGGTATAGGTGCTTTGTGGGAGGTTCTGTTGTGAAAGCTTTTTTTCTTAACAAAGGTGGTTATCCTGATGAGGGCCTTGTTCCTTGGGCTTCCTCTCCCCCCTTGAGCCAGCTAGCCAATCATATTTTGTAAAGAGCCTGCCAATGAGCCACCCGAGCCTGGATTAAAGGACAGGCCCCCTTGCCCATGGATTCACAACCCCATCTGGATTCTGGTACACCTGTTTTTACAAACAGAAAGTGCTTTGTTGGTTACTTTCACTATGTGTCTTCCTTTGTGCAACACTGAACTTGTTTTCTAACTGGTACCCTGAGGCCTGAAGAGGGGGTCCGATGCCCGGAACTAGAGTTATGAGCCACCATGTGGGTGCTAGCAACCAAACCCCAGGTCCTCTGCAAAAACAACAGGTGTTCTGATCCATTTCTCCAGTCCTTGTGAGCTCTTGATAGAAGTTTTTATTGTTTTGCCAGACATGGAAGAAAATAACCATAATCCCATGAGGCAAAGGGATGGCTGTTTGAGGTAGCTGGTGGTCACATAACAAAATTCAGGAAGGAGAAAACAGGATTTGCAGGAAGTTAGGTTACACCCCTCAAGATCATCTTCAGTGTTCCTTCTCTGCCAGTCATGCAGGTGACCCGTATAAGTAGGGTCCTTAAAGCCAGTAAAAGAAGCAGAGACAGCCCTTCTTCCTGCTGTTAAGAGTCCCATAAGAGAACCAAGCTACACAACTGTAACACATATGCAGAGTGTCTAGGTCAGTCTCATGCGGGCTCAGTCTCTGTGAGCATATGTATGTATTTCTAAATATAAATACAATGTGCTCAGTCTGCATAATATTACTTGGGTTATATGTGATTTCATGGTTGACTACTCGGTACTGAATATCCAATTTGAGGACTCTTTGCAAGGCCGAAGTTTCATTTTAAGTTTTAATGACTATGCCTGAGAGATCCATGAAACAAAAATGCTTCTGATCTGCAAGCCCCTTGCCCAAGGACAGAGAGTTCCTGAAATGCTGGAGGCTGCTGTTTATGGAAGATAACAAGCCACGTGTTTTCGCTCCCTACACAAGTTTATTTGACCCTCTGCACCAGACGTGTGTGCATGATCACATGTGGGCGGGAGGTTCACAGGCAGGAAACACATCAGGATGAACGCTTGCCTCTGATTGGATGCAGGCTGGAGGTACGCCAGGATGTATGCTTGCCCTGATTGTACCTGATGGGAAATGCAATGAATTATGGGCTTTCCTTCTTAAGCCATGGCAAACCATGACATGGGGGTCATTTCCAGGAACCTGGATATGGGCCTGGCCAGTCATTTGGCCAGTATTTAATTAAAGATTGCTTCAAATTTGGCTTTAAATTGTGGTAGTGATCTTACTCTCGATCAGTGGGGTTAATATCTTCTCTGAAGAAAACTATCTCCCACTCTGAACATTCCTTAGCTGCATTTAAGGTGCCATGAGATCCCCCCCTTCTCCTTGTTAGCAAATCAATTGCTGTTCTTGTTCAGATCTTGTTTAGGCAGCCGTGTTGATGAGACTTCAGGGGTGTAGCTTCTAGATGAAACCTTACTACAAACTTCCTGTTCCTCTGTCTCTAACAATTCTTCCTCTCCCTTTCCTGCAGTGATCCCTGGAACTTAGGCGCAGGAGTTGTGATGTAGATGTAGCAACTGGGGCAGGGAACCACATGGTTGCTTGTTCTTTGCAATTTGATCAATTGGGGCTTTTCTGCTATGGTTTCTGTCTCTTGCAAGGAGAGGCTTCTGTGATGAGGGGTTATTTTTATTTTTTATTGTTCGTTATTTTTGCTTGTTTTTTCCCCAAAGATATATTTATTTTTTGTTACATATGAGTGTTTTACCTGCATGTAAGTGCACTGCATGCATGCCTGGTGCCTGTGGAGGCCAGAAGAGGGCGCTATGTCCCTTAGATTGGTGGTGAGCTGCGGTGCAGGTTCTGGGAACTGAATCCCCATCCTCTTCAAGAGCAGCAAGTGTTCCTAAGCACTAAGCATTTTCTCTGTTCTTAATAATTAACTCTTGGAAATCTGCATTTTAGCTAGGAAAGTTTTTGCAGGGTTGGTGGCTCATGTCTTTAATGGAAGGCAGAAGCAGGTGAATCTCTGTGAGTTTGAGGCCAACTTGAGCCACAGAGTGAGTTCTGGGACAGCCAGAGCTGTTACACACACACACAAAAAATCCTGTTTCAAAAAAACAAAACAAAAATTAGTTTTCTTAGAAAAAAGGGGTGAATTAAAGGAAAGCCCATAATTCATAAATAAACCTAGATGGGGAATTGGTAATTTTGTGTTCCTTTTTTTGGCGTGGATGTTTCTCACTCTGCTCTGCACTGGAGTAGTTATACTCTGAGAGCACCCTTCAAGTACCAAGTCCTCTAGTGACATTCCAGTGACAGTTGTGGGAAGGTTCACCAGTTCCTGGTGACCTAGTTGGCTCACCAGTGCTGCTGCCGCTGCTGCTGCTGGGGAAGGCACTGAGATCCGAAGACCACACCAAGGTTCTTGCTATGATAAGGGCTACTTCAGAGGTGAGGTACAGTCAAGAACTGGAAGGGAGTTTGATAGATAGATAGATAGATAGATAGATAGATAGATAGATAGATGATAGATAGATAGATGATAGATAGATAGATAGATAGATAGATGATAGATAGATAGATAGATAGATAGATGATAGATAGATAGATAGATAGATAGATAGATAGATAGATAGATAGATAGACTCCCTGTAGCTCTGTCTTATGGGCAGACTTTCATACTTTAACAGAAAGGAAGATTATTTATGAGCTGAGATGGGGAGAAAGGCAGAAAATTCAGCAATTTCCCCTTAAGATTTTTTCTGTCTTCACATTGATTTCCAGATGTGTCACAGTGTCAGTGCATGATGGGAACAATTCACAAGACTAATTATACGAAGACGCCATTATGAGAAAGCAAAGCAAAAGGTAGTCTGTGGCAAGGCATCTCGGTTGGCCATGTTGTCCCATTCGGTTTTGGGTCTTGTCTTCACTGTCACTGGGGTTTTTAGAGCTAAGGTCTAGGCACAGCTATCTGACCTAACACATTAATTCAAGAGATGAATCATAATGAAGAATAGAGAAGAGGTTTACTCAATGCAGCCACACTGGGAAGAGCACAGATAAAAGGACGCAGTGATCCCCAAGTCCTTCTTCAGGATAACCATCAGGAGGTTTGGTCCGAGGAGATGAAACAATTAAGCCAAACTGACCAAGGTGCAGTCTCACAAAATGCTATCTCAGCTCCAGTCCTGCGAAGAGGTCTGATGGATTGTTACTCTGTTGGTAGCTGAAGACAGACCAATCTGGTTTCTACACAATGATTACTTCTGTTCCAGAGTAATTGTGCCCCTCTGGGGATTGTGGGGGATTTATCCTGTGAAGGTTTGCTCTTCCTGGAATCCACAGTAATACCCATTACAGCAGTCTTAGCCAGGCCCATAAGGTGATTATTTTTCCTATGGAAAAGGGACATGGAAAAGATTGACCTTATTTTATCTAAGCAAAAGTGGTGCAGTCAATTCTCCAATGTCCTGATGTTTGTTCAGTCTGGGCTGGGTCCTGGCAGCAGGTGTTATACTCAGGTACCTTACCCAGTGGTCAGCGTCATTGTAATCCTGGTGGAGACATCATGGTGTCCCATAATCTTCTTTGGAGACCTTGGGTTACTGCTAGGATCTTGGAATCTCTGTCTAATACAATAAGCTTTTTAATCATTATTTTAAATGCCATATTCTGCAAATCTCTGAAATATGAGGGTTGCCTAGGTATGTCTGATTAGACAAACTTTGTTTCTCATTATTTGTTTTAAGTTTGACTTTGAAAACATATACAGGAAACGAAATAAGGCTTAGTCCTGTAACTAATTTTATCAGCACTTTAAGGATGACTGACTAACTTGTATTTCCTAACAGTCTATAATAAGTTAGCAGCTTTCGCAAGACTAGAACTCCACACTCTAATGATTCTGAATTAAAGCTAATAAAGAAACCGAATTAGTCTTTTTGTTTTGCTTTGTTTTTTCAAGGTAGGGTTTCTCTGTAGCCCTGGAGCCTGTCCTGGAACTAGCTCTGGAACCAGGCTGGCCTCAAACTCACAGAGATCCGCCTGCCTCTGCTTCCCGAGTGCTGGGATTAAAGGCGCTTGCCACCTCCGCTGGGCCAGAAATTAGTCATTCAAGTGTATATGTAGCTTTACTACTGTCTCCTGCAAAGGCAAGGAACAGGTCCTAGGGTGAAATGGGAACGGGAGGGAGTCTAAGAGCTAGCATTGCCCTAGGGCAAACTGAACTGAACTCTAGAACTCATCTTGGCAGGTGTGTACTAAGTTGATCTGGGAAAGCTGCCCTGGGCCCTACATTTCCCCCTCCTTCAGAAGTACCAATGACAGGCTCAATCATGGGTCCTGTCTTTCTAGGGGGCTCAAGGGGGTGATGCTGGGACCTCAATACCATCAGTCGAAGAGTATTGACCCATTCTTGAACAAAAGCCATCAGTTTGTTGCTAAGAAGCAAGATCATCAGGGACCTGTTAGAGCTGGAGGCTCAGCAAGTTTTCATCCAGCTTCCTGTGAGTGTTCTGTTCCCTATCATTAACAAGGCCATTGGATCTCCAATTACGCCAGAGTGAGTAACATAGAAACAATATTCTTTCCCCAGAAGAGGAGGTCCAAACCTCTAGAATGTCTGGGTGGAAAGTTCCATCCTAAGTCCCATCCCTTGGAGTTGCCTCAGTCCAGAATCCACCTCCGAGAAAGGCCACCAAACAATGACCCCTCCCCCGAGATGCTCAAGATCACTCCCACAGGGTATTTAAACTGCCCCCCCCCCCCCCGAACAAATGCAAGGTTTCCTGGTCTTTCTTCCTCTCTGGGGGTTGGAATGCCACCCGGGGGCATTAGTATCCACTAAACCTGGGCTTTTTCTAATTCTGTTTGATTTGGTCTGATTTGGATTATTGCATCGGCGGAGAGGTTTATCAGGCCGCAAAAACTTTTCAGTATGAATTTCATTGTGCTTAATGGGGTGGTTTGAAAGAGAATGCCCCCATAGGCTCAGGCATTTTGAAAAGTTGGTCCCCAGTTGGTGGTGCTACTGGGGAGTTCAGGAAGTGTAGCCTTGCTGGAGGAAGTGCGTCCCAAAGGGTGGGCTTTGAGATTATAGAACCTCATCCTGCTTCTAGTTCACTGACTCTCCTTTGCTGGTATAGCAAAAGCTGTGAGCTCTCAGCTTCCTGTTCCTGCTGCCATGCCGGGCACTTGCTGCATGGGGTTAGGCCCAAATCCGTGGGGTCCCCACAAAAGCCAACAAAGGAGACTGAGTCCCATATGTAAAAGCAAAGAGCCTTTATGTTAATCAAGTTTGCAAACTCGGTCTCTCTGCATGTCCAACATATTGGAATATCCGGAGAGCCTCGGGCTCAATTAGAATTGGGTTTTTAAGTAGTAGGGGTTGGGGTGAGAGGTCTCTGAGGTTTAGGGTCCCTGATTGGCTGACATTTGTCTAGGGGTGTCCTGTTGAGGAACGCTGGCAGGTGCCTCTATCTACAGCGGTTGGATTGTCAGGCATTTCCTTTGAATGGTCTGCTCTTGGGTGGGGGGTCAGGCAATCTCAGCCTGTGGTTCCTCTTGCAGCCAGGCACTGTCTCAGAGTAAACTATTGAGACTCCAGACTCCATTTAAATTCATCAATGGCCAGAGTCCCAGGTGATAATGGTTGGAAGTAAAGAGCTTCCTTTGGGTGACCTGCACAGACTTAGCTTATCATGGCTGACCCCCACAATGGGCTCATCTCTCTGGAACTAAATGGCAAAATTAACACCTCCCTTAAGTTGCTTTTGGGCACTGTGTTTTATCACAGCAACACAACCGAACGGTAGCTTCTACAGTTAAAAATACATCATGGTTTATAAAGATGTGAGTTTGGGGAGTGGGGTAAGGCGACCCTTCCTTCACACTTTGTTACCCGAGTCACACAGCAGAGGCCCGACTCTGGGGCAGAACTGACTGGACTGGTATGCTCATCCCAAATGATGAACTGGTGAGGAAACTGGTGGAGAATTGGGGAAAAGAACCTTAATTTCACTGGAAGACAGGCCTGAGGGTATTGGTAGCAGCCTTGAGGTTTGTAAGCTGGGAGAGAACAGGGCAAATTCAGAGTCAGGGGGATCAAGGCAGTCACTGGTCCTGGGTGAGGAGGATAGCCATTAGGCTGAGGAAAATTGCTTCTACTCAGCGGACAGTCTCAATTTGCTTCATATTTGTATGTGATCATGAAATCCAAGCTGAGCTGGGAGGGAGAGCAAAGAAACAAAACCAAACCCATGAGATATAGACAAATGAAGACGGCAGTAGCCTGGCACTACCAGCAGTGGTTTCCTGGCCTCGCAGGGGCCTCCACTCAGGGAAAGCTGGGCCCTCCAATGCACTGCAGAAAAGAATATCAAAAGCCGGGCGGTGGTGGCGCACGCCTTTAATCCCAGCACTTGGGAGGCAGAGGCAGGTGAATCTCTGTGAGTTCAAGACCAGCCTGGTCTACAGGGCTAGTTCCAGGACAGGCTCCAAAGCCACAGAGAAACCCTGTCTCGAAAAACCAAAAAAAAAAAAAAAAAAAAAAAAGAATATCAAAGTGAGCCAAATGAAGTCAAGTTTGTGAGTTTATGTTGGAGGAAGATGGCTGATAGACCTAACTGGGCTGTAGCCGGCCAAACTCGAATGAGCATGTGCTGTAGTAACTTTCCCCTTGGGCCAACCTGGAGTCAGCTGCGGTGGCTAGAGACTGCTAACATGGAGGCAAGTGGCCAGTGGAGCTAATGGAGAAAGGACAACACACCTCTAGAGTCCTAGAGGACCAGTGGGGTGCTGGGAGGGGAATATAAAGACGAACCCGATTTCTGCAATAAACGAGTCTGCAGCACGTTTTGCTACTCAGCTGACTCCCGGAGTCTATGTTGTTGATTCCTTATCTTCTTCCCTCTCCCCCAACGGGTGTCTATGCAGGGTCGCCTGCAACAATGAAGTATTTAGGAGGCTGAGGAGGTGACCCAGTAGTTAGAGTGTTTGCCGTGCTTGTAGAGGACCTAGGTTTATTTCCAGGCACCAGCATCAAATGGCTCACAACCACTGTTAACTGTAGTTAACAGCAGTAATCTGATGGTCCCTTCTGGCATCTGTAAGCAGCTGCACACATGTGGCATGCACACAGACTAGCAGGCATTCACACACACAAATAAATTAAAATAAATGGAAAAGTATGCAAACAAAGTTATAAAAGCAAAGGCTAGTATACATGCTCAAGACATGGGTGTGGGCTCAGAGAGAGACACACTGTCATGTTTAGGTGTCTTTATAATGACTATATGTTAACAAAAACTCTTATGTCTTTCTAAGTTACCTTATTCAAAGAATGTTTTTTATAAGAAGGTTTGATAAAACAAAGGTTAAATTTAAGTGACATTTAAAAGCTGAGTAAAAATGTATGAGCTGGCTTACTTAATTTTTTATATTAAAGAATGTCCTTTTTAAAAAAAAAATTTATTTATTATGTATACAATGTTTTGTCTGCATGTGTGCCTGCCGGCCAGAAGAGGGCACCAGATCTCATAAATGGTTGTGAGCCACCATGTGGTTGCTGGGAATTGAACTCAGGACCTCTGGAAGAGCAGTCAGTGCTCTTAACCCTCTCAGCCATCTCTACAGCCCCCAAGAATTGCCTTTTGAAAATGAAATTTTGAGTGGATTTAGGGTTGAAAGAAGAGAGATAGTATGTTAAAACACATAGTTACAAACATGTATGTTAAAAGACATGATTACAAACATTGTACCCTGCAGGAAGCAGAGGTCATTATTTCCTGATTTTTAACTTTTTAATGGCTTGTTAATTTTTATTTTATGTGCATTCATGGTTTGCCCACATGTATATCTGTATGAGGGTGTCCATCTCACAGACATGTGTGAGCGGCCTCGTGGGTTCTGGGAATTGAACCTAAGTCCTCTGGAAGAGCAGCCAGTGCTCTTAATTACTGAGCTATCTCTCCAACTCCCTGTCTTTTAATAGTCTGCTAACATATTTTTATTTATTTATTGTATATGCACACACTTCAGAGTGCATGTGGAAGTCAGAGGAGCTGGTTCTCACTTTCCACTACACCGCTTCTGGCTGTCAGTGGAACTCGGGTTGCCAGGCTTGGCAGCTGTGCCTTTGCCCACTGAGCCATCCTGTCAGTCTCTAATAAGTCAGTGTATTAGCTACCTTTCTGTTGCTGTGATCATGGCCAATGCAAGTTGTAGAAGGAAGGGTTTATTTGCACGCGTGGTTCCAGAGGGACAAGTGGCTATCAGCAACAGGCATGGTGGCCAGAACTGGATACTGAGAGCTCGCATCTTGAACTGCAAAGCATGAAGCTGACAGAGTAAATTGCAGAAAAGGCGAGGCCTTGAGCTCTCAAAGTCCACCACCAGCGATACAACCCCTCCAGCAGGGCTGCACCATTTAAACCCCCACAAAGTACTTAAATGACTGAGACATTCTCATTCAAACCACCACAGCAGATAACACAGACAAGTAACTGAAAGGCACAGAAAGAAAGATCTACTCAATGTGGTCACACTGGGAAGAGGGACAAAGACCTCAGATGAACACTGCCCTCCCTAAACACACACCACATCCATCCTCAGATCCTGACCGGAGGTTTTGGCTTAAGTGTAAGGCAAAAGGTATAGGTAGCTAAGCAGTCCTGGCCAAGTTGTGGTCCTGCCCATCAGTGATCCATCACTGCTGATGACTTGGAGGGATCCTGGAGCTGACTTCAACACCTGCCCAGAGTTTTTCCCCTTGAGAGAGCCTGCAACTGGGTACTCCTTGTCTAGTTATCCCTCTTGTTTTTAAGGTTTTTGTTAAAGTACCGTTTAAACGGGCTTCTGATCTCTTGAGTTGAGAGGAGACAGTTGTGTAGTTAGTTATATATTAGCAGGCTTGGAGGACAGAGGGGATGGGCCCCACCCTCATAATCAACACCCCATAAGACCAGAGGCAGAACTCATGGCTGTAATTACTGGTCAGGGGTATGAGTCATACCTCTGGTCTTGGTGGAGACAGGATTTTCAGAACCTCCTGGAAGGTCATTATAGATAACTATTAAAGCCTGGTTTCTGGAAACCTAAACCTTACTAGACTCCTGTACAGCAGGAAGCATTGTGTTGAAGAATAGGTGTGTGCATTGTCTCTGCTGCCAGAGTGAAATCCAGCAGGATTGACAGCTGCTTGGGTAGTACGGAGTCTCATAGGAAAGCTACCTGTTCTAAAGACTCTAGAAATAGCATAAAGTCTGCCAAAACATAGAATGGCACAATGTTCCCCTTGGCCTTTGTCTCCCTCTTCCTGTCCTGCTCCAAGGGTGTGTGCTGTGCATTGCTGTGTGGTGGACTCTGTCTGTCACACTGTGCTGTGCACCTTGAGTCACCTCAGTGGACACTGCTGGGTGGAGGACCCTGGGAGGCTAAAGTGAGATCCTCATGAGGTCCTTTGTGTTTCTGCCTGGTTACTGGGTTTTCTTCATCTCTTGGTAAGGCACAAACATTTTCCCTTGTCTAAGAAACATTTTTTTTCCCTATCAAGGGTAGTTAACAAAGGGCCATACTGCCTTAACCAGCCCCTTCCCCATCTCTCCAATTACCCAGTCTTGTCAGATTATGAAGCATTCTCCCACCAATGGGAAGAGACACAGTCACCACCTACACTCAGGATGAAAGACAGAGTTTGTTGTAGTTACTTTTCTAGTGCCGTGACAAAAACACCATGACCAAGGAAACTTACAGAGGAAAGCATCTAGAGGGCTCTTACAGTTTCAGAAGGTCCATGACCACCATGGCGTGGAGCATAGCCGCAGGCAGGCAGGCCTGGTGCTGGGGAGTAATGAGAACTCACATCCTGATCCACAAGTAGGTTCAGAGAAAGAGAAAGACTCGGGATGTTGTGAGCTTTTGAAACCTCATAGACCATCCTCCCCCCAACTCCCCTCCTAACACACTTCCTCCAACAAGGACACACCTCCTAATTCCCCTCAAACATTCCTCCACTTGGGAACTGTAGCACGAGGGGCCTGCTGGCTGGGGTTTTTGTCTTGTCTAGTTTTTACAGCTGGTAACCCCCAAAGAAATTACACAGAGATCTATATTAATTATAAACTGATTGGCCCATTACCTTAGGCTTTTTATTAGCTCTTATAACTGATATTAGCCCATTATTTTAATATATGTTAGCCACATGGCTCAGTACCTTTTTTTTTAGTGGGGCAGGTCACATCTTGCTTTTCTTTCTTTCTTTCTTTCTTTCTTTCTTTCTTTCTTTCTTTCTTTCTTTTTTTTTTTTTTGGTTTTTTTTCAAGACAGGGTTTCTCTGTAGCTTTGGTGCCTGTCCCGGAACTAGCTCTTGTAGACCAGGCTGGCCTCGAACTCACAGAGATCCGCCTGCCTCTGCTTCCCGAGTGCTGGGATTAAAGGCATGCGCCACCACCGCCCGGCTTACATCTTGCTTCTTCTGTGGTCTGAGCAGGACTGGGGAGGAATGGGCTTCCTCCTTCCCAGCATTTTCCTGTTCTTATTACCCCACCTATACTTTCTGCCTGGCCAATTAGTGTTTATTTAAAACATGATTGACAGACTACAGACAATTCTCCCGCAACACTTTCTGGTACCTCAACCATGAGACTAAAATCTCATAAAGCTAAGGAATGGGCTGGATCCAGATGTCAAAGCCACGGCTTTAATCCTACCCATATTGCTTAATAAATTAAAGACCTAATAAATTAAAGACAAAAAAAGAGAGATATATAGTAAAAAAAAGATTTAAAAAATCCTCTAAATGGTTTACTATGTGTTAAAAATATATGCTGGCTTGAGAAAAAAGGTTAAAGTTCTTAAAATTAAAAAAAGTGAGTAGTTGGGTGTGGTGGTACACACCTTTAACCCCAACACTTGGGAGACAGAGGTAGACTGACCTCTGTAAATTCAAGGTGTTGTGACACACACCTTTAATCCCAATGCCTGAGAGACATTACTTTCAAGTATGCCTGTCCCAACCATCAGAGGAGAATATCATAGGTGCCAGGGTACATACTCTCAAATCCTGGATGACTGTGGATAGATGATTAAAAAAAAAAAAATTCAGCCAATTGTTCTCAAATACTTGGGACAGCAAAACCATCTTCACCCACTGTATCCCAGTGACAGTTCCAGGATAGCTCTCTTCCGACTTGATTCAAAACACTATTACTGTTGTACATTGTCTATCCAAATGGTTTGCTATTGAGTGGTCACAAGGCCAGGAGAATGTAGGTTAGCTTCTGATAGCATCCAATGACATTGTAACACTCATTCTTGTCCCTGATTTTCCCCGGGATGGATTAGCAGATGCATCCTAAGATTCCCTTAGACACGGAGTAAAAGGGCTCCCAGCACCCAAATGGTGCTTCATGATATCTTTAACTTCAGTTCCAGGGGATCCAGTGCAGTCTTCTGGCTTCCATGGGCACTAGTCATGCATGTGATGTACAGACATACATACAAAGAAAAACATACATACACATAAAATAATTAAAAAAGAGTACAGGGGGAGCCGGGCGGTGGTGCCACACGCCTTTAATCCCAGCACTCAGGAGGCAGAGGCAGGCGGATCTCTGTGAGTTCGAGGCCAGCCTGGTCTACAAGAGCTGGTTCCGGGACAGGCTCCAAAGCCACAGAGAAACCCTGTCTCGAAAAACCAAAAATAAATAAATAAATAAACAAACAAATAAATAAATAAATAATAAAAAAGAATACAGGGAGGGGTTAATAGGGCCTTATCCTTCTCTCAGAATTTATATGTTGTTACTGGTTGACAGGTGTGTGTGTGTGTGTGTGTGTGTGTGTGTGTGAGAGAGAGAGAGAGAGAGATTTCTTCAGTGCTGTAACCACTGATAAAGTGCTCATTGCTTCTGTGAATGAATTTTCACCCATGCTTCTATAAGCAATCCTAATTAAATTCATCCATGCACACACACACACACACACACACACACACACACACACACGGTATGAATATAGCAGGGGTGTTAGATGGGAGGACGAATGGATCAGTAGGAGTGGGAGGGGATGATGGTATAACAAGTGTGAATATGATAAATCACATTGTGCATATATACGTAATTATATACATAATGAGACCCACCATTATGTATAACTAATATATGCTAATAAAAATCATTTAAAAAAAGAACAGGCTTGGTGTTCTCTAGTCTGGTCCAGCTCAGTGACCTAACAAGAAGTTATAAAAATGAAAGTGACATAACAAGACATGGAGGCCATCAGCTAACTGGCTTCAGGTGCTTCCTTAGTAGGGGAGTTTTTTTTTTTTTAAATATTTATTTATTTATTATGTATACAATATTCTGTCTGTGTGTATGTCTGAAGGCCAGAAGAGGGCACCAGACCTCATTACAGATGGTTGTGAGCCACCATGTGGTTGCTGGGAATTGAACTCAGGACCTTTGGAAGAACAGACAATGTTCTTAACCGCTGAGCCATCTCTCCAGCCCCAGTAGGGGAGTTTTATCTTCTCTTTTTGATGGTGGTTCCACCTTCAAATGATCTTGCAATAACGTATTTCTGTGTCTGTGTCCCTTGGTTATCTTTCTAATTCTAAAAATCAGTGAGTGGGGACCCTACACCCTCCCGAGGCAGAGAGAGACTAATATTAAGGAAGCATGAGGACAAAGCTGTCACTCTGTCACCGTTGTTGGAGAGTTCTGTCCTCTGTGTATAGCAGCTTCCACCTTCATCAGAGCAGCTTGCAAGAGACTCCGAAGAGCAGGTTTGTCGATGGATGATGTTCCTGCGTGGAAGAGATGCGATCCTCACCCGAGGTTCTGGCCACGCCCCCTCCACCGCCTAGCCAGTCGTATGTACGTCTGCTGTGGGAGCATGCGCCATCTATTATGCGGCAATTTCCTCTAATTGAGCAATTCCCTCTGGGAAGGAGTGAAAAGCTCAGAAAGTAAACAAGGTCACATGTCTAGGAAATGGAAACTTGGACGATTCTGGAAGGCTCCTTCCCGTCTTTATAAAAGGAGTAAACAGCTGTTGGAGGAGGCTATCACATCAGCCAGTTCACAGAGAGAGGACAGTCTCTGTCTGGAGAGCTGCCTGTAAGCTGCAGATAGAGGAGTCTCTGTCTGGAAAGCTGCCTGTAAGCTGGAGAGAGCACCAGGGCTGCAGCCTTCTTGGGTTGTCACCGTGTTGGGTGGGCTTTCGGTAGGGCAGGTGGTTTTGGGTCTCCCCTGCTCCTGTACGTATCCCCTCATCCATACTCCTGTTAGGAACCCCAGTAAAATATGCTTGCTCACCATGGCTTGTTCAGCCTTTCTTCTATAATACAGCACCATATACTTAGGGATGGCACTGCCCACAGTAGGCGGGGCCCTCCAACCTCTACCACTGATCAAGAGAATGCCCTACAGCATTGCTTACAGGCAATCTGATGGAGGCATCTTCTCAGCTGAGGCTCCATCTTTACCTGTGACTCCATTGTGTCACACAGACCAAGACTAACCAGTGATGCCGCCAAAAGAAAAGAGTCTGTTTTGTCTGTTTGTTTTTCAAAACAAGGTTTTGCTGTGTAACAGCTCTGGTTGTGCTGGACCTCATTTTGTAGACTAGCCTCGCCTCAAACTCACAAAGATCCGCCTGCCTCTGCGCCACCACCGCCAGGTGCTTACAACCATCTGTAACCCTGGTTCTAAGGGGATGCCTCTTCTGAGCCCTGAGGGCACCAGGAATGTTTGCAGTGCAAGATATTCATGCAAGGAAAACACACACACACACACATATAATGAATAAAAAGTCTTTTAAAAAAATTTTTAAATATTTATTTATTTATTATGTATACAATATTCTGTCTGTGTGTATGCCTGCAGGCCAGAAGAGGGCACCAGACCCCATTACAGATGGTTGTGAGCCACCATGTGGTTGCTGGGAATTGAACTCAGGACCTTTGGAAGAGCAGGCAATGCTCTTAACCACTGAGCCATCTCTCCAGCCCCAATAAAAAAATCTTTTTTTAAAAAGGTGTATAAAACATAAAATTTAGTTCCACAGCTGAGCTACTTTATGAGGTCACACCCTTCCATCCATTTCCTCCCTTAAACCCCCTTCTCGCCGCCATTCTCTTTTTCTCCTTCATATACCTGTGTTCTCCTGTCCCCTTCCTCAGTAGCCCCCTCCCATGAACACATCACTTTGACAAGAGCATTGCAATGGAAAAGGTGAATCAGTCACTGGAGTACTGTGATTCCGAGTACACCACTCTAGCCCTTTGGGCTCATGCTGTCATGAGGGAAGCGAGAAGGTTCTTGACAGAAAAAGGTCCCCCCAGTTAGATATGGCCTTGGAAGTGTGTGTCTTTAAATATTATCAATCACTCACACAGGTGACAATGACGCACATAAAGGGCACCAGCAAAGCAATTCCATTATTGTGTGTGTGTGTGTTAGGGGCAGGGCAGGCTGCACTCCAGGGGCTGGAGCCACCCTACACAGATACAGATTAATCAAAAACGGCTGTCGGTTCAAGGGAAACAGTATTCTGCTACCCCAAGCAGACCCATGGAATGTTAAGGGATTTCATGACTCATGTCACCTGGGAAGAGACGCATTAGCTGCTCTGGTCATTTGTGCCTCTGGAAGAAAGGGATTAAGACTGATAATCTCAGAAGTTGTCAGGGCATGCCTCTGCATCTCTGTAGTACCCCAGGAGGTGGGGCCAGCTATTACCTTGAACACACAACACGAAGAGGCAAATATTCCCAGAAGACTGGCAATTAGATTTTACCATAGCCACGCTGTAGGGAGTATAATAACTTCTGGGACTTGCTGATGCTTTCTCAGGGTGCACTGAGGCCTGTCCAGCCTAGATCAAAGACTCAAGAAGCTGCCAAGACTGCTTTGGAAGAAGATTTCCCCCACCATGAACTCTCCAAATCACTCCAAAGTGACAATGGTCTTCCATTTATCTTTAAAATAACCCAAGAGGTCTCACAGGCCTTGGACATACCCTACTATCAGCACACTTCTCTTCGGGTAATGTAGACCGGACAAAGTCACCTATTAGGAGCTTCCTGGCCAAAATATGCCCAGGGATGTGGTTGTCTTAGCTTTCTGATGCTTTATTAAAAAGTAGAATCAGGCCAGGTATGGTGGCCTAGGCTTTTAATCCTGGCATTTAAGGAGGCAGGTGGATCTTTGTGAGTTTGGTGGTAACTGCTAAGTCTACATAGTGAGTTCCAGGCCAGCTAAGGCTACACAATGAGACCCTGCCCAAAGAATGATAAAACTCTTAGATTACAATAATCAAGCTCTTTTAGCTCCCGAGGATATCCAAGAGGAGTCCCAGTGAGGGCCCAGCATTGGTAGAGTAGCAAAACCAGAGGCCTTGAACCAGACCAATGGCTCTTGGCAACAAATACTTGCAAGTATAGATATAAAAGATAAAAGGGGTTACTGTGTGGCTCACTGTGTCACACTGCAGCTTCTATGATGACATTTTCTTTTTTTCCCCCTCTTAATCTTTATTTTATCTTATTTTGGGGAGGGGAGGTTGCAGTGGCAGAGGATAAATACAAAGGGATGGGAAATGAATGGAATCAAGACATATGATGTGAAAGACACAAAAAATAAAAAGTTAAAAAGAAAAAAGGAACAGCCCACAGATCACCAGTACTTTTACCTGTGAGGAACTGCTATGAATGAGAGTGGAGACCAGAGAGAAGGGAGTGCCTCGCTGTGCATTCTGGGCAGAGGGCCACTGTCCAGGGCTTCTGCCTCCTCCTGGCCTGTACCTCTTCCCTCTGCTAGGTGGAAGACTGCACTGAAAGTACAGATCGGGGGGCGGGGGCAGTGAGAGGCTGTCTCACTCTGAGTGGCACAGTGACCATTCCTGAATGAAGGCCACAGCTGGAAGGGCCTGCACCAGCTGAGCTCAGAGGACCTGCTCTTTCTCCTGAAGACCCAGGTCACAGCAGCCTGCCTTGATGTCTCCCTTTGCCACCATCTTCAGAACCCAATGTGTCAGAGTCGCCTAGGACCAAGAGTTTTCCATCTAGATGTAATTCCAAGGTGTGGAGAATATCACTGCCCTGTGGGTTGTTTCATGGATATGGATTCAAGGTGCTCAGGGCGGGGAAATGATGCCGTGTTGGAGTCAGGAGAAGGAGGACTGGGGACATGGGTTCTATCTCCAGTGCTGGATAAACCTGGGGTGGCGATGTATGCCTGTGATCATGACATTTGGGAAGCGGAAGCAGATGAGATTCAAGGATGACCTACAGAGTGTGTCCAGAACAGCCTGGGATACAGGACACCCTGCCGAGAGACAGAGAGATAAAGAGACAAGGGAGATTAGAGGAGGGAGAGACGTGAGAGGAGGAAGAGGAAGGAGAGGAAGAGATGAGAGGGAGAGGAAAGAGAGATGAGAGAGGGTGCAGAGATAAGAGAGAGGGATGCTAGGCAGTGGTGGTGCACACCTTTTATCTCAGCCCTTGAGAGGCAGAAGCAGGAGGATCTCTGTGAGTTTGAGGCCAACCTGGTCTACAGAGCGAGTTCCAGGATAGTCAGGGCCGTTACACAGGGAAACTCTTGTCAAACAAACAAACAAACAGAGAGGGGAAGGAAGGGAGGTAGAGAAAGGGAAAAAGGAAGGGAAAAGAAAAGAGAGAAGGAGAGGGAGAAAGATGAGAGAGAATATCCTAAAAAAAAAAAAGACAGGAGAGAACTATGGGAAGGGCTGATAGAGTAGGAAGGAGCCAAAGCTGAAGAAGACAGTGGGGGCAGATCTGGGGGACCACAGCAAAGGCAGAGGAGCCTGACTGCAGGGGAGACATCCACAGTCCCTGGGCTCTGAGATGTCGGTGAGATACTGCCTGTGCCCGTGGGGATACCTGGCTGAGGACACCTGGTTCCTGTCCAAAATTTCCCAGAGTTCTTCCTTGCCCACAGGTGTTCAGGACTGGATTTTGTCTCCTGAGGTTGGTTCTGTTGCAAGCCTGAGGTCTGGGCTGTGCCTAAGGACTTACTGCTACCCAGGAACTGAACAGTGCTGGGCCCTGCCATGGGCCTCAGAGGTGAGCTGAGGGGTGAGGAAGGGAACTGTGGGGTCCCTCTGTTTATTACTCACCATCTGGTTGGAGCTGCATTCCTGCTGTACCAGGGGCTCAGAGGCAGCAGGGCCAGGCCTGCTGGGCTGTCAGAAAACCTTAAGGCCCTTGGATCTGTGAGTTTGTGCATGTGTACTGGTGAGGGGTGGATGAGAGGCAAGGGGGGGCGGCGGGCAGAGGTCTGGGTCATAGCAGGGAGTCCTTATCTGAATACGCAAGGCTGCGAAGGACATTGAGTGCAGTGACCTGTCTGTCTCTTTATGGGGCATCCTCTTCTCTACCTGCCTTGGCACCCAGCACAAAGGTGGTGGCCAGGGGCCATGAAGGTCGCCTTCCAGGAGTTCAGAGGAGTCCAGGCCGCCTGTTGGAAGAAGGGGAGTAAGGAGGCCAGGTGGGAGCGTCTCCACATGCCTGAGTGGCCAGTAATCTTGCAGGGCTGGAGGGTGGACTGGCGAGGAGGTGGATGGGAGGGAGGGTGAGGCTGGCTCCCCAGGCCTCACCTGGTCAAGCCACGATCATTTTGATAGAAAAGAATACTCTTAGTGTTGTACAAAGAAATACATAAACAATGTAAAATTAATTCAGGAAGGGAATGCCATTTTGCAAAAGTGGTGTGCTTTGTGTGAGCAAGGGCATGGGAGCACAAAGCAGGCTTTGTGTTTATTCTAGTGCAAGCGGTGACTGTGACTCAGCCCATTGGTGGGGCTGGACCTTACAATCTGATGTCATTGGCTAATTCCTAATCAGCACAAAGGGTAAGGGCGTGATAGAATTAACAGGCACGCACACCAGAGTTTTCCAAGATGAGAGAGGTCTCAGAGTGTTGGCTTTTAACAGGTAACCACCTTAAATACGAGAGAACTTATTTCTCGTACTCCTCCTTTTCTCCCTGTGGGAAAATACATAAAATTTTGTTATTACAATATTACCAGCTTAATTGTAGCATTCCCCATAACCAAGATGATAGAGTTTTATTATTTATTTCTGTGTATAATGTGTACACGTGGGCTTGTATGTGGCAGTCAGAGGACAGCTCTGTGGAGATGCTTCTCTTCTACCTCCTGGGCTCCAGAGCTCAGACTCAGGCCGTCAAGCTTATACAGAAAGGCTCTACCTACAGAGCCATCTTACTGGCCAATCCTAGCAATTTTCAGTGCAAAGCTCAGTGTCTTTAAACACATTCACACAAAGGTCAGCAAGGTGAGTTTGGGGTGTGGTGAAAGACCAGTGCTGCCTCCTATCCCCCAACAAGGGAAACTGAGGTAGGGCAAGTACCCAATGCAGTCTGGGTGCTGCTGGTCTCCCATACACTCATGGCAGGGCCCAGGATGGCTCAGTTTCTGGGATGTGAGTCTGGATGAGGTTGCAACTAAGAGAGAAAACAAGTTGTGTTTGAAGCTGTAGCCTAGGGGTCAGGCAGTGGAGGTGTGTGGGGGGGCAGGGTGACCCAGGGAGCACTGAGGGTGCTGTGGGGTTAGGGGAGCAAAGATGATGCGGAGGAGTGACCAGAACAGCAAAGCCAGGAGTGTGTGGAGGGCTGGAGGCCCAGGGGAGCCAGTTTGTCCTCCACTGTCAGCCGTGGCCAGAGGGTAAACTCTCAGAGGACAGAAGAGAGAACCAGGTCGGGGCTGCCCAGGTGCCAGGGAAGCTGGGTTAGAGGCAGAGGGGAATGAGCAGATGCAAGGAAGGCTGGGGCCCTGACCTGGGCAGAGTATTTAAGTTTTTCTACAAAGGCAAGCAAGGCCAGGCATGGAATGGGGTGGTGCCGGGAGGGAGCGAGGTGGAGGAAATGTCTCCATTTGTTGTCGCAGAGCTCAGTTTCCTGTCTGCCCTACTTTCCGTCCTGCTCAGCTCTGATATCTCTTATTACTCTCGGTCACTGATCACCGCTGCTCGAGCTTTTATGTACCTAAACTGCTCCACTTTTACCTATTCTATGCACCTTGGTGTAGGAAAAGTCAAAATAAGTAGTTAAGAATACCCATCATTACCTATAGAAAAAAATAAGAGTTATTGCTGCTAGGGATAATAAATCAACGGGTCTGAGGGATCAGGCCCACTCCTTTTCTGAAGTTGTTGTCTTAATAGTTCGTTGGGCAGCTCAGCAATAGCTTGTCCTGCGGAGTTGCCAGGGACGTCAGTTTTGTGAGGAAGACCTGGAAAGGAACGAAAGTTAGGAAAGCTTGTGGAGAATACATAGGTTCCTTATTTGTTTTGATCATGTGAGAAACTCCTAGAGTAACAAATGTAGCAAGTCAGTGCCCCAGCATTCGCTGAGCTGTGGCCTAGGTAAATTAAAAGTGTATGGGCAATATTTGTAATTTTGGTGTCGTTATGTCTCTGTCTCTTGGTGTCCTTTCCTAGCGCCTGGAATGCAGTCCTCGCGATCCCTAGCTGCCTCTTGACGTCTGAAATAATTCTCTCCTTTGAACCGAAGTATCCTCCTAGATAGATAAAGTCGACTGCTTGCTTGAAGTTCTGTTTTTTATTACAATGGTAAAATCTTTGTGCACCCTTCCAATGCGTTGTATCTCAGTCTTCTCGATGTTTTCTTTCTTACCACGGTTTTCACTGACTTCCACCACTCTATGTACCATGAGTGTACATAGGCCTGCAGCTCATTTGGACTTTCAGCATTTGGTGCGGTATCGTCAGCGAAACACAAGTTATTGATTCGCACCCCACCTATTTGCATGCCTATCTCCTCATCCTCCAGGGCTGTTGCTATGATTAATTCCAGGAATACATTAAAGTAAGTGGTGAGAGGATGCATCCCTGCAACACTCCTATGGTTGTCTTAAACTCATCACAGTTCTCCACAGACTTTGACTGATGCAGAGGTATCTTTATAGGCATTTTCTAGTATTCTTATAATTTTCTCTGGGTACCTCATTGTTTCCCAAAATCCTTTCCTCCAAATACTATCGAATGCCTTCCCGAAGTCAATGTAACAGACATATAATGTCAAGTTGGGAGCGTAGGCTCCAGTCCCTCACATCTATCCCAGCCCCCAGGCCTGGTCTGGACTCCAAATCCCAGCAGGCCAGATCCTGACCCCTCCCTGGGGATGGGGTCAGGACCACTCCCCAGGGTACTTAGGTGATCTCCTGAAAGAGGAACACGTGGTCTCCCTTTCTTCCTCCCGGTGGTCGCATTTCGCGGCTTCCTGGTTCCTCTTCGGGGCCACCCGAGGGTGCAGATCTCCCATTAAACCTGGATATTTTTTAATTTGGCTTGTTTGATTTGGCTTGATTGGAAATTTTGCGTCGGCGGGGAGCTTGTGTTAGGTGGCGCACGCCTTTAATCCCAGCACTCGGGAGGCAGAGGCAGGCGAATCTCTGTGAGTTCAAGTTCAGCCTGGTCTACAAGAGCTAGTTCCAGGACAGGCTCCAAAACCACAGAGAAACCCTGTCTCGAAAAACCAAAAAAAAAAAAAAAAAAAAAAAATATTCCTAACATATAAGTCTTTTCCAAATTCTTCATATTTTTCTGCCAGTTGCCTCAATGTGAAGATCAATCGTGTTTCTGTTAGCTCTGAATCCACATAGGGCCTCTGCTAGAACTTCCCCTGTTCAACCCTTGATCTTTTGCAGGATAATGAAGGAGATCTTACTGTTTGTCTTGAGCTGCTTTCTTTACAACTCTGAAACCTGGACAATAAATGCTCCTCAGAACAGTGACTGAATGTGCTTGAGATGGATGTCTCAGGAGGATTCTAAGTGTCACGCGAAGAGACAGGCTGCACAATGATTGTAGGAGCAGTCACGATAAGCTAAATAGAAACAGACCACCCATAGAAAGTTCTTTACTTCCAACCATTATCACCTGCCAGAGTAGGACTCAGCCATCCATAAGTTTAATGGAGGCCTGCGTCTCAGTAGTTTACCCTGAAGCAATACCTGGTTGCAGGAAGAACCACAAACTGAGATTACCTGAGCACCACCCAGAAGAGACCATCCAAAGGAAATGCCTAACATTCCAACTGCTGTAGATGGGATCACCTGCCAGCACACTCACCAGGAGGACACCCCTAGACAAATGTCAGCCAATCAGGGGTTCTGAACCTCAGGAATCTCTCACCCCCTTTACTACTATAAAAACCCAACTCTAGCTGGGCGGTGGTGGCGCACGCCTTTAATCCCAGCACTCAGGAGGCAGAGGCAGGCGGATCTCTGTGAGTTCGAGTCCAGCCTGGTCTACAAGAGCTAGTTCCAGGACAGGAACCAAAAAAAAAAAAACCAAAAAAACAACAACAACAAAAAAAACCAACCCAACTCTAACTGAGTTCAGGGCTCTCAGATTATTCCAATATGATGGACATGTGGAGAGACCAAGTTTGCAAACTTGCATAAAATAAAGGCTCTTTGCTTTTACATATGGGACTCAGTCTCCTTGTTGGTTTTTTTGGGGGGACTTTGTGGATCTGGGCATAACAATAATGACTTTAAGAACCATCTCCATCTGTAGAAGGAAAAAAACTACAGGATATAGCAATGGCTTTTGAGATACTTTGGGCATATTATGAGAATGAATGACAGCAGATACCTGAAGATAGCACTGCTTGGAGGAGTGCACGGGATAAGGCGAAGAGGAAGGCCTAAAACATGCTGGATAGACAGCGTAAAGAAGACTGTGGAAGCGTCTAGGACTGCCCAGAATAGGAACAGCTGGGGAACCGCCCTTAACGGGCTGCCCATGTATCCTGGAGCATTGCTGGGCATAAATGATGGTGATGATGATGATGATGATGATGATGGGTACCAGGCAAAAGGTAACAGGAAGGATGGAGAGAGAGATCCCAGGGAGACATTGCATCTGACTTGAATTCAGGAGTGTTAGCACCAAGCTTTGAGCTAACTTTTGTGATTGTTAACTTTTGTTTGAAGTGTTCAATTTTTTTTTTTTTTTTTTTTTTGAGACAGGGTTTCTCTGTGGTTTTGGAGCCTGTCCTGGAACTAGCTCTTGTAGACCAGGCTGGTTTCGAACTCACAGAGATCCGCCTGCCTCTGCCTCCCAAGTGCTGGGATTAAAGGCGTGCGCCACCACCGCCCGGCCTTGAAGTGTTTAATTTTTATCTGAGCCTTTCCTGAGTTTTGTGCATGGTGATAGATACAGGTCTATTTTCAGTCTTCTACACGTTGATATCCAGTTATGCCAGCACTATTTGTTAAATATGCTTTTTTTTCCCATTTGTTATTTTTTTGCTTCTTTGTCAAAAATCAGGTGTTTGAATGTGTGTGGATTAATATCTGAGTCTTCTATTCGGTTCCATTGGTCCTGTGTCTGTTCTTATGCCAATACCAGGCTATTTTCAGTACTGTAGTTTGAAGTCAGGGATTGTGATGCCTCCAGAAGTTCTTTTATTGTACAGGATTGTTTTGGCTATCCTGGGTCTTTTGCTTTTCCATATGAAGTTGAGTACCATTCTTCTGAGGTCTGTGAAGAATTTTGCTGGGCATTGCATTGAATCTGTAGATTGCTTTTAGTAAGATTGGCCATTTTTACTATGTTAATTCTGCCTACCCAAGAGCATGGGAGATCTTTCCACTTTCTGGTGTCTTCTTCAATTTCTTTCTTCAAAGATTTAAAGTTCTAAACAAAGTAATTTTTACAATCTTTTCCCAATCCACGGGTCAGTCAATAGAGACCCTTAAGGGGAGGAGTAAGAGTTGAAAGGGACAAGAGATATAAGAGATGGAGACACGACAGGATTCTGATCAAGTCTTGTTTATTAGGGGAGTAATTGGAGTAGGTATAGGGTAATGGGAAGAAGGGAGTAGGTTCTAACGTCAATGGGTAACTAGGAAGCTATCGTGAAATATGTTCCAGAGGAGATTACAGTGAAAGTCACTGACCGCAAAGAAACAGATGTTTTTAACAATTAGTCAGAAAAAGGAACTGCTTGTAATATCAAAAGGTTAATAAATCAGAATTATTGGTTCTTAGGCTGGGAACTTAGAAGATAGCAGAAAGCTTTTTCACACTATCTCACGGTAAAACTCAGATACAGACTGCCATACTTTATAATCCTCATTATCAGAGCTCATCAGTCAAACCAGGTGCTTGCACCATGGTCGCTGTTTCTCCCCTTTAATGGTGCCAATTTTTCACAACATAGACAGTGCCTAACCCAGAGGTCTTGTATCTCTGTCTCCTAGAGATTAACTCAGCCCATATCTGTCATTCATCAAGGATGGCGAGGACACTACTCTGTTTGCAGAGAGATGCCCCGGCCTTGTAAATAGAACAGCCAGTTGTAAAATGAAATGATGTCGGCTGATGGAGGCTTCTTAAGCGGCTGAGAAAATAGCTCACTGTGAATGACTGACCCTTGATCTTCTGAGAAAGCTGCCGACAGTCTGTTCTCTTTCCCTAGACTTATAACTTTATATTTCTTTATGTCTACATTCTTATTTTTGGAATCTACATTTTTATTTTCTTATTCTTGGACTCTTCTGTTACAATCTTTATTTTTTTTTCAATTAAACTAGTGATTGTGATTAACCTATTGCCTTCCTTGGTACTTCCAGATAGTCCTTACTGAAGCCCTGTGCCTTCCCTTTGAGGCTGCCAGTTTCACACAGCAGGGATAATGTGTAATCCAGAGGCCATATATCTGTTTCCTAAAAGTTGACTCAGCTCATACCCGTAGGCTAGCTCTCAGTTTGCAGAGAGATGCTTTGGCCTTGTTAATAGAGCGATGGGTGGTAAAGCGGAGTAACCCCACTGTTAATAGTTAATCCTCAAGCTACTGAGAAAGCTGATACAGTCTGTTCTCATTCTCCTAGGCTTATTTTATTTCTACATTTATTTATTTATTTATTTATTTATTTATTTATTTATTTATACATTCCTATTTTTGGAATCTACATTGTTATGTTCTTATTCTTGGACTCCTCAATCCCACTGTGCCTGGGGAAAATAGGTCCCCAAATTCCTGTGGGCACTGCTTGTATGCCCATTGCAATAGTAAGATCCACATTCCTACCTGCTGGCAGATTTATCCTGCACCCCCTGAGGTTGCTACTGGGAATGAAATATTCCATTGCCCACTGGGTATTGGAACAAGGTAAAGATTTCTCCATCTTGTCTCAGCTGTCATTTTTGGTTTCTACCCCCTGTCCTGAAAAGTCCTGTGGGAAAGTACCCAACTCTATTCTAGAAAATCAGGGTTGAAATGTCCCAACAACCGCATGTTCTTGGCTCTTGTTCAACTACTTGCTTGCTTCTCCATGAAGCTGCCAACGAGGATGTAGCTTTTTTGTGATCTTTGTCTTTAAAAATCCCCATAACATACATAGGGACTGCTCTGTAAGAAGTGGTTCTCCACAGGCAGTTGATGGCTCTCTTAACAGAGACTCAATTCGGACTTTGGTGGTGCTGCGTGGTCTTTGGGTTCTTACCCTGTAACAAGTACATCCCCTGAGTTGTTGATATCTGCAGTTATTTCCTGGTGTCACAGGAAGACAGACAAGGGGTCGCTCATTCTTATAAAACTTGCTCTCCATTGATTAGTCAAGTGCAGAACTTGGCATGTTAAAATTACCATCAGCTGTCTGTGAGCCACCAAGCCATCTTTACTGTCCTTCTGTCCTGGATTCCCACATCTTCAGAAACTGGTCCACCTAGTCTCAGGGCTTGCCCGTAATGGACAAAGACTTTCTTTTTGTTGGCTCAGTAACCACCCATCGATTTTTACTACTTTTGTAAGACAACTAAGAAATCAACAAAAGATTCCAAAAGGCCCAGGAATATTTTGAAGCTCTAGGTATGTTTCAGGCACTTTTTGTCATGTTTACAGTGCAGCCAGTGAAATGTGTTTCTTTCTCAAGTGATGCTGTTGACAACAGGCTGTGGCAGTGGCAGCCACGAGAGAGACACACCAGCGAGAAGCTAAGGGAGGAAAACATGCACAAGGCTCTGCCATGGACCCCTCTCTATCTGGGCCACTGCAGGAAGGTGCTGTCCACTCAGTCAATACTTCCTGAAACCGCCTTCCCAGAGATGTGTCTTAGTCAATTCTAGAGCTTAGACAGCTGATGGTTAAGTAGCTTTAAGTATTGTGATTAAGTAACCACAGTAGGGTTGGCTGGTCTTATATGGTTGGATCTTATGAGTTCTTTATGTACTTTGGATGATAGTCCTTCATCAGATAATGTTTTTTTATTTTTTTTTTTGCAATCACTTTATAGCTTGTTTTTCCTTCATTGTCAGATAAGATAAATTTAATTAATGATTAATTTTTAATGATTAATTTTAATAATTTTAACGATTAATTTTAATTATTTTTTTCATGTACCCTGCCTTTGGTATTGTACCTAAAAGGTCATCACCAAAACTCTCATGGTCTCCATTTCTTCCTGAGCTGTCCGCTAGGAACTGTATTTGCAATTAAGTCTTTGAGCTGTACTGGATTAACTTTTATGAAGGCTGGGCCTTTGCTTGTTTGTTTTGTATGTGGGTGTTCAACCAATCCAGCACTGTCCTTTCTCTGCTGTATTGACATTCCTCCTTTGCTGAAGACCAGTGAGCTGATATCTGTGGGTCTATTTCTGGGCTCTTAATTCTGCTACATTCGTCTGTCTGCACCAGGTAGTATGAGTCGTAAGGTTTTATCTCTTATCACTATGTCAGCTGTCCCGGGGTTTTGCTTTTCCACATAAAATTTAAGTTAATCATCCCTCCCCCCTCCCCGCAACACAGAGGATGGACTCTAAGGATGACCTTGAAATCTTGATTCTCCTGCCTCCACCTGCAAAGTGCTGGGATCAAACTCCGTCTTTGTGAACTCTAGGAGAGCCAGTCTCCCAACCGAGACAAATTCCCACACAATAACTTGCTAGGATTCTGATGGTGCCTTCCTGACTCCATATAGCAGGTTGGCGAGAGCAGGTATGTCCACAGCTTTGAAACTTCGCGTCTTTTAGGACATAAGTCAGCTGTGGTAGAGCAGGCCGGCTAGCTCTCAGTCAGGTACTGGAAGCCAGAGAAGGTAGCCTAGGAGAGAAGCAAAGGTCGAGAGATATGAGGAGGCCCTAAGGCCTCAGTATTCTGGCTCCCAGAGGCCCTGGGGCCCAGGCTTAACAAGGGTAGGAGGATGAAGGCAGTTAGCTGACAGGAATTAGAGAGGGCAGAGGAGTAAGAAACATGAATTAAAAAAGATATGGGGGCACCAAACTCCATTCTGCTCGACCCTGTCACCTCTGGGTGATTCTGTGTTCTCACCTGCTAAAACTGGATCAGGAGAACACAAAGCCGAAGAAGTTGAAGAGGACTCTAACAGACCTGGAAACAGCACCAGCCAGAAAAGAGAACTTGCGGGCACCATGGTCTTTACGCAAGGTACAGTGTCAGCATCCAGCCCAGAGATCCTATCAGGCAGAGGACAAGCCTAGGTCTTGGGACAGGACCATGGGTCTGGAGATGCCGAGGGGTGCATGTGAGTCCTGCGCACTGGAGTTGCAGGGTGTAACCGGCCGCTAGTGTTAATGGCCTTGTAAGAAGCTGAGGGTCCCTAGGCAGGACCGGCTCAGGATGCTCTGGCGTAGGCACCAATGGGAGGGGCACCGGTGTACGTGTCCCTAGGCTGGTTGCGTGCCCTAGGGCACTGGTCTGGACGCCACAGGCCGGGAGGGGCGGAGCTTCTCGGTATCAGCCCAACCTCTGGCCAACGGCTGTCCTTAGGAAGCTTGGGGTGTGGGTCTGTGTTCCCAAGTGGGTCCCTCCCTGCGTCCCTCCTGATGCTGTCGTGGTGGGCTGCGCGAGCTGGAGCAAGTGCGGGCAGAGCGTTGACGGAGCTGCGCTTGGGTGAGTGACCTCAGCGGGACAGTTATAAAGAACAAACGCTGTGTGCTCCCTCCGAGGCTTCCCTCCTCTCTACACTCCCCTCCCTTTTCTAATCCTACCCGGGAGGCAGCGCTATCTCAGGTAGCTTCTGGTGTCCACAGGGAAATGGGAGCTGAGAGCAGAGGAAAGGAGGCCACAGGGGATCCTTCAGGTGGGGTGAGGACCCACCCCTGACCGAGGCGCACCAGGCTTTTCTTTAAACTTTTTATCTCCTTGAGCACTGGACTTAGCTTTATTACTCCTTCCGGTGCTCATTTTCTCCTCACGCTGGACATTTTGTGTTTTTCTTTGTCCAGCTTGTTCTTTTTCATGATAGACCAGCGTAAGTGATTGCTAAAGAATACAGAGTTAATAGCTCTGCCAATAGTAGGCTGACTTTAAATCTCCTCTTCTATACCATTAATCCAAAACTCTTCATTTTAGCCTCGGTCATTTTTTTTTTTTTTTGTACAAGGGCAGACCGCAACTACGTTCTTTGCCAAAATATCACAAGAATGGCCCTTAGGCCACTAATATTCTTCCCGTCTGAAACTTGAGCTGGATCCTCATAATTTTACATCACTCTCAGCGCTGCTGTCTTCCATGTTCTACTAGGGTGCACACTAAACCTGGCTTAAAGAGTTCAACCGCTTTTGTAGTCCGGGATTGCAGAGCCCACATTCTGCTTGAAGCCACAGCAATACCCTGCTCTCCGGTATCAACTTCTGTCTTAGTTACAGTTGTGGGGGTGTGGGGGGGGCAGGCTCCGGAAGTCAGGGCAGTTAGTTTTCTGTCTGAGGGGAATTAGGAAAAGAGGAACTCAAAAACTCTCCTTCCTGGTGGTTTTCTATTTTATTTCTCTCTCTCTCTCTCTCTCTCTCTCTCTCTCTCTCTCTCTCTCTCTCTCTCTCTCTCTCTCTTTCTCCTTCTTCTCATGATTTTCCACATCTTTTAAATCCCAACAGAATCTTTCAGTACAAGAGTCAAAAACGGTTGTATTCCATTTCTTAAATGAATGAACATAGGAAAAAATGTTTTTCATCTCCCTCACATGATTAAACATTTTATGAATTACAGGTGAAAGACAAATCCCAAGAACCCACATACATTCATACCCAAGCAACTTGCTAAAGAATAGCTGTGCGGGCAAGCAGAGTGTTCTTGTCAAGTCTTTTACTGGCAGGCTGCATTTTGCAGTTATAGAGAAAGGACCAATTACTTTTTCCCTTATCTTGAAAGATAATCTTGTAAGGAATCTTAAAGGAGTCACAAATCTAAACTTTTATAAATGAAAAAGAACCAGTCAGCTCTGCTTTAAATCTTTAGGGTGCATATCCATTCACTAGTACTTTTTTAATGTCAGGATATTGAGGGCAGAAATGGGTTTAAGGGATTAGTTGTCACCTTTGATCATCAACCAAACCTAGCAAGGAGAGTAGTCAGCCTAAAACAATTGAGCTGCCTTGTTCTTGTTCCCTGACCTTAAAGAGTTCCACACTCAACTCTGTGCCTTTCTCAAACTTTGACATGTCTTCTTGGGCTTTTCACCTCAAAGTTATTTAACAAAAACATCTTAGTTTAGCTACATTATTTTCAGAGCTTTGTTTCCGCTCTGATGCATTCTGAGACCTGTGCACACATCTCCCAACATGAAGGTTAAAAGAATTTAAACTAGCAGAACTACTGTGATTCAATTGTTAATCATTAATTTGAGCTACAATCCATGTAGCTCCTTAGGTGACACAGACCCTGGCGGTGAAACTTTTTTTATATTTACTTTGGTTTATCAAAACTCTGTATAAGCTATCATTATCATTATCAAATTTTACAGTATTTAGGGAGGGGTCGTGTCCTTGACAATCCATGGTAAAAATGCCCAATAGAACGGAACGTTTCCAAGTGATAAACACACTACATTACAGGCAGTGGAGATCTCGCTATGTCCACTCACACCACGCTAGATCCCAGAGAAAGAGAGCGGCAGCAAACATGTAGAGCAGCAGAAGCAAAAGACATTCCAAGGTCTGCAGTCCCGTGTCCTTGCCTAAATGAGACTGTCCCATCAGCGGGTTCCCTTCTGCTGGGCTGACACCCGGAACTTCGATTGCAGCTCGCTGCTCCTCTGGCATGGCCCATGGCCCTCAGTCACCGTTCTGTTGCTGTGAAGAGACACCATGACTGCAGCAACTCTTACAAAAGAAAGCATTTAGTTGGGACTTGCTTATAGTTTCAGAGCCCTATAGTCAGTCCATTATCATCATGTTGGCATACATGGCACTAGGGCAGTAGCTGAGAGCTCCATCCTGATCCCCCAGGCAGCAGGCAAAGAGTGAGAGAGAGGCTGGGCTGGATGTGGGGTTTTTGAAACCTTAAAGTTAAACAGACAAAAGCAAGCAAACAAAAAAAATACTGACTGCACTTTCTCCAACAAGGCCACATTTACTCTAACATGGCCATTACCACCTGAGCCTTCTCAAGTAGTGCCACTCCCTGATGACTAAGCATTCAAATATGAGCCAGTAGGGGCCATTCTTATTCAAATCACCAAGTCCGGTTTCCCAGATATGATTTTAATATGCCTGTATGCCCCTATAGTCTCAACTCACACCGACATCCATGCAGGGTGTCAGTGCAGGTTGGAGTTCGGGCCGACCTAAAGCTCCACAGACTGGTTGCAGAGTCCAGAAATGGACACACGTGTGTATAGTTAAGTGCCTTTTTTGTTTTTACATCAGTTTTCTTTGTGTAACCTTGGTTGTCCTAGAGTTCACTCTGTAGAGCAATTGGCCTCTAACTCAGAGATCCACCTGCCTCTGCCTCCCAAGTGCTGGGATTAAAGGTGTGTGCCAGCACCACCTGGCAAGATAAATGTTTTTAAGAAACAATTTAATTTTATTATTTTAAAATGATGTGAATGTGTCTGTGTGTGGGTATGTGAATAGGTACCTGTGGAGGCCAGAGGAATCAGTAGGTCCTCTTAGAACTCAGATTAGGGGAGGTTGTGAGCAGCCCAATGTGAGTGTTGAAAATTGAACCGGGGTTCTATGCAAGTGCAGTGTGTCCTCTGAACCACTGAGCTGTCTCTCTAGTGTGACTGAAAATACTTTTTCTTTTTTTCTTTTTTTTTTTGGTTCTTTCGAGACAGGGTTTCTCTATGGTTTTGGAGCCTGTCCTGGAACTAGCTCTTGTAGACCAGGTTGGTCTCGAACTCACAGAGACCGCCTGCCTCTGCCTCCCAAGTGCTGGGATTAAAGGCGTGCGCCACTACCGCCCGGCCTGAAAATACTTTTTCTTTTTTAGATTTATTTCTATTGTTTGGGAATTTCATATATATGTTTTTTTTAATTTTTTCTTTTTCTTTTTTATTTATTTATTTTATATTTCGAGACAGGGTTTCTTTCTTTTTTTTTTTTTTAAAGATTTATTTATTTATTATATATACAGTGTTCAGCCTCCATGTATGCCTGCAGGCCAGAAGAGGGCACCAGATCTCATTACAGATGGTTGTGAGCCACCATGTGGTTGCTGGGAATTGAACTCAGGACCTCTGGAAGAGCAGTCAGTGCTCTTAACCTCTCAGCCACCTCTCCAGCCCTCATATATATGTTTTGATCAAATGTACCCTACATCCCTCCCCTCCATCTCTTCTTCTGTTCTTCAACCCCGACTTTCCTCACAACTTCATGTGATTTAAAAAAAAAAAACAACCCACCGAATCTACTTGATGCTACCTGCATGTGCTTGGGTGTGGGGTCATCTACTGAAGCATGAGAAGTCAAGAGGCTGCATTCCTGAAGAAAGTGGACTCTTTTTTATCCCCTGAGGCTGAGAGTTACCAGTAGCCCTTAGATAGGATGGGACTCCATGAGCCCCCACCATCTGTGCTGCGATATTTAGCCAGTGCTTTTTTTTTCCATTTTATATAATAGCCCCCATTCCTCCTCTCTCCCCTCCTTCTCCCCTCAACCTCCCCCATCCTATCCCCCATCCACTCATCAGAGGGATAGGGTCTCCCTTGGACAGTCAATGAAGACTGGTATACCAGGTTGAGGCAGGGCCAAGCCCCTCCCTTCCGTATCAAGGCTGAAGAATGTATCCCACCATAGGGAATGGGATCCAAAGAGCCAGTTCATGTACCCAGAATAAGTTCTGATTCCACTGCCAGGGGATCCCCCAACAGATCAAGCCACATAACTGTCATCCACATTCAGAGGGTTTAGTTTGGTCCCGACCCATTGATGATTCAGGAGAACATTGTTCAATTTTCATGTGTTTGTGGGCTTTCTGGAATTAGTATTGCTGTTGAATTCTGACTTTAAGTAATGGTGATCTGATAAGGTACAAGGGGTTATTCTAATTTTTTTTTTTGTATCTGTGGAGGTTTACCTTGTTACTGGGTATGTGGTCGATTTTAGAAGAGGTTCCATGAGGTGCTGAGAAGAAGGTATATTCTTTTTGGTTTGGGTGGAATGTTCTATAGATACATGTTAAGTCTATTTGAGTCATAACATCTGTTAGTTCTCTTATTTCTCTGTTAAGTTTCTGTCTGGCAGACCTGTCTGTTGGTGAGAGTGGGGTGTTGAAGTCTCCTGCTATTAGTCTGTGGGGTTTGATGTGTGATTTAAGCTTTAGTGATGCTTCTTTTACAAATTTGGGTGCCCTTGTATTTGGAGCATTGATGTTCAGAATTGAGACTTCGTATTGATGGATTTTTACTGTGATGAGTATAAAATGCCCTTCTCCATCTCTTTTGGTTGATTTTAGTTTGAAACCTGTCTTGTTAGATGTTAGGATAGCTACACCTGCTTGTTTCGTAGGTCCATTTGATTGGAAATTCCTTTCCCAGACCTTTGCTCTGAGGCAATGTCTGTCTTTGAGGTTGAGGTGTGTTTGTTGCATGCAGCAGAAGGATGGAATCCATTTTCGTGTCCAATATGTTAGCCAGTGTCTTTTTTTATAAGTGAATTGAGTCCATTGATATTAAGAGATATTAATAATCAGTGATTGTTAGTTCCTGCTGTTTTTCAGTGGTAGTGTTTGTGTGTTTTCCTTCTTTGGGGTTTGCTGGTGTGAGACTGTCAGTTGCCTGTTTTCATGGATGCAGCTAACTTCCTTGGGTTGGAAGTTAGTTTTCCTTCTAGTGCTTTCTGTAAGGCTGGGTTTGTGGCTAGGTATTGTTTATATTTGGTTTAGTCATGGGATATCTTCTTTTCTCCATCTATGGAGACTGAAAGCTTTGCTGGATATAGTAGTTGAGAAGCTGTTTGTAATTCCTTTTTTCTTTTTTTTTAAAATAAGGTTTATTTATTATGTATACAGTGTTCTGCCTGTATGTGTGCCTGCAGGCCAGAAGAGGGCACCAGATCTCACTATAGATGGTTGTGAGCCACCATGTGGTTGCTGGGAATTGAATTCAGGACCTCTGGAAGAGCAGCCAGTGCTCTTAACCTCTGAGCCATCTCTTCAGCCCCAAGCTGTTTGTAATTCGGAGAGACCTGACTTTATATGTTGCTTGTCCTTTTTCCTTTTAAGCGCTTATTTTTTTTCGTTTTTAATTTTGTGTGTTTAGTGTTTTGATTATTATATAGGAGAGGGTTTTTTTTTTCAGTCTATTTGGTGTTCTATAAGCTTCTTGTACCTTCATAGGGATATCCCTTTTTAGGTTAGGAAAGTCTTCTTCTTTGATTTTATTGAATATATTTTTTTGTGCCTTCGAGCTGGAATTCTTTTCCTTCTGTTCTTAGGTTTGGTTTTTTCATGGTGTCCCAGAATTCATGGATGTTTTGTGGTAAGCATTGGTTGAATTTAACATTTTCTTTGACCAATGAGTGTAGTTCCTCTATCATATCTTCAACTCCTGAGATTCTCTTCATCTCTTGCATTCTGTCGGTTATACTTGCATTTGTAGTTCTGTTCATTTACCCAGATTTTCCATTTCCAGAATTCCCTTGACTTGTATTTTCTTTATTGCCTCTATTTCAGTTTTCAAGTCTTGAACTGTTTCCTTCACCCGTTTGATTATTTTTTCTTGGCTTTTAAAAAGGGATTTATTGATTTCTTCCAATTTTTTTTCCTCCATTTCTTTAAGGGAATTTTAATTTATTATTTAAGGGCCTCTATTATCTTCCTAAAGCTATTTTTAAGGTGTTTTCCTTCTGCTTCATCTGCGTTGGGCTGTTCGGGTCTTGCTGATGTAGGATCACTGATTTCTGGCACTGTCATATTCCTCTTTGTGTTGTTGAATGTACTCGTACATTGCTGTCTCTCCACCTCTTCCTCCGATCAGTGTATGTGGAGCCTGAGCCTCTGGGGTCCCTCTTCCTCCTGAGCCTCTGGGGTCCCTCTTCCTCCAGCTGGTGCCACTACAGGTGGGGCCTGTAGTTCAGGAGGTCACTCTTCCTCCAGGTACAGTTGGGGCCTGTGGCTCCAGTGGCCACTGGTACTGTCCCTTCAGATGCAGGTGGGCCAGTGGGTCCATTGATGGCTGTCCTTCCAGGTGCTTGTGGGGCCGGTGGGGTGGTTGCTGGTGCAGAGGCAGGGGTTCGTTGGGGGTGTCCTGAGGGGGAGAGGAGCAGGGCTAGGGTCTAGAGAGCAGGCTCTTCAACCAGACGCTCACCTGTTGCTCTGGTGCAGTTGTGTTTAGACATAAACCTTTAAAAACACACTGGGTGCGGGTGTGTCTGTGAGTGTCAGAGGACAGCCATCGGGGAGTGACAGTCCTTGCCTTTCACCTTGTTTGAGACAGGGTTTCTTTGTTGTTCCTCGCTGTGTGCAGCCCAGCTGGCTGTGAGCTTCCGGATTCTCCCACCCCCTCCCATCTCATCACAGGAGTGCTGGGATTCCAGATGTCTGGCTTTTCCTAGGCTCTGGGGATCTGAACTGAGGTCCCTAAGCTTGTGTGGCTGTGACAAAAGCTTTCCCCACTGAGCTCTTCTCCAGAGCCCACACATGAGTCTATTTAGATCTATGTCTTTTGGGTCTATTTGAACTTGGTTATGAGAATACATAACTTCTAGAGACATGAAAGTCATTTGAGGTATTAGGGGCATAGCTCAGCGGTGGAACACTTACCCAATACTCATGAGCCCTGGGTTTCAACCCCAGCATGAGAAAAAGTCCTAGAACAGACCAGCTGCTGGCCCTGTGGATGTGAGCCTACAGGGGACAGAGGGGGAGCTGGCCCTAGCCTCCTTTGATGGAGCTGCAGTGACCCCAAGATCATTTGGTTCATTTTTATTTACCCAGGGAAGGGGTGCTCAGTGGCATGAGGACATGGGGCCCCTAGAGAACCTTGAGGGCCCAAGGGAGCAGCTGGATCAGGAGCACGAAGTAAACAACTTTCCCTCTGAGTGCTCAGCCAGGCTGGGGCCTCAGCTGGGATTGGGGCTGCCTGAGATAGGGCATAGTGGTGGGTGGGGTCCTGGGGATGACCTCTGAATCTCAGGAGAGGACTGGAGGGGGGTCAGGCCCAAGAAGGAGGTGAGTAACTGAATTCCGTGCTGCTGTTTTTCAGGAAGACAAAGATACTACTCTCTTCACCTCGGCATCCTCCTCACAGTGCTCGTCTTGGTCTTCTTTGGGTGAGAATCCGGGCTGGTGAGGAGCAGCTCCTGAGACCCTGGTGGGGACCCTGAGCTGTGAGCGTGCCCATTTCCATGGCCGCGATTTGGGTGCTCTTGGCCCCTCCCACGGTGGCAGGTCCGGCTTTTGCCTGTCCTCATGGTGAAGCTTTGCTTGCAGGACAATTGTCTTCCTCTGATTCTGCAAATGGGTCTGGGTCTGGATGCTCAGTCTTTGGTCCTAGTGATGTGTGTGTGTGGGGGTCCTGGGGAAGGAGAGAAAGGCAGGCCTGGGGACTGAGCTGCAGCCTTCTCTAGATGCAGATGGTCTGTGAACACTCACAAAGGCAAGACACTGCTATGTCTACTGGGGATTCTGTGGACACGGCCAGGGAATAGTCCTTCATGTGACCTTGGGCAATAGGTACCTGGCATGGAGAAGATGCCCGCAACTGCTGTAGGCATCCAGATTCTGACCTTGTCCCCAAGGTCCTTCCTCTTGCCACCTCTCTTCCAGTGGAGGTGGGCATGCTTAGTCTGTCACGTGGCTCTCCATCCCCACTGAGAACTTGTGTGCTCACTGTGCTGGGTACTGTGGTGCATTTTGGAGGGAGGGACATGCAGTCTCAGGTCTGTGTCCTGAACAGCTGCCCCTGTGCACACCTTTCCCACAGCTATGGGTTCCTGAGCCAAAGAAGTGAGGAGTTGGGAGACTCAGAGGCTGTGTCTAGGTGAGTGGGTGTCATGTGTGTGTGTGTGTGTGCTGTCATATGACTGTGTGTGTGTGTGTGTATGGGTTACTAGCTACATGAACCTTTCTGTTACATGCTGCTGTGTTGCTTCTGACTTCACGTGGATGGGTCCAATCCTTTGCTAGGCTGCCCAGAGCAGCCTCTGCTGCCCCCTGCTGTCCGTAAATATATTCGGGGTGGGAGCACTGCTGTCTTTCCTGTCTTCAACCTCATCCTCCCTTTCGTGCCTGCTCATTCAGGTCTGTTTGCCTGGTGCACAGCTGCCAGTGAGATGCATCTCAGTGACCTTCCTGTCACCTTGAGCTCCTGTGCTTTCTTTTTGCAGGATGGTCCATGCCCAGCCAAATGTTCTGACACCCAGGTGAGTAGATTTAGTCAGTGCATGTGTAGTGCAGGAGTCGCAAAGGTACGGAAGGACGATTTGCTTGCTCTGGGGAATAGTTCAGCAGCACACCTGAGGCCCTGGGTCAGTCTCCAGTACTGGAAAACAAAACAAAACAAAACCAAACTCAGAGAAAACCCAAAGCCTGATTATGCTTCTCATTGCCCTCACTTGCTAACCCTTTCAGTGTTCATTCAAATCTGGAGCCCAGAGCATCTTCTGGCTCTCATTTCCCATTTGGGCTTCTGGTCCTTGTTTCCTGTCTCTCTCATCAGGGTTTTCAGATGGTGGCTGCAGTGGCAGTAAACTCAGTTGCTTTTATGACTGTGCTGGGGTTGGGGTAGTCAGTGAGAGCTACTGATTGGCCCAGTACTCACTCAGGGATGGTGGCAGCCCTGGGGGAAGATGAGGGTGAGAATCTGAGATGGGTTCCTGCAGACGTGTTTGGTCACATGTTGCCTCTGGCTTTCTCCCCTTGTAGTAGGAAAGATGTTCTTGTCTTGACTCCGTGGCTGGCTCCCATCATCTGGGAGGGGACCTTCAACATCGACATCCTGAATGAGCAGTTCAGGCTTCTGAACACCACCATTGGACTGACCGTGTTTGCCATCAAAAAGTAAGCAGAGGGTGCTGGAGAGATGGCTAGAGGATAAAGCACTTTCTCCAGGGACGTGAGGACCTGAGTTTGATCCTTAACACCCATGTAATGACTGGGCATGGAGGCACGCCCTTGTAATCCCAGTACTGTGGCTGAAGGGGAGAGACAAGTGGTTCCAGGCAGCTTTCTGGACAGCATAGGCAAACAGTGAACTTCAGAGTCAGAGAAGGGACCCTGTCCAAAGAACAGAAAGAAATGACAGAAGACACCCAAAGTCAACTTCTGGCCTCCACACAGGCACACAGGCAAGTAAAGATGAACATATACAGTGGGCACACACACACGCACACACACACGTGCACACACGCATACGCGCGCACGCACACACACACACACACACACACACACACACGCAATTGTCAAGGTGGAGGCCAGGCATATCAGTTTGTATTTAGGATGCAGTGTGGGTGGGGCTGGTTCACTCTGCCGCCTTCCTGAAGGGCTCACAGGGGAATGAATCCAGCACTGCCCCCTTCTGGAGCCAGCTGCCCCTCTCTGTGTGCTCACAGTCAGGTGCCATTTACCTCCCTCAGTACACACTTTAGGTAGGTGTCCTCATCCCCACAGCTGGCAGCAAGGACCAGGATGCCAACAGAGCTGTGATCACTAATGTGTCCTCAGGTGCAGGACAAGGTGGACAGCAAGGATTGCTTGAAACCTTTATCCGCAGCCCTGTGTGCAGTGAGTGACAGACCTGTGAGGCCTTGAGACTCTGGGTCAGGCTGACTCCGGGGCACAGGCAAGAAACTTTCCCTATAGGAGCCTATAGAAGGGGGGCAGTGTAACAGTCCCGTGCCGAAGGCTGTGGGGGACTAAGAAGTCATCTGTGCAGCTAGCATACGAGAAGGGAAATTGTCCTCTGCAGTGCTGGGTGACATCCAAGGGTAGCTCCGAGTCCTTTGTACTAATCAGACATGAGACAGATTTGGGGCTCAGCTGGAGGGATCCTAGGCACCGTGAGAATGTCTGCAGTGCTAGGAACAGAGAACTTCACAGTAACAAGACATAAACACTACCTTGTCTGGGTATTGCTGGGTATGTGGGTAGGTGCTCTGTCTGTGGGAATAAGGCCTCTGAGGGAACTAGCTGGGGCCCCATGGTCACCTTTACACAGGGAGCACAGCCACTTGCCTGTTTCTGACCTTGAAGTGGGGAGGCTTGGCACACTTGCCAGGTGATGGGGATCCCCATTCCCATGGTGGTGGCCCATGGCCCTGGGGGTCATCAAAGGAGAAGCAGTCATCTGAAGCAGGTGAAAACGTCTCGGGCTGGGAGGATCTAGAACCTGGGTTACAAGCCCTTTGCCCTTGGACCTGAGGGTTTGGATAGGCTTGCCCTTCCTTCGAGGGTGTCTGTCCCCTTCCCTGCACACTCTGAGATGATTTCTTCCTCTGGTGGAGTGAATGTGGAGTGAGACTTAGGGACATAGCGAGTTACTGAGTGCCTTCTCCCCCAGCACCTTCAAGTCTCTGATGAGGAAGGTCTGGGATATAGAGACCCCTTCCTTTCCTAAGACAGGATCCTGGAGGGTGCCACAAAGGAGGGGTGCAGGTACCAGGCCCTTACAGATTCATCCAGTTCCTCCAAGGTTTAGAAAGTGGGGCGCTATTAGCACAGGCTCTGCTCAGGCCAATGCTAGGGTGTGGGATGTGGAATGTGTTGGGATGGAGCTGTCCCTCTCTGGGGCCTGCCAAGACAAGAGATATCTGCATGGCATCTGCCTAGAACCCCTGGTCTGGAATCATCGCTGCTGCCTGGTTGAAACCTTCCAGGGCGCTTCCAAGGAACCTTAGCGTTCTTTGCTAACATTTGCACCCTTCTGCAGCAAAGGAGGGTGAGGTGAGGTACAGCCTGCAGACTGCTCAGTACAGCTGTAAAGTGGGGATGTTGTTGCCTCATGGTAGCCATGGTTTCTGCAGCCTGGGCCCCTGCCCTGGTTAGTCTTGACCTAGCTGTGTTAAACCTCTGCTTACCCCTTTGTCATCTTCCACAGGTATGTGGTGTTCCTGAAACTGTTCCTGGAGACAGCAGAGCAGCACTTCATGGTGGGACACAAGGTCATCTACTATGTCTTCACCGACCATCCTGCCGAGGTGCCGCAGGTGCCCCTGGGGGCAGGACGGAAGCTGGTGGTGCTGACCGTGCGCAACTACTCCCGCTGGCAGGATGTGTCCATGCACAGGATGGAGATGATCAGCCACTTCTCTGAGCAGCGCTTTCTGCAGGAGGTGGATTACCTGGTGTGTGCAGATGTGGACATGAAGTTTCAAGACCACGTGGGTGTGGAGATTCTCTCAGCACTCTTCGGTACCCTGCATCCTGGCTTCTACAGAAGCAGCCGAGAAGCCTTTACCTACGAGCGCCGGCCGAAGTCCCAGGCCTACATCCCCTGGGATGAGGGTGACTTTTATTACATGGGGGCCTTCTTTGGGGGGTCAGTAGTGGAGGTGCACCATCTCACCAAGGCCTGCCATCAGGCTATGGTGGAGGACAAGGCCAATGGCATCGAGGCCGTGTGGCATGATGAGAGTCATCTGAATAAGTACCTGCTGTACCACAAGCCTACGAAGGTGCTGTCCCCAGAGTACATGTGGGACCAGCAGCTGCTGGGCTGGCCCTCCATCATGAAGAAGCTGAGATATGTGGCTGTGCCCAAGAACCATCAGGAAATCAGGAACAGATAGCTGAATTCCTATTGGAGAGGCCAGCCTTATATCCAGGGTCTCTCCAGGATGTGTGGAACTGGGAAGATTTGAGAGACATTCATGAAGTGTTGCCATCTACCCCACTTCAGGGTCTGGCAGGCCCAGTACCACTTGTCTTACCCTACACTGAGCCCCTGGAGTGGCAGCCACCCTCAGCTCCCGCTGTGTCTCTAAGCTCTTCTCAGTGAGATGTAGCAGGAGCTTGCAGAATATGGGGGAAATTCTGTCATGTTGTTACCTGAGGGCCTGGGCATCCCCACTCAGCCTGTCCCATCCTCTGCTGAGAGGCTTGACAGATGGCCAGTGCCCTTAGGAATAGGCAGGAGGGCAGGGAGACTCACAGCCTGCAGGCCTCAGAGGTGCTTGGCTCCTGTTTAGCCCAGCTGGCAGACCAACAACCTGTGACCATTGCCTCTGCTCATTTTTGGTTCATTTGGGAATAGCTAGTTATTCATCCTGGGGATAAGTATATTTCTAGTATATGAGTATATATTTTCTTTAAAAAATTTTTTCAAATTAATTTATTTGTTTATGCATTTTTTTAAGGGCTGAATGCTCTGTCTGCATGTATGCTTGCAGGCCAGAAGAGGGCACTAGATCTTATGATCTAGTTGTGAGTCCCCATATGGTTGAGGGAATTGAATTCAGGACCTCTGGAAGAACAGCCAGTGTTTTTAACCACTGAGCTGTCTCTCCAGCCCTCTTTTTACTTTTTTGAGGTACTTGGGATGGAACTCAGGGCCTCATTGATGCTAGTCAGACATGCTGTCCCTGATGTCCAGGATCTCCTAGAGACATGTGACTGAATTTGCTGAGTGTTGATGAAACTCCAGTTTCAGCCAAAAATTTCAATATAAAGAGATTGTTACTTTTTTTCTTTAGCAGTGTTGTGATCAAACTCCGTTCCCAGTATAAAATTTTACATATTTTTGGATTTTTTTCTTTTCTTTTCCTTTTTTTAAAAATTTGTTTTATGTGTCTGTTACATATGTATCTTGATCCCATTCATTTCCCTGTCCCTTTGCATCTACCCTCTGTCCCTGCTGCACCCCCAAATAAAACAATATTTAATAGAAAAAGGGGGGGTAAGAGAATAAAATTTAAAATCTTATCGTGGAAGCTGCAGTGTGACGCAGTGAGCCACACAGTAAACCCCTTTGTCCGAATATCTTTATTGCAAAGGGTCACTGGTCTGGTCCAAGGCTTCTGGTCTCTACTATACTGTTGATGATGGGCCCTCACCGGGATTCTCATTTGATGTCCTGTGTTGCCCTGTGTTGTGGAGGTCCTGTAGCTTTGGGTTTGTGGGTCAGGCTCATTCTCCATTCATGCTCCAGTAGATCATAGACGGGGTGACGTTGGGGCCCGCCAAGTCCTAACCCCAGTTCTGGGTCTGGGCTGCTTCAGGGTTGGTCTGCCAGTCAGCTCTCCCTCATCTTCACTGCCAGGGAGAGCACTCCAGCATTGCCCCAGATAATTTACCTCCTGCAGCAATGAGCAAGATATGGGGGGCGGGGCTGCTAGATCTTCCACTTTCACACCCGCGGGGTCAGCCCGCCCACACCTGCACCATTAGGACAGCTTTATTACGTTGCTCAGGTAAGGTAGACGGGCTTCTGAGTACGGCCAGCTGATGAGGGGTAGGCACAGCCCTCCTACTCTTATGACCCCAGGGCCAGCTCCTCTACCTGTATCAGGGCATCTCCCCTCCACCAATGCTACCATGTGTCTGATGAATAACTGAGACAGCTCTCCTTTGCTGGTAGCATTGGGGCTGAGTCACCCTCCCCTCTGAGCACCAGGCAGACCTGCTGTGCTGCCTAGGTGAGGGCTGGGCAGCGTCCATTTCCTGAGTGCTGCAGCTGGTAAGGGGGAGGGTCAGCTCTGTAGGTGGTAAGGAATGAGGGGTGATGAGGGCTATCTCTCACCTTCCCATACCACCACATGCCAAGTTAGTAGTGGGGACAGCTCTCCCATGCTTACAACTTTGGGGCTGCAGGAATCCTCATCCTTAGCAAGGATGACCCCAGCTAAGACATCTAGCAATAGTGGAGAGGGTGTCTGTTTTTAGTAATGAGACTGGTTACTACCCTAATTGTCAGTAAAGACCCCCATCCAGTAACTGATGGAAGTAGATGCAGAGATCCACAGCTAAATACTGGGCCAAGTTTCTGGATTCCAGTTGAAGAGAGGGAGGAGAAATTATATGAGTGTGTGTGTGTGTGTGTATGTGTGTGTGTGTGTGTGTGTGTGTGAAGATCATGATGGGGAAACCACAGAGACAGCTGACGAGCTAGTGGGAGATCATGAACTCTGCACTGACAGCTGTGGAGCCTGCATGGGACTGTACTAGTCCCTCTGAATGTGTTTCTTGGTCTTTTTGTGGGAACCTTGGCAGTAGGACCAAGATTTATCCCTTGTGCATGAACTGGCTTTTTGGAACCTACTTTATACAGTGGGATACCATGCTTAGCCTTGACGAAGGGGAAAGGGGCTTGGTCCTGCCTCAACTTGATGTGCCCGGCTTTGTTGACTCCCTATGGGAAGCCTTACCCTCTCTGAGGAGTGGGTGGGGATAAGGGGAAGGTGTAGGGGAGGAGGAAGGGCAGGATGGGGAACCGGATCGGTATGTAAAATGAATAAAAATAATCAAAAATAACAGCTTTGGGACTGGCTCATCCATACCTCTACCAACAAGGTTGGCTCTATTGTGTTACCCAGGTGAGGTGCAGGGCCTGCTCTCCCAAGTGTTGCAGCTGGTGTTACTTTTTTATTGAGGCAGAATCTCTAGTAGCTCCAGCTAGTTTCAGCCTTATTATGTGGCCAAGGATAGTCTTGAACTTCTGATCCTCCTGCATAAACCTCTAGAGTATAAGCTACCACACTTAGTTTTGATGTTCTTAATTTTCTTAAAAATCTTGTTTATCTGGTTCCAAAATGTTTTCTGGGCCCTGAAGTCTTTTGTGTCCTTGGCTGTTTTCCATTTCTCACATTGTAAGGATCTTGTCTTTTTCTGTGACAGGATACCTATGTATTCCTGACTGGCCTGGAATTTGCTACTAGACCTGGATGGCCTAGAACTCAGAGATCCACCCCCCTCTGCCTGTCACCGCACCTGGCCAGAAATTTGTTCCCTCTATTAAAAGAGGATAAGCCGCCAATAGTCAATATTCCAAAAACCTCTCCCATCCTGACACCCCATGTATGAGCTACCTGCCAAACCTTGGACACTCCTGAGACTTCTTATCACATCCTTCCTTTTTCCAGCAATTATGAATTAGCCAATCATATCACATTCTGAGGTCCAGCTCCCACCAATGGGGTAAGGCACAGTCATGACCTGTGTTACCACAAAACAAGTGAACTTTCTATCTGGTGTGCTTGATCATTCTGTGTGGTAGAACACACTGCTTTGATAGGTTGATTTCAATTCTTTGTGTCTTTGTGAGACACTGAGAATATTCTCCAACAAGATGCATACTAGAGGGTAGTGTCTTCTCTTCTGTGGTTGGCAGATTTCCTGAATTCCGAGCACATTGGGAAGGATCTCCAAAATGATAAGCTAGAGGGAGCGGACAGAGTTCCTCGAGGCCAACAGAGTCATTTCACCTTGGAGATTTATGGTAGTTAAGAAAGGGAGTTGGGGATTGGTGTAGGGGTGGTTCAGGTAAGGCAGGAAACTTCGAGGGTCCTCATAGCCTTCTGGGAGCTTCTCTGAGTCCTCTTCAGTATCCCTCTGTCTTCATTTCCACTGTTTGGGATATTTGGTGCTGGAAACAGAGTTGGGAGTCTTTAAGGGAACGGGTAAAGTAAGGTACAGATCTGAATATTAGTTTGTAGAAAGTCCAGTGCTTCTTTCTGTTAGGAGCTTCCTGGATGCCTTCCTTTTTCCTGTTTCTCCAAACTCCAGACAAGATCCCAGCTCCATTTTAAGAAGAATCAAAATGTCTCTACAAGATGCAATCAGGTGGGACATGCCCAAGATCCCTTGTCAACTCCATTTGTCCTGTTCCTGAGATTCAGCCTGGATTTTTTTTCTATTTTTTTTATTAATTAATTTATTTAATTATTAAAGATTTCTGCCTCTTCCCCGCCACCACCTCCCATTCCCTCCCCTCAGCCTGGATTTTTGTTATGTCCTGCCTCCTTCCTTCATAGGTCCACACCAGAGAGGAAGAAAACAAAACAAAACAACAATAAAAGCTTAACATGCTGTTAATGGGAATCTAGGAGTATACAACTGTAATCATAGCACCCAGGGATGAGGACATGGGACAGAGGAGGGTTCATAGCTCAAGGTCACCCTCAGCTTCTTCTTATTTTAAATTGATATTTATTGAACTCTACATTTTTCTCTGCTCCCCTCCCTGCCTCTCCCCTCCCCACTTCAACCCTCCCCCAAGGTCCCCATGCTCCCAATTTACCCAGGAGATCTTGTCTTTTTCTACTTTCTACTTCCCATGTAGATTAGATCTATGTAAGTCTCTCTTAGTGTCCACATTGTTGTCTAAGTTCTCTGGGATTGTGGTTTGTAGGCTGGTTTTCTTTGCTTTATGTTTAAAAACCACCTATGAGTGAGTACGCGTGATAATTGTCTTTCTGTGTCTGGGTTAACTCACTCAAAATAATGTTTTCTAGCTCCAACCATTTTTCTGTAAAATTTCAAGATGTTATTTTTTCTGCTGTGTAGTACTCCATTATGTAAATGTACCACATTTTCTTTAGTCATTCTTCAGTCGAGGGGCATTTAGGTTGTTTCCAGGTTCTGGCTGTGACAAACAGTGCTGCTATGAACATAGTTGAGCACATGTCCTTGTGGTATGATTGAGCATCCTTTGGATATATACCCAAAAGTGGTATTGCTGGGTCTTGAAGAAGGTTGTTTCCTAATTTTCTGAGAAATTGCCACACTGACATCCAAAGGGGCTGTACCAGCTTGCATTTCCACCAGCAATGCAGAAGTGTTCCCTTTTCCCCACAACCTCTCCAGCATAAGTTGTCATCAGTTTTCGATCTTGGCCATTCTTACAGATGTAAGATGGATTCTCAGAGTTGTTTTGATTTGCATTTCTCTAATGATTAAGGATGTTGAACATTTCCTTAAGTGTCTTTCAGCCATTTTGGATTCCTCTGTTGAGAGTTCTCTGTTTAGGTCTGTACTCCATTTTTTTTTTATTGGATTATGTGATCTTTTGGTGTCTAATTTCTTGAGTTCTTGGTATATTTTGGAGATCAGATTTCTGTCTGATGTGGGGTTAGTGAAGATCTTTTCCCATTCTGTAGGCTGTCATTTTGTCTTGTTGACCGTATCCTTTGCTTTACAGAAGCTTTTAAGTTTCAGGAGGTCCCATTTATTAATTGTTTCTCTCTGTGTCTGTGTTGCTGGGGTTATATTTAGGAAGTGGTTCCCTGTGTCAATGTGTTCAAGTGTACTTTTCACTTTCTCTTCTATAAGGTTCAGTGTGGCTGGCTTTATGTTGAGGTCTTTGATCCATTTGGACTTGAGTTTTGTGCATGGTGATAGATATGGGTCTATTTTCATTCTTCTACATGTTGATACCCAGTTATGCCAGCACTATTTGTTAAATATACTTTCTTTTTTCCATTTAATATTTTTTGCTTCTTTGTCAAAAATCAGGTGTTCAAAGATGTGTGGATTGATATCTGGGTCTTCTATTTGGTTCCATTGGTCCTGTGTCTGTTCTTATGCCAATACCAGGCTGTTTTCAGCACTGTAGCTCTGTAGTAGAGTTTGAAGTCAAGGATTGTGATTTCTCCAGAAGTTCTTTTATTGTACAGGATTGTTTTGGCTATCCTGGGTTTTTTACTTTTCCAAATGAAGTTGAGTACCGTTATTTTGAGGTCTTTGAAGAATTTTGTTGGGATTTTGATGGGCATTGCGTTGAATCTGTCACCTTCAGCTTCTTATTAAGTTTAAGAGCAGTCTCAGGTACATGTGAACTTGTCTCAAAATATTAGAAAATAGGATAAAAAATAAAAGCAAATGACAGGGTCAAGAAGTTGAATTCATGGTATGGAGAAGGGTGTCACACAAACTTGTTCCAGCTTCCCTTGTTCGTCACCCTCACCTGACCGTACTAAGATGGCAGACCCAGGAGCTGTGTTCCACACTGCTTTCCTGCCTAAGACCCTGCAAGCATAGGGGTGCAGACACAGCTGGAGGGACGGACTCTGGTGTTTGAATGAAGCCCCCATACCACCATTTTTTCTGTCTCTAGCTATGTCAGCTCTCTTCCTTTTCTTTCTTTCTTTCTTTCTTTCTTTCTTTCTTTCTTTCTTTCTTTCTTTCTCTTTCTTCTTTCTTTCTTTCTTTCTTTCTTTCTTTCTTTCTTTCTTTCTTTCTTTCTTTCTTTCTTTCTTTCTTTCCCTCCCTCCCTCCCTCCCTCCCTTCCTCCCTTCCTCCCTCCCTCCTTGCTTCCTTCCTTTCTTTTTAGGGTTTCTTTGTAACAGCTCTGGCTGTCCTGGGATTTGCTGTGTAGACCAGGCTGGCCTCAAACTCACAGAGAGTTTCCTGCTTCGGCCTCCCAAGTACCATGTAGCAAGTACATGTGCCACCACTTTCCAGTTGCTGGGTCAATTTCTGACAGAGTCAGTTGCTCTGGTTGCTGACACCCATTCGATGCCTGGATGTGACAGTGCTCATGATCTGGTGATTCCCTTAAGGAAGGGCATTTTCATTCTCCCCAGTTTGAGAAGATTGCAGTCATGAGCATTTGTGTGAGGTCTCATGGACTTACCATTTAAATTCATAAATTTGAGTGATATCCGTGGATTGGGGTGGGGGTAAGTATGTATTCCGTTTTTGGAATCCTGCCGAGTGTTTCAGTGGCTGCAGCATTTTGCACTCCCTCAAGGATGAAGGTTCTAGTTCCTCCCTTCTTTGCCAGTATTGATATGTTGGTGTTCAGGGTTCTTTCCATTTTAAGACATGTCTTATTGTTTCATTTTGTGGTGTATATGTGTGTGTGTGGAATAGAGAGAGTGTGTGTGTGTGTTCATGTACAGACAGACAGACAGACACACACACAGACACACAGTGTTCATATACAGACAGACAGACACACACTCTCACACACACAGAGTTCATATACAGACAGACAGACAGACAGAGAGACAGAGAGAGAGACACACACACACACAGAGTGTTCATAGACAGACAGACACACACACACAGAGACAGAGAGAATGTGCCATGGTGGACATGTAGAAGACAGAGGACAACCTTTGGGAACCAGTTCTCTTGCTCTATAATGTGGATTCCTTGAATCAAAGCCAGGTCCTCAGGCGTGGTGGCACCTCTGTCCACTGAGCCTTCTTGCCAGCCTGGGTTTTAATTTGCAGTCCCCAGATGATGTTTGATATGAAGTATCATTCTTGCTTATTTTTTAAATTTTTATTTTTTTAAATTTCATTTTACATTCTAACCACAGTTCTCATACCCACCACTCCTCCCACCTTCCCTTGCTTCCACGCCAGACCACTTCTCTCTACTTCTTCCATAGGGTAAAGCCTCCCATGGGGAGTCAAAAAAGCCTGGCACATTAAGTTAAGGCAAGACCAAGTCCCTCCCTCCTGCAATTAAGTCTGAGCATGGCATCCCACCATAGGGAATGGACTTCAAAAAGCTAGCTCATGCGCTCATGCACCAAGGAAAGATCCTGGCCCCACTGCCAGGGTCCCCTCAGATAGACCAAGCTACACAACTGTCTTCCACATGCACAGAGTATAGTTCAGGCCAATGGAGGCTCTACAGCTGCTGGCCTAGAGTTCATGAGTTCCCATGACCTTGGTTCAGCTGTCTCTGTAGATTTCCCCATCTGTGATATTGACCTCCCTTGCTCATATATCCCCTCCTCTCTGTCTTCAACTGGATTCCCAGAGTTTGGGCTGGTGCTTGGTTGTAGATCTTTGCATCTGGTTCCATTAGTTACTGGACAAAGGCTCTATGATGGCAGTTAAGGTATTCACCAATCTGATTACAGGGGAAGGCCAGTTCAAGCACCCTCTCCACTATTGATAGGAGTCTTAGCTGGGGTCATCCTTGTGGATTCCTGCCAGTGGCCCCACAGTCTGCCCCAGCCATACAACTGTCACCTACATTCAGAGGGACTAGTTTGGACCTATGCTGTTTCCTTCCCCATCCAGCTGGAGTTGGTGAGCTCCTATTAGCTCAGGTAAACTGTTTCAGTGGATGAACCCTTCATGGTCTTGACCTCTTTGCTCATATTATCATTCCTTCTACTCTTCAACTGGCCTTGGGAGCTCAGTCCAGTGCTTCGATGTGGGTCTCTGCCTCTGTTTCCATCTGTTGTTGGACGAAGGTTCTATAGTGATATTTAAGATAATCATCAGTCTGACTACAGAATGTTTGGGCCCCCTCTTCTCTATTGCTTAGGGTCTTAGCTGGGGTCATCCTTGTGGATTCCTGGGATATTTTCTAGAGCCAGGTTTCTTGCTAATCACATAATGGTTCCCTCAATCAAGATATCTCTTTCCTTGCTCTCATATCTGTCCTTCCTCCATCTCGACTATCCCATTCCCTCAAGTTCTCCTCAACCCTCCCCTTCTCCCCTTCCTTCTACCCCACCGACCCCATGCTCCCAATTTTGTCAGGAGATCTTGTCAGTTTCCAATTTCCAGGGGGGTCTCTATATGTTTTTCTTTGGGCTCACCTTATTACTTAGCTTCTCTAGGATCATGAACTATAGGCCCAATGTCCTTTGATTATACTAGTATTCTGTTACAGGTGAGTACATACCATATTCATCTTTTGGGCCTGGGTTACCTCACTCAGGATAGTGTTTTCTAATTCCATCCATTTGCATGCAAAATTCAAGATGTCATTTTTTTTCCCACTGAGTAGTACTCTAATGTGTAAATGTGCCACACTTTCTTTATCCAGTCTTCAGTTGAGGGGCATCTAGGTTGTTTACAGATTCCGGCTATTACAAATACTGCTGCTATGAACATAGTTGAACAAATGCTTTTTGTAGTATAATTGAGCATATTTTGGGTATATGCCCAAGAGTGGTATTGCTGGATCCTGAGGTAGGTTGATTCCCAATTTTCTGAGAAATCTCCCTACTGATTTCCAAAGTGTTTATACAAGTTTGCATTCCTACCAGCAATGGATGAGTGTTCCCCTTATTCCACACCCTCTTCAGCATAAGCTATCATTAGTGTTTTTGATCTAAGCTATTCTGACAGGTGTAAGATGATATCTTAGAGTTGTTTTGATCTGCATTTACCTGATAGCCAAGGAAGTTGAACATTTCCTTAAGTGTTATTTTTGCCATTTGAAATTCTTCTGTTGACAATTCTCTGTTTAGTTCAGTAATCCATTTTTTAAATTGGGTTATTTAGAATTTTACTGTCTAATTTTGAGATCAGTTCTTTGTCTGATGTGGGGTTTGTGAAGATCTTTTCCCATTCAGTAGGCTGCATTTTTGTCTTATTGACTGTGTCCTTTGCTTTACAGAAGCTTCTCAGTTTCAGGTGGTCTCATTTATTTATTGTTGCTCTTATTGTCTGCGCTACTGGAATTATACATAGGAAGTGGTCTCCTGTGCCCATGTGTTGCAGGCTACTTCCCACTTTCTCTTCTATCAGTTCCAATGTGGTTAGATTTATATTGAGGTCTTTGATCCATTTGGACTTGAGTTTTGTGCATGGCGATAGCTATGGATCTATTTTTATTCTTCTACAGGTTGACATCCAGTTATGTCAGCAACATTCTAAAATTTTTCTCTGAAATCTCTTGAGCCAGCCCCATATGGTTCATCATGTCATACTGGGCACCACTGTCTTCCACGCTCCTACTAGTGTGACCCCTTGAGCAACACTTGCAGTATTCAATTGCTCTTCTAACCCAAATTACCAAAGTCCAAATTTCTCCAAATGAAGACACTATCAGGTTTATCACAGTAATACTCCAGGCCATGGTACCAACTTCTGTCTTAGTTACGGTTTCTATGCTGTGAAGTCACACCGTGACCATGGTAACTCTTACAAAGGAAAACATTTAATTGTGTTGGCTCATGTATATTTTAGAGGTCCAGTCCATTATTATCATGGTGCAACATGGTGGAGTGTGGGCAGACATAGTGCTGGAGAGGGAGCTGAGAGTCCTACATCTTTCAGGCAACAGAAAGTGGTCTCCTAAAAGGCCACATCTACACACACACACACACACACACACACAAAATCCAGAACTCCTAATAGTGCCATCTTCTTTGGGAGCCATTTTCTTCCTAACCACCACAGCTTCCTACCTGTTAGCAAACTTTCCTTTTTATGTCAAGGTTAATCCCATCTCCACAGTGCCCAGGGCAGCGCTAGAGCCTTTTCCTGTAGAACATTAAACAGTCCCCTTTTCGGTAAGCCTACTTACTCTGCTGCCCTCTCCTGTATACTCCCCTTTCTCTCTGCTTATTCATAAATAGGGTAGGCCCCTGTTGCAACTCACCTAATTGCGGGATCAATCAGGTATGGTGTGAATGGTTTCTTTAGCCAGAAGCTGCAATCCCTTCCTAATTTTCCACATAACCATTCCAAGGCCTGGCATTCACATGCTCCAGCTTCCTAAAGCAGTGACCCAACTTATCAGTACCTATTTCTTCTGTTAGTTTCTCTAGTTGGAATTGTAACACAACACACACACATACACACACAACAGCGCAGTGGAGGAAGGACTGATTCTAGTTCATGGATCAGAAGATACTGTCCATCCTGTGAGAAGGTGAATCAGCTCTGTCTCTGGGCACGGGAGCTTGACACAGTCTAGTAGATCTGGAGGTAGAGGGCTCAGGGCAGACCCGGAGGGATTCCACTGGCATTCAACGTCTTCTAATGAGGCCACAGTGCCAAAGTTTCTAGTTTTCCCAACAAAGTGCCTACAGCTAGTGTCCAAGTGTTTATGCATGTTGACTGTGAAAGTTATTCCATATTCTCATCATAACATCTAGGAAATATCCCCCACACATAGGCACATCCACAGAGACAGGCATATGCAGACACAGATTTGGATTCTCACAGACTCTGCCACATAAATACACAGAGATATAGATGCACATGTAGAAATCGGGGCACATGGACACATATACAAAATATACCTCTCCCACAATGGCATAGGTTCATACACACATACAAGAGCCGACACAAATATGCATACACACTGGTATATCAACACTTGTATACACAAAGAGAGAGACACATATCCAGGCACAAAGCATGCACAGACATACATAGACAGAGAGACCAAAATTCAAAAACAGGCATACACATGAACTCCCAGACATACATGCCCATGTGCCCTCTCACATACATACATGCATGGACAGAAATGTACAGTTCCACTTGTTCACAGGCACACCCACACTTCCACATGTGCACAGAAGCAAGGCAGTGGATTTGCACTGTGCTGTAGCACAGAACAGAGGACCAACGGGAGTTGGGCAGTCTGGGAGACTTCTGGTCTGAGTTCCCAACTCTTGGAGCCTGAACTGAGGTAGTGCTTCCCACTCTGATAACATCCTCTCTCCTGACAAGGCTTCCTCAGAGTGAAAGCACAGCCAGGTGGCTAATTACAGAAATAAGCACCATGTGTCCATGAGGTCCAAGCAAAACAGTACAATCAGCCGACACATGACTGGGCCTTTGTGCAGGTGAGGCTGGGTGTCACCCTGTGCCGGATATACACACTGCAGGGAGGCAAGGAACACAAGGCACCATGGAGACCATGAAGCTGCTCCTGTTGAATGCGGGCCTGGCTCTACTTTCTGTAGCAGCAGCAGATGAAGGAGCTTTAGCGATTCCTGGGGCTGCCTCTAGGGCGGTCATTTTTCCTGCCAGCACTGAGAAGGTGAGAGCCCCGGAAGTGCTGAGGGTGGGATCTGGGGATCTCGGGTCATGACCTTGGACCGGGCGAGTGTCCGAGGTCATTGATGGGTTCACAGGTGGAATGCTATGGCAGTCCCTGCATTCAGTGCGGGGCTATGATTCTGCTATCACCATTCAGCTCCCCACAGGGTGTGGTACCCACAGGCAGAGGGATGGGTTGTAGAGTCAGCTGGCTCTCCACTCTGTCACAGTGACCAGTGCCTCCTCTGTCAGCCTGTGGCTACAGAGAACCTTCTTTCAAACCACAGAACTGAATCTTTTCAGAATTTCTGTTCTCAGTGAAAGCCCCATGCAGGAGGCTGTGCGCAGATACAGCACTGCTTTATTGTAGAGGGCTGAGCTCTGCTGGGAGGGAAGGTCAGCAGAGATGGACTTCATAAGAGGTTGTGCTTATTAACTTATGGGGTCTCTTCCTGAGAACATGTGAGTCCTCCTAAGGCAATCAGTCGTGCTCCCATGGCCTGTCACTGATGGATAAATGTGCCTCATTTTGCTTTTCCTGTTTGCTGATGTCTTTGTCCTGGAGGCCAAGGATCATCTGTGCCATATGTGGTCTTGGGACTGAGGTTGGTATCTAGGCACCTGTATCCCTCTAGATATAACACTAGCTCACTGGGCCATCCATCCATAGCCACTGAGCTTACTAACAGAGACCCCAAGTCCTTTCTGGATGCTGGCCAGCTGCTGTTACATTCTTTGCCACCCAGATGCGGGGAACCAGCCACACTATCTGCTGTTTCCACATCAGATGTCTGGTCTTCATCCTGCCTGTCCTCCACAAAAGCACAAAATCAGTCTTTCTAAGTCTCACTTTGGTCCTGGGTCCCTGTGCACTGGACACAATGATGTCAAGGATGTGTGGATCCTAGGAGTCAGGACCGAGGGGAGGCAGGTGCTGAGATGTTTGAAGATCCCAGAGGCCCTTTTGCCAAGGCAGGGACAGAAAGAGTACTGAGTACTTATTGGTTGGGTGAAAATACTGATGAGTCCAGTCCTTGGGTCATTTTCCCTGACTGTGCTTGTGTGGGTAACTGGTACTGAACCCCATGATCAGCTGATGATGAGTGGGGTGACTGTGGCCACGAATGAGCCCATAGTCTACCACCCATGACTGGTCCACTCCGAGCTCTGTCTATTTTGCATCCTTTCTCTTCATTCTCTGGGTGACGTCTCTCAGCTCCTTGTGCAGGACCTCCTTCCAAGGACACGGGCAGAACCCCTTCCAGATTTACCTCCCAGGAGACCCCTACTGCAGCTTGCCTGACTCTGCCTGAAAGTGGTGGAGAAGATCCAACCAAGACCAGGTTTCCTACTATCCTTCCAGTGCCTCAGGCCCCTCCTGTCTGCATCCAGATGCTCCCCAAGCCCCTCCTATCCTCCGCTCCTGCTTTATCTCCAGCCTGGAAACCCCTCCCCATATGTCTCTTGACCTTGAAGCCTAACTCAGCTATGACTTCCCCTCTAGCTCCTAGGAAAGTGGTATATAATTCGCTGGGCTGGAAACATGCCTATTCCTTTAAAGAGGAAGTCCAGGCCACTGCCGCCTTTCACCTTTGTTATTAATATTCTTGGGAAGCTGGAGTTCAGGATGAAGATCATGTGAGTATGTACATCCAGGTAGATGTCTCTGCTCTTGGCTGTATCATCTTCCCCATTCATCTCACGCATGCTTCCTGATCTCAGCTAACTCTCCATGTCAGCATGGAATCCTTTTGTTTTGTCTGTGCAATGTACCAGGTGTCTTTGGTATCCAAGGGAACAATGCTCACAGGGACACTGAGCTAAGAATAAGTGTGTAGGGGCTGCACTTCTTTTTGCTCAAGGACCAACTAAGGTGCCTTATGATTCCCCTGGTTTCTGTGTTAGAGTAAAACCAAGGGGGGTCATATATTGACCTAGGATCCTGTCATTTAGGTTATGTCTTTGGAGATACATTTGGTGATACAGGAGGTGTGTGCAAGCTGTAAAAAGACTGGATGTGTTCGAATTTCCAGAATGTCCCAAGAAGGGGCCTGGGCTGCTTACTGCCTCTGCAACAGTGCCTGTCAATTGCCCTTCTCCTGGAGTGACTTGGAGGACACAGGGAGTGTATAAAGTTTTCACTAGCTAAATTCTGAGGCTGCTTCCTGAGCCCCACGTATTGGGAGGGAAGGCTGATCTAAATGTCTGGACCCATGATGTGTGCTGGAAAAGGCAGGAAGGCACCCCAATTAGAGCCACTTTTTATCCCGTATTCCAGGAAACCCATCGGATGTGTCTTGTTCAAACAGTACCTGGATGCCTTGCCAACACAACCTGGTTTATTTAAAGCCCGTAAGTGCTCATACCCATATTTCTGCCTTTTCACAGAGACTTCTAAAGAGACCCCATAATATCTGGCTCATTTTTCCCTACAGGGTCAAGGCACTACATACTCATCTATTTCATGACCACAGAGGATTTGGCTGTGGCCCACTACCAGGATAACTTCACATATCCCACCTACATAATGACGATGCTCATGGGTGTGTGGGTTTGTGAGAACTGTCCACGATCTTGTGAGGCAGTGGGTCCAGAGTGGGCGCCTTCGACCGTACTTAGTCTAGTTGGAAAATGGGACAATTTCTCAGGATCTTTGGGAGAGTGGTTTTCAAGCTCTTGTCCTTTCTTCTCCTCAGCCATCACATGGCCGATCCTGAGGCCCAGGTAGACTCACCTGTCTGTAGTCTCTACTCACCCATACACACTCTGATGCCTTCTTTCTCTTCTCAGCCTGCTATTGTTGTCTTTCTCTGAACAGACTTCTTGTGAGAATCCCTTGATGTTGGGAGCACTGGTCTTTTCCCGAGACTGTGGTGTTTTCCTGCTATCAGGTCTGGGGCCCTGGGATGTGGAGCCCAGAGTCCTGCTGAACATCCTATTGCACATAACATGCTCCTCCCTCTTCAGACATTTGACATGTCCTCAGTCACAGTCCAGCACGTGTTTAAAAGAAATCAGAGAGATGAACTTTTGAAGGGAGAGTCAATCTATAGATTTGGGTAGTGTTGGGGGAGAAAGAAAAGCTCAGTGTTTCTTGCTTTTCCTTCGGAAAACTTAAAACTTACTGAAAATATCAAACAGGTGAAAAAATAGGCAAGTGTGTATTTTTTGAGAGACAGGTGCCAGTCACATGCTGGGGAAAGATATCATGGGCTAGGGTCCCATTCTGACCTCACTCTCGCAGGGCTACTCTGGACACTAAGGCATACATGGAGAGCACTTGGGTCTCAGGTCACCAGTTCCTGGAGGAAACATAACCTCCTCCTGCCAGGGTCACCAAGCACCGAGAGCCTCGTGTCTACCATTACCAGAGCCCTGCAGCTCTGACCACACCTCACACCTCCCTTGGTGTTCTCCAAACACTTGGATCCCAGGATCCCTCCCAGCTGGGTGTCACGGTGCTATCTCTCTCCTTTTCTCCCTCCCACAGCTTCCCACTCATCCTGTCTCTTCCTGTCCCTCAAAGAAGGTTCTGTTGCCAAGTCACTCCAACAGTGTCCTGTGTGTGTGTGTGTGTGTGTGTGTGTGTGTGAGAGAGAGAGAGAGAGAGAGAGAGAGAACAGAGCGTGCGGACCACGAGAGAAATGCCTTCCTCCCCTACACTCACATCATGGCCGGCAGTGCAGCCCAGATCCTCTAGTGTCGCTAGGTTTTTTTCTGACCTTCCTCTTCTGCATCAAATGTCACCGTTGGCCTGAAGCAAGCAAGGACAACAGGTGCTCTCTTTTCATACATGGCTTTGTGGCAGGGATGGGCTACTCGGAGTATGCTGGCAGATGTGGGCCTGCCTGGAGGGTTCTAGAGAGTAACGCACGCGTGAATGTGGGAAGTCACCTCCTCCAACCTCCTCAGGCTGCCTCAGCTGTGAAACTCAGCACTTCCCTTTAGGAGAGGATGTAGGCTGTCTGTATCCAGCTTGTGCCTGTGCATTGAGTTCTGCATGCGTCCTCTGCTCCCCAGGACTGTGGGGGTGGGAGCCCACTGCTCAGAGACCTGAGTGATCCACCTGAAGCTTCCAGCCCAACTGCAAACACTTCTGTTGAGTTGATCCTTGTCCCAAACTACATGCAAATGTGGTTCCCTCCTGACTCCTCCTACCAGGCTGGCCTCTTTTACAGGAATTTTGAACTTGGGCCTCTCTATTCCTGGCCTGGGTCTTCTCGGGTCCTAAATGATCTAAGGGGAAGGCTGGTAGCCTACTTGTAGCCTACTTGTAGTCTCGTCTCCTCAAACACAGTTTCCCATCCTATTTGGATTGGCGCCTTTCATCCTAACACACTATCACCCTATACATCCTATAGGTCGTTCTCCAGTTGTAAACCCAAAATATGTGAAGTCGTATGACATATTTGTGGTGAATATAGGCCTGAACAGAACGGACATCGTCAACCCTTCTTGTGATGGTAGAGATTGCCCTTTTCCTCATTGCCACCTCCTCTCTCTTCAGGATCTCCCTGTAAGATGTGACCATGGAAGCACTGTTTAGAGCTGTCTGTCTCCTTCTGATTCTGCAGAGTCCTGTGAGTGATCTGAGAATCTAGTACATGGAGCAAGTTCTGCAGAGATGACTCAGCAACCAGGAGTTGATCACCTTCTACCTTCTGCAGGGTGCAGGACTCCCATTGCCTTGGGAAAACAGAGACCCCTGTTCAGACACCACCATGCCTCTTCTTTCAATAAAGCTGATCCTATATCTGGGCATTTGGCTAAGAGTATAATGGGTTCCACATTTATGTTAATCAGATGCGGGTAGATGATCAGACCTGAGCATAGTCTTACAGAAGGAAAGATGTGTTTATATACTCGCAGGTCTCCATATAGGGCATCCCAGGATACAGGGTCACAAGGCACAGTAACAGGTCACCTGGACATGTGCAATGTGGATAGGGCTCCTGCCTCTGTGGTAGCTAGAGAGGGAGAAAAGGTTCAGGGTGTCACAGGGAGGCAGGCATAGGTTGGTTATGTGGGTCTCTACCACCCGGTATGTCTAGTGTTTTGGTCCTAGTGATGGGTGGTGGTCTCCTAGTTTGAGGCTGTAGAGTAGGGTGGGTTTTGTTTTGTTTTTAGCATGTGGAGGGCAGAATATCTGGAGGAGTCTTTAGTGTTTCTATGAAATAGTTCTCTTGATTTCAGAGCCCTCCAAAGACAGGGAGACCTGGAATCCAGAACCCAATATGCAGAAATGAGAAGAACAAAAAAAAAGTGTTACCAACCCAGACAGAAGGGAAGAAAGACCTTCCCCCTTCTCCACCAATATTGCCAGAGCCAGTGTCCTGTTTTTCCACACCAATCATTCTTTCTAGGCACTTGATTCACATACAAAATACAGCCAACTCCTGCCTGGACCATCTTCCCAAATCCCTAGGGAAGACAGAGCTTTGAGACATGACTCAGGACATCTTGAGCGTCAGACAATGGAGACAGTTCCTGAAGGCCAGGCCACCATAACCCGAGAGGTGTGCTGTAAAAACTCAGCCCATCTGCCCCCATCCCTGTACAGGGCCAGCTAGAGCGTGGCAGCCATAGTGGGTGTGCTCCCTGAGGAGAGAAATGAAGGGAGGACTCCAGGTGATGCAGGGTGAACATGTGTGTGAGTTGGTCTCCAGGATATGGTCCTGCTCATGGTGGGCAGTGCCATTTCACACGACCTGTTCTAGGATGTTGTGCCCTTCATCTGTTCCACATGGCATTTCTGGGGCATGAGGCGTCCAGCTGTTCCCGTGTGTCGAATGGAACTTATTGTGTGAGGTTTTCTTGGGAGCCTACTCTACTCACCCCACACAGACCCTCCATGACAGCCTTAAGTCCAGTTAGACAAATGTCTATCTCTGCCAACAAATGCCTTAGTCTGGTTACTTGCATGACATGGGGACAGGTTTCTGAAAGGTTTTGAGTGGCCCCAAAGTTGACTTAGCTCCTAGATGTCTCACCCCAGCATGGAGAACAATTCTCCATTGCTAAATGGCTAGAGTCCCCTCTTCAGTTCACACTCTGTATTCCACAGCATGTCATGGAGTGAGGAGACCACAGGCAGCTGGGGCAGAAGTCCATATAGCAGTCAGGGAGGCGTGGAAGGGCAAGCTTGCAGCCTCAGCTTCAGGTTCATGGACCTCTCCACTTCCTCCTGGGTAGGGGAATGGGCACAGGGGAGGATATTGTCAGAAGACTACAAAATAGACCAAAACAACCCCCATATACGAATATGCCATAACTAAACTTACTACTCTGTATGCTAACTTAAATTTGTGAAAGTAGAACAGTTACTGTCACGTACTCACTGTGTCAGCACACGCCCCTCCCCCATTTTACTCATAGTAAACATGAAGTTCCCTGCTTGGTCTACATATCATCATTGTTTCTCCTACCCTCTGGCTGTCTTCTCTCTCCCCCAGCCTTCAGTCTGTTTCCGTCTCAGCCATGCTCCCGCTGTCTCTTCCAGACCACACTGAATGCATCTCCCACCTGGAGTCCTTATCTACGTCCTAATTCATGGCTCACTGGCTTCACCTCCTTCAATTTTGTGTTTAAATGTACTCTTTGTGCAGCTGACTTGGGCAATTCCATTGAGATTACTAGTCCCTTGTCTCCCTAGTTGCTGTCCACCTTGTTCCATTTGGGGTTCCTCATGGAAAGGGCCACTATTGTAATAATATATAATTAAGTACTCAGGAGATGGAGCACACAACAGAATAAACAGGGACAGGAAAACAGTGATACTGAACAAGACAGGAGTAAGGAGCACTAAAGACCCGAGCAGAGGTCGTCTTGGATCAGTGGAGGAAATCGTTTTGCTTTAGATTCCCTTTCACTTGACTGTTGCACCATGATGGCGAAGGTCTTATAGCGTGGGGTCTGGGCAAAGTCGCTTCTCAGTTCCGGTTTTGATTTTTAGACTCATTGGTTCCTTCCACAGACAATCACTCCCTCCCCACATAGATCTTATTGTTTTCTATAAATCTATGTCTTAGGTTTTCTTTTCCACCCTCATGATCCTGTTGGAATCACTACACTGTTCCTTGCTCATCATGAGAATTGGATTTTTTGCTTGGTTTCTGCTGCTTTGATTAAAAAAAAAAACTGCCCCAATCAAAGTTGGGGGAGAAAAAGGTTTATTTCATCTATAACTTTCAGGTCACCTACCATCTAAAACAGGAGAAATCCAAGGAGGAAACTCAAGTCATGTGCCTGGAGTAAAGAAGGGATGCAAAAGTCATGGAGGGAAGAGGACCACTCATTGACTTGCTCATGTGACCTGCCCTGCTTCTTATACTTCCCAGAACCAACTGTGCAGGGATGACACTGCCTACAATATGTTGTGTTCTCAAACCTCAACTGTTAACCAAGGACATGACTCACAGTCTTGCTAATAGGCCAGTCTAATAGAGGAGCCCCTTCAACTGAGATTCCTTCCCAGAGATACCTAGTTTTTTGTCAAGTTGACATATAAACAAACCAGCACAATAGACTACATATCAACTTGATGTCCAATACACATCAGTGTTAAGCCATAGCCTTTCCTCTCTGATTTGTTCCCAAGCTGTCATGTTGACATTAATATCACAATATAATACCTAAAAAACTTTAAAAGTCCCACAGTCTCCAAAATTTCCTACAATGTAAAAAATTACATTCTCTTTACAAATCCAATGTCTCTTTCCAAGTTTAAAGTTTCTCAACTGTGGGCTCTTGTAAAATTAAAAAAAAAAAAACAAGTTAAATACTTCCTGTTCCACGTGGGAAGAACCAGGGCACAATTACAGCTAAATCATATCACAACCATGCTTCAGCTGTGTACAAAGTGACGTCTGGGACCCACTTATAGTTTTCTGGACTTCAAGGGGTCTTCATGGCTATCTCCACTTCCCTGTTTCTGTTTCTACAGAACAAATAGCTCATGCCATAGGTTCAGGACAGCCTCCTCTTCACATCTGCTGCAGTCTTTGACAGTGATTGCACATCTGGGGTCTCCATTTCAACTGAGGCTACACCCTCATCAATGGTTTCTCTTCAGGGACTCCAGACCTGACAGATAATGCCAGACCTCAGCTTTTCTCCATGACCTCTTCATACGTTCAATATCAGCACCACCTTGGGGACTGGAGAGATAATTCAATGGTTAAGAACAGTTGATACTCTTGCAGAGGATTGGGGATTGACTCCCAGTACCCACATGGTAGTTTAAAACCATCTTCAATTTTCATTTGTAGGGAATTTAATGCCATTTTCTGATCTCCGTCATCACCAAGAACTCACATGGTGCACAGAAACACATGCATCCAAATCCCTCACATGCAAAATGGAATAAATGAATCTAACAAAACTTACATAAAACCCAGCATCGCATAGGTGTTTCTTACATATTACCTAGTTCAAATTAACACATGAGATGGAGCCTTAGCTCTCTCTGGACCACATCTTCTGTGAGCTGACCCTGAGGGAATACTCCCTGAAGATTGGACCTAGTGATTCTGGTGTCTTCTCAGTCACTTCTGAGTTCTCAGCTCCAGTTAACCAGCACTAATTGTCTGAGTAAAGCAGTTGTTTTACTTCAGTGGTGCTGGTCTCTGGCTAATCACAGCAATTTTTCAGGCCCAATAGACCTGACACCTTAGATTATAAATTCAAAATACTACAAAGTAACACAGGTCTTTGCTTTCTTTTTAACCTTAACAAGGAAGTCCTCCATCACCTGCCTTGCTCTCAACTTTATTTCCTGCCCATCACTCACGGAAGAGCCATTGAACTCTGATCAGTCAATAACTTTTCCAAACTGAAGTTCCAGTGCCATCGCAATCCACTCCCAAAACACGGTCAGGTTGGCCACAGCAATTCCTCACTTCTGGCACCACGTTCTGTCTTAGTTTCTTTCCTTTTCTTCTTTTTGTTTTTTTTTGGGGGGGGGGTGATAAAATACCAAGACCATAGCAATTTATGAAAGGAATGGTCAATTTGGGGCTTATAATTTCAGAGAGTTAAGAATCTATCATTCCTCAGTGGTGCCTCCCTTGTACCTGCTTCTGGTCCAGTAGTGTTCTCTGACATAGGCCTGCTCCCTCGGCGGTTGCTCCCTTGTATCTGCCCCTGTGGAGTTCGCTGCCTCAGGTCTGCTCTGGCAGAGGTCCCTGGCTTGGGTGGGGTCTCACAAAGGTCTTTTGCTCAGGCCTACTTCCTTAGGTGTCCCAAACTCAGGCCTGGACCCACAGATGTCTCTGGCTCCCACTTACTCCCTCAGCAGTTGCTCCCTTGTACCTGCTCCTGTGGAGTTCATTGCCTCAGTACTGGTCCAGTGGAGGTTGCTGGCTCAGACTGTTTCTCTAGATGTCCCTGGCCTTGGCCCACTCCCATGGAAGTGCCTGTCTTGGGCCCCACAGACTTCCCAAACCTCACAACTCTTCCCCACAGTCAGTGGGCCTAGTTTGGTCTTGTTCAGGTTTTCCCACTATCAGTTCAGAGTCAGTGAGCTCTCACTAGCTCAGGTCAGCTGTTTTTGTGGGTATCACCATCATGGTCTTGATCTTTTTGCTCATATTATTGCTCCCCCCTCTCTTGGACTGGTCTTTGGTAGCTGGACCAGGTAGATCTCTTCCTGTAAATCTCTGTATCTACTTCCATCAGTTGCTTGTTGAAGGTTCTATGATGGCAATTAAGGTAGTCATCAATCTGATTACAGGGGAAAGTCAGTTTAGGTGTCCTCTTCTTCTGTTGCTTAGAGTCTTAGTTGGGGTCATCCTTGTGGATTCCTGGGAATTTCCCTAGAGCTATGTTTCTCACTAGTCCTTTAATGACTCCCTCAATCAAGATATCTCTTTCCTTTCTCTCCTTTACTGTCCTGCCCCCTTCTTGAGCATCCCGTTCCCTCATTTCTCTTCCCTCCTACCCTTATCCCCCCTCCCTTTACAGCCTGCTTCTACCCTCTCCTAATTTTCTCAGGAGGTCTTGTCTGTTTTCTCTTCCCAGGGTGATCCATGTATGTCTCTCTTATTGTTCTCCTTGTTACCTAGCTTCTCTGGGATCATTGACTATAGGCTGTTTGTCCTTTGCTTTATGTCTAATATTCATTTATGAGTGAGTACATACCATGTTGGATTCTTAGCTTCTTAGAATGACAGAACTACTCAAGGGCTGTGAGCTTCCCAGAAGCTCATCCAATTGGGAGCTGTGCTACATAGAATCAATGCCCTTTGCTTTCAGCATCTGAGATGAGAATACTTGTGTATGATTTTTGGGAATTGGGACCATGGTTGTGGGCCTTGACTGGTATCCTGAATATACCGTCACAATGGAGCACACTGTGAAGATAGGCTGGCCTTTGTACATTGAGGACCTGCCCATGGGATGAACTGGCATGGAGGACCCTGTTCATAACAGTCACTGACAGAGTGAAGCAGACTTTGTCCACTGAAGGGTTTCACCCATCTTCAAGGCAGGGATAGGGTTCATGTATATTGAAGAGATTTTGCTTGGGAGCCAGGTAGATGGGGTAAGAGGCTGAGATCTTTGCTGTGGAAACTCACTGGAGGTCTCTCCTGGATCAGGGTGTGGTATGAGAAGGAATGCGCTAGAGTAGCCAGCCCCACTGTGACCTCAGGGAAATGTGAGGCTACTTGTGTATTGAAGCCCTAGTGTAGAGCACAGCTTGGGAGTTTGGGTCACAGGGTAGCTTGTCTGTGGGACTGGGTGGAGGTGAACTGGATCTAAGAGCCACTGGGTATATAGTTGGTTTATTAGGCTCCATGTGTGTTGACTAAGTTGTGCTGTTCCAGAGTACAGTGTCTCTCATTCTGGTGTGATCAGAGCTGTGTGTCTGTCCCCAGAATGTGAGAACAAACTATGACTCTGGCTGGGGTTGAACTCAGAAGCTGCTAAGGAACAGGGAGGGGCATGACTGGTCTCTTCTAGCTGTTGCCTCAAAACTGGGCCAGCATGTCATTTTTATACAATTCTATTCTATTGGCTCTACCATTCATACATTAAGAACAGAACTCCTCTTAGAGCAGAAACTTTGGGCTAATGCTGTGTGATTTACATGCATACGACTAGATCAGTAAGGAGTTTTTTGGAAGTGTAAAAGGCAATTAAAGAGAATGCATCTTGATCAATAGGGGATACCTGAGTTGGGGACTGTAATGTCTAGAGTAACAGTCTGTCCACAGAGCATCTTTCAGGGGCTGAAGTGTGGTCATATGAGCTGAGCAGTTATCTGAAGGGGAGACAGTATCACCCACAGGGTCTCACCCCACAGACAGCACTCACCCACCTCACATGCAGAAATATTGAGATCTTGAGGAAAGGGGAGGAAGAGCCTGAAAACTGCAGTGAAAGCTGAATAAAGCTAACCAGAAGGTTCCAGCCCTTTGAATCATTTCTATCTCTTGACATCTTTTCATTTATTGCAGTTTTGATCCACTTGATCATTATGTCTAAGACACTGAGGTATGTCTCCACCATGATAACACCCTTCTCTTGTCTGCGTTTCACTCACAGTTAAAGTGAAAGTCCCGCAGTGGTCCACAAATCACTATTGTTGGCTCTACCCTCTCTCTAACATGGTCTCTGGCCATCTTCCTCTCCCTGTCTGCCATCTGCTCTCTCCTCCCCACCCTCCAGTCACCTTCCGTCACACCCTGGCTCTCTTTGCACCTTCCAGGCCCCACTGAGCGTTCCTCCCATCTGAAGTTCTCTTTCACTTCCTCATTCATGATTAGTTCCCTTTACTAACTTCAATTATGTATTTAATGCCCCCTTTGTGCTGGTGAATCAGGCAATTTCATCTAATCCACAAACCCCTTTGCCTCTAGGTTGTCCATATTGTTCTAATTGTGCTTCCTTATGGCATGTGTCTCACTGTAATAATATATAATTAAGTAATCAGGATACAGGAGCACACAGTAGACTGAGCAGAAATAGTGAATACAATGAACACTTAACACAGTGTAAGGAGAGCTAGAGACACTAACTTAGGGTTGCAAGAGATCAAACAGAAGAAACCTTTTTGTGATAGGGTGCCTTTGCCATGACTGGTTCCACCATAGTGGGGAAGGTGTTTCATCTGGGGTGCTTGGCCAAATTACTTGTCAGTTCTTGTTTTGTCTCAGACTCATTGGATCCTTCCACAGAGACAATTACACCATCCCAACATAGGATCTCATTTCTTCCTGTAAATATGTCTATCTTTTATTATCCCTTTTAACTCTAAGTCTATATTTGGAACTTTCTACCTTGCATTACATGTAGACAGAGAGAGTAGAATCCCCACTTGTCATAGAGGTTGCAGAAAATGAAATATTGCACAGTAGAAATGACAAAGGCTGTAGATTCTTTTTTTGTAAAAGCTCTTCATCAACATAAGGGAGAGACTCCTCTTCAGACAGTTCTCACCCAGAATCTTGTCAAATGACTTTCCAGCACTGACTGATTGACACAGCATGGATTCTTTTCTATTTTTATGACAGCGAGACATTTCTTCTCCTGGTAGCACCAATCTGTTTTTTTTTTTTTTTTTTTTTTTTTTTTGGTTTGGTTTTCTTCAAGACAGAGCTTCTCTATGTAGCCCTGGTTGTCCTACAACTTGCTCTGTAGATCAGGCTGGCCACAAACTCAGAGATCTGCCTGCCTCTGCCTCCTGAGTGCTGGGATTAAAGGCATACACCAACCACTACCCAGCTAGGCTCTGCTTTTGATCCCCGGGAACTTAAAAAAAGCCACCATGGTAAACCTTGGTTCGAGCAAGAATCTTCAATGGAAGCAACACCCTAACTGAAGTGCTCCCGAAGCTGGGTGAGTAGAGCCTAATTCAAATCTCACCATGGGGAAATAGCAAACAAACACAAAAGGAAGAACATCCTACTAAAAGGATAACGGAGGAGGGGCACTGGTGGTACCTACCCATGATCTTGCAATTTAGGAGAAGAATCTGAAGTTTAAGACCCCCAGAAACTTGGTGAGTCTCAGTCTCAAAGCACCAAGGACTGGAGACATAGTTCAGTAGCACCAATCTGTTTAGGGAAGATGATGGACATTAAAGAAATTCCACATGGAGCTTACTTTTTTTTTATTGAAAAAAAAAATTTCCGCCTCCTCCCAGCCTCCCATTTCCCTCCCCCTCCTCCCACTCCTCTCCCCTTCCCCCCACTCCTTTCCCCATCCCTCTCCAGTCCGAAGAGCAGTCAGGGTTCCCTGCACTGTGGAAAGTCCAAGGTCCTCCCCCCTCCATCTAGGTCTAGGAAGGTGAGCATCCAAACTGGCTAGGGTCCCACAAAGTCAGAACATGAAGTAGGATCAAAACCCAGTGCCATTGTCCTTGGCTTCTCATCAGCCCTCATTGTCCGCCATGTTCAGAGAGTCCGGTTTTATCCCATGCTTTTTCAGTTCCAGTCCAGCTGGCCTTGGTGCGCTCCCAATAGATCAGTCCCTCTGTCTCAGGGGGTGGGTGTACCCCTCGCGGTCCTGACTTCCTTGCTCATGTTCTCCCTCCTTCTGCTCCTCATTGGGACCTTGGGAGCTCATTCCGGGGTCTCTGTCTCTATCTCCATCCATCGCCAGATGAAGGTTCTATGGTGATATGCAAGATATTCATCAGTGTGGCTATATGGTAAGGCCAGTTCAGGCACCCTCTCCTCTGCTGCCCAAGGAACAAGCTGGGGACATCTCCTTGGACACCTGGGAACCCCTCTAGAGTCAAGTCTCTTGCCAACCCTAAAGTGGCTCCCTTAATTAAGATATCTACTTCCCTGCTCCCACATCCACCCCTCCTCCATCCCAACCTTCCCATTCCCCTAAGTTTTCCCATCCTCCCCTTCTCCCTTCTCTCTCCACATCTCCCCTTACCCCTACCCCACCCCACCCCCATGCTCCCAACCCCTGCCCAGCAATCTCCCAATCCCTGTCCAGCAATCTTGTCCACTTCCAGTATCCAGGAGAATAAATATGTTTTTCTTTGGGTTCACCTTCTTATTTAGCTTCTCTATGATCATGAATTATAGGCTCCATGTTCTTTATTTATGGCTAGAATCCACTTAGGAGCTTTCGTATGTTTGATTTCTTTTTCTTGGTTTTCTTTAAGGGATTTGCTGATGTCTTCCAATTTTTTTGTTTGTCTTTTTCTTCATTTCTTTGAGGGAATTTCTCAGTTCCTATTGAAGAGTTTTAAACATTCTCTTGAAGTTATTTTTTTAGGTCATTTTCTTCTGCTTCATCTGTATTTGGCTGTTCAGGTCTTGCTGTTGTAGAGTAAGTTTTATTGGTGTTGTGTTGCTCTTTATGGTGTTGCATGTGTTCTTACCTTTTCTACTCATTTTTTCCTCAAATAGGTGTGGTTGGAGCTGTCTGAAATTCTGTTGAATAATCTTCTAGGTACCAATGTATCCAAAGCTCAGATGGTTGTTCCTCATGGTACAGTCAGTGCCACAGTTCTAGTTACCCCGTTGGTTACTCCGTGTTCCTGGAGATAGCTCAGTGCTCCTGTGCTTTGCTCTGCTCCCTTGGAGTTTGCTATCTCAGGCCTACTTTGACCTGTTTCTGTAAATCCTGGTCTGAATCCCCTCCTGAAGAAGTCCCTGGCTTGGAGTTGATCCTGCAAATGTTTCTGGCTCTGGTCTATTGCCTCAGGTGTACCAGGTTAGGGTGCACCCAGAACCATAGAGGTTCTGGCTCAGGCTTACCCGCCCAGAGGTCCCAGACTTATGCTTGGACCCACAGAGGTTCCAGGTTCCTGCCTATTCCCTTTGATGTCCCAGACCAATGCCTGGACCTACAGAGGTCCTGGCTCAGGCCTAGTTCCTGGGAGGTCCTAGACTCATGCCCAGACCTACAGGGGTCTTGGCTTAGGTCTATCCCCCTGAAGGTCCCAGATTCACATCCGGTTGACATGGTTCATTACACTAAAGCCACCTGTCTGCACAGATTTGGGAAGACAACAGAAAAAGGACCTATCTGCATTTTGTACGATGTTAACTATTCCCAAGGAAAGGTTGGTGATGTGTCAAAGGAGGAAATGATTTTTTGCAACTTCAGTATAGATGTGGGGCAAACTTTTCCTTTCTTTTCAAGTGTGCTGGGGAGGAACATGTTTAAATTCAATTTCCTCCATATCTGGAGTGCCTGAATCTCAGCTCCTGGCAGCCTCAGCCACAAGTTAGCTAATTGATATAGTAAAGGCCTCATTTGCAAGCCCTGCCTTCCGCAGTCACAGAGCCCATACCTGCACCTTCCTCCTTGGCCCTCACAACAGGGCAATGATCCAACAGCAGAAAGCAGAACATGAGGAAACCCTGAGACCCCAGGTTCTTGCACCGATCCACACTTGCTGACCTACACCTGCTTGCCTGTGACTCTGCTCACCCCTTCCTGCCCTCACTAGCCACACCACCCTGTCCTCACTAGCCACACCCTATCCTCACTAGCCACACCACCCTGTCCTCACTAGCCACACCCTGTCCTCACTAGCCACACCCTGCCCCCTCACTAGCCACACCCTGTCCTCACTAGCCACACCACCCTGTCCTCACTAGCCACACCCTGCCCTCACTAGCCACACCCTGCCCTCACTAGCCACCATGCATGCTCTTACCCTGGTCCCTCTCTTTAGCTTCCCCAGTTGCCATAGCTGAGCCCTGTGACCCTGTGTGCCATGGCATGTCACTTATGTAGTGATCCATGTGTGTTGATGATCAAAACCATGTCTGTATGCTTGCTCACACCTGATGAACACAAAGCCAGGAGCCATTTGATCAGACTTGACACAGAGCAGGGATTAGCTGCTACCTTTACTGAAAGCTGAGGCATTGGAGAGTGTGGACACAGGCCTGTCTTCTTTTGGCACTTGGGTTCCTATCTATAGGATGACAGGTTAAGTACAGCGGTCCTAGCTCCCAGTTCCTGTGCAGACTCCGTGGTGCTTCTCCATGCACTAAGTTCCTCTGGACAATTCACAGGAATCTGTTTACAAACAAAGAAAGAGATACGTGTCTCAGAGGGGTGCTTTTGTGGTCATTGTCTTACACAGAATTGCGAATGGAAAGGAATTAGAAATAAGAAAACAATCTCAGTCTCATTACCATCACATCTAGGATTGATAATGTCTGCTCTGCTCAGTCCTATGTATTTCACAGTTTCTTCAAAATCCAATAACATTGTTCTCTTTGGAGCCATGTTGTGACCTGCTGGACAAATGGGTATAGAACAAGGGGGTGAAAACCCTCTCACTGTAGACAGTTCACTCAAAGATCGTTTTTGTGACAGAAAGATTTCAAGCCTTAGAAAGAGCATCTCCAGCAGAATTTCCTGAGAAGGAGGGCCAGGTGAGCCATTCAGTGGAATTATGTTTACATCGTAGTTGGGACAAGTGTCACCTGAGCACATGGGTCTACCATGAGGCTGAAGCCCTAATACACTCATAAAGGTTACTCAAAAAAGGCTCTTGTAGAAGTCATGGAGATAATTCCAGTCCATCCTCCCCTGAACTCTCATGCAAATCACATCCTTGGCCCAGGCTGACCCTTACGCCCCCTTCTTCATTACTTCCTAGAAGGAAGTGTAAAATTTGACAGAAGCTAGGGGTAATAAATGAGAGGATTTAATAATGACTGGCCAACTCTGTAATAATTATGTTTTAAGTACCCATCAGCAGGGCCCTGTCTCCCATCATTGCCCCCAATAGACTATCAGCTTCTCAAAAACACATCTTGAAATAGGACCTTCTTTTGGAGGGGTTTTCCCCAGCACCCAGGGAAATATTTGAATTCAGAGAGTAACCCAGGAATACCTAGAGTTTCTGGGCAGCACCATGACTGGAGCCCTTAGTCAAGAAGGGAGGGTGGAGTCAATGAACAGCATTAGGTGTTTCTGTAGAGAGTCTCCATGCCTAGGCTTAGAGATCTCCTAGGATATTTTTGGAAGCTCATGAGTACAGAGACTACAGGATGAAGACTGTGGGTAGCCAGGCTGTGTGTATGTGTGTGTGTGTGTGTGTGTGTGTGTGAGAGAGAGAGAGAGAGAGAGAGAGAGAGAGAGAGAGAGAGAGAGTAGATCCCAATGTTAAGAAGGATCGGTAGAGCAGAACGACTGGGAATATAAGCAAAGGCTAGAAACGTGCTGCCTGCCTGCATTGGGGCTCTCAGTGCTTGGCGGTGGATGCAGGTGAAGGTCAGGTCTCCACCTAGCACTTGTGACTTTGTACAGATGTTCTCTCCAAGTGTGACCCAATATCCAGAACTTCCCTGTGACAACAGAAACAGCATGAGACACTTGATCAAGATACCTGCCTTCCGTAGGATGTGAGAGTAAAGGTGTCTCAGGAAGTACACACAGTTCCTGGTTTTGTCTCCCATCCTGGGAATGTGTGTGTGTGTGTGTGTGAATGCACACTTGTACATGTATAGAGTGGATGGTTGGGTGTGTCTGTTTGTAACCATGGTGAATAGAGCAAGATGTCCATCATCTTCTTCTACAAATCTCCACATTGATGTCTTAGGACACAGTATCTCATTGATAGAATTTCATCATTGTGGCTAGTTTTTCTGGGCAGCCAGTTTGGAGGACCCACCATCTCTTCAATAATGATGGGGTTACAGGCACACTCAGCCATGTAGAGAAATTCATGGGAGCTCTTGGGATACGAATTCAGGTTGATGCTTACTGAGCAAGAACTCTTAACCGGTGAGTTTTCCTAAGCCTTGCTCAAGCTTCCCGTTAAGGTCTAAATTGTATGAAGGAAGCAGAAAAAGCAATGAAACATTTTTCTTCACTTATCACTGGCAAAAATTGTACATGGAGCTTCATCTACTTGTCTATCACTTCTCTTTAGATATCATATAATCTGTGGACTTCAGTGCCTCATTCTGTGTGGTTAAAGGGGGTAAAGTTGTGTAGAACAGTTGTTAAGCAGGACTGTCTCCCACAGACTGAATGTGTCAGACCAGGCCCTGCTACCACGACAACAGCAAAATTACCTCCAATGTTTACCAGTGTTCCCAGTGGGAAATGTTTCTAACCAGATTACTTCTTAGAAGGACCAGGGAAATGCTGACTGAGAAGGGAAGCGAGGAGCTGGGGCTCAGTGGGTAGGGAATGGTTATGAGCCTTGTGCTTCAGGGGCGATGTGGAGAGAACAGAGCAAACACACACCAACAGCTTACAGACCCCTCTCTCAAAGATCTCAGGAAAGACCACAAGGTGGGCATGAGAGCACAAGAGCAGGAGAAAGATACCCATTCTATACCTACTGGCCCTCAAACCCATCCCGAGTTCTCACAAGCACAGGCAGGCCAAGACGCACCCATGAGCATCGCCACCGCGTGAGTTGGGTTGCTGCCTTTGCTCTCGTGGAAGGCAATAGCAAAGTCCTTCCCACCTATGAACATAATGCGGATTTGGAACTTGGGCCCTGAGGTAGAAAAAGAAGCATGTGGTTTTAACATCTCTTGTTGATTGCCCCAGAAAAAGAAGAGCAGGAATCCCACCACTCACAAATATGGAAGACACCTGGTTTCATTTCATCCAGATACTTCTTGAACTCAACACACCCGATGGGTTTTCTGTAACACAGAATACAAGCACCGTTTTCATCCTGACACCAGCCTTGACCTTCCCTGTTGCCATCTATGAGCGATACAATGAGTTGTCCCCAGACCGTCCCACTAATGCATACAGCAGCTGGCCAAGCATCAGCATTTGTGTTTCGGCAACACCTGTGCCACCTTCTTGATTACTCCTCATCAAGGCAGGTGGGGAGATGAGAAATAAGTGGTACTTATCTGAAGAATTGCTCATCTTCTCATCTTTGAAGACGCTTCCTGTTAACCTAGGCCACTTCCCCCCAGAGACCAGGTCTTGCACTGATTCTGCTACTGTGTCTCCAAAGGTATTCCCCAAGAGTCATAGTCCTGGACTTGCCCCCCTTTCTCTTGGGTCCTCACTGGACATAGAAATCAGGGAAATATTGAGAGGCCTGAATGAGGTTCTGTGCCTGTCCTGGAACAAGCACAGCACCTATGGTGACTCCAGGGAGCACAGCAGCCCGTGGAAGAAAAGGTTCAGTCCTCCAGGGAGTGGCAAAGAACACCAGGAGGCACTGAGACTTCTATTTGTAGCCAGTGTCCAGTGGACATCTCTCCTGTGCTTACAGAAGTCACCTGACACATTGCCCGGACAATACAAGAGGATTCTATATTGATGTGAATGACCTAGCTGAGGTTAGGAGCACGCTTGTGGTAGGGAGGGGGATAATGGAGCCCAGGAACAGAGACAGTTGCTTGAGGACAGGTACTCACGAGATGTTCATCCTAAACTCCAATTTGCCGATCACGTTCTTGACGAACTTGAAGGGTGGCAGCGGGCTGGTTTTCTTCTTCGGAGAAATAGGCATGTTTCCAGCCCAGCAATTTATGTACCATTTTCCTAAAAGCTAGAGAGGGAAATCAGCCTTGCATGGGGGAGCAGGGAGAGGGGAAGCCAGACAAAGGGATTGCAGGCAGAAGGTGAGATGGAAGCAGTTGCAGGAGGTGACTCCGTTAGGGTCCCTGGGCCATCTGGAGGGACATGACAGGAAGGATCAGGAAGAATTCTGGTCATGACAGGCTCTATCTGTCATGAGTAGTCAGACCCAGGCAGGCTAGGACAGGGATCTGAGTGGGAGATATCATTTCTGGGAAGGATTTATTCCTGGAATCCTGCCAAGGTCACACGTAAACAACAAAGAAAAGTCACCAAGACCAGGTTAAGAGCATGATCAGGGGCTGGCCAAACCCTTTCCAAGACTGAGAGGAAAAGGAAGGACTTGTGATCACTGGTGGGAGTCTGTTAGATCAGAATGAACTGGAGTTGTCACTGGAGGAAGGCAGGGTACCCTGATACCAGACTAATCCATTGGGATGATTGCCTCCAGATCAACAGAATTACCAGGAGGAGATCATGAAAGATCAGGGAAACTACACGACACAGGCACCTTTACCCATCAGGGATATGACTTGGGAGGAAGACTGATCATCTCCAGAGTCTCTTATCTTCTCCAAACACATCATCAATTTAAACGTCAAAACATCTTAGAAAGTTGCTGTCTCCAGACATCCAGATACCCAGCTGTGCTCAGCCCTCCGCAAACAGCAGCCCTACCTTGTGCACATTGTCCTGCAAGAGGCTTTCACTGAGGGACAGAAACTGAACAGAGTTATTTCTGTAGACCTAAAAGAAGATTCTTAAGAGACCGCAGGCAGACTGAAGAGGCAGTTGTTCTCCGTGGCAGACTGAGGAGACAGATGCCCCATAAACAATTCTTTGTGCTCTGGGCGCCCCTGATATCAGATATATATATATATATATATATATATATATATATATATATATATATATATATATATCATGCTGGAGGAGAGAAAATGAATCATAACACAGGCCATGCCACTAATCTCCACTGGCAGCTCTCAACAGAAACCCTGAGACTCTCACCCATCCCTGGAAACCCAGTTCACACACTCAGTCAGCCGAGTACTCTCACCTGGTCAGTAGTGGCCTGATATTTACGATTCCTGTAGGATAATCTCTCCACAGAGGGCAGGATCTGAACCATAGTCAGCAGGAGCAGCTGCGTGCTCACCATCCTGTCTCTGTGCTACCGGCCTCCCTTCAGCGTGTATATCTTACACTGGGTAACAGCCCCTCGGCACAAAGCTCCTACCCATGCTATAGGCTCATTACACTGTTTGTTTTGATCGCATGAGTATGTGGTGCTAATTTCTTTAATTAGCCTCCTGACTGTGCTTTCACAAATTCTCAGGAAGCCTTGTTGGTAGAAAGAATGGGAAGTGACATCTGAGAACCCAGAGCCTGGAGAAAAACAAGGGTTCCAGATTTCCAAACCTCCCCATGCATGGCTGTGTTCCCACACACACAAAGTCACAATACATTCTCTTCCCTCTCAGAACCTCCAGTTCAGAAAGCAGTCACCAATCTGTTTCCACACAGCAGAGGTGGACGCAGGAGTGTCTTCTGCAGCCACAGTCCCACGAGAGCTGAGATACGGTGTCACCCTTGCAACACCCTGACCACTATGTCCAGTCTTGCCCCTGCTTCTCGTCCTCATGATAGTGCACACCTCCCTGACGCTCCACACCAAACTAGCATCCAGACCCCACATGGCACCTAAATACCTTTTCATAGCCCAGCTGCCTTCCCTCTTCCAGGCTCCAAGACAGGATGGGAGTCAGATCTCTGACCAAAGTCCCCTGGGAATCCCCACTTTTCACTTCCTTTCTTTGCCGCACCACAATGCAAATTCATTGTCCTGCTTCTGTGCACAGGTATAACTGTGTGTAGCTATGTGCATTGAAGGTGCTTGTGGGTCTGGGTAGCTGTGGGAAACAGCATATAAGTATATGTGTTTGTGTTCACATGTACACATGTCTCTCTGTGCTGGTATTCTCTGCCTGTTTGTGTGAACTTGTACCTGTATTTTTCTCTGCAGTTGTAGCAGTGTGTATGTTTTGAAAATGTATTTATATGCATGTTTATGTGTTTCCCTGTGTTCATATATGGGAATGCCAGCATGACTGTGAATGTCTGTACACCTTCTTTGGTGTGTGCACATTCATATGTGTGGATACTTGCCAGAGGGTTGGTAGGGTGTGTGTGTGTGCATGTGTGTGTGCTCTGCTTTTATGTATTTGGGGATATTTTGGTTGTTGTCTGAAATGTTACACACAGGATCATTGGAGTTTTGAATTCTTGGTCATTTCTGGAGGCTCTTGTTTTGGGAAATGTGGGACTTTTGGCACTGTGACCCCACTAAATAAGATGGATGTCAATGGTTCTCCCCTGTGTCTTCCCTGACCACAAAGTTCCTGATGCACACAGATGCAAGTAAACTTTGGGACATGTTCCCCTAAGTACCAGTATTGATAAGAAATAAAATAAAAATTGACATTTTGAAGAGGGTATCAAGAATGTTAACCTTTAGTAAAACTAAACAAAAGAAACATAAAATAAAAAAACAGAAGAGATGTTAGAGATGACATATCTACTACCCATAAAATTCATAGGATCTTGATGCTATAAATACTTTTACTCAATAAATGGGAAAATATAAAAGAAATGGATTGTGTTCTATACTATTGTCTAACAAAATTAAACAAGGGAACATGGAAAACTGAAAGTGTTCTACACTGAGCAGTGAGATAAAACAGCAATGAAATGTCCTCAAACTGACCAAGACTGGGTCAAATGTATCCATGCTGAATTCTTCCAAGAACAAACATAATGGTCCTGAATCCATTCCACAAATAAATAAACAAATAAAGGGGGGAGCTACCAAACTCTTCTGTGAAGCCGGTATCATCCTGACAAACACAAGCAAGGAATTATAGGCTGATATTCCTGATCAACATGGAAGCAAAAAAATACCTGTCAGTTACATTTAGACAACGCATTTAACAACATATCACAATGTTTTACTACTATCCAACTGGTATGATATATGCAATGCCATAAATGGGCTACAAAACATTGATGCGCTTAGGGACAGAAATGGCACAGTCATCTGAGATGGAGAAAAGCTCTTTGAGAAAGGCCAACCATCCTTTGAGATCATGGCTGCGAAAGAACTCTTCATGGGATGAGCAAATTCATACAGCCACCATCATTCTAAGTGGAGACAAATCAAAGCAATGCCACTGAAGTCAGCAGGGACAGGGCTGTGTACTTTCTCTATCTTACTGAATGATTCTTAAAGTATTAGCTAGAGCAATAAGACAAGAGCAAGAAATAAAGGGGATACAAAGGAAAGAAAAAAGTCAAAATATCAGAATTTGCTGATGATGTGATCCTCTCTGTAAGAGACTTCAGAGACTTCACAAGGAAACTCTAAGAACTAATAAACACTTTCACAAAAACATCAGATTACAAAATCAATTTGTAAAAACCCATCAATTTAAGTCAGGCAAGCAGGCAAATGGTGGCACACACTTTTAATCCCAGCACTCGGGATGCAGAGGCAGGTGAATCTCTGTGAGTTCAAGGCCAGCCTGATCTACAGAGTGAGTTCCAGTACAGACTCCAAAACTATAGAGAAACTGTGTCTCGAAAACAAACAAACAAACCAACCCAACAGCTTTCCCACATGCCAATAAGGGTTGTGTGGAGACAGAAATTCAGAAACTGATCTAATGAGCATTGATTTCCAAATGATAAATAGAATATCCTGGAATAAAACCAGCTAAGGGAATTAAAAGCCTCAACAACATAATTTTCTGTGGCGTGAAGAATGAAAGAATGAACATTTTGAAACACAGGGAATAAATAAAGAAGAAATTGGACTGTGGAAAGTTTCCTTGTGTATGAATTAGCAGAATCAATACTGGATAGCATCCATATTATCAATGCAACCTACAGATTTCATATAATCCCCATCAAAATTATAGCATCTTTCCTCATAGAAATGGAAAAGGCTATTCTAAACTTTATGCACAAACACAGAAGACCCCAAATAGCCAAAGCAATCCTTAGTAACATGGGCAATGTTGGTGCTATCACCAGATTGTGTTACAAACCTACACTATCAACAAAAAATATAACTGGTCTTGCCAGGACTTGGGCATTATCTCAGATTTTCTCAGGGACCCTAAAAGATGCCCTTGTCCACATTCAGCAGGAAGAAGTCTCGAAAACACAATACCCACATTCCCAGGAGATGGGATATGGGAGACTTTTGGTTATTTAGTGGATTATGAATGTTTGTTATCATTTAGGGGGATATAGTATATTTATACAAGTATAAAGTTATACATATATATTATTTTTTAAAGAATAATTATTATTTATTAGTAATGATTAATCATAATTGTGAACATATACATATTCTTGTTTAGGGTATTATAACTATGCAGTTCATTAAAAATTTAAGATAAAATTCTAGTTTCTGAAAGCTATTATTATAAATTACTCAGGATAATTAAGAAACATGGGCTAGCAGTAACTTACAGCAATCAGATTTATAGATGTTATGTATGTTTTTCAAGGTCAGATAGAAGTATATTTAGATACACAAATGGTTTTCAAATACTTACAGAATATGGCATTTAAAATATTCTGCTAACATAAGGTTTTTCATGACAATGAGACACATTTGCTCCTGGCAGTACCAATTTATTCCAGAGAAAATGATGGGCATTGAAGAAACTCCTTAGGAGTTTGCTTTCATTGTAGCAAGATTGGCCATTTGGTCAAGAAATCCCTTTTGCCTTGACTGTTGACTTTATGTGGTATAAACTGGACATGCAGGACCCACAGGAAAATGACTGCTGAACTTTGCCAAAACAAAGTGTGAGGGTCCTTCAGGGTTCCTGCTTCATGAAAGAATCTGCCAGACATTCTGCAGGACATGGAGGAAAGCAATTGATGAACTCTGCCAAAACAAGACAGGAAAGTCCTTCAAATTTCCTGCTTCACTGAGAAGTCTACCATCTCCTCTAGGCCTGTAGGCTGAAGATGGATGCCCGAAGCTGCAGAGGAAATTTGAGTAACTGTCCAGGCAGATGTTTCTGTTATTAGGTAATATTAATTCCTTCTGGGGTTTTTGATGGATATAAAGACTAAATAATAAGAGTTTCAGTTTTCTTAGTTATGATAGAAAGTAAGTTTACTTTTAAATTTTGATCTCACTAAGATGAATTAGCATTTTCTATGAATTTGCCAAGTGTAAAATAATTTTTACTTGATAACTGTTTTTGTTATATGTAACCTTACTATGTGAAAGCCAAAACCTTTCATTTTTTTCTTTTTAAAGAAGGGGGAAATGTTGTGGGATATTATTTTAAGATGTGTTACATTTGTTTATGCTGTGGAACATTTGTTTAATGATGTAAAGATGTGCTGCATTCTTTTATACTGCATTTGTTTAACTCTGTGAAGCTGTGATACTTTGCCTGTCTAAAACACCTGATGGTCCAATAAAGAACTGAATGGCCAGTCGTGAAACAGGTGAAGGGATAAGCAGAGCTGACAGGCAGAGAGAATAAACAGACAGAGAAGGAACATGAGATAACAAGGAAAGGAGGATGCTAGGGGCCAGCCACTGAGCCACACAGCCAGACACAGAGTAAGAAGTAAAGAAAAGGTATACAGAAATAGAGAAAGATAAAATTGCAGAGGCAAAAAGTAGACAGGATAATTTAAGTTAACAAAAGCTGACTAGAAACAAGCCAAGCTAAGGCTGGGCATTTATAAGTAATGATAAGACTCCATGTATGATTTGTTTGGGAGCTGGTTGACAGGTCCTCCCAAAGAGCCAAAACAGTAAGAGTAAAAATGCAACATCAAATCTGGGCTTCTCTACAGTCTGTCTGAATTGGGGAGCTAGCTCAGGAGGCAGGTGAGAGTGTAGCTCTGCTACTTCTTGGCTAGTAGTTGAGTTGAGTGGTACGGGGTGGACACAGCTAGTCTATCAGGAATGAGAGGATGTAACCACCCTACAGCTGTGGCCACATGCCAGGATAAAGAGCCTGAGTAGACCATGGAGGATGACCGCAGAAAATACTAAATGGAATGAGGACATGACCACTCCAAGGTACTGTTGAGGAAAAGGGTTTTATTGTAGATATGATGGAGAGTACAACCAGACGCATCTGGAAGCATACAGAAGCAGGTAGAAAAAGTACTAGACTAAACATGGCCCGTAGACTGAAGTGGGCCAGGAGAGGAGAGGAAGCAGGAGAGAACAATAGAGGAGAACCAAGGGAGAGGGCTAAGAGAAGCAGAAGAGCAAAGGCAGTGTATGGCCAAATTACAGGGTTACATAGGAATGAGGAGCTGGGGGAAGGGAAGCCTGTAAGCCAAGGCTGTATTTCATTTTCCAGCTGCCCAGACCTGAATACAGGTTTTACATACAGAAATTTTATTAATTGTAACACTGCTTGACCAAAGACATAGGCATATGCATATTTCTAGCTATCTCTCACATCTTAAATTAACCCATTTCTGTTAATCTGTGTATTACCGTGAGAGTGTGGCTTACCGATTGCAGCCTCTTTTTCCTTCAGCAGCTACGTGATGTCTCCCTGACACTTCCTACTCACTCTAGATATCTCTGTTTAGATTTCCCACCTGGCTTTATTCTGTTAAGCCATTGACCAAAACAACTTTATTCATCAACCAATAAAAGCAGCACATATACAAAAGGACATACCACATCATCTCCCCTTTTATGTCTAAATAAAAAGTAAGGTTTTAAATTTAACATAGTAAAATTACATATGACAAAACAGGTATCAAGCAAGAATTACAGTTACAATATTTAGTATGTTTGTATCTGGCAAAATTAAAGAAAATATTTTATCATCTATTTTATCTTTGTGGGTCTAAAGTTTCATATCTAATTTATCTTTTCTCATCACTAAGGAAAACTATAACTATCTGTCTTAAATTCTTCAAAGACCCCAGAAGGATATAATATTACCTAAGTAAACAGGAAGTACAGTGTATGAAACTTCCAAAGTTCTAGAATTGGCAGAGACATCTTGCTGCCTAAACAGTCACCCAAAGTTCTTCTGTAATGTTGGGGTATTCATCTTCAGCCTTTAGGTCCATAATATCCAGCTGACTTTTACATGAAGCAGGAAATTTGAAGATGTGTTCTGCCTTGTAATGGCAAAGTTCATCATTTGCTTTCTTCTGTTTCCTGCAGAAATTTGACAGATTCTTTCTCGAAGAAGGAAACTTGAAGAACTGCTTCACTTTCTTTAGGCAAGTTCAGCAGTCATTTTCTGTGGGTTCTGCATATCCAGTTTATACAGTATACCATCAAGCAGTCCAGGCAAGAGAAGATTTTTGCCAAATGGCTAGCCTTTTCACATTGAAGGCAAATTCCATAATAAGTGTCTTCAATACCCATCAACCTCTTTTTTTTTTATTCTTTTTTACTTAAAATTTCCAACTGCTCCCCGTTTCCCATTTCCCTCCCCCTCCTCCCACATATTGCCCCCTCCCCCCGCTCCCCTCCCCCTATCTCCACTCCACTTCTCCTCCCCCTAGTCCACTCCCCCTCCCTCTCGATACTGAAGAGCAGTCCAAATTCCCTGCTCTACATGAAGACCAAGGTCCTCCCACTTCTATCTAGGTCCAGGAAGGTGAGCATCCAAACAGGCTACGCTCCCACAAAGCCAGTTCATGTATTAGGATCGAAACCTAATGCCATTGTCCTTGGCTTCTCATCAGCCTTCATTGTCCGCCTTGTTCAGAGAGTCCAGTTTCAACCCATGCTTATTCAGTCCCAGTCCAGCTGGCCTTGGAGAGCTCCCAATAGATCAGTTCCACTGTCACAGTGGGTGGGTGCACCCCTCGTGGTCCTGATTTCCTTGCTCATGTTCTCCCTCCTTCTGCTCCTCATTTGGACCTTAAGAGCTCAGACGGTTGATCCAAATTGGGTCTCTGTCTCTCTCTCGATCCATCGCCAGATGAAAGTTCCTGTGCCATTCTCCTTGGCCTCTCGTCAGCTCTCATTGTCCACCACATTAAGAGAGTCCGGTTTTATCCCATGTTTTTTTCAGTAGCAGTCCAGCTGGCCTTGGTGAGCTCCCAATAGATCGGCCCCCCTGTCTCAGTGGTTGGGTGCACCCCTCATGGTCCTGACTTCCTTGTTCATGTTCTCTCTCCTTCTGCTCCTCATTATAACCTTGGGAGCTCAGTCCGGTGCTCCAGTGTGGGTCTCTGTCTCTATCTCCATCCATCGCTAGATGAAGGTTCTATGGCGATATGCAAGATATTCATCAGTATGATTATAGGATAGGTTCATTTCAGGTTCCCTATCCTCAGGTGCCCCAATGAGCTAACTGGGGACATTGCCCTGGGCTTCTGGTAGCCATTCCAGGTTCAAGTCTCTTGCCAACCCTTAGGTGGCTCCCTTAACTAAGGTATGAGTTTCCCTGCTCCCCCATCCAACCTTCCTTTACCCCCAATCACCCCGATTCCCCCAGTTCCCCTCATCCTCTCCTTCACACTTTTCTCTCCCCATCTCCCCTCATCCCCATCCCACCCCACCCCCCAAGATTCCCATTTTTTGCCCATCAATCTTGTCTATTTCCCATAGCTGGGAGGATATCTATATGTTTTTCCTTGGGTTTACCCTCTTGTTTAGCTTCTTTAGGATCACAAATTATAGACTCAGTGGCCCCTATCCATGGCTAGAAACCAATTATGAGTGAGTACATCCCATGATCTTCTTTTTGGGTCTGGGTTACCTCACTCAGGATCGTATTTTCTATTTCCATCCATTTGCATGCAAAATTCGAGAAGTCATTGTTTTTTACCGCAGAGTAGTACTCTAATGTATATATATTCCACACTTTCTTCATCCATTCTTCTATTGAAGGGCATCTAGGTTGCTTCCAGGTTCTGGCTATTACAAATAATGCTGCTATGAACATAGTTGGACAAATGCTTTTGTCATATGCTAGGGCATCTCTTGGGTATATTCCCAAGAGTGCTATTGCTGGGTCCAGGGGTAGGTTGATCCCAATTTTTCTGAGAAACCACCACACTGATTTCCAAAGTGGTTGCACAAGTTTGCAGTCCCACCAGCAATGGATGAGGGTACCCCTTTCTCCACAACCTCTCCAGCAAAGGCTATCCTTGGTGTTTTTGATTTTAGCCATTCTGACAGGTGTAAGATGATATCTCAAAGTTGTTTTGATTTGCATTTCTCTGATCGCTAAGGAGGTTGAGCATGACCTTAAGTATCTTTTGGCCATTTTAACTTCTTCTGATGAGAATTCTCTGTTCAGTTCAGTGCCCCATTTTTTAATTGGGTTAATTATCCTTTTAAAGTCTAGTTTCTTGAGTTCTTTATATATTTTGGAGATCAGACCTTTGTCTGTAGCGGGGTTGGTGAAGATCTTCTCCCAGTCAGTAGGCTGCCTTTTTGTCTTAATGACAGTGTCCTTTGCTTTACAGAAGCTTCTCAGTTTCAGGAGGTCCCATTTATTCAATGTTGCCCTTAATGTCTGTGCTTCTGGGGTTATACATAGGAAGCGATCTCCTGTGCCCATATGTTGTAGGGTACTTCCCATTTTCTCTTCTATCAGGTTCAGTGTGTTCAGATTGATATTGAGGTCTTTGATCCATTTGGACTTGAGTTTTGTGCATGGTGATAGATATGGGTCTATTTTCATTCTTCTACAGGTTGACATCCAATTGTGCCAGCACCATTTGTTGAAGATGCTTTCTTTCTTCCATTGTATACTTTTAGCTCCTTTATCGAAAATTAGTTGTTCATAGGTTTGTGGGTTAAAATCCGGGTCTTCTATACGATTTCATTGGTCGACTGCTCTGTTTTTATGCCAGTACCACGCTGTTTTCATTACTGTAGCTCTGTAATAGAGTTTGAAGTCAGGGATGGTAATGCCTCCAGAAGTTCCTTTATTATATAAGATTGTTTTGGCTATCCTGGGTTTTTTGTTTCTCCATATAAAGTTGATTATTGTCCTTTCAAGATCTGTGAAGAAATTTGATGGGATTTTAATGGGGATTGCATTGAATCTATAAATTGCCCTTGGTAGAATTGCCATTTTTACTATGTTGATCCTCCCAATCCAGGAGCAAGGGAGATCCTTCCATTTTCTGGTATCCTCTTCAATTTCTTTCTTCAATGCCTTAAAGTTCTTGTCAAATAGATCTTTCACTTCCTTGGTTAGAGTTACCCCAAGATAGTTTATGCTTTTTGTGGCTATCGTGAAAGGTGATGATTCTCTTATTTCCCTCTCTGCTTCCATATCCTTTGTGTATAAGAGGGCGACTGATTTTTTGGAGTTGATCTTGTATCCTGCCACATTACTAAAGGCGTTTATCAGCTGTAGGAGTTCTTTGGTGGAGTTTTTGGGGTCGCTCATGTACACTATCATATCATCTGCAAATAATGCAAGTTTAACTTCTTCCTTTCCAATTTGAATCCCCTTTATCCCCTTATGTTGTCTTATTGCTATTGCTAAAACTTCGAGAACTATATTGAAGAGGTATGGAGAGAGTGGACAGCCTTGGCGTGTTCCTGATTTTAGTGGAATGGCTTTAAGTTTCTCTCCATTTAATTTGATATTAGCTGTCGGCTTGCTGTATATAGCTTTAATTAAATTTAGGTATGACCCTTGTATCCCTAATCTCTCCAAGACTTTTATCATAAAGGGATGTTGAATTTTGTCAAATGCTTTTTCAGCGTCTAATGAAACGATCATATGGTTTTTTTCTTTCAGTTTATTTATATGATGGATTACATTGATAGATTTGCGTATGTTAAACCAGCCCTGTATCTCTGGTATGAAGCCTACTTGATCATAATGGATAATTTTTCTAATGTGTTCTTGGATTCGGTTTGCCAGAATTTTGTTGAGGATTTTTGCATCGATGTTCATGAGTGAGATTGGCCTGTAATTTTCTTTCTTGGTTGGGTCTTTGTGTGGTTTTGGTATCAGAGTTACTGTAGCTTCATAAAAGGAATTTGGCAATGACTCTTCTGTTTCTATATTGTGAAATACCTTAAGGAGTATAGGTATTAGGTCTTCTTGGAAGTTCTGGTAGAATTCCGCATTGAAACCATCTGGTCCTGGACTTTTTTTGGAAGGGAGGTTTTTGATAACTGCTTCTAATTCTTCACAACTAACAGGTCTATTTAGGTTGTTCACCTGGTCCTGGTTTAACTTTGGTATATGGTATTTATCTAAAAAAGTGTCCATTTCTTTTACATTTTCCAGTTTTGTGGCATACAGGCTTTTGTAGTAAGATCTAATGATTCTCTGAATTTCCTCTGTGTCTGTGGTTATGTCTCCCTTTTCATTTCTGATCTTATTAATTTGCAAATTCTCTCTCTGCCGTTTGATTAGTTTGGATAGGGGTTTATCAATCTTGTTGATTTTCTCCAGGAACCAGCTTTTTGATTTATTGATTCTTTCAATTGTTTTCTGTGTCTCTATTTTGTTGATTTCAGCCCTCAGTTTGATTATTTCCAGTCTTCTACCCCTTCTAGGTGAGTCTGCTTCTTTTTTTTCTAGAGCTTTCAGGTGGGCTGTTAAGTCTCCAATGTGTGCTTTCTCTGTTTTCTTTAAGTGGGCAGTTAGTGCTATGAACTTTCCTCTCAGGACTGCTTTCATAGTGTCCCATAGGTTTGAGTATGTTGTTTCTTTATTTTCATTGTCTTCAAGGAAGATTTTAATTTCTTTCTTTATTTCTTCCTTAATCCAGGTATGGTTCAGTAGTTGACTATTCAGTTTCCATGAGTTTGTAGGCTTTCTGGGGGTAGCATTGTTGCTGAATTCTAGCTTTAATCCAAGGTGATCTGATAAGATACAGGTGGTTATTAATATTTTTTTGTAACTGTGAATGTTTGCTTTGTTACCGAGTATGTGGTCGATTTTTGAGAAGGTTCCATGAGCTGCAGAGAAGAAGGTATATTCTTTCCTGTTTGGGTGGAATATTCTATAGATGTCTGTTAAGTCCATTTGATTCATTACCTCCATTAATTCTCTTATTTCTCTGTTAGGTTTCTGTCTGATTGACCTGTCCATTGGTGAGAGAGGAGTATTGAAGTCTCCTACTATTAATGTGTGCGGTTTGATGGCTGCCTTGAGTTTTAACAATGTTTCTTTCACGTACGTGGGTGCTTTTATATTAGGGGCATAGATATTCAGGATTGAGATTTCATCCTGATGAATTGTTCCTGTTATGAGTAGAAAATGTCCCTCTCCATCTCTTCTGATTGATTTAAGTTTGAAGTCAACTTTGTTAGAAATTAGTATGGCCACACCTGCTTGTTTCCTAGGTCCATTTACTTGATAAGCCTTATCCCAGCCCTTTACTCTGAGTAGGTGCCTGTCTTTGTGGTTGAGGTGTGTTTCTTGTAAACAGCAGAATGTTGGATCCTGTTTTCGTATCCAATCTCTTAGTCTGTGCCTTTTTATAGGTGAGTTGAGTCCATTGACATTAAGTGATATTAATGACCAGTGGTTGTTAACTCCGGTCATTTTTTTTAGTAGTAGATTTTGTGTGTTTCCCTTCTTTGAGATGTGCTGGTAAAGGGTTTCTAGATGTCTGAGTTACTGTAGTCATTGTTGGACTCCTTGATTAGTGATTTTCCTTCTATTACTTTCTGTAAGGCTGGATTTGTGGCTACGTATTGTTTAAATTTGTTTTTATCCTGGAAAATTTTGTTTTCTCCATTTATAGTGAACGAAAGCTTGGCTGGGTATAGTAGTCTGGGCTTGCATCCATGGTCTCTTAGTTTCTGCAGTACATCTATCCAGGACCTTCTGGCTTTCATGGTTTCCATAGAGAAGTCAGGTGTAAGTCTGATAGGTTTACCTTTATAAGTAACTTGGCCTTTTTCCTTTGCTGCTCTTAGTATTCTTTCTTTATTCTGTATGCTTTGTGTTTTGATTATTATATGGCGAGAGGATTTTTTTTTTGATCCAGCCTATTCGGTGTTCTGTATGCTTCTTGAACCTTCATAGGTATATCTTTCTTTAGGTTGGGAAAGTTTTCTTCTATAATTTTATTAAATATATTTTCTGGACCATTGAGCTGCGCTTCTTCTCCTTCTTCTATTCCTATTATTCTTAGGTTTGGTCTTTTTATTGTGTCCCATATTTCCTGAATGTTTTGTGATGAGAATTTGTTGGCCTTGCGCTGTTTTCTTTGATCAGCGTGTTTATTTTCTCTATGGTATCTTCAGAATCTGAGATTCTTTCTTCTATCTCTTGTATTCTGTTGGTTATGCTTGTTTCTGTAGTCTCTATTCGTTTACCTAGATTTTCCCTGTCCAGCTGGCCTTCTGTTTGTGTTTTCTTCTTTGCCTCCATTTCAGTTTTTAAGTCTTGAACTGTTTCCATTATTTGTTTGATTGTTTTTCCTCGGTTTCCTAGGGTATCATTCACTGATTTACTCAATTCTTCAAACTTTCTGTTATACTTCTCATCCATTTCTATAAGGGCATTTTTTACATGCTGTTTAAGGGCGTCAATCACTTTCATAAAGTCAATTTTATCTACTTCTTCATGATTAAGGTGTTCATGTCCTCCTGTTGTGAGGTCGCTGGGTTCTGGTGGTTTCATATAGTTTTTCAGATTGTTGGGTGAATTCTTGCATTGGCGCCTGCCCATCTCTTTCTCCGAATGCTCCCCTATGGATCTTCTTTTACCGGATCAGGTCTCCTTGCCTACTGATGTACTTTCCCAGTGATGGCACCCTGCAGTGATAGCTCTCCTGGTGCTCCAGTGATGTCTCTCCTGGTACCAATATCAGATCTCCGTGCCCAAAGACGGCTCTCCTGGTACCCAGATTAGCTCTCCCACTGATGGCTCTCCTGGTGCCAAGATCAGATCTCCATGCAGGTTGGGTAGTTCGTAAACAAAGGCCTTACCTTGCTTGGTGCAGGCAGGCCAGTGAACCAAAGGAAGTCTCGCCTGCCTACTTGCCCTGAGGATTTGCCCCCAGCGCCAGACAGACTGAGCTGGATGGTGTTATGTGCCCAAAGAGGAAAGGGGGCAGAAGGAAGAAGGGTTCTGGATGCAAGCTGGGTGGGACAAGAAGAGAGAGGCAGTATGCAGGGTGTAGAGCCCCTGCAGGGAACCCAGGGAGTATAGGGTGGGGGATGAGGAACTTCAGAGTTCCCTGTCCAGGGCTGCTTCTGCCCCCGCCAGTCAGGTCACAAACTCACCCCGCTGCTGTCTCTCCTGGTGCCGAGATCAGATCTCCGTGCAGGTTGGGTAGTTTGTAAACAAAGGCCTTACCTTGCTTGATGCAGGCAGGCTGGAGAGACAAAGGAAGTCTCGTCTGCCTACTTGCCCTGAGGATTTGCCCCCAGCGCCAGACAGACTGAGCTGGATGGTGTTATGTGCCCAAAGAGGAAAGGGGGCAGAAGGAAGAAGGGTTCTGGATGCAAGCTGGGTGGGACAAGAAGAGAGAGGCAGTATGCAGGGTGTAGAGCCCCTGCAGGGAGCCCAGGGAGTATAGGGTGGGGGATGAGGAACTTCAGAGTTCCCTGTCCAGGGCTCCCCATCAACCTCTTAAGTAGATTGGTGCCCCCCAAAGCAGACATGTCTTATCGAAAAAAGATCAAATTCTTAAAACCTTTTTTAAATGCAAAATTCTATAGGTCTTTGAAGGACTGAAGATTACCTAACTGAAATATATCTCTATATATCAAAGAAACCTAACTAGCATGACTAAAAGTTTGATTATAATAAATGACTATTTATTAACTTGTATTTCTTAATTATTCATTACATTTTTAAACAAGCTGTACAAACACAATACCTTAAACAAGAGCAGAAATACATATATACAGTATAACAAAATCAACCTTAAATTTGTATCAATAGACCAAGATACATATCAATGCAAAGTATTCATCTGTATATCATATCCCCTTTAAATAAAAACAAACATTTATAAACAATTGTTTTGGGAATTTGGGCATTGTTTTCTCCAAACTGCTTCCTGCTGTTTTGGGGTAAAGTATTTTTAGGGTTCATGGAGACCTTTTGGGGGGGTCTTGTTCCATCAAACCACATTAGCCTGGAAAGAATCTACAGGTTCTCATCTTCTGTGGAAACAAAAACAGAACCTCTTTTCTAAAGTAACATATCCTTAGACCCAAATTTTGAAGACAAGATACCTTTATATTGGTTAACTTAACAACCCCCAGAATCAAGTGTCTCTCTGCAGTTATCTCATTAACAATCAAAAAATTCAAAGAGAACACAAGAGTGTTCATAATTCAGACTCTCTATGTATACTCTATCTTTACATGGCTTACTTTTTTGACTCCTTTAATCTATGAGGTTCTGTACTCTTTTATATTACTTTTATTGTCTCTTTAAAGACCTCTATTTATTTTTTAAACCTATTTTTTTATAACTATCTATATACATTTATCTAATATTGTGACCATTCAGAGGTCTTTTTCATCTGAATTTGTCTTCATTGCATATCTCTAATCATTTTCAAACCAGGAGTACTTTTGAAATGCTAAGTGGACTTGGCTAGGACCAACTCAATGGCCCTGTCTGTTTGTATGACATGTTTACCACCTCTGCAAGCCATGCTCACTGCCCCTGCTCCCATGGGTCTAAGTCGCCATCAAGCAATTTGTAACATGCTGCTCACAGACTCCATTGAAGTGCTCTGTGACCACACCAGCATAATTGAGGAATCCAGCTCTTAAAGGAGACATGCAAGTTTTGCTGCTAATGCTGAGTCAGGAAGCCTTCTCTTAAAGGAATCGTGCCTCTGCTTGCCCCTAGCAAACAGAGCCCACCTGAGAAAATGCTAATACCAAGAAGCTGTGCTTAATTCTGTTCATTTGTGTCTAGAATTCCTTCCCAAGCTCTCTCAGATTTTATGTGGATGTAGTTGACCCACATTGGTGCACCATTTTATAAACAGAGGCTGTGTTTCATTTCCGGCTGCTAAGACCTGAATAATCATAAGAAACTATATTGATTACAACACTGCTTGGCCAATGATTCAGCCATATTTCTAGCTCTTATAACTTAAATTAACCCATTTCTATTAATCTGTGTATTGCCACAAAAGTGTGGAAAGGTTCTGGCGTCAGTGTCTTTCTCCTCCAGCAGCTACATGAAGTCTTCTTGACTCTGCCTACTCTCTCTATATATCTCTGTTCAGATTTTCCACCTAGCTTTACTCTACTAAGCCACTGGCCAAAACAGCTTCATTCATCAACCAATAAAAGCAACATATATACAGAAGGACATTCCACATTAGAAACCCATGAGATAAAGTTTAGGATAGGGGGCAGGGTGAGAAAAGCTGAGAGGAGACAGAATTTTGGCATAGCCTCTGTAATAGGTATTTGCAATGCTGAGAGAGCCTGGAGGCATGCCCGTGCCTTTTATGTTAATAAGTCCCACAGTTAGCCGTCTGCTTGGAATTTATTTTGGACCTGACAGTAGCAAACTAAATACTATAGTGCTTCCATTCCATGCTGCAATGCCCAACATGAATCTATTGGTGAATTGTTTGCTGTGAATGATGAGAAATTTTGCGCCACATTATGGCACTGTCTCTTTTTTATATCCCCATAGCCTTTCAAGATCAACTGGAACTTGTTGGTAATGGATGACAGTGGATTTTCAGATCTTGAGCATTGTCTATAGGAAGACTCAGCTATATAATGATACTTAATGAATGCCTTACAGATTTGTATCTGAAAGGCATCTGAAAGAATGGATGAAACAGCTGTAAGAGACATGGTTCAGTGGGCAAAATACTTCCTGAGCAAGAAAGAAGACCTGAATTCAAATACCCAGCACATACTTTAAAAGTAGGCAAGAAAACACGCATCTATAAAGTCAGTGAATTGAGGATGGGAGACAGAGACATAGACATCCCTCTTCACTGGTGATGCCTCACGGAAGCTGAGCAGTTTGAGCTCCCTCTACAGGTTTTAGGCAGCTCCATCAAAGAGTCTCCTCTTTCCTAACAACTTTTTACCTGCAATCTAGGTGATAGGGAAGAGTCAGGGAAGGATCATAAATCTTATAAATTTGTTTTGAGTTTTGTGGTCCTCCTGAAATTCTCTCCGAAAGAGAATGCTCCAATCTGAAATAAATAGATACATAGCAGTCCCACCCATTCCTATAACTCTTACATTCTTTCTGCTCAGTCTTTCTCTAAAATTCATTGAACCTTTGAGGAAGGTGGGATATATATATATATTTCTTTCATACATAAGTAAGAGTTATATATTTTCAGCAGTTCTGTGACTGAGGCTGAACATAGCAGTAATCTGTGGACATGTACATATGTGTTGATGAGACATTTTAATAGGAAAATCACTGCTGTTTAACAAAACAAAAGCAGTAACCACATCACTGGGCTTTTGATCTTGGTGGTCACAAGTTTCTGCTCTTGTTCACAGAACTGAACAAGAGTTTCCCTCTGTGCAGATGCTCTCATTCAAGTGGAGTGACTGGTCATACCCATCATAGCATTGCTATAACCGCAGCCAGGTCTGCCTTGTTTGAGGGATGATGAGAGTCTTCAGCAATCTTCCTCCCCCTCCGCTAACCCTCAAACTTCCCTCCTGATTGCATAAAGTTCCCCAATATGTCTGTAGGGACCTTCAGATATTTGCCCATTGCTCAGTGCTTCCCACCCTAGTGGCTACCTAAAGTCTCCTGCCCCAGTGTCAGACACCATTTGAAACTACTTGGCATTGGCTGTACATCCTTAAACTTCCAAGATGTCACATAGCTCTACAGGACTGTTGGGTGCTCGTGCTATTTGGTGTCTGGTATCTGTCCATTCTAATACCTTGTGAACTAAGAAGGCTTGCCACATCAAAACTGAACTCAGAAAAAAAATGCTGAACTCTTTATTAGATTCAGATGGGACAGGGGCAGAGGCTGAAAGTTAAAGCAGGAGGGCAGTGCACTGGGGAATAACTATGGAAGGAGTGGGTCTCAGGTGGGGGAAATGCAGCTCAGTGGAGTGTGGTCCAGGGAGAAGAGCAGTCCACTGTGGTCATTGCCATATGCTAGTGTCAAAAACAGCTCAACAGTTGTGGTCTTGGAGAGCTGTGACAGAGAGAGAGGAAGAGAAGTGAGGGATTCCTCCCCTTATCATAAGAATAGCAGTTGGAGACTAGCTACCTGGGAGGTAGGTGCCTATTGGGGATCTTCCTTCCATCAAGTCTCTGGGAAGTCTACTGAGAATACGTGGGCCCCTGAATAATCCTGACTCCCTTGACCTTGTAGATCTCTAATTGTGTTTTATGGGTACCTAGGGCATGAGATTAGACCAGGTGGAAATGAAGGACACTGGGAAAAGAAAGGACACATTTCCCCAGTATCTTGGGAATTATGTTTGAGGACACCTGCTAGAGTGGTCACTGCCTCCTGGATAAGCAGGTTCCCTCCTGAGTGAGAGGAGGGGAGCAAGACCAAGAACAGATAGAAACATTAACCCCTGGAACTGGCAAATCTATGCTCTATCAAAGTTCCTTACACTTACCACTGTCATGTTCGGAAACACAATGTTCTGTAAAAGCAAGAAAAAGAAACTAGAAAGTGTAAAGTATGAAGATCCATTTTGCTCCTCTGTCCCCATAATTAAAATCACAAAAGGGCTAACTGGCAAAGGAAGGCACGTGGTTACACAAGGGTAGTAGTCTTATGGGTAGCACACAGGGTACGTGGGGGAGAAGCAGAACAGAGCATTTTCTCACCCCTCTGCTTACGCAAAATAACGTTTTCTTGGAGAAGTCCTTTGTGCTGTATGACTTCCTTAAATTCTTCCAGGACCTCTAGGTTTCCTTTTGGATGCTTTCCTGTAGGCAGAGACCAGATGGTTAGAAGAGTCATGATTGCACAGCTCTGTTGGTAGCCAGTGCCACAAGCACAAAAACTCTGCCCAGCACTAGGGGTTTCAGCCTGGAGAAGATGGAGCAACAGGGGAAGAGGTTTTAGAGCAACCATGAGGTTGGATATGGATGGGTAGCTTGTCCACAGAAAGTTGGTATCACTGACACATAGGACCACCTTAAGACCAAAGATATATTTGACATCCTAAGCAGACAAGTAATGTCACACTTTAATCAGGAAGGTCCCTGTGTTTTAGGGTCACTAATCTCCCTCATCTTCCCTAGAGCCATTGCCCACTAAAGGCTCTTATAGGACATCAGCTTTCAATGAGACCTGGCTGCTATGACATCCGAGACCCCGGGAAGGGACACGTAGTAAGTCACTGGCTGGAACTTCTGTCCTATTTGTCTCTGCTCAAGGCTACATCTCCTCAGACCACCCCGCCCCACGTCAAAGCATGCACAATGACCACACAGAACCTTATCCAGAGATGCTAGAGGGACACCCAGGGGGTCTTTTAATTCCCAGTGACAGGGTATATCTGTGAACATTCAAACAGCTATTGGCGGTAGAGAGCCCGGACAGGAGATGGAGTCTCTGGGGTCCCTCACCAATGAGGTCTACTATTTGGAACTTTTTCCCAAACAAAAGGTGTTCAAGGCATACGATGTAGTGGTCCTTCGCTGGCAGCTCATAGATGTAGAAGAGCATCTGACCCAAGACTGCAGAATAAAGAGAAAAGGACAGGTAGGATCTTTTTCAAAGACAATATTCAGAGAATACTAAGGAACAGTCTAGAGAGTTTCATCAGTAACCCTTAAGCATCCAGCCAACTGGTTCCAGGCCTTGATGTGGCCCCATCACAAGATAGAGGTTCCTCCTAGAAAGGTGTTATTCTCAGCTATGGAGTCTGGGCCATGGGCATCAGGGAAGATGGAGGCTGTGTATGACTGCCTGCCTAGCAGCTGCCTTGTCCCACTTTCTGTATCCTAAGCTACAGACTCCCTGTCTGACCCTGCACAAGAATATCTCTAGAGAAGCATGATCTATTCTTTGGACTAGCCTGTGATCTCTAAAGTACCTGGGAATTAACTGATAGGCCCTCCTGAGAGTTAAGCAGAGCAGGGATGCTACAACCCCAGGAGCTCGCCTTAAAAGGGACAAGCACGTGCAGCCAGGGGTACCATGTTTGCAAAGAACTGAACATATCTACAATTGCCTGGGCTTTGTTCTGCTGGCTACGACAACAGGAATAATATTGATTACATTAATTAGTGTGTGGAAGACTCATGTTAATTGTAGGCATAAGCATTTCACAAGTAGAAGATCCAGGACTGTGTGAAACAGAGAAGCCGTCTGAGCACCAGCATGAATGCATTCCCTGCTCTCTTCTGACTCTGGCTGTAATATGAGCAGCTGCTTCATGCTCCAGAAGCCTGGAATGCCCCACCATTGTGGGCTGCACCTCGAACTGTGAGCTAAAGCAAACCCTTTCTCCCCTAGGCAGTGTTGATTAGAGTGTTTTATCGCAGCAACAGGCGGAGAAGCTGAGACAGGGGACTCACAGGCACTGTATTGACCAGGCTCCTCTGTTCTCTGCATACGGAATCTTGACCCTCAGATCTGAAACACAGGAAACCAACCCACAGCCTCTCTCAGAACACACGCCTGTGCTCCACTGAAGTCACCTAGCACAACGACCCCTGAAATCCCACATCAACCCCTGCAAGGTTTAGGTGTTGAGATTACTGACACTCAAAGGAGGGGGTTTTCTGTCATCAGTGTCCCAGCACAGATAGAGGAGGGATAGACGGCTGAAAAGACGCATGGAGAACACTCATGTGACAGTGGTCTCAACCTCCAAAGTTCCTGGTTGCGGGCATGATACTCCAAGAGGGGACACTACCAGAGGTCTCCTCAGCGCTGTCCGGCTCCTTTCACTCACTGTAGCCTTTACGAACCACACACCTGAGAGCTGCAGCAGACAGTCCTGAGCCCACACTTGCCCAGCTCCTAGTCTACCCCAGATTCCCATGGGCATGCAGCCTGAATACATAGCCCAGAGACCCCGAGTTGGTGAGGTTCTACTCTCCAACCCCATGATGCTTAAAATCAGACTAGAACTACAGTTTGGTGGCCCAGTAGAAGCAAAAAGTGTCTGCCTCCAAAGACTCAAAGCCCCCAGGAGTCTAGGAAGCAACACATAAAGGTCCTATTAAGTGAGATTTTTCTGGTCCTTGGTGTCACTGCTCTAGGACCCTTCCTGCTCCAACTCTGTGGCCCAGGAGGCCCATGTGTGCTGGAGAACAGCAGTTTCTGCTCAGACTCAGAGGACTGAAACCCTCGTGAGCGCTAACTCCATTCCCCAGGCCCTGGCCAACCATCAAGGCTTCCACATACAACCATCCACCATCCCTCCCTGCCTTACTTTCTCTTCTTCTGAGAGGAAGGGCAGGTCACCTTGGGCCTGTAAGACAGCAACCAGGCCACACAGTGTGACAGTCAGGAGCAGGCTCTGCATCTCCAGGATCTGTGCTCTCAGAAAAGGTAGGTCACTGGGTTGACATGATGAGTTCCTGTTGGACTCTTCAGTGGGTGCCATTTATGGCCACAACTTACACTGGCCACACCCCTCCTGGCCATCTTTCATGGCCAAATCTGAGTCCATCATTTGGCTGGATGTTGTTGCTGTTGGGATCTGGTGTTGTTTCACTGACACCTCCAGATAAAGACACAACACCCCACAATATCTGTATTACCCAATGTTACTACTCCTGTGGGACCCCAGAGTCTAAGTTGCTCAGTTATGTGGTGGAAACATAGTCTGTACTCAGGACCAGTAAGGGAAGGCTGAGTTCATCCTGCTCTCCTTTCAGACACCCATGGCTGTTCTGGCAACCTTTTATGGAAGGTAATTTCTCAGTTCCTACTGCTCAGAAAAGGCCTGGGCTTCCCCACACAGTCCTGCTGATTTCTAGAGTACACACTGTGTTCTAGGAGCCGGATCAATGCTGCTCTTGCCTGACAGGACACCGTTGGTGTTGGTAGGGTCCCTGTGTGTTGGCTCAGGGTCTCCTGAAATAGCATCTTCTCTGAGAGGCTCCTAGCTATGCTCAAGCCCATAGTCCCCTGAACTAAGCCTTCTGCACCTGGGCCAGCTGGGCTCCCCTAGAGCGCTTCTGACCCTCAGGCTTCTCGCTCCTTCTTCTTCACCACTACCCCAAACCCACCTCCTTAATTTCATCCTAAGCACCCAAGGAGTGGGGCCTTGATGCCTGTGCTTTAAAATTTTACTCTGAAGCTTCAAAAGATTAGCTACATGTAAGGGGTCACAATTATGTGTTCATCTCAGAGTATTGAACCTGCCTAAGCTCAGGGACATCAAATTTGACAAAGGATATTGGATCCTCTGCTGTGTTGGTTATCTGAGGGCCTGCTGAAAGGACTGGTGGAACCCCAGCCCACCCTGCACTGTTGAGTCCCCTCCCACACCTGTGCCTTGTATGAGGTTCTTAGGTCTGGCACAGACAGTTGAGAGCCAATGTTTGTACAACTGCATCAACTTCCTCAGACTAGAGCTCCCACCACACCAAAGTTATCGTCTCATTTGTCTGAATACTGACAGGACACCAGGGTGACCCCAAGTCTGAGTCCGTTTGAGTAAAAAGGGTGAGCGGAATACAAAGAGCCCAGGAACTCTTACTTCTTGAGTTCATGGCAGAATTGCCCTGGCTGCCCTGTCTAACAACTCAGCCCAGCTCCCTCCTCAGAAAGAACTCTGTCTTCTTCCTCCTCATCCTGTACTTCTTGGCCCTCAATGTCCTATTATGAGACCCAGCTGGCTCAGGCTCTGGAGACCGGTACTAGCCAGACAATGGGATCATTTTGCCTCTGTAAATCCAGGTTGCACAGCTAAACATATCTAAAAACAGTATGGACTCAAGTTGGGCAGCTACTCTACTGATAAACAATACTAACGCGCACTCTCTGACAAGCCTTGGCTCTTGCTGAGGCGCTCATATGACCTAGGCCTTGGCCCCAGCATATGAGCTGCTACTTATCAGGAAGTTTGTCATCCCAAGGGCAGGAAGGGTGGGGCCTGTGCCTTTTAGAAGCAAAGAATAATGAGAAGGTTGGAATATCCAAGTCTGTGGTGCCAAGCACTTTTTGTTTGTTGTCCTATTGACTGAAATCAAATAGTTTATATTTCAGTGTGTGGATCACTGATGGACTTTTAAAGTGGCAGTGAGAAACAATAGGCATAGAAATTGACAAATCATGAATCTCATGTCTAGTATGACGAGAAGCCTCACACTCCTATCACCCACCTGTCCTTTCCTGTGTCCCATTGAGCTGGGTTCTGCCAACTATGTTCATAGAGATCCGAAAGTTAAAATGATGAGACAAACCATCCAGGGTTGGTGAAACAGGGATTGCAGCCAATCCTCAATGACTGAGATAGGCTTCATGCAGAGGTCTCAGACAACACCTGATTTCAGGAGTCAAAAGAACAGGTGGTTGGGGTCAGCCCCGGGTAGAAAAGATGGTGAGATGGTAGGGTAGGAGAAGATTCCCTGTCCACAGTGTGCCATGGCCTGAGGTATTTCTCTGCCCATCCTAGTAGCTTCTCAAATTCTGAAGCCATGTGGGTTGGTTCTCTATCCTACAGGAGTGCAAGAAGCCATGGCCCTTGGGGTCAGGTACCTACTGGGTCCCATAGCTCCTCGGTCTTGTTATAGAACTTCTGGGAAGTTGTAGGAGACTTCAAAGAAGCCCATTCTGAATCCAGAATGACTCCTTAAGGTTTTACTTTGGTTTAGGGTGGAACAGAAGGGTCCTAGCAAGACTGTGGTACGATAGGTAGTAAGTATCCTGGATAAGATGCTTTGGTTTCAAAGGGTGTATCTTAGTGTTATGCGGTCCAGGAAGAAAGGTACTCCAGGAAGGGCACTTATATCTATAGTGGTAGAGTTGACTCAAGATTTAATGGGCAGCTGTGACAGAAATAGAACAGAGATTAGGGTCCCTCCTTCTAGCATGGGAGTAGCAGTCATGGTGTGTCTCATAGAAAATGGATAACACTCACAGAACTTCCTTCTCAAAGATATTGTGAAGATGTTTCTGTGCACTCATGTTCCCCAAGCATAGCCTGTCACCTTGACCAGGGAGATCACAAAGCACATTACTGGGTGTGTTGGGTGGGAGATGAAGCCACATGGAGACCATTGTATGGAAAGGATTCAGTGGAAAAAGGACAGATTCCCAACTGTTCTAAGATTTTGTTTGGGGCCACATACTTGAACGGCTGCTCACACCTACACATGCAGTGTCTGTCATATGTCAATATGACATGATTCAAGCAACACAAAACTCAGGTACTGAGGAGTCTAAGCTGTACTAAGTTTCTTCAAGGGTGTAACTTACCATTGAGAACCTCAAGGACACACATTTCTGTAGAAACAAAGAATAAACTGGGAATGAGGAGGTGTGGTAGGTAAAGATCCATACCCCATCACACACATAGCTTAGATGTCATCATGACCAATACTTGAAGCATGGCCTTGTTGTCCTTGTGGGAGAAGAGAAGAGCAAATGGTGACACAAACAGACATTGGGGACATGGAGAAATACAAGAGTCACTTTCAGTACAGGAGGACATGGGGAGGGGTATGGGCAGGTTTACATAACTAGAAGGAATCATGGTCTTGTTGGTGGACTTAGGATCTCTAAAGTCAGCAGCTCATCTCTCTACTCAGGCATAATGATATTTGCTTAACGGTGGTATCACAGTCTTGGTGGAATCATCATTGTGGGGCCACATCCTCATTTTGGAGGCTTTAAAGATCACTGTTAGGAACCACTGCCATGATTCACTGCAGAAAACTTAAGCATTTTCAATGTCATATGCAACAGTTCTCAAGGAGGTTAAAGGAAATTTGTTATGTGTATCCAGAGTACAAAAACTTAATTCCAAGTTAAATGATAGAGACTTAAACCTGAAAATCATGTACAGAACACTAGATGAAGCCTTTTTCTAGAATTAATTAGTACTCTATATGATAATATCATGACAAAAATTTAAAATGTATATATTAATCTTACAAATTATGAGATAATATTTATACATAAAGAAATGTTTTAAAGAATAAAACTAAAACCAAAGAATTATGAAATTAGTGACAATAGAATAGTTTCTTAATTTTGGTTTTAGTTCTATCCCATACCAATTGACTCTTGTGACATGAGACAGAGATTTTGGATTTTCTTTCAATAAGCATCCTTGGATTTAGAGAAAGAGAAAGTCATGCTCCAACTCCAAAACAACTTCAATCTAATTAATTTAATTAGTCTAATTAAAGATTAATTCAATTAAGAACTGCGACTGAAAAAGACCATTTGCATTATATGTCTGCAGAGAACAGCAGAAACAAACATTTGGGAAATATTATCTGGTTGGAGATATGGTATACTGGCCAACTTACTGCTTTTCCTGGGACATTTTCTCTGGATGATTCACTATTTTTTTCCAGATGTCTCATTTGTCAGTGGTTCAGATTCCACAGCTCAATGTCTTCATTCTCAAGAAAAGACAAAAACAAAGCCCTGCCCTAAATCGTGATGTTGGGGATGTTCCCTTTTTGCAAGTTATATCTGATCAAATGAACAGCATTTGTTAGTTTTATAAGTTAGTTTAGATTGTATGGCCATTGTAGGCAGAGGCCGCTTGTTTGTGTCTTGGCTGCCCAGACCCAAAGTAATCACACTGAAACTATATTAATTTCAACACTGTTTGGCCTCTTAGCTTACACATATTACCTATAGCTAGCTCTTACATCTTAAATTAACCCATTTCTATTAATCTGTCTATTACCACTTGCTTGTGGCCTACTGGGAAGGTTCTGTCCAGCATCCAGTGTCTGTCTCCTGCAGCAGCTACACAGCATCTCTTTGACTCCACCTACTCTCTCCTCCTCTATCTGCCTGGAATTCCCGCCTTGCCCTGTTCTGTGCTGCAATAGGCCCAACACAGCTTTTTTATTAACCAATGGTATTCACAGCATACAGAGGGAAATCCCACATCAGAGACTTATATCTTGGCACTCATCAATCAACTCTTTTAGGCATAAAATAAGAAATATCAAACTAATAATGTTTACAATTGACATTATGTAAATTCCATCTAGTTAATTATCCCCCAATTTAATCGTTCCATTCTTAAACCATTCATTGTGTGATCATACAAAGATCTAACTCCCTCCATCATAATAGTGTTTTGATTGAACACTATTGTAACATTGAAAAAAAATTATTATTTTTTTAACTAATTCCCACTTTTAAGAATTCCCAATTCTCTTGCCAAGTCTGCTGCTGCTGATGGTGAAATATGAGGTATAGTACATCTGAGTGTGGAACACAGGCTCTGAACAGCCTGGCTAAGGACAGCTGCCGCTGATTGCATTTCAGCAACCTGGGAGGGGATCTGGGGATCCCCACAATTCATGGGAGAAAATAAACCAAAAAGTCAGCCATCTGCATAGGGGAATGTGCAAAAACAGCTGACTCTGGTGGCGTTTGGAACCCAAGTACCTATGGCATTTGCTGTAGAGAGGCTGCAACAGAAAATTCCCAGACCCACTCAGAGGACTTGGGGAACAAAAGGAAAGGCAGCTGGTGGTGAGTGACTCCATTGGTTTCAGTTCCTGCTATGTGTAACTCTGGCAGGTGCCAGTGGGCGCAAAGACACAGGTAAGTGGCTATTTTGTGAATTCATGTCCCACTTTGGGTACCAGATGATGCATGATCCTCATTAGTCTAAATCATTAAAAACCAGGAATCAAATATTGAGGTAAAGACCTGGAAGATCAGAGAACTGGGAGCAGCTGCCAGTTGCTTCCTATCTGTCTCATTCCTTAGTCCAAAGAGGCTGACTTCCTCTCTCTTCCTCCCAAGTGCTGGGATTAAAGGCGTGAGCCATCATCACCTGGTTTCTATGGTTAGCTTGTGGCTAACTCCACCCTCTGTTCTCCAGACAAGCTTTATTTGTCATAACACAAACAAAATATCACGCAACACAACATTTCTCACTCTACAGTGCCTTGTCCGTCTCCTTTCTCATCTGTAACCCATCTATTCACTCAATTACATTCCAAACTTCTGAGGAGTAAAGCCTTGACTCCTGGGCCTTACCATTTATTCCAGAAGCTATCGAGGCTCTAGCTGTATAAAGCAGTCAAAAACTTGTGTCCACTGTGGGTCAGGGTTTCATCTCCAACCATGGGATGTGGGCTTTCTACTATACTGGTCATCTTAGGACCTTATGATAGGACATATGGAAACCCTGTACTCCCGTGGTACAACTCAGGTTCATTCCACACCTTTTGGCCTGATGTGAAGACCCATAGGGTCCATTAAAGCCTGTTGTGAATCCACAGATGTGCAACTATCTTAAAACCTAGAGCCCCTGATCTAGCAAAAGCTTTTGCTACCTTTTCTGATTGACACAAGGCAAGCCCTCAAGGAGACCTCAAGTCTGGTTTGCTTTGAATAGGTATCAAGAGTCATGCATAGAGGCCAGAGTCCCACAAGGGCCCAGAGCCATAACTGATATACCTTGTTCTGGCCACAGTCCAGCTCCCTCTCCAGCACAAACTCTGTTTTGTCCCACTCCAATCCGATGTGCTGATACCAATCTGATCACAGCTCTACAGGGAGGTTCTAGTCTTCAAGGTACCTTTGTGCCTCTGTAGACCAAGCCTGGACAGCTTCAAGAATCTATAAACAATATTAATGAGCACTCTATGACAAGCCCTGGGCTTTCCTGGGGAGTTGCCATAATCCTATCCTGTAAGTTGCTGCTAACAGGAAGCCTAAAATTCTGTGTGTGAAAGGATGGGACCAGTGCTCTTCAGGACCAAATATTAGTGAGCAACCTGGAGTCTCTGCACCCAGAGTGCCAAGGACTTTGTGTACTTTGTCCTGCTGACCACACCATAAATACCTTCCACATTATTGTTTAGATCACTTATATCATCATTATGGCAGTGGTTTGTGTAGTGCTTCCCTTAGCAAAATCGTGAAGAGTCACATGCAGATGATTGGCAGATGTGGTCTGCAGTCATGAGTCTTATGTGCAATAGGAAGGGCAGATCCGGCACTCTAAAATTGTTTCTCATCAGCTATCTAACTTTTCTTGTGTCCCAGTTGACTGAATTCTACCAAGTTCTTCAACTATGCTCACAGACACTTCTTAAGTTAACAATGAAAGATACCATCAGGAGATGGAAGGCCAGGGGTTTGTAGGCAACCATGGGAGGACAAGTGGTAGGACATGAAGTTGAGGACTACTTATGGCAGATGCTCTCAGGAATCATTAGAGCATGAGGTTATGGTCAGCCCCAGGTAGACAGAGTTGGTACAGCATAAAGAAGAGATTTCCTGGCCCATCATGTTTCCATGTCCTAAGGCATCTCTTTTTATTCCTCCTCTTTCTTTCTGGCGGCAAGTACTGCAGGAATCCCCAACTCCGTGGTTTAGCACTTATTACTTCTGGTCATGTCCCTCACTACCTTTGACTTTTTCTTTTTCTTTCTTTTTTTTTTTTTTTTTTATTTTCGAGACAGGGTTTCTCCGTAGCTTTTGGTTCCTGTCCTGGAACTAGCTCTTGTAGACCAGGCTGGCCTCAAACTCCCAGAGATCCACCTGCCTCTGCCTCCCGAGTGCTGGGATTAAAGGCGTGCGCCACCACCGCCCGACACTACCTTTGATTTTTAACTTCAGTTTGGCTACTCCTTCTCTGTCCTTTATTTCCTAGGTCCCTAACTGCAAAGGACAGAGTCTGAGCTTCACCCAGTATTAGCTGATAGAATTTTTGTTAGCACCTCCAACAGCACCAGGCAGAAGGTGAACTGGCTGGGACTGAGGTGTGCCTTAGTTAGGTTTCTATTGATGTGGTAAAATATCATGACAAAAGCAATACGGGGAAGAAAGTGTTTCTTTCGATTTACATTTAATAGTCTATCATTCAGTAAAGTCAGGGACAGGGTTCAAGGCATGGACCTGGAGGTAGAAATTGATGCTGAGGCCATGTAGGAATGTTGTTTACTCACCTGCTCCTTGTGGATTGTCCATCCTGCTTTCTTAAAGTACTTAGGACCACCATCTCATGAGTAGCACTACCCATAGTGAGCCAGACACTTCCACATCAACTACCAATTAGGAAAAATACAACATAGGCTCATCCACAAGTCAATCTTAAAGAGTATTTCTCAATTGAAGTTCCCTCCTCCCAAATGACTCAAGCTTGTTTCAAGCTGAGATCAAACTAGTTAGAACTGGATACATCTAAAACTCCTGGGGAGTGTCTGATATGAATATCAGTAACACCTGGAGAATTACTTGCATTGTATGAAGTAGAGATTATTTTCCTAAATATGATTATTTTAACCTTTTTAAATTGATTTATTTTATATGCATAAGCCTTTCCCCTACATGTATGTATGTGCCCTACATGGCATAGGCATCGGCTCTTACTGAAACTGGAGTAACAGACAGTTTTGAGTCACCCTGTATGCACTGTGAATTGAGTCCAGGTCAACTACAAGATGTTTATGAAGATCTATATGTGCTCTTAACCAATGAACTATCTCTCCAGTCCCTCATTTATTATTTGAGAAATTGGTTTCCATAACTCTGAATGCTTGACTATAGAATAAACTCAGTTTGAAGAGTAAGTGGGTCAATACAAAATATAGACTTAAGTAACTGAAGATCAACCATTTTTGTCCTCTTGAGTTTTTTTTTTATAAAAACAAAGAGCCTTTATTTATTTATTTATTTTTTTTGAAAAAAAAATTTTCCCACTTCCTCCTCGCCTCCCATTTCCCTCCCCCTCCTTCTGCCCCTCTCCCCCTCCCCCCACTCCTCTTCTCCTCCCTCTCCAGTCCCAAGAGCAGTCAGGGTTCCCTGCCCTGTGGAAAGTCCAAGGTCCTCCCACCTCCATCCAGTTCTAGGAAGGTGACCATCCAAACTGTCTAGACTCCCACAAAGCCAGAACATGAAGAAGGATCAAAACCCCGTGCCATTCTCCTTGGCCTCTCGTCAGCTCTCATTGTCTGCCATGTTCGGAGAGTTCGGTTTTATCCCATGCTTTTTCAGTAGCAGTCCAGCTGGCCTTGGTGAGCTCCCAATAGATCGGCCCCACTGTCTCAGTGGTTGGGTGCACCCCTCATGGTCCTGACTTCCTTGTTCATGTTCTCCCTCCTTCTGCTCCTCATTATAACCTTGGGAGCTCAGTCCGGTGCTCCAGTGTGGGTCTCTGTCTCTATCTCCATCCATCGCTAGATGAAGGTTCTATGGTGATATGCAAGATATTCATTAGTATGGTTATAGGATAGCTTCATTTCAGGTTCCCTATCCTCAGGTGCCCCAAGGAACTAACTGGGGACATTGCCCTGGGCACCTGGTAGCCATTCCAAGTTCAAGTCTCTTGCCAACCCTTAGGTGGCTCCCTTAACTAAGATATGAGTTTCCCTGCTCCCCTATCCAACCTTCCTTTATCCCCAATCACCCCGATTCCCCCAGTTCCCCTCATCCTCTCCTTCACACTTTTCTCTCCCCATCTCCCCTCACCCCCATCCCACCCCACCCCCAAGATTCCAATTTTTTGCCTGGCAATCTTGTCTATTTCCCATAGCTGGGAGGATATCTATATGTTTTTCCTTGGGTTTACCGTCTTGTTTAGCTTCTTTAGGATCACAAATTATAGACTCAGTGGCCCATATCCATGGCTAGAAACCAATTATGAGTGAGTACATCCCATGATCTTCTTTTTGGGTCTGAGTTACCTCTTGAGTTTTTGAAGAAAGTGCCTGTCACAGTTGTCATAGCTCCATCTTCTGGTGCCTGCATGCTTCTTTTCTGTGCTTCTTTTCTTTCTTTCCAGTGACCAACTCTGTTGAAGTCCAGATGTGCTGTGAATTACTACAGTTTATTAAGTCTGTTCCTAATTGTATAAAAACAACCTGGTGTGGCAGTAGAAAGGCAAAAACAGGAAGATCAGGAGTTCATTGCCAGCCTTAGATTCACATTGAGTTTTAGACTTGTCTCAGCTACATTGGATTCTGTCTTTTTTTTTTTTTTTTTTAAAAAAAAGCAAAAATCATTTAAACAATCAAAGTAGAAAGAAAAATTCTGTGCCGTATTTACCAATCAATTCTGGAAAGTCATTTGATAAAATTCTGGGTAAAAACTGTCCAAAAGAGAAACCCTATCTAGAAAAACAAACATAAAAAGAACTGGTCAAAGAAGAGCTGTCTATCCCTATGTTGATAATGAGCAATAATATTCCACCTTCTGCAGCTTCCAGGAAAAGTGAAGTGATGGGATCCTATGTGGGGATGGGCTGATTGTCTCTGTGAAAGGATCCATGCTGTCTAAAACAAAACCAGAACTGATGAGTGAGTTGGCCAAGGTCCCCAGCTGTAAAATCTTCCTGAAACTATGGCACAACCAGCCATGTAGAACAAATCCTACTGCAAAATGGTTTCCTCCACTGATTTTCTACAACCCTCAGTTAGTGTCTCTAGCTCTCCTTACACTGTGTTGTGTTCATTGTATTCACTATCCCTGCTCAGTCTACTGTGTGCTCCTGTATCCTGACTACTTAATTATATATTATTACAGTGAGACACATGCCAGGAGGAATCCCCAAATGGAACAAGATTGAAAACTATAGGCATGAGGGATGTGTAGATTAAATGAAATTGTTAGAGTCGGCAGCACAAAGGGGCGTTTAAACACATAACTGAAGGTGGTAAAGGTAATGAAGCATGAATGAGAAAGTGGAAGAGAACTCCAGATGGGAAAAACATTCAGTGGGACTTGGAAGAGGCATAAGGAGCCTGGTTGTGCCTGGAACAGACTGGAGGGCATGGAAGATGGAGCAGATGTCAAACAGGGAGAGGGAAATGACCAGAGACCAGATTAGAGAGAGGGCAGAGCAAAGAGCAGTTATTTGTAGGCCACGGTGTCAATTTCACTATTACTCTGAGTAAATGGAGACAAGGGGATGCTGTTGCCATGGTGAAGACAATCCTCATTGGCATAGGAAAAAAAACAAGTGAAATAAAACATAGTAAATGGAAAGATAACAGGAGAATATAAAGAATATAAAGAACTGGAACATCCACCTTCTGAAGCTTTGTCCAGCTTCCACTGTAGTTTTCGGGTTCTTCCCCCCTTCAAGATTCCAGTGTTTTCTGATGTGAGGTGGGTGCTTTCTCTGGGGTGAGACCCTGTGGGTGATATCGTCTTCCCTTCACTATCCCATTGCTCTGTCATCTCTACAGCCACTCAAACCAGGTGTGTGGTCTCTGGTACTGTGTTCTGCATGTCCTACAGGCTTCCCCTTGGATTTCAAAGGGCTCATGGTACCCTCCCAGTTAGGCTGCCTGCCTGGGTTCTCAGCTGTGATTGGTAACTCCTAGAGGGGGCAAAGAGAACTAGGGACCTGAGAAGTGTTGTTCAGCTTGTATGGCTATCCTCCATCCCCTGAAGTGATATTGGTGCAGAGTGGACAGACAGGTGTCCCATATTAGTCATGAGTCATTGTTTTTTACTGTTTTGTTACACTTTCCAAAAAGATTTTATTGATCTCGTATGTGCATGCAAATCACACTGCATTAGTCAAAAGTCTTTGCTTCCAGAAAAGTTCTGACCTTGAGGTATGAATGGTGGAACCCATAGAATAGAATTGCGTAGACATGACATGTTGACCCAACTTTGAGGGGATAACTGGAGGAGGCCAGTTATTCTCTAGACATCCTGAGTAGATATTGAGTCCAACCTTGACCACAGTCATGGTTACTCTCTCACTCTGGGACAAACACACAGCTCTGATTACACTAGAATAAGAGACACTGTGCTCTGGAGCACCACAACTTTGTCAACACACATGGAATCCAATAAATCAGATACCTACTCAGTGTCCCTTGGATCCAACTCCCCAACACCCTGTCCCACAGACAAGCCACCCTGTGACCTAGCCTCCCAAGCTGCTCTCCACACTGAGTTCCACCAGGTGTCTTCATTTCCATGAGGTCACTGTGGGGCTGACCACTAAAGTGCACTCCTCCTCGTAACACACCCTGATCCAGGAGCGCCCTCTGGTGAGTTTCCACAGCAGAAAGCTCAGTCTCTTACCCCATCTACTGGCTCCCAAGCAAAATCTCTTCAATACACATGAATCCTGTGTCTGAATCCTGGCAGGATGAAACCCTTCTGAGGTCCAAGACTGTTCCATTTTGTAATCAGCTATAAAGAAGGGATGCACCATGTCACTATCTCCATCCAATTGTCTATGTTTCCTCAGTGGATCAAGCCCAGCCTGTATTCACAGTGTGGTCCAGTGTACAGGGATATTCTGATTACCAGTCAAAGTCCCCACTCATTTTCACAGTGCCCAAAGAGACCAAACACAAGGAGTCTTACCCTAGATATCAGATGCAAGACCATTTGATTCTGTTATTGTTTGATATCTGTTAGGTGCTATAGTAAAGAGAGAGAAACTCACCAAGATGCTAAGCCTTCATTTCTCAAAGGAACAGAGGGGTTCAACTTTCCTGGAAAAGACTGACACCCAGTTATCTCACTCTAGTTCCTTTATTAAAATATTTACAAGGATCATAGGGGCTGGGAAAGGGCCCAACTACCAAAGTCATCTTGCTCTTGCTACCCATGAGAGCAGACAACCCACACAAGTCTCAGGGCCTTTTGATTATGGCTAGTTCTTATCGCTATAAGAACTCCAGGTTTGGGGCTGGAGAGATGGCTCAGAGGTTAAGAGCATTGCCTGCTCTTCCAAGGGTCCTGAGTTCAATTCCCAGCAACCACATGGTGGCTCACAACCATCTGTAATGGGGTCTGGTGCCCTCTTCTGGCCTGCAGGCATAACACAGACAGAATATTGTATACATAATGCATAAATAAATATTAAAAAAAAAGAACTCCAGGTTTGCCAGGAGTGTCTTAGGTTCAAGGTAAGTGCGGTTGCAAGTTCTCATGCAACACCAAGTGCAGAATTCTCCATAGAGACCTTTCTTGAAGGTTTAAACATTATTAAAACAATTTCTTAGTCTTTACCTATTAACCCAAAAATAGCAAAGGCTTTGCTGGAACACTTCACTCAAGGCCAGATACAAAGGCTTTACTATACATTTTACTAAACTACGTGACACAACACCTGAATGGATGAGCATCATGGGAGCCTTACAACCCCTGGGTAGTTCTTTCATGCCAAGGATCCAGAGGTATGGAATACCACCTGCTTCTTGCATAAAAGGAGATGATGCAGAGCTCCTGGACAGGCATGTTGTGGAGTACTGTCTCAAAAGCATAACATCCACCAGAATTGCCAACAGCAACACTGTGGTTACTCAAGAAACTATTGAGAACAAGACTATTCAAGTATCCTCACATATGGGGGAAGGGGCATCATCAGAACATCACCTGAGTTTCCATCACAGATCAAGAGATTTAGACTTTACATAAGACAGTAATAAAAAGATTTTAATCAATTGAGGAACTTTTCAGACTGACTGATAAGCAAGGAGAGGAGGTACAGGCAAAAGACAATAGTAAATATTTAGCATCACCAGCACCTCTCAGAGTCAGAGATGACATTAACTACTTATCCTGTTACTACTTCCGAAAAGTCAGCAAATACTCAATACCCAAAAGGATATACAGAATGTAAATGGGAACCTATACATATGAAAGATCTATAAGATACTAAGCAAGCAGTAGTATCTTATGGTATGTATTCATCATATGTTACAGAGCTGGTAAAGACATGAGCTTTAATAAATAAGGTCACTCTGCATGATTGGCTTCAATTAGTCTCAGTTGTACTGGAATATGGTCCACAGCTACAGTGGAAGTACTACTGGAGAGAGGAGGCTAAGGCCCTTGAACATCAAGGTAGAACCAGAGGATCTGAGGCCTCCAAAGTTCAAATCTTGATGAGGGCCTTTATTCTGATCTGGATAGCCAAGCTACATACAATGAACACATCTTGTCCCTGTGATGTACAGAGGCCTTGAATGCTTGGTACAAGATACAAGAACTAGGAAGAAGTTTTGAATCATGTGCTAAGGTCATACAAGGTCATACAAGGGAACATTTTTTTGTAACTTTTAAAAGAAAGATTAACTAAAGCTGCACAAATAGGGTTAACAGATTCCGAAGCTAGATGAGTACTTACTGAATCTCTGACTCTTGAAAATGGAAGTTTAGTATGCAAAAAGGTACATGGATATTTAAAGGTCAGATCAACACCAATGGATGAATGGATCCTGCACACAGACAATATTAAATCATTTGACTATAATATCGAGGCTTGGGTAGGAAAAGTGATTTCCAAAGGTATGAAAAGACATCAAAATACCAAATGTTTTAATTGTGGTAGAATAGGCCATCTGAGAAGGAGTTGTAGACCAGGCATTCCTAGAAATAATTCTTCTGGGAATCACAAAAATAGAAGGCCTCAATCTTCTGAATTATGTAGAAGATGCAGCAAAGACCAACATTGGACCAACGAATACAGATCAAAAAGAGAAGACAAGGCAACCTGATGCCATTGGGAAACTACTTGTGGGGGGGGCTCTCACAGGCCCCCATGTCAAACATGGTCCAGTCATCCCCAGTCACTGTGGAGGACTTGCCTCCCCAGGAAAATTTTATATATATATATATATATATATATATATATATATATATATATATACACACACACACATCACACACACACATATATATGTATATATATATATACACATATATATATATTTGAGTAAATAAGAAGAAAGGGAAAACTGGTGTGTGCTAAATGATCTGAAGCTTGTTTCTCCATCTCTGGTTCTCAGGTTGTAACAAGCAGAGAGGACATTTAAAGAAAGAAAGAGAGAAAGAGTAGACAGACATGCACAGATCTTTGGAACAAAGAAAAAAGTAGAGAATCAGAGCCGCCAGTGATCAAGAAAGTAGATTCATTGCAAGTGGAAGAGAACAGATCCACTGCAGGTGGAGTAGGTGAGTGGGGTCCCTGAGTGAAGTGGGTGCTCTGGAAAGCTCTGCTAAAAAGCATGCCACTATGCAAACATTCCACATGCAACAGAGTCAGTATAAAAGGAATTTTAAAAAGCATAGCTAATAGCATAAAGGCAGTTGATAGTTGATGTAACTGCTCTGGTTGTGGGAGCAGGCTGCTATCTGCACAGCTTGGTTAGCAGTGGAACTGCATGAGTCTGAGGCTCCTCCCTGCCATAGTCACCACCTGGGGCTGAGTGGCATAGGAGTAGCTTAGTAAAGATGGTGGTTAAGACATCCAACATGCCCTTAGCCAAGATGGCACCTGTCCATGTGTTGTAAATCCTTCCATTTACTCATCCTCTGGCAGAAGTTAGAAAGAATCCATAAAACTTGGGAATATGCTTTGATCAGCTTGTTTCCCACAGGTGAGGCAGATAGATAAGCCACTGGCTCAGGTCATACTCTGGCTTGTCAGTCAAAAGAATGAGGACCTGGGCAATATGCCTGAAAGATGTGGAGTCCAAAAAGGCATGAAGTCAGAGGCTCGAAGCCAAAAGGACTGGAGCCCCCAAAGAACCCCAGGTTGTGGAAGCCCAAAAATAAAAGTCTATTTTCACCTTGTCTGAATGCCAGAGAGTTTTAGCTTGTTCAAAGTTGTTGGCAATAAGTGTGGCTACATGTCCTGACCTAGGGTGTGGTTTCTTGGTCCTTGTGACATACAGGTCATGACATACAGGTCATGACATATAGGTCATTGACATACAGGTAGATACAGGTAGATCCACTCCACCCTGACCAACAGTCAGGATATTTAAGCACACTTCTGTTCCTTCTTTTGAAATGGGAGGTTTGACATTGGGAGTGATGCCTTCAGGATACTTGGTCTCGGGTGAGTTCACTGCCTAAACAACAGAATGCTTATGACTTGATGTCTCAAAGTATTGTGACAGGTAACTGTTCTGGTTGTCCTTTGTACCATAGTAGAGCAGTCTTTTGTCTTTTTCCCCCTGTGGTGTTAACAGGGGTATAAAAGTGTATGGAAAATTAAATGCAGGCAGATTCTAGTATTCACTGGAACTCCCTCCTGGTACTACTTTCTGTTTTATTGTTTTCACTCGTGTATTTGTTCTCTTTACTTATTTTTTTAATCCTCATGCCACTACCCTGGTAAGGTATACTTGTAGAAGCTGGTTCCTGACAATAGGGCCAAGAAATGAAGGCGCTACTCAGTGAGGGTAGGGCTGATGCTAGGACACTAGGCCTGAGAAGACCTATTGGTCCGAGAAATGAAGGCACCACTCAGTAAGGACAGTGCTAATACACTAGGCCTGAGGTCCTTGCTCATGGGAAATTTGTCAGAGGTGATTGTTGGTGAAAGGAATCAGCTGTAGTCCTGAAGGTGGTGACCAGGGTGAGGGAAACTCACCAATTTTAGCTGGTTTTGTATGTAGATACAGCAGCTGTGTCGATGGGAAACAGGCAATTGTAGAGGTTCATTCAGGGTCCCCAGGGTCCTCAAGCTGACCACCCACAGGCAAGAGGGAACATGGAAGGGGCCTGGTAGAGCCCAGCACCGATGGAATGATATGCAGTATGAGAGACACCTTGATGAACGAGAGCCAGAGGCCTCACAGTGGGTGAGAGACGAATATGCCCCGCAGACAGAGCTTGAGTGCAGAGTTTATTGAGAGAAGGGTAAAGGGGAGGGGAGAGAGAGAGACAGAGACAGAGAAACAGAGAGAGAGAGACACAGAGAGATAGAGTCAGAGAGAGACAGAGAGAGAGAGAGACAGAGAGAGAGAGCTGCTTACCTCTTCAGAAGAATAGCTGGAATGGGTGGAGCTTGTCTCTTAAAGGGACCTTTTGCACTTGTGTACAGACTACTTAGTGATGTAGTAGCCAACGGACCCTGGGATGGCTAGAATACCGCCTGTGTGCATCTTGTCAGGTGACAGGGTCCAGCATTATGCCTGAATCCTCACATGATCAATGACGGAAGCTGGGATAATCTTGCATGACTCCTTTTTCTGTTCCAGGAATTCAACTTCCTGAGACCGTTATTTGCTTTAATTTTTATGCTATTTTTAAAAATATTTTGAGACCAGGGCACTTGCAGCTGAGACTGTCCTTAAGCTTGATAAAAAACTAGCGGTGACCTTGAGCTACTGATCTTCTGCCTCCTCCCAACTACTGAGTACAGGTGTGTGTTCCTAGATTCTATTTGACAACATTTTAAGGTTGCTTGTTTGTTTGGTATTTGGTTTTCTCTCTCTGTCTCTCTGGCATGGACCTATGAGCACTGCCTGTGGGAAGAAGGCAGGACACAATGGAAAGGTCAGAAGAGGTCACAGGAACAGGACAGTGGAGTAGACAGGGAACACAACGCATGCTCTCAATGAAGCCATCCTTGTGGAGACATTTTGGCTCTTCTCGAAATGGAGATGGAAGCTTCTATGGAGTTTAGAGAAACAAGAAGAGGAAGGCACCCAGGAAGCTTCTAACAGGAAGGAGCATTGGACCTTCTCCATCTTAATATCCAGATCTGTACCTTACTTTACCTGTTCCCTTAAAGACTCCCAACTACAGCTTCCAGTACCAAATATCCCAAACCTGAGTGTGAATGAAGACAGAGAGGTATTGAAGAGGGCATAGAGAAGCCCCTAGAGGCCATGGGGGTCCTCCAAGTATGCAACAGAGAAACCATTCAAGGGACAGCTCTAGCCACTGGGGGAAGATGTCCTGCGGATGCCAGGAAACCACAGTCCACCATTCAGACAAACATGAGACTGAACTAGAACAGGCTGGTAGAGTGGGGCTGAGGTGGGCCAAACTGGCAGGATTAGTGAGCTGTTTGGAGGTGGTGGCAGAGTAAAGTCATCAAAGAATGCTGGAGCATGAGGAAGTGCCCTATCCTGAAATGGGACCAAGGAAAGGAGCCAGGACATTGGGTGAGAGGGTTGAGGGGCAGGAACCTAACAGGGACAGTGAGAGGACAGTGACAGGCATCGTGGAAGGATAGGATGAGAGGTGGCTCTCAGGACATGGTGGGGTGGAATTGGCCTTCGGATAAGGGCAGAGCAAAACCAAGAACAAGATCCTGGATCAGGGGGTATCATAGTGAAGCAAGAAAGGTAACCAAGAAAACTCACAAAATAGATACAATCCACAACAGGACAGCCAAGAATGGCAGCCCCACCCTCAGTGATGCTCCTGCCTGGACCCACCAGTAAGACAGAAGCTGAGCATTCACCCAGAGTCCACAAGAGCATCAGCATCAGAGACCTGCCTAAGCTCCCTGGTCCATTCCTCTGTCTGTTCCAGAGACCCCCATCATGGAACAACAGCAAATGGCCCTGGAAGTTCCACCTTCTTTCCATGAAAGCCCAATCAGCCCCATGGGAAGAGCTCTGAGGAAAGAAGGTTCTAGATAGAGACACAAGTTCAAAGTCAACTGTGAGCACAAGGCATCCCAGCGGGACACAGACTAACTGGTCAGAACCTTAGAAAAACAGCACAAAAGCATCCACAACAAGAGAACACTCATCCATCATGGCCCTCAGGCTGAGCAAAGTAACCATTATGGCGGAGGCCTCTGACTACAGAAACTGTAAGGGTGGGGCCTCTATGAGACCCCAAAGCCTCCACAACTTGACCTGCCAACAGAAGCCTCTAGGGGGTTAGAGGGAAGTTAGTTACCAGGCTCTGATTTCATGCCAGAGCCTGTCTCTTACCCATGAGTAAGGCTGGAATCATTTTTAATTAGAGAGAAACATTTCCCTGGGCTTTTCCAATATGTATAACGCTGCCAGCTGTGACAGAAAAGCACACCCAGAGCTTCAGATCTTCTTACGTGAGAAGCCTTAGATCTGAGCTAGAGATAAGCAGACTACATTTCCCTGAAGTCTACAGGTACTAGCAGGCACTGCCTCAGGCCTGCACAGGTGAGGCTGTGACAGGCTCGCTCTCCCACAGCAATGCTCTTTCTTCCGTTCCTCCCCCATTTTCCTCTCTCGAGATCCCTGATGCTATATGGGGAGGAAACTGCTGGTCCTTGGGTGTCCTGAGTCAGGAAAACGACAGATGCCCAGAAATTAGAGGCTTCAGCCGTCAAAGGGCAAATCTCCCCAACCTCATGTGAATACACCTAAGGTGGCTTTCCTTCACACCGCCCCATGGCTGCTAGATGCCTTCCTCACTTCCCCACAGAGCATGATCTCCCTGACCCACCTTCTTCCTAAAGGGCCCAGCCATGACAAGTTCAACAGAGACCACCCATGAATGGACCATCCAGGGGAAAGCACCTAACGTTCCAAAGGAAATACCTAATATTCCGACCATGGTAGATAGGATTACCTGATGTCCCTCAGCCCAGCACACTCAGCAGTACACCCCTAGACAAATGTCTGTCAATCAGGTGTCCTAACCTTAGAAATCCCTCACCCCAACTGAGCTTGGGGCTCTGATTGTGTTAATGTGTTGGACACACAGAGAGTCCAAATTTGAACTTGAATAAAGGCTCTTTGCTTTTACAAACAGTACTCAATCTCCTTGTTGGTTTTTGGGGACTCTGTGATCTGGGCATAACACTTCCCTTCCTCAAAAGTCGTAAAGTTGGTTTCCTTGATTTTTTGGGTTGACTGAAATCCCACTCCTTTCTTAAATACCATAATTTCTGAGATAAAAAAAATCTGTATCCTCTATCTTACATTTTGTAGATCCACAGAAGGTGCCCAAAGTTCAGGAAATTCACGAACTGCAGAAGAGAAGGTGAGACACCACGATCTACTTCACATGTGTTGGAGATATTCTCAGTGTCTCACAAACACACAAAGAATCGAAATCAACCTATCAAGGCAACTTTCTTTTGCAAAAGAACTCTCCACCACACAAATATTGAGCAAGCACACCAAGCAGGAAGTTCACTTGTTTTTGTGGTAACACAGGTCATGAATGAGCCTTATCCCATTGGTAGGAGCCAGACCTCAGAATTGATGTGATTGGCTAATTCATAATTGCTGAGAAAGGGAAGGGTGTGATAGGAAGTTGTCTTAGAAGTGACCAGGGCTTGGCAGACAGCACATACATATGGTGTCAGGATGGTGGAGGTTTATTAAATAACGGCCATTGGCAATTATCAGGAAAATAATCTTGCCAGGTGTGTTGACAGGAAAAGGGGGTGGATCTCCATGAGTTCCAGGCATCCCTCTTCTAGGAGCAAATTCCAGGTCCTGCTGTTGTGGGGACATTCATCAAAGAAGAGTGGTCAGACATGGGTTTAAGCCCAAAGAAAGACATTACTAGTTGGCCTGTGACTAAACTGGGTATTTGGGATCCCAATGTGGCCCTGAACCTTTCTCAGGTTGATCTTTTAAGTACAAAAACCATATTCTGGCCAATGGGTGGTAGCACACATCTTTAACACCAGCATTTGGGAGGGCAGAGACAGGCAGACATCTGTGAGTGCAAGCCTGTTCTATAAGTGAGTTCTAGGACAGTCAGGACTGTTATACAGATAAACCTTGCCCCCAGAAAAAAAAAGCTAGCATTATACTCTGGGTATTCTGGGTTGATACACTTCAGTTAATAAGAACAGTCCGTCAAAAGCAGAATTACAGAAGCTAAAAAGCGAGGTTAGTACATTCTGAGAGCTTTGATGAATTGGGCCTTTGTTTTAGCTTTGGCAGGTGGAGTTGTCTACATGCTAAGTTTTGCAGCCTGAAAGGTACTTTCATCATGGAGTCAGTTCTAAGGTCTGAGGCTCTGTTACACAGCTAGGGATACATAGGGAATCCTGCCACAGAAAGCATAAATTTCTCACACTGTGAGAGATGAAAAACCAGCCAAGGACACACAAGGTCCTCAGGGCCCAGACACCATCTTGGAACAAGATACATGTTGGGTTGGTTTTGTTCTTGTTTTGCTTTTTACTTTTTTATTATTAATTAAATGTGTCATTTATTGTACATCCCAACCAATTCCCCCTCCTTTCCTCCCATTCTCTCCCCCCCACTTTACCCCATCCCATCTCAATTCACTCCTGCTCTGTTTCTGTTTAAAGAAAAGGGCAGGCCTCCCATGGGTGTCAACAAAGCATGGTATATCAAGTTCAAGTGGGACTAAGCTCCTCCCTTTGTGTTAAGGGGGCACAAGGCAGCCCAGTATGAGGCTTCCTGGAAGTCAGCCAAAGCATTAGGGACAGACCCTGCCTCCATCACTAGGTGTCCCACAAGTAGATCAAGATAAATGGGGTTTTAAGAAAATTAAGAATGTCAGAGCTAGGCATGGTGGCATGCCTGTAATTCCAGGACTCTGGAGGTAGAAGCAGGAGGATCAGGAGTTCAAGGCCATCCCTGGCTACGTAGTGAGGCTGAAACTGGCTGGAGCTACTAAAGATTCTGCCTCAATAAAAAGCAAGTGACAATACCCTGCTCTACCATCCCCCCCAAAATGTAAATTTGATGTTGGGAATGGAGTTTGATCACAACACAGTAAAAGAAAAGAAAAGAAAAGTAACAATCTCTTTATTTGGAAACTTCAAATGAAACCCAGAGTATAAAAATAATGTAGTTCAGCAAGTTCAGTCATGTGTACCCTAGGAGAATCTGGACTGGGATCGAGCTTCAGTGGCAACATACTCAAATAGCATCCATGAGGTCCCGGTTTCAACCCCAAGTACCAAGATAAAGAGAAAGAAAATTTAAAACTTCCTACATCATCAACAAATACATTTATTCCCAGGATGGATAACTAACTATTGCCTCATGTGCCAAAACTGAGTAGAGGTTGTTGATCTGCCAGCTGGGCTGAGCAGGAGCTAAGCATCTCTGAGGCCTGCAGGCTGTCCGTCTCCCTGCCCTCCTGCCTCTTCCATGCACACTGACTACCTCTCAAGCCTCTAGAAGAGGCAGAAACAAGCTGAGTGAGGATGCCCAAGCCCTCAGGTAACTGCATGACAGAGTTTCTCCCATTTCTGGAGGCTCCAGGACCAACCCCCTGAGGAGAAGGAGTTTAGGGACACAGTAGGAACTGAAAGTGACTGTCACTCTAGGGCCTCAGAATGTGGTCATCCAAGTGGTACTGTGCCTGCCAGACTCTGAGGTGGGGTAGAAGGTGTCACTTCATAATGTCTCTCAAATTCTTCCAGTTCCACACAGCCTGGAGTGACCCTGGATATAAGGCTGGCCTCTCCAATAGAAATTTAGCTATCTGTTCCTGATTGCCTGATGATTCTTGGGGACAGCCACATATCTCAGCTTCTTCATGATGGAGGGCCAGCCCAGCAGCTGCTGGTCCCACATGTACTCTGGGGACAGCACCTTTGTAGGCTTGTGGTACAGCAGGTACTTGTTCAGATGACTCTCATCATGCCACACTGCCTCGATGCCATTGGCCTTGTCCTCCACCATAGCCTGATGGCAGGCCTTGGTGAGACGGTGCACCTCTGCCACTGACCCCCCAAAGAAGGCCCCCATGTAATAAAAGTCACCCTCATCCCAGGGGATGTAGGCCTGGGACTTCGGCCGGCGCTCGTAGGTAAAGGCTTTTCGGCTGCTTCTGTAGAAGCCAGGATGCAGGGTACCGAAGAGTGCTGAGAGAATCTCCACACCTACGTGGTCTTGAAACTTCATGTCCACATCTGCACACACCAGGTAATCCACCTCCTGCAGAAAGCGCAGCTCAGAGAAGTGGCTGATCATCTCCATCCTGTGCATGGACACATCCTGCCAGCGGGAGTAGTTGTGCACGGTCAGCACCACCAGCTTCCGTCCTGCCCCCAGGGGCACCTGCGGCACCTCGGCAGGATGGTCGGTGAAGACATAGTAGATGACCTTGTGTCCCACCATGAAGTGCTGCTCTGCTGTCTCCAGGAACAGTTTCAGGAACACCACATACCTGTGGAAGATGACAAAGGGGTAAGCAGAGGTTTAACACAGCTAGGTCAAGACTAACCAGGGCAGGGCCCCAGGCTGCAGAAACCATGGCTACCATGAGGTAACAACATCCCCACTTTACAGCTGTACTGAGCAGTCTGCAGGCTGTACCTCACCTCACCCTCCTTTGCTTCAAAAGAGTATAACATCAGCACCACATCTTAGCAAGAAATGTTGAGGCAGAGGCCTGGAAGGAAGCTTTTACTCAGGCAGCACAGATGACTCCAGACATGGGGATCCAGGCAGACATCCTGTAGGTATCTCTTGTCTTGGCAGGCCCCTCAGCAGGCCACCTCACCATGAGTCCGTCACCCTACCTCCAAAAGTGACAGCTCCCTCCCAACACATTCCACACCCCACATTCTTGCATTGGCCTGAGCAGAGCCTGTGCTAACAGGGCCCCACTTTCTAAACCCTGGCGGAACTGGATGAATCTGTAAGGGCCTGGTACCCATGCCCCTCCTTTGTGGCAATCTCAAGGCCCTGTCTTAGGAAAGGAAGGGGCCTCTGTATCCCAGATCTTCCTCATCAGAGACTTGAGGGTGCTGGGGGAGAAGGCACTCAGTAACTCACTATGTCCCTAAGTCTCACTCCATAGTGGGAGCTGCAGGCTGTGTTCCTGCCGCCCCAGCTCCTAGTCGCCTGGCTAGCTTATGCCCCGAAATAACAACACACAAACTGTATTCTTTTAAACACTGCTTGGCCCATTAGCTCTAGCCCTTACTGGCTAATTCTCATATCCTGATCAACCCATCTCTAATAATCTGTGTAGTACCAGTCTTACCGGGAAAGATTCAGCATATCTGACCTGGCGGCTTGCTTCATCGCGTCTGCCCTGGCGATAAGCTGCACGGCGACTGTCTCTGAGAGGAGCTATCGAGTCTGAGCTCACTTCCTCTTCCTCCCAGCATTCTGTTCTGTTTACTCCACCCACCTATGTTCTAACCTATGAGGGCCAAACAGTTTCTTTATTTTTTAACCAATGACCTTCCTCCATCATCACTCCACATTCACTCCACCAGAGGAAGAAATCATCTCAGAGTATGCAGGGAAGGGGAGACCGACACCCTCGAAAGAAGGTCAAGCCTATCCAAACCCTCAGGTACAATGGCGGAAGGCTTCTAACCTGAATTCTAGGTCCTCTCCCAGTCCAGGTTTTCACCTGTTTCATATGGCTGCTTTTCCTTAGATGCTTTTCCCAGGGTCATTTTTCCCCACCAAGGGAACAGGGATCCCCATCACCTGGCAAGTGTGCCAAGCCCTCCCCACCTGTCATAAACAGGCAAGTGGCTGTTTTCCCTGTGCAAAGGTAACCACTGGGCTCCCGGCTAGTTCCCTCAGAGGCCTCCTTCCTACAGGCCAATAACCTACCGACACATACCAGGGCTCTTGCTCACGCACACAGCAGCACCCAGACAAAGTGATGTTTGTATCTTGTTACTGTCAGTTGCTAGCTACTCCCTATTAGCTGCAGACATTCTCAAGGTGCCTAAGATCCCTCCAGCTGAGCCCCAAATCTTTCTCAGGTCTGATTGGTACAAAGGCCTCAGAGCTACCCTTGAACTTCACCTAGCCCTGCAAGGAAGGATACAGAATTCTCACATGCAGACAGCACAAATGCCTCTCTCAGTTCCCCTACAGTCTTCCACACTGTAATGTTGTCTGACCTGATGTCCACAGGCTCCCACAGGCTCCTACAGGCTCCCACAGGCCCCCACAGGCTCCCAAGGCTCCCACAGGCGACTCCCACAGGCTCCCACAGGCCCCCACAGGCTCCCACACGCCCTCAAGGCCCCCACAGATCCCCACAGACGGCAAGGTTCTTGTTTGAGGCCTAACGTCAGCTTGACCCAGAGTCCCAGAGCTACTCCCTGCCCCCAGGAGTAAGACTTCACTCAACCATTTCTGTCCTTTTCCTGCATCCGAGGATGCTTCAGTGACCACAGCTCTGCTGGTACCCTGTCCCTGCCAGCCCTGTGGATGGAGATCCTCACCTGATGCATGTGTTGAGAGATGCAATGGCATCTGCCTGAGAGCACAGAGGCCTGGAGGCAGTTGGCCTGGGGTTCTGAGAGGAGGCAGAGCTGGGCTCATTACCCTGTGAGCCCATCAGTAGTCAGGAAGGTGGCAGAGTGAACAAGTCGTACCCCCCACTACATCCTAAATACAAGCGTGGAATTTATATCTAGGTATGTCTAGCCTCCACCTTTACCATTGTGCACATATGTACATGTGTGTGCATGGCCATTGTATAGATTTGTGTTTATTTGCCTGTGTGCCTGTGTGGAGGACAGAGGTTGACTTTGGGGGGTCTTCTGTCATTTTTCCTTTCTGTTCTTTGGACAGGGTCCCTTCTCTGACTCTGAAGCTCAATGTTTGCCTGTGCTGTCCAGAAAGCTGCCCGGATCCACTTGTCTCTCCCCAACAGCCACAGTACTTGGATTATAGGGGTGTGACTCCATGCCCTGCCCTTACATGGGTGTTAGGGATCAACTCAGGTCCTCACATCCCTGAAGAAAGTACTTTATCCTCTAGCCATCTCTCCAGCACCCTCTGCTTACTTTTTGATGGCAAACACGGTCAGTCCAATGGTGGTGTTCAGAAGCCTGAACTGCTTATTCAGGATGTCGATGTTGAAGGTCCCCTCCCAGATGATGGGAGCCAGCCACGGAGTCAAGACAAGAACATCTTTCCTACTACAAAGGGAGAGAGCCACAGGCAACATGTGACCAAACACGTCTGCAGGAACCCATCTCAGATTCTCACCCTCATCTTCCCCCAGGGCTGCCACCATCCCTGAGTGAGGGCTGGACCAATCAGTGGCTCTCACTGACTACCCCAACCCCACTCTAAAAGCAACTGAGTTTACTACCACTGCAGCCTGAAAACCCTGGTGACAGAGACAGGAAACAATGAACAGAAGCCCAGATGGGGAATGAGAGCCAGAAGATGCTCTGGGCTCCAGAATGAGACAACCTTAAGTCTCGGAAAGGGTTGTTGAAGTGAGTGCAAAGAGAATCATAATTGGGTTTTTGTTTTTTCCAGTGCTGGAGACTGACCCAGGGCCTCAGGTGTGCTGCTGAATGTTCCCCAGAGCAAGCAAATCGTCCTTCTGTACCTTTGCGACTCCTGCACTACACATACACTGATTAAATCTACTCACCTGGGTGTTAGCACCTTTGGCTGGGTGTAGACCATCCTGCAATAAGAAAACACCAGAACTCAAGGTGACAAGAAAGTCCCTGGGATGCATGTCACTGGCAGCTGTGCACCAGGCACAGAGACCTGAACAAGTGGTGGCAACCAAGCCATTGAGTCTGTCCATGATCCTGGAAGCTGAGGATGAGCTGAAGCAGGAAGATCACAGTCTTGACTGAAAGTAGGGAGAGAAACCATTGTATCTCCTACCCCACTTAAGGATAGGAGAGACAAGAACTACCTAAATTCACAAACCTGATGGAACCAAACAGTTTTGTCTCTGGTAGATGTTGACCACCCCACCTCAGTCAGAAACCTGCCTTGATCCTCTTCTGGCTGGTGGCACACAAAGTCCTGGCTCTCTCTGTCTATTATGATTTATGGCGTGAAAGGGACCCTGGCAGGTCCCATGGCATATACAGACCTGTTACGGTACCAGAGAGACCTTTGTGGCAGATGGGGCCAAATCACGATTGGTGACAAATACACCATGCAGACAGAATTTGAGTGTGGAGTTTATTGAGGGTAGGGTAGAAGAGAGGGAAGGGAGGGAGGGAGAAAAGGGAGGAGAGAGAATCAAAGGCCTGTTTACATCTTCAGAAGAGCATGGAGGGAAAAACACAGTCTGTTACAATACACAGAGGACCAAGAGGATGAGTGACCAGCCACCTAGTGGGGGCCTCCACATGGGGGCAAAGCCCTGGGCTTCTCTCCCACATCAACACTGTCCATTGGACCCTGCAAACTACAATCCCCACCCCGTCCCTAAACTTGCCTATCCTTCCACAACCTCAGTAGAACTCTGAAATACAGTTTGCTACAATACAGAGAGGATGAACAGAGAGAACCACAAGAGAGGACCATGAGGGAGGACCAATAAAGGAACTCTAAAGCACAAGCTGTGACTGCACATAGTAGACCAAGAGGGCAAACCAGTAAAGCAGACCAAGAGAGCAGGCTAAGAGAGACCTCAGTGGCTCCCTAAGACACAGAGAGTGACAGTATAGAGCAGATCAAGAATAGTTCCTAAAGATGAAAACAAAGTAAGGACTGGACCAAAATGCAAAGACACTGCCGGCATCAATTGAAGGAAGAGATGGGTAGGCACCAATGCAAGGATTCATTCAACAACCTATAAAGCAATATTGTAACACAAGAACCCAGTGGTTATATAACAGGAAGACTTGATCATCTGAATCCAGAAGAAACAGAAGAAAATGATTTTAAATGTAACTTTATGAAGATATGGAAACTTTAAAGAGGAAGTGAAAAACTCCCTTAAAGCAACAGAAAATGGAAGAATTTAATAAATCCCTCAAAGAAATGCAAAAAGGCCATGAAAAAACAACCAAACAGGTGAAGCAAAGATTATGAGATTGAATACTAAAATAGAGGCAATAGAGAAAACACAAACCGAGGAAATTATGGATATGAAAAACTTGGGTAAATGAACAGGAACTACAGAGGCAAGCATAACCAACAGAATACAAGAGCTGGAAGAGAGAATCTCAGGTGTTGAAGATACTATAGAGGAAATCAATTCATTCATCAAAGAAAACATAAAATTCAACAAATTTTTAACACAAAATATTTAGAAAATCTGGGACACCATGAAAAAACCAAATTTAAGGATAATAGGGATAGAAGAAGGAGAAGAACTCCAGCTCAAAGGCACAGAAAATATAATCAACAAAATCACAGAAGAAAACTTTTCCAACCTAAAGAAGGATATCCCTATGAAGGTATAAGAAGCTTACAGAACACTAAATAGATATAATATAATAATCAAAACACAAAACTAACAGAATAAAGAAGGAATATTAAGAGCTGCAAAGGAAAAGTTCACGTAACATATAAAGGTAGACCTAACAGAATTACACTCAACTTCTCAATGAAAACCATAAAAGCCAGAAGGTCCTGGGCAGATTGCTGCGGATGCAAACCCAGACTACTATACTCAACAAAGGTTTCAATCACCATTGATGGAGAAAACAAAATATACCATGAAAAACCAGATTTAAACAATGTGTATTCAAAACCTAACCCTACTAGAAGGAAAATCCCAACCCAAGGAAGTTAACTGTGCCCACAAAAACACAGGCAACAGATAACCTCCCACCAGCAAACCCCCTGCCCCTAAATGGAAACACACATACACACCACCGAAAAATAACAGGAATTAACAACCAGTGGTCATTAACACCTCTTAATATCAATGGACTCAATTCCAGTGGAAGGGGAAGAGGAGGAGAGAAGGGGGGAGGAGGAGGAATACTTGAGAGAATGGGATAGTCGTGATGGAGGAAGGAAAGAAATGAGAGCAAGGAAAGAGATATTCTGACTGAGGGAGCCATTCTGGGCTAGTAAGAAACCTAGCACTAGAGAAATTCCCGGGAATCCACAAGGATGACCCCAGCTAAGCCCCTAAGCAATAGAGGAGAGAGGGCCCAATCTTAACTTGCCCTGTTATCAGACTAATGAATATCTTAAATATTGCCATAGAACCTTCATTCAGCAACTGATGAAAACAGAGTCAGAGATCCGCATCAGGGCACTGGGCTGAGCTCCCAAAGTCCAGTTGAAAAGTTGGAGGAATGAGAATATGAGCAAAGAGGTCAAGACCATGATGGAGACACCCACTGAAATAGTTTACCTGAGCTAATTGGAGCTCACCGACTCCAGCTGGACAGGAAAGGAACCCACATAGGACCAAACTAGTCCCTCTGAATGTGGTTGACAGCTGCATGGCTGAGGCAGATGGAGGGTCCACTGGCAGTGACAGCAGGATTTATCCCTACTGCTTCTACTGGCTTCTTGGGAACCCATTCTCTTTGTATGGATATCTTTCTCTGCCTAGATATAGTAGGGAGGGCCTTGGATCTTCCCCAAAGCACCATGACTTATCCTCTCTGTGGAGTGGATGGGATGGGATGGGGTAGGGGGTAAGTGGAGGAAATGGGAGGAGGGGAGGCAGTGGGAACTTGAATTGGTATGTATAATGAAAAAGGATAGTTTGTTTTCTTTTTTTAAAAAAATAAAATAAGAAGAGCAATGAGGAAGAGATTAGGGGTGGACAGAGCTTGTCTCTTAAAGGGACAGGGTACTGTTTGCCATGCACATTGGCGTGACGCAGGGTGTGACACACTGCTCCAGGTTCCCAAGGGTCAGGGCCCAGGTGAGCCTGAACACTAACACTGTCTCTGTCAGAGGTCTGTCCTAACATAGGTGTAAAGTTTCCTCAAAAGGTCTGGAGCAGTGTATGGCAGCGGAATGTCCCCACAAAGAATGTCAGGCCCCAAGGGACAAGAGTCACCTTTGCTAGTAAGCTGCTTGCCCTATGATGGCTTGGAAATCAGATGCAGGGCTCGAGAGATGCTCAGCTGTAAGAGCACAGGCTCTTCTTGCAGAACAATGGGATTCAGTTCCCAGCACCCACATGGAGACCCACAACAGTCTCTAAGTTCAGTTCCAGGGAATCTGAGTTTATTTTCTGTTTTTTTGGGACACAGGAATAAATGTGATACACAGGTATACATGCAGGCAAATTATTCATACACATACAAAAATTAATTTTTTAAGATAGAGAAGAAGCCTTTAAATAAACATGGAAAATTTCTGCACAGGACAAAGTTTGATGACCCCTTAGTGGATGAGTCTGGCCAGTCACATAAGATAAACCCTACAGGACCCCATCCCTAGGAGACACTACTACAGAGTGTCCGTGCTCAGAGGAACAACACAGAACAGGCAAGATGGGTGCCAGGACCCCCAGTAGGGCCGGGCAATGGGGAGTCGGTGTTTAACGGACACAGTTTATAAGATGGGATGTTCTGGAGATGGATGGCAGTGATGGCAGCATGAATGTGCTCTCTGCACTGAACGTTGAAATGGTGAGGACGGTCAACTCACGTGCTGTGTGTGCTGCCCTGGGAATGGGGTGAACAGCTGTAAACTCAGCTCTGTACCTCAGGAGCCAGGCAGACAATTTAAAAGAAGTCAAATGACATGCAGTTAGTCAACACAAAGTGTAGGGCTAAGTGCTCTGCTTTGGGTCCAGGAAGGGACATCCCAACTGCTCATAATTACACACACACATGCGCACATGCACACACACACATGTATGCACACATGCACACTTGCGCGTGCGCGCGCAAACACACACACACACACACACACACACACACACACACGTCCATCTGCACCCCTTAGTCCAGAGTGGCGAGCACCATGTGAGGGCAGGTTACCTTGACAGGGCTACAACTTCCCGGACATCCAGCTCTCCGATAGCCACACTGCAAAAGGAGAACACAGGAGACAGATTTCGACCAGGTACACAGAGACAGGAGGAAGGAGCACAGCTCCTGAGGGTACAATAATCTGTTACAGTTAAAGAAGAACATAATGGCGAACACCCCAGACACTATGTCAACAACATGAAATCATGCACTGCCATTTCATAGATTCCAATGGGTAGGGAAGAGAAATTGTTCTAAGGGCTGCCCATGTAGGTAGGAGAATGAGCCTGAAGCCAGAAAAGACAAGTTTCCCCCCCAAATCACTCCATTTAAAGACAGCAGAGGGCAGTTGAGGATGCTCTGGGCAGCTTAAAGTAGGATTAGACCCATCCATACAGAAGTACAGGCAGAGGCCACAGCATGTAGCAAAATGTTCATCTAGTTAGTAACCAAAACACATATACACATGTATGACAGACACACAAACATGATATATGCATACATATAAACAAATATGATACACACATATTACACACACATATGATACATACATATATGACACACACAGTCTACAAACACTCACCTAGTCACAGTTCCTTGGTGTCCCAATTCCTGACTTCTGTGGCCCAGGAATCCATAGCTGTGGGAGGGGTGTGCACAGGGGCAGCTGTTCAGGACACAGACCTGAGACTGCATGTCCCTCCCTCCCTCCAGAATGTACCACTGCACCCAGCACAGTGAGCACACAAGTTCCCAATGGGTATTCAGGGCCACGTGACAGGACTAAGCATGTCCACCACACTAAAAGAAGAGGTGGCAAGAGGAAGGACCCTGGGCACAAGGTCTGGACCTGGACACATGTAACAGTGGCAGACAGCCCATTCTCCATGCCAGGTACCTATAACCCAAGATCACATCTGGGATTATTTCCTGATTGTGTCTACAGAAGCCTCAGTAGACATGGCAGTGACTTTGCTCTGTCAGGGTTCTCAGACCATCTGCATCTAGAGAGAAATGCCTCCGAGCCACCAGGCCTGCCTTTGCCTCCTTCCCCAGACCCACCCACATAGCTAGGGTCAAATGACAGGGCATCCAGTCCCAAGATTTTGTGAAATCAGAAGAGGTTTGCAAGAGAGGGTTCACTAAGGAAACCAAAAAAGCTTGACATGCCACTGTGTTGGAGCAAGAGCAGCATCCTCATGACCGACGTGGTAGTGGGTATGCTCGTAGCTCAGGGTCCCCATCAGGGTCTGATGAGCTTCTCACCAGCCTGGATTCTTACCCAAAGAAGACCAAGATGAACATTGTGAGGGGAAGGATTCCAAGGTAAAGCGAGAAGCATTTTTGTCTTCCTGAAAAACAGCAGCATGGGATCCAGTTACTTACCCCCTTCTTAGGCCTGACCCCCCTCCAGGCCTCTCCCAAGATTCAGAGGTCATCCCAAAAACCACACCCACCACTGTGCCCTATCTCAGGCAGCCCCAATCCTTGATGAGGCTCCAGCCTGACTGAGCACTCAGAGGGGAAAGAAAGTTGTTTACTTCCTGCTCCTGACTCCAGCTGCTCCCTTGGGCCCTCAGGATCCCTTTGGGCCCACATGTCCTCAAACTACTGAGCACCCCTTCAGAAATGAACCAAAATGAATACCTTGGGGCCATTGCTGACTCCATCAGAGGAGGCTAGGGCCAGCTCCCCCTCTGTCCCCTGTAGGCTCACATCCACAAGGACAACAGTTGGCATGTGTTGACTGAGTTTTCTCTCCTGCCTGGTTCCCACAATTATTAAGTCCCAAAGAAATCACACAGAGGTCTACATTAACTATAAACTGATTGGCCCATTAGCTCAGGCTTCTTATTAACCCTTATAACTTATATTAACCCATTATTCTTATCTATGTTAGCCACATGGCTCAGTACCTTTTTTGGCAGGATAAGTCACATCTTTCTTCTTCTGTGGCAGGCTCACAACTGCAGAAAGAGCTTCCTTCTTCCCAGAATTCTCCTGTTCTCATTGACCTGCTTCTACTTCCTGTCTGGTTGTCCCACCTATATTTCCTGCCTGGCTACTGAACAATCAGCATTTATTTAAAACATAATTGACAGAATATTACAATTGTCCCACACCAGGCCTGTTCTAGGACTTTTTCTCACACTGGGGTTGAAACCTAGGGCTCATGAGTATTGGGTAAGTGTTCTACCATGACCTATGCCCCTAATAGCTCAGATGACTGTCACGTCTCTAGAAGTTACGTATTCTCATAATCAAGTTCAAACAGACCTAAAAGACATGGATCTAAATAGACTCAGGTGTGGGCTCTGGAGAAGAACTCAGTGGGTAAAGCTTTTGTCACAGCCACACAAACCTAGGGACCTCAGTTCAGATCCCCAGAGCCTGGGAAAAGCCAGACATCTGGAACCCCAGCACTCCTGTGATGAGATGGGAAGGGGGTGGGAGACTCCAGAAGCTCACAGCCAGCTCTGCTGCACACAGCGAGGAACAACAAAGAAACCCTGTCTCAAACAAGGTGAAAGTCAAGGACTGTCACTCCCCCACGGCTGTCCTCTGACACTCACAGACACACCTGCACACACATGGTGTGTTTTTAAAGGTTTATGTCTAAAAAGCCTTAGTCTCCCTGTCCCAGCCGGTTACCTTCCCCTTTAAACCACCTGATCTGGTACTTTGTTTCTTATTTTATTTGCTTATTTAGTTGCACATGTGTGCACCTGTGCCTGCCTCAGAGCACTAATGGAGGTCAGAGGGCAACTTGCAAAGGTCGGTTCTCTTTCCACACTGTGAGTTCCAGGGATTGAACTCAGGTCAAGTTTGTCTTCCAGCACCTTTACCCTCTGAGCCATCCCATTTGTCACTTCTTATGCTTCCTCTCCACGTCTCCACATCCTCCCACAATGGAACAGCTGAGATCTAAAAAGCTTCTAGAAACAAAGAGAAACTGACATGTGAACTTTCTTTGTCCTCATTATGTTCTCCTCCGTGTTTTGGTGGTCACAGGTTATAGAGGAATCTAACTGAAGGTAACATTTCCCCAATATTTAAATAGTTGCTACTTTTTAACTTTTAAAAATAACTCCTTTGGGGATAAAGAGATGGCTCACCACATTAAGAGCACATGGCATCTCACAACCATTATTAACTCCAGTTTCAGGGAACCCAATAAGGTCTCTGGCCTTTTAAGGCACCAAGCATACCATTGATTTACAGAAATACATAAATATAAACTTCTTCTTTTTTTTTTTAAATAAAAAAGCAAATGCCTGGTGTATTAAAAAGGAAAGAGCAAGGTTTTTAAAGGCAAAAACAAGAAATAGTGTGTATACTTTTTTGTTCCTTTCTTGTCTGGTTGAGTATTTTAGTTTTTGTGGTTGTTGTTGTTGATGTTGCTGTTGTTTTGGGGGTGTTTGTTTGTTTGTTTGTTCTGAGACAGGTTTTTTTTCCATGTAGCTCTAGCTGTCCTGGAACTCAGTCTGTAAACCAGACTGGGCTTGAGCTCAGAGATCCACTTGCCTCCTGCTCTGAGTACTGGAATTAAAGGCATGTGCCACCAATACCACCAATCTTTTAAAGTATAATTTAAATCTAACAAAATATGCCCATTTAATCCAATGTGATCTCTGATCTTTTAAGGCACCAAGAATACAATTGGCGCACAGAAATACATGCAGACAGAATGCTCATGTACATAATTATAAATAATTTTATATTTAAGGTATTGTTTGATGCTCTTTGAACAAGGAACCCCCTTGCTGTGTATGCCCCACATTCCCTTCCTCATCTATATATGAATCTAGAGACCCATCTGCCTTCTTGGCTGGATGTTTACATAACACAATGCTGTCAATACTCACCACAGGAGCCTGTGAGACCTCTTCATTGTTTTTTATTGCTTTTTAAAAAATATCCCCAACAGTTTCAACCATTTAAGGAATTACATTCTTCCTGTCACATCATTCTAGCAGTCATCAAAAACCACGTGGTGGGAGCTGGAGAGGTGGCTCAGGAATTAAGCACACTTGCTGCGCTATCATGGGGGCCTGAGCTGGGATCCCAGTAGGCATGTAAAACAAGGATTCCTGGAGGAAGACCTGTAACCAGGTAACACACACTCTAGGTGTGTGTGTGTGTGTGTGTGTGTATCCCTGGGGTTTGTTGGCTTCAAGATTAGATTAACTGAAGAAACTGAGTCTCAGGTTTACAGAGAGACTCTACCTTAAAGTAATAGATAAAGAGTTATAAAGAGGGACACCTAATGCCCACTCCTGCCATCTGTACATGCACTCCTGGATGTGTGTGTGTGTGTGTGTGTGTAACTTTCAAAATTGAAGAAATATAAAAAAGGGATATGTGGTAATTTAAATGTAATTGGCTCCATCCTCTCATAGGGAGAGGAACTATTCAAAGGTCTGGCTTTGTTGGAGGAAGTGTGTCACTATGGAGGTGGGCTTTGAGGTCTCATATATGCCCCTGCCACACCCCAGTGTCTCAGACCACTTCTTATTGCCTGTGGGTCAAGATGTATAACACTCAGCTGCTTTTCCAGCAAGTCACCATGTCACACAATGATGCTGTGAAGAGATACCATGATCACAGCAGCCCTTATAATAATTCAACCTCTTAAAATTAATTCTCCCCAATTTCATATATTTCTATTATAAGTGCTGCTGTGGTCATGGTATCTCTTCACAGAAATAGAAACACTAAGACAGGAGATAGTAACATCTTTAAAAGATAAAAAAAAATAGTTTACCAGGCATTTTACCAAAGAAACACAAACTGTTCAAAATTTCTTGCTCTTAGAAGAGCACAAGTCAAAACCACAGTAACTGCTGGGTTTCTGTGGGTCACAGACTATCACCAACCATCAACCACTACTTCTACATGGAATGAAGAGATGTTAAGTATGATCCGCCAGGTTCTGACAAGCAGGTCACCCTAAGGCATGATTGCTTCTGAGATGTTCATTAGGTCTTCTTGTCAAGCACTGGGGAGACCCACAGAAAAGAGGAAGACCCAGCATGCAGATACTTTCCAAAATTCCTGGTTGATCAGTTCACCAAGAACTAGTACTTTCTAAAAAGCCACACATCAACCATGCTCAACCAACTCACCAACAACCATTGTGTCTAAACTCCAGGCTTTCTTTGTCTGGTGGGGGCCCTCTCTACCTTCCAGCACTCTTCACCAACTTCTGGGGGTGTGCCTCTCCTGCACTGGCTCTTCTCCTGACACACTGGTTCTCAGACTTGCACACACCAGGTCTCTCACTTATATGGATACGCATACCTCCAAGCTTATCTTGGCAGGCAATCTTCTGGTATCTTGGTTGATGATAACTACCAGTGTTCAAGAAGTTTCACTAAGTAGATGAATAGAGATTAAACAAGACAGGTAGCCCAAGAACAGGCAATAATTTGCCAAATTCCTCAAAAACCCTGAACGTTTTTAATCTTCAAGACATCTGTCTCAGGTCCAAGCATGGACCAGATCCTGAACTGGGGCCTCAAGGATATGAACACCCACTGAAGAGTGGTCCTCAGAGGGTCCCAGAACAAGTGAAATGACTGGTCTCTGACCTGAGGAAACAATGCAGCACAAGGGCAGAAGGAACCAAGGAGCTGGTTTTCTTATCTTGACTAAAGACTGCGTCACAGGTGGCAAAAGTTATCAAATTGTATACACTGTATGTTTTACTATATAAGAGCTGTTAACGTTTATTGGGAAGATAGAGATTACAAAAGAAGGACAGTGGAGGTAAACAGATAAAGAAAGCACAGAGAACAGCCCAGGAATGCATTCCCAATGACAGAAGCAGGGGTTGCAGTATAGCAACTCAGCTGCATTCTCTCTGTGTCTCTCCAAACCTATCTTTCCACAGCAAAAAGAGAGAAATTTACCCCTTCCCACTCCAAGAATGCACTGAGAGATCCATGAGCCTAAACAGAGCCTGGCTGAACGAACACCAACATTGAGGTGGTTGGAATCACCAGGAATGAGTGGCCCCTTATTATACAAATCATATTTTTTTAACCCAAACTTTGTCCTAAGAGGCTTTATCAACTACTTAGCACCACCGACTCAGCCCAGAATGATAAATTATGTTTTCCTGGGAATAAAAAGTGAATCACCCTATTATGGGTGTGAGTTGAGACTGTCGGTGCATATGGGCATATTAAAATCAAACTTGAGTGACCTCTACGAGTCCAGGCCCCTGAGCCAGCGATGTCTGCGGGAGCAGGCCAGAGTGAGTGACCTCTACAGTAGGAGATCTGAGACAGCAATGTCTGTGGGACCAGGCCCAGATCAGCAACCTCCTTGGGAACAGGCCCAAGCCAGTGACCTTAGCCAGAGCAGACCCAAGCCAGCGACCTCCACAGGACCTGGTCCAGGTCAGTCACTTCTGTAGGAGCAGGTTTGAGACAGGAACACTCACGGGAACAGGTCTGAGCCAGCCACCTTCACTGACCCAAGTTGGAAACCTCTGCTAGAGCAGACCCCAGCCAGCGATCTCCATGAGAGTAGGCGCAAACCAACCACCTCCACAGGAGCAGGACTGAGTCAGCGACCTCCATGGGAGCAGACCCAAGCAAGCAACCTCCATGGGAGCAGGCTCAAACAAACTCTCGGATTGCAGATCAAACTCTGGGAACACCAAGCGACCTCTGGGAATGCCGACTGACCTCCAGGGTAACAGGAACCATGTCCCAGACTCCACCATGAGGAGCAACCATCTAAGCCTTGAATCCACTGGCACCTAGAAGAGTGATCACCAGAGACAGGGCCACAACTACAGCAGTCAGAGGAAAAGAGGGGTAGACAAGGTAAGAACTCACTCAAAACCACAAAGAGCAACATGACACCAACAAAATTTAGTGACTCTAAAACAGCAATACAGATGAAGTAGAAGAAAATAACCTAAAAAATAACTTTAGGAGAATTTTTGAGTACCTTAAAGCAGAAATGAAAAATTCTCTCAAAGAGATGGAGGGAAAGATAAACAAAGAATTTGAGGAAGTCAACAAATCCCTTAAACAAAACCAAGAAACAGCAATCAAACAGGAAAAAGAAATGATCCAAGACTTGAAAACTGAAAGAGATGGCCACTTACCCAACACCCAGCAACCCAATAATAAAGCAAATAGGTGGGGATGTACAGTCAGCCTGATCACAGCAAATGTGGCTCTGGCAGACCTTGCCCTTCTCCCCACTTCCTCTGCCTTGATAAAATCCATTAGATTATATTCCGAAAGGTAGTCATTAAAGTCTAGTCTCTTCTGCATTTCTCTCTGATTGCCTGATATTTGTCCCTCTGGGGCAAATAAATCTCTTTTGTGCTGAGAACTTGGTCTTAGGTGTCCTGAGCCCATACAGATCCCTTCAGTGGGAAACTATGGTAACCCATAACCCAGATAGTGATAAGTTTCTCTTGTTTCAATTGATACATAGTCAATTTGAATTATACTTCCTGATATAATTTATCCTTCTCGATTCTCTGATGGTGTTGAAGGTTAACAGTAGCTTTGTTAGTTTGGCAGCAACAAGTAAATAGCTCCTTCTCAAGGCTGCTAGAGCAGTTCATTCCATAGGTAAAATCAGGCCTCACTTCTTTCTAGAGCTACTGCGTCTCCAGCTGTAAAGACACAGTTTATCTACTGCCAGGCTTTACTTTAAAAAGGATAAACTCATAAAACAGGTTTCAATGTAACTTTTTACAACTCCTTTATATAAGGAATTGCTTCTAGGGTGATATTCAAGATAGTCATCAGTCTGACTATGGGACAAGGCCAGTTCAGGCACCCTCTCATCCACTGCCCTGCGTCCTAGCTGGGGACATCCCCGTGGACACCTGGGAACCCCTCTAGAGCCAAACCTCTTGCCAACCCCAAAATGGCTTCTTTAATTAAGATATCTTCTTCCCTGATCCCATATTCGTCCTTCCTCCATCTCAACCATCCCACTCCCCCAAGCTCTCTCCAACTCTCCCCTTCTTCTTTCTCTCTCCCTCTCTCCCTTTCCCCCATCCCACCCCCACCCCCATGCTCCCAACTTTTGCCTGGCGATCTTGTCTGCTTCCAATTTCCAGGAGGATCTATATATGTTTTTCTTTGGGTTCACCTTATTATTTAGCTTCTCTAGGATCATGAACTATAGTCCTTTGTTTATGGCTAGAGTCCACCAATGAGTGAGTACATACCATATTCAATTTTTTTGGTCTGGGTTATCTCACTCAGGATAGTGTTTTCTATTTCCATCCATTTGCATGCAAAATTCAAGATGTCATTGTTTTTTACTGCTGAGTAGTACTCTAATGTGTAAATGTGCCACACTTTCTTTATCCATTCTTCAGTTGAGGGGCATCTGGGTTGTTTCCAGGTTCTGGCTACTACAAATAATGCTGCTATGAACATAGTTGAACAAATGCTTTTGTAGTATGATTGGGCATCTCTTGGGTATATTCCCAAGAGTGGTATTGCTGGATTCTGAGGTAGGTTGATTCCTAATTTTCTGAGAAACCACCACACTGATTTCCAAAGTGGTTGCTTAAGTTTGCATTCCCACCAGCAATGGATGAGTGTTCTCCTTACTCCACATCCTCTTTAGCATAGGTTATCATTGGTGTTTTTGATTTTAGCCATTCTGACAGGTGTAAGATGGTATCTCAAAATTGTTTTGATTTGCATTTCCCTGATAGCTAAGGAAGTTGAACATGTCCTTAAGTATTCTTTTGGCCATTTGAAATTCTTCTGTTGAGAATTTTCTGTTCAGTTCAGTACCCAATTTTTTAATTGGGTTAATTAGAATTTTAATGTCTAGTTTCTTGAGCTCTTTATATTTTTTGGAGATCAGACCTTTGTATGATGTGGGGTTGGTGAAGATCTCCTCCCATTCAGTGGCTGACAATTGGGGCAGACTGAGAAGACAATGATAATGGCACTGGGATTTGTCTCTACTGCATGTACTGGCTTTTTGGGATCCTATTCTATTTGGATGTATACCTTCCTAAGCCTGGATAGAGTGGGGAGAGCCTTGGACTTCCCACAAGGCAGGGTACCCTGCCCTCTATTAGGACTGGAGGGGGAGGGGGGAACGGGAGGGAAGTGGGAGGAGGAGAGAAAATGGAAATTTTGAATGGTATTATTTATAAAGTAATAATAAGGAAATAAATAAATGGAATTGCTTTATAATGACTGCTCTTATTAATCAACCACCTCTATCTCATAGTAAATGACTAGATAGAAGGAAAAGGTTTGAAATTTGTGTACATTGTGAGCATCTAAGAAAATGTGTTAATATGTTAATAAATACAACGTGTAAAGGTCTAAAAAAGTGAATTAAAGTATGTAAAAAATGAAAATGTTTCAGATTTTTCTTCTCACTATATTGTTATATTAAGACAAAATGTTCAGAGTTTTACCATTAATCAATGGAGTACTGATAAGCTATTAATCTAATCCTGGTAAAGCATTGACTGCTATTATAGTCATGAGTTCAAATATTTACATTTCCTTTGGTTGTCTTCTAAGTATAGGCTAAGTATAGACTTAAAATGTTTCTGATCATGCTGAAAACATCACTGTCCAATTTATAAATCCATCACCCTGGACAAAGAAAAGAGTATTAATGCTTTTAGCCCAGACTCATTTCTTTGGATTCCCAGGCTTTTACTATGACTCAACATGAATCTACTGCTTTTTCTACTTTTTGTATTTTAGTACAGATTACAAACAGTGATAATGATAATATATCTAAAACTTTTATCTCTTTTAGTAAACTTAAAATTCATGTAAGCTTATAGGAAGTCACCTCCTATAAGGAGTCTCTTCTCACGGATTTAATGGACTCCAGATAAATACCCCTGTCAATCAACAGCCAGACCTCTCTATTCTCAAGGGTGGGATCTTCCCCTTCCCCTGGTCTTTGGAGATTAGATTCAGAGTTCATGCTTTGAAATGAAAAAAAAAAAAAAAAAAAAAAAAAAACAAGACACCCAAAAACAGAAGTGCTGTGAGATAATGCTCTTGTACCCTGTAAAGATTTGTCACTTGTATTGGTTTAATAAAATGTTGATTGACCAGTAGCCAGGCAGAAAGTATAGGCAGGGTGACTAGACTAGGAGAATTCTGGGAAGAGGAAAGACTCAGTCTGAAGTCAACACTCAGATGCAGGGGAAACAAGATGAAAATGTTGTACTGAGAGAAGGTACTAAGCCATGTGGCTAAACATAGACAAGAATTATTGATTAATTTAAGTAGTAAGAGCAAGCTAATAATAAGCCTGAGCTAATAGGTCAAATAGCTTAGATTTAATATAAGCCTCTGTGTGTTTCTTTGGACTGGACAGCTCAGGGACCATGTGGGACAGAAACTTTCATCTACAAATCCACCCCTTTCCCCAATTTCCAGGGCCACAGGCCTGACTGTTCCAAATGTACACCCAAGATAAAAATATTCCCCTAAACTCCTTAACTTTACTTCTGCCCCTAGTCTATCTCTGGATGAGTAGATTTCCAATCAAGCGAAGACTGAAAACTTCCAAAACTTGCAGCCCTACATGTTTCTGAAGGAATTTCTGCCTAGCCTGAGCCCCTGTGTACTGCTCCAAAGCTGCCTGTACTTCACTAGCCCTAGGTGATCTCACAGGACCTGGGCAGTGAACAAAACAGATGTTCCCCCAGGCTGCACTCCTTTTTCCTTTCCAGTTCTTTCACTGTAATTCCAGCCCCGCAGCCTGCTCCCCAATAATGCCACAATTTCAGCTCAGAAGCACTTATAGAAGAAAATATATTGTCCCATATCATCAACACAAGGCAGGAATTGTATGACTGAAGATATGGGTGACAAATGGCTAACTGATGTGCCTACCGATATGTCAAGTGAGACTCCAGAGGCCAGTCTTTCTCGCCATTGCAAGTCTCTTTTGCAGAGTCCTGGCTGCTCTCAGCACTTCTTCCCTCTACCCCTACCCTAATCCTCTTCAGTCCCTGAGCTTCCCTTCCCTTCCCCCTTTATAATAGCTCGAGAATCAGAGCCTTGGATCCTTACCAGGTTCATTTATACTCCCGATAGACCTTCTTGAGCTGCTCATAGGCACCCTACTTAAAAGATGAGATTTTTCAGATGATCTGAGTGTGTTACCAACATCCTTGAAATAAAAACATACCTAATAGGTGATAGATTTGAGACCACATGGAGAGTCGGAGAATGGAGAAAACTGGGTGTTGGGACAGGAACACACAATTCAATTAATCACTGTTATCACACAGTGACTCATTCTAATAAAACTATAAAGTGTGTTAAGGGTAGGTTAGCCCCATCCAACACACTTAGGGTGGGTTTGGAGCCTATTGCAGAAATCATATCTGGTGTTCGGTGTGGTAACAGTGTGGAGATTATCTCTATAATACAACTCAAATGCTACCCATTTAAACATAACCTCAAATAAATAATAGTCTGTAAAAGCATGTGTACTTTTGCTCAGGAATTTGCTGGCCACTTCATGACTGTGTGCGGGCACCCTTACTGGAACTCTAAGCTTAGTTTATTCAGGGAGAGCATTGCTTTGAAAATGGGTCCCTTCCTCCCCTTGCTGTAATAAATCTTTCCCATTTACATGTTGACTGTGCTTATTTAAGCTTTTCCTACACCGAGATGCATATACTATGTAAATGTGTAAGCACTTTAGGTATATAAAAGCACCAGGTAGTTGTGCATGGGGACCCAGAGCAATAGGAGATGTCAGAGCAGAGCAGGATGTAAGGTAGGGCAGGCAGTCAACTGAGCTCTGTGACAACAGATGGTGACATTTCCTTTTCCACCCCTGACACTGCCTTCCTTTCATGTCTGGCCTTACCTCTGCACAAAAATTTGAAAAATCTGCTCAGGTCAGTAGCCCCAGCTTTTCTCCCATCAACCAATCCCTTCTTCCTACTTACCTGGCACCTGAGCAGCCTAGACCTGGTTCTCTCTTGTATTCTCAGAGAGCTGACTCACCAACCATGGCTCACACGGTGGAGGACAAACTGACTTCCTTGGGCCTCCAGCCCTCCACACATCCCTGCTTTTGCTACGCTTGTCACTCTTTTGCGTTACTTTTGTTCCTCCCCTGACTCAGCACTTTCATCCCTTTCATCCTCCCCCAACACACCTCCACTGCTCAACCCATGGGCTGCAGCTTCAAGCACAGCCTCCTTTCTCACCCAGCTTCACCCTCATCTTCACTTTCATCCCAGAAATTGAACCATCCTGGGCCCTGACATGAAAATATGGGTGATCCACAGCACCCACACGATACCAGGGTCCCTCACTGGGACTGAGAGCCAGCACCAAGCTTCCTTCCCATCCCAAATTCACCTTCCCAAATAGAATATGATGAAGTCCCATTAAGTGTGAATGTGTTTAAAGACACTGGGCTTTGCACTTAAATTTGCTGAGATTGGCCAGTAAGATGGCTCGGTAGAGAGAGCCTTTCTGCATAAACTTGACAACCTGAGTCTGAGCTCTGGAAGCCAGGAGGTAGAAGGGAAGCATCTCCACAGAGTTGTCCTCTGACCGCCACACACGCCCACGTGTATGTATGCTTCACACACAGAGATACATTTTTAATCATAATTTTGCTTTATGTATTTTACAACAGGGAGAAAAGAGGGAGTATGAGAAAGAAGTTTTTTGTTTTTTTCCTATCCAAGGTGGTCAGCCAGAAAGGGCCAAGACTCCATAGCCTACCCCATCTTTTAGAATTCTGGCATGTAAGTCTGTTTATTCTATAATGACCTTAGCCTTTGTGATGATAATTAGTAATCAGTGGCACCGGGATGTAAGTAAGGTCCAGCTCCCACAATGAGATGAGAGTCACCACTCATGCTAGAATAAAAACTAAGCAGACTTTGTGCTCCTACTTCTTTGTGCTCCTTGATAACACGTAGCAAACCTTTTGTCAAAAGAAATTCCATTCCTGAATTAATTTTCCATTGTCTATTGCTTTTTGTGCAACACCAAGAATATTCTTTTCTACCCAAAGGATCATGACTTGAACAGATGAGGCCTGGGGAGCCAGTCTCATCCTCCCTCCTGATGTGGGATTCCCCTCTGTATTCTGTGAATATCATTAGTTAATAAAGGAACTGCTTTGGGCCTATAGCAGAGCTATAGGGGAACAGAGCTATGTGGGGAAAACTAAACGGGATGCTGGGAGAAAGGAGGCAGAGTGAGAGAGAAGCCATGTGTAGCCCTGCCAGAGCCAGATAGAAGCCACAGCCACGTGGTGATATACAGATTAATAGAAATGGGTTAAATTAAGATGTAAGAGTTAGCCAATAAGAGCTAGAGCTAATGGGCCAAGCAGTGATTTAATTAATACAGTTTCTGTGTGATTATTTCAGGGCTGAACAGCGGGTACCAACAAGCGGCCTCTTATTACAACACCCTTCTATCACACCTCCTAGACAGCCCACTTCCAGCCCTGTAATCCTGGAGATGCCTCCCCTTGGCCTCCTTATTCCCCTTCTCCCTACAGATGGCCTGGACTCCTCTGAGCTCCTGGAAGGCCAGCTTCTTGGCCACTGACCACCATCTCTGTCCTCAAATGCCTAGGCAGGCAGAGAAGAGGATGCCACATAAGGAGACAGACAGACTTGCACTCAATGTCTGCAATGTCAGATCAGGACCCTCTGCTGTGATCCAGACCTCTGCCCTCTTACCCACCCCTCAACAGTACACATGCACAAGCACACAGATGTAGGTGCCCTGGGGGCTCCTGCCAGGCCAGGAAGCCTGGCCCTGACACTTCCGAGCCTCTCTGGCCCCAGCAGCAATGAAGCCCCAACCAGGAGGTTAGCAATCAATCGAGGGTACCCACAGCCCCCTTCCTCACCCCTCAACTCACCTCGGAGGTCCATGACAGGGCCCTGAACGATTAAATTTCTGAGCAGCAAGTCATTAGGCACAGCCCAGACCTCAGGCACACAGCAGGACCCACCTTCAGAAGCGAAAATCCAGTCCTGAATGCCTGTGGGCGGGGAAGAACTCTGGCTGAATTTAGATTTACCTAGGTGTGTCTACAGGAACCAGGTGTCCTCAGTCAGCTATTGCCATGGACACAGGCAGTGTCTCACCTACAACTCGGATCCCGGGGATTGTGGGTGTTTCCCCCTGCTATCTACTCTAGCCTGCCTTCATTGTGATTCCCCCAAACCTGCCCCCACTGTCTTCTTCAGCTTAGGTTCCTTCCTACTTTATCAACCCTCTCCCAAGCCCTCCTCTTCTGACTGTTTTGTTTTAGGACTTTTTTTCTCTCTCATCTTTCTCCCTCACTTCCCTCCCTCTTCCCCCATCTCTTTCTTCTCCTCTTCTCTCTTTCCTGTCCCCTCTTTTTCTCTCTCTCCTCTCCCTCTCATCTCATTCTTTCCTTACTCTTCCTTCTCTCATGTCTATCTCTGCATCTTTTTATCTCTATCTCTAGGCAGGCTGTCCTCAACATACACTGTAGAACAGTCTTGAACCTCATCTGTTTCTACTTCCCAAATGCTGTGATTATGGCCATGTAGCCATCCCCCCAAATTCATCCAGCCCTGGATATGGAAACCATGTCTCCAGTCCTCCTTCTCATCACCTGAGCACCTTGAAGGCACACCCGCTAAATAACGCAAAGTCAGTGATACTTTCTACCTTATTAACTCTTCAGTGGTTTTCAGCCTGTGGTTTGTGACCCCATTAACAAACTTCAATCTCCAAAAATATTTACATTACCATTCGTAACAGTTGCAAAATTAAAAATATGAAGTAGCAATGAAAATAATTTATGGTTGGGAGCCACCACATGAGGAAGAGTATTAACAGGTCCCAGGATTAGGGAGATGGAGAACCGCCGCTCTAGGATGGGAAACCCCTGGTCCTGGAGTTGAGGGTCTGGGGTCATTCAGAGAGTCACCATTAATGAAGTTTGGCAAAGAAGAGGCTTTTATTCATATACCGGCACCAGTTCGACATATGGGACTGTGGATTCCTGAATTCAGCCCCCAGCCACTTCAGTTAGGAGTTTATAAAGGCAAAGATCACAAAATTACTGCAAGTAGAAGGTCACCTTTTGCAAAAATAACCCTAAGTCGGTGATACTTTTTACCTTATTATTAACTATTCAGTGGTTCTCAACCTGTGGTTTGTGACCCCTTTAACAAAGTTCTATCTCCAAAAATATCCACGCTACCATCCGTAACAGTTGCAAAATTAAAAATATGAAGTAGCAATGAAAATAATTTATGGTTGGGAGCCACCACATGAGGAAGAGTATTAACAGGTCCCAGGATTAGGGAGATGGAGAACCGCCGCTCTAGGATGGGAAACCCCTGGTCCTGGAGTTGTGGGTCAATGGTTTTACCCTGTAAAGATTTGTTTTTTTGTACATGTTTAATAAAATGCTGACTGGTCAGTAGCCAGTCAGGGAGTATTCGTGGGATGACCAGGCAGGAAGTAGAGGCAGGGCCATGAGAATTCTGGGAAGAGGGAAGTTTCAGTCTGCAGTTGTGACCCAGCTGCAGAGCAAGGAAGGTGTGACTGCCTCACTGAAAAAGATACCAAGCCACGTGGCCAACATACACAAAAACTATGGGCTAATGTAAGTTATAAAAATTAGTTAAGAAAAAGGGCCTGAGATACTAGGCCAATCAGTTTATAATTAATGTAGACCTCTGTGTGATATTTTGGGACTGAATGGCTGCAGGACCGAGAAGGACAAAAACCTCAGTCAACAGTCCTAGTGTTATGGGTCTGGGGTCATCCAGAGATTCACTAGTATGACCATTAATGAAGTTTGACAAAAAAGAGGCTTTTATTCATTTACTGGAACCGGGTTTACATATGGGACTGTGGATTCCTGAATTTAGCTCCCAGCCACCTCAGTTAGGGGTTTTTTAAAGGCAAAGAACACGAAATTACATCCTGCTCTCCTGCCAGCAGAAGGGCAACTCTTGCAAAACAAGTTCTTGTTTACACAAGCAGAAACACCGGTTGACGTTATAACCTAGCTATAACTGGTTTGTTAAAGTTGTACAAGACCAGGCAACTACAAAAAGTAACCCTTAATAGACCTTAACATTTGGATGTCTAATTTCGCTTTAAAGTTCTCTGAAGCACAGAAATTTTAAACTTTTAAACATGACCTTAGCCATCATATTCCCCCTTGAGTTATACCCAGGGTCAAATACTTGACTCTGTGTCGGGTGCCTCCCATACCCAGACTTAATGAGCATAGCTAATAGCTCCTAATTTATATATCTGGTTAAGGATTGGTGATGCAGGGCCAATCATAATCGGCAGGTGAAGGAGAGCCCCGGGCCCTGGGATGACTGACAGCAGAGAAGAAAGAAGAAGAGAAGGAAGAATCAGAATGAAAATCATTTGTTTTTTCCCCTTTAATGTTTTCTTCTTTTCTGTGAGGCGAGGGTTTTCCAGAGCACAACCAAGTAATCCGTAATGGTTTCCAAGTGATTTGCATAGATATGACATTCCCCTCAGCCACATCTCAGTGACATCCTTGCACTGCAGATAGTCCATAGGCCAGGGGTCTCCTGTGGTGAAAACCCACCTGAGCTAACAAAGCCATCTGTTCTTCGGTCTTGGCAATAGATTTTTTTCTAAAATATCCAAGGTCATCTGGCGCCCTATTAAACACAGGCATTTGATATGTTTTAATCTGGTCTGATTGGATTTCTTTGCACCAGCGGAGATGCTTGTCTTAAGATTTTTCATAACAATCTGGTGCCTAGGTTTTTGAAGTTAACATCAGCCATTACTGTACCAGTGGCACTAAGAACGGCTCCTGCTGTTGGTCCCTAAGGTTATTATGAGGGGTGTGAAAAGGGGAATTGCATGTTTCCCCCGAACATGGAGACTCAAAGGGCCTATGTCTACACATACATGTGTTTTCTCCCTACTGGACCATCATAAACACATATCCTGGGGAACAGGGATACCAAGATACGGGATATCAGGAATTGGCACATTTACCAAATAGGCAAGCAAAGGCACCAACTATCAGCCTATGTAAACCGGTTTCAACCAGGAAGTAAAAGAAGGAATGCTCCCCTGACAGAGTGGTGGCTGGGAGCTGTGAGACATTTATGACAAATTTGCATTTTCTCTTGAAGGGGGATCTAGACATATATCCCATGAAAGAGCAGGCGGGTCCATACTCAAACAGATGGCATCATTAGTCTACAACCCACCTAAGTTTATCCCAGTGGATCTTCCCACGCTTCGGTGAGCGTCCATTTCTGTGTAGCTGTGGCACAGGTGTCATGGACCCCTGTGATGTGCTCGACCTAAGAATGATGTGTCCAGTGCAGACGTCATCCCCCTTGACAGCAGTGGGGGCCCAGGGACACAGACCCTCCAATGCCACATCTCCTAAGACTCTGGTTCCACAGACAGAACCAAGGTCTTTCCCAGAGGCCTTGTCTGGTACCATGAAGCTCTGCCACTTCCAAGCTCAGCCTAGATGCCCCTCCCATGCCCTACCCACTGGTCCCACCCAGTCCCGAAGAGTTCCTGCCTAGGGAGCCTCAGCTCCTGGAGATACTCTTAACTCTCTTGGCCAACTACACCATGAAACTCCAGTTCTCAGGACACAACTGCACACCTCTGCAGCTCCAGCCCCTTTGTTGGACACCTCAGCTTTCCTCTGAATGATGCTGCCTCTGGGCAGGGTGGGGACATCTTATCCTCCCTGGAGGGGTGGCAGGTGTACAGGGAACCCAATGAATATAGATGTCCTATTCCAGTTGGTGTTTCCCTGTGGTTAGAGACTTCTTCACACTTCTTCTGCTTCATGGTGGGGTTGTCCTCATCCAGTTTCAGCAGGTGAGAACACAGAATCACCCAGAGGCAACAGGGTTGAGCAGAATGGAGTTTGGTGCCCCAACATGCTACAAACCGCAACAATATACAATAATTGCTCAGTCATCTTTTCATGGGTGACTCATCAGAGCCAGAGACTTTGGTAAAGGTTAAACAAAATGTCAAGGAATTTTAGGATGATTGCTTTGGGAATAAAGTTGCTATATTTTCCTACAGATTTTTGTTGTAGCAGACTCTCCTTCTGTTACATATTTGAGAATTAATTCCCACAGTTCAGAGCTGTTTCCTATGCTTTTGGGGTTTACTGATCACATTCCCAGTTACCCACGGAAACAGTTTCTCACTGCCAGGCCTTCATTCCTCCCTCCCGGGTAACTGCAGAGATCTGTCTTCCTGCAATTACCTTCATCAGTAGGCATTTGATGATTTAGGGTCCAGGAAACGGCCACATCCCATTAAAGATATTCACAGATCTCCAAGAGGACATAGAATTACCACTTGCCCAAAGCTGCTGGTTCATAGCTGCTCAGACAGATAGAAAAATAAGCATTCCCTAGTTTTACCTCACTTAAAAGATTCCTAACCACTTATGCTCTCCTTCACCTCAGTTCACTGATGATTTTAGTTCAGGAAATTTTCTGTTTGTCTTTTAATCTCAATGAGAGCAAAGATAGAAATACCACAACTTAAAGAAATACTTCCTTCCCGATGGCACCCCATACACACAACGCCCATGATAAAAATGGCTGATAACAGCATACCCCAGACCTGATAATTTAGAGACCTGGGTCTCCTCTTTGTTTCCACTGCTTAGAGCAATAAGTGTAAACTCCAGATCTAAGCCCACAGAAATTGGAGCATCTGGTGAATGTGCTATCAGATCAGAAGCTTTAACTTCCCCCCGACTGCTTAAGTAGGTTGCCTGATTACCCGACATCCTCTGTGCATGCTGGGGGAAAAGTGGCACACTGATTTAAAAAACAATCCATGCCCTATTCATAATTTTTACTGAAAGCAAACCTTTTAAATTTGTAGCATAGTGCACTAACCTTCCCCTCTAGAATTTCCTGATGATTTGATTTCTTTCTTAACTAACTTTCTACATTAAGGAGTTCACTGAACCTGCACTATACACTCCCACCTTTAAACTGACAGCCACGAATCAATCTCTCTCTCTCTGTCTCTCTCTGTCTCTCTCTGTCTCTCTGTCTCTCTCTCTCTCTGTGTGTGAAAACTCTTATCTGATTTTTATGGGGCAAAAGAATTCCAGCCCTGAAACCTGCTAGGCCTGGGGAATTGCTGGTTATAAGGGTATATTTTACTGGGAATATTTGTAACAGAGGAATAAGGAAAAAAGAAAGAAGAAGGAGAAGGAGGAGGAATTTCGTGTTCTTTGCCTTTAAAAAACCCCTAACTGAGGTGGCTGGGAGCTAAATTCAGGAATCCACAGTCCCATATGTAAACCCGGTTCCAGTAAATGAATAAAAGCCTCTTTTTTGTCAAACTTCATTAATGGTCATACTAGTGAATCTCTGGATGACCCCAGATTAAGATTAAGAGCTGAAAGGAAGGAAGAAAGAAATTAAGAAAGAAAGAAAGAAAGAAAGATGGATCCTGTAGTGAGTATATCTCTTAACCCTCAGATTTTAGTTTCTTTCTCTCATTGTGGTGTCTTTAATTGAACCCTGAAAGGGATTTTTAAGTGGACTCTTGAGGGTCCCATTATCAACACATTGAAAACTTGATTAATTTTCAAACTCATGTTTCTTACTCAGTTGTCATCTAACTTCTGTCAACAAACTGCCTTCATTCTCCTACCCATGTTGGTCATAGGCTACTGTACCTCCATCTTGCATTGCATAGAAGTCTTTCATTGCATAGAAATACACTGAAGGCCAGAAACCTATGACCTTAAGGCCATAGTCCATCTCACCATCCACCTTCACTGCTCTCCCAGCCACACTGTCTCAGGCTTCCACTACCTGGCTGAGAGCTAAATGAAGCTGGAGACCACTCAAGCAAATCCCGAGGCTCCACTCTCCCTCCTCCCCTCACCTGGCCCATTAGAAAGAGAGACCAGAGTTTATGTACCAGAAAACTCAAGTTGTGGACGTACCTGCTCTTGCCAACCTGCTAAATGGAGTCAATAAGGCACCATCAGAACCCTAGTAAGTTATTTTGCAAGTATCAAAAGACTGATTAAGAGCTGAATTTGTCTTAGATGGTTGAGTGGCTCTCCTAAGCATACACAAAGCCAGAGTTTGATTCCAGCACTTTGCAGGTGGACGCAGGAGAATCAAGATTTCAAAGTCATCCTTGGCTACCTAGTGAGTCCACCATCAGAGAATCCCTCAGGAAGAATTGGAGACCATGAGAGTTTTAGGGATGACTTTTAGATACAACACCAAAGGCAGAGGACATAAAAGAAATGATTTAAAGATACCCTTTCTTAAAATTAAATTTTCTTCAATAACGAAGGAGAACAGAAAACTTAAGTCTTAAACTGATTGTAAAAGACATTCTCATTAGAATTATCATCCAAAGTACATAAAGGATTCATAAAAGCCATCCTTATAAAACCCTACTATGGTGGTTAAACTTAAATATTAACTTGCTAAGCTCTAGAATAGACTAAGACACATCTCTGGGAAGGCAATTCCAGGAAGTATTGACTGAGTGGACAGCACCTTCCTGCAGTGGCCCAAATAGAGAGGGGTCCAGGGCAGAGCCTTATGCATGCTTTCCTCCCTTAGCTTCTCGCTGGTAAGTGTGTCTCTCTCGTGGCTGCCACTGCCACAGTCTGTTGTCAACAGCATCATCTTAGAAGAAAACACATTTCACTTTTGTGAAATATGACAAAAAAAAAAAAAACCCTCCCTGAAACCTACCCAGACCTTCCTCAATTTTACTGGGTCTTTCAGAATCTTTTGTTGATTTCTTGGTTGCCTTACAAACTCAGTAAAAAGGCAGGTTGTTGTTCAGGCAACAAAAACAAAGTCTTTGTCCATAGAGACAAGCACTGAGACTATGTAGACCAGTTTCTTTTGATGTGGGAATCCAGGGCACCTGCAAGGACAGTAGAGATGGCTTGTGGCTCACAGACAGCTAATAAAAATTTTAACGTGCCAAATTCTGCACTTGTTGGATAATCAATGGAGAACAAGTTTTATAAAGATGAATGACCCCTTGTCTGTCTTCCTGTGACACCAGGAAATAACTGCAGTTATCAACAACTCAGGGGATGTACTTGTTACAGGGGAAGGACCCAAAGACCACTCAGCACCACCAAAGTCCGAATTGAGTCTCTGTTAAGACAGCCATCAATGGCTTGTGGAGAAACACATCTTACAGAGCAGCCGTGATGCATGTTACAAGGAGTTTTAAAGATAAAGATCACAGAAAAACTACATCCTGCTTGGCAGTCGAATGAAGAAGCAAACAGGCAGTTGAATAAGAGCCAAGGGCATGCAGTGAGATGGGGCATTTCGACTCTGAGTTTCTAGGACAGGTTGGTTGCTTTCCTATGGGACTTTTCAGGACAGGGAGTAGAAACCAAAGATGGCTTCAGTGAGACATGATGGAGAAATCTTTGCCCCACTGTATTTCTCACTGGTGTTAGGGAATGAGTCAAATTGTGGACTCATCCTGTTCCAAAGAGGTGTAGTTGGTTCTAAGAATCATTATTTTGACTGAATTAATCCTTTGTTTTATATAACTGCCAGGAGGTAATTTAAAATATAGGGCCTAACATTAATCTAATCAGAATGAAAAATAAGGCCCAGCCAGTGCTGATATCAGAGTTGTTAACAAGGAAGACCAAGAGAACAGAGTACCAATTATCCAATTATCTCATTCCTCTCTCTCTCTCTCTCTCTCTCTCTCTCTCTCTCTCTCTTTCTCTCTCTCTCTCCCCCCTCTCTCCTGATTGATTACCATAGAAATAACAGATTTCTCCCAAAGTCATAATACATAGCCCCCTTATCTCATGTGAAATAAGTATAAGGATCTCCAATTTTATAGGACTACTTCTTCAAGGGAATCTTGCTGTTGTTCGTATTCAAAAATAGAAACGTTTAGTAGCTATGTCACGATCAACCTGTCTACTTAGTTTCTTAAAGTTTGTAGTTCTGTGATAAACGCCGATGTGTCTCTGGTTGTTGAGCCAGCTATCCCTGCTTGGACCAGGAGAGGGATGAGAACTGGTGTAGCTCTTTTTTTTTTCTTTGTAGTACCAGGTCCATGTTAAAATGTTTTCTGCATTCTACCCATTTATGTAGGTACACGTGGGGCAAAATGTATACTAAGATGCATAAAAGGATTTTTTTAGTTTTCAAGCATCAGAAGAGGCATATTTAGTCCGACCATTATTACACACCCACCAAATAATCTCAGGGACTTGGTAAAATTGCTGTTGTCAAGATGAATTAACACACAAACAAACTGGCAGGCAAAAGAATAAGGGGAAGTTCCTAGGTTAAAAGTTTGGGATATTAGACAAGTTTTAGTCCTTGTAATTCCTCTAATGCATATTTGGGCTGCCTCCAGTCATAGTGAGCTTTATCAGTCAATGGACTGACAGTCTGGTTAGTTCCTGTCCCTATGTAGTACAGGGGCCACAGATCTAAGCATAACCAGATATCCTGGTCAATTTCTTCATGGGAATAATTAATTAAGTGGTGGACCTTGTCAAGAGCATAATATAAATATGTGGATTCCCCAGGTTCCTTGACAGTTTCTTCTGGATTGTAAACCTATCCATAGGGTCCATTCTTGAGGCATAGATTCCAAGTCCCTAGTTTTTCTCTGTTACCCAAAGACCAGAATCTTCCTTCCAGACTTAAAATATTATCCCCTGTGAATTACATTTTCCTATTTTATATTCCTTGGGATGGGGCTCTCTTTATTTATATATGTATATATATGATATTAACTGTATGAGATGACCCCTACACGTTTTCATAGCTGAATAGCAACCTCATTTTATGTTGCTAATGGAGATTTTGACCTAGCCTCTATGCGTATCCTCACTGCTAAGTCTCATGCTCTATGTGATGATGAAGAAAGTTATCAAAATATTCAACTGACAAAAGTTAAATGTGACACACCTTTGTATTTTGAATACATGCTTACTTCCTACAGGCATTCTGATTCAACTGACTCCTGACAAATTTGCCAGATCAACCTCAAAAGTCAGCTACCCACTATAGTAACCTAACTTAGTATCTCATAGTAAGAATGATCAATTCAGCTATGAAAACCAAGATTTTATCATCCTTTTGGATGCTCTCAAGTTTTTGTTCTCCCATAATCAACACAAACATCCTCTTTTATACAACAGATCTTATATCATTACCCAAGTGATAGGATTCTATAATTCCCATGACACACCTCCTTTTTTGTTCCTATGGTTCCTTCCTCTTACCCTCTGCCTGTTATCTGCACACATTTTATTTACCTGGACTACAACTCAGTGAATATGAGGTTACTCTGTCATGCTAAATGTTCTGTTCTAAAGTTTTTTCACATAATCAAAGCAAATAATAAACTTATATTACTTGACCAGCTTTCCAAACTTTTGTTCCTTTTTGGGTATTCTGCACAAAACTGACATTTCTTGAAATACTGCAGGACAAGCTATTGCTGAGCTGACAAAAAAAAAAAACCTTTAAAATTACAACATCAGAAAAAGAGGAGTAATCCCTTAAACCCATTTCTTTATTATCCACAGTGGTAATAATCCTCAATTTTTTCTCTGGGTGATGATGGGTATTCTTCTGTAATGGCACTGCACAGGATCCTCCTCTCATCCTGCCCCTTACCCACAGGCTTTCCAGCAAGATCCACAGGATGGCACATGTAAAAACACCTCAAGACATTCTCACTTCTGGTGAAGGGTATGCCTGTTTCTATAAGGAAAACTGTCTTTATAGTACAGGGGGAAAATGTTCATCCCTGATCCAGCAGAGCCTTCCACAGTGGCTGTAAAATGTCTTTGCCTGAGTACTCTATTCCTGGGCTGAGCCAGGAAAAGAGACATCTGATAAAGGGGTGCAGGAATTAAGAGAATTGGGACAGCCTTTTCTCCTGCAAATCTGTTCATTGCGAGGGTCTCATCATCAGACCTTCAGTGGGTTTTGCTTACACACAGACTTACTGGGCACATATTCCTAAGCACATATCCTAAGCACACTATCATTCATCCTGTCATTGGGTTTGATGCTCCCAACTATTATTTTAAATAATACTGCACACCTGCCTGAACCCTTACTTGCCATAGTGCCCATGAATATATTTCTTTACAACTATATTGTAACAATATTGTATTGGTTTGGGTCCCCACCCACTATATGTTGCTGTTATTAAATTATTTGTTATCAACCAGGATTACAGATCTGGCTGAATTGAGTGCTAAAAAAAAAATCCAAAGGCTATGCCAAAATTTATAACAACTTGTGAATCTGAGCCTTGGATTCTTACCAGATTCATTTATACTCTAAATAGACCTTCTTGAGCTAATCATAGGCTCCCCACTTAAAAGTTGAGATTTTAAGATGGTCTGAGAGTGTTACCAAACATCCTTGTAATAAAAACATAGCTAAAAGAGAGGTGATAGACTAGGGATCACCTGGAGAATTGGGGAATGGAGAAAACTGGGTGTTGGGATGGGAACTCAAAATTGAATTGAATCACTCTCATCATAGGTGATTCTTTCCAATAACACTATAAAGTGGGGGTATGTTTGGGTTAGCCCAATCCCCCACTCATTTGATTTGGTCCTATTGCAGGACCGTCTCTGGAGGTTGGAGTGGTAAACTATAGAAATTATCACTACAATACAACTCAAAAGCTACCCATTGAAACGTAACACCAAATAAGTATTGGTCTGTGCCAGCATGTGTGCGTCTGCTCAGGAACTGGCCAACTCCGACATGACTGTTTGCAAGCACCCATACTAAAACCCTATATTTAATTTAATAGGGAGAGAATTGCTTTGCACATGGCTCCCTTCCTTTCCTTGCTGCTGTGGGCAATAAATCTTTCTCTTTTACATCTTGGCTGTGTTTATTTGGCTTTGGCCACATCAAGATGCATACAATAGATAAAAATTACTTAGGTACATAAAAGCACTAGGCATTGGTGGGTGGGGACCCAGAGCAATGAAAATGTCAGAGTTGAGCAGGATGTAATGTAGGGCAGGAAGCCAACTGACCTCCGAGAACACAAATGGTGGCATTTCCTCCATCACCCATCCTACTCCAAACCTTGCTTTACTTTTGTTGAAAAACTTAAAAGATTTGCCCAGGTCAGGAACTCTAGTCTCTCTCCCATTTGTTTATCCCCCACTTCCTTGTTTCTAACCCAGCATCCCTGGCCACCTGAACAGTCCTGACCTTCTTTTTCTCTTCAGTTCTCCTGAAATTTACCCATCAACCACGGCAGATACAATGGAGCAGAAACAGGTTCCCTTGGGGTTCCAGGCCTCCGCATGCCCCTGTTTTGCTGCCCTGGTCACTTATTTGTGTCATCTTTGCTCCCCTGACCCCACAGCCTTCAGTGCTCTCTCCTAAGGCATCTTCCTCAGCCCCAACCCAGCTGACCAACCCATGGGCTACAGCTTCAAGCACAACTTGTTTTCTCTCCCAGCCTCAACCTCATTCCAAATTTCACTTCGGAAAATGAACTAAGTATGGGTTTCCTGCAACACTCACGTCGGATCAGAACATCTGGCAGACCTCAGTGCCCCTCACTGAGGGGATAGCAGGCAGCACTGAGCTTGCTCCAAACCATAAACTCACTATTGCTGTGGAACAACCCTTCTGTACATTGTAAATGTGTATTACCCTCATTGGTTAATAAGGAGCTAACTGGCTTATGGCTGGGCAGGAAGAGTTTGGGCAGGAGAGCCAGAATAGAAGGATGCTGGGAAGAAAAAGCAGGGAGTCTGAGGACTCTCAAGTAGATGCAGAGAAAGCAAGACATGTAGAAAATTGTTGTTCGAGGTTTCTGTCCGCCCAGTTCCTGCAATCATTAAGTCCCAAAGAAATCACACAGAGGTCTACATTAACTATAAACTGATTGACCCATTATCTCAGGCTTCTTATTAACCCTTATAACTTATATTAGCCCATTATTCTTATCTATGTTAGCCACATGGCTCTATTCGTTTCTCGTCGAGGCAGTCACATCTTGCTTGCTCTGTGGCCAGATCAGGACAGCAGACCAAGCTTTTCTCTTCCCCGAATTCTCCTGTTCTCATTGATCCCCCTCTATTTCCTGTCTGGTAGTCCCACCTACACTTCCTGCCTTGCTACTGGCCAAGCAGCATTTATTTAAAATAAAATTGGCAGAATACAGACCATTGTCTCACACCAGAAAATGAGCTTTGAGCCACTTAGTAGAACTTACATAACAAATACAGAATAATTTAAGTTGTAAGAACTAGTGTATAACAAGTCTAAGCTATCAGCCAAGCGTTTATAATTAATATTGAGTCTCCATGTTGGCTATTTCTTGTAGTATGAAGAGCAGGCCACGTCCCGCTGCCCAGCTAGCTTAACCTCCGAAATAATCACACAGAAATTGTATTAATTAAAATTACTGCCTGGCCCATTATATCTAGCCTCTTCTTGGCTAACTCTCACATCTTGATTAGCCCATTTCTATTAAATCTGTGCATCACCACGTGACTGTGGCTTACTGACATACCATGCCTGTGACTCAGTGCTCCCTGCCTGGGCAGGCAGTGGGATCAGGTTTACTAGGTGTGCACAGCAGGAGAGCATGGCAGATTTCTGCCACTATACAGAAATGTTTCCAGGCTGTGCAGTGCTCTGCCTCGCAGATTTGGCTGTAACTCATTTAAAAAGCTCATCCTCAGAGTTAAAGTGCTGAGTGTGGCTCCTACCTGGCAGCCCCAGAGCCAGCAGAAATGGTACGTCCACCATTCTGAAACTGGAGAGAGGTGGAGCCAACATCCAGAGCAGCTCTGCCATGCTAGCAGTGCTGTGCACATGGTTCAGAGGCACAAGCAGCTCTGCAATGTTGGACTGGGTGGGGCAAGCAGGCAGTACCTATATTTGACCTGGGATTGTCACAGCTTAGATTCTTAAGAGCTTAGCATTTTAAAAGCTCTTCAAGACAGTAGAGATTTAAAGACATTGCAATAGGACAGATTCAGACATAAAAGACCTTTAAATGGGTCATAGTGTCAGATAGACATACATAGGCATGGGAGAGAGAAGAAAAAGAGTATTAAAAAGTCATAAGGTGAAGTTAATGTTTTAAAAAAGGGGTAAAGTCTTTAAAGATACAGAATACAGATGATAGACTAAGAGGAGTAAAAAAAAAAATAAGCCACATAAAAATGGAAAATTCACAGAGAGTCTGGATTCTATGTATTATTGTGTTATCTTTGAATTTTTTGACTGTAAAGGAGCTAAGTACAGAGAGATATTTTATTGTATGGGCTAAGCTAATCCAGTATTTATATCATAAAGGTATCTTGACTTCAGAATTTGGGTCTAAGGATATGATGCTTTGGAAAAGAAGTTCTTTTGTTTTCACAGAAGATGAGACCTTGTGGATTGCTTCTAGACGAATATGGTATGATAGACCACACCCTCCTAAAAGGTCACCATGAACTCACCTTCAGAAAATTGCTTTCATTTTTTTTTCTTGCTGATTTTTTTTTATTAATTAATTAATTTAATTATTAAAGATTTCTGCCTCTTCCCCGCCACCACCTCCCATTCCCTCCCCCTCCCCCAATCAAGTCTTCCTTCCTCCTCAGCCCAAAGAGCAAGCAGGTTTCTCTGCCCTGTGGGAGGTCCAAGGACCACCCACCTCCATCCAGGTCTATTAAGGTGAGCATCCAAACTACCTGGGCTCCCACAAAGCCATTACATGCAATAGGATCAAGAACCCATTGCCATTGTTCTTCAGTTCTCAGTAGTCCTCATTGTCCATTATGTTCAGCAAAACCGGTTTTGTCCCATGCTTTTTCAGTCCCCGACCAGCTGGCCTTGGTGAGTTCCCGATAGATCATCCCCATTGCCTCAGTGTGTGGGTGCACCCCTCGCCGTCCTGAGTTCCTTGCTCGTGCTCACTCTCCTTCTGCTCCTCCTTTGGATCGTGAGACTTCAGTCCAGTGCTCCAATGTTGGTCTCTGTCTCTGTCTTCTTTCATCGCCTGATGAAGGTTAATATTCAGGGGGATGCTTATATGTTTTTCTTTGGGTTCACCTTCTTATTTAGCTTCTCTAGAGTCACGAATTATAGTCTCAATGTCCTTTATTTATGGCTAGAAACCAAATATGAGTGAGTACATCCCATGTTCCTCTTTTTGGGTCTGGCTTACCTCACTCAGGATAGTGTTTTCAATTTCCGTCCATTTGTATGCAAAATTCAAGAAGTCATTGTTTTTTACTGCTGAGTAGTACTCTAATATGTATATATTCCATACTTCATCCATTCTTCCATTGAAGGACATCTAGGTTGTTTCCAGGTTCTGGCAATTACAAACAATGCTGCTATGAACATAGTTGAGCATATACTTTTGTTGTATGTTTGGGCATCTCTTGGGTATATTCCCAATAGTGGTATTGCTGGGTCGAGAGGTAGGTTGAACCCGACTTTCCTGAGAAACCGCCACACTGCTTTCCAAAGTGGTTGCACAAGTTTGCATTCCCACCAGCAATGGATGAGAGTGCCCCTTTCTCCACAACCTCTCCAGCAGAGGCTATCATTGGTGTTTTTGATTTTAGCCATTCTGACCGGTGTTAGATGGTATCTTAATGTTGTCTTGATTTGCATTTCCCTGATTGCTAAGGAAGTTGAGCATGATCTTAAGTGACTTTTGGCCATTTGAACTTCTTCTGTTGAAAAGTCTCTGTTCAGCTCAGTGCCCCATTTTATAATTGGATTGATTAACCTTTTACGGTCTAATTTCTTGAGTTCTTTGTATATTTTGGCTATCAGACCTTTGTCAGTTGCGGGGTTGGTGAAGATCTTCTCCCAGTCAATGGGTTGCCTTTCTGTCTTAGTGACAGTGTCCTTTGCTTTACAGAAGCTTCTCAGTCTCAGGAGGTCCCATTTATTCAATGATGTCCTTAGTGTTTGTGCTGCTGGGGTTATACGTAGGAAGTGTTCTCCTGTGCCCATGTGTTGTAGAGTACTTCCCACTTTCTCTTCTATCAGGTTCAGTGTGTTTGGACTGATATTGAGGTCTTTAATCCATTTGGACTTGAGTTTTGTGCATGGTGATATATATGGATCTATTTTCATTCTTCTACAGATTGACTTCCAGTTTTGCCAGCACAATTTGTTGAAGATGCTCTCTTTTTTCCATTGTATACTTTTAGCTCCTTTATCGAAAATCAGGTGTTCATAGGTTTGTGGGCTAAAGTCAGGGTCTTCTATTCTATTCCATTGGTCGACTTCTCTGTTTTTATGCCAATACCAAGCCGTTTTCAGTACTGTAGCTCTGTAATAGAGTTTGAAGTCAGGGATGGTAATGCCTCCAGACAATCCTTTATTGTATAAGATTGTTTTGGCTATCCTGGGTTTTTTGTTTTTCCATATAAAGTTGAATATTGTCTTCTCCAGATCTGTGAAGAATTTTGATGGGATTTTGATGGGGATTGCGTTGAATCTATAGATTGCTTTTGGTAGAATTGCCATTTTTACTATGTTGATCCTCCCAATCCAAGAGCAAGGGAGGTCCTTCCATTTTCTGGTGTCCTCTTCAATTTCTTTCTTCAAAGACTTAAAGTTCTTGCCAAATAGATCTTTCACTTCCTTGGTCAGAGTTACCCCAAGGTATTTTATGCTATTTGTGGCTATCGTGAAAGGTGATGCTTCTCTGATTTCCCTCTCTGCTTCCTTATCCTTAGTGTATAGGAAGGCAACTGATTTTTTGGAGTTGATTTTGTATCCTGCCACATTACCAAAGGTGTTTATCAGCTGTAGGAGTTCTTTGGTAGAGTTTTTGGGGTCGGTTATGTATACTATCATATCATCTGCAAATAATGAAAGCTTAACTTCTTCCTTTCCAATATGGATCCCCTTGATCCCCTTATGTTGTCTTATTGCTATTGCTAGAACTTCAAGCACTATATTGAAGAGGTATGGAGAGAGTGGACATCCTTGTCATGTTCCTGATTTTAGTGGGATGGCTTTGAGTTTTTTTCCATTTAATTTAATGTTAGCTGTCGGCTTGCTGTAAATAGCTTTTATTATATTTAGGTATGCCCCTTGTATCCCTAATCTCTCCAAGACCTTTATCATAAAGGAGTGTTGAATTTTGTCGAATGCTTTTTCAGCATCTAATGAAATGATCATATGGTTTTTTTCTTTCAGTTTATTTATATGGTTGATTACATTGATAGATTTGCGTATGTTGAACCAGCCCTGCATCTCTGGAATGAAGCCTACTTGATCATAATGGATAACTTTTCTAATGTGTTCTTGGATTCGGTTTGCCAGTATTTTATTGAGAATTTTTGCGTCGATGTTCATGAGTGAGATAGGCCTGTAATTCTCTTTCTTGGTTGGGTCTTTGTGTGGTTTTGGTATCAGGGTAACTGTAGCTTCATAAAAGGAATTTGGCAATGACTCTTCTGTTTCTATATTGTGAAATACATTAAGAAGTATAGGTATTAGCTCTTCTTGGAAGTTCTGGTAGAATTCTGCATTGAAACCATCTGGCCCTGGGCTTTTTTTGGAAGGGAGATTTTTGATAACTGTTTCTAATTCTTCGCGACTAACAGGTCTATTTAGATCGTTCACCTGGTCTTGGTTTAGGTTTGGTATATGGTACTTATCTAAAAAAGTGTCCATTTCTTTTGCATTTTCCAGTTTTGTGGCATACAGGCTTTTGTAGTAAGATCTAATGATTCTCTGAATTTCCTCTGTGTCTGTGGTTATGTCCCCCTTTTCATTTCTGATCTTATTTATTTGCGTGTTCTCTCTCTGTCGTTTAATTAGTTTGGATAGGGGTTTGTCAATCTTGTTGATTTTCTCCAAGAACCAACTTTTTGTTTCATTGATTCTTTGGACTGTTTTCTGTGTTTCTATTTTGTTGATTTCTGCCCTCAGTTTGATTATTTCCAGTCTTCTACTCCTCCTGGGCGCGTCTGCTTCTTTTTTTTCTAGAGCTTTCAGGTGTGCTGTTAAGTCCCCAATGTATGCTTTCTCCGTTTTCTTTAAGTGGGCACTTAGTGCTATGAACTTTCCTCTTAGCACTGCTTTCATCGTGTCCCATAGGTTTGAGTATGTTGTCTCTTTGTTTTCATTAAATTCAAGGAAGACTTTAATTTCTTTCTTAATTTCTTCCTTGACCCAGGTGTGGTTCAGTAGTTGACTGTTCAGTTTCCATGAGTTTGTCAGCTTTCTGGGGGTAGCTTTGTTGGTGGCTTCTAACTTTAATCTGTGGTGATCTGATAAGACACAGGTGGACACTGATATTTTTTTGTATCTGTGGAGGTTTCCTTTGTTTCCAAGTATGTGGTCAATTTTCGAGAAGGTTCCATGAGCTGCAGAGAAGAAGGTGTATTCTTTCCTATTTGGGTGGAGTGTTCTATAGATGTCTGTTAAGTCCATTTGATTCATTACCTCCAACAATTCTCTTAATTCTCTATTAGTTTTCTGTCTGATTGACCTGTCCATTGGTGAGAGAGGTGTGTTGAAGTCTCCTACTACTAGTGTGTGTGATTTGATGTCTGCCTTGAGTTTTAGCAATATTTCTTTTACATAAGTGGGTGCTTTTATATTAGGGGCATAGATATTCAGGATTGAGACTTCATCCTGCTGAATCGTTCCTGTTATGAGTATAAAGTGTCCCTGTCGATCTCTTCTGATTGATTTTAGTTTGAAGTCAGTTTTGTTAGAAATTAGTATGGCCACACCTGCTTTTTTCTTAGGACCATTTGCTTGAAAAGCCTTTTCCCAACCCTTTACTCTGAGTAGATGCCTGTCTTTGTGGTTGAGATGAGTTTCTTGCAAACAGCAGACTGTTGGATCCTGTTTTCGTATCCAATCTCTTAGCCTGTGCCTTTTTATTGGTGAATTGAGACCATTAATATTAAGTGATATTAATGACCAGTGGTTGTTAACTCCGGTTATTCTTACTGCTTTTGGTAGAAGAGTTTGTGTGTCTCCCTTCTTTGAGTTGTGCTGTTGAAGGGTTGCTAGATGCCTGGGTTATTGTAGGCAGTGTTGGCAATGTTGGATTCCTTGGGTTGTGATTTTCCTTCTATTACTTTCTGTAGGGCTGGATTTGTGGCAACGTATTGTTTAAATTTGTTCTTATCCTGGAATGTCTTGTTTTCTCCATTGATAGTGAACGATAGCTTGGCTGGGTATAGTAGTTTGGGTTTGCATCCATGGTCTCTTAGTTTCTGTAGTACCTCTATCCAGGACCTTCTGGCTTTCATGGTTTCCATAGAGAAGTCAGGTGTAAGTCTGATCGGTTTACCTTTATAAGTTACTTGGCCTTTTTCCTTTGCAGCTCTTAATATTCTTTCTTTAATCTGTATATTTTGTGTTTTGATTATTATATGGCGAGGGGACTTTTTTTTTCATCCAGTCTGTTTGGTGTTCTGTATGCTTCTTGAATATTCAAAGGAATATCTTTCTTTATGTTGGGGAAGTTTTCTTCCATAATTTTGTTAAAAATGTTTTCTGGACCTTTGAGCTGTGCCTCTTCTCCTTCTTCTATCCCTATTATTCTTAGGTTTGGTCTTTTTATTGTGTCCCATATTTCCTGAATGTTTTGTGATGAGAATTTGTTGGTTTTGGTGTTTTTTTTGATCAGTCCGTTTATTTTCTCTATGTTGTCTTCAGAATCTGAGATTCTTTCTTCTATCTCTTGTATTCTATTGATTATGCTTGTTTCTGTAGTCTCTGCTCGTTGACCTATATTTGCCATATCCAGCTGGTCCTCAGTTTGTGTTTTCTTCCTTGCTTCCATTTCAGTTTTCAATTCTTGGACTGTTTCCATTACCTGTTTGATCGTTTTTTCTTGGCTTCCCAGGGTATCATTTACGTATTTACTCATTTCTTCAAACTTTTTGTTATACTTCTCATCCATTTCTATGAGGGCGTTTTTTACATGTTGTTTAAGGGACTCTATTGCTTTCAAAAAGTCAGTTTTTTCCTCTTCTCCTGTGATAGGGTGTTCAAGTCCTTGTGTTGTAAGATCATTGTGTTCTGGTGTTTTCATGTTGTTTTTCAGATTGTTGGGTGAATTCTTGCCTTGGCGTCTGCCCATCTCCTCTTACCGATGCTATCTATTGGGTTTGATTTAATTGTAGCGGGGCAATCTGTTCTCAGTGCAGGCTTCACTGTTTCTTGCCCGCACTATCCTGTATCCAGTGCCTCCGCCGCCCGGGCCTGCCTGCCGGTGCCTCCGCCGGCCGGAGCTGTCTGCGCGCCGGTGCTTCCGTCGCCTAGGCCTGCCTGCTGGTGCCTCCGCCACCCGGAACTCCAGAAAATTGCTTCACTCAACTTCTGACTGAGATGAACCTGGCACCAGGTTATACCATGAAAGACCTGATTAATAGTGCCTCCATACAGCATGAAGTAGTTTGGAGAGAAAAAAACTGCGCCTATATTCCCAAATATTGTTTATAAATGTTCTTTTACCTTTAAAGGGGATATGATATAGATATGAATAATTTACAATGGTATAAATTTTATTTTATTAATATAAATTTAGGACAATCTTGTTACATGTATTTCTGATCTTGATTAAGGTATTGTGATTGTGTAGTTCATTTAAAAATGTAATGTATAATTAGAAAGTATAGGTTGTTAAAAAGATAATCATCTATAACAGTCAAGTTTGTAGTCATGTTAGTTAGATTTTTCTAGATGTGCATAGATATATTTCAGACTGGCATTCTTCATATCTTTCAAAGACTACAGAATATGGCATTTAAAATGTTTTAATAACTTAGAGCTTTTCATGAAAATGAGACATGTCTGCTCCTGGCAGCACCAATCTACTTCAAGAGGAAGATGGACATCGAAGAGGCTCCTTATGGAGTTTGATAGCCATTTGGGCAAGAAACTGCTCTTGCCTGGACTGTTACATAAACTGGACATGAGGAACCCGCAGAGTGATGACTGCTGAACTTGCCAAAAGGTGAGACAATCCTTCGGGGTTCCTGAGTCTTGTAAGACATTCTGCAGGAAACAGAAGAAAGTGACTGAACTGTCTTTAAAGTTTCCTTCTTCATGGAAATGTCTACTGGATACTATGGGGCTATAGGCTGAAGATGGATGCCCCAACGGTACAAAAAAACTTTGGGTGACTTTCCAGGCAGCAAGATGTCTCTGTCATTTCTAGAGATTTGGAAGTTGCTTACTTCTTGTTTACTTAGGTAATATAATATCCTTCTGGAGTCTTTGATGGATTTGAAGAATAGATAGACAGTTACAGTTATAGTTTTCCATTGTTATGATAAAAGATAAAATCGATATAAATATTATAACTGTAATTCTTGCTTAATAACTGTTTTGTTATATGTAATTTTACTATGCTAAAGTGAAAGCCTTTCTTTTTGTTTAAACAGAAAAAGGGGAAATGGTGTAGGAAGTTTTCCTGTATTTGTGTTGCTTTCATTGGTTGAATAAAGAAACTGCCTTGGCCTTTTGATAGGGCAGCCCTTAGGTGGGTGGAGTAGACAGAACAGAATGCTGGGAAGAAGGTAGTGTGGCAGATGCCATGAATCTCCAGCTTGAGATGGACGTAGGTTAGAATCTTACCAGTAAGCCATAGTCACGTGGTGATACACAAATTTAATAAAAATGGGTTAATCAAGTTGTGAGAGTTAGCTGAGAAAAGGTCAGATGTAATAGGCCAGGCAGTAATTTTAATTAATACAATTTCTGTGTGATTATTTTTGGGTTAACCTAGCTGAGTGGTGGGATGCAGCCTGCTCTTTATACTACAATTTCTGAACCAGTGGTTGGGAAAGAAAAGACTGTCTACAAATGACATTCTAACATTGGGCTAGAACTTCCACTTAAGACCTAACAAAGCTTGAATAAAGATTCTAAGCACACAAAACGCAGAGCCCCATTTAGCGTCCTAGTTACGCGTCTCTACTGCCAGCCACAGCCCTGAGATACGTCTCCCAGCAACTGCCTGCCGGAGCAGCTAGTTACCAACCACCACGTACTGCCACCATGCACTAAGCTAAGTGACACTCATGGTGGCTGACATAGCAGTTTAAGATCCATTTAATGAGAGCAAAAAAGCAATACAAATGCTTGGAAATGACAGATTCACATGAAAACAAACTTCTAAATGACACACATTGTGTTTAAAAATATATACAGGCTTAGTGGAGAAAAACAAAAAATAGAGTCATAGATTAAAAATAATTTAAAATAATAAAATAAAGTAGTTAAAAATAAATGATGTAAATATATATGTGTGTATATATACATATATATATATAACATAAAGATAGGAGATGCATACAGAGTCTGCATTCTGTATATTATTGTGTTATCTTTAGATTTTCTGATTGCTAATGAAGTTACAACAGCTGGTAAAACACATTGGACTATGAAAAACTTCTGGATTAAATCAACCTATGTATTTTTAAAATGTCTTGATTTCAAAATGGAAGTAAATGATATGTTACTTTGGGAGACAAGTTATAATTTTATTGATTTTAATGAACTATACATTTTTCTCTGCTCCCCTCCCTGTCTCTCCCCTTCCCTTCAACCCTCCCCCAAGGTTCTCATGTTCCCAATTTACTCAGGAGATCATGGTTGTGGACCTCAACTGGTATGTTGAGTATACCTTCACAATGGAGCACACTGTAAAGATAGGCTGGCCTTTGTTTTTTTTTTTTAATTTTATTTTCTTTCTTTTTTATTGACTTTTATTGAGCTCTATATTTTTCTCTGCTCCCCTCCCTACCTCATCCCTCCCCTTCAACCCTCCCCCATAGTCCCCATGCTCCCAACTTACTCATGCAATCTTGCCTTTTTCTACTTCCCATATAGATTAGATCTATGTATGTCTTTCTTAGTGTCCTCATTGTTGTCTGAGTTCTCTGGGATTGTGATTTGTAGGCTGGTTTTCTTTGCTTTATGTTTAAAAAGAACTTATGAGTGTGTACATGTGATAAAGTGACCTTCTGTGTCTGGGTTACCTTACTCAAAATGATGTTTTCGAGTTTCATCTATTTTTCTGCAAAATTCAAGATGTTGTTATTTTTTTCTGCTGTGTAGTACTCAATTGTGTAAATGCACAACATTTTTCGTATCCATCCTTTGGTTGAGGGGCATTTAGGTTGTTTCCAGGTTCTGGCATGACAAACAATGCTGCTATAAACATAGTTGAGCACATGTCCTTGTGGCATGATTGAGCATCTTTTGGGTATTTACCCAAAAGTGGTATTGCTGGATCTTGAGGAAGGTTGTTTCCGAATTTTCCGAGAAATCACCATACTGATATCCAAAGGGGCTGTACCAGCTTGCACTCCAAACAGCAATGGAGGAGTGTTCCCTTTACCCCACAACCTCTTCAGCATAAGTTGTCATCAGTGGTTTTGATCTTGGCCATTCTTACAGGTGTAAGATTGAATCTTAGAGTTGTTTTGATTTGCACTTCTCTGATGACTAAGGTTGCCTGAAATGGTCTTTCAGCCATTTCAGATTCCTCTGTTGAGAGTTCTCTGTTTAGGTCTGTGATACATTTTTATTGGATTATTTATTCTTTTGATGACCAATTTCTTGAATTCTTTGTATATTTTGGAGATCAGACATCTGACTGATGTGGGATTTGGTAAAGATCTTTTCCCATTCTGTAGGCTGTTGTTTTGTCTTGTTGACCATGTCCTTTGCTTTTCAGAAGCTTATCAGTTTCTGGAGGTCCCATTTATTAATTGTTTCTCTCTGTGTCTGTGCTGCTGGGGTTATATTTAGGAAGTGGTCTCCTCTTCCAATGAGTTCAAATGTACTTCCTGCTTTCTCTTCTGTGAGGTTCAGTGTGTCTGGCTTTATGTTGAGGTCTTTGATCCCTTTGGACTTGAGTTTTGTGCATGGTGATAGATATGGGTCTATTCTCACTCTTCTACATGTTGACATCGAGTTATCCAGCATTATTTGTTAAATATGCTTTCTTTTTTCCATTTGATATTTTTTGCTTCTTGTGATAAATCGGATGTTCATAGGTATGTGGATGAATATCCAGGTCTTCTGTCCATATACATTGGTCCTTCTGTCTGTTTTTATGCCAATACCAGGCTGTTTAAAGTAGGGTAGCTCTGTAGTAGAGTTTGAAGTCAGGGATTGTGATACCTCCAAAAGTGCTTTTATTGTATAGGATTGTTTTGGATATCCTGGGTATTTTTATTTTTCTATATGAAGCTGAATACTGTTCTTTTGAGGTATGTGAAAAATTTTGCTGAGCATTGCATTTGCATTGAATCTGTATATTGTTTTTGGTAAGATTGGCATTTTTACTATGATAATTCTACCTACCCAAGAGCATGGGAGATCTTTCCACTTTCTGGTGTCTTCTTCAATTTCTTTCTTCAAAGATTTAAAGTTTTTGTCATACAAGTCTTCCATTTGTTTGTTTAGAGTCACTCCAAGATATTTGTGCTATTTATGGAGGTATATTCATTTATGTTTGGATGGAATATTCTATATATGTCTGTTAAGTCTATTTGAGTCATAACCTCTGATAGTTCCTTTATTTCTGGGTTCATTTTTTTTGTCTGACTGACCTGTCCAGTGGTGAGAGTGGAGTGTTGAAGTCTCCCACTATTAGTGTGTGGGGTTTAATGTATTATTTAAGCTGTAGAAGTATCTCTTTTACATATGAGGTTGCCCTTGGATTCCGGGAATAGATATTAAGTTTTGAGATTTCATCTTGATGGATTTTTCCTGTGACTAATATAAAATTCCCTTCTTTGTTTTTTGTTTGCTTGTTTGATTTAGTTTGAAGTCTATTTTGCTAGATATTAAGATAACTATATCAGTTTGTTTCTTAGTCCCATTTGATTGAAAACTTTTTCCCAACTCTTTACTCTGAAGTAATATCTGTCTTTGAGGTTGAGGTGTTTTTTCTGTATGCAACGGAAGGATGGATTCTGTTTTTGCTTCCAATCTGTTAGCCTGTTTCTTTTCATAGGTGAGTTGAGTCCATTTATATTAAGGGATATTAATGACCTGTGATTGCTATCTCCTCTTAATTTAGTTTTCATTGTTGGTGATGTTATTTCTTTGGGATTTACTGCTGTGAGACATTCAATCATCTGGGTTTTTGTTGATTTAGCCAACTTTCTTGGGTTGGAGTTTTCCTTCTAGTGTTTTTGTGTAGATTTGAGTTTGTGGCCAAGCATCGGTTAAATCTAGCTTAGTCATGGAGTATCTTGTTTTGTCCCTCTATGGTGATTGAAAGTTTTGCTGATTATAGTAGTCTGGGCTGGGATCCATTGTCTGTTAATGTCTGCATAATGCTTGACCAGGACCTTCTGGCTTTCATTGTCTCCATTGAGAAGTCAGTTGTAATTCTGATAGGTCTGCCTTTATATGTTACTTGGCCCTTTTCCTGTGCAGCTCTTAATATTCTTTCTTTATTCTGTATGTTTAGTGTTTTAATTATTATGTGTCAAGGGGACTTTATTTTTGATCCAATCTATTTGGTGTTCTGTAAGCTTCTTGTATCTTCATAGGCATATCATTCTTTAGGTTGGGAATGTTTTCTTCTTCTATGATTTTGTTAAATATATTTTTTGTGCTTTTGATTTAAACTCCTTCTTCTATACATGTTATTCTTTTTTTTTTTTTTTTTCGAGACAGGGTTTCTCCTTAGCTTTTGGTTCCTGTCCTGGAACTAGCTCTTGTAGACCAGGCTGGCCTCGAACTCACAGAGATCCGCCTGCCTCTGCCTCCCGAGTGCTGGGATTAAAGGCGTGCACCACCACCGCCTGGCTATACATGTTATTCTTTTTTTTTTATTATTATTCTTTTTTAATTAAAATTTCCACCTGCTCCCCGTTTCCCATTTCCCTCCCCTCCTCCCAAATATTGCCCCCTCCCCCCACACCCCTCCCCCTATCCCCACTCCTCTTCTCCTCCCCCGACACCATTCCCCCTCCTTCTCGATACTGAAGAGCAGTCCAAATTCTCTGCCCTGCGGGAAGACGAAGGTCTTCTATCTATGTCCAGGAAGGTGAGCGTCTAAACAGGCTAAGCTCCCACAAAGCCAGTTCATGTATTAGGATCGAAACCTAGTACCATTGTCCTTGGGTTCTCATCAGCCTTCATTGTCCGCCATGCTCAGAGAGTCCAGTTTCAACCCATGCTTACTCAGTCCCAGACCAGCTGGCCTTGGTGGGCTCCCAATAAATCAGTTCCACTGTCACAGTGGGTGGGTGGATCCCTCGTGGTCCTGATTTCCTTGCTCATGTTCTCCCTCCTTCTGCTCCTCATTTGGACCTTAAGAGCTCAGACCGTTGCTCCAAATTGAGACTCTGTCTCTACCTCGATCCATCGCCAGATGAAGGTTCTAAGGTGATACGCAAGATATTCATCAGTATAGGATAGGGTCATTTCAGGTTCCCTCTCCTCAGTTGCCCAAGGTACCAGCTGGGGACATCTCCCTGGACACCTGTGAACCCCTCTAGAGTCAAGTTTCTTGCCAACCCTAAGATGGCTCCCTTAGGATATATACTTCGCTGCTCCCGTATCCTCCCTTCCTATATCCCAACCATCCCAATCCCCCGAGCTCCTCCCATCCTCCCCTTCTCATGTTTCCCCTTTGCCCCATGCCACCTCACCCGCAAGTTCCCAGTTTTTGCCCTGCAATCTTGTCTACTTCCCCTCTCCAAGCGGATGACTATATGATTTTCTTTGGGTTCACTTTCTTATTTAACTTCTTTAGGATCACAAATTATATGCTCAACGTCTTTTATTTATGGCTAGAAACTGATTATGAGTGAGTACATCCCATGTTCCTCTTTTTGGATCTGGGATACCTCACTCAGGATAGTGTTTTCTATTTCCATCCATTTGCACGCAAAATTCGAGAAGTCATTGTTTTTTACCGCTGAGTAGTACTCTAATATGTATATATTCCACACTTTCTTCATCCATTCCTCCATTGAAGGGCATCTAGGTTGTTTCCAGGTTTTGGCTATTACAAACAATGCTGCTATGAACAAAGTTGAACAGATACTTTTGTCATTTGATGGGGCATCTCTTGGGTATATTCCCAATAGTGGTATTACTGGATCTTGGGTAGGTTGATCCCAAATTTCCTGAGAAATTGCCACACTGATTTCCAAAGTGGTTGCACAAGTTTGCAGTCCCACCAGCAATGAATGAGTGTGCCTCTTTCTCCACAACCTCGCCAGCAAAGGCTATCATTGGTGTTTTTGATTTTAGCCATTCTGACAGGTGTAAGATGGTATCTCAAAGTTGTTTTAATTTGCATTTCCCTTATCGCTAAGGAGGTTGAGCATGACCTTAAGTGTCTTTTGGCCATTTGAATTTCTTCTGTTGAGAATTCTCTGTTCAGATCAGTGCCCCATTTTTTATTGGGTTCATTAGCATTTTAAAGTCTAGTTTCTTGAGTTCTTTATATATTTTGGAGATCAGACCTTTGTCTGTTGCAGGGTTGGTGAAGATCTTCTCCCAGTCAGTGGGTTGCCTTTTTGTCTTAGTGACAGTGTCCTTTGCTTTACAGAAGCTACTCAGTTTCAGGAGGTCCCATTTATTCAATGTTGTCCTTAATGTCTGTGCTGCTGGGGATAAACGTAGGAAGTGATCTCCTGTACCCATATGTTGTAGAGTACTTCCCACTTTTTCTTCTATCAGGTTCAGTGTGTTCAGACTAATATTGAGGTCTTTAATCCATTTGGACTTGAGTTTTGTGCATGGTGATAGATATGGATCTATTTTCATTCTTCTACACGTTGACAACCAGTTCTGCCAGCACCATTTGTTGAAGATGCTCTCTTTTTTCCATTGAATACTTTTAGCTCCTTTATCAAAAATTAGGTGTTCATAAGTTTGTGGGTTAAAATCAGGGTCTTCTACTCGGTTCCATTGATCGACTTCTCTGTTTTTATGCCAATACCAAGCTGTTTTCAATACTGAGGCTCTGTAATAGAGTTTGAGGTCAGGGATGGTAATGCCTCCAGACGATCCTTTATTATATAAGATTGTTTTGGCTATCCTGGGTTTTTTGTTTCTCCATATAAAGTTGATTATTGTCCTCTCAAGATCTGTGAAGAATTTTGATGGGATTTTGATGGGGATTGCATTGAATCTATAAATTGCCCTTGGTAGAATTGCCATTTTTACTATGTTGATCCTCCCAATCCAAGAGCAAGGGAGATCTTCCATTTTCTGGTATCCTCCTCAATTTCTTTCTTTATTGACTTAAAGTTCTTGTCAAATAGATCCTTTACTTCCTTGGTTAGAGTTACCCCAAGATATTTTATGCTATTTGTGGCTATCGTGAAAGGTGATGCTTCTCTGATTTCCATCTCTGCTTCCTTATCCTTTGTGTATAGGAGGGCAACTGATTTTTTGGAATTGATCTTGTATCCTGCAACGCTACTAAAGTTGTTTATCAGCTGAAGGAGTTCTTTGCTGGAGTTTTTGTGGTCGCTTATGTATAGTATCATATCGTCTGCAAATAATGAAAGTTTAACTTCTTCCTTTCCAATTTGAATCCCTTTGATCCCCTTATGTTGTCTTATTGCTATTGCTAGAATTTCAAGCACTATATTAAAGAGGTATGGAGAGAGTGGACAACCTTGTCGTGTTCCTGATTTTAGTGGAATAGCTTTGAGTTTCTCTCCATTTAATTTGATGTTAGCTGACGGCTTGCTATAAATAGCATTTATTATACTTAGGAACGACCCTTGTATTCCTAATCTCTCTAAGACCTTTATCATAAAGGGATGTTGAATTTTGTCAAATGCTTTTTCAGCATCTAATGAAATGATCATATGGTTTTTTTCTTTCAGTTTATTTATATGATGGATTACATTGATAGATTTTCGTATGTTGAACCAGCCCTGCATCTCTGGGATGAAGCCTACTTGATCATAATGGATAATTTTTCTAATGTGTTCTTGGATTCGGTTTGCCAGTATTTTATTGAGTATTTTTGTGTCGATGTTCATGAGTGAGATTGGCCTGTAGTTCTTTTTCTTGGTTGTGTCTTTGTGTGGTTTTGTTATCAGAGTAACTTCAGCTTCATAAAAGGAATTTGGCAATGACTTCTCTGTTTCAATATTGTGAAATGCATTAAGGAGTATAGGTATTAGGTCTTCTTGGAAGTTCTGGTAGAATTCTGCATTGAAGCTGTCTGGACCTGGGCTTTTTTGGTGGGGAGGTTTTTTATAACAACTTCTAATTCTTCGCGACTAACAGGTCTATTTAGATTGTTCACCTGGTCCTGGTTTAACTTTGGTATATGGTACTTATCTAAAAAAGTGTCCATTTCTTTAACATTTTCCAATTTTGTGGTATACAGGTTTTTGTAGTAAGATCTAATGATTCTCTGAATTTCCTCTGTGTCTGTGGTTATGTCTCCCTTTTCATTTCTGATATTGTTAATTTGCATATTCTCTTTCCGCCGTTTGATTAGTTTGGATAGGGGTTTATCAATCTTATTGATTTTCTCCAAGAACCAGCTTTTTGTTTCATTGATTCTTTGGATTGTTTTCTGTGTTTCTATTTTGTTGATTTCAGCCCTTAGTTTGATTATTTCCAGTTTTCTACTTCTCCTAGGTGAGTCTGCTTCTTTTTTTTCTAAAGCTTTCAGGTGGGCTATTAAGTCTCCAATGTGTGCTTTCTCCGTTCTCTTTAAGTGGGCACTTAATGCTATGAACTTTCCTCTCAGGACTGCTTTCATAGTGTCCCATAGGTTTGAGTATGTTGAGTCTTCGTTTTCATTGAATTCAAGAAAGACTTTAATTTCTTTATTTCTTCCTTGATCCAGGTGTGGTTCAGTAGTTGACTGTCCAGTTTCCATGAGTTCATAGGCTTTCTGGGGATAGCATTGTTGTTGAATTCTAACTTTAATCCATGGTGATCTGATAAGACACAGGTGGTTACTGATATTTTTTTGTAACTGTGTAAGTTTGCTTTGTTACCGAGTATGTGGTCTATTTTCGAGAAGGTTCCATGAGCTGCAGAGAAGAAGGTATATTCTTTCTTTTTTGAGTGGAATGTTCTATAGATGTCTGTTAAGTCCATTTGATTCATTACCTCCCTTAATCCTCTTATTTCTCTGTTAGGTTTCTGTCTGATTGACCTGTCCATTGGTGAGAGAGGAGTGTTGAAATCTCCTACTATTAGTGTGTGTGGTTTGATGACTGCCTTGAGTTTTAGTAACGTTTCTTTTACATAAGTGGGTGCTTTTATATTAGGGGCATATATATTCAGGATTGAGACTTCATCCTGGTGAATTGTTCCTGTTATGAGTAAAAAATGTCCCTCTCCATCTCTTTTGATTGATTTTAGTTTAAAGTCAACTTTCTTAGAAATTAGTATGGCCACACCTGCTTGTTTCTTAGGTCCGTTTGCTTGATAAACCTTTTCCCAACCCTTTACTCTGAGTAGATGTCTGTCTTTGTGGTTGAGGTGTGTTTCTTGTAAGCAGCAGAATGTTGGATCCTGTTTTCGTATCCAATCTCTTAGCCTGTGCCTCTTTATAGGTGAGTTGAGTCCATTGATATTAAGTGATATTAATGACCAGTGGTGTTAACTCCAGTCATTTTTCCTTTCTTTCTTTCTTTCTCTCTCTCTCTCTCTCTCTCTCTCTCTCTCTCTCTCTCTCTTTCTTTCAGTAGTAGAGTTTGTGTTTTTCCCTTCTTCAAGTTGTGCTGGTGAAGGGTCATTAGATGTCTGAGTTATTCTGGGCATTGTTGGACTCCTTGGTTTGTGATTTTCCTTCTATTACTTTCTGAAGGGGTGGATTTGTGGCTATGTATTGTTTAAATTTGTTTTTATCCTGGAAAACTTTGTTTTCTCCATTTATAGTGAATGAAAGCTTGGCTGGGTATAGTAGTCTGGGCTTGCATCCATGGTCTCTTAGTTTCTGCAGTACATCTATCCAGGACCTTCTGGCTTTCATGGTTTCCATAGAGAAATCAGGTGTGAGTCTGATAGGTTTACCTTTATAGGTAACTTGACCTTTTTCCTTTGCAGCTCTTAATATTCTTTCTTTATTCTGTATGTTTTGTGTTTTGATTATTATATGACGAGGAAATGTTTTTTTTTGATCCAGTCGATTCGGTGTTCTGTATGCTTCTTGGACCTTCAAAGGAATATCTTTCTTAAGGTTGGGAAAGTTTTCTTCTATAATTTTATTAAATATATTTTCTGGACCATTGAGCTGTACTTCTCCTTCTTCTATCCCTATTATTCTTAGGTTTGGTCTTTTTATTGTGTCCCAGATTTCCTGAATGTTTTGTGATGAGAATTTGTTGGTTATGCTGTTTTCTTTGATGAGAGTGTTTATTTTCTCTATGGTATCTTCAGTGTCTGAGATTCTTTCTTCTATCTCTTGTAATCTGTTGGTGGTACTTGTCTCTGTAGTTCCTGTTCGTTTATTCAAATTTTCCATCTCCATCCTTCCCTCGGTTTGTGTTTTCTTTATTACTTCCACTTTATTCTTCAAGTCTTGAACCGTTTCCCTTACCTGTTTGATTACTTTTTCTTGTTTCTCTTGGTTTTCTTGGGTATCTTTGAGAGATTTATTCATTTCCTCTACCTTTTTGTTTGTAATCTCTAATTGATTAAGGTCCTCTATTGTTTTCATATAATTCACTTTTGAGTCGAATTCTTCTAATTCTTCTGGATTAGGGTGTACACTTCTCATTTCGGGATTCCTGGATTCTGGTGATGTCACGTTGCCTTTCAAGTTGTTGGGGGAATTCTTGCATTGGCGCCTGCCCATCTTTTCCTTCAAATGGAGCCAGGAGAGGCCTGGTGTCTTGGACCAGTCTTTGCTGTGACTAACTCTCTAGGTGTATCTCCTCAGTGTAGGGGCAGGAACCGTTCCCTTCCTGATGAACTCCTCAACACCAAAACAGGGATGCGTGGTATTCCAATGACCCGCGGAAAGAAGGCCCAATGCAAGGGGTAGGGCGGGGTCGAGTAGAACACAGGCGACACTGCAGTACAAGCTGGAGGTGCCTGCGCTCCCTTTCGGGGGGTTGCTGAGGCCTGCCCGCTAGGCAGGCACTCACTGCTCTGGTTGGGTAGCCTTAGTGTAGGGGGGTTTGTACTCTCTAACTGGACAGTCTGCCCCAGGATAGCACACACTCACCCGTCCAGATGAAACTTCTCGGCACCTACACAGGAACTCCTGGTAGCCCCAATGAGCCAGGGACCAAGGGAAGTAGGGGGCAGGCAGAGCAGGTCCAGGAGAGCACAGTAGACACTGCAGCCCCAGCAGCAGGGGCCCGCGTTCCCTGGCGGGGACCTTGAGGCCTGCCTTCTAGTCAGGCACCCACTGCTCTGGGTTGGTAGCCTTAGTGAAAGGGCAGGAAACTGTTCCACAGCAAAGGACCTTGCAGACAAGGCAGGCTTGGGGGTGGGGGTGGGGGCGCGTGTGTAGGAAAGAAAGCCCTGCAGCAGGAGCTGGGGGAGGGGCGTTTGTGCTCTCTACCAGGACAGTCCGCCCCAGGATAGCACACACTCACCCGTCCAGATGGGACTTCTCAGGACCTACACAGGGACTCCCGGTAGCCCCAATGAGCCAGGGACCAAGGGAAATAGGGGGCACGTAGAGCACGTCCAGGAGAGCACAGCACACACTGCAGCCCCAGCAGCAGGGGCCTGCGTTCCCTGGCGGGGACCTTGAGGCCTGCCCTCTAGTCAGGCACTCACTGCTCTGGGTTGGTAGCCTTAGTGAAAAGCTATACATGTTATTCTTAAGTTTGGTCTTTTCCCATATTTCCTGTATATTTTGTGTTAAGCTTTTATTAGGTTTAATGTTTTCTTTGGCTGATGAGTCTATTTCCTCTATTGTATCTTTAGTGCTTGAGATTCTCTCTTCCATCTCTCATATTCTGCTGTTTATGTTTCATTTGTGGTTTCTGATCATTTTCTTATGATTTATGTTTCTATAATGCTTTTGGCTTGAATTTTCTTTATAGTCTCTATTTCAGTTTTCAAGTCTTGAATAGTTTCTTTCATCTGTTTGATTTCTTTTTCTTGGTTTCCATTAAGGGATTTGGTGATTCTTGCATTTTTTGTTTCTCTTTTCCTCCATTTCTTTGAGGGAATTTTTCTTTCCTCTTTAAGGGCCTCAAACATTCTCCTAAAGTCATTATTTGGGTCATTTTTTTCTGCTTCATCTATATTTGATTGTTCAAGTCTTGCTATTGTACAGTCACTGGTTTTTACTGGTGTCGTGTAGTTCTTTGTGGTGTTGATTGTGTCCTTATCTTGTCCAGCTATCTTTTCCTCTGATTGGTGTAATTGGTTCTGTCTGTGACTCTGGTGTTCAGTCTTCCAGGTGCCAGTGGATCCAAGGCTCGGATGGTTGCTCCTCATGGTGCAGTCAGTTCCACGATTCCAGTCACCCCATTGGTCACTCCATGTTCCTGGAAGTTGCTCGGCACTCCCAGGGTTCGCTCTGCTCCTGTGGAGGTTGTTGTCTCAGGCTTGCTCCAGCCTACAGCACTGTCCCAGTCCTGTTTTTTGTAAATGTCCCTGGTCTGGATCCACTCCTGTGGAGGTCTGCCACATCCACGGCTGTCCCGCCTGTGTGACAAAATGCCTCTCAGGTGGTGGCCGTCTCAAAATGAGGGGCTCGTGCTTCCCGGAGCTTGGCCCCCGGCGGTTCCCTGGCAGTCTGCTTGAGTTGAGGTACCTGATCAGCCTCAACGATCTCATTCACTTTGTTCCTGGCGATGGTTTCTTGCATTGACTCTGCTTCTGTTCTATTTTTCTCTTGACAAAAACTTAATCTGTTCAAGGAACCAGGAAGCATTTCCAACAGCTCCTTGAATACAGAGGAACTGATGCGTCAGTTCCCTCCCTTGATTCAGGCCATTAATGTTATGATTAAAACTCCAGCTCACTCTCTGGGGGAATTTATAGATACCCTAGAACAGAAAGAGCCCATGATAGGAGATTTGGTAGAATATGGGTAAATTATGAAGGAAAATGTATGGAATGGCATGAGTTACCATTTATGGAGAGGCTAGCCAGAATGAGAAACCCCTGGTGCATTTTAGATAGGAAAGAAAGGCAGGCTATTCTTGATAACATGAAGTCAGTCATTCAATATTGGAACAAACCCTGGGGGTGGAATCCTGAAGAATGATGTTTGGGTTACTTTGGTTACCTTGAGGGCAGATATGATTTAGGGCCATGAGGAAGCACAGTTAAAGAATGGTGTTTGGGTTACCTTGGTTACCTTGAGGGCAGATATGATTTAGGGCCATGAGAAAGCACAGGTAGTTAGTGGTGTGAGACAAATTTCAAAGAAAAGCTCTGCCCACCTGGCCCTGACCACAAGACTTGCTGAGAATAATCAATTGTCTGTAATCATTTTTCTATGGAAACTTTTATGTCTGCCAATTTCCTTCTGTAATCTCTTAAAAGTGATGCTTGAATTTTAGTAAAGTTGCAGCAGATTCAAATCTCATTAGAGTTGTGTCTGTCTGTCATTCGCCGAATCCTGGGTTCTCCTAAGCCTTCACCCCTGTTCTCCCTCGGTCTTCGATCTCCAAGAGAGTCAGTCCGCTGCAGAGGTCCCTAGCTTGGAGTTGGTCCTATAAAGGTCTTTGGCTCTGATCTACTCCCATGGAGGTCCCAGACCCAGGTGCACCCAGACCTGCAGAGGTCCTGGCTCAGGCCTACTCTCTCAGAGGTCCCACACTCATGCCCAGATCTGCAGAGGCCTCTGTTTCTTGCCTACTCCCACAGAGGTCCCAGACTCTCACCCAGACCCACAGAGGTCTCTGGTTCCTGCCTACACCCTGTTGTTCCCAGGCTCGTGTCTAAACCCATAGAGGTCCTGGCTTAGGCCTACTCCCTCAGAGATCTCAGACTCATGCCTGGACCTACAGAGGTCTCTGATTCCAGCCTACTCCCTCAGCAGTTGCTCCCTTGTACCTGTTCCTGTGGAGTTCACTGTTTCAAGCCTGCTCTGGCCTAGGTCACTGGCTCAGTCCTGTTTCTGTAAATGTCCCTATCTGGATATGCTCCTGTGGAGGTCCCTGGCTTGGGGTTGGTCCCATAAAAGGTCTTTGGCTCTGATCTACTCCTTCAGAAGTCTCAGACTTGGGTGCACCCAGACCCACAGAGATCCTGGATCAGCTACTTTTTTTCCCACAGGAAATCAGAGGCTGTGTATTCATTCCATGTTGATATGAACCAGGTTTGATCTACAAGAAATACAAGACATATGAGGTATATTCTATATGCTCAAACATAGAAGAAAAAGTCTTTTGTTGACTTGTGTTCAGTGCATGGTCTATATTTGTATTAATACAGATATTATGTTACTTTTAAAAGACTACGTATTTCAGAACAAGGGAACCAGATACCAATAAAAATGGTGCATGTATTCCAGCATCTCAGAATGCCTCTATTAAAGTCTTCTTGGAATTTTACATCCAAAACAGCTTCAAGACTGATGGCTGAGATGATCCAATTCCATAAACTACTCTAGTCAAGACCTAACAATTATCCTGATTTTCTGAAGGTTCCCACAAAGACACAAGGGCCCACAAACAACAGAGAGAAGTCCAGAGAATGATGACTACACTCCAGAAAGATGGGTTATGGATGTTTACTAGCAGGATATGATAAATTATGAGATAAATTGATAGATTATGGAATCTACTTTATTACAAAAACAACTATTAATATCAAAATATTTTACATTGTTTTTTGGATTTTGGTTTATTGATACAAATTTAAAGCTATCATTGCTAGCCTATAAGCATGTTTCTACTTCCTTTTGGGATACTGTGTGTATTTAACTCATTTAAAATGAAATGTACAGTTAAGAAATACAGATTAATAGTGATCTATAATAGTCAAACTTATAGTCACGCCATGGATATTTTCAAGGTCATACACAGGTATATTTAGATAGATAGATGGTCTTCAAATACTTCAAAGACTTCAAGAATATGGCAATTAAAATGTTTTCAAAACACAAGGTTTTTGTTGACAGTGAGACACATCTGCTCCTGGCAGCACCAGTTTACTTCAGAGAAGATAATGGGCTTCGAAGAATCTCTGAATGGAGCTTGTTGTCTTTATGGCACAGGCTAGCTATTTGGACAAAAAAAATCTGTCCTTACCTCAATTGCTGAGAGTATACTGTCCAAATTGGACCAGCAGAATGTAAAGGAAAACAACCACCAAACTTTCAAATACATGGTAGGAAGTCATTCAAAATTCTTTGTTTTTCAGAAAGGTGTGTCAGATATACCAGGCCCATAAGCCAAAGTTGATTACCCCAATATTACAAAGTAACACAGAGTGACTGACTGTCCAGGCAGCCAGATGCCCCTGTCATTTGGTCATCTGGTAACATTTCACACTTCTGTGGTCTTTGATGCAGTTAAAGACTAAATAATTAGACTTGAAGTTTTCCTTAGCTATGATAAAAAGGTAAATTATATATGAAACTTTACACTCACAAAGAAAAGATATATAATAAAATAGTTTCTCTAATCTTACCAAACATAAATAGACTAGCTATTTTAACTGTAACTCTTAATTGATAACTATTTTGTAGTATATAATTTTATTGTTAAGACCTTTTTATTTTTATACAGCCAAAAAGGAGAAAATGCTGTGGAATAATCCTTCTCTACATTTTGAACAAGTATTACTCTCATTGGTTAATAAAGAGCTAACTCTCCTTTGGCTGTGCAGGAAGAGATTGGGCAGTAGAGCCAGACTAGGAGGATGCTGAGAAGAAGAAGAAGCATGGAGCCTGAGGAGTCTTGAGTCAAAAGGAGAGGAAGTAGAACATGTACAAAATGAGGTAACAAGCCATGAGCCACATGGTAGAACTCATTTAAGAAATTTGAATTAATTTAAGTTGTAAGAGCTAGTTTATAACAAGCCTAAGCTATCAGCCAAGCATTTATAATTAATATTGAGTCTCCATGTTGGTTATCTGTGAACTAGTGGATGGGAAAGAAAAGTACACCTACCAGTACAGATATGCAGAATTTGGAGTTTGCCAAGCTGGTTATCAGTCTTGCTTTGCTCCAGTATTTTCTCACTAGACTCCTTTTCCTCCCTTCTGAACCAGAAATATATATCATGTGTTATTATAAGTTGGAAGTGTGTAGTCTGTTTTTTGATTTTTGTTTTATAGTAGGTTATAGTTAAGAGATTGCCATCAGTCTCCAAAGAGACTTTGGACTTTGGAATTTTACAAACGATGAGGGATTTTAAAGTTGGACTTAATGCATTTCCACATTTGACAGGGTTACAAAGCTATGGGGGCCAGAGAGAGCAATGTGGTGATCTGAAAGAAAATGGCCCCCTTAGGGTCACAGGAAGTGTAGCCTAGCTGGAGTAGATGTGGCATTGTTAGAGGAAGTGTGTCTCTGGGAGCAGGCTTTGAGGTTTCAGATGCTCAAGCTAGGCCCAATATGGCACACAGTCTCTTCTTGCTAACTGGAGATACTGATGTTGAATTCTCAGTTACATTGGGTATCATGCTTGCCTGCAGGCCACTATGCTGCCTTACATGATGATAATGGGCTAAACTCTGAACTATAAGCAAGCCCAAATTAATTATTTTTTGTTGTAAGAGTTGTCATGGTTGTGGCATCTCATTGTAGTAACAGAACACTAAGACTGATTTTAGTACCAGCTTCCTGCTATGACCATACTGAACTTAACCTCTGAAACTACAAGGCAGTCTCAATTGTAATAGTTGCCATGGTCATAGTGTCTCGTCACAGCAATACAAACCCTAACTATAACAGCTACTGACAACAACCTCTGTTCTGGAATGCCTGACAGGTGAAGAAGAGGATGCCCAGGAAGAGATAGGTCACTTGAATTCAGTGTACTCCATAGCACCCTTGCCTGTTCAGATCCATATTCTTCACTATGACCCAGAACTCTGGGTCACATGCCCCACTTACCCACCCCTCAGTAATACATATGCTCAAAGAAAGAGATTCTGGGATCCTCAGGGTTCTAGTCAGCACAGCAGGCCTGGCCCTGCTGCCTCTGAGCCTCTGGCCCCAGCAACAATGCATCCCCAACCATGTGGTGAGTAATCAATTCAGAGTATGCACACACCCCTTCCTCACCATCCCCAGCTTACCTCTGAGGTCCATGGCAGGGCCCTGGATGGTTCAGTTTCTGAGCAGCAAATCGTTAGGCACAGCCCAGACCTCAGAAGAGACAGAAACACAGTCCTGATTACCTGTGGGTAGAGAAGAAATCTAGTGGGCATTTGTCCAGATCTGGTGTCAGTTGATCCTTCCAGAACGATGCTAATCCTGCTGACAGTGGGCATTTTGTCTTACTTTTGGTCTTTTTTTAAATATATATATATATATATATTTAATTCTTTTTTAATTAAAATTTCCACCTGCTCCCCGTTTCCCATTTCCCTCCCCTCCTCCCAAATATTGCCCCCTCCCCCCACTCCCCTCCCCCTATCCCCACTCCTCTTCTCCTCCCCCCACACCATTCCCCCTCCCTCTCGATACTGAAGAGCAGTCCAAATTCTCTGCCCTGTGGGAAGACGAAGGTCTTCTATCTACGTCCAGGAAGGTGAGCGTCTAAACAGGCTAAGCTCCCACAAAGCCAGTTCACGTATTAGGATCGAAACCTAGTGCCATTGTCCTTGGGTTCTCATCAGCCTTCATTGTCCGCCATGCTCAGAGAGTCCAGTTTCAACCCATGCTTATTCAGTCCCAGACCAGCTGGCCTTGGTGGGCTCCCAATAAATCAGTTCCACTGTCACAGTGGGTGGGTGGATCCCTCGTGGTCCTGATTTCCTTGCTCATGTTCTCCCTCCTTCTGCTCCTCATTTGGACCTTAAGAGCTCAGACCGTTGCTCCAAATTGAGACTCTGTCTCTACCTCGATCCATCGCCAGATGAAGGTTCTAAGGTGATATGTAAGACATTCATCAGTATAGGATAGGGTCATTTCAGGTTCCCTCTCCTCAGTTGCCCAAGGTACCAGCTGGGGACATCTCCCTGGACACCTGCGAACCCCTCTAGAGTCAAGTCTCTTGCCAACCCTAAGATGGCTCCCTTAGTTAGGATAAATACTTCGCTGCTCCCGTATCTACCCTTCCTATATCCCAACCATCCCATTTTACTTTTACTTTTTGAGCCAGGTTCTCTGTATGTCTTTGTCTTGAAGTAACTCTGTAGGCCAGGCTGTCCTTGAACTCACAGAGATCCACTTGCCTCTGCCTCCCAAGTGCTGGGATTAAAGGTGTCTGTCACCACCAGCATATTTTAATTATGTATTATAAGTATGGCATGTTACATGAGGAAGCCTCAAATGGAACAATGTAAGCATCAACTATGGGTACAAGGGTTGTAGATTAAGTGGATTTGTTTGAGTCAGCTGCACAAAGGAACATTTAAACACGTAGTTGAAGGTAGTGAAGAGAATGAGCCAGGAAGGTATGAAGTAATAGAGGACTCCAGGTGAGAGGAACATTCAATGGGGCCTTTGAGGGATAAAGGGAGCCTGACTGTAACAGGAAATGATGGGAGGGCAGAGAATATGGAACAGATGGCAGGGCAGGGAGAGGAAGTTGCCCAGGGACCAGGTTGGATAGAAGGCAGAGTGAGCAGTGGTGATGTGGACCACTATGGCCCCTTCACTTCAACTGTGAGTAAAATGGAGAGCAGTGGAGGGTATCATGGTGCAGACTTACCTCATTGTCTTAGACAAAAAGTAGAAGTGAATGGCAATGTAGTAAAGGGAATGATAACAAGGCTCAGAGAAGATTTAAAGGGCTGGAATATCTCCCTTCTGGGTGGCATTATTCAGCTTCCACTGAAGTTTACAGGTTCAAAATCTCAGTATGTCCCCATGAGATGTGTGTGTGTGTGTGTGTGTGTGTGTGTGTGTGCTCTTTCTGGGGGTGAGCACACTGTCTTCTGCCATTCAGATATCCAATAGCCCTGTCATCTTTATGGCCACAGAAACTGCTGCCCAGGTGTGGTCTCTAGCAAAGATTCCTCTTGGACTTCTAACAGCTCTTTGTACCTACCCAGCCAAGCTGTCCTCTTGGGTTCTTCCCTGTGATTGGTGTCACCTAGAAGGGGAAAAAGAGATATGCAGACATGAGAAAGGTTGTGCAGCTTGCATGGTCACTAACCAGGCCATAAAGGGAGCTTAGTGCCCTGTGAACAGATTATTACATTAGATGTTTTTACAGTCCCAACAGGAAGAGCCTCAGATGCCCTGCAATGGTCAACCTTCATTCTTTTTTTATTGCTTTATACACTTACTAAAAAAGTCTTTATGGATCCAGTTACATGTATGTAAATCACACTACATTAACCAAAAGATTCTGCTTCCAGAGAAGGTCTGTTTTCAGGGTATGGATGGTGGAGCTAATGGAAAAGAACTGTGTACACATGACTTGTTGACCCACTTTTGAGGAAACAGCTTAAGAGGCCAGTCATCCACCGGTGTTTCAGAGAAGTTATTAGTTCCTTACAAAAGCCACAACCTGCTGTGGAATAATCCTTCTGTACACTGTGTGAATATATGTCACTATGATTGATTTAATAAAGCTGATTGGCCAGTAGCTGAACAGGATAAAGTTAGGTGGGGAAACCAAACCGAGAACGATGGAATGAGGAAGGGCAGAGTCAGAGGAGATGCCAGCCAGCTGCCGAGGAAGCATGATGTGTAGAAAATGAGGTAACAAACCATGAGCCGCATGGCAAAGCATAAATAAGAAATAGGGGTTAATTAAAATGTAAGAGTTAGTAATAAGTAATTACTTATGACAGTAATAAGCCTGGGAGCTATTTGTCAAGCATTATAATTAATAAAAGCCTCAGTGTGCTTATTTGAGAGCAGGTGCAGGACAAGGAAATTCTACCGTCACCCGCCTTTTCATCTGCAAGGTCCTTGGAATCCTGCAAGAGACCCTGCTCCCATGCTGAAGGGACCTGAGAGGTGAGTCAGTGGCCACACAGCCGGACAGCTGCAAGTGCCACTCTCTGGGACTTCCCAGGGGGACCGAATCCAGGCCCTCCAATTCTTTAAGCTTTTCTGGTAATCCAGCGAGTTGTGTTCCTGCTGCTGGCTTTCTTTACCCCATCCCACCCTGCCCCCAAGCCCGCCCTTACTTCCGCGAGGTCCTTGCAACCCCCAACACAGCCTGCTTCAGAGCTGAGGTGACTAGAGAGCCAGTGAGGAGCGTCCCTGCCTCTGGGCCTTCTTTCTCCCATCCCATCCTGCCCCCAAGCCTGCCTTTGTATCTGCAAGGTCCTTGGAACCCTGCAAGAGAACCCACTCCCTTGCTGAGGGGTACCAGAGAGGTGAGTAAGTGGTCCCAGGGTCAAACGGCTGGAAGTGCCACTTTCTGGGGCCTTCCCAGGGGGACAGATTCCAGCCCCCCATTCCCTAAGCTTTCCTGGCCATCCAGTGGGGTGTGTTCCTGCTGCTGGCTTTCTTTACCCCATCCCACCCAGCCCCCAAGCCTGCCTTTTCACCTGCGAGGTCCTTGGAACCCTGCAACACCGCCTGCTTCAGTGCTGAGGGGATCTGAAAGGTAAGTCAGTGTCCACAAGCCTGGAAAGCCAAAAGTCCCACTCTTCAGGACCTTACCAGTGGGCCAGAACATAGGGGGGCCCTCCACAACTCTCTAGCTTTTCTGGCCTGCCAGCTGGGAGTGTCCTTGCTGCTGGGCTTTCCCCAACCCACCCTGCCCCGAAGCCCGCCTTTTGCCTGTGAGGTCCTTGGAATTCTCAAACACAGCCTTCTCTAGTGCTGAGGGGACCTAAGGGAGGGAAGACCAAAAAAAAAAAAAAAAAAAAAAAAAAAGAATAAAGAAAAAAGAAAAAGAAAAGAAACTCCCAAGTACTCAGTCCACCACAGCAAAGATTGGACCAAGACACCAAGGCTCTGCTGGCCTCATTTGAAGAAAGAGATCGGTATGTGCCAATGCAAGAATACCTCCAGCATCCTGAAAAGCAACATGGTAACACCAGAATTCAGGGAACACACAACAGGAAGACTTGAAAACACAGAAGAAGTAGAAGAAAACGACTTTAAACATAACCTTATGAAAATTATGGAGACCTTTAAACAGGAAGTGAAAAACTCACTAAAAGAAATGGAAAAGAAGACAAACAAAGAGTTAAAAGAAATTAATAAATCCCTTAAAGATACCCATGAAAACCAAGAAAAACAGGTAAAGGAAACAGTTCAAGACTTAAAGACTGAAATGGAGGTAATAAAGAAAACACAAACTGAGGGAAGGCTGGATATGGAAAATCTGGGTAAATGAACAGGAACTACAGAGACAAGTATAATCAACAGAATTCAAGAGATAGAAGAAAGAATCTCACGTGGTGAAGATACTATAGAAGAAATAGACACGTTGATAAAAGAAAACAGCAAATCCAACAAATTCTTACACAAAACATCTAGGAAATCTCGGACGCCATGAAAAGAACAAACCTAAGAATAATTGTGGTAGAAAATGAATAGGAGCTCCAGCTCAAAGGTCCAGAAAATATATTGAACAAAATTATAGAAGAAAACTTTCCCAACCTAAAGAAGGACATACCTATGAAGGTACAAGAAGCTTACAAAACACCAAAAGGCTGGTTCAAAAAAAAATCCCCCCACTATATAATAATCAGAACACAAAACATACAGAATAAAGAAAGAATTTTAAGAGCTGCAAAGGAAAAAGGTCAAGTAACATATAAAGGTAAACATATCAGAATTACACCTGACTTTTCAATGGAAACCATGAAAGCCAGAAGGTCTTGCATAGATGTGCTGCAGACACTAAGAGACCATGGATGCAAGCCCAGGCAACTATACCCAGCAAAGCTTTCTTTCACCATCAATGGAGAAAACAAGATATTCCACGACAAAAACAGATTTAAACAATATGTAGCCACAAACCCAGCCTTATAGAAAGTATTAAAAGGAAAACCACAACACAAGGAAGCTAACAGCACCCACAATAGCATAGACATCTGATAACCCTCCACCAACACAACTCAAAGAAGGGAAACATACAAACACTACCACCAAAAATAACTTGAGTTAGCAACCTCTGGTTATTAATATCACATAATATCAATGGACTCAATTCACCTATAAAAAGGCACAGGTTAAGAGAATGGATACAAAAACAGCATCCAGCATTCTGCTGTATACAAGAAATACACCTCAACCTCAAAGACAGACACTACCTCAGTGTAAAGGGTTGGGAAAGGTTTTCCAATCAAACAGACCTAAGAAATAAGTGGGTGTGGCTATCCTAATATCTAACAAAATTGATTTCAAACTAAAATCAATCAGAAGAGATGGAGAAGGACACTTTCTTCACTAACAGAAACAATTAATCAAGATGAAATCTCAGTCTTGAATATCTATTCCCCTAATAAAAAAGCACCCACATATGTAAAAGAAACATTATTAGAACTCAAAGCACACATCAAACCCCACACACTAATAGTAGGAGATTTCAACACTCTTCTCTCAGCAATGGACAGGTCAGCCAGACAGAAACTTAACAGAGAAATAAAAGAACTAACAGATGCTATGACTCAAATGGACTTAACAGACATCTATAGAACATTCCACCCAAACAAAAAAGAATATACCTTCTTATCAGCACTTCATGGAACCTTCTCAAAAATCGATCAGATACTCAGTAACAAAGCAAACATCCACAGGTACAAAAAAAAAATGGAATAACCACCTGTGTCTTATCAGATCACCATGGAGTAAAGTTAGAATTTAACAGTAATACTAACCCCAGAAAGCCTACAAACTCATGGGAACTGAACAGTCAACTACTGAACCACCCCTGGGTCAGGGAAGAAATCAAAAAAAAGAAATTAAAGTCTTCCTTGAATTCAATGAAAACGAAGCACAACATACCCAAACCTATGGGACACTATGAAAGTAGTGCTAAGAGGAAAGTTCATAGCACTAAGTGCCCACATAAAGAAAATGGAGAAAGCTCATATTGGAGACTTAACAACACACCTGAAAGCACTAGAAAAAAAGAAGCAGGCTCCTAGGAGGAGTAGAAGACGGGAAATAATCAAACTGAGGGCTGAAATCAACAAAATAGAAACATGATGTAGGTGGGTCTTCTATTTGTTGTTTTCATTGGTTAATTAATAAAGAAAACTGTTTGGCCTGATAGGGCAGAACTTGGATAGGCAGAGTAGACAGAACAGAATGCTGGGAGGAAGAAGGCAGTGAAGCAGACGCTATAGCTCTCCTCTCCAAGATGGATGCAGGTTAAGAACCTTCCTGGTAAGCCACCACCTCGTGGTAATACACTCATTAATAGAAATGGGTTAATCAAGATGTGAGAGTTAGCCAGTAAGAGGCAAGAGATAATGGCCAAGCAGTGTTTAAAAGAATCCAGTTTCCGTGTAATTATTTTGGGTGTAAAGCTAGCTGGGTGGCGGGATGCAGCCTGCTGCTCCACACAACAGAAACACAGAAAACAATTCAAAGAATCAATGAAATAAAGAGCTTGTTCTTTGAGAAAATCAACAAGATTGACAAACCCCTATACAAACTACTAAATAGGCAGAGAGAGAACACTGAAATTATCAAAATCAGAAATGAAAAGAGGGACATAACAGACACTGAGGAAATTCAGAGAATCATTAAGTCTTACTACAAAAGCCTGTACCCCACAAAATTGGAAAATGTAAAAGAAATGGACAATTTTTTAGATAGATATCATATACCAAAATTAAATCAAGACCAGGTGAGCAGTTTAAATAGATCTATAAGTCATGAGGAAATAGAAGCTGCCATTCAAAACCTCCCAACCAAAAAAAGCCCAGGGCCGAATGGTTTTAGTGAAGAATTCTCCTAGAATTTCCAAGAAGAGCTAATAACTATACTCCTCAATGTGTTCCACATAATAGAAACAGAGGGGTCATTGGCAAACTCTTTTTATGAAGCTACTGTTACCCTGATACCAAAACTACACAAAGACTAAACTAAGAAAGAGAATTACAGATCAGTCTCATTCATGAACATGGATGCAAAAATTCTCAATAAAATACTGGCAAACCAAATCCAAGAACACATCAAAAAATCATCTATTATGATCAAGTAAGCTTCATCCCAGAGATGCAGGGCTTGTTCAACATATAAAAGTCTATCAATGTAATCCATCATATAAATAAACTGAAAAAATATGATCATTTCATTAGATGCTGAAAAAGCATTTGACAAAATTCAACACCCCTTTATGATAAAGGTATTGCAGAGATTAAGAATACAATGATCATATCTAAGTATAATAAAAGCAATATACAGCAAACTGAAAGCTAACATCAAATTAAATGAAGAGAAACTCAAATCAATTCCACTAAAATCAGGAACAAGACAAGGCTGTCCTCTCCACTTTCTCCATATCTCTTCAATATAGTGCTTGAAGTTCTAGCAATAGCAATAAGAGAACATAAGGAGATCAAGGGGATTCGAATTGGAAAGGAAAAAGTCAAATAACTTTTGTTATTTGCAGATGATAATGATAGTGTACATAAGTGACCCCAAAAACTCTACCAGAGAACTCCTACAGCTGATAAATACCTTCAGTGATATGGCAGGATACAAGATCAACTCAAAAAAATCAGTAGCCCTCCTATACACAAAGGATAAAGAAGTGAAGAGGGAAATCAGTACATATGTGTGTATAGTATAATAAACTAACAAGATACTCAGGAGTTCTTTGATCTAATTCACCTCCATCCTGTGACCCAGCCACCCATGCTGCTCTCCAGAAGGAGATTGTGGCTGCAATCCAGAAGGAGCCTCACATTATTTTTCTGAGATCATTGTGGGGCTGGATACTAAAGAGCAATCCTCCTTATAACACACCCTATTAGGATTACAGCATGAAGTGGGACTCTGACAGGTCCCATGGGTGAGAACTGCTGGCAGGAGACAAATATGCCATGAAGACAGAGCTGGAGTGTGGAGTTTTGAGAGAAGGGTAGAAGATAGGGAAGGGAGAAAGACACCTACACACACACACACACACAGACACACAGACGCACACACACACACACAGAGAGAGAGAGAGAGAGAGAGAGAGAGAGAGAGAGAGAGAGAGAGAGAGAGAGGTGGGAGATGGGGAAGAGAGAGAGGAAGATACAGAGAGAGATGGAAAGAAAGACACCTACACACACACACAGAGACACAGAGACACACACACAGAGACACACAGACACACACACACAGAGAGAGAGAGAGAGAGAGAGAGAGAGAGAGAGAGAGAGAGAGAGAGAGAGAGAGAGAGAGAGAGAGAGAGGTGGGAGATGGGGAAGAGAGAGAGGAAGATACAGAGAGAGATGGAAAGAAAGACAGAGAAAGATAGAAAGTTGCCTCCTCAGAGAAATAGCAGAAAAGAAGAGAGCAGCAGTAGGCAGAGCTTGTCTCTTAAAAGTCTGCCTTGCATCCATGCATGATGCAGGGTGCAGCATGGGATACACTGGGCCAGGTTCCCAAGGGGCAGGGTCAAGGTGTGTCTCAATGCTAACATTCCTCCCATCTTTTCCTTTTATTAAAAAGGTGAGGAGTTAGGCGTGGCAGGTTAAGGGAATGAGGACATTCATCAAGTTCTTGAGACTTCTTCCAACTGAGCTTGAGGGCATTTACCATCTGTGGGAGAACCTGAGAAAGCTGGGGTGCTGCCACATGCTGGGGTAGCTGGTTGTTTCAGAGCTGTCCAGGGACTGGGGAACTGTCTGGTGTCTCTTGGACCTGGCTAGTTGCTGGCAGAGTAGAGGACAATATTAAGTTTAGTTCCTACTGAATGAAGGGGAGGGTGTCAGTACGGAGGAAAGGTGGAGAGGCTAGGGCTCTTAGGGCCTGGTAGTTGAGGGAGGGGTGCATCTGACCTGTTTGAGGTGAATTCTCTATTTTGACTCCATGGAAGTTAGAAGAGTTTGTTGAGTTTGTGAAAACATACATTTTAGACACATTAGCACTTATACTGTTTATAATCTGTACTGAAACTGTTTTGTAGAAACAGCATATACTCATGTCAGAAATGGTGGTGACAAATTTGCATAATGAAAAGTATCTTTGAGGTCTATGGTTAGAAAATAACTACAGGGAATTTAAAATCTTGATGTTGCAGTTATGGTAGTGGTAGTACTCTGCCAGAGCTAGCTTATCAGAATTTTATTGATTAATGATAAGACTATGGACCCTTGGAGTCCTAGTATAAAACAGTACCATAATGAAAGAGAGAAATCTGGAACACGTTTTGTTCTTTCAAATGTCTTAAATTACTTGCCTTTGTCATCACTTAGACTGTTTTTACTCAGACCTTCATAACTTGCATTTACACATCGGAAGTCACTTTCTTCTACTCTGAAACATTCTTATCCTCAGACCTTTATGACTTGCATATACACACCTTAATAACTGGCATTTTCACACCTTAAGACACCTTCTTAGACCCTAAAACACCTTAGATCCTCACATCTTAAGCTTTGCATTTTAAAACACCTTTTATTTAAACAAAAAAAATGATAAGAAATTATGCTGAAATCTGTTTTGTGAGTTTGTCCCTGCTAAACTGGCAAACCTACCAGCTGTTAAACTGCATCAGAGTTCTGGAGAAGGATGAATCTTACCTGAGTTACTCTTTTAAAAATGACAGAGACTTCCTTGATTGGCTACCTAGGCAGCCACCCCGGGGTCCTCCATGGTTGTTGAGGACAGGTCTTAGGGCAACATCTGTCTTTTGGCTGGCTGGGCAATGAGGTAGTTGATTCTTCACTGTCCTATTGTTCACAGTCTGAATGGGTTTGCAGCAGTTGAGGTGAAAGGCAGGTTTGATTAGTGGCTAGTGCTGCTAATTGTGGAGGAAACTCCAGGTAAAGTTTTTCTGTTCCCATCCATTTTATTTGGAGGAAGTAGGGGTTGCTGCCACGAGCTAACCTGTCTCTCTTTTATGAAAAAGCCCTTTTAATTAAACATTTAAATGCCATATTCCCCATATATCTGAGCATTTGAGAGCTGTCTTTTGCATATATATATATATATATATATGAGTTATGACTTAATGTGGCATTCCTCTCTACATGCTGTAATTACAATTAATGAATAAAGAAACTGCTTTGGACCTATAGCAGGGCAAAACTTAGCTAAGCAGGGAAAACTAAACAGAATGCTGGGAGAAGGGATGCAGAGTTAAAGAGAAGCTATGTAGCCCCACTGAACAGAGATGGTAGAACTTTACCCAGTAAGCCACAGCCTCATGGCAATACACAGATTAACAGAAATGGGTTAAATTAAGATATAAGCGTTAGCCAATAAGAAGCTGGAGCTAATGGTATAAGCAGTGATTTAAATAATATGGTTTCTGTATGATTATTTTGGGTCTGAGCTACTGGGTGATTGGGAAAGAAATGAGTGGCCTCCTTAGACAAATTAGTGCCAATGTGGTGGACTAAATTCATGTAAAACCCAAAAAAAGCTCTAAAAGAAATCCTAGACACAAAAGGAGAGAGTTAAGCATGATTTGGTAGTGGCATTTTCATGGGTGGGCTCTGTTTGCTAGAAGCAAGCAGAGGCGTGGCTCCTTTAAGAAAGGTTTTCCTGATCCAGCAGTAGCAGAATAAAAGTCCACTGTTTTTGAAAACTGCAGCTTTCTGGGCTGTGCTGCCAGCGTGACCTCTGACTCTTTTAGGGCGCTAAGCATTTAAATGGGGTTTGTAAGCAGAGTGTTACAACTTGCTCAGTGACAACATAGACCCCCTGTGTGCCTAAAAATGGGGCAATGTTTACAGTTTGCAGAGGCAGTGAACAGAGTTCCACCATATTGGACTGTGTGGAGCAACCAGAAAGTACTGTATATACCCTAGCAATGCCACAGCTTAGATTCTTAAGTGCTTAGCATTTTAAGAAGCACTTCTAGCTAGATGTAATAAAGACAAATCCAGGTGGAATATACCTCTAAATGAGACATAGTGTGCTTTTAAAAATGTATGTAGGCTTGGGAGAGAGAAAAAAGAGTGTAGAGAATTGGAAAAGAAGTAAACCTTTTTTAAAAAATAAAAGTCTTTAAAGAGACAGAGTACAGACAGTCATAGATTAAAGGAGTAAAGATAGTAAAATAAATATTAAAAAGTAATAGACTAAAAACAAGTCACATATAGATGAAAAATGTACAGAGAGTCTTGGTTGTGTATATTATCATATTTTCTTTGAATTTTTTGAGTACAGAGAGACATTTCATTGTATGGGCTGCTAAGATAAACCAGCATATATGTTCTAATGGTATCATGATTTCAAAATTTGAGTCTTAGGGTATGTTGCTTTGGAAAAGAGGTTCTTCTTTTTTTCCACAGAGGATGAGAACCTGTGGGTTCAATCCAGGCTAATGTGGTTTGATGAACCAAGAACCCCTGAAAAGTCACTGTAAACACTCCCAAAAAATACTTTGCCCAACAAAAAGCAGGAAGCAGTTTGGAGAAGAACTATACCCATATTCCCAAATATTGTTTATGAATGTTTATTTACATTTAAAGGGGGATACGCTATAGATATGATTTAGAGATTTTCATTGGTATGAATCTTGGTTTATTGATACAAATTTAAGGTCAATTTTGTTATACTGTGTGTGTATATAATATATATAAATTATATTTATATATTTCTAATCCTGATTAAGGTATTGTGATTGTGCAGCTCATTTAAAAATGTAATGTATAATTAAGAAATATAGGTTGATAGATAATTATCTATAATAGTCAAGCTTGTAGTCATGCTAGTTAGATTTTCTAGATATATAGAGATATATTTCAGTTAGATAGATACACTTTAAACCTTTCAAAGATTCCAGAATATGGCATTTAAAATATTTGAAGAACTTAGGACTTTTCACGTCGGTGAAATATATCTGCTCCTGGCAGCACCAATTACTTCAAGAGGATGATGAGCATCAAAGAGGCTCCTTATGAAATTGGTTAGCCATTCAGGCAAGAACTTGCTCTTTTCTGGACTCCTTGATGAACTAGACATGCAGGACCCACAGAGAAATAACTGCTGAAATTGCCTAATGGTGAGACGATCCTTCAGGGTTCCTGCTTCATGAAAGAATCTGCTAGACATTTTGCAGGACACAGAAGAAAATGACTGACAAACTGTCAATATAGGCAGAACTGTCTTTGAAATTTCCTGCTCCATGATAAAGTCCTCTGGATACTATGGGCCTGTAGGCTGAAGATAGATGCCCCCCCAATGGTACATAAGAACTTTGGGTGACTGTCTAAACAGTGAGATGTCTCTGTCAATTCTACAGTTTTAGAAGTTGTTTACAATGCACTTCCTGTTTACTTAGGTAATATTATATACTTCTGGAGTCTTTGATGGAGTTGAAGAATAGATAGTTACAGTTTTCCTTGGTTATGATAAAAGATAAAATACATATAAATATTGTAACTATAATTCTTTCTTGATAACTGTTTTGTTATATGTAATTTTACTGTGTTAAAGTTAGAACCTTCCTTTTCATTTAAGCAGAAAAGGGAAAATGGTGTGGGAAGTAATAATAGTAGTAATAATGCCTAATTTTTTCTCTAGGTGATGATGGATTCTCTTCTGTAAAGGCACTGTGCAGGATCCTCCTCTCACTTTGAGCCTTAGCTCCAGGTTTTCTTTTTCTTTTTTTTTTTTTTTTTTTTTTTTATTGGACCTGCTTTTATTTGAAGTTTTGTTCAGATCCTGAATTTCTTCTAAGAATATAGTGAACTGACAATAGGACTGGGAACATTGCTTCTGAGGTCCATTTTCTGGTAAGAAAGTTCAATTCAAACTGGGAAAATTTACCTGAGTCCCAGAATTTCAGCCTAAAGTTATCACCTAGAAAAATAAATGTCTAAGTACCCATCTTAGGATGAAGGAAAAGTTATTTATGCTTTTATAAAAATGCAAGTACATAATTTAAAAATGCTGAAATGTCAGATGATGCTACATAAGACATCGTTGCTTCTTTTTCTTAGAAGAAAGGATTTATAAGCCGAGTTATTTTTCCTTCACTCCTGAATACCCAAAGTTGAAGGCAAGTGGCACTATCAGGTCCATCACATAACACACACGCCATTTTCTTTCCAGTCACAGCCACATGGAAAACCAAAGTCTCATTGATACATGTGATCCCATAAGAACACAGCCCCGAGAAACAAAAGAGTGGTGTTTTCTTTTTCTTTTCTGCTGTTTTTGAGATGGAGTCTCTCCATGTGGCCCAAGCTGGACCTGGACTTCTGATCTTGCTGCCTCAGCCACCCAAGCACAGACAGCCCGAGGCAAGCATCACCCCAGCTTATTCTCTTCCCACTCTGAACTAGCCGCAGGCCCAGCTGGTCCTTCCTGAGAAGGATGAAAAAGCAAAACAGACAAAATCCAAACACTAAAGACCATCAAACTGTCCAAAGCCTTTTCATAAATGACAGCTTTCTTTTCCAGGAGAAAAATCTTATTTAAAAAATGTGGTTTTATACACATAAAAATGTGAATCTGCACACAAACTGCAATGGTTTCACTCCCATATGAAACCAACCCTGATATCATTCTTGCCTTTTGCTTTTATCATACTGGAGACTTGTTTTCGTCCAGGAAATCTGTCAAAGGGTAAATCAGGATTTAGATGTTTCTTTCACCTCAAATAATAATGATATTTGGAATTTACTATTAGTCTTTACTGTGCTTATAATAGTGTTAAAACTGGCAGACTTAAAAAACCAAACCAAAACAAAACCTGAAGTCACCCACATTTGGTATTTGACTTGTTGTATGGAGCTTTAAAAGGAAGAATCCATGATGCATAACCTAAGCACCTGTTCAAATTAACCATCTTCCTTCCACTTGCAAACATTGTCCTTCTACTGAAGCCAAGTGCAGCAGAACAGCCAGGCTGTCGGTGTCATCCTGAAGTCAGCAGGACAGCTGCACCCTTGGGCTTCTCGGTGCAGTCTCCATTCCAAACCACAGAGGTATCTGTAGAAAGCATCACACTCCACTAGGGAAGTGGCTGGATGAAAGAACCAGGATGCCCACTGAGAAGACAACATAGAAACTCTTGCTATATCCTGAGTTCAGAATTCTGAGCTGAATATAAAAGCACCTATGGTCATGAAAATATTCATCCTATGTGCTAAGGTTTCTCACGCGGTCCAGCACAAGTACTCCACCTCAAGCGGGAGGCCCGCCCCGGGCCCGGAGGCCAGCTGCCCGGAATGGTAATAGGTTTTCTGTACTCTGATAATAGATTTCTTCTATGATGCAGTAAACCAGATCAAACCAAATTTAAAAAGTAAAAGACCAGCAAAGCAACTCCTTAGGTGAGTCCTCAACCCTCAAAGATCAAGGCAAGGGGAAGAGGCAGGAGAAAAATCACATGGCCAAACTGAAAGAGGGAGATTAAATTCCCTGTAGGGTGGTGGGATGAAAAGTCCTCCATAAAATGGATTGGTATCTAATTATAATGCTTTAGGCAGGGGTTGGGCAACTAGCAGCTTCAGAGGAGAAGCAGCCTCAACTGCCGCAGCTGCCATGAATGTGGAACTGGGCTTTTGATGACTTTTCTATGTTGGAGATTCTGAGAGGATGGGGTTTGGAGAAAGAAGACTATCAAGCAGGGGTGAGCTGAAGATTCCAGCTGAACATCCTGAACCTTTCTGGTAGATTGGCACCAGTTCAAATGTGGCTACTTCCTGCTGGCACAGGACAATGTTGGGAGGAGGAGTAAGAAGTCAGTGGGCTCACACTCAGCAGGAGGTCAGGGTGAAGAAGCATTCAGTAACTGCCATCCTGGAGACTTCAGGAATCTGTTCCTGGAAGAAACAGAGAAGGCAAGTTGCTAAAATAAATAGATTGTTGTAACCATGGATCCTATTAATGGCACTGACCTTGGGAAGACTGGAGATTGCTGGAAAGAATGGAATCTTTCTGGCTGTATTGATGAAGCTCTTCAGACAATTTGTGGAGAGACTCAATATTAGTTTCCACCAGGCCAAATTCCTTGATACAGTAGCAGCATGCACTCCAGGAACATGCAGGTGTCTGTAAAACATCTGGAACAGATTTACAGACTTATTGGTATCTTAGCAAAGCCTATGGATTTGGGTTAAAAAACATTATCATCCCCCTGTGTCGAGAGAGTCTGATTTTAGCACGGTGAAACATACCTCTAAGTCTATACTGATACCGTGATATTTATCCACAGTTCCCTGTTACAGATGACAGTTGTGGTCAGGGTAAAAGAGCCCTGGCAGCCTCAATCATCCATGGCCATACCAGAAGGTCAGTTTGGGAATTGTCTGGGTTTGATGTATCTATGCCACAATGTGCACAAGGATAATCCCAGTGTCCTTCCCTATGGCACCTCAAACATGGTCTTGTGGGGCGAACATGAGAATTAGGACACATCCAGGCCTAATGCCCAGGTTTACCAGATTTGAAACATGGGATTCCTTGAGCCCCAGAGGGGCAAGGGAGCTACATGGACAGCATGGACAGAACAATCAGTTGCCTTGGCTGGTTGGGCGGCCATGAGTAGCATTTGATACTTGTGATTACAGGTTTTATCATTTCTTTATTTATTTATTGCTTTTCGAGACAGGCTTTCTCTATGTAGCTTTGGTGCCTGTCCCGGAAGTAGCTCTTGTAGACCCGGTCCAGCTGGAATTTGGTGAGCTCCCATTAGAACAGGCATACTGCCTCAGTCGATGGACCAACCCCTCGCAGTCCTGACTTCCTTGCTCGTCTTCTCCCTCCTCTGCCTTTCAACTGGACCTTGGGAGCTCAGTCCGTTGCTCTAATGAGGGTCTCTGTCTCTATCTCCATCCATCGCTGGATGAAGATTTTATGGTGATATTCGAGGTAATCATCAGTGTGATGGTGGGGCAAGGCCAGTTCAGGCACCCTTTCCTCTGCTGTCCAAGGACCTAGCTGGGGACATCCCCGTGGACACCTGGGATCCCCTCAAGTCCCTTGCCAACCCTAAAATGGATTCCTTAATGTAGGTATCTTTTTACCTGCTCCTATATCCGCCCTTCCTCCATCTCCACCCTCCCACTCCCCCAAGCTCTTGCCTGTCCTTTCCTTCTCCCTTCCCTCTCCCCCTCTCTCCTTCCCCCAACCTCATCCCCACCCCTGCCCCCACCCCCATGCTCCCAACTTTTACCCTGCAATCTTGTTTGCTTCCAATTTCCAGGAGATCTAAATATGTTTTTCTATGGGTTCACCTTGTAATTTGGCTTCTTTGGGCTTGTGAACTATAGGCTTAATGACCTTAGTTTATGGCTAGAGTCCACAAATGAGTGAGTACATATAATATTCATATTTTTGGGTCTGGGTTATCTCACTCAGGATAGTGTTTTCTATTTCCATCCATTTGCATGCAAAAGTCAAGATGTCATTGTTTTTTCTGCTGAGTAGTATTCTAATGCATATATATTCCACACTTTCTTTATCTATTCTTCCATTGAGGGGCATCTAGGTTGTTTTTAGGTTCTGACTATTACAAATAATGCTGCTATGGACATAGTTGAACAAATGCTTTTGTGGTATGATTGGGCATCTCTTGGGTATATTCCCAAGAGTGGTATTGCTGGATCCCAAGATAGGTTGATTCTGAATTTCCTGAGAAACTGCCACACTGATATCCAAAGTGGTTGGACAAGTTTGCATTCCCTCCAGCAATGGATGAGTGTTCCCCTTACTCCACATCCTCTCCAGCAAAGGCTATCATTGGTGTTTTTGAAAAAAATCTAAATTCTTAAAACCTTTTAAATACCATATTCTGTAAGTCTTTGAAGTGCTGAACATTATCTATCTAACTGAAATATACTTCTGTATATCTAGAAAAGCTAACTAACATGACTACAAACTTGGCTGTTATAAATGACTATTAATCTGTATTTTTAATTATATATTAAATTTTTTTATTTTTTATTTTTTTTATTCTTTTTTAATTAAAATTTCCAACTGCTCCCCGTTTCCCATTTCCCTCCCCCTCCTCCCACATATTGCCCCCTCCCCCCACTCCCCTCCCCCATCCCCACTCCTCTTCTCCTCCCCCCAGTCCATTCCCCCTCCCTCTCGATACTGAAGAGCAGTCCAAATTCCCTGCCCTACAGGAAGACCAAGGTCCTCCCACTTCCATCCAGGCCCAGGAAGGTGAGCATCCAAACAGGCTAAGCTCCCACAAAGCCAGTTCATGTATTAGGATCGAAACCTAGTGCCATTGTCCTTGGCTTCTCATCAGCCTTCATTGTCCGCCATGTTCAGAGAGTCCAGTTTCAACCCATGCTTATTCAGTCCCAGTCCAGCTGGCCTTGGAGAGCTCCCAATAGATCAGTTCCACTGTCACAGTGGGTGGGTGTACGCCTCATGGTCCTGATTTCCTTGCTCATGTTCTCCCTCCTTCTGCTCCTCATTTGGACCTTAAGAGCTCAGACCGTTGCTCCAAATTGGGTCTCTGTCTCTCTCTCGATCTATCGCCAGATGAAAGTTCCTGTGCCATTCTCCTTGGCCTCTCGTCAGCTCTCATTGTCCGCCACATTTAGAGAGTCCGGTTTTATCCCATGTTTTTTCAGTAGCAGTCCAGCTGGCCTTGGTGAGCTCCCACTAGATCGGCCCCCCTGTCTCAGTGGTTGGGTGCACCCCTCGTGGTCCTGACTTCCTTGTTCATGTTCTCTCTCCTTCTGCTCCTCATTATAACCTTGGGAGCTCAGTCCGGTGCTCCAGTGTGGGTCTCTGGCTCTATCTCCATCCATCGCTAGATGAAAGTTCTATGGCGATATGCAAGATATTCATCAGTATGATTATAGGATAGGTTCATTTCAGGTTCCCTATCCTCAGGTGCCCCAATGAACTAACTGGGGACATTGCCCTGGGCATCTGGTAGCCATTCCAAGTTCAAGTCTCTTGCCAACCCTTAGGTGGCTCCCTTACCTAAGGTATGAGTTTCCCTGCTCCCCTATCCAACCTTCCTTTATCCCCAATCACCCCGATTCCCCCAGTTCCCCTCATCCTCTCCTTCACACTTTTCTCTCCCCATCACCCCTCATCCCCATCCCACCCCACCCCCAAGATTCCAATTGTTTGCCCATCAATCATGTCTATTTCCCATAGCTGGGAGGATATCTATATGTTTTTCCTTGGGTAAACCCTCTTGTTTAGCTTCTTTAGGATCACAAATTATAGACTCAGTGGCCCCTATCCATGGCTAGAAACCAATTATGAGTGAGTACATCCCATGTTCTTCTTTTTGGGTCTGGGTTACCTCACTCAGGATCGTATTTTCTATTTCCATCCATTTGCATGCAAAATTCGAGAAGTCATTGTTTTTTACCGCAGAGTAGTACTCTAATGTGTATATATTCCACACTTTCTTCATCCATTCTTCCATTGAAGGGCATCTAGGTTGCTTCCAGGTTCTGGCTATTACAAATAATGCTGCTATGAACATAGTTGGACAAATGCTTTTGTCATATGATAGGGCATCTCTTGGGTATATTCCCAAGAGTGGTATTGCTGGGTCCAGGGGTAGGTTGATCCCAATTTTTCTGAGAAACCGCCACACTGATTTCCAAAGTGGTTGCACAAGTTTGCAGTCCCACCAGCAATGGATGAGGGTACCCCTTTCTCCACAACCTCTCCAGCAAAGGCTATCCTTGGTGTTTTTGATTTTAGCCATTCTGACAGGTGTAAGATGATATCTCAAAGTTGTTTTGATTTGCATTTCTCTGATCGCTAAGGAGGTTGAGCATGACCTTATGTATCTTTTGGCCATTTTAACTTCTTCTGTTGAGAATTCTCTGTTCAGTTCAGTGCCCCATTTTTTAATTGGGTTAATTATCCTTTTAAAGTCTAGTTTCTTGAGTTCTTTATATATTTTGGAGGTCAGACCTTTGTCTGTTGCGGGGTTGGTGAAGATCTTCTCCCAGTCAGTAGGCTGCCTTTTTGTCTTAATGACAGTGTCCTTTGCTTTACAGAAGCTTCTCAGTTTCAGGAGGTCCCATTTATTCAATGTTGCCCTTAATGTCTGTGCTGCTGGGGTTATACATAGGAAGCGATCTCCTGTGCCCATATGTTGTAGGGTACTTCCCATTTTCTCTTCTATCAGGTTGAGTGTGTTCAGATTGATATTGAGGTCTTTGATCTATTTGGACTTGAGTTTTGTGCATGGTGATAGATATGGGTCTATTTTCATTCTTCTACAGGTTGACATCCAATTGTGCCAGCACCATTTGTTGAAGATGCTTTCTTTCTTCCATTGTATACTTTTAGCTCCTTTATCGAAAATCAGTTGTTCATAGGTTTGTGGGTTAAAATCCGGGTCTTCTATACGATTCCATTGGTCGACTTCTCTGTTTTTATGCCAGTACCACGCTGTTTTCATTACTGTAGCTCTGTAATAGAGTTTGAAGTCAGGGATGGTAATGCCTCCAGAAGTTCCTTTATTGTATAAGATTGTTTTGGCTATCCTGGGTTTTTTGTTTCTCCATATAAAGTTGATTATTGTCCTTTCAAGATCTGTGAAGAATTTTGATGGGATTTTAATGGGGATTGCATTGAATCTATAAATTGCCCTTGGTAGAATTGCCATTTTTACTATGTTGATTCTCCCAATCCAAGAGCAAGGGAGATCCTTCCATTATCTGGTATCCTCTTCAATTTCTTTCTTCAATGCCTTAAAGTTTTTGTCAAATAGATCTTTCACTTCCTTGGTTAGAGTTACCCCAAGATATTTTATGCTGTTTGTGGCTATCGTGAAAGGTGATGATTCTCTTATTTCTCTCTCTGCTTCCATATCCTTTGTGTATAAGAGGGCGACTGATTTTTTTGGAGTTGATCTTGTATCCTGCCACATTACTAAAGGCGTTTATCAGCTGTAGGAGTTCTTTGGAGGAGTTTTTGGGGTCGCTTAAGTACACTATCATATCATCTGCAAATAATGCAAGTTTAACTTCTTCCTTTTCAATTTGAATCCCCTTTATCCCCTTATGTTGTCTTATTGCTATTGCTAAAACTTCGAGAACTATATTGAAGAGGTATGGAGAGAGTGGACAGCCTTGGCGTGTTCCTGATTTTAGTGGGATGGCTTTAAGTTTCTCTCCATTTAATTTGATATTAGCTGTCAGCTTGCTGTATATAGCTTTAATTATATTTAGGTATGACCCTTGTATCCCTAATCTCTCCAAGACTTTTATCATAAAGGGATGTTGAATTTTGTCAAATGCTTTTTCAGCATCTAATGAAACGATCATATGGTTTTTTTCTTTCAGTTTATTTATATGATGGATTACATTGATAGATTTGCGTGTGTTAAACCAGCCCTGCATCTCTGGGATGAAGCCTACTTGATCATAATGGATAATTTTTCTAATGTGTTCTTGGATTCGGTTTGCCAGAATTTTGTTGAGTATTTTTGCGTCGATGTTCATGAGTGAGATTGGCCTGTAATTCTCTTTCTTGGTTGGGTCTTTGTGTGGTTTTGGTATCAGAGTTACTGTAGCTTCATAAAAGGAATTTGGCAATGACTCTTCTGTTTCTATATTGTGAAATACATTAAGGAGAATAGGTATTAGGTCTTCTTGGAAGTTCTGGTAGAATTCCGCATTGAAACCATCTGGTCCTGGACTTTTTTTGGAAGGGAGGTTTTTGATAACAGCTTCTAATTCTTCACGACTAACAGGTCTATTTAGGTTGTTCACCTGGTCCTGGTTTAACTTTGGTATATGGTATTTATCTAAAAAAGCGTCCATTTCTTTTACATTTTCCAGTTTTGTGGCATACAGGCTTTTGTAGTAAGATCTAATGATTCTCTGAATTTCCTCTGTGTCTGTGGTTATGTCCCCCTTTTCATTTCTGATCTTATTAATTTGCAAATTCTCTCTCTGCCGTTTGATTAGTTTGGATAGGGGTTTATCAATCTTGTTGATTTTCTCCAGGAACCAGCTTTTTGATTCATTGATTCTTTCAATTGTTTTCTGTGTTTCTATTTTGTTGATTTCAGCCCTCAGTTTGATTATTTCCAGTCTTCTACCCCTTCTAGGTGAGTCTGCTTCTTTTTTTTCTAGAGCTTTCAGGTGGGCTGTTAAGTCTTCAATGTGTGCTTTCTCTGTTTTCTTTAAGTGGGCAGTTAGTGCTATGAACTTTCCTCTCAGGACTGCTTTCATAGTGTCCCATAGGTTTGAGTATGTTGTTTCTTTATTTTCATTGTCTTCAAGGAAGACTTTAATTTCTTTCTTTATTTCTTCCTTAATCCAGGTATGGTTCAGTAGTTGACTATTCAGTTTCCATGAGTTTGTAGGCTTTCTAGGGGTAGCATTGTTGCTGAATTCTAGTTTTAATCCATGGTGATCTGATAAGATACAGGTGGTTATTAATATTTTTTTGTAACTGTGGATGTTTGCTTTGTTACCGAGTATGTGGTCGATTTTTGAGAAGGTTCCATGAGCTGCAGAGAAGAAGGTATATTCTTTCCTATTTGGGTGGAATATTCTATAGATGTCTGTTAAGTCCATTTGATTCATTACCTCCATTAATTCCCTTATTTCTCTGTTAGGTTTCTGTCTAATTGACCTGTCCATTGGTGAGAGAGGAGTATTAAAGTCTCCTACTATTAATGTGTGCGGTTTGATGGCTGCCTTGAGTTTTAGCAATGTTTCTTTTACGTACGTGGGTGCTTTTATATTAGGGGCATAGATATTCAGGATTGAGACTTCATCCTGATGAATTGTTCCTGTTATGAGTAGAAAATGTCCCTTTCCATCTCTCCTGATTGATTTAAGTTTGAAGTCAACTTTGTTAGAAATTAGTATGGCCACCCCTGCTTGTTTCTTAGGTCCATTTACTTGATAAGCCTTATCCCAACCCTTTACTCTGAGTAGGTGCCTGTCTTTGTGGTTGAGGTGTGTTTCTTGTAAACAGCAGAATGTTGGATCCTGTTTTCGTATCCAATCTCTTAGTCTGTGCCTTTTTATAGGTGAGTTGAGTCCATTGACATTAAGTGATATTAATGACCAGTGGTTGTTAACTCCGGTCATTTTTTAAGTTGTAAATTTTGTGTGTTCCCCTTCTTTGTGTTGCACTGGTGAAGGGTCTCTAGTTGCCTGAGATATTGTGGTCATTGTTGGACTCCTTGGTTAGTGATTTTCCTTCTATTACATTCTGTAAGGCTGGATTTGTGGCTACGTATTGTTTAAATTTGTTTTTATCCTGGAAAATTTTGTTTTCTCCATTTATAGTGAATGAAAGCTTGGCTGGGTATAGTAGTCTGGGCTTGCATCCATGGTCTCTTAGTTTCTGCAGTACATCTATCCAGGACCTTCTGGCTTTCATGGTTTCCATAGAGAAGTCAGGTGTAAGTCTGATAGGTTTACCTTTATAAGTAACTTGGCCTTTTTCCTTTGCTGCTCTTAGTATTCTTTCTTTATTCTGTATGCTTTGTGTTTTGATTATTATATGGCAAGAGGATTTTTTTTTGATCCAGCCTATTCGGTGTTCTGTATGCTTCTTGAACCTTCATAGGTATATCTTTCTTTAGGTTGGGAAAGTTTTCTTCTATAATTTTATTAAATATATTTTCTGGACCGTTGAGCTGCGCTTCTTCTCCTTCTTCTATTCCTATTATTCTTAGGTTTGGTCTTTTTATTGTGTCCCATATTTCCTGAATGTTTTGTGATGAGAATTTGTTGGCCTTGCTGTTTTCTTTGATCAGCGTGTTTATTTTCTCTATGGTATCTTCAGAATCTGAGATTCTTTCTTCTATCTCTTGTATTCTGTTGGTTATGCTTGCTTCTGTAGTCTCTATTCGTTTACCTAGATTTTCCCTGTCCAGCTGGCCTTCTGTTTGTGTTTTCTTCTTTGCCTCCATTTCAGTTTTTAAGTCTTGAACTGTTTCCATTATCTGTTTGATTGTTTTTCTTTGGTTTCCTAGGGTATCATTCACTGATTTACTCAATTCTTCAAACTTTCTGTTATACTTCTCATCCATTTCTATAAGGGCATTTTTTACATGTTGTTTAAGGGCGTCAATCACTTTCATAAAGTCAATTTTATCTACTTCTTCATGATTAAGGTGTTCATGTCCTCCTGTTGTGAGGTCGCTGGGTTCTGGTGGTTTCATATTGTTTTTCAGATTGTTAGGTGAATTCTTGCATTGGCGCCTGCCCATCTCTTTCTCCGAATGCTCCCCTATGGATCTTCTTTTACCGGATCAGGTCTCCTTGCCTACTGATGTACCTTCCCAGTGATGGCTCTCTGCAGTGATAGCTCTCCTGGTGCTCCAGTGATGTCTCTCCTTGCTTGTTGCAGGCAGGCCAGTGAAACAAAGGAAGTCTCCTCTGCCTACTTGCCCTGAGGATTTGCCCCCAGCGCCAGACAGACTGAGCTGGATGGTGTTATGTGCCCAAAGAGGAAAGGGGACAGAAGGAAGAAGGGTTCTGGATGCAAGCTGGGTGGGACAAGAAGAGAGAGGCAGTATGGGGGGTAGAGCCCCTGCAGGGAGCCCGGGGAGTATAGAGTGGGGGATGAGGAACTTCAGAGTTCCCTGTCCAGGGGTGCTTCTGCCGCCGCTGGTCACAAACTCACCCCACTGCAGGTCACAAACTCTCCATGCAGGTTGGGTAGTTCGTAAACAAAGCGCCTACCTTGGTTGGTGCAGGCAGGCCAGTGAAACAAAGGAAGTCTCGCCTGCCTACTTGCCCTGAGGATTTGCCCCCAGCGCCAGACAGACTGAGCTGGATGGTGTTATGTGCCCAAAGAGGAAAGGGGACAGAAGGAAGAAGGGTTCTGGATGCAAGCTGGGTGGGACAAGAAGAGAGAGGCAGTATGGGGGGGTAGAGCCCCTGCAGGGAGCCCGGGGAGTATAGGGTGGGGGATGAGGAACTTCAGAGTTCCCTGTCCAGGGCTGCTTCCACCGCCGCTGGTCACAAACTCACCCCACTGCTGTCTCTCCTGGTGCCGAGATCTATATTAAATTTTTGAATGAGCTGTATAAACATACCTTACACAAGAGTAGAAATATGCATATAACAAAATTGACCTTAAATTTGTATCAATAAGCCAAAGATTATACCAATGTAAAGTATTCATTCCTATATCCCCTCCTTTAAAGAAAAAGATTGACTGTGACTCTTAACCACTTATAGTCAGTACCCTTAAATGAAAACAAAGATTTATAAGCAATAATTTGGGGAATTTGGGAATTGTTTTCTCCAAACTACTTCCTGCTCTTTGTTGAGTGAAGTATTTTTAGGGTTTGTGGAGACCTTTTGGGGAGTCTTGTTTCATCAAGTCACATTAGCCTGGAAGGTTTTTATATTCTTGGAAACAAAAGCAGAATGTCTTTTCCAAAGTAACATATTCTTAGACTCATTTTTTAAAATCAAGATACACTTAATAATATATATATGTGTGTGTGTGTGTGTGTGTGTGTGTGTATGTATGTATATAGGCTTATCTCAGCAGCCCCTAGAATCAAATGTTTCTCTGCAGTCAAAAACTTTAAAGAAAACAAATAATATACATAATATAGACTCTCTGTATATATTTCATCTTTATGTGGCTTGTGTTTTTACTCTATTACATTTTAATATTTATTTTATTATTTTACTTCTTTATGTCTGTCTGTACTTTTTCTTCTCTCTCCTAAGTCCAGGTACTTTAATTCAAAACTGTGACCCATTCAGAGTTCTTTTTTTGTCTGAATATGACTTATTGTGTATCTGTAATCATTTTCTGATAAGAAGAGGTTATTTATTTATTTATTAAAGATTTCTGCCTTCTCCTCCCCACCACCGCCTTCCATTTCCCTCCCTCTCCCCCAATCAAGTCCCCCTCCCTCATCAACCCAAAGAGCAGTCAGGGTTCCCTGCCCTTTGGGAAGTCCAAGGACCTCCCACCTCCTTCCAGGTCTAGTAAGGTTAGCATCCAAACAGCCTAGGCTCCCACAAAGCCAGTACGTGCAGTAGGATCAAAACCCAATGCCATTGTTCTTGACTTCTCAGCAGTCCTCATTGTTCGCTATGTTCAGAGAGTCCGGTTTTATCCCATGCTTTTTTAGACCCAGTCCAGCTGGCCTTGGTGAGTTCCCGATAGATCATCCCCATTGTCTCAGTATGTGGGTGCACCCCTCGCGGTCCTGAGTTCCTTTCTCGTGTTCTCTCTCCTTCTGCTCCTGATTTGGACCTTGGGATTTCAGTCCGGTGCTCCAATATGGGTCTCTGTCTCTGTCTCCTTTCATCGCCTGATGAAGGTTAATATCCAGGAGGTTGTCTATATGTTTTTCTTTGGGTTCACCTTCTTATTTAACTTCTCTAGGATCACGAATTATAGGCTCAATGTCCTTTATTTATGGCTAGAAACCAATTATGAGTGAGTACATCCCATGTTCCTCTTTTTGGGTCTGGCTTACCTCACTCAGGATAGTGTTTTCTATTTCCGTCCATTTGCATGCAAAATTCAAGATGTCATTGTTTTTTACTGCTGAGTAGTACTCTAATATGTATATATTCCATACTTTCTTCATCCATTCTTCCATTGAAGGACATCTAGGTTGTTTCCAGGTTCTGGTTATTACATACAATGCGGCTATGAACATAGTTGAACATATACTTTTGTTGTATGATAGGGCATCTCTTGGGTATATTCCCAAGAGTGGTATTGCTGGGTCCAGGGGTAGAATGATCCTGAATTTCCTGAGAAACCTCCACATTGCTTTCCAAAGTGGTTGCACAAGTTTGCATTCCCACCAACAATGCATGAGGGTACCCCTTACTCCACAACTTCTCCAGCAAAGGCTATCATTGGTGTTTTTGATTTTAGCCATTCTAACAGGTGTAAGATGGTATCTCAAGGTTGTCTTGATTTGTATTTCCCTGATCGCTAAGGAAGTTGAGCATGACCTTAAGTGTCTTTTGGCCGTTTGAACTTCTTCTGTTGAGAATTCTCTGTTCAGTTCAGTGCCCCATTTTATAATTGGCTTGATTAGTTTTTTACAGTCTAGTTTCTTGAGTTCTTTATATATTTTGGAGATCAGACCTTTGTCAGTTGCGGGGTTGGTGAAGATCTTCTCCCAGTCAGTGGGTTACCTTTTTGTCTTAGTGATGGTGTCCTTTGCTTTACAGAAGCTTCTCAGTCTCAGGAGGTTCCATTTATTCAATGATGCCCTTAATGTCTGTGCTGCTGGGGTTATACGTAGGAAGTGGTCTCCTGTGCCCATGTGTTTTAGAGTCAGAAGAGGATTTTTTTAAAAAAAAATGCTAAGCAGGCATGGTTGAGACTAACTCTGCAGCTTTGCCTATTGGCTCCACCCCATCCAACATGCAGAGGTATGTTCACCGCCTCTGTGAGCCATGATTACCACCCCAGTTCCAGCGATGCAGTAGGTCTATGTCACCATTAAGCAATTCATAATACGCTGATCCCAAACCCCACTTAAGTTCTCCATAGCAGAACTTCCCAAAAGAGTCAGAACCATTTGTGCCACCAGCATGAACCAGGAAGATATCCCTTGAAGAAGCCCCATCTCTGCTCACCGCCAGCCAATGGAGTCTATCTAAAAATATACAGCTACCTAGTACCTCCAATTGACTCCTGTCTTTGTGGGTCTAGAAGTCCTTTTTTAAAGCTTTCTCAGGCTTTATGTGAATGTACGTTGCCAAATGTTGAGCACCATCACCACATCCTACATCACCGGCCCCCAGAGATGAAGGCAGAGGGAGGAGGAAGGGTGCAATAGAAAATCACATGGATGAGCTAAAGGAGGGAGGGAGCTTAAATATCCTGTAGCCATGGGGTGATGATGTGTCCTTCATAAGCTGGGTTTGTACTCAGTTATAATGATTTAGGCAGGGACTGGGCAGCTGGAAGCTTCAAGGGACTGGGAGCAAGAAAAAGAGAGATCTGAAAAAGGGGTACAGAAATTAAGAGATCTTAGCCAGCCTTTCCCATTGCAAACATGTTCTTTGTGAGTTCTTATCATCAGAGACTCAGTGGGTTCTGCTTACAGGGGTCAGACTTACTAGGAATATATTCCTAAACCCACTCTCATTCATCTTGTCATTTGGTTTGATGCAGCCTGCTATTATTTAAAGTAATACTGCATACCTGCCTGAACCCTTACTTGACACAGTGCCTATGGATAAATTCTTACAATATTGGTTTCATGTTCTCACACACCCACTAGGTGTTGCTGTTATTAAGTTCTTTTATTATCAACCAGGATTACAGATTTGGCTGGCCTATGTACCCAATAAAGATCCAAAGGCTATGCTAAAATGTAAACAGCTTGAGAATCTGAACCTAGGATCCTTAAGAATTTCATTTACTCTCCAAATAGACCTTCTTGTGCTGATCATAGGCAATGGCATCCCACTTTAAAAGTGAGATTTTTAAGATAATCTAGGTGTGTTACTATTGGGGACCACACAGAGAATTGGGTAATGGAGAAAACTGGGTGTTGGGACAGAACTCACAATTCAGTTGAATTATTCTTATCACACAATGATGCATTACAATACCATTATGAAGTGAGCTACAGGTCAGTTAGCCCCACCCCCACTTTTAGTATTTGGTCCTATTGGGGGACCACCTCTGGGAGCTGGGAGTGGCAACAGTATAGAGATTATCACTAAAACACAACTCAAAATATTGCTCATTTAAACTGTCATGTAACAACTGATTACATTTTTCTCTTAGTCAAATTTTGATTTATTTCTTTATTGTTTTATATAGTGTTTATTTTAATCATCTCCCATACTGGAGGTTAATCTTTAGTACAATTTGTTGAGTTTTTAAAAATTCTTTCTTCTTCTGTAATCTTTTTACACATCATAAATTGTTTCCATTGTGGCTGCTCATAAATCCACAGCATGTGTTTTTCTCATAATCATAAAAATAACTAACTGCAAAAATTCCACTTTTATACTTATTGGCTCAGTTGTTTTAAAAGGTCAAACTTTCCTTTGGTCGAGGTCGCCGCTTCTCAAGGAAACTGTAAGTTTGGACAAGGTGAAAAAAGTAAAATTTTTCCTAGCAACATCTTAGGGTTGGCTCCGGGTTTTCAACACCATAACAAGATCTATGACCAAATAAGTAATTGTCTGTGCCCGCATGTGTCCTTATGCTCAGGAATTGGCCAGTCCCGACATGTCTATGTGCAGGCACACTTACTGAGAAACTATGTTTACTTTATTTGAGGAGAGCATTGCTTTGTAAACGACTCTGTTCTTGCCCTGCTGCTGTGGACAATATGTCTTTCTCTTATATCTTGGCTGTGCTTACTTTGGCTTTATCCACACTGAGATGCATAGAATAGGTAAAAACCACAGGCACTTATGTATATAAAAGCACTAGACAGTGGTGAGTGGGGGGCCCAGCACAATATGAGGTGTCAGAGCTGAGCAGGATGTAAAGTACAGCAGGCAGTCAACTGAGCTCTGGGACAAAAATGGTGACACTTCCTCCTTCACCCCAGACACCAACCCCTATCCCTGTCTGGCCCTACCTTTGTAGAAGGTAACTGAAAAATCTCCCCAGGTCGTGAGCCACAGCCCTTCTTTTATCTGCTCATCTCCCCTCCCTGCCTCAAGCCCAGCTTCCCACACACCTGGGCAGCCCTATCCTGGTTCTCTCTTCTCGGACTTTACTCAGGAACCATGGCTCACAGTGGAATACAATCTGGCTCCACTGTGCTTGGGGCCCTCCGCATGCCCCTGGTTTTGCTGCCCTGGTCACTCCTTTGCATCATCTTTGCTCCCCTGGCCCCACAGCACCTTCAGTGCTCTCCTGGGGCATCTTCCTCAACCCCCAACTCCAACTGCCTAACCCATGGGCTACAGTTTCAAGCACAACTCGTTTTCACAGCCAGCCTCAAACTCATGTCAACTTACATCCAGAAAAGGAACCATCATGGGTCCCGCCAAGAAAGTATGACAGATCTGCAGCACCCACCTTGGGCCAGAGCACTTGGCATGCCTCAGTGCCCCTTGCTGGGGAATAGAGAACTGTAGTGGGTATTCCCCTGTCCTATGACCTTGGGCTCTCTGGCCCCATAGAGGCTGCTGATGTGAATCTTTTAAAAGAGAGGGGGGCAGGCTTCCACTCACCCTGGGGCAGAATGGAAGACCTTGGAGGCTGTATATCAGGCTGTATACCCTGTGTTTCCCTAACTAATCCCTGATAGCCATTTAAAAGAGCTCCTGTGGAATCACATTTATTGCCTCCGTTTGGTGTCCACGTGGCATTTCCTCTCCCGGCATCTTACTGTTTCCATGCTTCCCATGCGTGCAAAACCCCAAACGTTCACAGCTCAGTCCTGAGACAGGACCTGCTTTCCACCCCCATCCCCATCCCCACACACACTCGGCCCCTGCCTCCTTGCCCTGCCTGAGTACAGCTGAGTTCTCTTCCCCAGAGGCACACAGGCAGTGCTCACTAGAGAGCTCCCAGCTTCCTGCATCCTGTGCCCACTGCGCAAGGCCTCCCGACACCCACAGTCGCCCAGCAGAGTTTCTGTTATATTCTGCTTGCTCACTAGCGTTTGGGGGGCCCTCAGCACCTCCTTTTATTTTCCCTCTAACCAAACTCTGTTCCGTAGTTGCTTCCAATCCTGCTAAGAAGTCACAGGTGTAGAAGTAAAGCACCTGCCTTGGCAGTACACTTGAGACACCTGCTGGCAAACATCGTCATTGCAGTTTAAAATCTCCAACCATACCAGCCATCAATACCTCGCAGCAGCCAAACCTCTCTGGTTGTTTTCCTGCCTAGTTATTTGAGAGCCTAGCACACAAGGACGATCTCCAGAGGATTTTGTCTGAGGTAAATTACTGGATATTTTTACGTTTTAAACTGATAAATTAGATAGATGATAGATAGATAGATAGATAGATAGATAGATAGATGATAGATAGATAAATTTTTTATGGTTTGTACACTTATTCCACGCCAATGGCGGATAATATCACCATCCGGGAATTTTTAAACCCTTTTATTTCTACTATGGGTGGAATTTTAGATGAGATATAAAACCTACATGGGAATATGAATTCTTAGCCATAATTGTTATTAGTTTGGTAATTCATGTCATATTTTTAAAGAAACCTATGGACTATTGTTGTCAAAACTCTGTTATCTTCACAAAATTCTATTTGTCCCCATACTTGTATTCATTTCTTTATTACTTTTCTTTCTTTCTTTCTTTCTTTCTTTCTTTCTTTCTTTCTTTCTTTCTTTCTTTTTCTTTCTATGTTTACAGTATTCTCAGTATTCTGTCTGCATGTATGTCTTAAGGCCAGAAGAGGGCACCAGATCTCATTACAGATGGTTGTGAATCACCATGTGCTTGCTGGGAATTGAACTCAGGACCTTTGGAATAGCAGGCAGGGCTCTTAACCACTGAGCCATCTCTCCAGCCCTCTTGTCACCTTTCTTTGGATACAAATGTATCAGAAATTTAAACTTTCTGTTTAGATGCTAATAATGTTTAAGTGTTCCACAGTGAACAATAAATTTCCCTAACATGAATCTCTGAAGTCTCCAGAATGATGTGGCCCAACAACAGTTCCACCTGGTTCATAATGATGCCATCGAGCCAATAAACACTGAGCAAGGATCAGTTTTGGAATAAAAAATGCTCAAGACAATTCCAAATTAGCTAGCTGAGATGGTCCACCTTCTTACAACACTCTAGCCAGAACTTCAGATAAGAACTTTAAATAAGATTTACCTGCTACTTAGAGAATGGCTACAATCTTACAGCTAGTCGGTCCTCTTGAGACTTAACAATCATTTTAGTTTTTTTTTTTTTATAAAATCACATAAAGATTTTAAAGATAAAATCACACATCGCCCCCAAGACAACTGAAAGTAATTCAAAGAAAATGATGCCCCCTCTCCCAACAGTTGGAATGGATGGTCTTTGAGTTTTCTCAGGATTGGTTAAAATTTATTATAGGATTTGGTTGGATAATAATAATGTTAGGCTCAGGAATAACATTTTGGTAAAGAAAAAGGGAAAAAGATAGGATAGCATAATATATCTGCCTGTAAACTACTTTAGCAACTATTAATTATAGACAATTTACATTTATATAAATTCTTGGATAAAATACTTGCATAAAATCATTTTACATTGTCGTCTAAAATAATTTTTATATTAATACAAATTCAATATTATATTTGTTATATTGTGTATGTTCCTATTTCTACTTGCAACATTTTTGCACACAAATGAAAAATTATTTTGTCATACTATATATATATGTATGTATGTATGTTTCTATATCTGCTTAAGATACTTTGTAAATTCATATAATTCAAGGATATTTTTGTCATATTGTACTATACATTCTTACCTCTAATCAAAATATTCTTATATATTTGTTAAATTTCAAGGTCATTGTCCTCATGCTGCAAATCTGTTTAAAGATTATTTGTTTGTTTGTTTGTTTGTTTTTAGAACTTTTCACAGTGCAGGGAACCCTGGGGAACCCTGACTGCTCTTCGGACTGGAGAGGGAGGGAGAAAGGAGTGGGGGGAGGGCGAGAGGAGTGGGAGGAGGGGAAGGGAAATGGGAGGCTGGGAGGAGGTGGAAATTTTTTTTCAATAAAAAATAAAAATAAAAAAATATAAAAATAAAAAAGAACTTTTCTTTTTTAATATTTATTTACTTATTATGTATACAATATTCTGTCTGTGTGTATGCCTGCTGGCCAGAAGAGGGCACCAGACCCAATTACATATGGTTGTGAGCCACCATGTGGTTGCTGGGAATAGAACTCAGGACCTTTGTAAGAGGAGGCAATGCTCTTAACCTCTGAGTCATCTCTCCAGCCCCAAGATTATTTGTTTTTAATATGAAGCTTTAGTCTATAAGCTTTACAGGCTATTGAGAATTACATGTGTTGACTTAGGTTTCTGTCCTACCCAGTCCCGCAGTCATTCAATCCTAAAGAAACACACTGGCTTGGTCCCTTTTATCAGTGAGGCATGCTCATCTTGCTTCCTCTGCACCTGAGTGACAACAGCAGACTGAGTCTTTCCTCTTCCCAGAATTCTCCTGTTCTTTGTGACCCGCCTTTACTTTCTGCCTGATCGCCCTGCCTATACTTCCTTCATGGCTACTGGCCAATCAGCATTTTATTAAAGCAATACAAGCAACAAATCTTTACAGGGTAGAAGACCATTGTCCCCGGGAAAACATGTTATAGTCACCCATGTCTGTCATACTTAGTTAGGTTCTCTAGACGCACAGAGATGTACTCTGCATAGATAGGCAATCTTCAAACACTGCAAAGACCTACAAAATATGTTATTTAAATGTTTTAATAATTTAGAATTCTGTTGACATGAGGCACAACTGCTCCTAGCAGTACTGAGCTATTCCCAAGAGAATTATGGGCAATGGAGACACTCCATATGGAGCTTATTTTTTTTGTGATGGAACTGGTCTATTGGGCAATGAACTGCCATTGCCTCAACTGCTGACAGTAAGCCCACTGTCTAAACTGGACAAGCAAAATTCAAGAGAAAGCAACTGTTAAATATTGCCAAAATAGGGTAGGAGAGTATTTTAAATTTTTCTGGTGTCAGATATTTTGGCCAATGTTGTGATCCAGCTGCCCTCACTCCCCCTGACTGACAGCGGAACTTCCTTGTGGTCTGTAACTGACAAGGATGTTTGTGTTCTTTCTGGCTGGTGGGTCTCCAAAGAAGGAGTAGAGGTATAAAAGCTTGCTGGGAAAAATAAAGGTTGCTGTTCTTCCACCTGAAAAGAAGCCTCCGCGTCTCAATCCCGGCACCTCCCACCAGTCTTGGCTATCAGGCTGCACTTGCTGCAGCAGGCCAATAGCCAAAGTTGGTTATCCCAGTATTGCAGAGAGATTTTGGGTAACTCCAGCTGTTTCTGTCATTTTGGAATTTGCTTGCTTACACTTCCTGCTTACTAAGGTAATACTATTTTCCTTCTTAGCTTTTGAAGGGGTTGAAGATAGTCACAGTCACTACCCTCTCATATCTTCACTAAGGCATTTTATGTACAAGACTTACACTCCTCAGAATAGGATAACTATTGGAAAATCTGTTATTTGCCAATTACCTATAACCTGGACATTTAGCATACATTTGTTACTTGGTGTTGTTTTTGTTGGTTATAGTTCTATTTTGTGTATGTTATTTCCCTTTCTTTTACCTGAACAAAACTTGACAATTGTTCTTATTATATATAGTTGTTTAGAACCTTCTTATTTAGACAAAAGGGAGAGGTAAAGATCAGAGAGCAGAGATAAGCCACTAGACTCCATAGGGTATTAGCACAGTCCTTTAATCCCAGGACTCAGGAGGCAGAGGCAGAGGAATATCTATTAGTTAAAGGCACCCTAGGATACAGAAGATTGGATCTGTCTAAAAGAGAAACAGAGTTCACACAAAGGTAGTCCCAGCACTTGGGACCACCTACCTTTAATCCCATCACTAGGGAGGTGGATACAGGAGTGATATGGTTGGGTGAAGAGAGGACTATAAGGCAGAAGGAGGCAGGAATGCAGTGCAGTCTGAGGTTTGGTGGAGACAGTTGAAATCTGAGGTCTGGTGGAGACAAATGCAGTGGGGAGAGGCAGTCTGAGGACAGGATTGCTCTTTCAGTCTGAGTATTGGCAGAGAGGTAAAAGAACTCTCCAGTGCCTGGCCACACTACTTCTCTGATTTTCAACATTAACCCATTTATCTGACTCTGGGTTTTTATTTATTAATATCAATTAGAATTTGTGCTACATCTAGTGCCCAACATTTGGGGTATGGATTTACTAAAAATCCATTTGCATTTGGCTTTGCAGCCACCAGCATAGACCAGAGGTACACACAGTCGGAGACACTACACGACCAGCCAGTTTTTCCTTTCTTCACTCCTGGTGGGCTTTAGACCCCCTTCTTAGGTTGCTGTCAAACTAGGTAGCTGCCTTGCAATCCAGTCAGGCTTTTGATGTTCTACAAAGCAGCATTCAGCCACTGGCCAATACAGAGACAGTGGAACTGATCTAATGGAAGCTCACCAAGGCCAACTAGACTGGGACTGAACAAGCATGTGATCAAACTGGCCTCTCTGAATGTGGCTGACAATGAGGGCTGACTGCGAAACCAATGATAATGGCACTGGGTTTTGATTCTACTGCATGTACTGGCTTTTTGGATCCTAGTCTGTTTGGATGCAACAACTTCCTAACCTGGATGTAGGAGGGAGGGCCTTGAACTTCCCACAGGACAGGGCACCCTGACTTCTTTTAGCACTGGAGAGGAAAGAGGAGGGGGAGCGGGGGAGTTGATGGGAAATGGGAGGAGGGGAGAAGGTGGAAATTTTTAATAAATAAATAAATTTAAAAAACAAAGCAGCAGTCAGCCTCACATCTTCATTGTTATTTTCAGGACATTTGATGAGAAAATTTTGAATTTTTAAAGGAAGGAATTAGTTTAAAAAGAGAGGATTTTTCCCACTTAAAAAAATGGAAAACAGCCAGTACTGAGGGGATGTAACAGGTGAGTGAACAGCCACATGGCGAGAAGTCCCACTTTCTAGGACCTCTCCAATGGGACAAAACCCCGGGTCCCTTCCTCAACTCCCTAGGCTTTTCTAGCCATTCAGCAGGGAGTTTCCTGCAGCTAGGCTCCCCTCAAACCCAAACCCATCCAGCCACCATCCAAACTACTAGCTACACCACACCCCCAAACTCACCTATCCTCCTGCAACCTCAGTGAAACTCTGAAATACAACTTGCTCCAATACTGAGGGGACTTAAGGAGTGAGAGAACAGCCACACAGCAGGACACCTTACTGTATAGGACCCCACCCAATGGGATAAAAACCTCAGACCCCTCCCCCAATTCTCTTGGCTTTTCTAGCTATCCAGCAGGAAGTTTCCTTTGGCTAGGCCCCCCCAAACCCAAACCCATCCACTGGATCTTCCAAGCTACTAGCCACACTCTGCCCAAGAGGTGAGAAACTACTATAATACTGAGGAGACCAAGAGCTTGCTACAACACTGAGAACGTTAAGAGAGAGCACCAAGAGAGCAAACCAGGAGAGAAGACCAAGAGAGCAGGCATATAGGGACCTCAGAGGCTTTCTGACACAGACATTGACAGTACAGAGTAGATCAAGAAAAACTCCCAAGCACTCAGAGAGCCATAGGGAGGATAGGACCAGGATACAAAGACACTGATGGCCTCATTTGAAGAAAGAGATGGGTAGGCGCAAATGCAAGAATTTCTCTCATATTTCTCATATTTGGTTTCTAGCCATAAATAAAGGACATTGAGACTATAATTCGTGATTCTAGAGAAGCTAAATAAGAAGGTGAACCCAAAGAAAAACATATAAGCATCCTCCTGAATATTAACCTTCATCAGGTGATGAAAGAAGACAGAGACAGAGACCCACATTGGAGCACTGGACTGAAGTCTCATGATCCAAAGGAGGAGCAGAAGGAGAGAGAGCACGAGCAAGGAACTCAGGACCGCGAGGGGTGCACCCACACACTGAGGCAATGGGGTTGTTCTACCGGGAACTCACCAAGGCCAGCTGGCCGGGGTCTGAAAAAGCATGGGACAAACCGGACTCGCTGAACATAGCGGACAATGAGGACTACTGAGAACTGAAGAACAATGGCAATGGGTTTTTGATCCTATTGCATGTAATGGCTTTGTGGAGCCTAGGTAGTTTGGATGCTCACCTTAATAGACCTGGATGGAGGTGGGTGGTCCTTGGACCTCCCACAGGGCAGGGAAACCTGATTGCTCTTTGGGCTGAGGAGGGAGGAAGACTTGATTGGGGGGGGGGAATGGGAGGTGGTGGCGGGGAAGACGCAGAAATCTTTAATAATTAAATTAATTAATTAATTAATAAAAAAAGAATTTCTCCAACAACTTAAAAACCAACATTGTAACACCAGAACCCAGTGAACACACAACAGGAAGACTTGATCATCCTGACCCCAAAAGAAGTAAAAGAAAATGACTAAACGTAACTTTATGAAAATGATAGAAACCCTTAAAGAGGAAATGAAAAACTCCATTAAAGAAATGGAAGAGAAGACAAACAAAAAATTAGAAGAAATTAATAAATTTCTCAAAGAAAACCAAGAAAAAACAATCAAACAGGTGAAGGAAACAGTTCAAGACCTGAAGAATGAAATATAGGTAATAAAACACAAACCGTGAGAATTCTGGATATGGAAAATCTGGGTAAATGAACAGGAACTACAGAGACAAGCATAACCAACAGAATTCAAAAGATAGAAGAAAGACTCTCAGATGTTGAAGATACTGTAGAGAAAATAAACTCATTGGTCAAAGAAAACATTAAATCCAACATATTCTTAACACAAAACATTCAGGAAATCTGGGAAACCATGAAAAGACCAAACCTAAGAATAATAGCAGTAGAAGAAGGAGAAGAACTCCAGATCAAAGGCACAGAAAATATCTTCAACAAAATCATCGAAGAAAACTTTCCCAACCTAAAGAAGAATATCCCTATGAAGATACAAGAGGCTTACAGAAACCAAACAGACTGGATCAAAAAAAATCCCCTCAACATATAATAATCAAAACACAAAACATGTAGAATAAAGAAAGAATATTAAGAGCTGCAAAGGAAAAAGGTCAAGTAACATATAAAGGTAAACCTATCAGAATTACACTGGATTTCTCAATGGAAACCATGAAAGCCAAGAAATCCTGGATAGATGTGTTGCAGAAACTAAAAGACCATGAATACAAGCCCAGACTACTATACCCAGAAAAGCTTTCATTCACCATCGATGGAGAAAAAAAGATATTCAATGACAAAAACAGATTTAATCAATACGTATCCACAAACCCAGCCTTATAGAAAGTACTAGAAGAAAAATCACAACCCAAGGAAGCTAACTGCACCCACAAAAACACAGGCATCTGATAACCCCACCAGCATACCCCAAAGAAGGGACACACAAACACTACTACCAAAAAATAACCAGAATTAACAACCACTGGTTATTAATATCACTTAATATCAATGGACTCAATTCACCTATAAAAAGACACAGGCTAAGAGAATGGATACAAAAACAGGATCCAGCCTTCTCCTGTTTACAAGAAACACACCTCAACCTCAAAGACAGACACTACCTCAGAGTAAAGGGTTGGAAGGTTTTCCCATCAAACAGACCTAAGAAACAAGCGGGTGTGTCTATACTAATATCTAACAAAATTGATTTCAAACTAAAATCAATCAGAAGAGATGGAGAAAGACACTTTATACTCATAACAGGAACAATTCATCAAGATGAAGTCTCAATCCTGAATATCTATGCCCCTAATATAAAAGCATTTTAAAAAGCACTCCTGGACAGTAAACAATTATAGATTCAAAATATACATGCTGGCTTAGCATAGCAGCCCATACAATGATAGGACAGATTCAGACATAAAAGAATGCAAAATGGGTCACAGTGTTGGATAAATGTACGTAGTCTTGGGAGAGAGAAGAAAAAGTACAAAGAATTGGAAAAGAAGTAAATTGTTTAAAAAATGTCTTTAAAGAGACAGAGTACAGATAGTCATAGATTAAAAGGAGTAAAGAAAAATAGGCCACATAAAGATGAAGAATACATAGAGAGTCTAGATTATGCATATTATTGTGTTTTCTTTGAATCTTTGAACTGTAAATGAGGTAAGCACAGAGAAAATTTCATTGTATGGGCTGCTAAGCTAAACCAGCATGTATATTGTAAAGGCATCTTGACTTCAGAATTTGGGCCTAAGAACACGTTGCTTAGCAAAGAGGTTCTTCTTTTGTTTTCATAGAAGATGAGAAGCTATGAATTGCACCCAGGCAAATATGGTTTCATGGACCAAGGCCTCCTAAAAGGTAACTGTGAACACCCTCAAGAAATTACTTTGCCCAACTGCTGACTGAGATGAACCTAGCACACAGGATATACCATGAAAAACCTGATTAACAGCACCCCCAAACAGCAGGAAACAGTTCTTTTACATTTAAAGGGGGATATGACGTAGATATGAATAATTTGTATTGGTGGGATCTTGGTTTATTGATACAAATTTAAGGTCAATTTTTGATGGAGGAAGGAGCTCCCGCAACAAATTTTGTTATATCTATATGTATTTCTGATCATGATTAAGGTATTGCAATTGTGTAGCTCATTTTAAAAGGTAATGTATAATTAAGAAATGTAGGTTAAAAAAAGAAATACAGGTTAATGGAGAGTCATCTTTAATAGTCAAGTTTGTAGTCATGTTAGTTAGATTTTCTAGATGTATAAAGATATATTTCAGTTAAATAGGTATTCTTCAAATCTTTCAGAGACCTTCAGAATATAGCATTTAAAACTTAGGACTTTTCATGACAGTGAGACACATCTGTTCATGGCACAAGCTACTTCAAGAAGAAGATGGACATTGAAGAGGTTCCTTATGGAGTTGGTTAGCCATTTGGGCAAGAAACTGCTCTTGCCTGAACTGCTAAACTGGACATGCAGTACCCAGAGAAATGACTACCGAACTTGTGTAAAGGTGAGATGATCCTTTGGGGTTCCTGCTTCATGAAAGAGTGTGGGAGTCCCTGTTCCTGAGCTGAGGAGATCCATCCAGATGGGTGAGTGCGTGCATGCCCAGGGTGAACGGTCCAGGAACGGAGCACAGGGCCCCTCCAGCTCCTGCTGCAGGGGCCTTTGTTCCACACAACCCTGCCTTCCCCAAGCCTGCCCTATTGTCTGCGAGGTCCTTGGCCCAGGAACAGTTCCTGCTCCTGCACTGAGGCGATCCACCCAGAGGGGTAAGTATATGCCCGACCAGCTGGAAGGTCCCTGGAAGGGAGTGCAGGCACTTCCAACTCCTGCTGCAGGGGCTTGTTTGTTCCACATGACCCTGCTTCCCCACCAAGTTTGCACTTTTGTCTGCAGGATCCTTGGACTACCAGGAGCCCATGTTCCTGTGCTGAGGAGATCCAGGTCATGTTCAACCTCCTTAGTGATCAGGGAAATGCAAATCAAAACAACTTTGAGATACCATCTTACACCTGTAAGAATGGCAAAAATCAAAAACACCAATGACAGCCTATTCTGGAGAGGTTGTGGAGTAAGGGGAACACTCATCCATTGCTGGAGGGAATGCAAACTTGTGAAACCACTTTGGAAATCAGTGTGGCGGTTTCTCAGGAATCAACCTACCTCAGGATCCAGCAATACCACTCTTGGGAATATACCCAAGAGATGCCCAATCACACTAGAAAAGCATTTGTTCAGCTATGTTCATAGCAGCATTATTTGTAATAGCCAGAACCTAAAAACAACCTAGATGCCCATCAATGAAAGAATGAATAAAGAATGTGTGAAATATATACACATCAGAGTACCACTCAGTGGAAAAAAACAAAACAAAACAAAACAAACAAAACAAAACAAAAACAATGACATCTTGAATTTTGCATGAAAATTGATGGAAATAGAAAACACTATCCTGAGTGAGATAATCCAAACCCAAAAAGATAAATATGGTATGTACTCACTCATTAGTGGACTCTAGCCATAAACAAAGGCATTAAGCCTATAGTTCAGAAACCTAGAGAAGCCAAGTAACAAGGTGAACCCAAAGAAAAACATATTTAGATTCTCCTACAAATTGGAAGCAAACAAGATTGCCAGGCAAAAGTTGGGAGCATGGGGGTGCAGGGGTGGGGATGAGGTTGGGGGAAGGAGAGAGGGGGAGAGGGAAGGGAGAAGGAAAGGACAGGCAAGAGCTTGGGGGAGTGGGAGGGTGGAGATGGAGGAAGGGCGGATATAGGAGCAGGGGAAAAGATACCTACATTAAGGGATCCATTTTAGGGTTGGCAAGGGACTTGAGGGGATCCCAGGTGTCCACGGGGATGTCCCCAGCTAGGTCCTTGAACAGCAGAGGAGAGGGTGTCTGAACTATCCTTGCACTGATGATTATCTCGAATATCACCATAGATTCTTCATCCAGCTACAGATGAAGATAGAAACAGAGACCTTCATCAGAGCAACAGACTGACCTCCCAAGGTCCAGTTGAAGAGCAGAAGGAGGGAGAAGACACGAAAGGAAGTCAGGACTGTGAGGGGTTGGTCCATCTGCTGAGGCAGAGTGCCTGTTCTAATGGGAGCTCACCAAATCCAGCTGGACCAGGCCTGAAGGAGCATGTGATCAAGCCAGACTCTCTGAATGAGGCTGACAATGGGGGCTGACTGAAAAGCCATTGATAAAGGCACCGGGACTTGTTTCTACTGCATATACTGGCTTTTTGTGACCCTAGTCTATTTGGATGCACAGCTTCCTAGACCTGGATGTGGGGGGGAGGACCTTGGACTTCCCACAGGACAGGGTTCCCTGCCCTGTCTTAAGGAGGGAGGGGGAGGGAGAAGGGTGAGTGGAGGAGCGGAAGGGGAATGGGAAGACCAGAGGAAGTGTAAATGTTTGAATGGAAAAATAAAAAAATGAATAAAACTAAAAAAATTTTTAAAACTTATGTGGAAAAAGTCTCTGAATTAATTATAGAAGGTAAACTGAGACTTCATCAACTAGCAGGTATAGACCCAGCAGAAATTATAGTGCCTTTCTCTACTGATGAAATAAAAAAGGTATGGGAAAACAATGAACCATGGCAAAGAGCTTGTGCTAATTTGGGGGGAGAAATTAGTAGCAACTATCCCAAAAGTGGTAGACTTAACCTTATAAAGAGAACTTCTTAGATTCTTCCTAGAATTGTACGTGATGCACCAATAAATGGAGCACGAACATTTTATACTGATGCTAATAAATCAGGGAAGGCAGGTTACAAATCAGACGAATTGAGTAAGGTGGAACCAAGCCCTTATAATTCTGTCCAGAAGGCAGAATTATATGCCATTCTTATGGTGCTAAGGGATTTTAAAGAACCTCTTTGTATAGTGACTGGTTCACAATATGCAGAAAGAGTTATCTTACGTTTTGAAACTGTTGAATTTATACCAGATGATACAGAGTTGACTTCATTGTTAACCCAGGTGTAAGACATAATCAAGAATAGGCTTTGTCCTATGTATATAACACACATCTAATCCCATACGGGTCTGCCAGGTCCTCTAGCACAAGGGAATGCAGAAATTGATCAGTTTTTGATTGGAAACATGTTGCAGGCCTCAGAATTTCTTAAAACAACATCACGTCAATAGCAAAGGTTTAAAGCAGGAGTTTTCTGTTACATGGCAACAAGTTAAGGAGATGATAGAGAGATACACTACTTGCTCTTTCTATAATCAAACACCGTTGCCTGCATGAAGCAACCCAAAGGGTACTCAAAGGAATGAAATCTGGCAGATGGATGTGTTCCACTTTACAGAATTTGGTAAATTAAAATATGTACACCACACCATTGACACATATTCAGGTTTTCAAAGGGTAACTGCCTTGAGCTCAGAAAAGGCTGATTCAGTAATCACACATTTATTGGAAGTTATGGCCATCATGGATATACCTGCACAAATAAAAACAGATAATGGTCCAGCATATGTATCTAAGAAAATGAAATGTTTTTTTTGTTTATTATAATATAAAGCACATTACAGGTATACCAAATAATCCTACAGGTCAGTCAAATAGTACTATAAAGGATATGCTGAACAAACAGAAAGGGATGGAAAATATCCCCAGAAATAGATTGCATAATGCTTTATTAACCTTGAATTTTCTTAACACTAATGAGAAAGGAACAACAGCAGCAGAGAGGCATTGGATAATGGAAAAAAACTTCTGAATGGAATCAACCAGTATATTTTAAGGATGTGTTGGCCTCACAATGGAAATCAGGAGATATACTAAGTTGGGGAAGGGTTTTTGCTCTTGTTTCCACAGGAGAAGAAAAATTATGGATACCATCAAAATCAATAAAAATTCGCTTTGAAAAGGAGAAACCTCTTGAAAAAGAGAAATGATATCACAGCCACAATGATGACAACCACACAGGTGGTAGGCAAAGCTCATAAGGGTTAGGGCAGGGTTCTGCCCTTATCTTTGCAGGAAAATACACACCATCAAAATTCAAGAGACCCTGGCTGTCTGAATGCTGACAGAAGAAAAAATAACTGTCCACTAAGGAGCATCTAGAAAACAGGATATGGTTTATAAATCAGGTATGGGTTATATTACATTTAAATACACACACACGTGTGCATATATATATATATATATATATATATATATATATATATATATTCAAGCTGGTTTTGGAGTTGGACAATGGCTCTGTACTTCTCTAAATCCAAGCATGTTGTCAAAAGGAACATTCAGAGCTTCTGTTTCATATAGGGAGCCATCTGGTATGGGACAGAAGAAAGACTTTAGGAAAATTTTCACTTTCTCCATGCCTTTTTTGCCTATATCATATTCTTCACTGAATGTATGTTCATATGAATGATGTTTAAGATTTTCATGATGAACAACAGATTTTTCTACAGATCCTTCTCCTGCAGTAATCTTTGAAGTTTCCAGGAAGAAGATGGGGCCCCACAGCAACCACTCCACCTAGTTGAGACGACATCACGATGCAGACAGTGCTATTATAAGACTGCTTCTTTTGGGGTACCAGCTGCTGAAATGGTGCGCCTTCCCATGACATTCTGGCCAGAACTCCAAATAAGAACTTTGAAAATACTATCTATTAACTGCTTGGAAATTTTTTGCAACTATACTAGACAGTAATTTTGAAATTTAACCGTCACTTTAATTTTGCAGGATCCCATAAAGAGAACATCGCCCCCATGACAGCAGGAAGCAATTTGAGAAGTCGGCACCCCCAACCCAAAAAAGTTTGTCCATAGGGTTGGGAACACTGTTTAGGGGTTGTTGATTATTACTTGTATTAGATAGAGGGTTGGGGTGAAAACTATGTGTGTTTAAAAAAAGGAAGGGGGAGGATAGTAATAGTGGGTAATAGAGTGAGCTATTATTTATGGATAATTTACATTGGTATAGTTTTTGCTTATTGATACAAGCTCAAATTATATTTGTTATTTCTGTTTACAATATTTGTACACCTACGCAAAGTTATTCTGTCAGATTGTGTATATGCATGATTCTACCTCTGTTTAGGACATTTTGAATATTGATACAACTTTTAGGATATATTTTCATATTGCATTATATATTACTCCTACCTCTGATCAAAATACTTATAGATTGTTTACATTTTGAGGTCATTGTCCTCATTTGTCGCACATACAGATTATTTAATATTCTGACATGAAATTTTTCCTGCCTCTGAAAATGGTCCATCAGTTATGCTAGGCCTTAGCTAAAATTGGTTGCTTCCATGTTGCAAATGAAACTTTGGGTGATTGCTTAGGTAAATAATTGTCTCTGTCGTATATTGCTCACTTTGGAAGCTGCTTGATTGTACTTTCTGCCTGCTGAAGTAATATTATCTCCCTTCTCAAGCCTTTGACGAGGTTGAGAATAAATAACCCTTTATTATTCTCAATTCTGAGCTAGTGTGGGATTTCTATTTTTTAAATATTTGGAGACCAGGTCAGAAATAGCTGAGATTGTCCTTAAACTTGATAAGAAGTGGAGGGTGATCTTGAGCTACTTACTAATCCTTCTGTGATTACAGGTGTGTGCTCCTAGATCCAGCTGGACAACCTTTTAACCTTCTTTGTTTGGATTGACTTTTGTTTGGGTTCTCTCTCTCTCTCTCTCTCTCTCTCTCTCTCTCTCTCTCTCTCTCTCTCTCTCTCTCTCTCTCTCTCTCTCCCCTCTCTCTTTCCAGAAGGGGTCTCAGGAATAGGACAGTGGAGTGCACAAGGAACCCGGGGCATGTCCCTGTGAAAACACTTATTTTGTTTTTTCTCAAATGGAGATGGGAGCTTGTATGAACTTTAGAGAAAAGGGAAAGATGACGGCACCCAGGAAGCTCCTAACATGAAGCACCATTGGAATTTTTCCATCTTAATATTCAGATCTGTACCTTACTTTAGCTATTACCTTAAACACTCCCAACTCTCAGCTTCCAGCACCAGAAAACCAGAACCAACCCTGAGTGGGAATGAAGACAGAGATATTGAAGAGGTTATAGAAGCCACAGAAGGCTATGGGGGCCCTCCAAGTCTCCAGCCTTGTCTGAACCCCTCTAAATAATGCCCCACACCCTCTCTTAATTACCATAATCTCTGAGGTTAAATGACACTCCTGGCCTCAAGGAACCCTGTCCGCACCTTCTACCTTACATTTTAGAGATCCTGCAGAGAGGCCTAGAATCCAGGGAATCCACCAATCACAGAAGAGACAGAAAGACACTCCTTCTAGCTTTCACGTTTCTGGAGAACATTCTCAGTATCTCACAAGCACACAGAGAGTCAAAAACAACCTGTCAAGGCTATTTCTTTCTGAAAAGAGTGTTCTGCCACACAGAGCAATCAAGCACACCAGGCAGGATGTTCACCTGTTTTTGTGGTAACACAGGTCATGACTGGGCTTCATTCCATTGATGGGAGCCAGACCTCAGAATTAATGCGATTGGCTAATTCATAATTGCTGAGAAAGGTAGGGTATGAAGGGAAGTCAAGTCTCAAGAGTATCCAGGGCTTGTCAGACAGCACATACATGGGTTGTCAAGATTGCAAAGGTTTATGGAATATTGGACATTGGTGGTTTATCCACCTTTGATGGAGAGGGAAAAATCTGGCCAGGTGTGGTAACAGCCAGAGAGAGGAGGATCTCTATGAGTTCCAGGCCATCCTGGTCTAGTAGCAAATTCCAGGCCACCCAGGGATACATAGGGATCCTGTCACAGAAAAAAAAAAAACAAAATCTGACACTGTGAGAAATGAAAAGCCAGCCAAGGACACAAAGGACTTTGGGGCCAAGAAACCATTTTGGAACAATATCACTGGGGTTTTAAGAAAATTAAGAACATCAGAGGTAGGTGTCATGACATGCTTATCACCCCAGCACTGCAGAGGGAAATACAGAAGGATCAGGAGTTCAAGATCATCCTTGTACACATATTAAGGCTGAAACCAGTTGAAACTACTAGAGATTCTGCCTCAATAAAAAAGAAAAAAGACAAGCAACAATACCCTCTACCATCTAAAAAATGTAAAACTGGAGGCTGGGACCTGAGTCTGATCCCAACACTGAAAAAAAAGTATCAATCTCTTTAGATTGGAAATTTCCGATAAAAACTGGAGTATAAAATGAGGCAGTGGACCTAACACACAGCAAGTTCAGTCATGTGTCTCTTGACCTGGACTTCAGTGGTAGCATGTCTGACTAGCATCCGTGAGGCCCGTGTTCAATCCCAAGTACCTCAAAAAAGAAGAAGGAGGGGGAGGAGGTGGGGAAGAAGAAGGAGGAGGAGGAGGAGCAGGGGGGGAAGAAGAAGAAGAAAGAAGAAGAAGAAGAAGAAGAAGAAGAAGAAGAAGAAGAAGAAGAAGAAGAAGAAGAAGAAGAAGAAGAAAAGAAAAAATTTAAACTTTCTATATCATCAACAAATATATTTATTCCCAGGATGAATAATTAGCTATTCCCAAATGAACCAAAACTGAGCAGAGAAAATGGTCACAGGGTGTTGATCTACCAGCAGGGCTGAGCAGGAGCTAAGCACCTCTGAGGCCTGCAGGCTGTGAGTCTCCCTGCCCTCCTGCCTATTCCTAAGGGCACTGGACATCTGTCAAGCCTCCCAGAAGAGGAAGGCATGTGCCTGAATAAGGATGCCCAGAGCCTCAGGTAACTGCATGACAGAATTTCCCCCATATTCTGCAAGCTCCTGCTACATCTCACTGAGTAGAAAGAGCTTAGAGACACAGTGGGAGCTGAGGGTGGCTGCCACTCCAGGGGCTCAGTGTAGGGTAAAACAAGTGGTACTGGGCCTGCCAGACCCTGAAGTGGGGTAGATGGCAACACTTCATGAATGTCTCTCAAATCTTCCCAGTTCCACACAGCCTGGAGAGACCCTGGATATAAGCCTGGCCTCTCTGATAGGAATTCAGCTATCTGTTCCTGATTGCCTGATGGTTCTTGGGCACAGCCACATATCTCAGCTTCTTCATGATGGAGGGCCAGCCCAGCAACTTCTGATCCCACACATACTCTGGGGACAGCACCTTTGTAGGCTTGTGGTACAGCAGGAACTTGTTCAGATGACTCTCATCATGCCACACGGCCTCGATGCCATTGGCCTTGTCCTCCACCATAGCCTGATGGCAGGCCTTGGTGAGACGGTGCACCTCTGCCACTGATCCCCCAAAGAAGCCCCCTGCATAGTAAAAGTCACCCTCGTCCCTGGGAATGTAGGCCCGGGACTTCGGCCGGCGCTCGTAGGTAAAGGACCCTCGGCTGCTTTTGTAGAAGCCAGGATGCAGGGTACCGAAGAGTGCTGAGAGAATCTCCACACCCACGTGGTCTTGAAACTTCATGTCCACATCTGCACACACCAGGTAATCCACCTCCTGCAGAAAGCGCAGCTCAGAGAAGTGGCTGATCATCTCCATCCTGTGCATGGACACATCCTGCCAGCGGGAGTAGTTGCGCACGGTCAGCACCACCAGCTTCCGTCCTGCCCCCAGGGGCACCTGCGGCACCTCGGCAGGACGGTCAGTGAAGACATAGTAGATGACCTTGTGTCCCACCATGAAGTGCTGCTCTGCTGTCTCCAGGAACAGTTTCAGGAACACCACATACCTGTGGAAGATGACAAAGGGGTAAGCAGAGGTTTAACACAGCTAGGTCAAGACTAACCAGGGCAGGGGCCCAGGCTGCAGAAACCATGGCTCCCTGGAGTCTTGAAGCAACAACATCCCCACTTTACAGCTGTACTGAGCAGTCTGCAGGCTGTTCCTCACCTAACACTCCTTTACTTCAGAAGGGTGTAACATCAGCACCACATTTAAGCAAGAAACGCTGAGGTAGAGGCCTGGAAGCTTTTACTCAGGCAGCAGAGTTGAGTCCAGACATGGGGATCCAGGCAGACATCCTGCAGGTATCTCTTGTCTTGGCAGGCCCCCAGCAGGCCACCTCTCGAGGAGTCTGTCACCCTCCCCTCCATCCCAACACATTCCACATCCCACACCCTTGCATTGGCCTGAGCAGAGCCTGGGCACAGGGTCCTACATTCTAAGCTCTGGTGGGCCAAGGTAGATTTTTAAGGGCCTGGGACCTGCACCCCTCCTTTGTGGCACCCTCCAGATCTAACTCAAAAGAGACTTGAAATTGCCTGTGGACAACACTCAGTAACTCTCTCATGTTCCAATGAGTCTTCTTTCCTTAGGGTCTCCACCAAGCAAGAATCAGTCTCACAGAGAAGGCAGGGAAGGGGAAACAGGCACCTTCAAAGGAAGGTCAAGCCTAAGCCAAACTCTCTGGTCCAAGGGCAAAAGACTTCTGTCTTACTTAGGGTTTTTATTTTTGTAAAGAGACGTTATGACCATGGAGATATTTATAAGGAAAAACATTTCATTGAGATGGCAGCTTACAGTTTCAGATGTTCACACCATTATCGTCATGGTGGGGACCATGGCAGAATACAGGTAGACGTGTCTGTTGTCTTTATGCAAAAGTGACCATGCTATTTCCCAGGTAGTTCCCTCAGAGGCCTTCTTCCCACCAAGCACCTACCCACACCTGGAAAGGCATTTGCTCACGTACCCAGCAGCACCCAGACAAGGTAGTGTGTATGTCTTGTTACTGTGAAGTTCTCTGTCCCTAGCACTGCAGACATTCTCAAGGTGCCCAAGATCCCTCCAGCTGAGCCCCAAACCTCTCTCAAGACTGATGGGTATAAAAGCCTCAGTGCTATCCTTGGGTCTCACCCAGCCCTTGCAGGGAGGGATAAAGCCCCTTCCTTCTCATTCGCAGGCTGCACAAAAGCATCTCTCAGCCCTCCACAGCCTTCTACACTGTAATGCCCCTCTGTCCCGCTTCTGCAGGCTTCCACAGGGCAAGTTTCTTGTCTGCGACCTAAAGTCAGCCTGATCCAGGGTCTCAGGGCTTTACAGGTCTGCTGGACTCCAACCAAAAGACTAAAGTGAAAGGTTTGACCCAACCTTTGCTGTCCACCTTGTCCTGCATCTGAGGACACATCTGTTATGGATATCACTCGAACTATGCAAAGATGTGTTCCACTTATTTATGCTGCATTTGTTTAACTATGTAAAAAGGTATTACGTATGTTTCATTGTGCCTGCCTAAGGCACCTGATTGTTCTAATGAAAACCTGAACAACCAATAGCTAGGCAAAAGATGGTTAGGTGGGGCTGCTGGGCAGAGGGAATAAATAGGAGAGAACAAGAGAAGAAGAAAAGGAGAAGGAGGAAGAGGAAAAGAATAAGGAAGAGGAGGAGGAAGAGGAGGAGGAGAAGGAGGAGGGGGAGGAATTAGAAAACAAAACAAGGGAGAAAAAAAGGGACATGCCCAGGGCCGGGCGCCAGGCAGCAGGAAAGTAAGATATACAGAGTCAAAGGGAAAAGGGAAGGAAGATTGGAAAGAAGGAAGGAAGGGGGGAAGTTAGGTAGGAAGGAACAAACGAATGAATGTAGAAAGGTTAAAAAAACAAATCCCCACGGCAAAACGTAGATAAAGAGAAACACATTAAAATGAGAGGTAAGCTAAGTCAAGCATTCAAAACTACTACTACGTCTCCATGTCATGATTTGTGAGCTGGTGGCGGCCTAAGAAGGAAAGCCTGGTACACCATGAGTGGCTGCAGCTCTGCGGACCTTCCATCCCTTGCCACCAGACCAGGGTATAAGTACACACTGAAGTGTGTGTGTGTGCTGGGGGATGAAGATAGCACCTGGCTAGGATCACAGAGTGAGGTACAGCTGACCAGGGGCTCTGTCACGTGTCACAGCTGGATTCATTCACCTCTGAGGCCACTAGAGTTAACCAGGGTGACAGAGTGAACCAGCCCCATGCCCACTTCATATTAAATACAAGAATGGAGCTTGGTATGACTGGCGTCCACCTTGACTATTATATGTGTGTGTGTGCGTGTGTGTGCCTGCCCATTGTATATGTTCATCTTTACTTGCCTGTGTGCCTGTGTGGAGGCCAGAAGTTGACTTTGGGTGTCTTCTTCTGTCATTTCTTTCTGTTCTTTGGACAGGGTCCCTTCTCTGACTCTGAAGCTCAATGTTTGCCTGTGCTGTCCAGAAAGCTGCCCGGATCCACTTGTCTCTCCCCAACAGCCACAGTACTAGGATTACAGGGGTGTGACTCCATGTCCAGCCTTTACATAGGTGTCAGGGATCAAACTCAGGTCCTCACATCCCTGAAGAAAGTACTTTATCCTCTAGCCATCTCTCCAGAACTCTCTGCTTACTTTTTGATGGCAAACACGGTCAGTCCAATGGTGGTGTTCAGAAGCCTGAACTGCTCATTCAGGATGTCGATGTTGAAGGTCCCCTCCCAGATGATGGGAGCCAGCCACGGAGTCAAGACAAGAACATCTTCTCTACTACAAAGGGAGAGAGCCAGAGGCAACATGTGACCAAACACGTCTGCAGGAACCCATCTCAGATTCCACACCCTCATCTTCCCCCAGGGCTGCCACCATCCCTGAGTGAGGACTGGGCCAATCAGCAGCTCTCACTGACTACCCCAACCCCACTCCACCAAGCTCTAGAAGCAACTGAGTTTACTGCCACTGTAACCACCACATCTTTGAAATCTCTGGTGACAGAAACAGGAAACAATGAACAGAAGCCCAGATGAGAAATGAGAGCCAGAAGATGCTCTGGGCTCCAGAATCAGACAACCTTAAGTCTCGGAAATAGTTGATGAAGTGCATGCAAAGAGAATCATAATTGGGTTTTTGGTTTTTCCAGTGCTGGAGACTGACCCAGGATCTCAGGTGTGCTGCTGAACTATTCCCCAGAGCAAGCAAATCGTCCTTCCGTACCTTTGCGACTCCTGCACTACACATGCACTGACTAAATCTACTCACCTGGGTGTTAGCACCTTTGGCTGGGCGTAGACCATCCTGCAATAAGAAAACATCAGAACTCAAGGTGACAAGAAAGTCCCTGGAATGCATGTCAATGGCAGCTGTGTACCAGACACACAGACCTGAACAAGTGGTGGCAACCAAGCCATTGAGCCTGTCCATAATCCTGGGAGCCTAGGATGGACCGAAGTAGGAAGATCACAGTCTTACTTGACACGAGGCAGAAAGAGGAAATCATGATTCCCCTCCCCCACTTAAGGCTGGGAGAGCTGAGAACACTTTAATCACAGGTCTTATGACACTGAACATTTCTATACCGGGTTGATGCTGACCATTTAGCCTGATCCTGCAGCCTGCCATGGTCCTCCCCTGGTTGATGGCACACAGATTCCTGGCTCTCTGTCTTGAACAGAGACCAGTCCCGAAGTCAGTGTAAAGTTCCCTCAAAAGGTCAAGCCCCAAGGGTTATGAGCCACCTCTACTAGTGAGCTGCATGCCCTATGACTGCTTATAAAAAAGATACAGGGCTGGAGAGATGCTCAGCTGTAAGAGGTCAGACTCCTCTTGCAGAGCAGCAGGATTCAGTTCCTAGCACCCACATGGAGACCCACACCAGTCTGAAACTCCAGTTCCAGGGGACCCAAAACCATTTATCACCTATTGGTTACAGGCATGAATGTTGTACACAGACATACATGTAGGCAAAATTTATACACATAAAACACAGCCCTACTGGGGGTCCTGGCACCCATCTTGCCTGTTCTGTGTTGTTCCTCTGAGCAGGACCCCCAGTAGGGCTGGGCAATAGGGAGTCAGTGTTTAATGGACACAGTTTACAAGATGGGATGTTCTGGAGACGGATGGTGGTGATGGCTGCACCGCAGCATGAATGTGCTTACTATGCTGAATGAGTAAACTCACATGCTGTGTGTGCTGCCCTGGGAATGGGGTGAACAGCTGTAAACTCAGCTCTGTACCACAGGAGCCAGGCAGCCAATTTAAAAGTCAAATGACATGCAGTTAGTCAATGCAAAGTCTAGGGCTAGGTGCTCCACTTCGGGTACAGGAAGGGATATCCCAGCTACTCATAACTGCACACACACACACACACACACACACCTCCATCTGCATCCCTCAGTCTAGAGTGGCGAGCACCATGTGAGGGCAGGTTACCTTGACAGGGCTGCAGCTTCCTGGACATCCAGCTTTCTGACATCCACACTGCAAAAGGAGAACACAGGAGACAGATTTCTACCAGGTACACAGAGACTGGAAGAAGGAGTATAGTTCCTGAGGGTACAACTTTGTTCTAGTTATAGAAGGAAAAATAAAACCCTTGCATTCAGCAGGCTGCAGGGAAGGTGTTTTGGGAATGGAAGCTGTCTCAGGCAGGTTCAGGAGGGAGGACGAGGCTGAAGACAGGAAAGATAATAGTGCCCCCCGCAACACTCCCTTTAAAAAGACAGCATGGGGTAATTGAGGGTGCCCCACCTCCAAAATGCACCACTGCACCCAGCACAGTGAACACAGCATGGGGTAATTCAGGGTGCTCCTGAACAGGGGCAGCTGTTCAGGACACAGACCTGAGACCGGCTGGTTGTCCCCACCTCCAAAATGCAGGAGTAGACCCATCTATGTAGAAGTACAAGCAGAGGCACAAGACAGCATGAAGCAGAATGTTCACCCAGTCAGTAACCCTTCACCACACAGACACATATGACACTTATACATGATACACATTTCCATACGCATACGCACATAGGACACACATACATATATGACACATATATCCCACAAACACTCACCTAGTCACAGCTCCCGGGTCTCTCAATTTCTGACTTCTGTGGCTCAGGAACCCATAGCTGTGGGAGGGGTGTGCATAGGGGCAGCTGTTCAGGACACAGACCTGAGACCGGCTGGTTGTCCCCACCTCCAAAATGCACCACTGCACCCAGCACAGTGAACACAGAAGTTCTCAGTGGGGATGCAGGGCCACGTAACAGGACTAAGCATGCCCACCACACTAGAAAAAGAGGTGGCGAGAGGAAGGACCCTGGGCACAAGTCCTGTATGTGAACACCTATAACAGCTGCAGATGCCCCGCCCCCATGCCAGGTACCTATAAACCCAAGACTACACCAGACTGTATTTCCAGACTGTCTACAAAAGCCCCAGTAGACATGGCAGTGACTTTGCTCTGTGAGGTTTCTCAGACCATCTGCATCTAGACAGAAATGCCTCGGAGCCACCAGGCCTGCCTTCCTCTCCTTCCCCAGACCCACCCACATAGCTAGGGTTAAATGACAGGACATCCAGTCCCAAGACCCCTTTTGTGAAATCAAGAGTCTTGCAAGAGATGCTTCACTTTGGGGAGAAGCAAAAGGTGGATGTGTCACTGTGGGAGTGGCCAAAAGCATCCTCATCGCTACCATGGAAACGGGCATGCTCACGTCTCAGGATCCCCATCAGGGACTCAGGAGCTGTTCCTCACCATCCGGGGTTCTTACCCAAAGAAGACCAAGAGGAACACTGTGAGGGGAAGGATTCCGAGGTGAAGCGAGAAGCATTTTGGTTTTCCTGAAAAACAGAAGCAAGAGATCCAGTTACACATGCCGTTTTTAGGCCTGACTTCCCTCCAGGCCTCTCCTGAGATTCAGAGGTCATCCTCATGACCACAGCAACCACTGTGCCCTATCTCAGGCAGCCCAAATCCTTGATGAGCCTCCAGCTTGACTGAGCACTCAGAGGGGAAAGTTGTTTACTTCCTGCTCCTGACTCCAGCTGCTCCCTTGGGCCCTCAAGGTTCCCTAGGGCTCCCATGTCCTCAGGCCACTGAGCACCCCTTCCCTGGGTAAATAGAAATGAACCAAATGAATATCTTGGGGTCACTGCAGCTCCATCAGAGGAGGCTAGGGCAGTTCCTCCTCTGTCCCCTGTAGGCTCACATCCACAGGGCCAGCAGCTGGTCTGTTCTAGGACCCTGGGTTGAAACCCAGGGCTCATGAGTATTGGGTAAGTGTTTCACCACTGACCTATGCCCCTAATAGCTCAGATGACTGTCACGTCTCTAGAAATTTTGTATTCTCATAATCAAGTTCAAATAGACCTAAAAGACATAGATCTAAATAGCCTCAGGTATGTGCTCTGGAGAAGAGCTCAGTGGGGAAAGCTTTTGTCACAGCCACACAAGCATAGGGACCTCAGTTCAGATCCCCAGAGCCTAGGAAAAGCCAGACATCTGGAACCCCAGCACTCCTGTGATGAGATGGGAGGGGGTGGGAGAATCCGGAAGCTCACAGCCAGCTCTGCTGCACACAACGAGGAACAACAAAGAAATCCTGTCTCAAACAAGGTGAAAGGCCCTGTCATTCCCCCACGGCTGTACTCTGTCACTCACAGGCACACCTGCACACACGTGGTGTGTTTTTAAAGGTTTATGTCTAAAAAGCCTTAGTCTCTCTGTCCCAGCCGGTTACTTTCCCCTTTAAACCACCTGATCTGGTACTTTCTTATTTTATTTGCTTATTTAGTTGCACGTGTGTGCACCTGTGCGTGCCTCAGAGCACTAATGGAGGTCAGAGGGCAACTTGCAAAGGTCGGTTCTCTTTCCACACTGTGAGTTCCAAGGATTGAACTCAGGTCAAGTTTGTCTTCCAGCACCTTTACCCACTGAGCCATCCCATTTGTCACTTCTTATGCTTCCTCTCCATGTCTCCACAGCTTCCTGCAAGGGAACAACTGAGATCTAAAACTTCTAGAACCGAAGAGAAACTGACATGCGAACTTTCTTTGTCCTCATTATGTTCTCCTCCGTGTTTTGGTGGTCACAGGTTATAGAGAAATCTAACTGAAGGTAACATTTGCCCAATGTTGAAAGAGTTGCTACTTTTTAGCTTTTTGAAAATAACTTCTTGGGGCTGCAGAGATGGCTCACCAGGTAAGAGCACTGACTGCTCTTCCAGAGAGCTCCCACACGGCAGCTCACAGCCATGATCTACTCCAGTTTCTGACCCCTTCAGGCACCAAGCATACAAGTGATACATAGACACGTGCAGGCAAAACTCTCATATACACAAAAATAAAGAGTTTGAAAAGAGAAAAATACCTGCTGTAATAAAAAAGGGGAAATCGTGACTTTTAATGCAAAAACAGAAAGGAATGTGCACTTTTCTTGTGTTTTCTTGTTTGTTTCATTTTTTTTTTTAATTTTTGTTCTTTTGTTTTGTTTTTCTCTGTTGCTCTGCCTGTCCTGGAAATGTCTATAGACCACACTGGATTCCTCTTCCTCGTGAGTGTAGGTATTAAAGGCATTTGCCATCAACCTCCGGCTACAAAGCTTTTTAAAAGTTTATTTTATAGCTAATAAAATGTGTCCATTTAGAAATTGTTTGATAAACTTTGAACAAGGAACCCCTTGTTGTGGATGTCCCCACATCCCCCTCCTCATCTACACATGTGCCCTCTTGGCTGGCTGTTTACATAGCTCGATGCTGTCAATAGTTACCACAGGGTCATGTGAACATTCTTCATTCTTTCTTGTTGCTTTTTAAAAATGCCCAAATAGTCCCAGCCATTTAAGAAAATAATTTTTTTTCCCATCACGTCATTCTAGCAGTCATCAAAAACCACGAGGTGGGAGCTGGAGAGGTGGCTCAGGAATCAAACACACTTGCTGCACTATCATGAGGGTCTGAGCTGGGATCCCAGTAAGCAGGTAGCATGACAGGCATCCCACGAATGACAGCCCGCAACCTCAACTCCAAGTGTGTGTGCGGTGGTGGGGGATGATCAAAGGGGTCTGTTGGCTTCCAGCCTGCCTAAGAAAACTGAGCTTCGGTTTCAGAGAGAGACCCTACCTCAAAGGAATAGGTAAAGTGTGATAAAGGAGGCCAAGCAGCGCCCTCTCCTGGTCTCTTTATGCACACAACATGTTTTAAAAACCACTAACTGAAAATCACAGATGGTAGGGGCTCAGGAAGTCCCATCCTAGCTAAAGACTACTGGTAACTCTCAGCTACTAGGGAGAGAAGAGTCCATTTTCTTCAGGAAGGCAGCCTCTTGACTCCTCATGCGCCAGGAGATGACCCCACACCCAAGCACATGCAGGTGGCATCAAGTGGATGCAGTGAGTTATTTGAAAAGTCACACGAAGTTATGGGGAAAATGTATGTGAGGGAACAGAGGAGGAGATGGAGGGGAGGGATACAGGGTAGGTTTGATCAAAACCTATCTATGCATGTATGAAATTCTCAGTCAATAAAAAATAAATCCTAAAAAGGAAAAAAATATTTTAAAGCCAGCTGGAAAGACGACTCAGCAGTTCAGAGGATCAGAGTGCCTGCTGATACTGTTAAGATTCAGGCATTATGCTGACCCCTGTCACCTGGCAAGATAAATCCAGGTAGTACCCTGGCCAGCCTAGGATCCGACTTAGTCTGTATGCAGGTGTGAAAACCCTTTTCAGAGAAAAGCTCCACCCAGTTTCGCTCTCCAGCACCTAGCCATTATTTTAAATCCTTTTAATTTCTTTTTTTTTTAATTTTTACCTCATTTTAAGTTGTTTGGTTCTGTTGGGGGGGTTGTCTGCCTGTTTTTGTGGGTGGGTGGGTATTACTGCCATGTGTTTCTGTGAACGACATGCGTGCCGATTCCCTGAAGACCACAAGAGGACATCGGATCCTCTAGAATTGGACTTGAAAACTGATAAAATACAAAAAGGGATATGTAGTAGTTTGAATGTAACCGACTCCCATGTGCTCCGAGAGAGTGACACCATTAGAAGGTGTGGCTTTCCTGGAGTAGGTACGGTTTTACTGGAAGAAGTGTATCGCTATGGGAATGGACTTTGAGGTCTCCTATATCAAGTCCATCACCAATTCTTGTTGCCTGTGGGTCAAGAGGTCAAACCATTCAGCTGCTTTTCAGCCACCTTGTGCACCTGCAAGTCACCATGTCACGCCACGATGATAATGGACTAAACCTCTGAAAATGCAATCCACCCCAATTAAATGGTTCCCATTATAAGAGCTGCCGTGTTTAAGGTGTTTCTGCACAGCAATAAAAATGCTAACAATGACAGGATATCTTAACTTCCTTAAAAAGATAAAAAATAAAAAAATAAAAAGTTTGCCAGGCATACTAAGAAATAACAATGCTGCTCAGCATTTCTTGCTTTTAGGGAAGCACAAATCAAAACAACAGTAACAGCTGGATCTCTTTGACTTGCAGACTAGCCAGGGCTATGGTGTTGTTTTAAGCATTACCGAGCATCAATCACTACCTGTACCAAGTACTGCTTCTGCCAAAAACATATGTAAACCTTAAATGGCCATCTAAGCAAGATTCTGTTGTTTTAATTGACACAAACTCATTTAAATTATACTTCCTACTCAAATTCCCCCTTCTCAGATATCTGATGACATTGATGGCAACTGTAGCTTTAACAACAACAAACACCCAGCTGCCTGATCAGCCCATTTCATGTGTACAGTTGACCTTGCTGGCAGGCTTCACACTAACAAATATTTGGAGTTTCTAAAGGTTTTAGGAAACAGACAAGTAAGTTATATAGGTCAAGGAAAAATAAATGATACAAGCTATGCAGTTCTAAGAAAGCAATTTAATATTTATAAATAGAATAAGTCTTAAGTTAGGAAAATCCAAGAATATATGTTAAGGTCTGAAGACGTGAAAGTTTTGGAATTAATTTATGGGTCAGAGGAAGTGATTTAAAGGTACATGAAAAGTTATTTCGGACTTATTTCCTTCTCTCTGTGCTATTGGCATGGTTCCTCTTACCCATCTCCTTCATCCATTGTCAAAACACACAACCAGTCCTCCAGACGTCTCCTTGACTTGTTCCTTTCAGAGCTTCTCTCCTTGGTTCCCTCATATGCTATTCCCTTGCGAGGAAAGAATGTCCTCTCCAGAATTTAAATAAAGTTTGCCTTTTACCCCAACAACTGCTCCCGGGACACCCCTGCATCAGCCCTCTTCATTTCCTTAGCCTCTCTTTGCACACTCTCCCATTCTCCAAACCCCCAAACCTTCTTATTCTCCGCCCGATTCTTCAGTCAACCCCACTGTATGAGATACTACCTGTCCTTCCCTTGATGTACACTATAAACCTCTCTCTATTATACTCAAAGATCCTTCTGCCTACTTCTCCAAACTCTAATGCCACCTACCCTTAAACAGCCCCTGCCTAGATCTCAAACCCATCATTTCTATGACACAACTCCTCACCCTAAAATATTCCTATTTTAGCACTCAAATGTATACCCAAGAGAATTTTTTCTTAATTTCTCTAATTTAGCTCTGCTCTTAGTTTATCTGTCCCAATAGATTATAAATCATCTACAGACCACTCAGGCAACTCAAGTGACTGCCCAGCTATTTCCTCAAAATCGACATCCTGGTGCAGCCTCACCAGACTATACTTCCCTGGCCTCAGACAGTCCCACATAGCCTGGACATTGACTTACAGTGCCTGCTCTTCCTGGCCGTGAGACCAACAACCCAGCTTCCTTGGGTCCCCTAAAGACAATGCACAAACGTCAGCAGGAAGCAACCAGAGAGAATGAGGCCCACTTCCCCAACACCCAGCAATAAAACAAATAGGAGGGAATGAAGGGGCTCTAGTCAGCCTGAGCACGGCAAACAGGACTCTAGCAGACCCTGCCCTTCTCTGCCTTGATAAAAACCATTAGATTCTTTCCTAAAGCTAATCCTCAAGGTCTATTCCCTTATTTGGACATTTCCTCCACCATAAGTCCAGCAATCAAAAGCCCCCTTTGGCTCAACTAATTAACATGCACAGTTAAAACTAAACACCTCATCCTAACATGGCGTTTCTCATTTTACCTTTAGAAACCCCACTTGTCTATCGGCCACATCTGTCTCCTCTCTATCTAGAGGCAGTCAATCCTTTGTCCCTCTGGAACAAATACTCCTTCCCTCTCTCCCTTACCCATTCCATTTATTCTCCCTCCTCCTCTATCTCCTATCTTTGCCCCTATTCCCTGCCATTTGTCCCTTAGGAACAAATAAATCTCCTTTGTGCTGAAAACTTAGTCTTAGGGGCTATGAGCCCATACAGATCCCTTCAGAGGGAACCTAGGGTAACCCAGGTAGTGGTAAATTTCTGTCTTTTTAATTGATACATAGTCAGTTTGGATTATACTTCCGGTCCTTCTCAGATCAATAGTGGTATTTAAGATCAACTGGACCTTTCTAAGTTTGGCGGCAACAAGTACACAGCTCCTTCTTAAGGCTGCAGATGCCTTGTCTGTTCACTTCATAGGTAAAATTGGGCCTCAGTTCTTTTTAGAGGTACTAGGTCTTCAGTTGAGAAACACACACACACAGTTTATCTGCTGACAAACTTCACTAAAAGACAAACTCACAAAACAGGTTTCAACGGAGTGTTTACATTATTCCTTTATTTAAAGGAATTGCTTTATAATGACTTCGCTCAGTAATCAACCACCTGTGTCTCTTAGTAAATGATTGAATAGACGGAAAAGGTTAAAAGTTTATGTTTGAGGGTCTAAGAAAATGTTTTAAGGGGTGTAAACCCAAGACATTAAGGTCTCAAGAGGTAAAAGGTTAACTAAGTTACGGGGGTCTAAGAAAGTGATTTAAAATGTGTCAATATAAAGGTCTAAATGAGTGATTTAAAGTATGTGAATAAAGTTTCAGACTTCTTGCCTTCTCACTATATTATTGTTATATTAAGACTCCAAAGATGCAGAGTTTTAACATTAATCACTGGAGTTATGATAAGTTTACTCAATCCTGGTAACACACTGACTGCTATTATCACAGTCACAAGATCAAAAGATTAAATTTCCTTTTGTTGTCTGCTAAGTATAGACATAAAAGTGCTCCTCGCCATGCTGAGAACATCTCTGTCCAATCTATACATCCATTCCCCTTGGACAGAGAAGAGAATATTAATTCTTTTAGCCCAGACTCATTTCTTTGAGTTCCCAGGCTTTTACTATGACTCAAAACATGAGTCTAGTGCTCTCTCTACAGTGTGGATTTCAGTACAGATTGCAAATAGTGCTAATACTAATATATCTAAAACTGTTATCTCTTTTTGTAAACTTAAGAAATTCATGTAAGCTTACAGGAAGCCACCTGAGGCTTCAGGCTCCTCCTCTCACTGGTCACATATGGACCCCAAATAAGTCCTCCTGTTAATCAACAGCCCCATCTCCATATTCCTGAGGATGGGATGTCCCCTTTCCCTGGTCTTTAGATTCTTCCCCTTCCCTCAGTTACCATGACCACAGGCCTAAAAGTTTCAAATATACAGCCAAGATTTAAAAAAAAAAAAAAAAATCCCCTAAGCTCCTTACTTTCCCTTCTCTCTCTAGTCTGTGTCTATCAAAGCAGATTTCCAATCAAGTGAAGACTGAAAACTACTACACATGAGGCAGCCTTAGGTGCCTCACCAGCCGGGCGGTGGTGGCGCACGCCTTTAATCCCAGCACTTGGGAGGCAGAGGCAGGTGGATCTCTGTGAGTTCGAGACCAGCCTGGTCTACAAGAGCTAGTTCCAGGACAGGTTCCAAAACCACAGAGAAACCCTGTCTCAAAAAAAAAAAAAAAAAAAGAAAGAAAAAGAAAAGAAATTTTCTACCAGTCTAAGCCACCGCAGCAGACACTTCACCAGCTCCCCCCACCCCCCCACCCCTGTGGTCTCTTAGAACCTGGGCAGCAAGCAAAACAGGTTTCACCCCAGCCTGCAGTCCTCTCTTCTTTCCTGTCCTTTGAGCATCATTCCAGCCTTCCTGCCACCCTCAACCCCAGCAAGGCCCCAATTTCAGCTCAGGAGCACTTAGAGAAGAGATGATGTTACCCCCACAGCATCAACAAAAGCCTAGAATAGGTCCTGTGGATAAGCTAGACAAATGGCTAACTGAGGTGTTTATTAACACATCAAAGCAGACTCTGGCCTCCAGTCTCTCCCAGCAAGTACCTATTGGAGAGTCCAGGCTGCTCTCAGCACTTCTCAGCTCCACCCCTACCCTAAACCTCTCCAGCCCCTGAGCTTGAATTCCCTTCCCCCAGCTTCTCTTTCCCACACAATTCAGCACTCCCCACTCTCTTGGTTCTTCTTTCTTGCTCCACTTCTGGATCTCTCTTTGTCCATTTTCCCGCTCTCCTATCTCTCTTCTCTTCCTCTCTCACTCTCCCCATTGCTCTTTCTTCTCATGACCTGGTCTAGTCTACTGGCCCTGTTTAGTCTGGACTCTTATGGGTGCCTCTGGCTGAATTCTTCTCCATATCTACACTAAGAACTTGCACCTCAGCCATGCCTAGGACTAGTCATGTCCTCATCCTCATTCACTACCTATAGGTATTCTGGCACAATTGACTCTTGCCCTTGGCATCATAGAATGGACAAATTTAGCATCTCAAAATGTTACTGCTTACATTAACTTAATTTCATATCTCATAGAAAAGGGACGAAAATGACCAATTCTTTTATGGAAACCCAGGTTTTATTCTCTCTCTCTCTCTCTCTCTCTCTCTCTCTCTCTCTCTCTCTCTCTCTCTCCCCTTCCTCCCTTCCCATTCCCTTCCCTTCCCCCAGTAAAACTCCTCACATAAGCTCTGCCTGCCTCTTTGTCCCTTTTCCCCTCCCTGCCTGGTCGACCACACTTCCTCCCCCTTACCCTGACCTTTTCTGATAAACTCCCACGTGGGTTGTTGAGCTCTGTGGTTAATTCCTAACTGCCACAGTTCCAGCCTTCCAACAACCTTTCATATAGTGATACTCACCAGGGTCCCTCTGTGTTTCCTCCTGGCCATGGGTAGGTGGCTTAAGGCATGTGGGGCCCTGACCATGGACTGGACTGACAACCCATGTTCCAATTACCCCTCTGCTGGGATACTCCACACAATATCTGCTGCGACTGGTAAATTCCCCTACCCCCAGTTGGCATAAACATTTCCTTGAACCCATGGGAGTGGCTGTTGAATATCTAGCACCCTCCCGATATTCCTGGGAGTGGGGTCACACCTGTGGGGGGGGGGGGCAGCCATGATAAGCTAAGTATGGGCAGGTTACCCAAAGGAAGTTCTTTGCCTCCAACCATTATCCCCTGCCAGAATAGGACGCTCCATCCATAAAATTAATAGAGGCCTGAGTCTCAGTAGTTTACCCTGAGGCAATACCTGGTTGCAAGAGGAAACACAAGCTGAGATTACCGGACCTCTCCACCCAAGAACAGACCATCCAAAGGAAATGTCTAGCATTCCAACCACTGTAGATAGGACCACCTGCCAGAACACACTCACCAGGACACGCCTAGACAAATGTCAACCAATCAGAGGTCCTAAAACCTCAGAAACCCCTCACCCCCAACTTTACTACTATAAAAAACCCAATTCTAACTTAGCTCCAGGCTCTCCTTTTATTCCAATACGTTGGACATGCGGAGAGACTGAGTTTGCAAACTTGATTAAAATAAAGGCTCTTTGCTTTTACATACAGGACTCGGTCTCCTTTTTGGCTTTTGTGGGACTTCGTGGATTTGGGCATAACAACACCCAGCCACTTTCTTCAAGGCTATGGATGGTCCATTTCATCAAAAGTCACCTCTAGCATACTTCCTTCAAGTGAGGCTTTTGGGCATAGTGCCTTAGCATTGCCCTCACTGAGTGATGGCTTCACTTGTTGGATCTACGGGTCCTTTCAGGGTATGGTCACCTTCTTGGCCTTGTGCCTTTGGAGTATACATCCCCTCGGTCCCTATAACTTCGTTGACTAATAAAATTGATGGCCTGAGACAATAGCACTGATCCTTACTTGCAAAAAAAAAAAAAAAAAAAAAAAAAAAGCTTTTGGATCTTCCTGCCACACTCATGGGAAACAAAGCTGTGAAAGTATAAGCCTATCCGCCCCTCTGGGATGCCTTTCAGAAAACTTAAAACCTTTCCACTTAATGCCATGTATAAAGGCCCCTAAACTCACTCGCCTCTGTACTAAGAAATGGCCCAAATATCCCCTAAGATAACTCAAATTGGCTGCCTTATGGCTCCTTAGATTCCGAAATTTAAGGGATCTGTCCAAACTTGCAAACAGAAGGAGTTACCATATGCTCAGGCATTCTTCTGTCTCAGTGCAAAACGTCATCTCTATCTTTTCCATCTCATTTTTTTTCTAGATATGAACCTGAGCCAGAGGAAACGCCTACTACTTTAGATCCTACATCCTGCTAATGAATGCCCACTGTTTCATCCTCAACATCCAACTGCCCCCCAGCTCCTTCTCCCTCTCCAGCACCAGGCCACTCTTGGCACCCAACACTTGCACCGTCCTTCAGCCACCATTACCTGTTCTCATGCTGCTATGAGCCCCTGCTTGAGTCAACCAAGTCAGGTCCAGTTCTCCCCTGGTGAGAAGTATCCGGGGTGGATGGACTGGTTAAAGTTCATGTCGCCTTCTCACTAGCATAACTCTCTCAAATAGAAAAGAAACTGGGATCTTATACCTCTAACTCTACCACTTTTATAAAGGAATTCCAATATGCCACCCAGTCTTATGATCTCACCTTTCTATATATATGTATATGATTTTAACTAACAAACTACTACCTGAGGAACACAGGTGAGTTTAGGAGTAGGCTAGAGCCCACGCACATGAAGTTCATCAGACTAATGCAGCTCATCCAGTTAGGGCAGAGGCTGTCACAGATTGTAACCCCCATTGGGACTATAATACCCCAGGAGAGTACTTTAGCTAGAAATCAGTTTACAACCTGCCTCCTGGAAGGACTTTGTGAGGCTGCCCTCGACCCAGTAAAAGATGAAAAACTTCAGGAAATAGTTCAGGACAGACAGGAAAATCCATCTCAGTTCCTAGAACACCTTACAAAGGCCCTCTTAAAGTATACTAACTTAGACCCTAAAACCCAGAGACCAGACAACCACTTATGACTTATTTTTTCCAGAGTTTCTCTGACATTAGGACTAAGCTTGGGCATCTGGAGAGAGAGGACCCCTTACCCTACAGGCAGAGGTTTTAGCATTGGCCTTTAAGGTGTACCATGAGAGGGATGAGTAGGCCCACAACATAAATACCAGATGCTGGCCAAGTCCATCTGACCTGGCTCAGAGTCTGCCCAGGATCCCTTGCCCTCTGGGGCTCAAAGATCTCCTGGTCCTTGTTTCAAATGTGATCAAAATGGGCACTGAGCTTGGGCTTTCCCTAATACCTGTGGGCCATGTAGACCATATCCAAAGTGCCAGCAAGAGGGACACTGGTCAGCGAACTATCTCCATGCACTTTGTGGCATGGAGACATTAAACACAGACCACGCTCCAGTTGACTTCTTAGACATGACCATGGATGACTGAGAAGGCCCAGGCTCTCTTGACCTGACCACCACTGTCATCTCCAATAGGGAACCCCGGGTGGACATCATGGTATCAGGGTGATCCATCTCCTTTCTTTTGGACACTGGTGCCACATACTTGGTCATGAGAGAGTTTTGGGGACCCACCTCTCCTCGTCTCCCTATAGTTGGGGTAAGGGGAAAGCCTTATCTACCTCATCAGACCCCACCACTCAATTGCATTTTCGGGGGTATTCCTCTCACTCCTTCATTTTGGGTAGTGCCAACCTGTCCTGTGTTCTTCCTAAGAAGGAATCTTTTAGCAAAAGTAGGAGCTTTTATCTCATTTGATCCCACCTTCACCTGACCCCAGATTTGCCCAGCAACTCCTCTCCTTCTCCTCTTAGCCACCCATCCTACTGGTTCTAACCTATCATCTCCTTTGATAGCCTCTCAGGTGGACCCAGAGTCTGGGACACACAAAACCCTTCTGTTGCTAAACACCATTCCCTCATTGTCATTCAATTGAACCCCTACTTTATCATCTCCCCTCCCTACTGGGGACACCCTACGTGACCATGTACCAACCCTTGTCCATCTCAAGTCAACACTGGAGATCAGGTCCTTCTCTCTCCTCCAGATCAACGCCCCTCACCACTTTCCCCTAAATGATAGGTAACTCCAACAGCTGCTAAGCTTGAAGCCCTCCCTCCTGGATTCATTTATCTCATCTCAAACCCTTTACTCCTCCACCCCCAGCTCATCCTCCTCCATACACAGTAACCCCAACAGCACCCGGTTCCCTTAAGCTTTGGAGGACACCAAATTCAGAAGAATGAGTCTTCACCTCACAATTGTACTCTGTTGGATTGGGAACTCCAGACGCTCTCCTTCCTCCCCGTTCCTCCCCCGAGGCTGATCCATGTTCTCCTGTTTCTAATAATTACACCCTGCTTCATTAACCTGCCCTCCATGTACCCCCAATGACCCATTCAAAACTCCTAATCAAATCAATTCGCTGTTGTTACAGGACTCCCAGTTGTTAGCCACAGAGCTGGAGTCACAAAGACCGTCAAGTTGCTTGGGTACCCTCCAAAATCAATCACCTGTCTCTCCTGAAGGTTAAGGTGATGCCATAATATGGGGAAAGGAACAGGTACTTTAAGGTTTACTTATATAAAGATAAAAGCTAAAGGTCGACTTGGATTCACTTCGAACAGGTCAGACATGCCCTTCCCTCAATTGCCAGGACCTAACAAAAATTTTTTTTCTTCCTAAATTTAACTTTATCTTCTGCTGACAGCATCTCGCCAGATCCAAGAAATATCGGAGGTTCCACATAGCCTAGGAAAGCAGTGAAATGACCATCTACCAACAGCCCAGCTCTTTCAGGGCCCCCAAAATGCCCGCTAAGTCAGCTGCAAGCTGTCTTGAAAATTCAGCGCTGTCCCATCTGCTAGCCCCTTTAATTTCCCCACCTTTTTAAAATAAGAAAAAGATGGAAATGTTAGGATTCCAGCATTATTCTGACCCTGGTCCACCGGCATTCATACAAACACCTAGCCAGCCCACGGGCCCTACAACCATTTGTGGCTACGTCATGCGTTGCCTGACTGTGCATGACTCTGTACGCATGAGCGAGCTTTCCCTTTTAAGTAAGTTCTGCCCACTCCTGGTCTCTCTTTCTCACTGTTCCTCTGAAAGGGCAGACAGGACTTTTCCTGCTTCTTTTCTCTCTCTCTCTCTCTCTCTCTCTCTCTCTCTCTCTCTCTCTCTGTCTATCTATTTTCTCCTCTCTCCCTTTTCCCATTCCCTTCCCTTTCCCCAACAAAACTCCTCACATCAGCTCTGCCTGCGCATTTGTCCCTTTTCCACTCCTGGCCCGGCCGACCACACTTTCTCCCCCTTACCCTGTTTCTAATGAACCCCTATGTGGGTTTGTTGAGCTCTGTGGTTGATTCATCACGCCACAGCTCCAGCCTACCAACAGCAATATGTACTTCAGAAGTTTTCCAAACTTTTGTTCCTTTCCAGGTATTCTGCACAAAACTGACGTCCCTGGCAATCCCGCAGGACTATTGTTGAGCTGGCTAATGAACTGTTAAAACTACAGCATCAGAAAAGGAGGGTGAGTAACTCCTCATAACCCTAATGTTTTTCTCTAGGTGATGATGGATATTCTTCTGTAAAGGCACTTTGTGGGATTTTCCTCTCATACATTACCTATAAGTATTCTGGCAAAATCCACAGGCAGGCACATATGAAAATGACTCAAGACCTTCTAACTTGAGGTATGCCTGTATAAGTCATGAATATAACTGTCTTTGTAGTTCAGGGGGATAAAATGTCCAATCCTGGTCCAGCAGAGCCTCCTACAGAGGCTGTAAAATGTCTTTGCCTGAACACCCTGCCCCTGGCCTGGAGGCAAGGAAAAGAGAGAGACACCTGTTAAAGGGTGCAGGAACTAGGAGACCTGGGCCAGCCTTTTCCCCTGCAAATCTGTCCATTGTGAGGGTCTCATCAGCAGACATTCAGTGGATTCTGCTTCCGTGCACATATTGCTAAGCCTGCTACCATTCATCCTGTCACTTGGTTTGATGATCCCGACTGTATTTTTAAATAATACTGCACACCTGCCTGAACCCTTACTTGCCACAGTACCCACGGATGGATTTCCTTATAACTATATTGGTTTCACGTTCCCCCTCCACCCATTATGTATTGCTCTTATTAAATTATTTTTTATCACCCAGGATTACAGACTGGCCAGAGTACCAAGAAAGATCAAAGGCCATGCTAAAATTTGTAATAGCTTGGGCATTTGAGCCTGGGATCCTTACCAAGGTCATTTATACTACAAATAGGCCTTCTTGTGCTGATCATAGGCAATGGAAGCCCACAGGTAAGCTTTTAATGTGGTCTAAGAGTGCTACCAAACATCATTGTAATAAAAATATAGCTAAAAGGGAGGTGATAGATTGAGGAGCACACAGACAATTGGGGAATGGAGAAAACTAGGTGTTGGGATAGGAGCTCACAATGAAATTTAAATACTCTCATTGCATAGTGATTCACTCATTGGAACACTATGAAGTGTTACAGGTGGGTTAGTCTGGTCATCCACCTTTAGGATGAGATTTGGTCCTATTGCAGGACCATCTCTGGAGGTTGGGGGGTGGTAACAGTGTAACAATGATCACTGAAAGACAACTCAAATGCTACCCATTTAAACCTAGCACCAAATAAGCCATGGTCTGTGTCAGCATGTGAGCTTCTGCTCAGGAGTGGGTGAGCTCTGGAGGACTGCGCATGTCCCTTACTGAAAGCTTGATTTACTCAGGAAGTACGTTGCTTTGCACCCCCATTCTTTCTCTGCTGTCATGGGCGATGGTGTTTCCCTTTTACGTCTTGGCTGTGCTTACTTTGTCTTTGGCCACGCTGAGATCCATAGAATAGGTGAAAGTGCAGGCATTTAGGTGCATTAGGCACTAGGCATGGTGGGTGGGGACCCAGGACAATAAGAGATCTCAGAACTGAGCAGGATATAAATTACTACAGGAAACCAACTGAGCTCTGTGACAACACATGGTGACAACAAATGGTGACATTTCCTCCACCACCAAACTCCAACATGTCTGTCCTTGTCTTTGTAGAGAAACTTGGAAAAATCTGCCCAGGTCAGGAGCCCCAGCTTTCTCTCATCTGCTCATCCCCAGTCCTGGCCTCTAAAATAGTTTTCCTGGCACCGGGGGGGGGGGGGGGGGGGGCTGACCTGGTTCTCTCTTCTGTCCTCTGAGAGTTTACACAGCAACCATGGCTGGCAGTGGAGGACAAACTGGCTCCCCTGGGCCTCCAGCCCTCCACACACTCCTGGTTTAGCTGCTCTGGTCACTCCTCTGTATCATCTTTCTCCCCTGCCCCCACAGCACCCCAGTGCTATCCTGGGTCACCCTGCCCCCCCCCCACACACACACCTTCACTGCCTGACCCTGGATTACAGCTTCAAGCACAACTTATTTTCTCTCCCAGCTGCAACCCCATCCCAACTCACACCCCAGAAACTGAACCATCCTGGGCCCTGCCATGAAAGTATGGGAGACCTGCAGCACCCACACTGAACCTTGTCAGGCCTCAGTGCCCCTTGCTGGGGATTAGGGGACAGCAGTGAGCTTCCTCCCTGACCTTAGTGTGAATGTGTCTAAAGACGCGGAGCCTTGCACTTAAAAATACTAGGGTTGGCCAGTAAGATGGCTCGGTATAGAGAGCCTTTCTGCATAAGCTGAGTCTGAGCCCTGGAGCCCAGGAGATAGAAGAGAAGCATCTCCACAGAGCTGTCCTCTGACTGCCACACACGCCCACGAGGACACATCCTACACATAAATAAACTATCTTATTTGATATGGTGGGGGAGCAGTTAAGATGGTAATTTTTGGTCTGTGTTTTACCACAGGAGGAAAAGGGAGTATGAGAAATTAGTTTTCCTACCAAGGTTACTAGCCAACACTCTCCAGCCTCCCTCTGCTTGTAAAACCCTGGTGTATGCGCCTGTTGATTCTATCACACCCTTACCCTTTGTGCTGATTAGTAATAAGCCAACAGCATCAGATTGTAAAATCCAGCTCCCACCAATGGGGTGAGACACAGTCACTACTCACCCTATGGGGTGGGTGGGGTGTCTTTTGTTATCCCACTTTACAGGTAGCACACTCTTTGTGCAAAAAGAAATTCCCTTCCTGGATTAATTTTGCTTTGATTGTATGTCTTTTTTTGTACAACACCAAGAGTATTCTTTTTTATCAAAATGATCCTGGATTGGGCAGGTGAATCCTGGGGAGCCAGCCCCATGCTCCCTCCCATCACACCTCCCCTCCAGCCCAGTAACCCCTAAAGGATTACTGGCCATGCAGCCACCTGGAGATTCTTCCCTTGGCCTCCATCCTCCCCTTCTTCCCATAGGAGACATGGACTTAGCTGAGCCCCTCGAAGGCTAGCTTCATGGCCACTGGCCACCACCTCTGTCCTGGAATGCCTAGGCAGATAGAGAAGATGACCAGGAGACAAAGAGGCCACTTGCATTCAACGTACTTTCAGGGCAGCCTTGCCTAGTCAGATTAGGACTTTCCACATGACCCAGACCTCTGCCCCACTTACACTCTCCTCACTAGTACACAAATACAAACACACAGATCCAGGGACCCTCAGGGTGCTGACAGCCCAGCAGGCCTGGCCCTGCTGCCTCTGAGCCCCTGGTACAGCAGGAATGCAGCCCCAACCAGACGATGAGCAATAAACCGAGGGACCCCACAGCCCCCTTCCTCACCCCTCAGCTCACCTCGGAGGTCCATGGCAGGGCCCAGCATGGTTCAATTCCTGGGTAGCAGTAAGTCATTAGGCACAGCCCAGACCTCAGGCACACTGCAGGACCCCACCCTCAGGAGAGAAAGCTCAGACCTGAACACCTGTGGGCGGGTTAAGAACTCTAGCAGACTTCTGATTTGCCCAGGTGTGTCTCCAGGAACCAAGTGGCCTCAGCCAGGTATCCCCATAGGCACAGGCAGTATCTCACCGACATCTAAGAGCCCAGGGACTGTGGATGTCTCCCCCTGCAGTCAGGCTCCACTGCCTTTGCTGTGGTCCCCCAGATCTGCCCCCACTGTCTTCTTCAACTTTGGCTCCTTCCTACTCTATCAACCCTCCCCAAAGTTCTCCTCTCCTGTCTTTTTTTTTTTTTTTTTTTTTTTTGATATTCTCTCCCATCTTCCAGCTCCTAATAGAAACCCTTAACACTCATGGCCAACTACACCCTGCAACTCCAGGTCTCAGAATTCAGCTGCACACTTCTGCAGCTCCAACCCCAAGGTCCCTAGAGAGTTTTGTTCTCTGGCTGATGGCCCCTAGGGCAGGGCGGGGACATTAAATCCTATAAAGAGCAAGGGCAGGTGCACAAGGAACTCAGTGCAGGTAGGGACCCTATTCCAGGTGGTACTTCCCTGCCTGTTTAGAGACTCCTTTGCACATCTACTTCTCAATGATGTTCTGATCCACTTTTAGCAGGTGAGAAACCCAGAATCACCCAGAGACAACAAGGTCCAACAGAATGAAATTTGGTGCCCCATTCACCTTGATTAATTTTTCTGAATTCATGTTTCTTCTCTATAATCTAATCACTGCCAGTCAACTGCCTTCATCCTCTCACTCCTGTGGGGCCTGGGCTCCAGGGCCTCAACCTTGCATTGCATAGAAGCATACTGTGAGCCAGAAAGCTGGAGCTTAGGCCCACAGCATAGCTCACCATCAACCTTCACTTCCCTCCTAGCCACTCCATCTCAGGCTTCCACTATCTGTCTGAGAGCTTATTGAAACTGGAAACCAGCCAAGCAAGACCCAAGGCTCCTCTCTCCTTCCTCTCTTCACTTGGCCCATTAGAGAGAGAGAATGAGGGAGGGAGAGAGAGAGAGAGAGAGAGAGAGAGAGAGAGAGAGAGAGAGAGAGAGAGAGAGAATGGTTTATGTACTGGAAGACTCAGAACTGCCAAGATACCTGCATTTCCCAGTCTGTGATACAGAATCAATAGAGCACCATCGGAATCTTAGCAAGTTATTTTTGTAAGCATCAAACAGCTAGTTAAGACTGGGGAATTTGTCTCAGCTGGCATATACAAAGCAAGAGTTTGATCTCAGCACTTTACAGGTGGAGGCAGGACAATCAAGATTTCAAGGTCATCTTGGCTACGTAGTGAGTCCAACATCAGCCTGAGGTAAAAGATGGTGTCTAGGGAAGAAAAAAACGACTGAATTTTAAAAATATATGTGGAAAAGCTAAAAATCCAAGCTGACACAGTAATGAGGGATAAAGCCTTAGGACTCACACTACCTGGGGCAGTGTGGTATTTGAAAGACTGGACACATAGACGAGTGGAGCAGAATCAAGAGTTCAGACATCGACCCACAGATATCAGCTCACTGGTCTTTTGCAGAGAAGTAACGTCAATACAGTGGAGAAAGGGCAGTGCTGGGTTGTCTGAACACACACACATAAAACGAGTAAGTAAGACACTGCCCAGCCTTCATAAAAGTTAATCCAGTACAGCTCACTGGTTTAAATGCAAATATGGTTTATAGACGATAACTCAGGAGGAAATGTAGACAATAAGAGTTACTGATTATCTGATGAAGGACTATCATTCAAAGTACATAAAGAATTCATAAAACCCACCCTTATAAAACCAGTCAACTCTACTGTGGTGCTTAAACTTAAGTGTCAATTTCGTAAGATCTAGAACCGACTAAGACATATCACTGGGAAGACAGTTCCAGGAAGTAATAACTGAGTGGACAGCACCTTCGTGAAGTGGCCCAGATAGAGAGGAGTCCATGGAAGAACCTTACACATGTTTGACTCCCTTAGTTTCTTGCTGGCGAATGTGTCTCTCATGACTGAATTACAGTGAAAATTCCTCTCCACATGTAGGGGCCCACAGAAGTGGGTCTGCACTTGATGTGGGATTCCCCTCTGTATGCTATAAATATCATTGGTTAATAAAGAAACTGCCTTATGCCTGTGATAGGGTAGATTAGAGCTAGGCGGGGAAAACTAAACTGAATGCTGGAAGAAAGGAGGCAGAGTCAGGGAGAAGTCATGGAGCCGCCACCGGAGAGAGATGGGCTGAAACTTTGCTGGTAGGCCATGACCTCGTGGTGATACACAGATTAATGGAGATGGATTAAATTAAGATGTAAGAGTTAGCAAATAAGAAGCTAGAACTAATGGGCCAAGCAGTGATTTAAATAATAATAATTATTGTTAATTAATAATAATTTCTGTGTGATTATTTCAGGAGTCTGGGTGGCCGGGAAGTGAGCAAGCGGCCTCCTACTACAAGAACTATCTTGACTGAAGGTCAGAGAGTTTAAGCCTGCTCTTGCTCTTTTAAGATTATTTACAAGAGTCCTGACTTAAGGTATGTCTACAAACAAGGTGTCTTGACCTAGGATACGGTTGTTTAGTGTCTTGGATATTGAAATGACTCACAGAGTTGGATCCATTCCACCTTGACCAAAGATTAGAGAATTCAGGCCTATTTCTTCTCCATTAAGAATATAACAGGAGATTTGACCTGGGGAGTGGCTGCCTATAGGATGCTTGGTCTGCCTAAAAAACAGAACGCTTAACTCAGGGTATAGTTGCTTGATGTTTCAGAAATTGAAGCAGGTAATTGCTCTGTTTGTTCACTGTATCATGTTAAAGCAGTCTTTTGCCTTCTTCCCTCCCTTTTGGACTGGGGTATATAAGCATATGAAAAATAGATGCTGGTGAATTCAGTATTCACTGGATTACTTTCCCAGTTCTAGTCTGCATCACTGTTCTTTTCTTTTGTATCTCTGTTCCTCCTATCTAATATTTCTAATCCAGATACCCCTATCCTGAAATATGAGAACCCAATTGAGGCTGGACCCCAACAGATGTGAACCCAATATGGGACCCCAACATCCATACCTGTGTCAGAGGGTATCAGTGGTTAAGGTAAGAGCATTAATTGGTAAAGAATGAGATTGTGTACTTTGGGATAAGGATGTGTAGGGTGACCCTAATGAAAATGAGAACTTTGAACCCTCAGATTCTCAAGAGTTAATCTCACCTGAAATAGTATCCTCAGGTCCACCCCTTGAAATATTGCCTTTTTCACCTTTGACTGAGGAAATTAATTCTTCATTGCCTGTTAAACCAACAGTGATTTTCTCTGAAGGAAATGCCAAGCAAAGCAGTACGGATATTGGGGCCCACCATTAGTTGCCTCTAGACCTACACCAAACTTGAGGCAAAGCAGGTTCCTAGAGGGGAGGTAGAAAGTGTAGTACATGAGGAGATATCTTGCACTACCAAAGTGCTTAATAAATTTGCTAATTCATTCAAGCAGAAGTCTGAAGAATATGTGTGGAAGTGGATTTTTAAGGTTGTGGGATAATGGTAGAAGGAACATAAAACTATATCAAGTTGAATTTATTGATACAGGTCCTCTGAGTGGAGATTCCGGGATCAATATGGAAGCTTGCACAGTTAAAGGGGGTGCCAAAAGTCAGTCTGAATGATTGGATAAAGCATCTTTCAAAAGATGGCCTACTGAAAAGGAGTTGGAGATGCCTGATATCCCTTGGCTTAGTGCTGATGAGGGGATTTTAAGGCTCAGGAAAGTTGCAATGCTAGAGTGGGCACACTGTCTAAAACCATATCCTCCACAATGGGGAGGCCCAGAATACATGTTCTTCTCTAATCCTATGAGATGCAAAATGGTGAGAAGGTCACCAGGACATCTGAAGAGCATTGCTATCACTCTTCCTTGTGCCAGAATTTAGGGCTGGAGATGCTGCTGTTCAGTTGTATTATTTAAGTGAAATGGGTTTAATTGGGCCCCAAGGGAGCAGAGACCAGGTGGCTGCTCAGAATCACCAAAAGCTTGGTGATTGTGGTTATAATGGGCAGCACAGACTATGTGATGTCCATATTGGCCTGTGGTGGCTATTTGTTGTTGTCTAGAATATTGTCTAGAAACCTCTGTAATTAGCTAAAATCCAAAATTGGAGAGCATAGGAGTGAAGGAAATTTTGTTTTATTTGAATTAGGAAGTTCTACTTCTAATCCAGATGTTGAGGTGGTAATACACATACCTATAATCCAGATATTGAGGCTGGAAGACACATCTTATATCTAAGCCACACCTTCAACTAGAAACCTGTATAAGGACATGGAAATAGGAAGTTTTCGCTTTTTTACTACTTGCTCTTACCTTGATAGCAAGCCCATTTCTTCACTGGCTTTGGAGTATGCTTCTTTGTGATTCCAGCATATACTGAAGACCAGCTGAGATACTCAGTCTCATCGACACAGCAACAATCGTATTCTTGGAATTTCCATTCACACCCAACCATCGTTGGAGTAGCTGGACTGCAGTCTATAAGCCATTCTACTGAATCCCATATGTACTGTGTGTGTGTGTGTGTGTGTGTGTGTGTGTGTGTGTGTGTGTGTGTGATTGAGAGAGATTAATGAGCTGTTTTGTCAGAGCTTTTAAGACAGGAATGTTGAGAGCAGTACAGACAATGGAAGCCTGGCTTATGAAGTTTCAGGGAGAGCAAAGATTCTATAAGGCTATTTGTGTGAAGAATCTGTAGTTCTGGTCAGCAGGAGCTGAGGAATTGGCAGTAATTAACAAGAGGCCAGAGTCACTAAAGTAAAGCCCTTGTTTTATGGGATATTTGGCACAGGTCAGCTGGAGCTGAAAAATTAGTGGTGATGAAGAGGAGACCGGCATCAATGAGGTGAAATCTTCTGGGAAATGTTTGCTGCAAGAACATGGAGTCTATGTTCCAAAGGTGGCCAAGGTTGTAGCTCCTTCTGGCACTTAAACTTGATAGTGTAAGAGTTAACCCTGGTGGTATTGGTCTTAAAGGCATGAAAAGGACATGAAGAGCTGCTTCAAAAAGATTGGTCTCAAAATTACACTAGAAATAAATAAAACAAAAGTCAACTTTTCAATAGCAGGGATATAGTGTGGATAGATGTATGGTATACCCTCAAAAGCTATAACTTCAAACATCATCTTTTAAAACATGAAATAAGCTGGGCAAGGTGATGTATGTCTTTAATCTCTGCACACTGGTCAAAGAGGCAAATGGATCTCATTGAGTTCTAGGCCAGCCTAGTCTACAAACTGAGTTTCAGGACAGTCAGAGCTGTTACACAGAGAAACCTTGCCTGGAAAACCAGATAGATAGATAGATAGATAGATAGATAGATAGATAGATAGATAGATAGATGTAAAAGCAGCCACACTGTAAAAGAAATATTACTAAAGCTTAAATCACACATAGAACCCCACACAATAATAGTGAGAAACTTTTAACACCCCACTCTCACAAATGGATAAGTCATCCAGACAGAAGCTAAATAGAGAAAAAGCAAAACTAACAGATGTTATGAATCAAATGAGCATAAGAGATAGTTTAACATTTCACACAAACACAAAATAATATACCATATACTCAGCCACAAAGCCAGTCTCAACAGATATAAAAAAATTGGAATAACCCAATATCTTATCAGACCACCATGGAGTAGAGATGAATTTAAAAAACAACACAAACTACAGAAAGCCTACAAACTCGTGGAAACTGAACTACTCTCTACTGACTTACTACTGGGTCAAGGAAGAAATAAAGAAGTTAAAGCCTTATTAGAGTTCAATGAAAAGGAATTCACAACATACCCAAAATTATGAGACGCAATGAAAGTGGCATTAAAAACAAAGTTCATAACACTGAGTACCTTGATGAAGATTTTGGAGAGATCCCATACTAGTGACTTAACAGCACACATGAAAGGTCTAGAACAAAAAGGAGACACACCTAAGAAGAGTAGAAGACAGGAAATAAACTGAAGGCTGAAATCAATAAAATAGAAACAAAGAGAACAATCCAAAGAATCAATGAAACAAATATTTGGTTCTTTGAGAAACAAAATAGATAAATCCTTATCAAAACTATCTAAAAGTCAGAGAGAGAACATCCAAATCAACAAAATAAGAAACAAAAAAGAAGACAACATGAGACTCCTAGAAAATTCAGGGGATCATTAGGTAGTACACCAAAAACCTGTACTCCACAAAATTAGAAAATCTAAAAGAAATGGACAAATTTCTTAATAGATACCACTTACCTAAGTTAAATCAAGAGCAGACAAACAATTTGAAAAGATCTATAACCCCTAAGGAAATAGAAGCGGTTATTAAAAGTCTTCCAAACAAAAAGAAAAAAAAAGCCCAGGGCCAGATGGTTTTAGTGCAAAATTCTTCTAAACTGTCAAAGAAGAGATGATAACAGTACTCTTCAAATAACTCACAAAATAGAAACAGAAGGAACATTGTCAAATTCTTTCTATGAGACAGCAGTCACCCTGATGACCAAACCACACAAAGATCCAACAAAAAAAGAGATTATTGACCAATTTTACTCATGAAATTTGAAGCAAAATACTCAATAAGAAACTTGCAAACAAAATCCAAGAACACATCAAAAAGATCATCCACCATGACCAAGCAGGCGTCATGCCAGAGACACAGAAATGGTACAACATATAAAAATCAGTCAATATAATCTACCACATAAAAAATGAAAGAAAAAATACAGCATCTCATTAGATGCTGAAAATACCTTTGACAAAATCCAACACCTCTTCCTAATAAAGATTCTGGAGATATCCAGATGATGGCGGAAGTCACAAAATAATCCCACATGAGTTCAGAATTATGAATAATGGGTTATTTATTTAAGGGAAATTTACAGATCACTGTCCTAGATAACAGTTCTCTACGTGAGCAGGAATAGAGCAGGAAGTGAGAGCCAGAAGCAAGAGAGAGAGCACACTTTACAGCTGCATTTACAGTATCAGAGACCGCACCCAAGTGGGCTGGTATCTTAAATGCTATTGGCTGAAAGAGCAGAATGAGCTCACACAATACCTCCTTCTTTTGTTTAAATAAGAGAGTTCCAAACCCAATACAAAAGTATATACACTAGGAACAGATGTCAAGTATAATTAGAATTACAACCAGCTTAAACAATATTAAACAAGGAATGTGTGCTAAATGTTTTAATAAACATTCTGTCTGTTATGCTTAAATCCACAGGGTCCCCACAAAAGCCAACAAAGGAGACAGAGTCACATATGTAAAAGCAAAGAGCCTTTATTTTAACCAAGTTTGCAAACTCAGTCTCTCCGCATGTCCAACGTAGTGGAATACCCAGAGAGTCCAAGCTCAATTAGAATAGGGTTTTTATAGTAGTAGAGGTGGGGGTGAGAGGTCTCTGAGGTTTAGGGCCCCTGATTGGCTGACATTTGTTTAGGGGTGTCCTGTTGAGGTGCACTGGCAGGTGTCTCTATCTTCAGCTCTTGGAATGCCAGAGCATTTCCTTTAAATGGTCTGCTCTTGGGTGGGGGTTGGGCAATCTTGGCCTGCCAGGCATTGTCTCAGGGTAAATTATTGAGACTTCAGATTCCATTTAAATTCATCGATGGCCAGAGTCCCAGGTGATAACGGTTGGAAGTAAAGAACTTCCTTTGGGTGCCCTGCCCAGACTTAGTTTATCATGGATGGCCCCCACACTATCCTAAGGAGTCTAAGTCTTGTATAGGAAATGACTTGGCTAGATCATAAGAGGACAGTAACTACTACTATGTAATCTTCAACCCCATCAAAGGCTTGAAAAGGGAGATAATATTACTTGAGCAGGAAGTACAATCAAGCAGCTCCCAAAGAGCAATATATGACAGAGACAATAAGCTACCTGAGCAATCACCCAAAGCCTCATTTGCAACATTGAAGCAACCAACTTTGGCTAAGGCCTAACATAACTGACAGACCATTTTCAGAGGTGGAAAATTTTTCAGAACCATCTTGCCCTGTCTTGGCAAGATTTGACAGTTTTTTGCCTTATGTCCTGCTTAGCCGTTTCCAGATACCATGTATTTTGTCAGTGATTGAGGTATAGGCAGTTCCTTGCCCAAAGACAAATTGTGCCAAGAAGAAAACAAATTCTGAGTGGAATATCTTTGGCACTTAACATTCTCTCAGGAATAGATTGGTGCTGTCACAAACAACCATGTCTCTATCAATAGAACCCTAAGTTATTTAAATGCCATGTTCTACAGATTCTTGAAGTGGTTGAGGATTACCTATCTAAACAGAATATAATCTCTATGTATCTAAAAAACCTAAACAATCTGACTGTATGTACAACAAACATAAACAACTGTTGACCTATAATATTTAATACCGGTATAACTTACATACTAAGACTTCATGTCAGAATATTAAATAATCTGTACACAAATGTGCAACAAGTGAGGATAATGACCTCAAAATGTAAACAATGTATAAGTATCTTGATCAGAGGTAGGAGTAATATATAATGCAATATAAAAATATATCCTAAAAGTTGTATCCATATAAAAAATGTCCTAAACAGAAGTAGAAACATACATAAATACAACATGATAGAATAACTTTTCATAGGTGTATAAATAATGTAAACAAAAATAACAAATATAATTTGAAATTGTATCAGTATACAAAAACTATACCAATGTAAATTATCCATAAATAATAGCTCACAAGTATTCACTCTATTGCCCACTATTAGATACAAAGAACATACCTAAACATAAGGCAAAGTACAGTGAGCCAATTGCCAACATCAAATTAAAGGGAAAAAATGCAAAGAAATTCCACTAAAATCAGGAACAAGACAGGCTTGTTCACTCTCTCCATATCTATTCAATATAGTAATTGATATTCTAGCTAGAGCAATTAGACAACTAAAGGAAATTAAAGGGATACAAATTGGAAAGGAAGAAGTCAAAGTATCATTATTTTCAGATGCTATGATAGTAAATGGCCCCCCAAAACTCTTCCAGGTGACTCTTTCAGCTGATAAATACCTTTAGTCAAGTGGCTACATACAAGAGTAACTCAAAAATGTCAGTAGCCCTCTTATATACAAATGATAAACAGGCTGAGAAAGAAATCATATAGTCAATGCCCTTTACAATGGCCTCAAATAATATAAAATATCTTAGTCTAACTCTAACCAAGTAAATGAAAGACCTGTATGATAACATCAAGTCTTTGAAGAAATGGAGAAGATATTAGAAGATAGATCTCCTGGGGCTGGAGAGATGGCTCAGTGGTTAAGAGCGTTGCCTGCTCTTCCAGAGGTCCTGAGTTCAATTCCCACAACCACATGGTGGCTCACAACCATCTGTAAAGAGGTCTGGTGTCCTCTTCTGACCTGCAGACATGCACACAGAAAGAATATTGTATGCATAATAAATAAATAAATATTTTGTAAAAAAAAAAAAAAAGAAGAAGATAGATCTCCCATGCTCATTAATCAGTAGAATTAACACAGTAAAAATGGCCATCTTACCAAAAGCAGTCTACAGATTCAATGCAATCCCCATTAAAATCCCAACATAAATATTTACATACTTTGAAAGAATAATACTCAACTTCATAGGGAAAACAAAAAAATCTAGGATAGCTAAAACAATCCTGTAAAATAAAATAATTTCTGGAGACATCACCATTCTTGATTTTAAGCTCTACTACAGAGCATTAGTAATAAAAATAGCTTGATATTGAGATAAAAACAGAGAAGCTGATTAATGGACTCTAACTAAAGACTCAGATGTAAACCCAAACACCTATGGGCACCAAAAAAAAAAAAAAAGACAAAATTATACAATGGAAAAAAGAAAGCATCTTCTACAAATGATGCTGGTCTAACTGGATGTCAGCATGTAGAAGATTGCAAGATTGACTTACAAATTTCAAGTTCAAGTGGATCAAAGACCTCAACATAAATATGCCAGATACCCTGAACTTGAAAGAAAAAAAAAAGTGGGAAGTAGCCTTGAAAGCATTGCTGCAGGAGGCAACTTTCTGAACAGCACATCCATAGCACAGACATGAAGACTGACAATAAATGGGACCTCCTGAAACTGAAAAGCTTCTGTAAGTCAAAGAACACTGTTAATAGGACAAAACAGCAGCCTACAGAATGAGACAAGATCTTCACCAACCTGACAACCATCAGAGGGCTGATTTCCAAAGTATATAAAGAACTCAAAAAATTAGATATCAACAAACCAAATGATCCAATCTAAAAATGGGGTGCAGATCTAAAGATAGAATCCTCAACAGAAGAATCTCAAATCGCTGAGAAACACCTTAGCCATCCAGGAAATGCAACTCAAATAACTCTCAGATTCTACCTTACATCTGTCAGAACTGCTAAAATCAATAACTCAAGCAACAACTCATGCTGGAGAGGATGTGGAACAAAAGGGAACACTCCTCCATTGCTGGTGGGAGTGCAAATTTGTAGTCACTTTAGAAGTCAGTGTGGCAGTTTCATGATAAAGGTCTTGGAGAGAGCAGGGATACAAGGAACATACCTATACATAATTAAGGCAATATACAGCAAGGCAACAGTCAACATCAAACTAAATGGAGAGAAACTCCAAGCAATTCCACTGAAATAAGGAACAAGACAAGGTTTTCCACTCTCTCCATATCTATTCAATATAGTTCTTGAGGTCCTAGCTAGAGCAATAAGACAACAAAGGGAGATCAAGGGGATACAAATTGGAAAAGAAGTCAAACTCTCACTGTTTGCTGATGATATGATAGTTTACATAAGTGATCCCAAAAATTCTACCAAGGAACTTCTACAACTCATAAACACTTTCATCAATGTAGCAAGATACAAGATAAACTCAAAAAAATCAGTAGCCCTCCTGTACACAGATGATAAAAGGGCTAGGGAAGAAATCAGAGAATCAACACCCTTCACAATAGCCACAAATAGCATAAAATATCTCGGAGTAACTCTAACCAAACAAGTGGAAGACTTGTATGACAAGAACTTTAAATCTTTGAAGAAAGAAAATGAAGAAGACACCAGAAAGTGGAAAGACCTTTCATGCTCTTGGGTAGGCAGAATTAACATAGTAAAAATATCAATCTTACCAAAAGCAATCTACAGATTCAATGCAATGTCCATCAAAATCCCAGAAAAATTCTTCAAAGACCTCAAAAAAAAAAAAAAAAAGATACACAACTTCATTTGGAAAAGCAAAAAGCCCAGGAAAGCCAAAACAATCCTGTACAATAAAAGAACCTCTGGAGGCATCACAATTCCTGACTTCAAACTCTACTACATAGCTACAGTACTGTAAACAGCCTGGTATTGGCATAAGAACAGACAGGAGGACCAATGGAACCCAATAGAAGACCCAGATATCAATCCACACATCTTCTAACACCTGAACTTTAATAAAGAAGCAAAAAATACCAAATGGAAAAAAGAAAGCATATTTAACAAGTGGTGCTGGCGTAACTGGATATTAACAGGTATAAAAATGAAAATAGACCCATATCTATCACCATGCACAAAACACAAGTCCAAATGGATCAAAGACCTCAACATAAAGCCAGCCACACTGAACCTTATAGAAGAGAAAGTGGGAAGTACACTTGAACACATTGGCACAGGGAACCACTGCTTAAATATAACCCCAGCAACACAGACACTGAGAGAAACAATTAATAAATGGAACCTCCTGAAACTTAAAAGCTTCTGTAAAGCAAAGGACATGGTCAACAAGGCAAACGACAGCCTACAGAATGGGAAAAGACCTTCACTAACCCCATATCAGACAGAGGTCTGATCTCCAAAATATACAAAGAACTCAAGAAATTGGATACCAAAAGATAACATAATCCAATAAAAAAAATGGAATGCAGACCTAAACAGAGAACTCTCAACAGAGGAACCTAAAATGGCTGAAAGACACTTAAGGAAATGTCCAGCATCCTTACTCATCAGAGAAATGCAAATCAAAACAACTCTGAGATTCCATCTTACACCTGTAAGAATGGCCAAGATCAAAAGCACTGATGACAACTTATGCTGGAGAGGTTGTGGGGAAAAGGAAACACTTCTGCATTGCTGGTGGGAATGCAAGCTGGTACAACTCCTTTGGATGTCAGTGTGGCAATTTCTCAGAAAATTAGAAAAAAATCTTCCTCAAGACCCAGTAATACCACTTTTGGGTATATAACCAAAGGATGCTCAATTGTGCCACAAGGACACGTGCTCAACTATGTTCATAGCAGCTTTGTTTGTCATAGCCAGAACCTGGAAACAACCTAAATGCCCCTCAATCGAAGAATGGATAAGAAAAATGTGGTACAATGACACAATGGAGTACTACATAGCAAAAAAAATAAAATAAAATAACGACAGCTTGAATTTTTTAGGAAAATGAATGGAGCTGGAAAACATTATCTTGAGTGAGGTTACCCAGACACAGAAAGACAATTATCGCATGTACTCACTCATAGGTAGTTTTTAAACATAAAGCAAAGAAAGCCAGCCTACAAACCACAATCCTAGAGAACTTAGACAACAATGGGATACTAAGAGAGACTTACATAGATCTAATCTACATGGGAAGTAGAAAGTAGAAAAATACAAGATCTCCTGAGTAAATTGGGAGCATGGGGACCTTGGGGGAGGGTTGAAGTGGGGAGGGAAGAGGCAGGGAGGGGAGCAGAGAAAAATGTAGAGCTCAATAAATATCAATAAAAAAGAATAATGGAGATGGGGTATTTTAGGATGTAAGAGCTAGCCAATAAGAAGCTAGAGCTAATAGGCCAAGCAGTGATTTATTTAATACAGTTTCTGTGTGATTATTTTGCATGAACAAACAAGCATCCTCCAACAAAAGCAGTGTCACCAGGATTTATCCCTACTGCTTGTACTGGCTTTTGGGAACCTATTCTTTTGGATGGATACCTTGCTCAGTCTAGTTATAATAGGAAGGGCCTTTGACCTTCCCCAAAGCAATGTACCCTACCATCTCTGAGGAGTAGATAGGGGATTGGGGGGGAGGTAGAGGAATTGAGAGGAGGGAAGGGAGTGGGAACTAGGATTGGTATGTAAAATGAAAGAAGATAGTTTGTTTTCTTTTTTTAAAAGAAAAGAAAAACATCACTGAAAGTGCTTCAGTCTACAGTATTACAGCAATTTCTTACACTACTTAACATCTTATTTATACTAATGAAAAAGCACTCAAATTAATCAGTGTAAGCTTCTTTTTCTAAGAAATTGGCAATAACAAATATGTGCTATGAATATAAGAAAATGACTTATTTCATTATTCTTTGAACTGTTATTCCTGATAACAGGAATTTAAAATGCAGAATGCAGTTTTGCTTAATGAGCAACAAGAGTTACAATTTATACAGTTTTTCTCAACTAATTAATGCATTTCACAATTATTATCTATGAGATGTTCAAGAAATAAACAATTAAAATTGTAATGTTTCTTTTCAGTGTGATGTTAAGATTGAAGGCTCTTTCTGCTTCTAACCTTAACAAAAGACAAAAATAAGATCTTTAAGAAATAAATTTTCTTGCTAGCTTGTCAAAAATAAAGAATTTTTTGATTGATTATGAGCAAACAATAGCTGTTGAGAGGCATTGGATTATAAAAGCTATTAAATTAAACCAACCTATATATATTTTTAAAATGTCTTAACTTCAAAATGTAAGTCAAAAAGTATGTTGCATTGGGGAAGAGGTTATGTTTTTGTTTCCACAAGAAACAAAAGACTGTGAATTTTATTTGTCAGGGGGCTGCAAGGGCAGAGTATAGATACACAGAGATGGGGAATAAATGGGATAGAGATGCATGATGTGAAAGGCATGAAGATTAAATAAAAAGAAAGTTTAAAGAAATACACATCTTATCAAAAGCAATCTGCAGATTCAACACAATCTACCTCAAAACCCAGCAATAGCACCCTTGGCATATATGCAAAGGGTGCTCAATCATACTACAAGTACACCTGCTCAACTATATTCATAACAGCTTTATTTATAATAGCCATGACCTGGAAATAACCTGGATGGCCCTCAACTGAGGGATGGCTAAAGAAAATGTGGTACATTTACACAATGGAGTACTATTCAGTTATTAAAAAAACAGTGACATCAGGAAATTTGAAGGCAAATGGATAGAACTAGAAAAAATCATTCAGAGTGAAGTAATACAGTCCCTGAAAGACAAGCAAAGTATATACTCACTCATAAGTAGACCCCAAAAGGTAGGAGTAAGATTTTTTTAAAAAAACTGCATTAACATGATACAAAGAAGTCAACATACCAATTGAAGGTTGCAGGCTACATTCTTAGGAAAACACTTTGTTGCTAGAACAAAACAAATCACATTCATACCCCAGACCAAAACATTTTGTAGGCAAACCACTCCCTAGGTGGAATCCTTAGTTGGATTGTTACACTTTTGTTTGAGGTAGAAACATATCTACTTCTCTATTCCTGAAATACAAGTTCTGGATATTAGCCACATCTGTTGACAGTAACCTCAGAGAACTCTCTGATCTAAATCTAGGTGGGACCTTTGTTTGAGGTAGAAACAGACAATAACCTTGAAGGAATAGGAGTGAGTTCCAACTCTCTTCCCTTTGGTCAAGGTGGAAATAGGCTCACATTTTTGGGCCTCCACGGGTTCCTGTTACCATCAAGGGCATGCGATGCCAGGGGTCTTGACTGTCACCTGAGGCCATGTTAGAGTCCAGGGACCACACTGCTACCAGGGCCCATAAAGACCTGACTGACCTGTGCTACTGCCTGGGACCATGGAGACAATTAGGCCCAAGCTTCTGCTGGGTCCATGGTCCTGTTGCAGCTGAGGTCTGTGTTGATGTCTGTTGCATGTGTTAACAAAGAGACCCATGTAAACCATGTGTGTTGTGGTCCTAGGGTCATACTGAGCTGGACCCTACCCTCATTAGCCCTGAGAGAGCTGGCCACAATGGCCACCAAAACAAGAGAGCTAACCCCTCCCCTCATAGGAGAGCTTCCCCCAACACCACACTTAGAAAAGCTGGTGCTACCCCTCACAAAGGGTGTTGGAAAGCTGACTCCACCCCTTGCCTGAGGGGGTGGTCCCAAGGGCCCAGACTGACCAACTCAGCTACCATCAAGGCACACAGCCAAGGTTTGAGTTAGCCCACACCAGCTTCTAACTCGTTTATAACCTGCTGGGACACATTAAGGGGCAGGTCCTGCAGAAACGTAGCTTCAGGATCTCCATGACTCAGGGCAACAGCAGGGTATCTGAGAGGAATTTCTATAAGGGTCCAGTATTGATGATTCACCAGAAACCAGAGGCCTTGAACCTGACCAACAACTCATTACACAGTGAGTATTTGCAAGTAAAGCTATTTGAACCAAAGTGTCTACTTGGTGACACACCTCAGTTCTCAGTGACACTACAGTGCATGAAGAGGAGATGGAGACACTGGCAAGACAGAGGAGGGAAGTGGGTTTTGTTTGTTTTTGTTTTGCTTTTTTGTTGTTTTTGGTTTTGTTTTCTATGTCTATTTGTTTTTATTTGATATTTTAATTTTTTCTTTTATTATTTCTGTTTTTTGGTTTTTTATTATGATTTCTTTTTTAATTTTCTTTTTGTGGGGGAATGCTACAAGGGTGAAGTGCAAATATGGAGAGACTGGAACATGAGTAGGATTGGGGTGCGCAATATTAAATTCCCAAAGAATCGATTAAAAAACTTGTTAAAAAAGGAATGGCACCCATAGTTTGAATAATTTGTTCCCAGATTGAGAAACTGTTTGGGGAGGATTAGGAAGTGGGTCACTGGGAGTGGGCTATGAGGTTTCAAAAGTCTATGACATTCTGAGTCTTTCTCTTTCTCTGCCATCTACTTGTGGATCAAGAGATGTGAGTTCTCATTACTCCCCAGCACCAGGCCTGCCTGCCTGCTGCTATGCTCCACACCATGGTGGTCATGGACCTTCTGAAACTGTAAGCGCCCTCTAGATGCTTTCCTCTGTAAGTTTCCTCGGCCATGGTGTTTTTGTCATGGCACTAGAAAAGTAACTAAAATCACGAATTATAGGCTCAGTGTCCTTTATTTATGGCTAGAAACCAAATATGAGTGAGTACATCCCATGTTCCTTTTTTTGGGTCTGGCTTACCTCACTCAGGATAGTGTTTTCTTCAAAGAAAAACATATAGACATCCTCCTGGATATTAACCTTCATCAGGCGATGAAAGGAGACAGAGACAGAGTCCCACATAGGAGCACCAGACTACAACCCCAAGGTCCAAACCAGGAGCAGAAGGAGAGAGAGCACGAGCAAGGAACTCAGGGCCATGAGGGGTGCACCCACTTACTGAGACAATGGGGAAGTTCTTTCGGGAACTCACCAAGGCCAGCTGGACTGGGTCTGAAAAAGCATGGGATAATACCGGACTCACTGAACATAGTGGACAATGAGGACTGCTGAGAAGTCAAGAACAATGGCACTGGGTTTCGATCCTTCTGCACATACTGGCTTTGTGGGAGCCTAGGCTGTTTGGATGTTCACCTTAATAGACCTGGAAGGAGGTGGGAGGTCCTAGGACTCCCCACAGGGCAGGGAACCCTGACTGCTCTTAGGGCTGATGAGAGAGGGGTAGTTGATTGGGGGACGGGGAGGGAAATGGGAGGCAGTGGCGGGAAAGAGACAGAAATCTTTAATAAATAAATAAATTAATAAAAAAAAGAAAACCTAAAGATAACACATTTAAAAAAAAAGAAAAGTAACTAAAACAAACTCTGTCTTTGATCCTGAGTGTAGGTGGTGACTGTGTCTCTTCACATTGGTGGGTGGATGTCTTCATAATCTTACAAAACTGGCTAATCAGTGAAAAGGGGAAGGGAGTGATTGATACAATATGGGCCTTTGATGACCTAACAATCTTTGATTTTAAAAAAAAAAAAAAAGGTTTCTCAGACAAGGAAAGTAAGTTTATGTCTTACCACGAGATGAAGAAAACCCAGTAACCAGACAGAAACACAAAGGACCTCATGAGGATCTCACTTTAGCCTCCCAGGGTCCTCCACCCAGCAGTGTCCACTGAGGTGACTCAAGGTGCACAGCACAGTGTGACAGACAGAGTCCACCACACAGCAATGCACAGCACACACCCTCAGGGCAGGACGGGAAGGGGAAGACAAAGGCCAAGGGGAACATTGTGCCATTCTATGTTTTGGCAGACTTTATGTTATTTCTAGAGTCTTTAGAACAGGCAACTTTCCTATGAGACTCCGTGCTACCCAGGCAGCTGTCAGTCCTGCTGGATTTCACTCTGGCAGCAGAGGCAACGCACACACATGTTCTTCAACACAATGCTTCCTACTACACAGGAGTCTTGTAAGGTTTAGGTTTCCAGAAACCAGGCTTTAATAGCTATCTATAATGAATTTGCAGGTTTCCTGCCCAGCGAGTTATGAACCACTTGCCTAGAAGCTAGAGGGGGATGCCACCCTTGAGGCGGAACAAGCAAAGGGGTTCGTGGTAGGAGATGAGATGGAAGGATATGCAGAGGGGACTCTGGTAGGGTCCCAGTACCACCTGGAGGAACACGATACTTTGGAAAATGAGGAAGATTCCTGGTCATGGCTAGCCTCTCTCTGTCATAAGCAGGCAGATCTAGTCAGTCTAGGACAGGGACCTTGAGTGGGAGATATCATTCCTGGGACAGGTCGATTCCAGGGTTCCCACACAGTAGAAAAACCATTAAGAGCACAGGGCTAAGAGCATGAATAGGAGCATTCACTCCCCAGCCACCCCTGGCTCCCTTAGCCATCTTATCTGGAAGCTAGGTTCTCTCCCACAGAAGCCAAGAAAAGGACTGAGCTTCTTTACCACACACAACTCTGTCAGTGCCCCGGGCACAAGCTGTGCGCTAAGAGCCCACAACATGGCCTCTCATAGATTCCCCAAAGTCCCCACTGGAGTAAGATCCCCGTGGAAACCTGCACACATTTGCACTTGTAACACCATCTCCCCAGCTGTTCCCAACCCAGTAGGTTTCCAAGTTCTCCACAAAGTCAAACACCTTTTGAAGCCGTAGGGGGGAGGGCAGGGGTTGTCCAATCATATGACCTTCTAGGATGTCCTATATCCTACAGGACTGAGGTAGTCAGACCTTGGGATCTGGTACCTACTGGGTCCCAGAGCTCCTCAACCTTGTCATAGAGCTTAGAGGAGCTTAGAGGAGACTTCAAAGCACACACTGAGTCCAAAATGGTTGCTTAAGGCTTTACTTGGGTTTAGAGTGGGACAAAGGGTCCTAGCAGAAGTGTGGTCCAGCGGGTAGAGATGGTCTTGAGGGGTGTGTCTCAGGGTTGGGTGGTCCAGGGAGACAAGTATTCTGGGAGAGGCAGTGCGATTAACTGGTGCAGAGTTGACTCAAAATTTGCAGTTCCAAGGGACAGCTGTGACAGGAAGAGGACAGAGATGAGGCCCCTCCTTCTACAATGAGAGCAGTAGAATGGAACTCATAGGAAACAGATGCCATTCAGAGAACTCCCTTCCCACAGACACTGTGGAGATGTTGCCAGACACTCATAATCCTCAAGTACAGCCTTCCATGTTTACCAGCAGGTCACTAAGCATCTAAGTAGGTCACTAAGTAGGGGGTGTGTTGGGTGGGAGATGAGACCACAAGGAGTCCATGGCATGGGAAGGAGTCTCGTAAAAAGAATGGGTTCCCAAGTGTCCTGGGATTTTGCTTGTGGTTACATCCTTGAAAGGCCACTCATACCTGGATACAAAGAGTCTCTCGTATCTCAGTTTAAGGATCCAAAAGATGAACCACAAAACTCAAGTACTATGGAGTCTGAGCTGTCCTAGGTTTCTTCCAGGTGTCACTTACCATTGTGGTTTTCAGGGACACACATTTCTGTAGAAACAAAGAAAAATCCAGGGTTGAAGATGTGTGCTGAAAAAGACCTAGAGCCCATCACACACACAGCTTAGATGTCATCATGACCAAGACCTGGAATGTGGTGAGGGAAGAGAAGGGCAAATGGAGACAGAAAGAGACACCAGGGACATGGAGAAACACAAGGGTTTCTGAATAATGGCTGACACAGAAGAACAGGAGGAGTGTGGACAGTTCTATGTAACTACAGGAAAGTATGGTCTCTTGTGGTCTAGTCTGTGATCTCTAAAGTCACCTTCTCACCTCTCTGCTCAGGCACAATGATGTTTTCTGGTGGGAAGCCTTTCTGTTGTGCGAACTTCTTGAACTCTTCTAGGGCCTCATGGTTTTCTGTGGGATCCTTCCCTGGGGGCAGAGACCAGATGAGCACAGGGTTGTGACTGCACAGTGCTGCAGGGAGTCAGTGGTACAAGGGCAGGATCACTGCCCAGCACTAGGGGCGTTACCCTGGGCCAAGTGCAGGCAGGAGAGGAGGGGGCACTTAGAGAAGACAGGGAGATGGGGTATGAATAGAGAAGAAGGACATAGCCTGCAGGGAGGTACAAAAGGATGGGATATATTCTGAATGGCTGCACAGAATTGCACCATGACCTGGAAGCACCCTGGTCACAGGGATACCAGTCTGTCTCTCAAGTCCAAAGGGACATTGCCAACCAAAGGTCTTTTTTTGGACCCAACCCTTTGATCTGACCTTCCTGAAATTTGAGACCCCAGAAAATGGTACTGGACAGTTTATTTCAGTGGCTTAATCCTTCTGTACACTGGGTACACTGGTACTGTACATATGTCACTATGATTGATTTAATAAACAATAAAATTGACTGCCCAGTAGTTAAACATGATAAAGTTAGGTGGAAAAGTCAAACTGAGAATGATGGGATGAGGAAGGGTGAGGTCAGAGGAATTTTCAGCCAGATGAAAACTTAGTTGGACACACAAAATGGTGTAGAGGTAAAAGCCACAAGCCTTTGGATAGCACATAGATTAATAGAAATGGGTTTAGTTGTAAGAGCTAGTTAATAATAAACCTGAGCTATTGGCTGAGCATTTATACTTTATATTAAGTCTTTGAGTCAGTTATTTGTGAAGTGATTGCTGGTTATTTGGGAACAAGCAGTCAGGACAGGAAAAGTCAGCCTATAGTTCACTGCTTGGAACTTCCACCCTGAGTTGTTATGGCCCTGAGGGCTATATCTGTCCTTTTCTCTGAACGTCCCCATCAACCTGACCCTTCTCACTCAAATCTTGCCCACTGCACAGGCAGCACCTGGTGTCCAGAACCTAGATACACATCAAGTCTTCTGTACTAAGCATTCTAGTCCCTAGTGCCAAGTTGTAGCTACTGCACATCCTCTGGCTTCTGGTGATGGAGATCACACAGGACATGGGGTACCCAGGGTCCTACCTATGAGCTCTCCTATATAAACTTTCTGCTCAAGAAAATGGCATTCACTGTAGAAGATGTAGTGGTCCATCACTGGCAGTTCATAGATGTACATGAGATTCGTGCCCCAAACTGTAGATAAACAGAGAAAACAGGTCAGCAGTGTTCCAGACACGTTGTTCTGACTGTGCTAAGGAGCTGGGTAGAGCAGGGATTCTCAGCTTTCCTAGTGTTGCAACCCTTTAAGACAGTTCCTCATCGTGTGGTGACCCCAACCATAAAATTACTTCATTGCTGTAATTTTGTTACTTTTGGGAATCATAATGTGAATATCTGATAAACAGGATATCTGATATTGACTCCCAAAGGGATCACCACGCACAGGTTGAAAACCACTGGTCTAGGATGGTAGCACTTGCACGCATGCATCCCTCATTCCCTTCTTCCGGCAGTAGATGGGATATACCCAGCTCTTCCGAGCACCAGCTGCCATGAATTCTCCACCAGGATGGACTGCACCTTGAACAGTGAGCTGAAATAAACGCCCCTTCCCTAATCCTTTGGGACAGAGAGTTTTATCACGGCAATGGGAGAAGAAATTCAGACGAGCTCACAGGCACTGTACTGGCCAGGCTTCTTTGTCTTCTCCAGCATGATTTCAATCTGTTTGCACTCCTCCTCAAACCTGGAAAACAGGAAGCACAGCAGCAGTGTCTTGCAGGGCCCACACCTGCGTTCTGCTCGGCTTGCACGATGAGTAAGTGACCTGTCTACCCCATTTCAAGTGCAGGCAGGATTTTTCAAATGATTGCTGTGATGGTGTCCCCTTAAAGCATGAAGCTACTTGTCATCAACACTCAAAGCATAGAGGAGAGGGGAAGGGAGCTGGGAAGACTCACGGTGGTAACACTCACATGAAAAAGACCGTAACCTCCATGTTTCCCTTTTCCAGGGCTCTCACCACAAAAGGGAATGATTCCACATGGCTCTTCGGCTCTGTGATGTTCTGGTCACTCACTATGACTTTCCTGTACCAGATCCCTGAGACCTGTAATGAACAGAGCCCTGTATACCGTGTACACCCAATACACCCCAGTCCAAGCTCCAGCACATGGGAAGGAGTCTGAAAAACATTTCAGAGCCCAGTCTGAAGCCCCTGACATGGTCTGGCCCCCACTCCCCAGTTCTGTGTTCCTTAAAGTTTCACCAAAAACCCATGTTCTAGTTAGGCAGAATGTGTCTGTGGACATCTCTGTGGGTCCATCTCTGTAGTCCAGGAGGACCCATGCCTGCTGGAACAGCAATAGAGACAGCAGAGCAGTAGAGAGCAGACAAGACTCCAGGCTGAGGTGCAGTGCTAGAGACCAGGCTCAGAGAACTAAAAAGCTTATGAGTGCCGGCTCCAATCCTTAGGCACTGGACAACAGTCAAGCATTCTCTCTATCCCCTTCCACCATCGCTCCCTGCCTCACGTTCTTGTCTTCTGAGAGGAAAGGCAGGTCATCCTGGGCACATAGGACAGTCACCAGGACGAACAGTGTAACAGTCAAAAGCAGGCTCTTCATCTCCAGGCTCTGTCCTATAGACAAGGCAGGTCACACGGATGACAAAATGAGGCTGTGCTGGCTCCTTGGAGAATGCCCTTTATGGTCACAAATGGCACTGACCACACCCCACCTCGACAAATCCATGTCCGTCATGGGCATGGAGGTTATTGTGCGGCGATATGATGATCATTCTTTATCTACTGCAGATTAAAGACACAATGCCCTACAATGTCTGCACCGTCCAAAGGTGCTGCATACACAGAACCCACAATGGAGTAGAAATGACTCTTGGACGGGAGTAGAGAACAGGCAGCCAGGAAGGGAGGGACCTGGCTGCTCCTACTCCTTCTCCACTCCCGCGCTCGCTCCCCAGCCACCCCTGGCTCCCTTGGCCATCTTATCTAGAAGCTGGCTTCTCTCTCACAGAAGCCGAGAAAAGGACTGAGCTTCTTAACCACACACAACCCCGTCAGTGCCCGGGCACAAGCTGTGCACTAAGCACCCGCCACATGGCCCTATGCTACTTGGTGACCCTGCCCCAGATGTGAGTAGGGACACATTTGATGTGTCAGGATCTGGCTGACAGCTCAGGAGCTCCTGCACCTGGACTGCTCTTAGAGGGAGGGACCACATAGGAACATTAGAGACCGCAGTCACCTGACGAGCTTCACGCTGTGCACCAGGCAGCTCTGCTCTCTTACCGCACTTCTTACCTCACAGAGGCTCACCCTTATTGTTTCCCTTCTAGAACCATCACCCATCTATCTACCCAATTATATTCCAAGCTCCCGAGTAGAGCCTTGAGCCCTGGGGTTCACCCTTTATTCCAGAAGCTGGGAAAATTCTAGCTATAAACCAGTCACCAATTTGTGCCCACTACAGAGAAGTGTGCCCACTGTAGTTCATCCCCAACAAGGCCTTGGTGCCTTGGCCACCTCATCTTCCGGTCTCAGCCTAGCTCACTCTCCATCAGGAACTCTGTTTTGCCCCTCCCCATCCTGATGTCCTGCGTCCCATCTGACCTGAGCTCTAGAGAGAGGTTCTAGTCCCACAAAGGCGCCTTTGTGCCTCTGTAGACCAAGTTTGGACAGCTTCAAGGATATCTAAACAATATGAATGTGCACCCTATGGCAAGCCCTGGACTGCCCTGAGGAGCTGCCATAATCCAGTCCTGTCAGTGCTACTGCACAGGAAGCCTGACATCCTGGATGTGAGAGGGTGGGGCCAGCGCTCCTTAGCACCAGAGATTAGTGAGCAGCCTGGAGTCTCCACACCCAGGGTGCCAAGGACTTTGTGTACTTTGTCCTGCTGACCAAGCCATAGACACCTTCCACATCACTGTGAGGACCTACTGATGTCAACACTTACGGCAGTGGTGTGTGTGATTCTTCCCTTAGCCAAACCATAAGAGCCACATGCAGATGACAGACAGGTGAGGCCTGCCCCCACGAGTCTTATGCAATAAGAAGGGCAGCTGATGCACGTTAACAGCCACTTCCCATCATCTATCTACCTGTCCTTCCCTGTGTCCCAGTGGACTGAGTTCTACCAAGTTCTCAAGCTATGTTCATAGACACCTGTAAGTTAAAGTGATAAAAGACACCATCAGGAATGGGGGGCAGGCAGGGAACTGCAGGTAACCCTGGGAGGACAAGAGGTAGGACAGGAAGTGGAGATCTACTCATGGTAGATGCTCTCAAGAGTCAACAGGCGGGGCTGGAGAGCTGGCTCAGAGGTTAAGAGCACTGCCTGTTCTTCCAAAGGTCCTGAGTTCAATTCCCAGCAACCACATGGTGGCTCACAACCATCTGAAATGAGATCTGATGCCCTCTTCTGGCTGCAGACACACAGAAAAAGTATTGTATACATAATAAATAAAAATATTTAAAAAAAAAAAAAAAGAGTCAACAGGCGTTTGTGCTCAGGCCTGGATAGACCTTATGGAGATGGTAAGCCAGAGACGAAAGAAGTCCTGGCCTGTGTTGTTCCCACGGCCTAAGGCGTTTCTCTTCAGGCCTCCCCTTTTTTCTGGTGGCAGTTCCTGCAGGGATTGCCAGTTCCATGGCTCCAGCTTTCATTGCTTTAGGTTGTGACCCTCACTACCTTGAGTTTTAACCTCAACTTGACCACCCCTTCTCTGTCTGGCTAATTCCTAGGTACCTCGCTGCAAAGGACAGTGGCTGGGCTTTACTCAGAATAGATGGTTAATACAATTTCTGTTGGTGCCAACAGCACCAGGCACAAGGGGAACTGTCTGCGACTGAGGTGTGTCTTTGTTAGGTCTCTGTTGATGTGGGAAAACACCATCTCCAGAAGCAACTTGTTTCAGTTCATAATCCGTCACCCAGAGAAGTCAGGGCAGGAACTCAAGTCGGTAACCTGGAGGTAGAAGCTGATGCTGAGGTCACATAGGAGTTCCTTATGACTTGTTCCTTATGACTTGTTCAGCCTGCTTTCTTATAGCACCAAGAACCTCCAGTCCAGTGGTCCTTGCCCGCATTGAATTGTACACTCCCACATCCACCACCAATTAAGAAAATACACAGGCTTTTCTACAGGCCAATAATGTGGGGGCATTTTCCTGGTTGATGTTTGCACTTCCCAGATGACCCCAGCTTGTGCTGACTTGTCATCTAATTACCTAGAACAAGATGCATCTGAGACTCCTGGAGAGCAGTCTGACCTAAAAGATTACCTACATCGTGTATACTAAAGATTGTTTCCCTAAACGGGATTATTTTAGCCATTTTAGATTCATTTATTTTATGTGTATAAGTCTTTTTTCCCACATATATATGTGCCCTACACAGTTGCAGGTAGAGGTCAGCAAAAGGCATTAGATTCCCCTTGGAACTGGAATTACAGACAGTTGTGAGCAGCCCTAAGTATGTACTGTAAATGGAGCCCAGGTAATCTACAAGAGTTGCATCTGCTTTTCACAGATGAGATAACTCTCCAGTCCCTCATTCATTATTGAGAGGTGTGTATCCGTAACTCTGAATGTTCGCCCATAGAATACACTCGGGTTGAAGCATAAGCGGCCAGTCAGGAGATGGGCTGTGGTTAAGTGACAATGACCAACCAACCTGGTTCTCTTGCCATTTTTTGAAGACAGTGCCTGTCACAACCATCATAGATCTCACTTTCACTTTCAGTGCCTGTGTTCCTCTTTTCTGTTTCCAGTAGTGCGCTCTGGTGAAGCCCAGGTGTGTCATGAATTACTACAGCTAATTAGGGCAGTTCCTAATTGGATAAAAGCTGCCTGGTGTGGTAGTGCACAGTCCCAACACTTGGGAGGCAGAGGCAGGTGGATTAGGAGCTCAAAGCCAGTCTCAATTTCATACTAAATTTTAGGCTAGCCTGAGCTACATTAGATTCTGTCTTTTTTTAAAAAAAAAATCAATCATTTAAACAATTGAAGTAGGAAATTCTGTGCTGTGTCAATCAGTCAGTGCTGGAAGGTCATTTGACAAGATTCTGAGAAAGAACTGTGTGAAGAAGAGTCTCACCCTTACATTGAAGAAGAGCTTCTACAAAAGATCTGGGCCACTCCTGCTGTGCAATATGGCCCTTTATAGAGCAACAAGGACCAGTGAGGATGCCCACTCTCCCTGTGTACATGTAATGCAGAAGGTTCTGTTGAGCCTGAGTCGTGAGATACCCCCCTCCCAGCAAGACTACCACGGAGCCAACTTCCCATGCAATTTATTGTACAGGCTTGCAAGCAGGGGCCTTGTCCCATGCACCAATGTAGCAGGCGAGAGAGAAAGGCCCTGAGCTCACAGCGCATGGGATCTTTAAAGGGAAAAATTACAGACAGGGAGTTACGTGCCTTGGCATTACTGATTGGGGCATGGGGATAGCTGGTGCTAAGTCAAGAGGGGATTTTTGTAACTTTCCACAAAACCATCCAGTAACTGTAAAAAAAAAATAGCTTGTTTGTCTAGCTTCTGATGGGCTGTCCTCTAGTCTCTGGGCAGCCAGGTGGTCTTTAGGCTGGTTGTGGCTTTTCTCTGAATTCACAAGTACATGGGGTGAGGTACCTGCTAGGTTACACTCTCACAAAGATGGGCCCTAGGTTTAAAATGGCTTTAGTTTTGTCTCTTCAGTTCCAAATATAGATTCAGGGTTAGTAGGAGAATAAAAAATATATAGATTTACAAGAAGAGAAAAGACCCTATGTGGGGATGGTGTAACTGTCTCTGTGTAAGAATCCAGTAAGTCTACAAACAAAACCAGAATTGTCAAGTTATTTGGGTTCCCCATATATGACACCTTCCACACTGATTTTCTGCAACCCTCAATGTCTTAGCTCTCCTTACACTGTATTGTTCGGTATTCATTGTATCAACTATCCCTGCTCTATTAGGTGCTCCTATCTCCTAATTGCTTAATTATATATTATTACAAGTGTGGCATATGCCATGAGCAAGGTGATCAATCACTACGGGCACAAGGGGTTGTAGATTCAGTTGTCTGAGTCATCTGTACAAAGGGGACATTTAAAGACATAATTGAGGGTAGTGACGGGAATGAGACATGAATGAGGAAGCAGAGGAGGACTCCCAGAGGGAGGAATATTCAGTGGAGCCTGGAAGGGGCAGACAGAGCCTAGCTGTAACAGGAAGTGACTGGAGGGCAGAGAAGAGGGAGTGGATGGTAGGACAGGGAGAAGAAGATAGCCAGAGACCAGGTTAGAGAGGGGATAGCACAAACGGTGATTTGGGGGCCGCTGATGCGGGATTCCCCTCAGTATGCTGTGAATATGTTTTATTACCATTGGTTAATAAAGAAGCTGCTTTAGCCTATGGCAGGGCAGAATATAGCAAGGTGGGAAATCCAGCAGAGAGAGAAGAGAAAGAAGGCAGAATCAGGCAGACACCACATAGCTATTGAAGGAGAAAGACGCCAGAACCTTACCAATAAAGCACAGCCATAGTTTCCCCTCACTCTGGGACCAGGCATACAGCTCTGACTACATTAGAAGCTTAGTCAATACATATGAGCCTAATAAACCAGCTACACACCCTGTGGCCCTTAGATCCAGCCCACCTCCACCCTGTCCAGCAGACAAGCCACCCTGTGACCCAGCCTCCCAAGCTGTTCTCTACACTGAGTTCTGTAGTAGGGAGCTGCTGGCTGTGTTCATGCCGCCCCAGCTCCCGGTCGCATGGCTAGCTTATGCCCCAAAATAACAACACACAAATTCTATTCATTTAAACACTGCTTGGCCCATTTCTGTTCATGTGTGTAGCACCCCAAGGTGCGCTTACCGGGAGATTCTAGCCTACGTCCATCCTGGGTCAGAGCTTCATCGCATCTGCTCTGGAGAGGAGAGCATGGCGTCTGTCTCTCAGAGGAGCTGCCCTGCATCTGAGCTCACTTCCTCTTCCTCCCAGCATTCTATTCTGTCTACTCCATCCACCTAAGGGATGGCCTATCAAATGGGCCAAGGCAGTTTGTTTATTGACAAATGACCTTCCTCCATCATTTCCCCTTTTTCTGTTTAAACAAAAAAAAAGGAAGGCTTTAACTTTAACATAGCAAAATTACATATAACAAAACAGTTACCAAGTAAAAATTACAGTATTTGCATCTATTTTATCTTTATCATAACTAAGGAAAACTATAACTATAACTAACTATTCTTCAACTCCATCAAAGACTCCAGAAGGATATAATATTACCTAAGTAAACAAGAAACTTCTGAAACTCTAGAAGTGACAGAGAAATCTCGCTGCCTGGACAGTCACCCAAAGTTCTCTTGTACCATTGGGGCATCCATCTTTGGCCTTCAGGCCCATAGTATCCAGCAGACATTTCAACGAAGCAGGAAATTTCAAAGGCAGTTCAATCACTATCTGCTGTGTCCTGCAGAATGTCTTGCAGACTCTTTCATGAATCAGGAACCCTGAAAGATCATCTCACCTTTAGGCAAATTCAGCAGTCCTCTCTCTGCGGGTTCTTTGTGTCCAGTTTATGCAACAGTCCAGGCAAGAGCAGTTTCTTGCCCACATGGCTATCAAACTCCATAAGGATCCTCTTCGATGCCCATCATCTTCTTCTTGAAGTAGATTGGTGCTGCCAGGAGCAGAGTGTCTCATTGTCTTGAAAAACCCTAAGTTATTAAAACATTGTACATCTAGAAAATCTAACTAACATAACTACAAGCTTGACTATTATTGATAATTATCCATAAACAACCTATATACATTACATTTTTAAGTGAACTGCACAATCACAATACCTTAATCAATACTAGAAATACATATACATATAACAAAACTGACCTTAAATTAATATCAGTAAACCAAGATTCATATCAATGCAAATTATTCACATCTATATCATCTCCCTCTTTAAATGTAAAAGAACATTTATAAACAATATTTGGGAACATGGGCGCAGTTTTTTCTCTCCAAACTGCTTCCTGCTGAATGGGGGCGCTGTTAATCAGGTCTTTCATGGTATAACCTGTGTGCTAGGTTCCTCTCAGTCGGCAGTTGAGCAAAGTAATTTTTTGAAGGTGTTCACAGCAACCCTTCAGGAGGACGTGGTCCATCATACCATATTGGGATAAAAGCAATCCACAGTGTCCCATCCTCTGTGAAAACAAAAGAAGAAACTCTTTTTCAAAGTATCATATCCTTAGATCCAAATTCTGAAGTCAAGGTATTTTGAAAATATCTATCTTGGATTAGTTCAGCAGCATTTATGAACAAATATCTTTCAGCATCTGTTGCTCCTTCCTCAGCATTCAAACAATTCAAAGAGAGCATAATAGCATACAGTATCAAGATTCAAGTTTCTCTGTGTATTTTCCATCTTTGTTCAGCTTTATTTTAACTCTATTTTGTTTATTTTTATTTTTGTTTTATATTCTCTGTATATATTTGTCCTGGAATAACTCTGTAGACCAGACTGTCCTTGAACTCTCAGAGATCCTTCTGTCTCTGCCTTCCAGGCATTGGGATTAAAGGCGTGTGCTACCACACCTTGAAGTCACAGAGGTCAATCTCCATCTGTCTCCTAAGTGTTGGGATTAAAGGTGTGTACTACCACACCCAACTACTTTCTTCCTTTCTGTCTTTTAGCCTGCATATATTTTTTACACACTGTAAATCATTTAGAAATTTTCTTTTGTTTTGTTTTTGAGTCTCTCTTTACTGCATATCTCTCTTTTTTTATCTGACCACATGAGCCTTCAAATTACTGAGCAATATGGGTAGGATTAAAGCCGTGGCTTTGCCGGCTAGATCCAGCCCATTCCTTAGCTTTCCAGCCTCATGGCGGAGATACCGGCTGTAGCCATGTTTATCACCACAACTCTGTGGCGTTTCAAGGTCCTTGCCAGCAAACAAGCTACAACACTCAAATGCTCTCTCTGTAGCTGACCTCCTGCCTCAAAGAGTCAGAGTTTGCCCTGGCAGGACGACCCAGAAAGAGGGCATTTTTAAACAGCACATTTTTTTCTGCTACGGCTAAAAACCGAAAAGCATGCCTTCAGTTTTTATCAATACCATTAAGTGTTTTGTGGCAGGACCTCTTAAGAGAGCTGCAAGTTTTTGCAGCTAAAGCTGAGTCAGGAAGCCTCTCTTAGATGAGAGCGCTTGCTTGCATCTAGCAAGCAGCGCAGACCCAAAAAAATTGCTGCTATGAAGAAAACATGCTTTACTCTATTCTTTCCCAAGCTTTCTCAGGCTTTCTGTAGATTCAGTGCCCCACGTTGGGCGCCATCTGTAGTAGGGAGCTGCGGGCCTCTTCCCATAGCCCGGCTCCTGAATGGTTAGCTTTCTACCCTAAATAACAACACACAAATTCTATTCATTTAAACACTGCTTGGCCCATTTCTGTTCATGTGTGTAGCACCCCAAGGTGCGCTTACCGGGAGATTCTAGCCTACGTCCATCCTGGGTCAGAGCTTCATCGCATCTGCTCTGGAGAGGAGAGCATGGCGTCTGTCTCTCAGAGGAGCTGTCCTGCATCTGAGCTCACTTCCTCTTCCTCCCAGCATTCTATTCTGTCTACTCCACCCACCTAAGGAATGGCCTATCAAATGGGCCAAGGCAGTTTGTTTATTGACAAATGACCTTCCTCCATCAGAGTTCCACAAGGTGTCCTCATCTCCCTGAGGTCACTGTGGGGCTGGCTACTAAAGTGCATTCCTCCTCGTAACACACCCCAATCTAGGAGAGCCCTCCAGTGAGTTTCCACAGCAGAGAGCTCAGTCTCTTACCCATCTACTGGCTCTCAAGCAAAACCTCTTCAATACACATGAATCCTGTGTCTGCATCCAGGGTACATGAAACCCTTCTGAAGGAAACAACAGTTCCCCTCTGTCAGGAGCTGTTGTGAACAGGGCCCGCCTGCAAGTGTCTCCATCCCATGGTCTGTGTTCTCTCAATGGAGGAAAGTCAGCCTAGCTTCACAGTGGGGTCCATTGTTCAGGGATATTCAGGTTACCAGTCAAGGTCCACGCCCATTTTCCCAATGCCCAAAGAAATCAACACAAGTATTCTCACCCCAGATGTAGGGTGCAAAGGGCATTTGACTCAATGAGGATGAGCATCTGGGAGCTCACAACCCCTGGGTAGCTCTCAAACACTGAGGATCCAGAAGAATGGGCTAACCATCTCCTTCCTGCATAGGAAAGGAGAGTGTAGAGCTCCTGGACAGGCCTGTTGTGGAACACTATCCCCCAATTCTAATACCTACCACCATTTGTGTGTGACAGCTGTGGTTCTCAAGAAGCCATCAAGACCAGGCCAGTCCAGGGATCCTCGCAGAAGGAGGAGGTGGCACCAACAGACCATCTCCCGAAGTTCTGTCTCCCCGAGGCTACACAAGGTCTCCCCATCTCAGGAGGTGCTTTAGAATATGAGTGTTAAAAGTTAGCTGAAAGAGACAAGCTATCCATGTAGGGGGGCTGCCAACAAGCTGTGGTAAGACTTTTAAGTAATTCAGCTGGTTTGGGGTCACCCACACCCCTCTGTGTAGTAGGGAGCTGTGGGCCTCTTCCCACAGCCCGGCTCATGGTTGCCTGGCTAGCTTATGCCCCAAAATAACAACACACAAACTCTATTCTTTTAAACACTGCTTGGCCCATTTCTGTTCATGTATGTAGCACCCCAAGGAGCGCTTACCGGGAAGATTCTAGCCTACGTCCATCCTGGGTCGGAGCTTCATCGCATCTGCTTTGGAGAGGAGAGCATGGCGTCTGTCTCTCAGAGGAGCTGTCTTGCATCTGAGCTCACTTCCTCTTCCTCCCAGCATTCTATTCTGTTTACTCCACCTATCTAAATTCTGCCCTATCAGATGGGCCAAGGCAGTTTCTTTATTAGCCAATGACCTTCCTCCATCACCTCTGAGTACCACTTCACCCACACACTGCAAACGAGAACAATATTCATTTGCTGGCTCACCAAGCCGGATAGTTGCTACTGGAGGGACTAGTTTGGGCTCAAGACACCACAAGACCAAGTTCTCAGCAAAGAGGAGATTAACTTGTCCTGGAGGAACAAAGGGCAGGGAATAAGAGACAAAGACAGGAGACAGAGGATGAGGGAGAAGGGGAAGGGAACAAGGGAGAGGGAAAAGGAGTATTTGTCCCAAGAGGGGTTGGGGGAGACAAAGGACTGGCTCTGAATAGACAGCTGTGGTCCATAGGCAAACGGTGGTTTTTAAAGATGAGAAGGAAACCCATGTTAGGATGATGTATTTAATTTTAATTGCACTCATTAATTAGGTGAGCCAAAGAGTACTTTTGGTCACTAGCTGTCAATACTTTGGTAACTGGACCTTGGTAGTCAGCCTCAGGAGAAGGAAATGGCCAAATGAGGGAAGAGACCCTTGGTGGCTAGCTTTAGGGTGAGACTCTTCTTCACACAGTTCTTTCTCAGAATCTTGTCAAATGACCTTCCAGCACTGACTGATTGACACAGCACAAAATTTTTACTTCAATTGTTTAAATAGTTGATTTCTTTTAAAAGATAGAAACTGGGAGGTATAGAGGCTCCCTTTCTGTTGGGAATGGGACCTATATGAGGGTGGGAGCACGGGAGCCCTGGTTCTCTTTCAGACTCTAGATTCTCAGCAGAACTTCTGACTCTGATAACACTCTCCCCCTGATGGACTTCGTCAGAATGAGTGACAGCACAGCCATGTGTCTCCTATAAAAATGATCACTTCCTCTCAGAGCTTCTCCCTTTCCTCTTTCCAGACTCTGAGAGAGGTTGGGTGTCAGGGCACTGACTGAAGTCCCAGTCTCTCCCAGAACTCCCAGAACCAAGCACACACACCATTCCCTCTCCACATAGCAGTGCTGGACACACAACTGTGTTCTGAGAACTGAGCTGTGCCCTCTCCCTCCAGCACCCTGACTCCTGGGTCCTGTCTTCCCCACTGCATTAGACTCATAAGGTCCCTGAAGACATCTCTTGCCCTCCACACGCATGCTGTTGGTCCTAGTCACCCAGAAGCTGGCTCCCAACAATGTGCCCAAATCAATTATAGCAGTACTTAGATCAACTGCCTTTCCTCTCTCCACACTGCAAGAGAAGTTGGGAGTCAGGCCAGGACTGCAGTTGCTCAGGGGTCCTCACCCCTCACTTCCCTCTTCTTTTTCATATCACAAAAAAATTTCATTGTCCTGCTTTGTGGAGATGTGTGCCTGTGTGTGTATGTGTGTGTATATATATATATGTGTGTGTGTGTGTGTGTGTGTGTGTGTATGTGTGTGTATATATGTGTATGTGTGTGTGTGTTTGCCTTTGCATATGTCTTTGGGCAACAAATACAAGAGTGCACAAGTTTGTTTCTGTCTGTGCAGGTAAGTGGGTACCTATCTCTCCATGTCACTGTCTGTGAGCCTGCATGTTGTGACCAGATGTGTCTCTGTGTGTCAACAGATCAGTGTATGTGTGTTCATATCTGTACCTGTATCATGTTTGTGTGTGTCTGTGTGTGATCCTGTGTCGTTGTGCATTTTAGGGTATGTGTTGTATATATGTGGTTGTATGTGCACCTCTGTTTCTGTGTGTGTGCATTTGTGTGTGAGGGTCTGTGTGTGCAAATCTCTGTGCATCTAGGCATACGTATCTGTGCTTATGTCCCTGTGTGTGTGTGTGTGTGTGTGTGTGTTACCTGGGTGTTTCCCACAGGTTCTTGTATTTGCACACATCAGCACCAGATGAAGGAACTTTTCTGGGCAACACATAAACCTTTGGCTCTGAAGCCGCCTGAGAAGACACGGGATCCCAGCAGAATCCACCTGAGTCTAAGCAGTTCTTGATCCCTCAAGATGTAAACAAGCATCAAGGCCTATGTCAGGGTTCATGATTCTTCCATGGCTGAGGTCTGTGCTGAAGTCAGGGTTTTACACTTCCACCAAAGGTCACATGGAGGCTCAAGGTTAGGGCTGCAACCATTCCCACCCTCCACCCAGAGCCAACCGAGCCAAAGCTACCGCAGAAGACCATGCCTGGGTCCTTAGGCCAGCTGCAACTGGGGTCTTTGTGGATGTCTGCAGCTCATGTCATCTCAGGAAGCCTTAGGACCCATGCAAAATGAAATCAGAGGGCCATGGTGAGATGGCCACGCCCTTCACTGGCCCTGGGAAAGCCAGCCTTGCCTCTCGCTGGACACTACAGCAAAAGAACTGGACCCTGCATGCTGGAGAGATGTCCCCACCCCTCACCACAGGCCAGGGTGAACTGATCCTGAAGTCATGCATGTAGGGGAGTTGACTACACCCCCCCACCCAAGGCAGATGGCTCCAGGGGCCTGGGCTGACTAGCTTGGCTACCATCCAGGCCCACAGCAGGGCCTTGAGTTGACCCACCCTAGCATCTACCCCACTTAGGACCTGCTAGAGCTGGTGGAAGGTCTGTTCCTGTGGATCTTCAAGACTTGTGGCAGTCACAGGATATCCCAGAGGAGTTCCTGGGAAAATCCAGTGATGATGATGTACCAGAAACCAAAGGCTTTGAACCAGACCGGTGACCCATTGCAATGAGCATTTGACAGTAAAACTGATGGTACAAAGAGGTGTACTGTATGACACACTGAAGCCTCCCTTGCCACCAGGAAAAATGTAGAGGTGTTGAAGAAGCAGGAAAGAAAGAGAAACAAAGAGAATTTTCTGTTGTGACTTTTGTTTTGGTTTGGTTTGGGTTTTTTGTTTGTTTGCTTTTGCTTTTGTTTGCTTCTTGTTTACTTTGATTGTTTCCTTTTGTAAGGGGGTGTGGAAGGGATGATGGGAGAATATGTGGGTTGATGAGGTGAACAGAATTGGGATGCAGGATGTGCAACTCCCAAAGAATCAATAAATATGTTTTTTAAAAAAATGTAAACAAGCCATGACCCCATCTCACATTGCCCTGGTTCAACTATTTCAGGCACTATGCCTTCCCCCACCATGAGGCATAGTAGCTCCTGAAACACAAGTCAGAATAAATTCCTCCTCCATTGTGTTGCTTCTGTTGTACATTTTGCCAATAACAAGAAGATGAAATAACAGAAGAAACTGGTACTAAAAAAGGAACCTTGAGAACCCTGAGTGTGTGGGCCTTAGGCTTTTAGAAAGCCTTTAGAGCTGTCGGCTAGAAAATCAAAGGAGCTTTGGTCGGGGGTTGGCTACTGCTGAGTTACAGAAGTTTTCTTCAGAGGAGTTGCCCATAGTGGTTGCCCTTGCTTCACTGCATGGGCACCCATGCACATGTGCACAGCACTATATTCTCATGGTTTGTGGAGGAGAAGGAGGATGGGCAGGAGGAGAACAAGGGCTGGGAGGAGAAGGCAGAGAAACTGTGACATAATCATAAATTTGGGAAGAGGATGCAGTGGATGATTCTAGGGGCCATTGGAAGGGAGAGGGTGGCTTCTGGACATAAGTCCAATATATTCACATATGAAGTTTCCAAGTAATATGTGGAGGAGGAGGAAGAAGAGGAGGAGGAAGAGGAAGAGGAGAAGGAGGAGGAGGAGGAGGAGGAAGAAGAAGAAGAAGAGGAGGAGGAGGAGGAGGAGGAGGAGGAGGAGGAGGAGAAGAAGAAGAAGAAGAAGAAGAAGAAGAAGAAGAAGAAGAAGAAGAAGAAGAAGAAGAAGAAGAAGAAGAAGAAGAAGAAGAAGAAGAAGAAGAAGAAATAATGATGGAGAAACTGAGGAGATAGTAAAGGAAAGAGCAAGTCAACCAAAAAGTGAGACTTCAATAAAAATGAAAAAGATAGAAGAAAATTAGTTGAACTAATTAAAAGAAAAAAGAAACACTAATGTATTAGAGATAAAAGGAAGATGTTTTACCAGACACCAAATGAAAGTCAAAGGATCATTAAGGCATGCTTTAAAAACTTACATTCAAGTAAGTTGAGAGCTATAAAAAATAGATAATTTCATAGACAACCATGATTTTAAAAGTTCAAAAGAAAACAAAAAAATTCAGAGTTCTATCCTGAGCATGAGATGGAAACAGTAATAAAAACATCCCCCAAAACTAAAGCCCAGGCCAACATAGATTCACTGCATAATGCTACTAGACTTTAAATAAGGATGAACACCAAAGAAAGAGAATTAACTTTCACAAACCTGGAGGTGCTGTAGAAAATCCTACAGCCAGTAACCTTTAAGTAACTGCCCACTTAGGTGTGGCCTCTTATACTATTTATGCCGCTGTAAAAAGTGTGTCCGCCTCTTTTCTGGCTGCGGGATTTGGGTGCTGTTCTCCACTCCAGCAGAGAATATTGATTTGTGAGTCTACCTCTAAATAACCCTCTATTATTCTCAATTCTGAGCTAGTGTGGGATTTCTTTTAAGCATCCTTCTTCATGACAGTATTCTAAGGCTAATGCTAGAAACACACACACAAAGGTATGGGTGAATCTTCCCGATGAACATAGAGGCAATTCCCAATAAAAATAATTGTCAAAGTAAATTTAATGACACACCACTTCCATAGGGTATATAAGTGGACTCCAAGAAGAGAAACACGTGGTTCTGGGTTTGCATGGGCTCTGTGCTTTCCTGTCTCCCCATCATGCACTTGGCCACCCGAGATTGCCGTACTTAATAAAATGATGGGCATTTTAATTCAGTTTGATCTGACATAATTGGACTTTTTTGCCCTGGCAGAGCCACTCCTCTTATTATATTTTTCCTAACAATAATGATACTCAATGAACACCTTACAGATTTGGAAAAGATCTGAATGAATGGTTAAAACGAAGCTGTAAGGGCTGGAATGTGGGGGATGTGTACTCTATTCAGTGGATAATGTGCTTCCGGGGCATGAATGAATTCAAATACCCAGCACCCATGTAAAGGGAAGACAAGAAAACATACATCCACAACCCCAGAGCACCGGGAATGGCAGAGAGAGACTTAGAGATCCTGCGGGATTGCCAGGCAGCCCGTTTAGCCAAAATTCCATGTTCCAGGTTCAATGAGAAATACTGACTCTAAAAAATGGGTAGAATAAGCTAACGGAAGAGAGCCATGACAAGTTCCAGCCTGCACACGTGCATGTACAATCAAGTGCATGCACACACTCACACCTGCACACACATGCATATACTACCCCCTCACACACACGTTTAAATACTAAAGATACACTGAAGCAACCAGCTACCCCAGGACGTGGCCAAGCAGCCCAACTCTCCGACACCCACAAGCCAGCAGGAAGTAGCCACAAGAGACCTGACACCCCATTCCCATCCATCGACTACCCTTAACCCCCCCCAAAAAATTTATAATAAACAAAAGGGTGAAATATTCTCATTTCCATCACCCAGCGCTTTGGCAAAAGCTCTGGCATTTCCAGGTTCCAGGGTCACACGTGTGCCATCAAGTGTTCAGGCAACTTACATAGCCACCCAGGGACCTCAAGCCCTACGTGACCTACGTACATCATGGTCACGTGATCTACAGGTGACGCAGCTATGTAAGCCCCTATGCGCATAGGATAGGCATCCTTTAAAAACTAGACACACTTGCTCCACACTCTCTTCCTGCACCAGTTTCCTCAGGCCTGTGCGCATGTCTCCTCTCTCTCAGCAAACTCTTACAGTGGGTTCCATTGTGTGTCTCCTGATCCATTCTCACGCCGGGTAATTTCACCACTGGTGACGGTCACATGTTGCGGTAATAAGACCCTATTGCTAAAGACCCTGAACACTATGGCTACAAACGTGGAGAAATCAGGCTGGAACTGAGAAAGTTCGCCCAGAAAGTTCGCCCAGCTGAGTGGCTCTTTTAGTGCCACAGGGTGCTGGGCATGCTGATGCAGAATTATTGCCTGCTGTCCCACTTGGTTATGGACAAGCTGTGCTTCCTACGTACAAGTCAGGCAACATTCCTCCGGCAGTGCCATCAGTGGTAATGCCAGAAAAAAATGTTAGTTCCTGTCTCAGTCCACTGACAGGTGACTTTCCGCTGTCAGCTATGTGACACCCACACCCCTTAAGAGTGCCCACGTGATCATCTCCTGTAATCAGATTGATGACTGCCCTGATTATCCTCAGAGAGCCTTGTCTAGTAACTGATGGAAGCAGATGGCAGAGATCCCATCAAGCATTGTGCAGAGCTCCGGGACTCCTGTTGAAGAAGAGAGGGAGGATTGCAGGAGCCAGAGGGGTCAAGGTCATCACAAGGGAACCCACAGAGGCAACTAACCTGGGGTCATAGAAACTCACAGACACTGGCCCTGCCGCTAATGAGTCTGCATGAGACCATCCTAGCCCCTCTATGTATGTGTGATAGTTGTAGAGCTTGGTCTACTTGTGGACCCCCTTGCAGTGGGAGCAGGGCCTGTTTGTCCCTGATGCTATGGCAGGCTTTTGGGAACCTTTCCCTCATACTGGGTTGCCTTACCAAGTCTTAATACGAGGGGATGAGCTTATCCTAGTTCAACTTCATACGCCAGGCTTTGACACCCGTGGGAGGACTGCCCTTTTCTGAACAGAAGCAGAGAAGTGCATTCAGGGGGCAGAGGGGACATGGGGGCAGGGAATGGGAGGGGAGTAACTGCAGTGGGATATAAAATAAACTTAATTAATTTTAAAAAGTAGTAGCAACAAAAAATTACCAGTCTGTCATTGTCTTCTCTTTTGTTCTTGCTCCTCTTGCTTTCCTGTCTTTCTGTCTGTCTCAAGTACCCACTCCAAGATCAAAGTGGCCTTTCATTCTTTTTAGCTTTCCCCACTCCCTCCTCCCCTTCCCCCCCTCCCCAATAAACCTCTTGCACTCTGCTGCACATGACAAGATCGTGGACTGTGTGAAACGGTGAAGCCGTCTGAGCATTAGCATGAATGCATTCCCTGCTCTCTTCTGACTCTGGCTATAATATGAGCAGCTGCTTCATGCTCCAGCAGCCTGGAATGCCCCACCGTTGTGGACCGCACCTCGAACTGTGAGCTAAAGCAAACCCTTTCTCCCCTAAGCAGTGTTGATTAGAATGTTTTATCGCAGCAACAAGTGAAGAAGCGGACACAGGGGACTCACGGGAACTGTATTTACCAGGCTCCTCTGTTCTCTGCAAACGGAATCCTGTCTTAATGCGCTCGCCCTCAAACCTAGAAAAAAGGAAACCATCAGACTCTTTCAGAACACATGCCTGTGCTCCGCCGACATCACCTGCTTCATCAGCCTTAGAGCAACGAGCCCTAAAATCCCACATTAACCCCTCCAAGTTTTAGGTGCTGAGACTGTGGCCTCTCAAAGGAAAGGGGCTTTTCTGATATCAATGTCCAAACACAGGTAGAGAAGGGATTGAAAAAAGAAAAGACACATGGGGGACCCTCACATGGCAGTGGTCCTGAACTCCAAAGTTCCTTGTTGTGGGCATGATACTCTAAAAGGGAACACTTAGTGTGATGGAGATTCTTGTCTAAGAAAGTTGATGCAGTTGTATAAACACTGTCTCTCAACTGCCTCTGTCAGACCTATGGTCTGTGATAGGTACAGATCTGACAGAGGCAGTTGAGAGACGGTGTTTATACAACTGCATCAACTTTCTTAGACAAGAGTCTCCATCACACTAAAACTAACACTCTTATTTGTCTGAAAACTGACAGGACGCCAAGGCGACCATGAGTCTAGGTTCCTTTGGATCTAAAGGGCAAGAGGGACACAAGATGGCCAGGACCTCTTAAATCCAGAGTCCATGGCTGAGTTTCCCTGGCTGCCTCTCTAATGACTCAGTACAGTTCCCTCTCCAGTAGCAACACAGCCTCCTTCCTCCCCATCCTGTACTTCTTGGCCCTCAATGTCCTGTTCTGATACCCAGCTGGCCCAGACTCTGGAGACAGGTACGGGTCACACAATGGTATCTTTGTACCTATGTGGGCCCAGGTTGGATAGATCCACGTATCTATAAACAATATGGACTCAGGTTGGACAGATACTCTGCCTATAAACAATATTAATGTGCAGTCTCTGACAAGCCTTGGCTCTTGCTGAGATACTCACAAGACCTAGGCTTTGACCCCACCATGCAAGGACTGGAAGGGTGGGGCCTGTGCTCTTTAGAAGCAAAGAACAATGAGAAGATTGGAGACTCCATGGCTGTGGTACCAAGGAGCTTCCTGTTTGCTGCCCTGCTGATTGAAATCAAATAGATATTTCAGTGCGTGGATCACTGTTGAAAGCATTTATGACAATGGTGTATGTAATTCTATCCTTTGAGAAAAGGCAATGAGAAACAATAGGCGGAGGTGATTGACAAACCATAAATCTCATGGCTAGTATGATGAGAAGCCTCCACACTCCTATCACCCCGTGAGCTGAGTTCTACCAACTATGCTCATAGAGACCCAGAAAGTAAAGTGATGGGAGAACCCATCCAGGGCTGGTGAAACAGGGATTGTAGTCAATCCCTGGTGATCGAGACAGGGCTTCATGGGGCGTCCACGGGTGGTTGATGTTCTCAGGAGTCAAAAGAATGGGTGTCTGGTGTCTAACCAGGGTAGACGAGGTAGAGATAGGGGAAGGTAGGAAAGAGAGGATTCCCTGTCCATAGTGTGTCATGGTGTAAGGCATTTCTCTGAGTGGCCCCATTTCATTCTAGGGGTGGTTCTTACAGGGTTCCCCAACTCTACAGCTCCCATTCTCACCACTTCCGGTCACATCCTTCACTGCCCTTCACCACACTTCAGGGTGGTCACCTTTCAGATGATGCCAAGTCACAGGTGCCTCTCTGCAGGGTCCAGTGTCTGTGTGTTGCATGGCATTTATAGATAAGGAGGTACTGAGAGCTCCCCCAATAGCACCAGGCCAGAAGAAGACTGAGGTGCATTGAAAGAAATGGGGAGGGCCGGAGAGATGACTCAGTGGTTAAGAACATCGCCTGCTCTTCCAAGGGTCCTGAGTTCAATTCCCGACAACCACATGGTGGCTCACAACCATCTGTAATGAGGTTTGGTGCCCTCTTCTGGCCTGCAGACATATGCACAGACAGAATATTGTATAAATAATAAATAAATAAACATTTAAAAAAAAAGAAATGGGGAGCAGTGCTGAGATGAATATCAGTCCTCCTGGAAGGTGGACTGCATTGTGGGGACTACAGATTGTTTCCCTTTGACTTTATTATTTTTGAGGGTGCTCTTGGACCACCATGGATGCCCAGGTCCAAAATAAAGACAATGTGATACAAGACTGCTCAGTACAAGAAGTGGGGGATCCTTGAAGATGCTGATAACCAACACTCTTGGATCTCTTTGGTTTTCGAAGGTGGGGCACCCACACTCACTCGTGGCTTCCCACCTCCAGTACTGTGTACCTCGCTTCTGTGTGTCAAGTGACACGCTCCAATGAGACAGAGATGTGTCCTGTGTTAGCACACTCAGTTAGGAGAGGCAGTTACTAGTATGGTAAGAGGAGCCTGGTGTGCTGCACAGCTTAATCCCAGCACTTGGGAGGTGGAGACAAGAGGATCGGGAGTTCAGTGCAAGGATCAGGTAAAACCTGAGTTGCAGGCCAGACTCACCTACATTAGACTCTCTGTCTCCAAAAAAAATTTAAGGAAAGCAGTCTGTGTTTCTGTGTTCCTCCTTCACACACACACACACACCTCTCTCTCTCTCTCTCTCTCTCTCTCTCCCTCTCTCTCTCTCTCTCTCTCTCTCACACACACACACACACACACACAGAGAGAGAGAGAGAGAGAAAGAGAGAGAGAGAGAGAGAGAGAGAGAGAGAGAGAGAGAGAGAGAGAGAGAGAGAGACTTTTCCATTCTCCCTCTCTTTATCTCCGAGGAATATCAAGCCGACGAAGTCAGTCTCCCACCGTGCTCATCTTCTGGGTGGCACACTTTTCATGTTCTTTGCATTTTTTTTTAATTCTTTTTTTTATTTTTATTTTTATTCTTTTTTAATTAAAATTTCCACCTGCTCCCCGTTTCCCATTTCCCTCCCCTCCTCCCAAATAATGCCCCCTTCCCCCACTTCCCTCCCCCTCCCCCCACTCCTCTTCTCCTCCCCCCACACCATTCCCCCTCCCTCTCGATACTGAAGAGCAGTCCAAATTCTCTGCCCTGCGGGAAGACGAAGGTCTTCTATCTACTTCCAGGAAGGTGAGCGTCTAAACAGGCTAAGCTCCCACAAAGCCGGTTCATGTATTAGGATCGAAACCTAGTGCCATTGTCCTTGGCTTCTCATCTGCCTTCATTGTCCGCCATGCTCAGAGAGTCCAGAATCAACCCATGCTTATTCAGTCCCAGACCAGCTGGCCTTGGTGGGCTCCCAATAAATCAGTTCCACTGTCACAGTGGGTGGGTGCATCCCTCGTGGTCCTGATTTTTTGCTCATGTTCTCCCTCCTTCTGCTCTTCATTTGGACCTTAGGAGCTCAGACCGGTGCTCCAAATTGAGACTCTGTCTCTACCTCGATCCATCGCCAGATGAAGGTTCTAAGGTGATATGCAAGATATTCATCAGTATAGGGAAGTTAAATATGAAAGTGAACCCAAAGAAAATCATATAGTCATACGCATGGAGAGGGGGAAGTAGACAAGATTGCAGGGCAAAAACTGGGAACTTGCGGGTGAGGTGGCATGGGGCAAAGGGGAAATGGGATGAGAAACATGAGAAGGGGAGGATGGGAGGAGCTCGGGGGATTGGGATGGTTGGGATATAGGAAGGGAGGATACGGGAGCAGCGAAGTATATATCCTATCTAAGGGAGCCATCTTAGGGTTGGCAAGAGACCTGACTCTTGAGGGGTTCTTTGCATTTTTTTTTAGCAATAAATCTCACGTTTATTGTCATTATGGGAACTATACAGTTACTGTGAAATAAGCAAGTATTTGAACTTCCCATTTCTTCCTGGATATTTTATTTGTCACTTAAAAACCTCTTGGAAACACACCCTTTCCTATGGCTCCCCTGTTAGGCTGCACGAGATTAGAATAAGAACTTTATGGCATGTGTCAGGAAGCCCTGTGCTGCTTTTCTAGGGGGCATTGCCTGAACAGAGGCAGACACAAGTTCCAGATGCCAAGAGCCACCAGGGCTGGAGGAAGCTAGGCAGGCACCATGCTGGAGTGCACTGTGACCCGACTCCACCAGCGCATCCCTTTTTGACTTCGGGGTCCCAGAACTGTGACAGAACTAACATGAGTCTCTGAAGCATGTGTTCTTTGCATTTTTATTTCTTTATTTTACTCAACTATTTTCATTGTTTGTGATGGTTTGCGTGACAATGGCCCACATGGACTCAGATATTTTTAATATGTTGCCCTCAGCTTGTGGGCCTCTTTGGGTAGGTGTAAGAGATGTGGCCTTGCTGATGGAAGTTTGCCACTGAGGTTTTGTGATTTCAAAAGCCACGTGGCATTTTGTGTTTGCTGACTGTGCTTTCTGCCTGTGTTTGAGATCCTTCCTTCCATAGGTTACCATGGTCTTGGCGTTATCACAGAACTAAGACAGAACCTGGCGCCAAGAGTGGGGCTGTTGCTGTGACAAACCTAACCATGTAAATTGGGGAGGATTGTGGTGGAATTGGAACTTTGGGCTGGAAAAGTCATTGGTTGATCAGAGCTCAATGACTCTTCTGTGCGAGAGGGGAAGAAAGAAAGGCGAGAGCAGGCAGGTGGCGAGGGACTTCCTTGAGAAGGTCCAGAGGAGTTTTGTGATATTTTGAATTAATAATGCATGGTGTCAGGTCTTCTGGGTCTCAAGAATAGCTGTGATTGCCAGAGACCAGCACCACTGAAGCTAAAGTGAAACCGCTGCTTCCCCCAGACAATCAGGGCTGGTTAACTGGAGCTGAGAAATTCGCAGTGACCAAAAAGAGACTAGAATCACTGAGGTGCCGTCTTCTGGGAGTATTCCCTCGGGGTCAGCACACAGAAGCTGTGGTCCAGAGGAAGCTAATGCTCCATCTTGTGCTTTCATCTGAACTTGGTAAGAGTCTCCCAAGCAGTGCTGGGTTTCATATAACTCTTATTATATTTATTCATTTCATTTTACATGTGAGGGGTTTTGGTGCAAGGGTGCCTGTGCACCTTGTAAGTGCTTCTTGCCCACAGAGATCAGAAGAGGGGATCAGATCTCCTCTAAATTAAGTGAAAGGTGGTTTTAAACTATCATAAGAGGACTGGGAGTCCATCCTCAATCTTCTACAAGAGCATTAGTGCACTTAACCACTGAACCATGGGGCTAGAGAGATGGCTCAGAGGTTAAGAGCATTGCCTGCTCTTCCAAAGGTCCTGAGTTCAATTCCCAGCAACCACTTGGTGGCTCACAACCATTTGTAGTGGAGTCTGGTGCCCTCTTCTGGCCTACAGGCATATACACAGACAGAATATTGTATACATAATAAATAAATATATACATATATATATTTAAAAAAAAAACGCTGAACCATCTCTCCAGTTCCCAAGGTGGTTCTGGTTCCGAAGGTATGAAGAGATCATGGGGAGAAACTGAAGCTTGGCATCATGGGGCAGGGCTGAAGTCCCTGATGAGAGACCATTGGTGAGGGTGTAGCCTCAGTTAAAATGGAGACCCCAGGACACTGGAGACACCAGTACCATGTGTAACCACTGCCAAAGAGAGCAGCAGATGTGAGGTGGAGGCTGGCCGAACTTACGAAGTGAAATATTTGTTCTGTAGACGGCGGAGGCAGAGAATTGGAGCTAGCTAACCAGGCCATTTGGAATCTAGAGAATTATAAGTGGGTCCCACACATCAAGCACTTTTTCACTGTTGAAGTTTGATTGTGATTTGAGTTGGTTGTGACTGTGCCCTGGTTCTTTCCTTTTGGAGCAAGAATTATTTAACTCTGTGTGTGTGTGTGTGTGTGTGTGTGTGTGTGTGTGTGTGTATACATATATACACATATATACTTGATGTGTATATACATATATACACACACATATATGCACACACACATATTCACATATTTTACAAGATCCCACAATTTAGAGACTTTGAAAGAGACATTGGGTTTTTTAAGGGAACGTGGTATTTTTTTTATGGTGTTGGAATTTTTTAAGACTGTGGGACTCTTAAAGTTGTCTGGGTTTTATATTCTGATATTAATGTCAACCTGGCAGCTTGGGAACAAGTAGAAATGAAAGTCTATGGTTTATACAGATGTGTTTGGGCATCAAATTCATGGGTGGTTCTCTATGCTGGTTCATTTTATGTCAGCTTGACACAAACCTAGGCCTCTCTGGGATGAAGGAATCTCAGTTGAGAGATTTCCTCCATCACACTGGCCTGTAAGCAAGTCTGTAAGGCATGTTCTTGATTAAGGGTTGATGCCGGAGGACACAACTCCTGTGGGCAGTACCACCCTTGTGCCCTAGGTCCTGGGCTTGCCAGGTCATAGGGAGCAAGCCAGCAGCTCTCCTCCCTCCATGGTTTCTACTTCCGCTCCTGCCTCCAGGTGCGTGTCCTGAGCTCCTGCTATGGATTTCCTCTGTCATGGATTGTTACCTGGAAGTTGTATGATAAAATAAAACCTTCTCTGACTCACTTTTATTGGGTCAGTTTTTTATCAAAGCAACAGAAACCAAACAAAAACCCAATTCTCATGATGAGCAAGGAAAAGCGTAGTGATTTCCAGCAGGATCACTAAGGGTGGAAAAGGAAATTTAAGAGACAGATTTATAGGAAAAAAAATAAAACCCTATGTGTGGGTGGTGTGACTGTCTCTGTGGGAAGATTCAATGGGTCTAAAAACCAAACCAGAATGGAGAAGTGACTTTGCCAAGGCCCCAAACTGTAACACCTTCTCCGTCATGGTGAGAGCAACCAAGTGTAAGGAATCCTAATGCAAAAAGGTTTCCTCCTCTAATCTCCTGTAACCCTCTGTTAGTGCCTCTAGCTCTCCTTACACTGTGTTCAGTGTTCATTGTATTAACTGTGCCTGCCCAGTCTCCTGATCACTCAATTATATATTGTTATAGGTGGCACATCCCAGAGGAACCCCCAAATGGAAGAAGGTGGGAAGCAACTAGGAGGACCAGGGGTCGGTGGATTCGATGAAATTGCCCAAGTCAGATGCACAAAAGGGGAAAAGGAAATGAGTCATGAATGAGGAAGTAGGAGGGGACTCCAGGTGGGAGGGACATTCAGTGTGATCTGCAAGAGGCAAAGGGGTATGGTTGAGACAGGAACAGAAGGGACGGGGAGGAAGATGGCCAGAGCCAGGTTACAAAGAGAGCAGAAAAAATAGCGATGAGCAGATACTTTTGTCATTTGATGTGGCATCTCTTGGGTATATTCCCAATAGTGGTATTACTGGATCTTGGGGTAGGTTGATCCCAAATTTCCTGAGAAATCGCCACACTGATTTCCAAAGTGGTTGCACAAGTTTGCATTCCCACCAGCAATGAATGAGTGTGCCTCTTTCTCCACAACCTCTCCAGCAAAGGCTATCATTGGTGTTCTTGATTTTAGCCATTCTGACAGGTGTAAGATGGTATTTCAACTATGTTCATAGCAGCATTGTTTGTAATAGCCAAAACCTGGAAACAACCTAGATGCCCTTCAATGGAGGAATGGATGAAGAAAGTGTGGAATATATACATATTAGAGTACTACTCAGCAGTAAAAAACAATGACTTCTCGAATTTTGCGTGCAAATGGATGGAAATAGAAAACACTATCCTGAGTGAGGTATCCCAGACTCAAAAAGAGGAACATGGGATGTACTCACTCATAATCGGTTTCTAGCCATAAAATAAAAGACATTAAGCATATAATGTGTGATCCTATAGAAGCTAAATAAGAAAGTGAACCCAAAGAAAATCATATAGTCATCCGCATGGAGAGGGGGAAGTAGACAAGATTCCAGGGCAAAAACTGGGAACTTGCGGGTGAGGTGGCATGGGGCAAAGGGGAAATGGGATGAGAAATATGAGAAGGGGAGGATGGGAGGAGCTCGGAGGATTGGGATGGTTGGGATATAGGAAGGATGGATACGGGAGCAGCGAAGTATATATCCTATCTAAGGGAGCCATCTTAGGGTTGGCAAGAGACTTGACTCTTGAGGGGTTCGCAGGTGTCCAGGAATATGTCCCCAGCTGGTACCTTGGGCAACTAAGGAGAGGGAACCTGAAATGACCCTATCCTATACTGATGAATATCTTGCATATCACCTTAGAACCTTCATCTGGCGATGGATCGAGGTAGAGTCTCAATTTGGAGCAACGGTCTGAGCTCTTAAGGTCCAAATGAGGAGCAGAAGGAGGGAGAACATGAGCAAAAAATCAGGACCACGAGGGATGCACCCACCCACTGTGACAGTGGAACTGATTTATTGGGAGCCCACCAAGGCCAGCTGGTCTGGGACTGAATAAGCATGGGTTGATTCTGGACTCTCTGAGCATGGCGGTCAATGAAGACTGATGAGAAGCCAAGGACAATGGCACTAGGTTTCGATCCTAATACATGAACTGGCTTTGTAGGAGCTTAGCCTGTTTGGACGCTCACCTTTCTGGACGTAGATAGAAGGACCTTGGTCTTCCCGCAGGGCAGGGAATTTGGACTGCTCTTCAGTATCGAGAGGGAGGGGGAATGGAGTGGGGGGAGGAGAAGAGGAGTGGGGATAGGGTGAGGGAAGTGGGGGGAGGGCAATATTTGGGAGGAGGGGAGGGAAATGGGAAATGGGGAGCAGGTGGAAATTTTAATTAAAAAAGAATAAAAATAAAAAAAAAAAAATAGCGATGAGTTGTAGCCCAAGCTGAAGACTGTCTGTTTACTGTGGAGAAAGTAGGAGAAGGTGAGTGTGTTGACACAGTGAGGGCGTGACATTAGCAGTTTTGTTTTACACTTCTTTTCCCAATTTTTAAAGTTTATGTGTAGAGCAATGAGTGTAATAGCAGTATATGCATATGTATGGGGGCTGTTTTGGTCTATTTTGTAGTCTGCTGACAATATCCTCCCCTGTGTCCATTCCCCTACCCAGGAGGAAGTGGAGAGGTCCATGAACCTGAAGCTGAGTCTGCAAGCTTGCCCTTCCATGCCTCCCTGACTGCTATATGGAATTCTGCCCCAGCTGCCTGTGGTCTCCTCACTCCACAACATGCTGTAGAATATAGTGAGAACTGAAGAGGGGACTCTAGCCATGCAGCTAAAGAGGATTGTTCTCCATGCTAGGGTGAGGGGTTTTTTGTTTTGTTTTGGTTTTGGTTTTGTTTTGAGGGGTTTTTTTGGTGTTTTGAGACGGGGTTTCTCTGCTGTCCTGAAATTAGCTCTTGTAGACCAGACTGGTCTCGAACTCACAGAGACCTGTCTGCCTCTGTCTCCTAAGTGCTGGGATTAAGGCATGCGCCACCACTGCCCAACAATGGATGAGACTTTTTCTAAGTGCTAAGTCAACTTTGGGTCACTCGTAACCTTTCAGAAACCTGTCCCCATGCCATGCAAGTAACCAAAATAAAGGCATTTGTTGGTAAACATAAGCTCACTCATGCATTCTGCTTCTCGTAGAGGCTTCGAAGACAGCTGATAAGGCATTTCCCCACAGGGTCATGGCACTATGGAGGCATCTTTTTCCTGATCACCGAGGATATCGCCATGGCCCTACTACACGAATAGCTTTAAACATCCCACCTATCTAATGATAATGATCATGGTGTGTGGGTTTACAAGAATTTCCCATGAACTTGGTGAGGCGTTGGATCAAAAGTGGGCTCCTTCTACCTTACTTAGTCTGGTTTCCAACTGGGACAATTCCTGCCATTCTCGGGATCTTTGGGAGGATGATTTGCAAATTCTTGTCCTTTCTGCTCCTCATCCATCATGTGACCATTCTAGAGGCCCAGGTCCGCTTTTTATCTCCACTCACCCAGTCCTGATGCCTTCACTCCCTTCTGTGTTTTCCACTGTTGTGATCTTTCTTGGAACAGATTTCTAGCTGTCCTCATTCTTACGGGTCTGCTCTGGACACTAAGGGACACATGGAGAGTACTTGGGTCTGAAGCGGCTGTCCCCTCTTGTAGCAGAACGGACCTCCTGGCAGGACCCAAGTAGCCTTGCTGAAAGACCAGGCCTGTTTTGGTTTCCTGGGCTGAGCTAGCCCTCTTAGGGACAACAACGCCCCACCACCTCATGGTGACCAAAGACAGCTGTCCCACCCTGAAGCTGGAAAGTCCCTGGCTCCCAACCAACTCTCTGTTGACTCGTTGCTGCTAGGTTCAAACCAACCAATCAGCCCAAAGGTCCGGTACCCTACCCTGGAATTCCCTGAGCTTGGCTTAAAAGGACCTTTCACACTCCTTTCATGATCATCGCCATTTTGCCTAAATGTTTGGCTCCTACATGCGGGAACTTAGTCTTGAAGAAAGAAATGCTCTTGCTAATTGTATATGTGAGTGGTGGTCTTTGTGGAGTGATACGCAGACACGAACAGGTCCAAGGTCATCAGTGCCAGGAGACATGACCTCCACCTGCCACTGTCCCCAAGCATTGAGAGCCTCATGTCTACCATTAGCCCACAGCTCTGACCACTGCACACCTCTCTTGGTGTCCGCCAGTCACTCTGCTCCCAGGATCCCTCCCAACCAGGTGTCACAGTGCTGTTTCCCTCCTGTGCTCCACCGCAACCTTTTCAACCATCCTCCTCCCTCCCCTGCCCTCAACGCAGGTTCTGTAGCCGAGTCCACAGTGTCCTGCGGGTGTCACAGCACAGACAACGCAGGCCGAGAGAGAAATGCCTTGGGCCCTACCTTCACATCATGACCACACTCCAGGTCTCTGTTGCTGCCCAGGTCCTCTAGGTGATGCTAGTTTATTTTCTGACCTTCCTCTTCTGCATCAAATGGCACTGTTGGCCTGAAGTATGCAAGGGTAAACAGGGCCCTCATCAGTGCATGTCTTGGGGGAGGGGGAGAGGCTACTCAGGGTTACGTTGGCAGATGTGGGCATGCTGGGAGGGTTCTAGAGCGCGATGAGATCATGGATGTGGACGGTCACTCTTGGAGTCTTCCCTTTTACCCATCGTTATGTGCTAGGTGTGAAACTCAGCCCTTCAGTTCAGCAGAGGGTGCAGGCTCTATCCAGCGTGTGCCTGTACATTGAGATCTGCATGCGTCCTCTGCTCCCCAGGGCTGTGTGGGTGGGATCCCCCTGCTCAGAAGCTTTGTGAGTGATCCACCTGAGGCTTCCAACCCTACTGCAGACACTGCTGCTCAGGTGACCCTTGTCCCAAACCATAGGCAAACTTGATTCCTTCCAGAGTCCCCCCACCTGGCTGACCTCTTTTATAGGAGGTTTGAACTGGGGCCTCCCTATTTCTGGCCTGAGTCTTCTCAGGTCCTAGATGATCGATCCACGAGGAAGGTTGGTGCCTTCCTCATTTTCTGATACTTCATTTCCCACCCCTCTTTGGACTGGGTTCTTACAGTCTCACACATTATCACCCCATGTATCCTACAGGTCATCCTCTGGTTGCAAACCCACAATCTGTGAGGTTGTATGAAGCATTTACAGTAAATACAGGCCTGAAGAGACATCTTCAACCCTCCTTGTGATAGTAGAGATTGAGTCTTTCCTTGTATCTTCTTCCTTTCTCTTCAGGATTTCCCTATAAGATATGACCACAGAAGCCCTCTTTAGAGCCGTCTATCTCTCTCTGCAAATACATTCCTGAGAGTAATCTGAGAAGGTGCTCTCTGAGGAGGGAAATGAAGGGAGGACCCCAGATGATCCAGGATGAACATGTCTATGACCACAGTAAGCAGGAGTGATGGACTGAGCTCCATGCTGGAGCGATGGACTGAGCTATGAAAGGGTTCCCAAGCTAGAGATGAAATGGGAACAGGGGCTGGGAGAGGCTTGGGGAGCATCTTAGTGCACACAGGAGAGGCCTGCGGTACTGGAAAGGCAGCAGGAGACCTGGTCATGATTGCACACTCTCCACCATTTTCAGGCAGAGCCAGACAAACTGGAGTGGGGTCTCCTGAGAGATAATCTTCCTGAAAGGGACTTTGTCCTGTGTCTTTGAGGAGTTCCTGCACGAGAAGCTGAGAAAAGCCACCCAGAGAATGAAGCATGATGTAGACAGAGCTCAGAGAGGACCAGTCGTGGGTGGTAGACACCACCAAGCACCCAGAGACTATGGGATCCTTGATGACATCGCCACCTCACTCACCTGTCAGCTGACCCTGGGGTCCAGTCTCTGTTTTCTCCGCACTCACAATCAGAGAGAATTCTCTGTTGTCGGGGTGTCTGAGCTGCCTGGTTTTTGTCCCACCAGGTCCCACAGCTGTTTAGCCCCAAAGAAATCACACAGAAGTCTATATTAATGACAAACTGATTGGCCCATTAGCTCAGGCTTCTTATTAACTCTTATAACTTATATTAACCCATTATTCTTATCTATGATAGCCACATGGCTCAGTACCTTTTTTCAATGGGGCAAACACATCTTCCTTCTTCTGTGTCTGGACAGGACTGCAGAGGAAACTTCCGTCTTCCCAGAATTCTCCTGTTCTCATTGACCCCTCTACTTCCTGTCTGGTTGTCCCACCTATACTTCTTTCACCAATTCTCCAAGAACTTGACTCATCAATCTTCTCACAAAAACATTCAGTACTCAGTAAGTACTGTCTCTGACCCTGCCTTAACACAATGGCCTCAAGGACCTTACTTAGCATGTGACCTTCACACCTGCCTCCTCTTGGTCTTGATTCCTAGGATGCACTAACCCTTGACGTTAATGTCTCCTGTGCACAGGGATCCAGGACCAAGGTGAGAGTTGAAATGAAAGACTTTTCTTCTGTGGAGGACAGGCAAGATGGATACCAAGAGTTTGGTCTGGAAAAGACAGAGAGTGGAACTGGGTCTCCAGACCTGGGGAGCAAAGAACATGAGCAGCAGCTGGCCGGCTCTCTGATTGGAGAAAGGACTTGGGGTATCCGTGAATAGGCTGTATGGAGAGGATTGTACCTAGAGGGAGACAAGGTGCCTGGACATGCCTAGACCTGGGACCTAGTTGGCACAGATAATCCTTGGCTTCCAGGGAAAAGACATCAACAAACAGGAAAGGCAGAAGCAGGCACCTCTATTCACCAGTGACAGGGCTTGGGAGCATGAATGATTGCCTTAGGACCTCACATCTTCTCAGGAATAGACACCATACGTTGATAAACACAACCTCTCGGGAAGTCCATCCCTGCTGACCTTCCCTCCCAGCAGAGCTCAGCCCTCTGCAATAAAGCAATGCTGCATCTGTGCACAGCCTCCTGCATGGGGCTTTCACGAAAACAGAAATTCTGAAAAAAGATTCAATTCTGTAAGTTGAAAGAAGGTTCTTGCAGCCACAGGCTGACAAAGGAGGCACTGGTCAGTGTGACAGAGTGAGAGCTAGCTGACTCTACAACCCATCCCTCTGCCTGTGGGTACTGTGACACTGGAGGTCACAGCCTAGCATGAAACACAGGGACCGTCACAGAAGTCTATCTGTGGGTCAATGACCTCAGATGCTCACCCAGTCCAAGGTCATGACCCAGACCCAAGTCCCACCCTCAGTGCCCCCAGGTTGCTCATGTTCTCAGTGGTGGCAGGAAAGATGCTAGCCCTGTATAGGCAGCAGTAGGAATCACTAAAACCCTTTCATCTGCAGTACTACAGAAAGAAGAGTCAGGCTGCGTGGTCACCAGGGTACCCCTGTGCTCCTGGCCCCCCTGAAGCATGTATGTCCTGCACTGGGTGACACCCCATCTGCACAAAGCCCCTATTCATGTTCGAGGGTGGTTTCACTGTTTTGTTTGGACCTCATGAACACCTGGTGCTGATTCTGTAATTAGACACCTGCCTGTGTTTTCACTCGTTCTGAGGAAGCCTTGTCAGGGGGAAGAATGTTATCAGATGAGACATGACTTCTGAGAACCCAGAGCCTGGAGAATAACCAGGGCTCCCCAGTTCCCACTCTTTCCATGTCCAGGTTCAATTCCCTAACAAAACCAGTCACAACACTTCCTCTTCCCTCCCAGAACTACAAGCTCCAAATGATGCCCCCGCCTCTTCTCTATGCAATAATTGTGGCTGCAAAACCCTACCCCCATCCACAGTGCCCAGAGAGCTTAGCTGCGTTCTCTCCCCACCGCACTCTGGTTTCGGAGTCCCATCTTCCCCACATTTTCACGGGGACTCTGCAGATGTCTTCATTGCAACTTGAGACTTCCTGCTCAGCACCTGGATCACTAGAAAGCCTCCAAATTCTACACGCCCCTTTTTCTCAGAGCTGCTATTTCTCTCAGTTCAGGCTCCAAGCGTTGGGACTGAAGCCTCTCAGAGGTGCCCTCCTCCCATTGGTTCTTTGTCCTATGCATCAGGACAGTGCAAACCTACTGCCTTGCTGCTGTGCACATATGGGGCTGTGTGTGTGCCCATGTACATGTGTAAGTATGCATGTGTGTCCGTGTAGGTGTCTGAGAGGGCATGGGAGTCTGGAAGTTCATCTGTGTTCCTGTCTTCAAATTCTGGTGTCGCTCCCTATATGTGTGAGTGAGTACATCCTTTGTGCTTGGTTGTGTATCTCTGTCTTTGTGTATACAAGTATACCTATAATCAGTGTGTGTGTGTGTGTGTGTGTGTGTGTGTGTTTGCATCTATCCCTGTATGTGTCTTTGTATGAACCTGTGCCGTTGGGGAGGGGCATGTTTGTATACATGACTGTGTGCCACTATTTCTATGTGTGCATCTGTATCTCTGTGAATCCATATGGCAGGGTCTGTGAGAATCCAAATCTGTGTCTGTATATGCCTGTCTCTGTGGATGTGTCTGTGTGTGGGTTAGCTTCTGGGTGTCATGAGGATCTGAAATGACCCTCCCAGTCAACATGCTTGCACACTTGATCACTAAGTATAGGCCCTTTGTTGGGAAAACTAGAACCGTTGGCACTGTGGCCTCACTAGGAGATGCTGGATATCAGTGGAATCTCCTCTGGGTCTGCCCTGAGCCCTCTACCCCGGATCCACCAGACTGTGATAAGCTCCCATGTAGTGATGGGGAAAGCAGGCCTGCTTTTCATCCCAACCGGCTCCCGCATGGCTAGCTTTACCCCCGAAATAACAACACACAAATTGTATTCATTTAAACACTGCCTGGCCCATTATCTCCAGACCCTTATTAGCTAACTATCACATATTGATCTAACCCATTTCTAATATCTGTATTGCCACTTGACTGTGGCTTACCAGAATGAGTCTAACCAGCATCTGTCTTGGAGAGGAGAGTCATGGCATCTGTCTGACTCTGCTTTCTTTCTCCCAGCATTCTGTTCTGTCTACTCCACCTATCTAAATTCTGCCCTATCAAAAAGCCAAGGCAGTTTCCTTATTAACCAAGGAAAGTAACACATAGACAGATGACCCTCCTACACCACTCCCATGCCCAGACACAGAGTTGATTCACCTACCTTGCCTTCTTACGTGATCGACAGAATTTCCTGAGCCATGAACCAGAATCAATCTTTTCTCCACTGTGTTGTTTCTCTGTGTTGTGACATGACTCCCACTAGAGAAACTAACAGAAGGAAGAGTCACTGATAAGTGGGGTCACTGCTGTAAGAAGCCTGAGCATGTTGGTCTCAAACCTTGAAGTCATTATATGGGAAATTAGGAAGGGATTGCAGGTGCAGGATAGGCAGGCCCTTCAGAGCTGTATGTGGTGATCAAGGGCATTCCTCGGGGAAGGTCGACTGGAAAGACCAAGCTCGGAAATCTCAGAAGACAGTAAGGATGCTATCAGGACTTAGACTATGGGTCCCGCATGTTTGACCATGGTAAAGACTCTAGCTAAATATGCTGATGTCATGACAGATCGGATGAAGCTGGATTGAACAGCTATGGGTGGAGGTTTCAAAAGAGCTCAGCATTCATGCTACAGCTTGGTGAGGACACCAGGCAGGAATGCTGCAGGCTCCTAAACGTTGCAGAGATACAAACTTCCAGGCCGTGCCTAACCTCTAGTTAACCCATTCCATAGTGCCTGCTTTGACTTGGATTAGTCTGTTTTGAGAAAAAAAAATGACAGGAAATAAGAACCCACATCATGCTTACACAAATTAACACCCTCCCCATCCAACACAGCTGGGGTTACAAACTGATGAGAGACTTCTGTGTGACAATAAACAACACTGAATCATGTCAGATTGTGTCAGAAACACCAGACATGTGAGCTTGACAATCTCCCCACATGGAACCCTCTCACCCAGGGCTTTAAAAGAAGGAGCACCCATCTCTGTGAGTTTGAGGCCATCTTGGTCTACAGAGTGAGTGCCAGGACAGGCTTCAAAACTACAAGAGAAATCTTGTCTTGAAAAAAAAAGAATGCAATACATCTTTGCATCATTAAGCAAATATTCCACAGCATAAGTGAATGTAACACATCTTAAAATATATTCCACAACAGTGCAGTAGGCCTCACGAACCAGGCCTTCACTGCTCACATTGCTCTCCACACTATCGCCTTCCAGGCTCCTACTAGAATGGCCTCATTTAGCTCTGCTTAAAACAGCAATGACTTATCTAGTCCAATGCCTCACAGTCTTCCAAATTTCTCCTAAAATCAACCTAACTTGGTTGGGTTCTTCACAGCAACAACACCACTCCTCTGGTATAGTTTCTACATTAGTTACTTTTCTGTAGCTAAGATGAAGTACCATAACCAAAGGAAGCTTAAGCAAACAGCAGTACACTTTGGTTCACGGCTGCAGATGGCTGGAGTCCACACAGCAAGGAAAGCTGGTGCATGCAGCAGGCACATGGAGCTTGCTGACCACACTTCCTGAATATAACACCAATTATGCAGACAATAAGATTGACAGTCAAAACAAATGGGATCTCATGAAACTGAAAAAAACTCTATAAGGCAAAGGGCACTGTTGATAGAACAAATAATAACCTACAAAATGGGAAATATCTTCACTAACCCCATATCCAGCAGAGTATTGATTTCCAAAATATATAAAGAACTCAAGAAACTGGACATCAAAAAAAACATAAAATCTAATTAATAATGGGGTACAGATCTAAACAGAATTCTCAACAGAGGAAATTCAAATGACTGAGAAGCACTTAAAGAAATGTTCAAAATCCTTAGCCATCAGGGAAATGCAAGTTAAAACAATATTGAAGTTCCATATTGCACCTGTCAGAATGACTAAGATCAAAAACACAAATGACAGCTCATGCTGAAAAGGATGTGGAGCAAGAGGAACCCCTCCATTGCTGGTGAGAGTGCAAACTAGTACAGCCACTTTGGGAATCAATGCGGAGGTTTCTCAGAAAATTGGGACTAGATCTACCTTAAGATACAGCTAGACCACTCCTAGGCGTATACCCAAAGGACAGTCTACCATACCACAGGGACACTTGCTCAATTATGCTCATAGCAGCTGTATTCATAATAGCCAGAACTTGGAAAAATCTAGATGTCCCTCAACTGAGGAATAGATAAAGAAAATGTGGTATATTTACATAATGGAGTGTTACTCAGTGGTAAAATCAATGGCATCACTAAATTTGAAGGGAAGTGGATGGAATTAGAAAAGTGATGTGGGATTCCCCTCTGTATGAAGTGAATATGCTTTATTATCATTGGTTAATAAAGAAGATGCTTTGGCCTATGACAGGGTGGAATAAAGCCAGGCAAGAAATCCAAACAAAGATATACAGAGAGAGTAGGCAGAGTCAAAGAAATGCCATGTAGCTACAGAAGGAGAAAGACACAAAAGCCAGAACCTTACCTGTAGACCACAACCTTGTCACGATACACAGATTAATAGAAATGGGTTAATTTAAGATGTAAGAGTGAGCTAATAAGAATCCTGAGCTAATAGGTCAAGCAGTATTGTGATTAATATAGTTTCTTTGTGATTATTCAGGTCTGGGCAGCCAGGAAACAAACAACCAGTCTCCACTTAGAAATGGCAAAGCCAGCATGGGTCAACTACATCCACATAAAATCTGGGAGAGCTTGGGAAAGAATTCTAGACACAAAAGAAGAGAGTTAAACAAAGTTTCTTGGTAGCAACATTTTCTCAGGTGGGTTCTGTGTGCTAGAGACAAGCAGAGGCATGATTACTTTAAAAGAAGGCTTCCTGACTCAGCATTAGCAGCAAAAAACTGCATGGCTTCATAAAGAAACAGCTTACTGGTTCATACTGGTGCTGGTTGCATGAACATCTCTGGCTCTTTCAGGAGGTCCTGCATTTAAATAGTGTCTGTGAGCAGTGTATTATAAATTGCTTAATGGTAACATAGACCTGGAGCTGGGGCCGTAAGCATGTGAACACGACTCTGCTATGTTGGACTGGGCAGAGCCAATAGGAAGGGCCATGGTGTTGGTCCTAGCCACTCCCACTCAGAATTTAAAAAAAAAAAAAAAAAAAAAGGTGCTCCTGGTCAGAAAATGATTACAGATATATTTCAAATGGATGGGTATTCTTTAAACCTTTTAAAGACATACAGAACATGGCATTTAAAATTACTTAAGAATTTAGACTTTTCATGACAATGAGACAGTCTGGTTCTGGCAGCACCAGTTACTTCGGAGAAGTAGATGAGCATTAAAAAAACTCATTATGAAATTTTCTTTCAATGTGACAAGGCTAGCCATTTGGACAAAAACTGCTCTTGCCTGGACTGATTGATCGCATGCTGTATGAACTAGACCTGCAGGACCCACAGAAAGTGATTGTTGAACTTTCCAAAAGAGGGGATGGTCCTTCAGGGTTCCTGCTTCACAGAAGAAACTGCCAAACATTCTGCAGGACACAGAAGAAAGCAACTGATGAACTTTGCCATTACAAAGCAGAACAGATCTTCAAATTTCCTACTTCATAGAAAAGTATGCCAGATACTTTGGGCCTGTAGACTGATGATGGATGCCCCAACAAGACCAAAAAAACTTTGGGTGACTGTCCAGGCAGCAAGACATTTCTGTCAATTCTAGAACTTTGGAAGTTGTTTACAATGTACTTCCTATTTACTTAGGTAATATTATATCCTTCTGGGGTCTTTGATGGAGTTGAAGACAGATAGTTATAGTTACAGTTTTCCTTAGTTTTGATAAAAGATAAATTAGATATAAAACTTAAAACTGATAAGGATAGAATAGATGATATATTATTTTCCTTAATTTGACAAATGTAAATGTACTAAATATTATAACTATAATTCTTGCTTGATAACTGTTTTGTATAAACAATTTTACTAGGTTCAAGTTAAAACCTTTCTTTTTATTCAGACAGAAAATTTTATTTAGACAGAAAAGGAGAGATGATGTGGGATTATCCTCTGTATACTGTGAATATGTTTTATTACCATTGGTTAATAAAGAAGCTGCTTCAGCCTATGGCAGGTCTGAAGAAAGTCAGGCAAGAAATTTGAATAGAGATATAGAGATTAGGTGGGGTCAAAGAGATACCATGTAGTTTCCAAAGGAAAAAGACACCAGAAAACTAGAACCTTACTGGTAGATCACAGCCTTGTGACAATACACAGATTAATAAAAATGGGTTAATTTAAGATGTAAGAGTTAGTTAATAAGAAGCCTGAGCTAGTAAAACAAGCAGTATTGCAATTAATATAGTTTATGTGCAATTATTCAGATCTGGGCAGCCAAGAAACAAATGAACTGTCTCCACTTACAGAAAAGATCATCCTGAGTGAGGTAACCAGACCCAGGAAGAAAAAAAAATGGTTTATATTCACTTATAAGTGGACATTAGCTGTAACATAAAGGATAACCATACTACAAACCACAGACCCAGAGAAGATAAGTAACAAAGAGGGCTCAAGGGTGGATGCGTGAATCTCAAGGTGAAGGAGAATAAAATAGACAACACTAGTGGATGAGGGGAAGGGTCTTATTGGGGAGGTAGAGAATGGAAAGAGGAGCAATTAGGCTGGGGGAAGATAGAGGGAGAGGGAACTAGGAAATACAACTGGAATCTTGGGGCATCTCTGGAATGAGCTAGAAACCTAGTACAATGGAAACTTCCAGAAGTCTATGAGTATGCCCCTAGCTAAGACTCCTAGCAGTAGGGGATGCAGAGCCTGAACCAGCCATCTCCTATAACCAGACAAGGCTTTCATTAGAGGGTCTGGAACACTAACCCAACAACAAGGTCTTCAACCTACAATTTGTCCTACTGAGTTGCTTCGTCCACTCTTAATAGAAGAGGGAGTGCCTAATCTCACTGCAACTTGATATACCATGGCTGGCTGATATCCATGTGAGGCCTGCCCTTTTCTGAAGAGAAATTGGGAGGAATGGAGGGAGTGATCAGGATATAAAAACAAAAATAAATAAATATTAGGAACATAAATTATTGAAATATAAAAATTCTTTCAAAAAAATTGAAATAGAACTACCGTGTGAACCAGACATACCACCTTTGAGTTGTTTACCTGAAGGCCCACCACTCCACAGAGACCCTCACATATCCATGTTTACTGCAGGCCTGTTCACCAGAGTTAAGAACCAGCTTAGGTGTCTATTTGGGTGGAAGTTCCATCCCAAACCCCTCCCCTGGGACTTGCTTTAGTTCAGACTACACCTCCAAGAAAGCCTGCCAATCAACGACCCCTCCCCAGAGAAGCTCAAGACCCCTCCCACAGGGTATTTAAATTTTACCCCAGAGAACAAACACATGGTTTTCCAGTCATCCTTCCCCATCTCTTCTCTGTGGTGCTGCAAGGTCACCTGGGAGCACTATATCCATTAAACCGTTTTCTAGTTTGGATTGATTTGGTCTGATTCACATTATTGCATTGGCAGAGAGGTTTATTGGGGTGCAGAAACTTTTCAGTGTCTGTCAGAAGATGAATTGTAGGTGGAGACTGCTTGTTCATTCCTGGCCACCCAGACTCGGAATAATTACATAGAAACTGTATTAATTACAACACTGCTTGGCCTATTAGCTTATACATGTTTCTAGCTAACTCTCACATCTTAAACCAACCCATCTCTATTAATCTGTGTGTCACCACAAGATCATGGCCTACAAGAAAGGTTCTGGTGGGCTCCAGCAGGCATCTTTCTCCTTTGGTGGCTACATGGCATCCCACTGATTCTGCCTACCTTCTCTTCTATCTCTGTTGGGAATTCCCACCTTGCTCTATTCTGCCCTGCTAGAAGCCCAAAGCAGCTTCTTTATTAATCAGTGGTATACAGAGGGAAATCCCATATCACCTCCCTTTTTCTTTCTAAATAAAAAGGAAGGTTTTAACTTTAACATAGTAAAATTACATATAGCAAAACAGGTATCAAGCAATAATTACAGTTACAATATTTATATCTACTTTATCTTTAGCATAATTAAAGAAAATTTTAATTATAACTACCCATTCTTCAACTCCATCAAGGACCCCAGAAGGATATAATATTACCTAAATAAACACGAAGTGCATTGTAAGCAACTTCCAAGGTTCTAGAATTGAAAGAATGTCTTGCTGCCTGGACAGTCACCCAAAGTTCTTATGTAACATTGGGGCATTTATCTTCAGCCTACTGGTGCATAGTATCTGGCAGACTTTTCCACGAAGCAGGAAATTTGAAGATCTGTTCTGCTTTGTAATGGCAAAGTTTATCAGTTGCTTTCTTCTGTGTCCTGCAGAATGTTTGACAGTATATTCTGTGAAGCAAGAACCCCAAAGGACAATGTCCTCTTTTGGAAAGTTCAACAATCACTTTTCTGTGGGTCCTGAAAGTCTAGTTCATATAACATGCCATCAATCAGTCCAGGCAAGAGTAGTTTCTTGCCCAAATGGATAACCTTATCACATAGAAAGCAAATTTCATAATGAGTTTCTTCAATGCCCATCAACCTCTCTGAAGTAATTGGTTCTGCTAGGAGCAGATGTGTCTCACTGTCATGAAAAGTCTTAAATTCTTAGAATAATTTAAATGCCATACTCTGTTCATCTTTGAAAGATCTGAAAAATATCAATCCATCTGAAATATATCTCTGTACATCTAGAAAACCTAACTAACTTGAATACAAGCTTGACTATTATAGATGATTATCTATTAACCTGTATTTCTTAATTATACATCATTTTTAAATGAGCTGAACAAACACAATAGCTTAACCAAGAACAGAAATAGACATATAACAAAATTGACCTTAAATTTGTATCAATAGATCAAGATCCATACCAATGCAAAGTATTCATCTCTATAGCATATCCCCCTTTAAATGTAAACAAAAATTTATAAACAGTATTTGGAAATTTGGGTGTAGTTCTTTACAAACTGCTGGGTGCTGTCCCAGAGGACAGAGGTTCAATTTCTAGCACCCATACAATAGCTCACAAATGTCTATAACTCCAATTACAAGGGATCCAACACCCTCTCACACACAGGCAAAACACCAATGCACATTTTAAAAAAATGAATCTCTGAACTCAACCACTGACAAAGTACATGATATCTGGACTGGATAAACAGGACACAATAAAAGGACTGCCAAACCTTGCCAAGACAGGGTAAGATGGTTCTAAAAATCTTCCTGCCTCTAAAAATGGTCTGTCAGTTATGCTAGGCCTTAGCCAAAGTTGGTTGCTTCAACGTTACAAATGAGACTTTGGGTGATTGCTCAAGTAGCCAGTTGTCTCCGTCATATATTGCTCCCTTTGGAGGCTGCTTGATTGCTCAAGTAATATTATCTCTCTTCTCAGGCCTTCGATGGGGTTAAAGATTAGATAGTCGTAATTACCTTCCTCTCATGATTTAGCCAAGCTTGTTTCCTATGCAAGATTCAGACTCTTTAAAATAAAATGTTTATTAAAGCATTTGTCATGTGTTCCTTGCTTAATATTGCTTATGTTGTTCTGTAATTTTATACTTGATATCTGTTCCTATTGTATATAGTTTTGTATTGGGTTTGGACCGCTCTTGTTTAGACAATGGGGGAGATGATGGGGAAACCTTGCTAGCCAGTTAGCTTTAAGAGGTGGATCCAGGTTAAAGTGTGGCTTTCTGGGACTGGAAGAGAAAAACAGGCACACAACCTAGGTGTGCTCTCGCTGTGTGATTCCCACGGGGCACAGCTGAGCTTGGACTTCTCATTCCTATTTTGTGGGGTTTTCCCTTATAATAAATAAAAATATAATTGTTTTATCCTTTAGCTAGCCTTGTTATTTCCCAAATTGAGCTAATTTCTACACAGAGGCAAGTGGATTTCTGCCAGTTCAAGGCCAGCCTGGTCTACAGAGCAAGTTCCAGGACAGCCATGGCTATAAAGAGGAAACCTGTATTCAAAATCCAAAAAAGGAAAAAAATCTCAGATCTCTTATATATCACCACGTTCCAGGTCAGCCTTGGGTTCAGTCACCTCTTGTGGAGGATCTGGCACCTAGTCAGAAACAACCCAAACTTTAAGACAAGTCAATTCATCAGATCCATCATCTCAGTGCCCTTCCTCATAATGGACCCCAGACTTCAGTTCTGCCCAGTACAGTCCATTGTCTACAGGTGATGGACAGATAGACCATCACAGACCCTGCTGCTCAGAGGAAAGATGATGCCAATAGACAAACCATGCTGGACCCAGGATGCCCAGAGCAGATGCCTGCAATCTGGGTGACTTCCCTCTGATTACACCTGCTGGAAGACCACACTGATGGAAAGATGGAAAGAGATGAAGAATAATTACTACAAAAAGCCAGCGCCAGCAAAGGCCAGCCACGGGAGGCTTCCACAGGAATAGGTAACCTTCAACAACTTCAAAGAGCTGTAGAATATGGCATTTAAATAACTTAGGGTTCTGTTGAAGTGAGACACAATTGCTCCTGGAAACACCAGTCTATTCCTGAGAGAATGTTGAGCACCAAAGACACTCCACTGGGAGCTTGTTTTCTTCTTGGCACAACTGGTCTTAGGACAAGGAACTGCCCATTCCTCAACCACTAACAAAGTGCATGGTATCTAGACAGGACAAGCAGGATACAGGAAAAAAAGACTACAAACCTTGCCAAGATAAGGTAAGATGGTTTTGAAATTTTTCCTGCCTCTGAAAATGGTCTGTCAGTGACTCTAGGCCTTAGCCAAAGTTAATTGCTTCAACATTGCAAATGAGACTTTGGGTGATTGCTCAGGTAGCCAGTTGTCTCTGTCATCTACTGCACATTTTGGAAGCCCCTTGATTGCACTTCCTGTTTATTCAAGTAATATTATCTCCCTTCTCAGGCCTTCGATGGGGTTGAAGATTAAATAGCCGTAGTTACCTTATGCTTATGATTAGGCCAAGCCATTTCCAATACAAGACTTAGACTCCTTAGGATAGAATGTTTATTAAAATATTGAGCATATGAACCTTGTTTAATATAGTTTAATTTATGCTGGTTGTACTTCTAATTTTATACTTGAAATCTGTTCCTAGCGTATATAGTTTTGTATTGGGTTTGGAACCCTCTCATTTACACAAAAGGGGGAGGTTATGGAGAACCTCCTTCAGCCAATGACCTTTAAAAGCCTGGACCAGGTTAGGGCATGACTCTTGGGTACCCAGAGAAAGCTGCCTGGCCAGCCAGCTCTCTCTCTCTCTCTCTCTCTCTCTCTCTCTCTCTCTTTCTCCATGCCTTGAGGTTGGACTCCCATTCCTGTTCCATGAGTTTTCTCCCTTACAATAAAGAATAATCATAATCTTAGAATACTTTTGAAGTTAGTTTGGGATAATTTTACTCATGATTTCCCATATTGGACGTGTTCTGCTTCAAATTATCTTATGTGAAAAAGAGGAAAGCCTCTTCAGGGAACTGTGTCAAAGATTATACTAGAAATAAATACTAGAGTTAGGCATGCAGGTCTAGAGACAGTCTCCAAACAAGGTCAGCTAGAGACCAGGAGGCTTTATGCCATAGGGGGAGGGCGTCCTCAATGCTGTCAAGATAGGAGAGAACAGCCAGGCAATGGTGGACTGCAACCTCTGACCAGTAGGGCATCCCAGTAATGGGCCACCTCTAGATACATAAGATTATGTCAAGGAGAACTGCATAGACAAGACACAGAACTACAAACTCTTCAAGAGGTCTTCCTAATGGTCTCCTGGTGCTGGCATAAACCAGTAACGTAACAAATGACACCCCTCACTCTTGTCATGGCCACCAAATGATTAACACCTGCCATTAAGCCCTCCTGGGACCTCACTTCAGGCCTGGAGCCCCACACACCCATCTTCACACTCATCCCATCACACACCAGCTGGCTTTGAGAAGACAGAAGCAGAAGTTATGAGAGGCACCTGGGGTACAACAGCTTTGCAGTCCTGCACACAGGCCATTGTGGCCTTTGCCCCACCCCTGAAAAAAATACCATGAGAACCAAGAGGAAGCTGGGAGCATCTGTATATCCTAGCCACTTTACCACTCATCCTCTGTTGAAGAAGCTGCGGGCTGCGTTCCTGCCACCCAGCTCCCGGTCACCTGGCTAGCTTATGCCCCAAAATAACAACACACAAACTGTATTCTTTTAGACACTGCCTGGCCCATTTCTATTAATGTGTGTAGCACCTTGAGATGCGCTTACCAGGAAGATTCTAGCCTACGTCCATCTTGGGTCGGAGCTTCATCACGTATGCCATGGGGAGCAGCTATGGCATCTGAGCTCACTTCCCTTCTTCCCAGCATTCTATTCTGTTTACTCCACCCACCTAAAGGCTGGCCAATCAAATGGGCCAAGGCAGTTTCTTTATTAGCCAATGACCTTCCTCCATCAATCCTCCTCAAAAATAACAGCCAAGTCTCTGGGCTGTGAGAACATCCTGCCGCAACCCCTCACCACCCACAGACACACAAAGACACCAGGGAGATGATGAAGTTCTTTAATGAGAAGCAGGGGAGTGGGAGACAGAGGGAAAGGGTGGGTGAAGCCAGAAAGGAGAGGGAAGGAGCACTTCTGTGTCCTGCGCTCCGAAGGTCTGGGTGCAGCATTGCTCTGAGGCAGCCTGGACCCCGGCATCCCTTGCTGTGGAAAGGAGGAGAGTCAGTGGAGCCAAAATGATTCATTCAGGGGAAACATGTTGGGATGCTGGGGTCTCCACTCACCAGATCCAAATAGGACATAGGTCATTTCCCCCTCCCAAATGCAAACCCCATCCCCACAATTCTCCATGCTCATGTGTGAAAAGAGGAACAAATGATTTCAGGGCAAGAGCATGGCAAAGGGATGACAAGGATACTATTGGACTCAGGCTCTGCCCACACGTGCACAGATCACCATGGGCAGATCTCTGAACTGCATCTCCCAAGCATCACACAGCAAAAAGGAACCCAGGAAGGCAGGTAGACCCCAGGCATGGCTGCCACATATTTAAAAAACCTACTCCATAAATGGAGTCAACATGGGAACCGAGGGGAAGGGAGCTCAAAGGAGGGATTTCCCTTCTGCACAGAACTGCAGGGGATGCATGCAGAGAGGTATTCTCTCCAGTTGCAAACCGACTGCAGAGTATCAGTGAGGGAGATATCTGATGTCCAGGAAACAACACCCATGAAGGAATCCTGAACAAAATACCCACAGGTAGAGTGTATTCCAGTAGCACAGGCTGTACCTGTCCACATGGGTAGGGAAACGTTAAAACACAGGGTCTCCAGAGCCCCATTGACCCCAGGACCACGGTTCCCTCAAGTGTCCCACAAAAATGACCACTTACCCTAATCGCTTCCTAGAGGGCAGGTTTCTGTCCAAGAAAGAAAGAACATGATTTAGAAAGTCCATGGAATTCAGGCAGAAAACCAAGGCCCTCCATCAGCCAGCATGTCCCCCACCCCCAAAGCACAAAGCCGAGTGAGAGGCAGCCTGTTGTCCTGAGGGACTGGTTGCCTCCTTTGTGTAGGGCAGAGAGCATGGCAGTTTGCTTCCTACCACTCTGCCTGGGGATGAGGATGCTCTTTGTGTTGAGGCCTCCAGCCTTCACAGCTTTCTGAAAATCTTTCAAGGCTTCCTGGTGGACGTCAGGGTCTCTGCCTATAGGAGAGGTCAGGAGAGACATGGTATCAAGGACAGAGCTGGAGAAGCTGATAGAGCTTCCCTCCCAGCCCAGGAAACCAAGCATCTTAGAGTGAAGTGTGAGACATGGCCCACATAGGTGAGGATATGAACCAGGGCCTGGATGAGAGAGGAGAGCCCAGGTGGGGAAAGAGGACCAGAACACCATGGTCATCCCTCCATCTGACCTCGAGGACACGGGCACTGTGCCTTCAGCTCACCTGAGTTTCTCTCAGGACAGTTGGGGACACTGTGACCAACCTCACTCCAGAGGAAGAAGTCACCCTTGGCTGAGGGCTCCGTGCTGCCTCTCTGCTCTATGTGGGCAGTGCCCAGTCACAGGGAGGGCTCAGGAGGCTCTGGGGCTCTTTCCCAGGCAAGAAGGACACTGGTACGGGCTGTGATTAGGGCTGTTTTTTATATGATGGATCCTGTTCTGTACCCATCCTTATTCCAGCTGGAACCCAATAGTTGTGAGGCCCCTTTCGCCCTGTGAATCCTTGGCCCACGTCACGATTATAGAACTCACCCACGAGTTTTGCAATTAGGTAATGTTCTCCTTGTATGTTGTTCATCCAGAAGAAGATGTAGTGGTCCTCCACAGCAGATGGTATAACGTAGACCTCCTGAGTGCCCCCATCTGTGGAGGTAGAGTCACACGGATCCTGAATAAACACACTGTCCCTTCAACAAGGATCTAAGGGTGTCCAGGCACCTGCCTGGCACCTGTCAACCTGACTCCTGCCCAGTTGCTCAGTTATTACTTCCCCAGATTCTCCACCATCACAGAGCCTCAGTTAGAAAGAACGTCCATTTCCATAGGAGCCACATACATGGGATGGCCATGTACCCAACCTGCGTGTCATGCAGGAGGGTCTGCCTCTGGAACCAGATGCATCCCTCTCCTGACTCCCTTCATGAGTTCCCCATAGCTAATGGGCCACCACTGGGCAGTTCTGTTGACTAGTTTTATGTCAATAGTTTTATTGACACAAGCCAGAGTCATCAGAGACGAGGAAAGCCCAGTTGGGAAAATGCTTCCATAAGATCAGGCTGTAGGTTAGCTTGTAGGGAATTTCCTTAGTTAGTGATTGACAAGGAGGGCCTAGGCCAAATGGGGCCACCTCCATCAGAAAGCAAGCTGAGCAAACCATGGGGAGCAAGGGAGTAAAGAGCAGGCCTCCATGGCCTCTGCATCAACTCCTATTCCCTGCCTTGTTTGAGAGCCTATCCTGACGTCCTTTGAAGGTGAGCACTGATGTGGAAGTGTAGACAAAATAAGCCCTTTCCTCAGCTTGTTTTTTAACACAGGGTTGCGTTCCTAAAACCCTACCCTAACTAAGAAAACAGCCGATTCTCATCTAAGGACCCATCTACCACATCCGATGTAGTGTTTGGTGTCGGCTGTTCCTGTCCCATCAGGAAAATGCCTCATGGGAGCCATCATGGGTATTAACAGGGTTAGAAGAAGCAAAGGTCCTCAGGCCATGGGGCCTCCTGGGACGGCCGCACTGATGTCATCAGTATCAGGGGAGGTTGGGTAAGCCCTCACAGGCCCAGGGACTCACAGGCTGTGTATTTTTTAGGTACATTTGTCTTCTCTAGGACAGTGTTCACCTTCTCGCAGCGTTCTGCAATCCTGGAACACAGAAGGTCTGTGAGACAAACGGCCCAGCCACACAGCTCCCCTCCTGTCAGCACCCACAATATTGTCTACAGGTGCCTGGTCCCAAGGTGACCTAGGAAGTGCAGGCTTCACTGGGTCCCAACTACATTACCAGCAAGCCTCCTGAGTCACGTGTTCAAATCCCCTGACTTCCACATTGGCAGAGTTCTGTGTCATGTCACCTGCTGGCTTCACCCCGACAGCCTCTTGCTCACTCCCTCGGAGAACCTCAGCTACTTGGTTTATAGACATCGTCTGAAACAAATTCTCCCTTCCTCACCTGCATGCTGAGTGGCTCCTGGGGCTCACCCTCTGTCTCTGGAGATACTTAGGGATGAGCTCAACAATCCCTGTCCCCTGGCCATTGAGGAAACTACTCAGAGAGCAGGATTGGGGAAAAAGAACAAAGGGCTCGCTCCAGGGAAACTGACAGGACAGGGGCTGCCCAGATGCCGGACCTGGTAAAGACAGCTCAGACCCTGTCTTCTCCAGGAGTACTGAAGCGAGAGAAACCCAAATATGAGATCAGACAAGAAGGTAGAGGTCACACAAATGGAAAGTCACACAGGTGTGAGACAGCACAGGTAAGAATCTTCAAAGAGAAGAGGTCACACACATGACAGGTCACACCAGTGACTGGTCCCAAAGGCAGTAGATCACACCAGTGGGAATAGACTGGGATTTCAGTGTCTCTGCAGAACCTGATAAACTTTCTCCCTGGGGTGCTGTACACCTCTCAAGTGTTGTGAAATCATGCCCCTGCCTCCCTTACAGGCAGAATTTTATGCTGGAGAGAAAACAGACGCAGTCTAAATGTTTACACTAGATATGGCAGTGAAACCCTTCTCCAAGGCCCTGGGTCACTGACAACGAATGTCCCATGAGAATAGAAAGTGGGTGTCACTTCCATCTGAGTTACTTTCTCTGCACCACTGACCGTCCCATGGTCCTCTCTAAACTGAGACACCCTCAGTGGTTCTATGGGACCCATGCCCCCAGCTCACCCTGTGCACCCCACTCAGCCCCTAGATCTCCTATGTGGCAAAGGCCAAGAAGAATGCTACCAACTCAGTGGCACACACTCACAGGACAGTGAAGTTGACTTGCAGGTTGCCCCCTTCCAGGGTGGTGATGGTCATGGGAGTCACAGACATAGACCTTAACTCCACGCCAGGAATCTCCTTGTTAGATGCTGTAGCTTTCATATACCACGTTCCTGACAGCTGGAGAAGGACCCGCCCATCAGGACTCAGGGAGACCCCAGGAATGCCCCTAGTCCTTAGCCCCTGTCTCTAGCTTGCCTCCACGTTCTGGACATGTGAAGCGTTTCTCCTTCTACCAACCCATCAAATAAGCTAGTTCAACCAGGGCCACAGCAGTGTGGTCACCAATCCTTGCAGGTGTGACACTATCACAGACCCCTGCATTCCCAGAGCACAGTGAGGAGAGCTGGACTCTGGACTCTGATCTCTTCCAGCCCTCTGTACCCAGAACCATCTGACCAGATTCCTTGCGCTGTGTCTGGCATTCCCTCAGAGAAGGGGTTTAAGCCTGGCTCTGAAATGATGTCTCTTTATATGAAGAAGCAATGGCCCCTCCAACCCACAACCTCAACCCCCCAATCTGCCATAACCCCCCTCAAAGCCCCTGCCTATCTCAGCCTCACATCTAGAGTCTCTTCTGTCGCAGTGAAGGCCTGGGCCTGCAGGGCAGCAACAAGGCTGAGGCCAAGACACAGGATCAGGGTCTTCATCTCCAGAGTCTGTGCTCACAGGTCCCCACAAGTCACTGGGCTGGCTGAGGAGGCTGTGCTGGGGCTCCACTCAGCTGCCCTTTATACTGCTCAGCCCAGGGTCCCCAGGAAGTTGGCAAGGATGACTGACCAGTCACTTTCTGGACTTTCACCATGGCTAGCTCTTCAGTGGACCAGATAAAGGTCATCATTGTCAGAAATTTCTAGAGAACAATCAATGCCCAGAGGATGATGGGAGGAGGCTACTTGTAGATTTGCCCTGGCAAGAAAGTGAGTCTGAGTTAGAGATGCAGCCTCCCATGTCAGGAGCCCCTGAGGGTGAGAAGAGCGGGAGTGAACCCCTCCTGCACACAGTGTGGTCATCCAGCTGGCTGACACGCTCATTGACACAGAGCTCAGACCGTCCTGAGCTCCATTCTCAGGGCAGGACACTGAACCTTAGATTCATCTTGGAAAAAGAGGGAAGTGGGCGCCTACAGTGTGACTCTGAAAATGTGTGCCTAAGGATGTGTCCCCGCCTCAGCAAGGTGTGCTCTAGCCCCTGCCCATATGCAGAACAAGGATGGCTCAGACATAGAAAGAAAGCAAGGAGGCCATATGTACACAGCCATGAGACTGAATCACAGACTGGAGCTGGTGGCTCAGCTGTTAAGAGTCCTTTCTGCTCTTGCTGAGGACTTGGGTTGAGTTCCTAGCACCCATAGGGTGGCTCACAACTACCTGCAACTCCAGTTCCAGGGGATATGGTGCTTTCTTCGGGTTCTCAATTACCTGCATGCATGTGCTACATATAAACTCACAGAGACTTACAGTCTGGTAAAGGCCGAAGGCACATGGACGCCTGTCCCTGAAGCTAGCAGATGGCCAGGAGTCTTTTTCCTAGGTGTATGAGAGGAGTCCTTGATACATTATGGAGCCTAGAAACCCTTCCTATGGCTCCTATGCACCACTGCTTATAACTCACTGTCCTTGTCTCCAGCACCCTCCAGAGCTATGTCGTTGTCCTGGCAACCGTGTTGTAGCATGTTCACTCTCTGTGGCCGCTTGGGTGAGGTCAGACATCTCTAGTTCAGTTCCAAAGCTCTTTTCTCAGCCTTGGGTGAGGAATTCTGAATAAATCTCCTCCTGAGAAGGGCTGTCCTTGTTACCATTTGTTTGGTTTTGTTTTTCAAATTTTTCCAATTCTCTGTACTTTAATATTCAAGAGCATCACGGCTGAGCAGAGCACTGGCACTGAAGGCAGAGGCCCTCAGACTTCCAGTGGAATGAAGACTGCAAGGTGACAGAGAAGGGAAAAGTGGGCAGGAAATATGACCCTCTCCTAAACAAAATACTGGACAAAAGCAACTTCCGGTTGGCTTACTGGCTAGCAATAAATGTCAAGTTGCTATGACTTATATACACCTGGAAAGAGAGTCTCATTCTAGGAATTATCTAGATCAAGTTAACCTGTAGTCTTGTCTGTGGGATTGTCTTCATTGTTATTGACAGCCCACTGTGGGCAGCACTGATTTGGGATTCCCTTCTGTCTATGTGTTGCTTTTTTTTCGGATAATGAATAAAGAAGCTGCTTTGCCCTGTGGTAGGGTAGAACAGAGCTAGGCAGGGGACAGGGGGACTAAACTGAATGTTGGGAGAAAAAAGGTGGAGTCAGTGAGATGCCATGTAGCCACTGCAGAATGAGACAGATACCTGGGAATTTTACCAGTAGGCCACTACCTTGTGGCTGTGCTCAGATTAATAGAGATGGGTTAATTCAAGATGTAAACATTATCTAGAAATATGCATAAACTAATAAGCCAAATAATGCTGTAATTAATATAGTATCTGAGTGATTATTTGGGTCTGAGTTGCCAGGAAATGAACTAGCTGCCTTCACCATTGGGCCCTGAAGTGTATTGATGAAGATATCTAGCTGCGTGCTAAGCAAGCTTGCAGCATGGATGCATTTATTTCTTGTTGCTCTTGACTGTGGATTTAATGTGCCTGGGCCGCCTTATCTTTCCCTCAGTCATGGACTCTGGTCCATAACTGTAGGCCAAATAAACCATTGAACTCTGGGTTTCTTTTCTATTTTTGTTTTGTTTTTTGTTTTTCCACAATATCTACAATGAAACTTTCCTGTTTTTTTTTAATATTTATTTATTTATTTATTATGTATACAATATTCTGTCTGTGTGTATGCCTTCAGGCCAGAAGAGGGCACCAGACCCCATTACAGATGGTTGTGAGCCACCATGTGGTTGCTGGGAATTGAACTCAGGACCTTTGGAAGAGCAGGCAATGCTCTTAACCTCTGAGCCATCTCTCCAGCCCCCGAAACTTTCCTGTCTTAAGTTGATTTTTATCAGGGAATTTTTCACTGAAATAGAAATGAAACCACACTGTGGAGAAATTATTTTATCTCCTGGTTTCTGAGGGTTCACTCTGTGGTCTCTTGAACCAATGTGTTTAGGCTGAGTACTGGGAACTTGTGGTAGAAGAGACTTTCCATCTCCTGAATACAAGAAGCAGAGAATCTGAAGAGAAACCAGATCAATTCCTCAAAGACACCTTTAAGTGGCCTATTTCATTTAACTATGTCCCATCTCCTAAGGCTTCCAGAACCTTCTCAAATAATATCAACAGCTAACGACCGAGAGTATACCACATGAGCCAATGGGAGATACTTCATATTCAAACCCCTAAATCCCAAAGACATGAGTGTCTTATAATACATAACGCATCAAGAGTCTTCCAAGTTGTAGCTGTTGGAGCAGACTTCAAAGTCTGCAGTGCAAAATTCCCTGTGAGACTCAAGGTAAATCCTTAGCTCTATGTCCCTATAAAAGAAAAACAGAAAATGTCATACTGCCAAGATAGCATAGGACAGAGGAGACATCATGGGATCAAAGCAAGACTGAAACCCAGATGGGAAATCATTAAGTCCTATCGTCTATGTCCTGCTCTTGAGTCACACAGTGTGGTCATCACAGCTCATATAATCCTGGAAAAACCAACCCCTAAGATGCTGGTAGGTACACCCTGGCTTTGGGATACCTCTCTGGGGCTGGTTTTGTTTGCTGTCTGAAGCTCTTATCAACAGAGAATTTTCATTCCCTACATCTATAAATTCCCAAGGTAAGCAATACATCGTCCTCATAGTTACTCTCCCGGGAGCTGCTTGCTGGAATCCCGAGTCTGCTGTTCATTGCCTAGCCTCCAATACTTTCTCTGAAACCTTAGTGCAAGCCCTCATTTCTAGGTAAATGTGGATTGTGCATGCCTGCAAAAGGCTCACTGTACATGCAGTTCCTGGTCCACAAGCCCCTGCCCATATGCAGAACAATGATGGCTCAGACATAGAAAGAAAGCAAGAAGGCCTGTGTGAGTATGTATGTACAGGGACACATGCACACACAATCAGCAATGGGACAGAATCACAGACTGGATCTGGTAAGGTGACTCAGCTGTTAAGAGTCTTTTATGTTCAATTCCTAGTTTCCATATTTTGGCTCACAACCTCCTGTAACTCCAGTGCCCAGGGTACTGACACCCTCTTTCCCTCTCCAGGCCCTGACATGCACATAAACTTATGCAGCTTCATACAGATGCAAACAAATAAAAAGAAATCAGTGAAGAAAAACAAAACACAGGGCGCCAGAGGGCCCTAGGCTTGTGGCACCTAGGCTGGGCCAACAGTTGATCTAGTGTATTAGTATTGTTGTAAGGAAACCACATAACCAAAGCAAGTTGGAGAGGAAAGGCTCTCTTTGGCTTACACTTCCATATCCCTGTGTTCATTCTTGAAGAAAATCAGTACAGGAACTCAACCAGGGCAGGCATCTGGAGGCAGGAGCTGATGCAGAAGCCACTTAGGAATGCTGCTTATGGGCTTATTCAACATAGCTTACAGAACCCAGGACCTCCAACCCAGGTTTGGCCTCACCCACAGTGGACTGGGTGCTTCCCCAACTAATTAAGAAAATGACCGACAGGTACAAGGTTACCTACAGCCTGATCTTTTGGAGGCATTTTCTCAGTTCTGGCTCTCTTCTCTCTAGTGATTCTAGCTTGTGTCAAGTTGACACAAAAGTAGCCAGCACAACCGACCCCTTGTCATCTTGACACACAAACATATCACTGTTAAGCCACAAGTTTTTAATTTTTGTTCATCCCTAAGTGAAAAATAAGTTGAACACTTTCTCCCTTCAAGAGGGAAGAACTAGGGTACAGTCACAGTCTGAATAGAGGAAAACTGAAACCCCATTTGTGTGATCAACTCAATGTCCAATGTCTGGGATCCGCTCACCATGTTTGGGCTTCTTGGGTTGCTTCTCCGGCTCTGCCCTCTGCAGCACGTCCATCTTGTCTTGTCGGCTCCAGTAGGCTCCACGTCACTGCTGCTGCTGCTCATGGTGGTCATCCCAGGGTGCTTGCATCTCAAAACTGCTGGGTCTTCTGCTGCAACTGAGCTGCACTTTCACCAATGACCTCTCCTGGGCTCTCCCTGCCTCACAGCGCCAAACCTTAGCTGCTTTCTATGACCCCTGCAGGTCTAGAAAAGCAGTATCTCCTGGGTGACTCTTACAGAATTGAGTTTGGCTGCCAGTGTGAGGTAAAACCTGAGCTGCCTCTGGAACACGACTGCGTGCTGACCCTGAGGAAACACTTCCCAGAAGACTTCACCTCAGTGATGCTGATCTCTTCTAAGGCATGGCTAACTTCTCCGCTACATCTGACCAGTCACCACAGATTCTTCGCACAAATTGTCCAGTAGAGTCTTTGCTTCCCTCTGAAACCTCAGAAGCCAGGCCTCCACCTCTGCACTGCTCTCAGAACTCCTATTTTCCAAACTCTCACAGAACATCTCACTAATTTTGAACACTCAATGACTTTTCTAGTCCAAAGTTCCAAAGCCTTTCCACAATCCTCCCAAAAACACATTGTCAGGTCTGTACCCCACAGTCTTGTTACCAGCTTCAGTCTTTGCTAGGATTACTATTGCTGTAAAGAACCACCAATGACCAAAGGCAACTTGGTGAGGGAAGGGCTTGTCTGGCTTACACTTCTCCATCACTGAAGGACGTTAGTGCAGGAGCTGATGCAAACGCCATGGTGGAGGGCTACTTATTGGCTTATTACATGTGGCTTGTTCAACTAATTTTCTTTCCTTCTTTTCTTTCCTTTTTTCCAGGGGAGAGAATGAATACGGTCCCAAACTACCACAAATTATGCAGGTGAGTTCCCCAAGTTTGGGGAAATTACAGGGGTCAGTCCATCCAGAGTGTAATGAATACGCCTCACCCTGGGAAAACCACCTTCCCAATCACAGCACCGCTCCTGCCAGGTAAGTAAGCATCCAGCTGTTTTCTTATAGAACCCAAGACCTCCAGCCCAGAGATTGCCCCACCTACAATGGGCTGGGCGCTCCCCCATTGATCACTAATTAGGAAAATACCCTATAGGCTTTCCTACAGCCTGATCTTATGGAAACGTTTTCTCAGATGGGGCTCCCTTCTCTCCAGTGACTCTAGTTTGTGTCAAGTTGACATAAAACTAGCCAGCACAGCAGGGGTCTGTCTCTTGAGGAGTGAGAAATGTCTTCCTGCTGCAGAAGGAGTTGGTAGTCCTTCCATATAGATCGGGGTGGGGGGTGTGAACTGACTAGTCGCCACAGTACTGAGGATGAGGAGGAAGAATATTCTTATCCCCTCCTCCTTCCCCTCGGCTCTGGGTCCGAGGGAAGATACAGGTGCAGCTTCCAGTGCCGAGACTGGGACAAGTCAGTGTGTGATAGGTGGCAAAGTACACGAAGAATTTTCTATAGACGGTTTGGAAAAAGCTGGAAAATGAGAGTAAAGGAACAAAGTCAGTGAGAAGGGGAGTGAGAGAAGAGGACACCCAGAATGCTGTGCCTTGTGAAAAGACCGCAAATTGACACAGACCACTGGTTAGACCTCAGAGCCCCGCGGCAGACACAGTGTGATGAACGCTGACAAGATGAGGTGGCCGGGCCCTCATCCGTGAGCTTGCTGTGCTGAGGAGGCAGACCTAGGACCCTAGGCTCTGCTGTATCCTACAGACCCCAGACTGTTCCCGTGCGGGCCTTTCCACACACAAGCAAGGAGCCCATGTCTCGTGATTTTTATGGCGTTTGCCACGGTCATCTGTCTCTGTGGTGTAGGTTTTTAGGCAACAGTGTGGGCGAAACCAACAGTCACATCAGATTGCACCCATCTTTACCATATGGTCTCGGCTTTTAGGAGCATCCCCAACAGGCTTTGTGCCAGAACATCTGGTGTCCTGTCCCAGGGGTGCTGGACCTTGAACCACAGCAGGCTGTCACTGTGCAGCCTCAGGCTGATGGTATATCATGAAATAGAACGGTCACATTTCTTATTTACTGGCAGAATTTACAAGGACATCAGTGCCAGAAGCTGCATGCTCCCTTCATCCTCTCAATTAATGAGGGGAAATGATTTTAATTCCAACTCCGCAGCCAGCAAAGGCGGAAACAGTTCTATTTTACGTACAGGAAGTAGTCTGATGTCAGTTCCACAGGAAGCCGGAATCAAGGAATAGTGGTCACAGGGCAGAAGGAGTTTCAAAGAGGCTAGCCAAGGTTATGTAAGTAGAAATGATCCAACCATGATATCCTGTTTGTTGGAGTTCTAAGTTTTCTTTTTTGCCGGGCGGTGGTGGCGCACACCTTTAATCCAAGCACTCGGGAGGCAGAGGCAGGCGGATCTCTGTGAGTTCGAGGCCAGCCTGGTATACAAGAGCTAGTTCCAGGACAGGACCCAAAAGCTACGGAGAAACCCTGTCTCGAAAAATCCAAAAACGAAAAAAAAAAGAAAGAAAAATTAGTTTACTTTTATCTTATGAGTGTTTGCCTTCGTGTGTATATGGGCAGCTACATACATGCCTGTTGCCTAAAGAGGGCTGAAAAGGATATCAGATTCCCCAAAACTGGTATTACAGATGGTTATGAGCTGCCATGTAGATGATGGGAATCAAACCCGGGTCCTCTGAAAGATCAACACATGCTCCTAACTGCTGAGCCATCTCTCCAGTCCCACCGTGTGTTGTACTAATAGCTATTGAAAGTTAATGTCCCAAAGCAGCAGAGGGCAGTAGAGGGTCAGAGACTCATTGTGAGGGGGCTGTGGACCGTCTTCCCCATTTCACACACAGACGTACACAGTGGCTGATAGGACAGGCTTTAAGCAAGAAATCTTAAATTTCTGAGGACAAGTCGTGCCAGTCCAAGGGCAAAGATTGCGTCCTCCTTCTCAGACACAGTTCCCCTCAAGAAGCCTCAGATGGACTTCAGGGAACTAGCTGAAGGCTGTCCTTAGTTCTGCAGTTGATCCATGACCACACAGGACGGAGAGACCCCACACTGGACACGAACAGCTATCATTCTGCTTCCCAAGGTCCACCGAGCTCCTAACTCCCCTGGGTAGTCTGCGTCAGTGTCTCTATCAGGACTCCTGTCTCCTTTCTGTCCCCAGAGGAGTTCAGGGTCCTGAAAAACGTGTCTTACAGTCATGTCAACTCTGTGTGTCTCTCCGTTACTTTTTGCAAGCCCTCTGCCATCCCTAACACATTGTCTAACTTAGTTGCGTCCCTGAGTCAGGAAGGGCCTGACTACTCAGGCTTCAGTGAGCTTGGAGCCATGCCCAGTCCCACTCGTTCCTCCACTCCATGCCTGTCTCCATCACAGGTCTCACGCCATGTGGGCAGGTCAGGACCAGCAGCTAGGCCCCTCGTCTTTCCAGACCGAGACTCAGTAAATGCTGTCTGGACTTCACGGGACTGTGTTGCAGGTGACTGAGGAGATAGAATCTACACTTGGTTCAGAAGCTGAGGGTGGGGTCCCGACCAGAGCATATTTGTGTACAGAAGGAGCTGTGTTCAGGGAAAGGCTGTGTTTGCTTTCCGGCTCTTTCTCCTTCAGTTCCTCCCGACTATGGATAATCTGAACACAGGACACACATGGCTTGTGCCATGTCACAGTAAATGTCACACAAATGGGAACACACCTGGAGATTACTTCACCCAAGAGCCAAGTAATGTCCTGGATGTTGTCTAGGGGCATCTGTACCAGCCTTACTCTGGGTACCTCATGCTGGAAACACAGTCACTTACCATTGTTCCAGAAGCCTGGGCATCTCCAGTGGGGTCATCCTGACCCTTTGACCATCTAAGCCCTGCAAACCAATGGAAAAGAAGGGGACCATTTGGAAATACACACAGTTCTTCCCTTCCTTGATCTCCTGGAGTTCCAGCTTAACAACCACCCCACTCCAAAGTGTTATAACCAGGGAGACTGAAGTCCCCAGGAGTAAGGGGAAGGGAAGCAAAGGGAGGGAGGCAGGGAAAAAGCCACTAAGAAAGCAACACTGAGCCTCTCAACGACATCTCCTGGGAAACTGAGACTCATTAAAGTCTCACCCAGTCTCTTCCCATCTGGCCTCCACCTCTTCACACAGGCAACTTTTATGTGGGGGCTGGGAGTGGCCAGGGATGGCCCTCCAGGCCATGAATCATATGGAAGAAACCCATCGTGTGTGTCCTGTCACCTGAGCTGGTCCCCAGACAAACAGCAGGAAGTTCTCTGTGGGGCAAGCCCCATGAATGTGTCAGTGTTGTGGTTTGTCTAGACAGGCCTATGGAAGAGGAAGGGACCAAGGATTATGGCTATTTAAGTGCCTCATTGTCTAGCCAGGGTTCGGCCATCCTGGACCCCTTTTCCAAAAAAAAAAGGGAAGGCAAGGTTGAAAACAGTGAGCATGGTGCTGGCCCACCCAGAGGCTCGCCAGATTCCAGATTCACCACGGATCAGGAGACAGAAATGCCTTGATTCTTGCCAGATGCAGCCATGCAAATCTCCTGCCCCATGTCCTCCACAGTAGGGTTCCTGTCCTCCTTCTGAAGAGGCATCCAGTGCTGAGCATGGCTGGGGTTCCCACTTCTCTACAGACTCACCCCATCCCACATCCAGGGATCTGAATCGCCCCGCCGTTTAAGGCCATCTCTCTCCTTTCTTCTGACTGTGAGCCCTGAGCTGTGGCCACCCGCCAAGTGATTCACCATAAGCCAAAGAGCTCATGGGAAGGCTGCGTATCACATAGATGACCTTCAGTTCCCACTGTTGAAATTTCAGATTTCCTGGTGATTTGTACAATCAAACACAGAAAGTAATGTTCACATGTGTGTGTGTGTGTATATTTGCATTATAGATAATTTTTAGATTTTTAAGAAAAAAGTGAAAATTATGCATAAACTCAACCCATCCTAAACTCTCCACTGAGTCTGAGCTGGGTCACCATAGAGTGTGTGGTTCACTGGGAACAATTGCCTTTTCACCATAGTTTCTTGCCTATCTTTTTGATCTGCACCCAAGTTGTGGTGCCACAGCCACCTCCAGGGCCACTGGTCTCTAGTATTCATGTGCTGGGTACACTCTGGGTCTCTTTGGGGCTGGTGGAGGCACTGTGAGTGGCTGCCTGGCATCCGTTTCCTCTCTCCTTCCTCCCATACAGGTCAATGTCCTCACGAATAGTGATGCTCTTCCATCTATAGGGAGACTCTGACTGATATACAGTGACCTGTTCTTCTGTCTATGCTGCTGGCGCTGGCCAGAGAAGCACACAGGGGATGTCTCAGACAAACAAGGGGAAACACACTGGGTATGTCTGAGAACCCCAGAGGAAAACCTACGGGAGAAACCTGCCCAGTGAGCCCTTGAACAGAGTCAGAGAACATCCAGGTCCCGCATGACAGCACGAAAGCTGGCCCAGTACCTGGATTCCAGTCCAGAGAACAGAAGCTCAGGCTGTGGGCTAAGCTTGGGAGGCAAGCGGTGCCCGGTATGGAGGCTGTGTGTCAGAGGACAGCTGTACCATAGGAACAATTAGAGTGATGTGGATGTCAGGGACAGGGAAGTGCAGGATAGTGAGGCGTCGGGAGACGTGGAGCTCAGAGTGGCCCCCTGAACCGTCATAAGCAGCCCTGAGTAAGGAACCGTGACAGGCAACAGGATGTGTCTTTAAAGCGTAGCGACTGACCTTTCAAACGTCAGCAAAAGACACGCTCATCAATGACACTGTCCGAGTCCTCCTCACCCCAAACAACTGTACAGTGCTTCCCGTGAGCACTAGTCTCAGATCTACAGCATTCCTGCTTCAGCTGGCTTGGCCCTTCCACAGGGAAGTGAATCTCCATTACACAGTTATCTGCATCTGTGGAGAGGCAACCTCATGGCCGTGCCATGCTGGTTTCAGATGGCTTGGCTCCTCTATGAGGAAGTGGGTATCAGACAATTATTCCATTTTCTGCATCACTGGAGAGCCAACTTCATATCTGTGTCATGCTGGCTTTGAATGACTTAACTATCCTGAGAGGAACTGGCGCTTGGGAGCCAACTCTGAGCCTTCAATACTGGCTTGGCCTTCAGAGTACCAAAAACACCCAAGAAATCTACAAGTTTGGACAACAAGCACAACTTTTCTGTGAGCCGCAGGAAGCCAGAACTTTCTATCCTTGTTCTTAGAGTTCAGCAGATACTTGAGGGGGGGACCTTCTGTGCCCTCATCCATAGGGACGGCAGATAGTTCCATACAGTGACTTGGTACTGGGAAAGCCATTTCTGAAGATATTCTCACAACCCATCAGGTAGGCCCAGAGTGATTGTGAATCCCGTCTGAGATTGGATTAGATGGAGAAGGGCCTAGAACTTTAGCAAAATATGACTCTGGATGCGTCTTTAAGGGAATCCAAAGAGGATTAGCTAAAGTGAGGAGAGCAGCATGGGAGAAGATGATCTCATCCCTCAGCCGGGGACCCTGGAGGGGAAGAGGGAGGGTATAATGGGTTCTGAAAAAGGAGAAGCCCTCGGTGTGTTTCCTTCACAGTGCAACTAGGCTGGTTTGCCATGCCCTTTGCCAGGACAAACTGAAATCTCTGAAGCAAGGAGCCAGATGGACCCTAACTTCCTTTAGGTTGTGTAGACCAGGGGCTGGGGAGATAGATCAACATGTGAACAGGTGAAGGTCTCTGCCACCAACGCTGATAAACTGAGTCAGGCCACTTGGGCCTACGTGGTGTCGGGAGTGAACTCCTCCAAGCTGTTGTCTGACTTCCACAAGCACTCCATGGTATGAATGCGTCCACACGTGTTCATACATACACTAAATAATGTGATAAAAATTTGAAAAATGATCTTTTATTTAATATGTATATAGTATTCTCCCTGCATGTGTTTCTGCAGGCCAGAAGAGGGCACCAGATCTCAGTACAGATGACTGTGAGCCACCATGTGGTTGCTGGGAATTGAACTCAGGACCTCTCGAAGAGCAGGCAATGCTCTTAAGCTCTGAGCCATCTCTCCAAGCCCCTAAGATATTTTTTTAAAAAATGATGTTGGAGAAGTGGGCTTGTTGCCATGGCTACCTGACAATGTGGTAACTGGTTTGTGGGAGAAATCTGACAAATTTGGAGACGATGGCTAGAGAAGCCCTAGAATTCTGTGGAAAGGATGTAAGGAGCGTTCTTGAGAGAACGTGAGACCAGCAGTCGAGACTGCACTCATGTGGTATCAACGAAAATGACATCGCTATTGGGAACTGAGCTTGAGGAAGTGTGTGTCACACTGTGGGAGAGAACTTGTTTGTTCGTGTTCCAGGTCTTTGGGAAAGGCTGAAGTAACTGTGACAGACTAATTAATCTAGTAAAGGAAATTTCAAGGCAGCCCAGAATTGAGACTACAGTAGGGTTATTGTTGGTCGAGTTCACTGAGAGAATCAAGAACAAAATGCAGAGTAGAAAGACTTGGGGAGATTTTTGCATTTTCATCATAGAAGCTCATGGAACGGTGCAGCTAAGAAAGTCACTGTTTCTGGAAAAATCACAGCCATTGAAAAGAAATCAAATAGTTTTGAGACAATGAGAACCATACCTTGGTGAACTGGTGAGGCCCCACTTACTGCAGACTCATGGGCACAAAAGAGTAAATTCATTTGAAAGAATTTCCTTCACGTGGATAGATCTGACTCAGACCCAGATCAATTTCCCTCAGTAACCAGGTACCCAGAGGCTGCTACTACCAAGGCCGCCCATCTGCTGCCCTTTTGGCAGGACCAGGAACTGCGTTTGCGGTGAGGCTTTTGCAGGCATGCACAATCCACGTTTACCTAGAAATGGAGGCTTGCACCAGGTTTCAGAGAAAGTCCTGGGAGGCTAGGCAATGAACAGCAGACTCTGGATTCCTGCAAGCAGCTCCCGGGAGAGTAACTATGAGAACGATGTATTGCTTACCTTGGGAAATTATAGAGTAGGGAATGAAAATTCTCTGTTGATAAGAGCTTCAGACAGCAAACAAAACCAGCCCCAGAGAGGTATCCCCAAGCCAGGGTATACCTACCAGCATCTACCAGCCTGGGTTGGTTTTCCCAGGACTGTCTGAGCTGCGATGACCACACTGTATGACTCAAGAGCTGGACATAGACGATAGGACTTAATGATTTCCCATCTGGGTTTCAGTCTTGCTTTGATCCCATGATGTCTCCTCTGTCCTATGCTATCTTGGCAGTATGACATTTTCTGTTTTTCTTTTATAGGGACATAGAGCTAAGGGTTTACTTTGAATCTCACAGCGAATTTTGTACTGCAGACTTTGAATTCTGCTCCAGCAGTTACAACTTGAAAGACTCTTGATGCATTATGTATTAAAAGACACTCATGTCTTTGGGATTTAGGGGTTTGAATATGAAGTATCTCCCGTAGGCTCATGTGGTATACTCTTGGTCGTTAGCTGTTGATATTATTTGAGAAGGTTCTGGAAGTCTTAGGAGATAGGACCTAGTTAAATTAAATAGGTTACTAAAAGGTGTCTTTGAGGAATTGATCTAGTTTTACTTCAGTTTCTCTGCTTCTTGTTTTCAGGAGATGGAAAGTCTCTTCTACCACAAGTTCCCAGTACTCAGCCTAAACACACGGGATCAAGAGACTACAGAGTGAACCCTCAGAAACCAGGAGATAAAATAATTTCTCCACAGTGTGGTTTCATTTCTATTGCAGTGAAAAATTCCCTGATAAAAATCAACTTAAGACAGGAAAGTTTCATTGTAGATAATGTGGAAAAACAAAAAACAAAACAAAAACAGAAAAGAAACCCAGAGTTAAGTGGTTTATTTGGCTTACAGTTATGGGCCAGAGTCCAAGACTGAGGGAAAGCTAAGGCGGCTCAGGCACATCACTTCCACAGTCAAGAACAAAAGAAATAAATGCACCCATGCTGCAAGCTGCTTATCACGCAGCTAAATTTCTTCACTAACACACTTCAGAGCCCAATGTTTCTGTATTGGTGGAGACTGCTCATTCGTTTCCTGGCTGCTCAGACCCAAACAAACACTCAGATACTATGTTAATTACAATACTGCTTGGCATATTTGTTTATGAATATTTCGTAGATAACTATTACATCTTGAGTTAACCCATTTTTATTTATCTGTGCATCGCCACGAGGTTATGGCCTATCGGTAAAGTTCCCAGGTGTCTGTCTCCATCTGCACAGCTACATGGCATCTCACTGACTCTACCTTCTTTCTCCCAGCATTCAGTTTACCACCCTCCCCCAATGCCTAGCTCCATTCTGCCCTATCGCAGGGCAAAGAAGCTTCTTTATTCATTAACCAATAAAAGCAACACATAGACAGAAGGGAATCCCAAATCAGTGCTGCCCACAGTGGGCTGTCAATAACAATGAAGACAATCCCACAGACAAGACTACAGGTTAACTTGATCTAGATAATTCCTAGAATGAGACTCTCTTTCCAGGTGTATATAAGTCATAACAACTTGACATTTATTGCTAGCCAGTAAGCCAACCGGAAGTTGCTTTTGTCCAGTATTTTGTTTAGGAGAGGGTCATATTTCCTGCCCACTTTTCCCTTCTCTGTCACCTTGCAGTCTTCATTCCACCGGAAGTCTGAGGGCCTCTGCCTTCAGTGCCAGTGCTCTGCTCAGCCGTGATGCTCTTGAATATTAAAGTACAGAGAATTGGAAAAATTTGAAAAGCAAAACCAAACAAATGGTAACAAGGACAGCCCTTCCCAGGAGGAGATTTATTCAGAATTCCTCACCCAAGGCTGAGAAAAGAGCTTTGGAACTGAACTAGAGATGTCTGACCTCACCCAAAGGGCCACAGAGAGTGGACATGCTACAACACGGTTGCCAGGACAACGACATAGCCCCGGAGGGTGCTGGAGACAAGGACAGTGAGTTATAAGCAGTGGTGCATAGGAGCCATAGGAAGGGTTTCTAGGCTCCATAATGTATCAAGGACTCCTCCCATACTCCTTAGGAAAAATACTTCTGGCCATCTGCTAGCTACAGGGACAGGCGTCCATGTGCCTTCGGCCTTTACCAGACTGTAAGTCTCTGTGAGTTTATATGTAGCACATGCATGCAGGTAATTGAGAGCCCGAAGAAAGCACCATATCCCCTGGAACCGGAGTTGCAGGTAGTTGTGAGCCACCCTATGGGTGCTAGGAACTCAACCCAAGTCCTCAGCAAGAGCAGAAAGGACTCTTAACAGCTGAGCCACCAACTCCAGTCTGTGATTCAGTCTCATGGCTGTGTACATATGGCCTCCTTGCTTTCTTTCTATGTCTGAGCCATCCTTGTTCTGCATATGGGCAGGGGCTAGAGCACACCTTGCTGAGGCGGGGACACATCCTTAGGCACACATTTTCAGAGTCACACTGTAGGCTCCCACTTCCCTCTTTTTCCAAGATGAATCTAAGGTTCAGTGTCCTGCCCTGAGAATGGAGCTCAGGACGGTCTGGCTTCAGTGACCTCCTCTGTGTCAATGAGCGTGTCAGCCAGCTGGAGGACCACACTGTGTGCAGGAGGGGTTCGCTCCCGCTCTTCTCACCCTCAAGGGCTCCTGACATGGGAGGATGCATCTCTAACTCAGACTCACTTTCTTGCCAGGGCAAATCTACAAGTAGCCTCCTCCCATCATCCTCTGAGTATTGATTGTTATCTAGAAACTTCCGACAATGATGACCTTTATCTGGTCCACTGAAGAGCTAGCCATGGTGAAGGTCCAGGAAGGGACTGGTCAGTCATCCTTGCCAACTTCCTGGGGACCCTGGGCTGAGCAGTATAAAGGGCAGCTGAGTGGAGCCCCAGCACAGCATCCTCAGCCAGCCCAGTTACTTGTGGGGACCTGTGAGCACAGACTCTGGAGATGAAGACCCTGATCCTGTGCCTTCTCCTTGGCCTTGTTGCTGCCCTTCAGGCCCAGGCCTTCCGTGTCACAGAAGAGACTCTAGATGTGAGGCTGAAATGGGCAGTGGCTTCGAGGGGGTTATGGCAGATTGGGGGGTTGAGGCTGTGGGTTGGAGGGGCCATGGCTTCTTCATATAAAGAGACATCATTTCAGAGCCAGGCTTGAACCCCTACTCTGAGGGAATGCCAGACACAGCACAAAGAATCTGGTCAGATGGTTCTGGGTGCAGAGGGCTGGAAGAGATCAGAGTCCAGAGTCCAGCTCTCCTCACTGTTCTCTGGGAATGCAGGGGTCTGTGATAGTGTCACACCTGCAAGGATTGGTGACCACACTGCTGTGGCCCTGGTTGAACTAGCTTATTTGATGGGTTGATAGAAGGGGAAAAGCTTCACATGTCCAGAACATGGAGGCAAGCTAGAGACAGGGGCTAAGGACTAGGGGCATTCCTGGGGTCTCCCTGAGTCCTGATGGGCGGGTCCTTCTCCAGCTGACAGGAACGTGGTATATAAAAGCTACAGCATCTAACAAGGAGATTCCTGGCGTGGAGTTAAGGTCTATGTCTGTGACTCCCATGACCATCACCACCCTGGAAGGGGGCAACCTGCAAGTCAACTTCACTGTCCTGTGAGTGTGTGCCACTGAGTTGGTAGCATTCTTCTTGGCCTTTGCCACATACGAGATCTGGGGGCTGAGTGGGGTGCATGGTGTGAGCTGGGGGCATGGGTCCCACAGTACCACTGAGGGTGTTTCACTTTAGAGAGGACCATGGGACGGTCAGTGGTGCAGAGAAAGTAACTCAGATGGAAGTGGCACCCACTTTCTATTCTCATGGGACATTCGTTGTCAGTGACCCAGGGCCTTGGAGAAGGGTTTCACTGCCATATCCAGTGTAAACATTTAGACTGCGTCTGTTTTCTCTCTAGCATAAAATTCTGCCTGTAAGGGAGGCAGGGGACAGGATTTCACAACACTTGAGAGGTGTACAGCACCCCAGGGAGAAAGTTTATCAGGTTCTGCAGAGACACTGAAATCCCAGTCTATTCCCACTGGTGTGATCTACTGCCTTTGGGACCAGTCACTGGTGTGACCTGTCATGTGTGTGACCTCTTCTCTTTGAAGACTCTTACCTGTGCTGTCTCACACCTGTGTGACTTTCCATTTGTGTGACCTCTACCTTCTTGTCTGATCTCATATTTGGGTTTCTCTCGCTTCAGTACTCCTGGAGAAGACAGGGTCTGAGCTGTCTTTACCAGGTCCGGCATCTGGGCAGCCCCTGTCCTGTCAGTTACCCTGGAGTGAGCCCTTTGTTCTTCCCCCAATCCTGCTCTCTGAGTAGTTTCCTCAATGGCCAGGTGACAGGGATTGTTGAGCTCATCCCTAAGTATCTCCAGAGACAGAGGGTGAGCCCCAAGAGCCACTCAGCATGCAGGTGAGGAAGGGAGAATTTGTTTCAGACGATGTCTATAAACCAAGTAGCTAAGGTTCTCTAAGGGAGTGAGCAAGAGGCTGTCGGGGTGAAGCCAGCAGGTGACATGACACAGAACTCTGCCAATGTGGAAGTCAGGGGATTTGAACATGTGACTCAGGAGGCTTGCTGGTAATGTAGTTGGGACCCAGTGAAGCCTGCACTTCCTAGGTCACCTTGGGACCAGGCACCTGTAGGCCATATTGTGGGTGCTGACAGGAGGGGAGCTGTGTGGCTGGGCCGTTTGTCTCACAGACCTTCTGTGTTTCAGGATTGAAGGACGGTGCCAAGAGATGAACACTGTCCTAGAGAAGACAGCTGTGCCTATAAAATACACAGCCTGTGAGTCCCTGGGCCTGTGAGGGCTGTACCCAACCTCCCTTGACACTCATGAGACCAGTGCGGCCATCCCAGGAGGCCCCATGGCCTGAGGACCTTTGCTTCTTCTAACCCTGTTAATACCCATGATGGCTCCCATGAGGCATTTTCCTGATGGGACAGGAACAGCCGACACCAAACACTACATCGGGTGTGGTAGATGGGTCCTTAGATGAGAATCGGCTGTTTTCTTAGTCAGGGTAGGGTTGTAGGAACGCAACCCTGTGTTAAAAAACAAGCTGAGGAAAGGGCTTATTTTGTCTACACTTCCACATCAGTGCTCACCTTCAAAGGACGTCAGGATAGGCTCTCAAACAAGGCAGGGTATAGGAGTTGATGCAGAGGCCATGGAGGCTTGCTCTTTACTCCCTTGCTCCTCATGGTTTGCTCAGCTTGCTTTCTGATGGAGGTGGCCCCATTTGCCCTAGGCCCTCCTTGTCAATCACTAAGTAAGAAAATTCCCTACTTGGTAACCTACAGCCTGATCTTATGGAAGCATTTTCCCAACAAGTCTCTGATGACTCTGACTTGTGTCAATAAAACTATTGACATAAAACTAGTCAACAGAACTGCCCAGTGGTGGCCCATTAGCTATGGGGAACTCATGAAGGGAGTCAGGAGAGGGATGCATCTGTTTCCAGAGGCAGACCCTCCTGCATGACACGCAGGTTGGGTACATGGCTATCCAATGTATGTGGCTCCCATGGATATGGAGGTTCCTTCTAACTGAGCTTCTGGGATGGTGGAGAAGCTGGGGCAGCAAGAACTGAGCCATTGGGAGGGAGTCAGGTTGAGAGACACCAGGACACCCTTAGATCCTTGTGGAAGAGGCAGGGTGCTTATTCAGGATCCGTGTGACTCTATCTCCACAGATGGGGGCACTCAGGAGCTCTTGATCATACCATCTGCTCTGGAGGACCACTACATCTTCTACTGGAAAAACAACATACAAGGGGAACAATTCCGAATTGTAAATCTTGTGGGTGAGTTCTATAATCGTGACGTGGGCCAAGGGTTCACAGGGTGACAGGTGCCTCACCACTGTTGGGGTTCCAACTAGAATAAGGATGGGTACAGAACAGGATCCATCATATAAAGCCTAGCCCCAATCACAGCCCGTACCAGTGTCCTTCTTGCCTGGGAAAGAGCCCCAGAGCCTCCTGAGCCCTCCCTGTGACTGGGCACTGCCTACATAGAGCAGAGAGGCAGCACGGAGCCCTCAGCCAAGGGTGACATATTCCCCCGGAGTGAGGTAGGTCACAGTTTCCCCACTGCCCTGTGAGAAACGCAGGTGAGCTGAAGGCACAGTGCCCGTGTCCTCGAGGTCAGATGGAGGGATGACCATGGTGTTCTGGTCCTCTTTCCCCACCTGGGCTCTCCTCTCTCACCCAGGCCCTGGTTCATATCCCCACCTGGGTAGGCCGTGCCTCCCACTTCACCCTAAGTTGCTTGGTTCCCTGGGCTGGGAGGGAAGTTCTATCAGCTCCCCCAGCTCTGTCCTTGACACCACGTCGCTCCTGACCTCTCCTATAGGCAGAGACCCTGATGTCCACCAGGTGGCTCTGGAAGATTTTCAGAAAGCTGTGAAGGCTGGAGGCCTCAACACAGAGAACATCCTCATCCCCAGGCAGAGTGGTAGGAAGCAAATTGCCATGCTCTCTGCCCTACACAAAGGAGGCAACCAGTCCCTCAGGACAACAGGCTGCCTCTCACTCAGCTTTGTGCTTTGGGGGTGGGGGACATGCTGGCTGATGGAGGGCCTTGGTTTTCTGCCTGAATTCCATGGACTTTCTGAATCATGTTCTTTCTTTCTTGGACAGAAACCTGCCCTCTAGGAAGCGATTAGGGTAAGTGGTCATTTTTGTGGGACACTTGAGGGAACCGTGGTCCTGGGGTCAATGGGGCTCTGGAGACCCTGTGTTTTAACGTTTCCCTGCCCGTGTGGACAGGTACAACCTGTGCTACTGGAACACACTCTACCTGTGGGTATTTTGTTCAGGATCCCTTCATGGGTGTTGTTTCCTGGACATCAGATATCTCCCTTACTGATACTCTGTTTGCAACTGGAGAGAATACCTCTCTGCATGCATCCCCTGCAGTTCTGTGCAGAAGGGAAATCCCTCTTTTTTTTTTTTTTTTTTTTGGTTTTTCGAGACAGGGTTTCTCTGTGGTTTTGGAGCCTGTCCTGGAACTAGCTCTGTAGACCAGGTTGGTCTCGAACTCACAGAGATCCGCCTGCCTCTGCCTCCCAAGTGCTGGGATTAAAGGCGTGTGCCACCACCGCCCGGCCGGGAAATCCCTCCTTTGAGCTCCCTTCCCCTCAGTTCCCATGTTGATTCCATTTATGGCGTACGTTGTTTTAAATATGTGGCAGCCATGCCTGGGGTCTACCTGTCTTCCTGGGTTCCTCTTTGCTGTGTGATGCTTGGGAGATGCAGTTCAGAGATCTGCCCATGGTGATCTGTGCACGTGTGGGCAGAGCCTGAGTCCGACAGTATCCTTGTCATCCCTTTGCCATGCTCTTGCCCTGAAATCATTTGTTCCCCTTTTCACACATGAGCATGGAGAATTGTGGGGATGGGGTTTGCATTTAGGAGGGGGAAATGACCTATGCCCTATTTGGATCTGGTGAGTGGAGACCCCAGCATCCCAACATGTTTCCCCTGAATGAATCATTTTGGCTCCACTGACTCTCCTTCTTTCCACAGCAAGGGATGCCGGGGTCCAGGCTGCCTCAGAGCAATGCTGCACCCAGACCTTCGGAGCGCAGGACACAGAAGTGCTCCCTCCCTCTCCCTTCTGGCTTCACCCACCCCTTCCCTCTGTCTCCCACTCCCCTGCTTCTCATTAAAGAACTTCATCATCTCCCTGGTGTCTCTGTGTGTCTGTGGGTGGTGAGGGGTCGCAGCAAGATGCTCTCACAGTCCAGAGACTTGGCTGTTATTTTTGAGGAGGAGGAGTGGTAAAGTGGCTAGGATGGACAGATGCTCCCAGCTTCCTCTTGGTTCTCATGGTGGTTTTTTTTGTTTTGTTTTGTTTTTTTCTGGGCAAAGGCCACAACGGCCTGTGTGCAGGGCTGCAAAGCTGTTGTACCCCAGGTGCCTCTCATAACTTCTGATTCTGTCCTCTCAAAGCCAACTGGTGTGTGATGGGATGAGTGTGAGGATCGGCATGTGGGGCTCCAGGCCTGAAGTGAGGTCCCAGGAGGGCTTAATGGCAGGTGTTGATCACCTGGTGGCCATGGCAGGAGTGGGAGTATCATCCATTAGGGTACTGGCTTGTGGTAGGACCAGGAGACCATTAGGAAGATCCCTTGAAGAATGTGCAGTGCTGTGACTCATCTGTGCAGTCCTCCTCAACGTGATCTTATGTATCTGGAGGTCGCCCATTGCTGGGAGGCCCTGCTTGCCAGAGGTGACAGTCTACCTGGCCTGGCTCCTCTCTCCTAGTTTGGCAACATGGAGGACCCTCTCCTCCCCAATCTCCCCTGAAGAAGGAACCCTGTTCTCTACTTGACCTTGGTTGGAGATTGTACCTAGATCTGGATGCCTGACTTATCTCTAGTATGAGGCTGGTTGCAGTCCCTTGCAGAAGCTTCCCCCTGCTGCACAGATGGTAGTTAGACATTGTGCTAGGAGCCTTATGATAGGACTTTGCCTCCACAGTTGATGACTAACACTTGTGCTAGGAGTTTTGGGATAGGAATATGCTGTTTAATGCAGAGTAGGTGATTCCCCTGATGATATTCCCAGTCCCATATATTCCCATACTCTGGAATAAAACCAATCTTTCTCTCTGAAGCAGTTTCCTTGAAGGCGATTTCCATCATGTTCATGATGGAAAAAAAAAATCTGTTAGCTCACCTGAGCTTATGTGATCAACAGTTAGGGAGCCCCCGTGGAACTGAACCTGGGCCCTCTGCATGTGGGTGACAGTTGTGTATCTTGGTCTCTTATGAAGGCTTCCAGCAGTGAGATCACGATCTGTCACTGGCTCTGGGTTGCCTTTGGAGAACCTGTTCCCCATGCTGGATTACCTTGCCCAGCCTTGATGCAAGGGGAAGAACTCGACCCTATCTCAACTTGATGTGCCGTGCTTTTCTCATGCCCATAGGAGGCCTGCCCCTCTTTGCATGGAGACAGAGGAAGAGTGGAAGGAGAGGAAGGTAGATGGGGAGAAGGGGATACTGGGAGGAGAGGAGGGAGGGGAAACCAGTCTATATGTAAAATAAAATGAAAAAAAGCTCTCTGTTAACGTTTCTGCCCCTTTGTCCTTGTGGACTAGTGACCAACTCACCGGGAAGAAAAAGAGGCCACCACAGCCCATCTCTAGGGAATTTCCTTGCCAGTGCATTCTAATGTAATGGGTGTGCTTCCCCAAATCACCCTGAGGGTCGCACTGAGTAGTATGGAAAGCCAGCTGTGATGATGGGTTCTTATCCCTATGGGAGGCAAGAATCAACCTCACTTCCTTGGGTACCAGGGTAACTCCATCAAGACCTTGAACTTCCTGGACCCACCAATATTGGCAGGGTTGTTTCAGAATGTCAGGCCTCCTTGGGACACTAGAGGTATCCCATGCAGACTTCTTGGAGCCATGTAATCCCTTCTCTGAGGAGGGTCCTGAAGCCTCCATATGCAGTTGGTTCCTACTGTGCCACGTGTGCTTGTCATTCCTGTGGAAGCCTCCCGTGGCTGGCCTTTGCTGGCGCTGGCTTTTTGTAGTAATTATTCTTCATCTCTTTCCATCTTTCCATCAGTGTGGTCTTCCAGCAGGTGTAATCAGAGGGAAGTCACCCAGATTGCAGGCACCTGCTCTGGGCATCCTGGGCCCAGCATGGTTTGTCTATTGGCATCATCTTTCCTCTGAGCAGCAGGGCCTGTGATGGTCTATCTGTCCATCACCTGTAGACAATGGACTGTACTGGGCAGAACTGAAGTCTGGGGTCCATTATGAGGAAGGGCACTGAGATGATGAATCTGATGAAAGGCTTGACTTAGAGGCTGGGTTGTTCCTGGGTTTAGTCCCAGGCCCTCCAGAAGAGGTGACTGGAACCAACACGGACCTGGAAGGTGATGATATACAAGACATCATAGGGGTTTTTTTTTTATTTTTGGGTTTTTCGCAACAGGCTTCCTCTGGCTGTCCCAGAACTTACTCTGTAGATCAGACTGGCCTCTAACTAGCAGAGACCCACCTGCCTCTGCCTACAGAGTGCTGGCATTAAATGAGTGTGCCACCACACCCAGCTGAGATCAGAGATTCTTTTTTCGTTTTTGTTTTTTTAAGATGCATTGGTGCTAGACCTGCATATATGTGCAGCTCATTAAGAGGTCCTGCCACTCCTGCCACGAAACACTTAAACGGTGTTGATGAAAAGCTGAACGCATGCTTTTCGGTTTCAGTTTTCAGCCGTAGCAGGAAAAAAGTTGTGCTGTTTTAAAATGCTGGCTTTCTGGGCCATCCTGCCAGGGCAAACTCTGACTCTTTCAAGCAGGTGGTCCTGACTAAGGAGCTTTTGAGTGTTAAACAACACTCAACTTGTTTGCTGGCAAGGACCTTGAAATGCCAGAGTTGTGGCAATAAAAATGGCTCCAGTAGTATCTCCGCCATGAGGCTGGAAAGCTAAGGAATGGGCTGGATCTAGCTGGTAAAGCCACAGCTTTAATCCTACCCATATTGCTCAGTAATTTAAAGGCTCATGTGGTCAGAAAAAGAGAGATATACAATAAAGAGAGATTCAAAGACAAAGAAAACCTTTAAATGATTTACAGTGTGTTAAAAATATATGCAGACTAAAAGTTAAAGTTTTTAAAGTAAAAAACAAAAAAAAGGAAGAAAGAGAGTAGTTGGGTGTGGTAGTACACACCTTTAATCCCAACACTTGGGAGGCAGAGGTAGACTGACCTCGGAGTTGAACTCTGTGACTTCAAGGTGTGGTAGCACACGCCTTTAATCCCAATGCTTGGGAGGCAGAGACAGATGGATCACCGAGAGTTCAAGGACAGCCTGGTCTACAGAGTTATTCCAGGACAAAGATATACAGAGAATATAAAATAAAAGTAAAAATAAACAAAATAGAGATTAAAACAAAGCCACACAAAGATGGAAATACACAGAGAATCTTGATACTGTATGCTATTATGCTCTCTTTGAATTGTTTGAATGCTGAGAAAGGAGCAACAGCTGCTAAAAGATATTTGTTTATAAATGCTACTGAACTAATCCAACATAGATATTTTGAAAATACCTTGACTTTAAAATTTGGATCTAAGGACATGATGCTTTGGAAAGAGTTTCTTCTTTTGTTTTCACAGAGGATGAGACCCTGTGGATTGATTCCATCCCAATATGGTATGATAGACCACGTCCTCCTGAAAGGTTGCCGTGAACACCTACAGAAAATTCCTTTACTCAACTGCCGACTGAGATGAACCTAGCACACAGGTTATACTATAAAAGACCTAAATAACAGCGCCCCCATTCAGCAGGAAGCAGTTTGGAGAGAAATAACTGCTCCCATATTCCCAAATATTGTTTATAAATGTTCTTTTACATTTAAAGGGGGATATGATATAGGTATGAATAATTTGCATTAGTATAGATTTTGCTTTAGTGATTTAAATTTAAGGTCAATTTTGTTATATTATATGTATTTCTGATCTTGATTAATGTATTCTGATTGTGTAGTTCATTAAAAAATGTAATGTATATAGGTTGTTAATAGATAATCATCAGTCAAGTTTGTAGACATGTTAGTTGGATTTTCTAGATGTGCATAGATATATTTCAGATAGGCATTCCTCATATCTTTCAAAGACTACAGAATATGGTATTTAATGTTTTAATAACTTAGGGCTTTTCATGACAATGAGACACATCTGATTCTTGCAGCACCAATCTACTTTGAGAGGAAGATGGGCATCGAAGAGGATCCTTATAGAGTTGGTTAGCCATTTGGGCAAGAAACTGCTCTTGCCTAGACTGTTGTATGAACTGGACACAGAGAAACCTCAGAGAGAGGACTGCTGAACTTTCCTAAAGGTGAGATGATCTTTTGGGGTTCCTGATTCATGAAAGAGTCTGCGAGACATTCTGCAGGACACAGCAGATAGTGACTGAACTGCCTTTGAAATTTCCTGCTTCATGGAAATGTCTGCTGGAAACTATGGGCCTGCAGGCCGAAGATGGATGCCCCAACAGTACAGAGGAACTTTGGGTGACTGTCCAGGCAGCGAGGTGTCTCTGTGATTTCTAGAGTTTTTAAGTTGCTTACTTCTCATTTACTTAGGTAATATTATATCCTTCTGGAGTCTTTGATGGAGTTGAAGAATAGATAGTTATAGTTGCTTTCCTTTGTTATGATAAAAGATAAAATAGATGTAAATATTGTAACTGTAATTCTTGCTTGATAACTGTTTTGTTGTATGTAATTTTGCTGTTAAAGTGAAAGCCTCTCCTTTTTGTTTAAACAGAAAAAGGGGAAATGATGTGGGAAGGTCATTGGTTAATTAATAAAGAAACTACTTGGCCTCATAGGTTAGAACATAGGTGGGTGGAGTAAACAGAACAGAATGCTGGGAGGAAGAGGAAGTGAGCTAATACGCCTTAGCTCTGCTCTCTGGGGCAAACACAATGAAGCTCCAACCCAGGATGGACGTGGGCTAGAATCTTCCCGGTAAGCGCACCTCGGTGCTACACACAAAAATAGAAATGGGCCAGGCAGTGTTTATATGAATACAGTTTGTGTGTCATTATTTTGGGGCATAAGCTAGCCAGGCAGCTGGGAGCTGGGTGGCAGGAAGCAGCCCGCAGCCCCTTCAACATATATGTCTGTTTAAGGAAGTCCTATCCCCTAAAACTAGAGTTATAGACAGTTGTGAGCTATTGTATGGGTGCTAGAAATTGAACCTCTGTCTTCCAGGACATCACCCAGTGCTCCTAATTGCCGAGCCATCTCTATAGCCCCTGAGATCAGATTCTTAATGAACTCTTCATAAAGAAACTTCTACACAAAGACTTACATAGCATAAGACCAGTGAGGCCCCATAATGCCTTGGATTCCTCTAACATAGGCAGCTTCAGAAGTGGTTGTGAGAATTTCTCTTGGATGCCACATTCCTCTCCAGGATCTTTACTGACCTCTTTATCTCTCCCAGAAGACCCTAGGAAGATGACCAACAGTGATAAGACCACAGAACGCTTCCAAATGTATCTGCTTGACTTGTGCAGTCCTCCTGTTTCAGCCCCATAACTTTCCAGGGCCTCTACTTATCCTCACACCTTGAAGTCCCTTCCTACTCAGTCTGTGGGTAATGGGGGCAGTGCTGCCTTGTCTATGTTCTCTTTCACTCTGTGTGTTTAGAAAGGGACATGAAATCTCCTCAGCACCCAGGACTGTTCCCCAAAAAGGGCTTCAGTTCAGGTCTGCTGAGTGTTCCTGAGCACTGGGATCCCACTCACAGGCTAGAAACGGCCAGAGCTGAGACAGACCTATGGAGGTCATCAGCTTCGTCCTGACATTTCTTCTGGGATCAGCTGTGATGTGCCCAGGAATAGTGAGGATGACACCCATTACAGCTAATGAAAAGCAATAACCAAGGTATCTTCAGGATGCTCATGCCACCTTCCCTTTTCCTCCTCAGAGACCCAGCTAGACTCATGTGCCCCTCCTCCAGCCTTCTCCCTCTCTACATCCCAGGTCTCCCCTCCCTTTTGGCTCCCTAGCCCCCAACCCTTGAGTCAAACCTCCATTCTTTTCATGGCTGAGCCCTATTCCATGGCCTGCATCAGCCACAGTTTGTGTAGTGGGTGTCGCTGGGATTGGTTCTGGACAGAGGAGCCCTCAGTAAACCCCATATCTTTCTTCACTTTTACTTTTTAAAAATTGTGGTTTGTTTTAAACAATACTCATATTGGAGGTCATACAATTGAGAATTACATCATTGTCTTCAAGTAGGTCTGCACTTACAGTTAGTGCCAGGATCAGATAGAACAGTCATGGAGACCAAGTCACATCTCAAGGAAGACAGGCAAGCCTCCTTTGTTGACAGTTCAATGTGCGCTGACCAACTTCAGCCTGAGCTAAAGGTGTAGCCCTGTGACAGGGAGGGATCTGCCTGTTGGTGACTTAGGTTCTAGGTTTAAGGCTAGGCATGCCCTTCTCTGAGAGCGCTCTCCCTTGGGACAAAGCTTCCTCCCATTCATAGACAGTAAGGATGGCTAATTCCAATACTTAGCACAGTCCACTCAGCTCCATGCTAACAAAGTGATGCAAATCATGGTAGGATCCTTGTGCAGTGAGAGCAGGCAGGCCCTGCCTCCTGGGTCACTCAGTATAGGACAAAGCAGCTGCAGGGAGGCCAGGAGCCCAGCACATACATGGAGACCGTGCAGCTGCTCTTGCTGATTGAGGTCTGAGAATGTAGCACCTGCACTACGGGACGGGATGGTATGTGAGCTGGGAACTAGGCTGGAGATTTAAAAACATGGACACACAGACAGAGACACAGAGACACAGGGACCCAGCTCATCCTTGAAACAAGAATGCCAACTTTATTGTGCTCCAGGGAAGTTTATGTAAGGATCCTTAACTGATAGCCATGCCTCAAGTCTTGGGATTTCCTGCTGTAAAACCCACCAGAAATCACTCCCCTGCCATCAGGAATTCATGATGATCTTGTGCTCAAAGCAGCTGTAGACACAGGAAAACAAGTTGTTTTGCTCCAGCAGGCAAAGGGTCTGAGGCAGGCAAAGAAAGTCAAGGGGCAAGGGGTTTGCAGCCCTTAACATGAGAGAGGAAAGCAATGGCCTCTGGCGACCCCTGGCAGCTCTGAGGAGCTTGGGTAGGACTTGGAGTTTCTGAGGTCAGACCTGTGGACAGGATGAGCATCGCATACAGCTGAGGAGAGTCACAGCTGGATGTCATGAGCTGCCCTGCCTCACCTTCCTGCTGATGTCTGCACAGAACGACATTACACCAAGCAGCCCATGGGGCGGGCGGGGGGACAGCATGGCGTCTGCCTATCCTCTGGGGAGCATCCAGAGGCTGAGGAATGGCTTAGGGAAGCCTGCTCTGACATCACAGGACACTTTCCCTGTTTCGTGGCTTCCCAACTTTTGTCTTTCTTCAAAAGTGCTCTTTTTGGAATTTTTTTTGTTAAAGATTTATTTATTTGTTTATTTATTTATTTATTTATTTATTTATTTATTTATTTATTATGTATACAGTGCAGGCCAGAAGAGGGCACCAAGTCTCATTACAGATGGTTGTGAGCCAACATGTGGTTGCTGGGAATTGAACTCAGGACCTTTGGAAGAGCAGACAAAACTCTTAACCACTGAACCATCTCTCCAGCCCCCTCTTTTTGGAATTTTTATTTTATGATTTAAGGCTCATGCAAAATGAACTCCAGAAACCCATGATTATCAAGAAAATTGTTTGTGTTTTTTCATTGTTGAATTTGTTAGAACAAGATTAAGGTTTGGGCTGTATCTCAATTATCTGCAGGACAGTTACGTCCAGTTGGCAGTCAGCAGGGTGGCCTTTGGTCTGGGAACTGTTCTCTCTGACCACATCATATCTACCATTTTTTCAGGACCAGCTGTGTCTGCTTGCTATACATATTCACCTGGACTCAGAGAATGCATCAGTCATAGCTCTGAATCTTCTTTATCTTCCTCTCCTCCTGGGAGAAGGCAAAGGTTCATGGTGTAATCTGTGAGTGTAGCCACTGTTTCAGGCATCAGGATGAAGGGTTAAGCTCACCCTGTGTCATATCCTGTGGGTGGGAACAGGGACAGATGGGACAGATGTCTAGAAGATGATCTTCCTCTTGCCCTGTGTTCTAGGAAATCTAACTGGATATGTTGAGATCCAGCTGACCCTGGATGAATTCAAAGAACATCAGGGTGTCCTCCATAACAGTAAGTGCTCAGGTGAAGGGTTTTCCTTTTAATCGAGACTTCAGGGAGACAGGGGACAACTGTACAGCTCAGTTTCTGTCATTGCCTGAAGAGCTGAATGCTTTGACATTATCAAGTTCCTGTTTTGGGAGGCAGTCTCTGTTGATTGCATCATGATCAGGACAGACAGAACCACCATCGGGATGTAGTTGCTCATGGGTGTGTCCTGCTCTGTCTGAGTTGTGAGAGCTGGGCATGGCATTCTTGGGCAGAGGGCACAGAGTGAGTGACTATTTCCTGATCCCCTTGCTCTAGCTCCCAACCCATGCCTGAGGTTCCTGGGTTCTTTGAGAGAGGGATTTGTAAGCTCTTGGGAGTCCTCAACCATGGTGTGACCAAACCTGAAGCCGGAGACTCACAACCACATCAGACCCACCCATCCCTAGCCCTTCCCTCCTTTCCTTTCATCCTCTGTCATGGTCCTGCTCTGAGTAGACACCTGGTTGGGTACATCCGCGCTGCTGCATGGCAGTAGGGTTGGGATTCCTGGTTTCCGGAGTGTGGAGGCCTATGCACTACTCAGCACGTTGTCAAGTATAAGATGTACCCCTCTGACCAGACAGGTCTGAGACCCTAATTAACCATCCTAGCAAGAGAAAATGGGAAGGTTGGGGAGATGGCTCAGTCAGAGGAGCTGGCTCCTCCAGCATGAGAGCCTGCGTTCAGTAAATTCACTAGTACAGCTGTAATCTGATCACTGGGGAGTCAGAAGCAGGAGGATCCCGGGGTGTGGTGCACTGGGCACCTGGTTTAGCTGAACCGAACTCCAGGCTTAGTGAGAGACTAACAAATTAGAGGAAACTAGGAACTCATGTAATCTCGACCTCTTGCTTCCATATACACAAGCACACCTGTACATGATCTTATCACATACAAATGCATATGTCCACACAAACGCATACATCTGGCATACATACAGACACAAAGTAGTTTTAAAACACAGTTTTTTTTTAAAAAAAAAAAAAAAAAAGAGCTTGTGAGATGACTCAGTCGATAGAGGTATTTGATGCCAAATCTGAACAGAGTTCCCTGAACCCACATCGTGGAAGGAGAGAACTGACTCTTACAAGTTGTCCTCTGACCCTCACAGATATATACACACACACACTAGCAAAAGCTTATGCATGGGCGGTGGTGGCGCATGCCTTTAATCCCAGCACTTGGGAGGCAGAGGCAGGCAGATCTCTGTGAGTTCAAGACCAGCCTGGTCTACAAGAGCTAGTTCCAGGACAGGCTCCAAAACCACAGAGAAACCCTGTCTCGAAAAACCAAAACAAAGAAAAAAAAACAAAAAACAAACAACAAAAAAGTTTGTGCATACTTAGCTATTATGCAGACTGTCAATCACATTTTGAAAACAAGAGATGTCTCAGTCCGGTGTCCCCGGCTGTCTCCATTCTCACAGGGCGGGTCTGGAAACTGTGGGACCCAAGGAGAATACACAGCTCTGAAGCCTCCAGATGCTAACATCACCAGCCCCTGGGAGCCGTGTGTCCATCCTGACCCCTGCAGCTCTCACACTTTTCCCCTTTGTCAGCATTCCCCAGCAGCTCTGCTCCCATGTCTGGAACACAACACTACAGACCCGTCTTCTCTGTGTATCTACACTTGGGGCAGGACTGTCAGATCCATCTACAAGCTTCAGGCGAAGGACCACGACATCTTCTACAGTGAATGGACTTCACTGGAGAGGTAAATCTATGTGGAAAGGGCCATAAGTAAGGGTACCAGGGATCCCCTCTTCCTTCATGGTCTCTGCTACCAAACACCAGCGGAATGTGCAGCAGCTTTGACCTGGGGACTAGGAAGTTTCTTCTGCTGATCTTCTGGGGCTGGGCACAGAGTTCTGTGCAGCATGGAAGATCTGAGGAATCAGCTGGGCCTGTACTTTGGCAGTGAGGGCTGATGTGACTCTCAGAGCCTTGTCCACTTAGGCCGGAAATTCCAGACCAAAAAAAAAAAAAAACATGACATGTTACTTCCTGGATTCTCAGGTTGCATGACACAGCAGTTTGACGGGTTGTGTCCTACCAGATGCCCTTGGTGGGTAAGATCCCTTAGCGTCAGGATACAGACCAGTATCCCCAGGGGACGGGATTTTCTAGGTCATGTTGTCACACTGCATGGCTGCTTAGGCGGTGTCACATCCATGTGACCAGTCAGCAGAAACATGTCCATTCCTCCAATTGTATCCACTTCTATTTTCACTCTAAGGTCTTGCCTCCCGTCCTGCTGCTACTGCTGTAAGGTGAATCCCTGGTGCTGGACATTGTTCCTATCTTGTGTCACTGGCTCCCTGAAGGGCTATGCAGTCACACCCCAACTGCTCCTCTGACCTCTGACCACAGGAAGTATCTGAAAGAAACCCTGGAGGTCCTTGAAAGAGTGTTAAAAATCCCCACAGTGCAAAGGATTTCTGCAAGAATCAACAACTTTCTTTATCTTTTCTAAGTATTGTTTTTCAGTGTCTATTTCATTGATTTCAACATTGATCTTAACTGTTTATTGTCTACCCATTTGGACTTGGGATACTGGGATTGATCACATGACAGCTGAGGATGAGACAGGCCAATTGTAAACCACTCTCCTATCTACAAACCAGCAATGCTAGGAGAAGCTCCCTAGATGGAAACCAGAGGGACCTGGACAGTGAGGCAGAGCAGATCCCTATCCATCAGAGATCCTAAGGAATCCACATCTAAGCTCAACAAACCCAAAAGCACCAGAGTATTCTCATAAGCTTCATCATCTTGCAGCCATATTCTTGTCCTCGATGTAGACAATGGCAGAATCCCTCACAGACAGGAAGTTGATGTATATGATGTGCCCCCACCCTTCATGCAACACAAACCATGCAGCCCTCAAGTGTCTTTCTGAGCTTCGGCTTAAAAAAAGAATTTTTATCTGGCTGCTTACAGGTAGAGAAGGTGCCATGTTAGACATCTTCATTCATGGGCAGCTTGAACTAAATGCGTCCAGTTGGTTTCCTGGAAACAAGATCCTAGCATGGTTCTCCTTCAGATACTGACAGACTCTTCCCTGCTCCCACTCGGAGCGTGGAAACATATTAACTCAGCAGTCAATGAAGATCCTTCAACTCTGCAAGCACAGACATCTGAACACCCACGCGCAGATTACTCACGGAATACCCAGTGTAGCTTTAGATGGTCCCTATTACAGGCACACAGGGATGCTGGAGCATCTGAGACTAGTGAAGATCAGTCAAGACAAAGCACAAACATGGACCCAAACAATGTCCCACCCAGCACAAGTTGGTTTTTCTGAAGCCTTCTGAAGACTACTATCCTAGTTCCAAGAACAAAGACAAGACTTCCTGGCCAATCCTTATTTACAGCAACAAGCAACAGCTCTGAGACATGGTTCACAGTGAACCCCATATTCCCTCCCTGCATACTCCAGGTGATACCATCAGGAAGACACCGGGTAGAGCTGATAACCAGTTCACACTCCAAGTTCAGGCTAGCCTGGCCCATAGTCCACCTGGGCATGTCCACTAAGGAGGCCACACTCTGCCTGGGCCTCCAAATGTGTCTCCAAAGACATATCCCAGATGACAGGATTCTAGGCCTGCTCAAGCCCACCCGGCCCCTCACCCCCACCCCTGCTAGGCTCCTCATTGGCCTCCAGGCCACAAGGACAAAAGGAACAGAAGCCGCCATTAGGGCTTGGTACGGCCTGTGAGCACGACAGAAATAGCCAGCCTTTCGGGAGACAGTTTCAGTGTTACAGCCCAGCTCTCCTTCAGAGTCAGGGAGATACATAAGATTAGAACAGCAGCAGGGACGTCACCTAAATTGCATTTAGCAGCATGTTCCTATCATAAAGATCCTAGCACAATGTCTGATTACTGTGTGTGGCAGTAGGGGGAGAGAATTGCAGGGAACTCTGTCAAGGGTCATGCCTGAGATAAGTCAGGCATCCAGGCTCAGGGACAGTCTCCAAATAAGGTCAAGAAGAGAGAAGGAAACCACTGTCTGGGGTAGGGGGAGGGGAATCCTCCATCTTGTGTCCATCTCAGAGAGAGCTGTCCAGACATGATGGACGGCAACCTTTAACCAACAGGGTCTCTCCAACATCTCACTGGTCACTAAATGCAAAAGAATTTTGAAGAGCCCAAGACTCTTGCACAGAGATGAGCCCTGTGCCAGGAAATCCATGCCAGTGAGCACCAACCCAGAGCATGGCCAGTGAGCATCAACCTAGAGTGTGACAGGCTGCCGTGGACTGACTCTCTTGGAGATCGAAGACCAAGGGAGAACAGGGGTGAAGGCTTAGGAGAACCCAGGATTCGGCAAATGACAGACAGACACAACTCTAATGAGATTTAAATATGCTAGATGCTAGATTAAAATTCTAGCATCACTTTTAAGAGATTACAGAAGGAAGTTGGCAGACGTAAAAGCTTACATAGAAAAATGATTACAGGCAGTTGATTATTCTCAGCAAGTCTTGTGGTCAGGGCCAGGTGGGCAGAGCTTTTCTTTGAAATTCGTCTCACACCACTAAATCATATCTGCCCTCAAGGTAACCAAGGTGACCCAAACACCATTCTTCAGGATTCCAGTCCCAGGGTTTGCTCCAATATTGAATGGCTGGCTTCATGTTATCAAGAATAGCCTGCCTTTCTTTTCTATCTAAAATGCATCAGAGGTTTCTCATTCTGGCTAGCCTCTCCATAAATGGTAACTCATGCCATTCCATACATTTTCTTTCGTAATTTACCCATCTTCTACCAAATCTCCTATCATGAGCTCTTTCTGTTCTAGGGTATCTGTAAATTCCCCCAGAGAGCGAGCTGGAGTCTTTTTTTTTTTTTTTTTTTTTTTTTTGGTTTTTCGAGACAGGGTTTCTCTGTGGTTTTGGAGCCTGTCCTGGAACTAGCTCCTGTAGACCAAGCTGGTCTCGAACTCACAGAGATCCGCCTGCCTCTGCCTCCCAAGTGCTGGGATTAAAAGCGTGTGCCACCACCGCCAGGCGGGGGTGAGCTGGAGTCTTAATCATAACATTAATGGCCTGAATCAAGGGAGAAACTGACACATCACTTCCTCCGTATTCAAGGAGCCGTTGGGAAGGTTTCCTGGTTCCTTGAACAGATTAAGTTTTTGTCAAGAGAAAAATAGAACAGAAGAAAAAGATAGCAGAGCCAATGCAAGAAACCATCGCCAGGAAGAAAGTGAACGAGATCGATGAGGCTAATCAGGCACCTCAACTGGAGCAGACTGCCAGGGAGCCGCAGGGGGCCAAGCTCCAGGAAGCATGAGCCCCTCATTTTGAGACAGCCACCACCTAAGAGGCATTTTGTCACACAGGCGAGACAGTCGTGGATGTGGCAACAGACGGGCCTCTTGTGTGGAGCTCAGTGTCTCTGAGCATCATTTCATGACTGCCAAGATACAAGCACAAGTTAAGTTTGTGGATCTGCAGGAGGTAAGGGAGCCTGAGAAACATGGAATGAAAAACAGAAACAGAGAGCTCACCTGAGGTTCATCCTGAATTCTAAAACCCTAAATTTGTTTCTGCTAAACATGAAGGGCAGCAGCAGGCTGGACTTCTTCTTTGCAGAAACAGGCAGGTTTCCTGCCCAGCGAGTTACAAACAATTTTCCAGGAGCTAGAGGGGAAGTCATACCTGGGCAGGGGCATCAGAGATAGGAAGAGCCAGGGAAAGGGGTCCCAGGCTGGAGCTAAAGTAGGGATGGAGACAGAAGGGTCTTAGGTAGGGTCTCAATGAAAGCTAGAGGAATCTGAAACAATGGATCAGATGTCTGCCTCATGACCAGCTCCTTGACAGCAGCAGAGAAAGCCAGGCAAACGGGACAGGGGTCTGCTGAGAGGGAGTCTAATGAGGATGCTATGGAAAATCAGCATCCTAAGCCAGAGGAGAAAAGTCACCTAACAGACTGGGTCAGCTTTTTCTGTTTATAAGCCTAAGAAAGGACAGAATCTGGGGCAAAGGAGACAAAACTCTCCGGAAATGGCCAGATTTGGGGGGGGGGGGGCCCAATTGACTTCAGGAGCTCTGCCCACCAGGATGTTGATGGATGAATCTCAGATAGACAAGGCCCCAAGGGCTTTGGCTCCAGAATGTCTCTTGTTACTGCTGTGCCTTTACATGTTTTCAGGTGCCATTTTTCTCTGCTATCTGGCATGGTGTGGATAGGTGTCAGGAGATACCTACTGCCTTTAATATAGTGTGATTATCTCATGGAAATATCCTGTTCTACTGGGCATTTTTACCTATGGATTATTATGAAGATAATTTCCTCTGAAGCTGTACTGTTTAATTGAAGTAATGATCTTATATAATGATAGTGTTAGTTTAAGTAGAATTGTGACAATTAAGGGTTTCTAACAAATATAATAAGGGATTATGATAGAGATTAGTTTAGGGGAAAACAATACAGATAAAGGTAGAATATAGTGTTGCCCCCACCCCTGGTAGGTCGGGGACTGCAGAGGGTAGAAAATAAAAACAAGGAAGTGTCAGGCAACTAGGATTTATGAGTTTCCCTTGAAGGACCATATAGACTGTGGCTTAGGTTAATGATTAGGGAAAGCAATCCCAGAAGCTAGCCTAGCTCAGGTTCTTTTTATCTTAATGTTGGGAGATGTATTCACAGGTTTCGTGTGCATCATAGCCAAAACAAAGCTTTCAATAGTGATGTTAGGTTAGGTTAAAATGTTTTCGCTAATGGCTTTGAGGTAGAAAATCTTGGGGAATAATTTAAAGTTTAGAAAAGCACATTTATAATGGTTGAGCAAGTGGACTCATTGAGGTCAGGGGACAAAAACAGTGGCAGCCTGGCTATTGCTGGCTGACGTACCTCTCTTGCTGGGATGGGTTGGTGATCAAAGGTGATGATTAATTCCTTGTCCCCTTTTCTGCCCTCAGCCTCTGATATAAAAACTATTGATGATTGGGTATGCACCCTGAGGATTTAAAGTAGAGCTGAATGATTGCTTTTTAAATGTAAAAGTTTAGATTTATGACTCTTTTAAAGATTTTTATAAGATTATCTTTTGAGATAAATAAAAATTAATTGATCCCTTTTTTGTAGCTGCAAAATGCAACCTGAGAAGAACTGATTGAGAAAAATATCTTGATTGATTAGACTCTGTTAATCTATAACAATTTGTTTGGAGATGAATGTATGTGGGTTATTGGGGATAATTTGTTTTTCACCTGTAAAACATAAAATGTAATCATGTAAGGGACATGGGAAACAGGCTGCTTTTCACCTGTATTCATTGCAATCATTCACTTGAAAAATAGAATGTTGTAATTTTTATGTTGCTTGAAAGATTTTGCTGGGATATATAAGATATAAAGGAAAAATAAAGACAAAGAAATGATAGAGAGATCCTGAGGATGTGTGTTTTTGTGTGTGTGTGTGTGTGTGTGTGTGTGTGTGTGTGTTTCCCTTTTTCACTGACCCTAGAGAGTTAAGTTTCGCCCCACTCACTGGCCACAGAGAGTTAAGTGTTACTCCCTCAGATAGAAAAGTCAATTGAGTGACTAGTTCACCAACTCTGTGGCTCTCCTCAATTCCTGAGCTGCTGAAGGCTGGTCCTTAGAGCAGCAGCAGATAGCTTGTGGACTTCTTAAATAACCTCAGTTACCCTGGCGGGGTGTGGCCAGACCAAAGGTCCAGTGCCTGCCACCTTCCCCCTCTGGCTTCGGTTTCTCTAAGTATTTGTACACACCAGCCTTCTCTTGGAACCAAGTGACAGAGTTGCCATGGTCCCCACAGAGCACAGGACAGTCATGGTGGCCTCAACTTCATGACGCCCACCCCAGCCTGAACTCCAGCTTCTGCCTTGTTCCTTGTCTCTTCAGACCCTTGACCTCAATTGCCCTGTGTGCCCAGGGCTTCAGGGCCATGGATAAGCAAGGCCTAAGACAACTGACAGCTATCTTTTTGTAAGAACACAGGGAAGATACAGCTCACGAGTTTGGGGTGGAAAGGGTAGAGAGGGAAGGTGGGGGAGTCCCAGAACTAAGTAGTCAAGAACATGACTAGCAACTGGACATTTTTCTCACAGAGGTATGGAGGATTTGGGGTCACCTTGGGGCACGGGCGGCTGAAACTTTGAGATAGATGGTCCCAAAAACTGGAATTGTCACTAGAGGGAGCCAGGGTACCAAGAACACTGGACTTGTCTCTAGACCTGTTGGACCAGGATGGGACATCAAATATTAGGAAAAGTTCAGCCAGCCTCTACTCTCCATCACAGATGGGTGCATGGACGGCTGGTCCTCCAGAGCCGTATGTCTCATCATGAAACACACTGCAATAAAGTCAAGTCAAAATTCTAGAAAATCCAGTTTTATGTCACAAGTCAAGCATGACCCTTTTATGGGAAATAAAAATCCTGACTGTGGGCTGCAGCGATTGCTCAGTGGTTAAGAACACTTGTTACTCTTGAAAAGCACCCGAGTTCGATCCATAACACCCATTTGGTAACTTACAGCCATCTGTACCTCCAGTTCCAGGGGATCCAATGCCCTCTTCTGATCTCCGTGGGCACCAGGCACACATGTAATACTCATACATACATGCAGGAGGAACACTCATACACATAATAAAATAAATCTTCTTTAATTTGACCAAAAAAAAGAAATTCTGAATATTACCCCCTTTTGATGAACAGATAGAAGCTTGTCTGAAATTCAGAAGCTGAAAAGGGAAGAGAGTGAATCCCTGGTCCCAGGAGTAGAAAGACCCAGTAGGAGGCCGCTTGTTTATTTTCCGGGCGTCTTTTTTTTTTTTTTTTAAATTAAATCACTGCTTGGCCAATCACTATAGCATATTCCTAACAAATCATTGCATATTAAATTAAGCTTTTTCTATTATTTTATATTTTATCATGAGGCTCATGGACTACCAAAAAGGTTCCAACTGGCAACTTACGTCTTCTCCTCTGGCAGCTCCATGGCAGCTCCCTGACTCTGTCTTCTTTCTCCCAGCATTTAGTTTAGTTGAAAAAGCTTTATCACATTGATTACATCAATATGAGACCTTTGCATGTTGTAGTTGTCTCCAGTTACTTTAAAGAACACATACTGGAGAAAAACCCCATGAATGTAATCAATGCAGTAAAGCTCTTGCCAGTCATGGTCACCTTCAAAACATAAAATAACACATACTGGAGAGAAGCTCTTTGAATGTAATCAATGTGATAAAGCTTTTTCACAATGCTCTAAACTCCAAATGCATGAAAGAGCACATACTGGAGAAAAGCCCTATGAATGTATGGAATGTGGTAATTTCTTGGTATATCATGATCATCTTCCAGAACATTGTTTGTCATAGCCAGAACCTGGAAACAACCTAAATGCCCCTCGATCGAAGAATGGATAAGGAAAATGTGGTGCATTTACACAATGGAGTACTACACAGCAGAAAAAATAACGACAGCTTGAATTTTGCAGGCAAATGGATGGAGCTAGAAAACATTATTTTGAGTGAGGTGACCCAGACCCAGAAAGACACTTATCACATGTACTCATTCATAGGTGGATTTTAAACATAAAGCAAAGAAAGCCAGTCTACAAACCACAATCCCGGAGAACTTAGACGACAATGCGGACACTAAGAGAGACTTACATAGATCTAATCTACATGGGAAGTAGAAAGTAGAAATAGACAAGATCTCCTGAGTAAATTGGGAGCATGGGGACCTTGGGGGAGGATTAAAGGGGGAGGGGAGAGGCAGGGAGGGGAGCAGAAAAAATGTAGAACTCAATAAAAACCAAAAGGAAGCTGTCTTGTGCCTGTGCATGGCAGAATAGAGGTAGGTGGGGAAAACTAAAGTAAATGCTGGGAGAAAGAAGGCAGAGTCAGGGAACCTCCATGGAGCGGCCAGAGGAGAAAACATAAGCTTCCAATTGGTACCTTTCTTGAGTAAAACATCACTCTGTGTGTGTATCTTCATGTATATATGTGTATGAGAGGGTGCACACACGCAGATGAGAGTGCATTTGGAGACCAGAGGTCATCAGGTGTTTTCCTCAGTTACTCGCCACCATATTTTTTTTCTTAAGATGTATTTATGATGCATACAATGTTCCTCCTGCCTGCACACCTCCATGCCTGTAGAGGGCACCAGATCTCACTACAGATGGTTGTGAGCCACCATGTGGTTGCTGGGAATTGAACTCAGGACCTCTGTAAGAGCAGTCAGTGCTCTTAACCTCTGAACCATCTCTCTAAGCCCCCTCACCACCTTACTTTTTAAGACAAGGTTTCTCTAGCCAAGTAGTAGTGGTGCACACCTTTAATCCCAGCAATCCCAGCACTCGGGAGGCAAAAGCAGGTGAATCTCTGTGAGTTCAAGGCCAGCCTGGTCTACAGAACAAGTTCCAGGACAGGCTCCAAAGCTACACAGAAAAATCCTGTCTCAAAAAGTAAAAGACAAAAAAAAAACAACAAAGACAAACAAACAACAACAACAAACACAGGGTTTCTCAATGACCCTAGAACTCACTAACTGGGCTAGACTGGCAGTCCAACAAGTATCAGGGATTCACTTAGCTCCACCTCCTCCATACTGTGATTACAGGCTTGGGCCACTAAGTTCTAGTTTGGGTTTGGAGGTAGAGAGCAGAGGAGGAGGAATGGTGGCAGCAGCCGTGGCAGTAGCAACAGCACCAGCTGCAGCATTGACTTTGCTGGTGGTGTGTATACGTGAAAGCCAGATCCACGTCAGGTATCTTCCTCAATCACTCACCACTTTAGTTTTTGAGACAATGTTGTCCAATGAACCTGGAGCTCACCTATGACACCCTTTTAGTAGACTAGCTGCTTTGTGAGCTCTTACCAGTCACCTCCACCCCCAAGTACTGGGGAAAGAGACATACACCGCCATGCCCAGGTTTTTAAGTGGGTTTCGGGGACCTAAGTTCAGGTTCTCACACTTGTGTGTCCATGGACCCCATCATCTCTCCAACCCCAAAACAATGCTTCCAACAGCAATGTGTCTGTGAAAATATGACCCAAAGGTTAAGACAGCAGGTGTGAAAGATTCAGTACAAAGTGGTTTTGTTTTTTGTTTTTCATCCTACATTAGGTCCCATCAGACATCGGCAGTGACACACCAACTCCAGTGTTGTCTGTGTGACATGACATATGTCATTATACCGGACTGGAGCTACATGTCCTATGGGACTAGGCTTCCTGGAGGTCAATGGCAGACAGCCCGGTATTAGCCACCACTGAGGCATGGACGGGTTTCTCGATTAGCTGGCTATGCGGGATATGGGCTTTGCACAATCTCTTTTAATAATGATATTCTATATATCTACAAGACAAGGATTATCTTTTCAGGAACATCTCTGGGATAGGGAAGCACAGTATGAGAATGTATAAGACTACAGCAGAACCCTTGCCATACATGGGATGTATGATGAGCAAGGGAATAGATGGGCTAATGTTGATGGACAAAGAGTGTTATACTTTGAACTTTATAGATAGGCTTGCTAGATCCCAACCCCCATAGTGTCTGCTGCATAAGAAGGTACTAAAAAGTATATTTCAGCAGGTGCAGAGAACTGATTAGGTATATTTGGTCACTAGGTGAAATAAAGGGTTAGGAAGAGGAAGGGCCATGATAGCAATAATGAGACAGAAACTTTCTATTCATAAGATGAAACCACTTGCCTGAGGTTTACATTCCCCAGGACAAGATTTCCTCTTCTAAGGATGCTTTATGTCTAACACCTGTTCCTGATAATATACTTTTCTTAAATATCGCTGATGTGACTAAAAGAAGCTTTCATACTGTGTCAACCAATGATACATGACCTTTGTTCTTCTGATTTGTTCTTTGTTTGGATACTATATAATGAAAACATGAATTCAGTAAAATCGCAGCAGAATCCAACCACTCTCTTGTGTGTTGTGTCTGTCTGTCATTCGCCGAACTTGTGCCTTCCTGTTACCAGGACCCTGCTTCTCCCACGGTCTGAGTGGCTCCCCTGAGCCGGTCCGTGGCAGGCAGGCCCCAGTGAAGTCTGTGTTTTTACCAAAGCAGCCTTCAATTACCTACAAACTAAACCTAGGAACTGTGCTCAGAACCCCCAAGTCAGAAGTGCTATCTTACAGCCAGGCTGGTGGGAGACTAAGGGACACAGCCCGGCCGAGTGGCCTCCAGGATCAGTGATGTTGAAGTCTGCTAAAACACACGCTACTGAGCTGCTGAAAGACTGTGTGACAGACACGTGAGCTGACTCTGGGGTCTTAGTGAGGACATATTATGGGATGCGGCTTTTTTGCTCATTGATTCCCTCCTTTGTCTTTGTTTACTTTTTGATCTTGAGAGTTTTGGGGCCCAATAGATATTACAGGCCAGCCATGGTGGTGCATGCCTGCAATCCCAGCATTCAGAATGGGGAGGCAAGAGGATCAGGATTCATTGTCAGCCGGGGCTACACAGAGATCACATGTGTGACCATTCCAAGCCCTGCTAGTTTTAGCTGGTCTAGTTAGAAGGGACTCTTGGTCTGTAAACAGTCTGGCCTATGGCCTGATCTTGTTTTTGTGCTATAGCTGTTAAGGATTAGGGGCCACTACAATGAGACAAAATTGAGGAAAGGGGAGAAGACAAGAGGAGAAAAACCAACCAACCTTGGCGGCGGCAGTCAGGAGCAGGTGAGTGTACTCTGAAGCAAATAGCTGTGCTCAGAGAAAAGGCTTCAGAGAATGAAAGGACACCCAAGGCCAAGTTCTCAGCACAAGGAGATTTATTTGCCCCAGAGGGACAGAGGCAGCGAATAAGAGACAAAGACAGGCCATAAAGGGTGACAGAGAAGGGGAAGAAGGGATATTTGTCCAGGCAGGACAAAGAACTGCCACTGAATAGAGGGGAGACAGACGCCCACATTGGCAAATACCAGCTTATACAGGTAAAATGGGAAACCCTGTGTTAGAATGGAATGTTTAATTTTAATTGGGCATGTTAATTAAGTAAACCAAAAGGGTATTATGATTGCTGGACTTCAATACTTTGACAGGTGGACCTTGGTTGATGGAGGAAGGTCATTGGTTAATTAATAAAGAAACTGCTTGGCCTCATAGGTTAGAACATAGGTGGGTGGAGTAAACAGAACAGAATGCTGGGAGGAAGAGGAAGTGAGCTCAGATGCCATTTCCTCTCCTCTCTGGGGCAGACGCGATGAAGCAAGCCACCAGGTCAGACATGCTGAATCTTTCCCGGTAAGACTGGTGCTACACAGATTACTAAATATGGGTTAAGGCAAGATGTGAGAATTAGCCATTAAGAGGCTAGAACTAATGGGCCAAGCAGTGTTTAAAAGAATACAGTTTCCGTGTAATTATTTCAGGTGTAAAGCTAGCTGGGTGGCAGGACACAGCCCCGCCATTACTACTACAGAATGGCGCCCAACGTGGACAACTGGATCCACGTAAAGCCTGAGAAAGCTTGGGAAAGAATAGAGTAAAGCATGTTTTCTTGGTAGCAGCAATTTCTCGGGTCTGCTCTGCTTGCTAGAGGCAAGCAAGCGCTCTCATCTAAGAGAGGCTTCCAGAGTCTACATAAACCGTCAGGCAGGGGAGCAGGCATGCCTTGTCCAATGCTAAAGTGGCAGGGGTGAAGGATCCCTGAGGCTTACTACCCAGAGAGCTAAGCTGAATTGGTGAGCTCCAGGCCAGTGAGACAGCCTGTCTCAAAATCAAAGTGGGGACTGAAGAGACAGCTTGACTCAGCTCTGTTCTTCCAGAGATCCCCAATTTGGTTCCCGGCACCCATATCAGGCAGCACACAACTGCCTGGAATCCAGTTCCAGGCAATCTGAGAGTCTCTTCTGACCTCTACGGGAACCATGTATTCATACAGACACATAAATACAGATGAGTAAAAATAAAATAGGTCATTTTAAAAGTGAACAGCACCTGAAAAACAGTACCTAAAGGTGACCTCTAGCCTCTACATAGGCACACACACAAATCACACATGTACCCACATACAGGTATGCATCCACATACATGAAATGCATATAAATAAAAATTTTCAAGTTAAAAAATTAAGCCTGGGCCCATCAGATGTTATGGCCAGGGGACACTGACCAGCTTTATTTAAAACCAAGGCCTGTTGGGAAGAGGTGTAGGCTCTGGGTCCTGCCTTTTCCTTTCTTGACACTAAGCAGTCTGGCCAAGATGAAGAGAATGGTGAGGATCCCCACTCCTGTATCTGCGCAGTCTCTGTAGCACGCAACTCCTGCAGTAGGAATCTTTGGGCAACTCACAGGCTTCTATGGACCCAGAAGGAGATGAGGGTTGGAAAGGCTTTGTGTAGTCACCGCCATACAGAGAACCTGTGAGCTCGGGCTGGAAATAAGGGACAACTCCTCATTACCAGCATGGGGAGGCTTCTTCGTCTTGGCTGTTTGCCCCATTTTACTCCTCAAGAACTCCTTGAAGATCCTCAGAGACTCTATATTTGGATTCAAGGTGCGGCCTGCAGGGCAGATGGGGTTCCCCCGAGTTAGGAAGGCAGGGCCCCAAACCCACACAAAGAAGAGGGGAGGAGCCTCGCTCCAGGTTGGAAGCAGGTAGTTCCTTCCAAGAACTACTCTCCCAAGGGTATCCAGGGGTGGGGTCTCCTCAACCCAGACCTAAGGGGCAGCCTTCAGGCACAATCGCCTGCCTCTTACTGGAGACGCCAGTCACCAGGCTGAAGGAACAGCTGGGGGACTGAAACCCAAGAGAGCGCCCGTCTAAGGCTCCACAGGACAGGCCTGCCACACTCCAAGTCCTGGTGAGCAGGGGACAGATGTAGGGTTCTCTGCACAGCCACTCTTCCTGGGTTTAGAGATGCCCTCCCCCACCCAGCTCCCATGACTCCAGGACAGAGAGCCTAAACTCCAGAACTGAAGGCGTACCAGGTGAGAAGAGAAAGAGCCAAGGCATCCGTGACTCCTTTCCTCAAATCAGGCCATAACCCCTTCTAGTGGAACTCCTATCTTCTGGACCATAGGAGCCCATCCCCCATCCAAGAAAGGCTCATCATATAGAGTGATATCTTCCGCTCTCCCAGGGTCCCCTGGCAGATACCTGGCCTCTCTCCCCTGGAATACTGAGTCTCAGAGGATGTACCCTGAGTCCCGCCTGTCCAGAGCTATCTGCATCACCTCCAAATCCAACCCACGGTTTTTTTTTCATAATCTTACGGCAACACGAGTGGGCATGTGTTTCTGTCCTTATCCCCCGGATCCATACCAAGAGCCAGCATTGCTCCTTATTGGGACCTGTGGGCCCAAAGCCTCCATGAGGTTAAAGACAAGAAGTAGCTCGGGGGCATGAACAAAGACTGCTGGACAGAGCCAGGGAGGCAGCCCTGTGAAGTTATACATCAGGAAGATCCAGGGCCCAGCACTGGAGAACACGGACAGAGGCTAAAAGTCTGGTGAGAGTTTCAGGGCTCAGGACAGACATGTGACTCTCCCAGATTAGCCCTATCAACCTTTGGGAAAGAGTGCTCTCCCTGGGAGCAGCCTGTGTCAAGCAAGGCACTAGACAATGTGCCAAGATCCACCCTCTGGATGCCATATCTCCTCCCCTGCCACCATGGCAACTGCGCATGCCTTCAGATGTCTAGATGGATGTTCAAATGTCCCAGTGTCCTTGGGGCCAAATGAGTCTCAACCAGATCCCTGTAGGACCATTCCAAAAACTGAGTGGGTCAGGGGTGCAGGAGGCGATGAAGCGCTGATGGATCAAAGCAGACCTAAGACACAGTCACAGTGACTGATCATGGGAGAGCTGAAAATGAGATGACCAAGGACTTACAACCCACCACACCAAATCTGGGAAGTGCAGGAGTGGCTCCCCGGGAGGGCACAGGGAATGAAGCAAGCTGGGCAGGAAGAAATGGACCCAGTCCATGCTTCTGCCCAGGAGTCCATGCTCAAACACAGAAGCATCTGGAACGCACCCATGAGCATCATGATCTGGTAGTACTGATAGTTCATTTTGCCCCTGAAGTAGGCGATGGCGAAGTTCTTCCCGGGCAGGAAGTGGATGTAGATGAGGTGTCTCCACCCTGTGGGCAACACAGCCATGTGACCAGCAGGTCTCCCTTTGGGCCTTTACTGAAATAAGAACTGGACCCTAGCTACTTACAGGTGAAGAATGTGCCCAGGTCCTCTCCCTCATACAGGGCCAGCTTGAACTGAATGCAGCCAATGGGTTTCCTAGAGTGCAGGGTACAAGTGTGGCTTTCCCCAGGGCATCCACAGTCCTTCCTTACTCCTAATTCTGGAGAAGCAAGCAATGCTGTGCTAGGAAACTCCTCTCCTCTTATCCTGTTGAGCACTGGCACAGAATGCAGTAGGTGGGACCCCGGACCCAATGTCCTGAGAGCATCATTCCCATGGTTACTGAGATCAACTGATGTGTTGTCAAGGCAACACAAAAGGATGCCATAGTACCTGAGTGACTAGCTAAGGTCAGACAGTATGTGCGTAGCAAGGGTTGGAGTTGTTTGGCAGCAGCCAAAAGGGTTGGCTCCACAGAGACTACTCACGTCAGGTTCATCCTGAACTCCAGCTCCTCAAAATTGTTTCTTTCAAAAGTGAAGGGAGGCAGCGGGTCTCTCCATTTCCATTCGGGAATAGGCATGTCACCTGCCCAGCGCTTTAGGTGCCACTTCCCTAAAAGCTGGAGTAGGAGGCCGCAAGGACACATGATTGCAGGGAGAGGGGGAGTCAGGAAAAGGGTCAGAGGCAGGAGGAGAATGTGGTCGGGTCTCTGTGCAGGATGGAGGGGTCTGAGATGCAGGGATGGCAGGAGTCCTGGCCATGACTGTCCCTCTCCGTCATCAGTACCTAGAACCAGGCAGGCAGGACAGATGCCTCCTGGAAGGAAACACTTCCTGGGAAGAGCTTTGATCATGGTCCCTGCACAGCCACTCAGAAGGGTTTGCGGAATGTCATCTGGAGGACAGGGTTGACCTTTAATTTCAGAGTGCTGAACAGGACGACAGGGCAGAGTGTACGGCACTGAGGAGGCCACCAGAGATAAATGTGACTCCACCAACTGAGTCAAATTGCTAAGGTGTGATAAGCCCCAAGATTCCTGCCCCTGCTTCCTTTCCCAGTTTGTGCTGCCTCCTCTAAGGAATGAACTCATCAATGTTCACCTGAACTCAACCAGCAGTTAGTGCTAGCTCCACAGATACACAACAGCCATGGGACCTTGAAATGGATGAGACTCTGGAATCAACTTGTTGGAAGAATATGAAGAAGTTTCTCTAAAGTCCACAAACTGAGAGGAAGGAAGCCTGCTCTTGGAAATCAATGTTGGCTACAGCCAGGACAGGGACCATTCTAGCAAGACCCCCTAAACAGTCTCTTAGCTTCTAAGTTCCCATAGTGAGAAGAAAGGCATGACTGTGACCTTGGATGCACGCTCTAGCCCCACTCCTACCCCAAAATGTCCCGCCAAGGCCATAAGAGAGCGTACCTTTTCAATATCACCTGTGGCTCCCATCCGTAAGCCTGAGACTCACTCAGGCCACAGTCTGACATCAGAAGCCAGTTCCTACCCTCAGTCCTCCCTCCCCAGGACCATCACCTGCTCAGCACGGGCAGGAATCAGAAGAGGCATCCTGGCTCCAACCACAGACAGAAAAGCCATCCCCATGGTGAATGTCAACAGCTGCATGGTCCCAGCTTAGATCTATGCTCCTAGCCTTGCTGGGGCTGCTGCTGCTGCTGCTGCTGCTGCTGCTGCTGCTGCTGCTGCTGCTGCTACTGCTGCTGCTGCTGCTACTGCTGCTGCTGCCTCCACTACTGTTGCTGCTCCTGCTGCTGCTGCCACTGTTCCTGATGCTAGTCAGTGCAGAGTGGTTTGCTCCTGGAAGCAGAATTCTGCCCTCCCACACACACACCAAACTCATTGTCCATCCCACTGTGTCCAGGAGATTGCAGTTTTCTTTGGATGGATGTGAATGAAGGAACTAATTTGTGGGGTTAACCTGATGACTGCCTTTGGCACTTCTGAGGATCCTTGTCTAGGAAGTGCCCCACCTAGGAATCCGGAGCCAGGAGAATGTATAACACAAGAGCCCCTTGTGCTCTCGTTCTCCCCAGGAGCCAGGATCAGCCCTGGTGCTGAAGGACACCCCAGAGCTGCCTGTCTATGTCCAGACCTCAGCTCTCACCCTGAGTGAAATCTCCATGCCTCCTGCGTCCTCCTGAGGCAGGACAGAAACAAAAGGAGAATGAAGAGACTACAGGAAGAGAAAGGAGCCGCTCTGCAGGGACCTGGTCTGAGTCTGCACAGGGCTAGAGCCTCACAGACAAGGTTGTGAACCTTGCGTATATGTGAATGCAGCATGATGAAAAATTAGCTGAAGTTCCTAGATGGGATGTGATGGTTCATCTCCACTGTCTGCCTGATGAGATCGAGGGTCACCTGGGAGACAGGCTACTAGGTGAGACTTTTCTCTGTTCATCCCAAATCAGGAACCGAAAACAGAACAAAGAATGATCACAGCAGAGTCCAGGCAAGTTTACATGTTAGCAATTTTCCACTCGAAACATAGAGTTTGGGTGTGTTGGGGTAGCTTGCCAGATCTGGGGAGAGAGGTAGCTAAACTGGCCTGCATTCACAGGGGTCTCATGTTTTCCGTTCATTTGTAGTTGGATCTAAACCGACTCAAGGCATCTTTGAATATAGTCAGGTTTTCCTTCCTTCCTCCCTTCCTCCCTCCCTCCCTTCCTCCTTCCTCCTTTCCTTTCCTTTCCTTTTTTTTTCCAGTTTTTTGAGACAGGGTTTCTCTGTGTAGCTCTGGCTGTCCTGGAACTCACTTTGTAGACCAGGCTGGCTTCGAACTCACAGAGATCCACCTACCTCTGCCTCCCAAGTGCTGGGTTTAAAATCAAGCCCTGCGCCATCACTGCCCGACCAGGTTTTATTTCTTTTTTTTTTTTTAAAGATTTTTTATTTATTTATTATGTATACAGTGTTCTGCCTCCATGTATGCCTTGCAGGCCAGAAGAGGGCACCAGATCTCATCACAGATGGTTGTGAGCCACCATGTGGTTGCTGGGAGTTGAACTCAGGACCTCTGGAAGAGCAGCCAGTGCTCTTAACCTCTGAGCCATCTCTCCAGCCCCCCAGGTTTTATTTCTAACACATTGGAGAAGGTAGAAATAACTGAACCAGAGACAATCCTACACAGGGGAAAGGGAATGACAGGGTGAAGAGAATGTCGTCGTGACACTTGTGACTCTTGCCCTCCAGAAGCCACAGGACGAAAAAAAAAAAGTCCGGGAAGCGGAGTCCCTGCAGCGCTCCAGCGCCACCTACTGTCAACATCTTGCCCTTGCCCCAGCAGGTTTCCAGGTTTCAAACCTGGAAAAAAAAAAACTTAATTACATTTATTTATTTTTGCTTTATGTGCATTGGTGTTTTGCCTGTATGTATGTTTGTGAGAGGGTGTTACAGACAGTTGTGAGCTATATGTAGGTGCTGGGAATTGAACCCGGATCCTCTGGGAAAGCAGCATGTGCTCTTAATCACTGAGCCATCTCTCCAACCCCCCAAACCTGGAAATTTTATTTCTAGGGTGGAGATTTATTTCTGTGTCAAGGCAAGGGTGCAGAATTCACTACACGGATCCATCTTGGACTCGAAGACATCCTGCCTCACAGTTCCGCTGGCGCTTCAGGACCAACAGCGGGAGAGGACAACACAGTGGAGGAGGAGGCTCCTCTCTCTGAGTCTAGTCCCTCTCGAGCAGAACCACTTTCCAGATTGGCCCATGGACTATAGCATAATTAATAAAAACCCAGAGACAGAAGTTGGGTTTCAACCTGAAAGTCAGAAAAGCAAAACAGCTCTTACCTCTACCTCAGCCCAAAATGGCAATCCTGCCTCCAGGAATCCTTTGAATGAGACTGTGTCTGTGAGCTGTCTCCTCCGTCTTATAATCCTCTCTGGGGCTAGGGTTAATGGCGTGCAGCACTACCGCCTGGCTTCTACAGCTAACTAGTGTGGCTACTGGGATTAAAACTGTGTGTCACCACTGCCTGGTCTGACCAGTGGGACTGTTTTACTCTCTGATCTTCAGGCAAGCTTTATTTATTTAATACCACTGCAATGGATATGCTCACCCATGGTCCGTCCTAGTCCTCTGAGGTCCTCCCTCTACTCAGCAAGTCCACTGCAGCTGCTTCTTAAATGGCCCCAACTGTACAAGGCGCTGCCCCCAAAGGAGCCTCATTCCCAGGTCAAACAAAGCTAGTCCAGGGTCCTTCTGGCATACTCCTTGGCAGACATTCTCAGGGGTTCAGGGTATCCTCTGAATGTAGCCTGGCTGTGCCCAGGAGAAAGGCTACAACGTGAAAACACTGGGCATATGTTGCGGGAGGTCCTTCCGCTCCTCCAGCTAATAGCTGCTGAGATACCAGCCCATTGGGGCGTGGTCTCTCTCCCTTTAAAAATGTGGCTACTTTCCCTCCTCGCTCTCTCTTTATTTCCTGCTCCGGTTCCGGCGACTAGACTTCTTCCTAATTGCGCAGAGGGCTGTTGTCTGGTACAGTGATCTGTAAGTTTTTTCCCCTTTAAATAAATACCACCCTATTAATCATAATTCCAAACTGGTGTGGGATTGTTTATGACTTACGCCTTCAGGCATATTTGTGGGAACTTCTGTGAAGATGTCAATCAGTTTCTCATCTTGTATAACCAGAACCAAGCCATGTGCATTACATGTTCATGTTTTCTATTTTCTGAATTTTTGGAGCTCTTGTCTCCGGGTTCTCTGGGTCTCTCTGACCATGGAGGGTCTCACACCCATACAGTCAATTTCTAGAGCTATGAGTCCCTCGCCTGCAAGGCCTGCCATCCATATGCACAGAACCCACATCCGCCTTGCTCCATCCTTCACCAGGTGCCCAACCACTAGAGACATCCTGAGGTTCCAGCTCTGCAGTGCCCTCCACTGGTCAACCTACCTCTGCCTCCCTGTACCCTGCCCACCCCTTCCTCCGCCACCAACCACCCTGTAGGCTCTGCCGCCACTCCTCTCTCCATCTGCCCGGTTTGTCCCCTGCTGTGGCCATATGTGCTGAGACATGGCACCTGTTTGGGGACCTGTGAGTGTAAATCAAAGTCCTTCCTTCCTGATGATCACAGTCGTGGTTGAGCATCTACCCACACCTGATGAACACAAAACTGGGGCCCACTGTACCCCCCGGGAGACACATGATCAGTGGACATCTGCCAGCTTTATTGAATGAAGATTCTCGGAGGTGTAGACGCTGGGCTCTGCGCTCTTTGGCACTGTGAGTTCCGCCTGCAGGGGCAGAGGTCAGCCGGGGTCCCACCTCCCACTTCCTGCGTGGACTCCGCAGCACGCTATCTGTGCACTAGGAGTCTTGGGCCAACTCACAGGCTTCTGTAGAACCAAGAGCAACAAAGGGCAGAGCAAACTTGAGTGAGCTATGAGGAAAAGCATATGGTCACCATTTTACAGAAGAAATATCAGAGCACAAGCCCGGGGAGGCGAATGGAGAAGAGGGGACATGAGGAACCCTTTTCTTACCGACATGGGGAGGGGTAATGATCTTTCCTGTCTTTGGAAGTTTACTCCCCACAAACTCCTTGAAGATCCTTGCAGCATCTAGGTCTGCTTCCAGGGTGCGGCCTGCAGGGCACATGGGGTTCCCCTGAGTGCTAGGAAAGCAGGGCCCCCAAACCCACACGAAGAAGAGGAGAGGAGCCTCACTCCAGGCTGGATGCAAGTAGCTCCTCTCAAGAACTACTCTCCCAAGGGTATCCAGGGGTGGGGTCTCCTCAACCCAGACCTAAGGGGAAGCCTTTAGGCACAATCGCCCTGTCTCATACTGGGGACGCTAGTCACTAGGCTGAAGGAACAGCTGAGGAACTGAAAGCCCCAAGAGAGTGCCCGTCTAAGGCTCCACAGGACAGGCCTGCCACACTCCAAGACCTGGTGAGCAGGGGACAGATGTAGGGTTCTCTGCACAGCCACTCTTCCTAAGTTCAGGGATGCCCTGCCTCACAGTCCCAGCCCATCAAGGACATAGCCCTGAGCGCCATAACTGAAGGAACATCAGGTGAGAAGACAAAGAAATGATTTAGTGCTCAGATTGTCCTCCCTCAAAACCAGGCCCCAGCCCCTCCTAGTGGAACCCCATCTTCCAGCCTAGGCCATAAAAGTCTGTCCCCACCTATTAAAGGCTTATCCTGCAGCAGAAGGGTCCCTGTATGCCCTGATCTCCTCTAGGGCCCCTAGGGGGTCCTTGGTTCAGGCCTCTGAGAGTCCAGGAAGCTCATGAATGGCTCCCCAGGAGAAGAATGGAGCAAGCAAGGCAGGAAGACATAGACCTGGTTCGTGCCTGGGCTCAGGAGTCCATGCTCAAACACAGAAGCATCTGGAACGCACCCATGAGCATCATGATCTGGTAGTACTGATAGTTCATTTTGCCCCTGAAGTAGGCGATGGCGAAGTTCTTCCCGGGCAGGAAGTGGATATGGATGGTGTGTCTCCACCCTGTGGGCAATACAGCCATGTGACCAGCAGGTCTCCCTTTGGGCCTTTACTGAAATAAGAACTGGACCCTAGCTACTTACAGGTAAAGAACATGCCAAGGTCCTCTCCCTCATATAATGGCAGTTTGAATGGAATGCAGCCAATGGGTTTCCTAGAATGCAAGGTCCAAGTATGGCTTTCCCCAGGGCATCCATAGTTCTTCCCTACTTCCAGTCATGGTGCCAGAGCCATGAGGTCACCTCCTACTACCTCCTGATGCATGAAACCTCCCACAAGCCAGGACTCTTCAGCTCTGGGGCAGAGGGTCCAGGAGATGCACGCTCAGGTGCCCAAAGCCTGGAGCCTACAGCTACCAAGGGATGCTGAGGACGGCAACAGAGGGTCCCTATGACAGGCACAGATGGCTGGAGCTGGTCAACAAAGCACCTAACAGAAGCACAGGCACCAGCAAGAACCCATGCAGCCCATGGTGGGCTCTCTGGAGCCATCCAACAGTGGCTATCTCATTCCAATGGGCAAAGCCTAGAACACAGCAAGTTGGCTCCATGAGCCTTCTGGTTTCAGCATCATGTCAACGTGAGAATCATTCTCTTGGTTATGGGGGTCATCTGTCAGCTTGCTAAGATAATACAAGAGGATTCCACATGGTTGTGTAGAGACTGGCTTTAGTCAGGGAGCATGTGGAAAGGGAGGGTTGGGGTCAGACAACACCACAGCGGAGAGGGGAATCTGCAGCCAAACTACTTACGTGAGGTTCATTCTGAACTCCAATTCACCAAGATGGTTTCTTTCAAATGAGAAAGGAGGCAGCGGATCACTCCACTTCCACGAAGGAATAGGCATGTTTCCCGCCCAGCTCCTTATGTGCCACTTTCCTAAAATCTGAAGAAGAGAACTGTCCCTGAGAGGGTAGCAGTAACAGAAGCCAGGGAAAGGGGTCCAAGGCTGGAGCTAACATGGGAACAGAGGTAGGAGGGGCTTGGCTAGGGTCTCAATGCAGGCTGGAAGGACCTGAGACACCTGATGGTCAGGAGGACGAGCCCTTCTCCATCATCAATAAAGCCAGGCAGTCCTGGTGCGGGGGGGGGGGGGGGGGGGGGCGGGGGGAGGCTTCTAGGAGAGACCCTGATCAGACCCCACACAACTGCTCGGGGGGTGCTGAGGAGAATCATCAGAAGGAGCAGGCCAACCTTTCCATTTGAGTGGATGAGATAGGAGGGCAGAGCAGGGGCCAGAGAGGACTGAGCTCCAGAATTGCCCAGTTACAGGCGACAGCACAAGAGAGCTCTCACTGTGTGTGCGCAGCTGCAGTTTCCGGTCACTGTGCCAGGGCGCGGCCAGCCCCAAAGTGCAGGGCCTCTCTTTTTCTCCTACGGTTGCCAGTTTTCTAAGGACTGAACTCATCAAGGCAATGGCCCTATCAACACTGGCACGGAGGCCACGCCAGCCTCGGCACCAGCTACCACCATGTTTCCAGCTCATGGGACCCGTCCACGTCATTGTTTTGCATCATTTGTGACCTGTGTCCAGAGCTTCAGGGACTGAGTGAGGCCTGGGGTGACTGGGTCCTGTTCCTTTGTGAGGGAACAGGAAGGATCCAAGCAGGATTTGGGAGAGGAAATGACAGAGAAGAGGACTGGGTACAGGAAACCAGGAGGCAAAGAGTGGGACCAACAATTGACCAGCTCCTGATGCTGAGAGAACTTGATGTCATTGTGAGACAGCCATGAGGTGAATATAGAGGACCCTATGGCTGGACCAGTTACTAGAGGGACCCAGGTAGACTGGATCCTAGCCTGAGCCCTGAGACCTCTTCAGAGCCAAGTCAGCTTCACCTCCAGCGTGTAGATATGAAAGACCAGGGAAGCTGCAGCCAGGCTCGCCATCCCTCAGTCACAGGGCCTGGAAGGGTGGTTGATCATCTCCAAGGCGTGATCTTCTCATAAAATGCTCCAACACTTTACAGTCAAAACACTTTGAAAACTAGCCAGGCGGTGGCCTTTAATCCCAGCACTCGGGAGGCAGAGGCAGGCCGATTTTTTGAGTTCATGGCCAACCTGATTTACAAAGTGAATTCCAGGACAGCCAGGACTGTTACACAGTAAAATCTTATTTCAAAAAGCAAAACAACAACAACAAAATCTTGGAAAATCTCTGGCTGTATGCAGTTGACCAAGTATGAGCCTGTCCTTTGAAAATAGAAATTCTGAATTAAACCTATCTGGCAAAAAGGAAGACGCTTTTCTCCAGCCCACAAATTGAGAGGGGAAAAAAGTGTATCTGTGGATGTCTGTGTGGTTCACACTGGCCAGGATTGTCTGGCAAAACCTCTGGAAGCCTTCCCTCGGCTTCTGGGTGTGGGCCAGAGAAAGATGCTGGCTACTCTGCTTTCCCACTCCCCATGCTGCTGACAAACTCCACCAAACACAGAACGTGGGGCTCTACTTTGGCAGACACTTGTGGCTTCCATCAGTAAACCTAAGACTCACCCAGGTCACAGTCTGATATCGGAAGTTCCTACCCTCAGTCTCCCCCCCACCCCAGGGCCATCACCTGCTCAGCACGGGCAGGACTCAGAGGAGGCATCATGGCTCCAACCACAGACAGCAGAGCCAGCCCCATGGTGAATGTCAGCAGCTGCATGGTCCCAGCTTAGATCTGTGCTCCTAGCCTTGGTGGGGCTGCTGCTGCTGCTGCTGCTGCTGCTGCTGCTGCTGCTGCTGCTGCTGCTGCTGCTGCTGCTGCTGCCTCCACTACTGCTGCTGCTGCTGCTGCTGCCACTGCTCCAGATGCTAGTCAGTGCAGAGTGGTTTGCTCCTGGAAGCAGAATTCTGCCCTCCCACACACACACCAAACTCATTGTCCATCCCACTGTGTCCAGGAGATTGCAGTTTTCTTTGGATGGATGTGAATGAAGGAACTAATTTGTGGGGTTAACCTGATGACTGCCTTTGGCACTTCTGAGAATCCTTGTCTGCTGAGAATGTTCTCAGAGTAGGAAGTGCCTCACCTAGGAATCTGGAGCCAGGAGAATGCATAACACAAGGGCCCCTTGTGCTCTCGTTCTCCCCAGGAGCCAGGATCAGCCCTGGTGCTGAAGGACACCCCAGAGCTGCCTGTCTATGTCCAGACCTCAGCTCTCACCCCGAGTGAAGTCTGCATGCCTCCTGCGTCTTTCTGAGGCAGGACAGAAACAGAAGGAGAATGAAGAGACTACAGGAAGAGAAAGGAGCTGCTCTGCAGGGACCTGGTCTGAGTCGGCACAGGGCTAGAGCCTCACAGACAAGGTTATGAACCATGCTTACAGCCAAAATACAGCCTCACCTCCTGTGGCTATGGCAAGCATTTCTTTGGCCTTTTTGACAGCTGTTTTGTGTCATCAGCATGTAAATCTGTAGGGTACACTTAATGTCACCTATGGAGTTATTTGTATAAACACAAATATCTATTGTCATGCACAAAACTCAAGTCCAAACGGATCTAAGACCTCAACATAAAGCCAGCCATGCTGAACCTCATAGACGAGAAAGTGGAAGTACACTTGAATGTATTGGCACTGGAGACCACTTCCTAAATAGAACCCCAGCAGCACAGACACTGAGAGAGACAATTAATAAATGGGACCTCCTGAAACTAAGAAGCTTCTGTAAAGCAAAGGACATGGTCAACAAGAAAAATAAAAGTCTACAGAATGGGAAAAAATCCACATCAGACAGAGGTCTGATCTCCAAAATATAAAAAGAACTCAAGAAATTGGTCATCAAAAGAACAAATAATCCAATTAAAAAAAATGAAGTACAGACCTAAACAGACAGTTCTCAAAAGAGGAATCTAAAATGGCTGAAAAACACTTAAGGAAATGTTCAACATCTTTAGTCAACAGAGACATGCAAATCAAAACAATTCTGAGATTCCATCTTACACCTGTAAGAATGGCCAAAATTAAAAACACTGATGACAACTTATGCTGGAGAGGCAGTGGGGTAAAGGGAACACTCCTGCATTGCTGGTGGGAATGCAAGCTGGTACAGCCCCTTTGGATGTCAGTGTGGCGATTTCTCAGAAAATTAGGAAACAACCTTCCTCAAGACCCAGCAATACCACTTTTGGGTATATATCCAAAGGATGTTCAATCGTGCCACAAGGACATGTGCTCAACTATGTTCATAGCAGCTTTGTGTGTCATAGCCAGAACCTGGAAACAACCTAAATGATCCTCGACCAAAGAATGGATAAGGAAAATGTGATACATTTACACAATGGTGTACTACACAGCAGAAAAAAGTAATGACATCTTGAAATTTTCAGGGAAACAGATGGAGCTAGAAAACATCATATTGAGGGAGGTAACCCAGACCCAGAAAGACAGTTATCATAAGTACTCACTCATAAGTGGTTTTTAAACATAAAGCAAAAAAAAAAAAAACAAAAAAACAAACAAACAAAAAAAAACAGCTTACAAATCATAATCACAGAGAACCAAGACGACAATGAGGACCCTAGAGGGACATACATAGATCTACATGGGAAGTAAAAAAAAAGACAAGATCTCCTTAGTAAATTGGGGGCCATGGGAGAGGGTTGAAGGGGAGGGGAGAGGCAGGGAGAGGAGCAGAGAAAAATGTAGAGCTCAATAAAATAAAATAAAAAAGATGACCTTGTGTTTCCTAGGCCTTTGAAACTTGTTTGCAGCTAGAATGTGTCAAGGTTTGGAACCTTGGGTCTGAAAAAGCTTTAAATACTGGAAGCGGAGTTTAATGGGTGATTCTGACGGGCACTTAGCTCAAGCATTCCGAGAGAACACTAGAGTAGAAGCCCCAACTCAGAAGGTTTCAGAGGGAAGCAGGGGCCGACTGTGGTGGTTCACGCCAGTAGGATTTGCTGAAGGAGGCAGAGGCAGGAAGGTCACGAATTCGAGGCCAACCTGGGCTACACATTTGAAGCCCGGCAGTGGTGGCACACGCCTTTAATCCCAGCACTCGGGAGGCAGAGGCAGTAGATCTCTGTGGGTTCGAGGCCAGACTGGGCTACAAGAGCTAGTTCCAGGACAGGCTACAGAGAAACCCTGTCTCAAAAAAAAAAAAAAACTAGAGGGAAGCAAGGACTCCACAAGGAACTGGATTTCTGTCCTGCAGAGTAGCAGAGCCAGGATTTCAACCTAGGTCCTATGAAGCCTATAGGGACCACTAAAGGAGGCTGCATCAGATACTTCAAAAGGGACCCTGAGCGTTGCAGTCTGTGAGCCCAGAGAGACAGGTCCCAGAGCATGGAGAGGCCATGGCCCAGGACCACCCCCCTCACTTCCATCCCAGCCTAGGCAAAAAGGGTGTCAGGCCTGAGGGTGCAGTCCCTAGGGTACAGGATCCAGGACCCCAACTACAGAGAGAACTCAGTGGACACAGAGGTTAGCAAGGAGCTCTGAAGCCAACTACAGACATTGGGCCCTGGTCCTGCTCAGTTCTGAGCCTTGGCGTAATCATCTGTTAAATGGCTATTTGTAGCCAAGCCAGCCTGATAGATTGTGAGAATCCCTGAGAAACGGCTTGTGGGACCCTTTGCTTGTGTAGCACAGATTGCATGTTTTATGGTAGCCAGGAAGTGGGGGGAGGGTAATTTAGAGCAAAGATATACCTTTCAAGGTCATGCCCTCTTAGTGGCCCAGTTCCTCCAACAAAGCCCTACCCCGCAGCTGGATGTCTCCCAATAGTCTCTCCAAATTTAGAATCCATTAATGGATTAAAACATTGATCGGGTGAGGGTCCTCATGATCTGATCCTCTTAGGAAACACCCTTGCGAACATACTCGGAGAAGTATTGTATTAATCTCCTAAATGTCTTCTCCCAGCCAAGCTGACAGTCGAGATTAACTGTCACTGGGGGCTGGAGAGATGGTTCCATGGTTCAAAGCACTGGCTGCTCTTACAGAGAGGACCTGGATCCTGGTCCAAGTATCCACAGAGCGGTTCCTAACCACCTATGACTCCAGTTCCAGAGGATCTGATGCCCTCTTCTGACCTCCATGGGCCCTGCACACACATGGTACACAGACATACATGCAGGCTAAGCACCCATACACATAAAATAAAAATAAATAAACCTTTGAAAAGGTTAGCCATTATGTACTTTAAGAGCCATTTCTTTGAACTAAGTCCCTCTCAATGCTTCATCTATATAAATCTATTTGTATAATAGATGATATTTACCCACCAAGTATTTTGTGTTGACATCTTGTGGTTCTTTGTCATGGAGAAATATGTCCTGAACAATATGTCTTATAACAAGGAAAGAGTTTCGTAACTCAAAAGTCTTCGGTAAATAAAAGCCTAAGCCAGCTGGCCAAAACAGCTTATTCTTCCCAAACACTTGAAGCGGGGCATGGATGATTTGTCAAACACCTCAAGAAATAGAGAAGGAACCAGTTCTTCAGACTGCGGTGTAGGGCGGGACTCTGCTCTGAGATGGAGGTTGATCTGGCTTTAGCCTGCCACAGGCCCTTGACTGGAACTGGCTCTGTGCAGACAATACTGGCTCCTGAGAGGCTCCCAGGGCTAAGTCTAGCTCAGGAACCGGAACTAGAAGTGCTTCTGCGGCTCCTGGTAGCTCAGAGTCTCACGTGGGGTCTCTCTGGAGCTGTGAGGAGGTTCTGAATCTAGTCGGTGATGGGTGATGGGAGAGCTTTCTTTGAAAGGAGTCTGTGATAAAGCTGGATTTGGAGGCAGAGGTGGCGGTCCAGACCCTTCTAGTTCTGTCTTTAGAGACCTCGTTTCTGTTGAGATTGACCCCTGACCCAGCACAGTGCCACGGCTGTAGCTGACTAGGGAACTGGCTCTCCATGCAGAGTTAACAGCCAGCCTTGAGCTATGGTCGGCCTGGGCAATGCTACTGTCTGAATCTGGAGTCAGTATTGGGGTTGGTTCTGGACTAGCTGGCTGCACCTCTGCGGATCGGGCTCCAGCAGTTTCTTCTTCTGGTTCTGTCATCTGGAGACAGCTCCAGATGTGTTGACAGCTCCAGACGTGTTCGCAGCACCAGACCAAGGAAGGAGCCTCTGCTGGCACAGGACCTAGCTCAAACACTAGAACAAACAATATGCTGGGCACCCGGATCTTTTTGGCCTTAGAGCTGGAGTGAAACAAGAAGCAACATCACCTCTTGTTGTTCCTTCCAGACCTGTTGTCAAAACAGTTCTCACTGATGAACGTGGCCAATGCTCAACAGGTCAAGTGAGCTTCTTTCAGACCTCTGCTGCCCAGACGTACCTCCAAGGCCCCTTCCTAGGGGAACATTTTCTAACTTCTGATGGCTCAGTTCCCCTCTGGACAGTGGAGATGGGCCCATACTCACACATACTGTAAAGATGCAAGAATTTGGACCATGCCTGATCGTACATTCCTCTAATCCTAGCACTTGGAAGGCAGAGGCAGAACGATTAGAAGCTCAAGTCATCATCAACCACATAGCAAGTCTAAAGGTAGTCTTGGTTATGTGAGACATTGTATCAAAAACAGGAAGGTGATGCACTCCTTTAATCCCAGCACTGGAGGGACAGAGCAGGCGAATCTCAGTGAGTTCGAGGCCAGCCTGGTCTACAATGCAAGTTCCAGGACAAGCAGTGCTCACTGAAAAACCCTGACAGAAAGGAAAAGAAGGCGAGAGGGATGGAGAGAGGAGGTCAAACAGGCAAGAAGACTGGAGGAAGGCAGGGAAAGGAAGGAGGCAAGAATTTGGTACCATCAGCAAGTGTGGCTGGTCAGGCCCATGGGTAGCAGAGCAGGGCTCACTGATGTGTCCCCAGGCCCACAATTCACACCCATCACCCAGGAGTCCTCACGAGTTTCCGGACTCATTAGATGTGTGCTGTGTACTTGTGCGGGACACAACACAGATCCCAGCAGTTAGCTGGTCTTCTGAGTGTATTCTGTGTCTTTGAGTACCATCCTGAAGTAGAGGACAGTCAACCTTCAAGAGGCTGCCCTGCACCTCAGATCCACACACAGTCCCCCCAGGTGAGGCTAGTCAGAAGCATCTCGGGCCTGTGAACACCCTGTAGCTCCTTCCTGATCCATCCCCAAAGCTTCCTTGTAAAAGAGGAAGCAAAATATCACCTCCTAGGCCCATGAATACTGGTAAATCAGATCTGGCCTTTCCTCTCTCCGTGGAAGCTTTGGCATTACCAAGAACCTGAGAAGCAGGGGGCTTCTTGGGAAGGCGCAGGACTCTATGGGTGGTTTGAAAAAGTCCTGCGAACTTGGCAACACGCAAAATTAGTCGCTGAGATCCACTTGGCAAGGCAAGATCTAGATACAATCGGGGCTAGGGCTACGATGAGCCCTGACGAGGAGCGGATGGTCCACTAGATGGCGCTGCAGCCAGAGGACAGCGGAAGTCCCTCGCGGGCTGCCGTAGGCACTACTATAAAAGACGTGGTGCGGTCCCGTTCAGCCTCTCGGCGGCCATGGCGGCGTGCAGGTACTTGTCGTTTTCGCTTCTGTGGTTGACCTGGGACGCCGCGGACGACCCTCCATAGCTCTCGGCCTGCTGGCGGGATGACTGCGTCTCGTACTGTCGGTTGTTAAAAAAATGTCGCTTGCTTTCCCGCCAAGGGCTCAGTTGCCCTAATGTGCGCAGCAGACTAACACTGTGGTATGAGGAAGGGCAATTCAAGATGTGCCCGAGGGCCTCACTCCCCACCCCGGACCCCCGGCCCAGGTAAGAAAACCGAGGTTCGCGTCTGGGCTAGTACAATGCAGGGAGCTTCCAAGGCATCCCTCTGTGATCATCTGTGAGTGGGTCTCGACCCCAGTCTCCCCTTTCTAGGGAAAGTGCCTGTCTGTATTTGCTGCTTGCCGATATAGGAGATGGAGAGGTGTTTATTGGAAGGACAGCGATTCAGAACCATTGTGAATAGACCCGAGACAGTATCCAGTCTGGTTAGCGCAGTGCCACTGAGTTTGGGAGAAAGAGCAAGGAGTGGTTACGGTTTTTTCCAATTGTTACTTTACTTACAGAAATCTTTAGCAAGGAGACCAAACCATGTGGACCCACTGGGATTGGAATAAAATACAAGTCTGATGCAGTCCCCCGCTGTGATCTTGCCAAGAATGTGAGCTGCGTGATTGCTTTCCTTCTCTAGGGCTTTTGTCTGCTGGAAATTGGGCTGAGAGGACATGTTGGGGTCTTCGGTAAGTTGACTCAAAGTTTGCAAGATTCAGATTAACAGTCGTGGTTACGGGTACTTGGTTCATCGACGGCCTGCCCCTAGAGGCGTTGCAGGTGTGGCTGCTGTGCCGCATGTGCGTCAGTAGGTGGCAGAGAGGAGAGAGGCTATGTCTACGCTCAGTGTTCTGACCTGTGAACATCTGAATGATTAGTAGCCTAACACTCCCTGAAGCTAGAGCGAGACCCCCTTCCTAGTTGATGGACAGGTTTAGGTAATTCGATGGCCCTGCACAAACCAATAGCGGGGGTCAGTCTGGAAAGAGGACGTTTCCGATAAATTGACTTGTTGGAAATCATAAAGCCAGTAATCTTCAAAAGGTCCTGGGAAGCAGGGGATCATGGCACATACTTCTGTAATCCTGGATGCTCACCCCGCCTGGGCTGGAGGACGAGAGAGACTGCCTCAGTAAACTACAGTGGATGGAAACAGCAGTGGCATCAAAGCTGTCCTTTGAGATGAGTGGAGTTTCTTGGCCAGATGTCTTGATGGAAGGAAATGGCATTTCAAACTGGCTGTCTGCAGCACTGGTTGCTGCCTGATGCCAGAGAGGCAGGCTCCATTTTCTGTAGCCCACACTTGCCAAGGCTTTTAAACCAGCAGGGCTAGTACAGCTCAGTGGTGAGGTGCAGGCCTGGGTCTCCGACCCTGGCACCCCCAAGAGTGGTGTCTGGTAGTGGGTTCATGCAGTGCGGGTCAAGGGGAATGAGTTCAGATATGGGGGTATGGTAGCGCAGCTAATGGTGGCGGTGATGACTGCCCTCTCGTGAGGTTCCACTGTGCACTAGTTACCTATGGTTGGCAAAAATAACCCGTGAGGTCTTTGGTTGTCCCACCCTAGGCATAGACCACCCTTTTGCCCAGTCTCCCCATGGCGCCCTTCCCTGCTCTTCGTATTAATCAGAAAAACTTATAAGCACATTGCTGCAGCCCTTGTTTAGTGGGGTGAAGCTGGCGATGTTGAGATGCATAAAAGGACACAGGCCTGAGGGGCTCAGGATGAGGAGGGACCTATGCTGATTGTTCTTCTTTGGTACAGGAAAGCTGGCTGCTCTGCTTGTGGTGTGAACTTCGTGTTGAATGCCCAGCAGTGGCCCAGTTGAGGTAAGAGGTGGGCTGGACGTGCTGGAGCATGCTCGGGTGGGATGCGTGCAGTTGCCCTGACGATGCTGTCCTAGATCTGTCAGCACTACAGGCATAGCACAGCTACTCAGCTGTGCCTGTGACATCAGGGCAAAGAGCAAGTGGCTATTTCTACGCTCAGTGTTCAGAAGCCAGTGAGCACTAAGAATGGTTTATAGCCTGACATTTTGCAGAGCTGTGGTGAGGTGGTACTGAAGTGTAGCTTTGCTATTGGCCAGACACCGATATCAGAGGCCTCAAGGGCTCCCCCAGAAGGTTGCATGGTCAGCATTTTAGCAAGCTAGAACTTTAGAGTTGGGATTTGAAACTGGTTTTGGGGGTAGGGCTCAGGGGTCAGGAAATACAAGAAACTATCCATCCTTTCTCATTTTTCAGATCCAGAAGCCAGGAAGAAGAAAGCCTACCTCTTGGTCACGTGGCTGAGCAGGATGAGTGCAGATATGAGTATAGGCCTCAGTGTGGCCTCCGACCTCCCCAGGGACCTGCAGAGCTGCCCACATCCTAAATTATTGACCACATTTGTGTTGGCTTGAACTGCTGCTTTAAGACTGGTGGAATTGCTCTATGCAGTTGGCAGTAGGGGTGGCTGCGCCCTCTAAGATTCAGCATTTCCATCTAACCAACTGCACATTGCCCCACATTGCGGGGGGGGGGGGCTGTAGGTGCTGTGGCACAAATAAACTTGTTACTTCTTGAAATTTGCGGTCTTTGTTATCAATCGGCTTTCTCCCATCTTAGGGTGAACAGCACATTTGAGTTACCCTCAGCTCCCCCGGAAAATGAAACCTGCCAGAGTAAATGATAAGGCTTGAGGTTTAAGGGTTTGGGCTGGAACTGTGGCTGACCAAAAACATTGACAGGAGCTAAGTTTGCTTGTGTAGATTGCCCTGAGGAGTTTGGCCTTTCCTTGTCTGATAGCTGAACTGTAGCAGTGCTGTTGGTTAGTGAGAGGTGTCGGAAACCTAGAGCGGGGCTCCCAGCATTCTGGGACAGGATAGGCTCAGCATTGCTCAGTGGTTGAGTGGAGTGCTAGTGGTAGGAATGCCTTGGGGCTGCGTAAAAAGAGCCCAAGATACTTTCAGGCCCATAACACATCCCTCATGTCCTCCATTGTGCCTGGACAAGAGCTAGAGAATAGAGGCTGCTTCATATTTAACAAGGGATACAAATGTTCAAGGTCACATAAAAGCCATTTATTTACATTCAGAGGGGCCCCACCTGCTGGGTTGCTGGAGAGAGGGGTAGGGGAGACTTCCCAAGTGGGTGCTCCACCCATAGCTGGATGATGATGGCTGGAGCCTGCAGCACTAAGAGTACTTGGTGTTGGAGATCTCCCTCCAGAGCAAGGTCTTGAGGTGGCTAAGCACCAGTGAGTGGTGGGCTTCCACCTGACTGGCCAGTCCACTCAGTGTCGTGCATGTGCGCAGCTGTTTGCCCAGTTCCTCACGGAGGTCTGCAGGAGCACCAGGCAGCAGGTAATCCCTCAGCAGTTCACATACCTTGGCCAGGTTGGGCTGGATGAGGTCACCCTTGCACTGCCTCATGAGCCTGTCACAAGGGGCCCTGCAGTCTCGCCCGTAGATGCAGTCAGAACTCTGCTCACAGTGGCGGCCCTGAAGGAAGCGGCGCACAGTAGCCTCCGGCGCTACCTGCTGCAGGTCAGCCATCTTGAAGTCATAGGTAGCCGTGTACCCCACATTGGCCAGTGTGGTCTCACACATGTAGAAGGTACCATAGGAACCATGGAAGAGCTCCTCTACGAACTCCAGCAGCCCAATGGCGATCTTGGCGCGCCAGGGCCATGCAGGTCCAAACCACTGCTGGAGAGCCCTATGCAGCACAGACGGCAGAAGGGGGCGCAAGGCAGGCAACAGCACTGCCCCATGCCAGGCATAGGGGGTGCCCTCAGTGAGGTAGAGGTCCCCGCAGTAGCCCAACAGCCGTGAAGCATGCTCCTTCTCCTGAAGGGACAGCAGCAGTAGGAACTCATTGCGCTGCAGCAGGGCCCACACAGACTTGGCCTCCGCCAGGGACACCCTGCTATCCTTGTTGAAGTCCGCCATGAGAAGGATCTGGTCAACCAGCGCTGGCAGGGAGGGCAGATCTCCTAGGTTCGCCTGGAAGGCAGAGAAGCACGCCCTGTGCCCACCTCAGCTGGCAGAACACTGACTGGGCCTGGCCTAGTCTCTAGACATTAGAATGTCCTCAAGGCCTGCTGCCTATGCCACACACTCACTCCCCTCTCCTGCTTCTGTCACTGAGGGATGATAGTGGAGGCCACAGCGCTGTACTGAGCCTTTGAGAACTAATCACTTGACCCTGGAACCCTGTTTAAATCTCCCACCAGTCCCTACTGTTACCACACTGGGTGCAGAGTCCCCAGTCTCCTGAGCCCTCACCACACCTCAGACTCTGCCAGTCTATCCTCCCACAAGCCCTGGAAAGATGCTTACTTGCCTGCCTCCTACTTGGGTCTTTGTAGACATCCCAACTGTGGTGAAGGTCTGAGTACCTGTAGTAGAGCAGACTAACCTTGAGGAAGCTGAGGATCATCTCTCGGAACTCCTTGATGGAGGTGCCCCGTGTGGGCTTGTCAAACAGCACCAGCTCCCGCCGCAGGACTACATCTGGCCAGTCCTTGGAGTTCAGGGCCTCCTCAATGCCACATTTGATGGTCACCTCCTTGTCCTGCCAGAGCCCACTGTATACCTAGACAAGGCCACAGGTACGTTCCCTATAGAAGTCCAGCTTGCCACAAGCCGCAGCCCACACCCAACCTGCCAGCCATGCCCAGCTGCACACCTGCTGGCCTGGGGCTGAAGACAGGCAGGTCCTCCACTCCACCTTCTGCAGCTCACACAGGTCCTGGCAGACGGAGCCAGAGATGATGCCCTTGCGGTACTGGTCACACTGAGGAGACAGGCACCAGGGTATGGGGCTTGGTGGTCACAGCCCTACACCCCTCCAGGAACCCCCAGGCGAAAAGGAAAAGGCACCAGCAGCATAGGCATGGGATAGGCTTGTCTCCAGGAGCAACCCTTCTGTCCCTCCTCTCGCTGACTTGACTCCTGAGAGAAGGGTTCCACAAGTCTACTGCCAGACCCTGCAACTAGAACACACAGATGGCCAGGGCCACAGGCAGCCCCCACTGATAGGCTTCCACTGCTGGGCCCTCAGCAACAGAGCTATGGCCAGAAAGGCACAAGTCCCATGAGAGGGTCCTCGTCACGGGCGATAACTAAGCCTCAGGAACTTTCAAGGCAGCTCAGGACACTCCTCTAAGCAGGTGTCTACATTCCCCCACCATCCAGTGTTTCCAGTGACTGTTGTTCTAACAGCCTGCCCAGTAGGCTGAGGCAGGAGGAGCCCAATGGTAGGGCCTCTCCTTGATGTCTACCTCTGGATCCAGCTGGACTCAGAGCCACCAACCTCTAAGGTGCTCCCTGGGGGTCCTCAAATGCTCCAGTACTTGAGTTACTGGTCACTGTCCGGCTTATTTGACCATCCCTAAAGAAATGGCATCCTGGGGCCTCACAATTGCTGACCTTTCTTCCTGCCAGGCTTGCCCCAGGCCACCTCATCAGCGGGAGAGCCACTCCACACAGATTCAAAATCGGCACTACCCAGCCCTGGCTCTCATCAGGCAAATTCCTGAATATCACTGGTTGCCATGGAGCCTGGTCAGAGCCTTGGAGGAAATGGGGGAAGGGAGGTTCCCAGCACCCCACCATCCAAGAAGCTGAGTCAATCTGAAGCACTGACTCAGTCACGTGAGCCACAAAGATAGAGTGACCACATGAAACAGGCTCGTCAGCTAGAGATGGGACAGGAAGGCTGTACCTGTCATCCCACCACCCTGGAGTCCTTCACCACAGGACTCTGCTGATAACCCATCAACACCAGTCACAGGACTTCAAGAGGGAGTTGGGATGGCCCTGTTCAGCATTCCAAGGGGCAGAAGGAACGACAGTTTGAGAGGAAATTCAACAGAAACCAAGGTAGAATCCAGCAAGATGGATCAGCAGGTAAAGATGCTTGCTACCAAGTCTCATGGCCTGAGTTCAAACCCCAGAAGCCAAGTAAAGATGGAAAGAGAGAACCAATTCCCACAAGTTGTCCTCTGACCTCCACACAGGCCATGGCACATGTGTGTGCACATATATACACATACACACATACATATAAATAAGTGAATATTAGCCAGGCAGTGGTGGCACACGCCTTTAACCCCAGCACTCGGGAGGAAGAGGCAGGTGGATCTCTGTTGTGAGTTTGAGACCAACCTGGTCTACAAGAGCTAGTTCCAGGATAGGCTCCAAAGCTACAGAGAAACTCTGTCTTGAAAAAAAGGAAAAAATTAAAAAGAAACTAAGGTGGGCAGTATGTTCAACCTTCCTCACGACTCTTGCCGCCCCTAGGTCTCCAAGCCTCCGTTTCTCCATCTAGATTAGGCCCGGGTAGGGATCCACCGAGTAGCTCCCTCCATGCTGAGAGTCTGGCTAGCAGCGAAGACTGTATGACCAGAGGGTGGAGAAAGATGGCCTCTGGAAAAGAGGCAATGTCCCCTATCTGGGGACATTATGTCCCCGTCACCAGTCACAAGGAACGGAGAACTGAGATACCAGCTTCATGAGGCTCATGGGCACACTCACACAGGCACTGGCATGCAAGCGTGCCCGCCCACACGTGCACCCACAGGGACATCCTCACTCAACAGCAGCAATGGCTCCCTGGAGAGAAAGGCATAGAAGACTCCACCCCATGGCCTGCTTTCAGGACTGGCCAGGGCAGCCCTCTCCAGGCTATTCCTGGAGTGCACCCCAAGCACATGCAGCAGCTGTAATTTCTCCACTGCCTCCCCCGGACCCCCAGTCCTCTACTGGCCCACCTCCCGTAATAGCTCTAAGGGCTTCACATGGGGCAGGCCCTGGGGCCCAGGCAGACTTACGATCACCACCTGGCAGATGTGCCCACGGCAGAGCTCCGAATAGGACGAGTAGTGCGCATAGACCATCCAGCTGCCCACGAAGATGCCCAGCCAGACCAGCAAAACATACTTGACCCTGAGGCCTGGGAGCCGGCCCTGCTGAGGGAGTGATCAGGTGAGGAGGTGCCCATCATCACCACGGGCAGTTTCTACTTCTTTGGACCTTTCACGGCCTTCCTACCCAGCTGGCACCCACCACCTCCAGCAATGAGAAGCACCTAGCTCAGCACCCTACCATTATCCAGCATATGCCAGGGTCTGCATCCAGGGGCTCTCCACCAGAGACAAGAAGACATTTCAAAATGAGGAAAAGATGAAGTCTAACGAAGATACTTGATCAGGACCAGCAGGAAAAGGGGTATGGAAGAGGGTAAGGGCCGAACAAGCCAACTCTATTACACCCTGAGGGGCAATGAGAAGACACAGGTTCATGCACGCACATTCCCAGTGGCAGGATCACCTACAGCAAGGGTGGACAGCCAGTATCCATCCACAAGACAGAAATACCACTCAGCCTCAGCAGGATGTAAGTCTGGTATCTGCCACCACCAGGGTAGATGTCACAGAAGGACACCTCCTGTGGGACTCCAATCAAAGAGTCCCCAGAGTCTTCAAATGCATAGAGGCAAACGGGAGAAGGTGAGTGCCAGGGGCAGGGTAGGCTGTGGGAACACAGGGTCAGGGAGGGAAGTGAGCTTTCTGTGGATGGGCCACACCGGGGGCTGCAGAGCAGTTCTCAATGCACCATTCACCTCTGTACAAAGGAGAGGTGGGCAGGATAGCATAGTTCATGCTGTGGGGATTCTTGGTTTGGGGGTTTTGCTGGGTTTGTGGGGGGGAGTTGTTGGTTTGGTTTTGTTTTTGTTTTTTGGTGGTTTTTTTGTTTGTTTGTTTGTTTGTTTGTTTGTTTGAGACAGGGTTTCTCTGTGTAACAGCTCTGGCTGTCCTGGAACTTGCTTTGTAGACCAGGCTGGCCTCAAACTCATAGAGATCCCCCTGCCTCTGCCTCCTGAGTGCTAGCATTAAAGGCATGCACGATCACTGCCTGATGTATTTTGCCACAATGTATATCTTTTAAACATGAAGACTGAGAAACAACAGGGGACACTGTTGCTATAAGACAAGACAGAAAGACTTCAAGCTACTCCAAGAGCAAAGGGCCAGGCCCAGAGTCAGCCGCTATGTGTTTCTTTTAAAAAACTGTGTGTGTGATGGACACATTCCTGTAGACCTAGCAGTACTGTTACAGAAGAAACCAGTCCGGTTCCCAGCACCCACTCACAACCATGGTAACTCCAGTTCCATGGAATCCAGCACCTCCTTTGACCTGCTCTGGCACCAGGCACACACACAAGTGCTTATATACACTCAGGCAAAACATTCATACACATAAAATAATTCTTAAAAAAATGTTTCAAGACAGAAACAGGGGAGGGAGGCAGGCAGTCCTGGTCACAACCCAAAACAAGGATGGGCCTACGGCCTTCACTTCTGCAGAGGCTCCAAGTCATTGTCATCCTCACCCCTCTGCCCTCTCTGCCAGCTGACAGGTGAAAGCACTGGAGGGTGAGGAGGGATCTGGTCTAGGTGCTGAAGACACTGGCCTCTGCTGAGTACCCCAAGCAGGGTCCAAAGTTGACAGTCAGAGACAGTCAGATGCCACCACCCTACCCGGTGCCCACCTTGGAAAGTGGCATCTCTGGAGGAAGGGACAGCTTGTGCCACACAGGGCCAAATGTCCCAATCGGATCAGCCCGAGAGCTGCTCAGCGGGGAGCCTGAGAGGACTAGACTGATTGATATCAAGGGCTTCCTGTGGCCTCCTGACTACCAGCTGCCAGAGAGTCTGCGAAGGGAACCAGCCAACACCCCACTTTTGGATCTGGGAGTCGTGCTGAACTCAAATCTACATTCTGCCCCAGTTCCCTCAGCGCTAGCGCAGAAAGGAACCTCCTTCACAAGAACAACGCCCAGCTCTTCTTAAGGTTCTTCCCGTAGAAGATCCCTCTTCTGGGACATGGCTCTGTGGACCTCTCCTCCTGGGGCCCGCCTGGCCCTGGCAATCAGCTGCTTCCTTCAGACTTGTCCAAAATGCAAACATGAAGACTGAGAAACAACAGGGGACGCTGTTGCTGTGAGACAAGACCACAAGACTTCAAGCTACTCCAAGAGCAAAGGACCAGGACCAGAGCCAGCAGATGACCTAGGCTGGACCAAGTGACACAGAGCTAAACCTGCCAGCCAGGGCCCACTCCAGGCAGGAGCCTCCCAGAGCACTGGGCCCTGGCGCAGGGAGCTCCACTGAACCCCTTTGGCTATCATTACCTGATTTAGTTCTGATGGTCTACCCAGCCTTTGGCAGACCCATCCCTTTCCCCGGGTCCCTGAGCCATTGCATATCCCCACCCTGGGGCACGTCTCACCACAGTGGCTACTGGAAGCTCATGTAGTCTTCTGCCACTCGGTGGTGAACAGACTGGCAAGCCCTGAGCCCATATTTTGCAGGGATAAATAGTCCAGCACCAGAGAAGTCACTTGAGAAGTCATTACAGGGATGGTAGCTACACAGTGACCTCCCTGCCCAGGCAGCCCAGGCCATGTGCCAGGAACCCTGGTGTTTCATGGGCTCAGAGCAGGTGAGGCTCAGTCAGTACTGTCCCTGAACCAGCCCCACTGGGAACTGGCCAAAACCCCTCTCCTGCCATTCCTAGGCCCACCCACTGCTGAGTCAGGCCTGTCCTTCTGAGCTAGGGATAGGGACCATCTCCTGGCACAAGGAAGTTCCCCAAACTCCTCAGTTCATATTCAGCCAGGGGCTAAGCATGGACCGCAGCACACGCTACAGCCCCAGGCAGAGGAGAGCAGACAAGGGCATTTGGGCCTGGAAGAGCTCTGCATCCAGTGGGTTTCAGTCTTCATTCTTTAAAATCAAAGGCAGGCCAGGCCCTGGGCCAAATGCGCAGCCCACAGGGCAGCATCCTCCAGCATCCTCAGGACCTGCCCTGCAGAGAGGCCAGGAAGATCTGGGCAGGGCTGGCAAGAGCTGGCTCCTTCCTGCAGGTTCTGAGAACCCTGGCAACCAGAGGCTGGAGTCCAGAGGCCTGATCCCATCATCCCAAAGAACGAGCAGAGGAGCCTCTTCTGCAGACAGGAGCGGGCCCTCAATGGGCCAAGGTCACCACAGTCCCAGGTTTCAGCTGGCTCATGGGATGGCCATGGGCAGGGTATGCCCCAAGTTTGCTACCCCAGAAAAACAAGCCTAATTTTGAAGTAGCAAAAGAAAGGAAGGACTTGGGTGGGCAACGCGCCCATCGACCCCCGCCATCCCACGCCCAGACCCTCCCCGTGTGGCCGCACATGGCCTGCCACCGCTTACCTGCAGGCCCTTGGAGAAGGGACAGAGGAGCACCAGGTGCACCAGGCGCCGCAGCCGCCGCATGATGGGCGCCGTCCGGGGCTGCGGAACCCCGCGGCTGACTCGGCCTCAGCCCAGGCCCGGCCAGGCCCACACCGGCCGCGGATCGCAAGCCATACGGGCGGCGCGCCTTCGGCCCGCGTTAAAGGCGAGGCGAGGCGCGTGCCTTTCTGACGGCCGACCGGGACGCACGCGCGGGGAGACGGCGGAGAGGAAGGGCGTGCACGCGCCGGGAGACAGACGAGAAGGGGCGTGCACGCGCGCGGAGACAAATGGGAAGAGCGTGCGCGCGCAGGGGGTGCTGGCGCGCGAACCCACGTCCAGGCTCGCCCTCCCTCTGGGGACTTCGCCCCTGCCGGCTCCGCGACCCCGCTAAGGCGACCGGGACTGAGCGTGGAGCGCAGGGGCAGGGCTGGCGCCGAAGACCTGCGGGGCCCCGGCCTGCGCTTGCGCGTTTCCTACATCTTTTCAAGGGTAAAAGACAGGGCTCTGCCCCCAGCCCTTCCGTGTTTGCACGTGTGATCTGTAGTGAGGCCACCACCGCTGTCTGGCACCGAGCGTCTGCAGCCCTGTCTGCACCGGGGCGTGGGGAAGGACCCACAGCCCCCGCGGTCAGTAGAGTCAGTCTCTCCTGATTTCTGCCCACCAACAGACGCGCCCCTCTCATGTTACTCCCATTTAGGGTGATTAGGAAGGCTGACCCCAGGGTAAGGGGTTGTTGAACTTAACAATGGCCAGAACGCCTACTACATTAACCCCCCACCCCATGCGCACCAGCTGCCCTGAATGCTCACCCACACCTTTGGTAGGGGTTCTATAGCGTTTTCATTTGCGCTCTAGAGAATACGGAGGCTGAACGACTTCCCCTGTGCTTCAGGGCTGCCCATATACATGCTTTGCAAAATGGTGTTAGAAGACAGTTTTAGTTTAAGGATGCTAATTACTTCGCAATTACTGGACCAAGCCAATTTTCTTTTCATAAAGTGGAGCAAGTGTCCCATGAGCCCTGCAGAAGAGGTTGGATTTATAGGCAAGAAAGGCGAAAGAGAGCTGGAGCCAAGAGCGGGTCACAAAACAATAGGAAAATAACATCAGATCTGTATCCCAGAACCCAAGAAGCAGAAACAGAGGGATCAATGTAAGTTTAAGACCAGTCTGGTCTATGTTTCAAGTTCCAGGCTAGCCAGAACTACAAAGGGAGACCCTACCTCAAGGAAGGGAATGCGGGAAGGAAGAAGAGAGAGAAAGAAGTGAAACAGAGGGATTATTTCATTACTGCACCAATTACTGTCTGGGACGTTTGCCTATTATGTCTCTAATCTTAACTTCTCGGGTCAAATAAACAGTGTAGTTTAAGTTTGGTAGCAGGGAGGCCAGAGAAATGGTTCAGCAGCTAAAATCACTTATTGTGAAATCATAAGATTGAAGTTCCAAACCCAGCACCCAGGTGGCGAGCGAGTCAGGCATCCTGTTCACACCTGGAACCCCAGCTTAATGGGAGCAGGTCCAGGATAGTTGCTGGGACTTGCTGGCTTCCAGTCTAGCTGGGAAAGCACAGCCCTAGGTGAAGGGGAAACCCTGTCTCAAAGGAAAAGATGGAGCCTGATAGAAGAAAGTGCCCAACACCCCCTTCTGGCCTCCATGTACACACAAAGATGCCCATGTACACACAAAGATGCCTGATGCTGCCCTCCCCCATCCCCACCCCGCATAAATGTATACTTTTTTTTTTTTTTTTTTTTTTTTTTTTTTTTGTAAAACATTAAGCTTGGTGAAATGAATTTGTGTCATGGGGTTAACTCTATTTTTATTTCTCTGGTCATCTGGGGTACAATGACCATCTGTAATGTCTGTAATATGCATGTATACATACGTGTTCATGTGTGCATGCATATATGTGTGGAAGCCAAAGGTCTGTGTTATGTGTTTCTCCCTCTCTATCTTATTTTTATAAGGTTTTTTATTTCATTTTTATTTCATGCATCTGAGAGTTTTGTGTGCCACACGTGTGCCTGGCAGCCTCGGGCTCATTGTGTACCACACGTGTGCCTGGTGGCCTCTGGCTCAGAAGAAGGCATTGGATCTCCTGGAATGGAGTTATGGATGGATGTGAATTGCCACATGAGTTCTGGGAATTGAACCTAGGCCCTCTACAAGAACAAGTGCTCTTAACCACTGAGTCATTTCCCCAGGCTCTGCCCCCATCCCACCCTTGAGGGAAGATTGCTTTTCAGTCTTTCAAGGTACCAGTCCTTTAGTAAACTCTACCTCCTGCCCACCACCTCGTGGCTCCTAGGAATTGGCATTTAAGTGATGATCAGATAGAATTTGGATGCAATATCAAGTGTGCCTTTTACTGTGTTGTTGTTGTTGTTGTTGTTGTTATTGGTTGTTGTTGTTGTGAGACAGGATCTTACGTAGCTCAGGCTGGCCTTAAACTCCCTATGTAGCCAAGGATGAATTTGAACTCCTGATCATCTTGCCTCCACCCCCCAGTTGCTTGGATCCCAAACCTGTCTACGATACAAGTGTCGTACTGTGCCTGTCTGGCAGAAAGTTCAGAGAATACGAAGTGAAAGGGCTGGGAATGTCATTCGGTGGGTAGAGTGCTTGCCTGGCACGGAGTCCGAGTTCCATCCCTGCACCATTTAAAATGAGTGTTGTAGTATATACCTGTAAACCCAATATCCCAGAGGTAGAGGCAGTAGGATCAGGCGTTCAAGGGCATCTTCAACCACAAGGGGAGCTCAAAGGCAGCCTGGGCTCCATGAGATCTGAAAGGAGAAGGAGAGAGTACTCAGTGCACAAAGTGGAGCCATCTGGTTTGGCCATCACTCACTCCTTTGTTCCTTGGGCAAGGGCTGTCAGGTCTTCCAACCATGAAGTCACTGTGCTTCCTTCTGTAATTGATATGGATCTCAGAAGTGACATTGTGGTCATGGGTATGCAGTGTTCCTTGACCTCTGTTTACCTTCTCACAAGGCATCCACTGGACTCTTGCTTGAAATTGCCAATTGCGCAGTGTGGTCTTTAAATACAAAAAAGTCTGTCTGTTTTTCTTTTTCTATTGTGATAAGTGTACACAGCAGACATTACTCACATCCCCGTGGTTACCAATATTCTCATCTACTGAGACTATTCCTTACCTCTTGCCTGCCTCATTCCCAGTCCCTGACACCCACCCCTCTACTTTCTCCCAGCTGCTGATACCTCTAAGGACTGTAGACAGAGTTTTTCATTTGGGACCACTGGTCATCTCTGTCCTGCCAGCCTGCTTCCCAAATAACCACACAAAGACTTAATATTAATTATAAATGCTCAGCCAACAGCTTATGCTTGTTACCAACTGAATCTTTCAACAGAAATTATATTTCTTATCTAGATTTTACCACGTGGCAATACATTTTTCCAGCATGGTATATTCATCTTGTTTCTCTCCCAGTCTCCTGGTGACTTCTGTGACTCCACACTCCTCCCCTCCCCTTTTGTCTGTAAATCCTGCCAAACCTCTCCCTGCCCAGCTATTGGCCACTCAGTCCTTTATTAGCTACTGTGTAGATATTCATAGTGTACAAAAAGATTGTTCCACAGCAAAGGACCTCCCAGAAGGAGAGTGTTGACAGAGGTTTCTGTCCTGCCCAGTCCCGCAGTTGTTCAGTCCCAAAGAAACACACAGAAGTCTACATTAATTATAAACTGGTTGGCCTATTAGCTCAGGCTTCTTATAAGTCTTATAATTTATATTAGCCCATAATTCTTGTGAAGGTTGCACAAAAGAAATCCCACACTAGCTCGGAATTGAGGAATAATAGTGTTATTTATTTAGGGGTAGACTCACAAATCAATATTCTCTGCTGGAATGGAGAACAGCAACCAAATCCCACAGCCAGATGCACTTTACACCGGCATAAATGGTATAAGGGGCCACATCCAAGTGGGCGGGTAACTTAAAGGCTCCTGGCTGTAGGATTTCTTACAATACCTCCCCCTTTTGTTTAAATAAGAGAGTTTTAAGCCTAATACAAAATTATATACAATAAGAACAAATATATTCAATAATTATCCTACCCTAATGAGTTTAAGTCTTGTATAATAAATCACTTGGCCAAGTCATGAGAGGAAAGTAACTACAACTATCTAGTCTTCAACCCCATCAATGATCCAAGAAGGGAAATAATATTACTTGAGTAATCAGGAAGTGCAATCAAGCAACTTCCAAAATATGCAACAAATGATAGAGACAACTGGTTACCTGGGCAATTACCCAAAGTCTCATTTGCAACGTTGAAGCCACCAACTTTGGCTAAGGCCTATAGTAACTGACAGAATACTTTCAGAGGCAGGAAATTTTTCAAAACCATCTTACCCTGTCTTGGCAAGATTTGACAGTCTTTTTCCTTGTGTCCTGCATATCCATTTCCAGATACCATGGACCTTATCAGTGGTTGAGGCATGGGCAGTTCCTTGCCCAAAGGCCAATTTTGCCAAGAAGAAAACAAACTCTGAGTGGATTGTCTTTGGTGCTCAACATTCTCTTGGGAATAGATTGATGCTGACAGGAGCAATCGTGTCTCACTTCAACAGAATCCTAAGTTATTTAAAAGCCATACTCTACAGCTCTTTGAAGTGGTTGAAGATTACCTATCTATGCAGAATACAATCTCTATGTGTCTAAAGAACCTGATTAGCCTAACTATAAGTATGAAAAGCATAGATGACTACTGATCTATAATTCTTAATACCTAAATAACTTAAAGACTAAGACTTCGTATTAGAATATTATACAATAAACAACTGTGCAAAAAATGAGGACAGTGACCTCAACGTGTAAACAATTTATAAGTATCTTGATCAGAGGTAGAAATGTGCATTGCAATATGATAAATATATCCTAAAATTGTATCAATATACAAAAATGTTTTAAGCAGAGGTAGAAGCATGCATGTATACAACCTCCAACTTTATATCAATTATAATCAACTCCTAAATGATGTCCCTAACCCTAAGGACAAACTTTGTTGGGAGAGAGGACGCCATCTTAGAAAACTACTTTCAGCTGTCATGGGGGTAATGCTCCTTCTATGAGATCCTGTGAAAGTAAAATGATGGTTAAGTTCCAAGATTACTGTCTGGTATAATTGCAAATAGTCTCTGAGTATTCAGCAGGGTTTTTCTGAGGTTCCTATTTGGAGTTCTGGCCAGAACATTGTAAAAATAGCGCACCATTTCAGCTAACCAAGTTGGAACCATCTTGAGAAGCTGGTACCCAGGTGCTTATAGTAGGACTATCAGCATCATGACATCATATCAACCAAGTGGAGTTGTTGTTGTGGGGCCCCATCTTCTTCCTGGAAACTTCAAAGATTACTGCAGGAAAATTCGTTGTTCATTGTGGAAAACTTAAACATTATTTATATAGACATATACAAACATACATATTCAATGAAATGAAGCTGCAAAACAATCCCACAGCAGTTAAGAATTATGGATAATAAAAAGGGTTATTTATTTAAGGGGAAAAACTTAAAGATCACCGTCCCAAATAGTCCTCTTGGTGCAAACAGGAAACAGAGAGTCTAGCAGCCAGAACAGGAGCTGGAAGCAAGAGAGAGAGCTCCTGGTTTCCGCTGCTTTTTAAGGTATACGAGACCACGCCCCAGTGGGCTGGTATCTTAAAGGCTATTGGTTGAAGGAACAGAATGTGCTCCTGCAGCACCTCCCCTTTTTGTTTAAATAAGAGAGTTCCACATCCAATACAAAACTATATGCATTAGAAACAGATATCAAGTATAATTAGAATTACATCAGGCATAAACAATATTAAGCAAGGAACATATGCTAAATATTTTAATAAACATTCTATCCTAAGGGGTCTAAGTCTTGTATAGGAAATGGCTTGGCTAATTCATAAGAGTACAGTAACTACAACTATCTAATCTTGAACCCCATCAAAGGCCTGAGAAGGGAGATAGTATTACTTGAGCAGGCAGGAAGTACAATCAAGTTGCTTCCAAAGTGAGCAATATATGAAGGAGACAATTAGCTGCCTGAGCAATCACCCAAAGTCTCATTTTGCAACGTTGAAGCAACCAATTTTGGCTAAGGCCTAGTGTAACTGACAGACTATTTTCAGAGGCAGGAAATTTTTCAAAACCATTTTACCCTGTCTTGGCAAGATTTGACAGTCCTGCTTATCCATTTCCGGATACTATGTAACTTGTCAGTGGTTGAGGCATTGTCAGTTCCTTACCCAAAGGCCAGTTTTGCCAAGAAGAAAACAAGCTCCAAGTGGAGTGTCTTCCGTGCTCAACATTCTCTCAGGAATAGATTGGTGCTGTCAGAAGCAATCATGTCTCATGTCAACAGAACCCTAAATTATTTAAATGCCATGTTCCACAGATCCTTGAAGTGGTTGAAGAATACCTATCTAGACAGAATACAATCTCTATGTATCTAAAATACCTAATTGATCTAACTGTATGTACAACAAACGTGAACAACTATTGACCTATAATATGAAAATATACCCTAAAAGTTGTGTCAATATACAAAATGTCCTAAACCAAGGTAGAAACATGCATATATACAATCTGACAAAATAACTTTGTATATATGTACAAATAATATAAACAAAAGTAACAAATATAATTTGAACTTGTATGTAATGTACAAAAACTATACCAATGGAAATTATCCATAAATAATAGTTCACAAGTATTCACTCTATTACGCAATATTACTATTCCCACCCCTTTTTTTGAGCAAATATAGTTTTCACCACAACCCTCTATTTAGTACAATTAATAATCAACAACCCCTAAAGAGTGTTCCCAATCCTATGGATAAACTGTTTTGGGATGGGGGTGTCATCTTCTAGAATTGCTTTCTGCTGTCATGGGGCAATGTTCTCCTAATGGGATCCTGCAAAAATTAAGTGGTGGTTAAGTTCCAAAATTACTGTTTAGTATAGTTGCAAACAATTTCCAATCAGTCAATAGTTTTTTTAGATTTATTTATTTATTATGTTTACAGTGTTCTGTCTATCTGTATGTTTGCAGGCCTGAAGAGGGTACCAGATCTCATTATAGATGGTTGTGAGCCACCATGTGGTTGCTGGGAATTGAACTCGGACCTCAGGAAGAGCAGTCAGTGCTTTTAACCTCTGTGCCATCTCTCCAGCCCAATAGGTTTTGTATTCAAAGTTCTCATTTGGAGTTCTGGCCAGAATATGAGAAGGTGCACCATTTCAGTAGCTGGTACCCCAAAAAAAGTGGTCTTATATTAGCACTCTCTGCATCACGATGTCATCTCAAGTAGGTGGAGTGGTTGCTGTGGGGCCCCATCTTCTTCCTATAAACTTCAAAAATTACTGCAGGAGAAGGATATGTAGGAAAATCTATTGTTCATCATGGAAACTTAAACATCATTCATATAAACATACATACAATGAAGACTATATGATATAGACAAAATAGGCATGGAGAAGATAAAGTTTTTCCTAAAGTCTGCCTTCTGTCCCTTACCAGATGGCTCCCAATAAGTACAGAACCATAGACCAACTCCAAAACCAGCTGAATATATATATATATGTGTGTGTGTGTGTGTGTGTGTATGTATGTGTATGTATAAATGTACCATTATACATAACCCATATTCTGTTTTCTAGATGATCCTTAGTGGATAGTTATTTTCTGTTATGTCAGCATTCAAACATCCAAGGTCTCTTGATTTTTGATGTTGTGTAGTTTTCATGCAAAGATAAGAGCAGAACCCTGCCCCAACCTTATATGGCTTCTCTTACACAACCTGTATGGTTGTCACCATTATAGATGAGCTGTCATTTCTCTTTTTCAAGAGGTTTCTCCTTTTCAAAATGAATCTTTATTAATTTTGATGGTATCTGTAATGTTTCTTCTCCTGTGGAAACAAGAGCAAAACCCCTTCCCCAATGTAGCACATCTCCTGGTTTCCATTGTGAGGTCAGCACATCCTTGACATAAACCAGTTGATTTAATTCAGAATACAGTGTGTATATGTATTGTATATATTATATATATATTATTTTATGTGTGTTTATGTGTATATATATATATATAATTAAAAAAGAAAGTCATTAAGAGTCTGCAACGGGACTTGTACCTTTTCTGTTCTAATTTTTTGTAAACCTATTTTATATCCTAGGTTATTGACAGAATCTCCACTCTGTATTTTTTCAGGAACAATTTGTAATCCCAATTTTAGCAAAACTTTCTTTACTTCTTCAAACATTCTTTCTAAAGTATCTGTGTTTGAATCAGATAGCAAAATGTGATCCAGGTATTGGTAAATTACAGACTCAGGAAATTGCTTACATTTTATTTCCAATGGCTGACTTACAAAGTATTGACACAAGGTGGGGCTATTGAGCATTCCCTATGGGAGGACAGTCCATTGATATCTCCTAGTAGGCTGAGAATTATTATAAGTAGGCACTGTGAAGGTAAATTTTTCTCTGTCCTTTTCTTGTAAAGGTATAGTGAAGAAAGAGTCTTTTAAATCAATAACTATGAGAAGCCATCCTTTTGGTAATAGAAAAGGCAGAGGAATTCCAGATTGTAGATGGTCCATAGGTTGAATTACCTTGTTGACAGCTCTAGATCTGTCACCATTCTCCATTTATCAGATTTCTTTTTAACAACAAATACAGGAGAATTCCAAGAGTTGGTTGATTTTTCAATATGGTGAGCATTTAGTTCCTCTTGTACCAGCTGTTCTAAGGCCTGCAGCTTTTCTTCAGTTAGTAGCCATTGCTTAGCCCAATATGTTTCTCAGTTAACCATTTTAAAGGTAGGGCTTTTGGTACCTCTAAAGGTTTGCTAGTTGCTTCATGTTCTTGTACAGCCTGAATGGCTGGTGACCTTTGTGTATAGCACCTTATAATATCCTTCCCAGAATCTGAGCTCCTGGAACTGCAGAAATGTTAATCTTGGTATTCCATTGTTGCAGCAGGTCATAGACTCATAAATTTATTGCAATATTAGCCACATATGGCCTCAGCTTCCCTCTTTGACCTTCTAGCCCTAGACAGTCAACCCAACTTGTGCTTTGTTTAACTTGAGATATAGTTCCAATGCCTAGTAATTGAACATCTGCCTCTTGAAGAAGTCAATTTGGATGCCAAGATTTTGGAGTAACGATACTCACATCCACACCTGTGCCTATCAAACCAACAATTATGATGCCATTTATATGCACTCTTAGCTTTAGTCTTTGATCATTTATAGAAGTCTGCCAGAATATATGTTTCCTGTTTCCTATTGGAAATTTTGATTTATCCTCCATGCTTATGCCATCATCTAGAACAGTATGATCTTTTACAGAAGGCTCTGGACTTTTTAATTTTTCTGGTGAGACATGTCCTCCACAATGACTGGGAATGACTGGGCCACTTTTCACTTGGGGGCCTATGAGAAGTTTCCTGATGGGGCTGGAGAGATGGCTCAGAGGTTGGGAGCATTACCTGCTCTTCCAAAGGTCCTGAGTTCAATTCCCAGCAACCACATGGTGGCTCACAACCATCTGTAATGGGGTCTGGTGCCCTCTTCTGGCCTTCAGGCATACACACAGACAGAATATTGTATATGTAGTAAATAAATAAATAAATATTTTTTTAAAAAAAGAGAAGTTTCCTGATGGTACCAGGTTGCCTTGTCTGTCTTTTGTTGATATGCATTCATTGGTCCAATGTCAGCCTTTGCCACACCTTCTACATCTACCTGAAGGCTGAGTCCTCCTGTTCTTGCCATTCCCAGGGGAGATTTTTGTTGTTGTTGTTGTTGTTGTTGTTTGTTTGTTTGTTTTTCGAGACAGGGTTTCTCTGTGGCTTTGGAGCCTGTCCTGGAACTAGCTCTTGTAGACCAGGCTGGTCTCGAACTCACAGAGATCCCCCTGCCTCTGCCTCCCAAGTGCTGGGATTAAAGGTGTGCGTCACCACTGCCCAGCTCCCAGAGGAGATATTATTCCTAGGAATTCCTTGTCTACAATTCCTTCTCAGATGTCCTATTTTACCACAATTAAAACATTTGACATTTTGATGTCTCCTCATTCCTTTGGAAATTGCTTCTCCTACCCAAGACTCAGTATTATAGTCAAATGTCGCAATGTTCTTTGTATGCAGGATCCATTCATCCATTGGTGCTGATCTAACCTTTAGAGGCCCAAGTATCTTTTTGCACTCTAAACTGGCATTTTCAAAAGCCAGAGACTCAATAAGTATTCATCTAGCATCTGGGTCTGTTACTCCTATTTGTACAGCCTTAGTTAAACTTTGTAAAAAGTCACTAAAATGTTCTCTCTGGCCCTGTTTAGCCCTGATATATGATTCAATTCATTTTCCTAGTTCTTGAATTCTGTCTCAAGCATTTAAGGCTTCTTTGTGGCATAGGGACAAGATTTGTTCATTGTAAAGAACTTGACCCTGTGGGTCAGCATAAGTGCATTCACCAAGAACTTGATCTTGGGAAGCCAAGTCCTTTTGCTTTTCCCTGTTGTTCTAGAATTTTATCATCTTCCTTTAAATAACATTTAAACATCAACCAGGGCCCATCATCCAGGACTGCTGAAACTAACTGAAGCCAGTTGTGTGTGTGGCTTTGATGCTAGAAACCCAAGTCTTTATCATCTCCCTAACAAATGTGGAATGCAAGCCATAAGTTACAACAGCTTGTTTAATTTCTTTTAGATCATTCATTCCTATAGGTATTCATCCACCTTCTTTGGATCCTTTTGGGCCTTTAGAAATTGATGCTTTGTCAGAGTAGATTATAGAGTAGGAAGCTAAAACTCTGGGTAAATCATCTCTGAAAGCTACTGGCAATGTTGAATCCTGCCCTTGTGCCTTCTTTCCCTGTTCATCAGCTCCAATAATTCACTCAGTCATTTCAAATCTTTTGTAAAGCCTGAGTCTCCTGGCCTATATATATTTCTAGTGCTTTCGTTGAGGCACCTAGCCTCTGGTCCTCATTCTGCACATGTGATTCAAAGGTCTGAAGTTTCTCCTTTAAAGATAACACCTCATCCTTGGACATTATTTGGTTAGTGTGCAGATTGCCATCCTGGAGAGATACTCTATCTGCTAGCCTATTATAACTTTTTTAACAAATTTTGATTACCAAATTCAACAGTATAAATTCTTTCAAAAAATTTCTCAGCCTTAGATATGGATTCAATTTTGCCTGTCAAATTAATGTTACCCTTTTCAATACTATTAATATTTTCAGGTAACTTTTGATTTTCTATGGTATTAATCCTGTCAACTAGCTGTTCATTATTAGTCTGTAAAGACTGTATCATTCCTAAAAGTGCCACATTCTTTCTTAATGATATAATATAAAGAAAAAAAAGGGTTCCCAATATCCAATAAATTGATGTATCACCATAACCATGTAAGCCTCGCAGAACACAATCTATAGTATTAGCAAAAAAGTTACTAAAAGTTTCAATATTAATGTAGTCTGCCATATTAATTTACTAATTACCTGTTATTAATTGTTTAATAACAATCTGGTAAATTGTTTAGGTGTAATAATCTTTATTGTCCAGCAGGTGTCATGGTTGCAGAGTCACAACTAACAACAATGCAATTGGTGGTGATAGGAACAGTCCTGAGCCGCTTTAGTTTTCCACCTTGGTACTGGTTAAATACTGAGAAATATGCCTTACTTGACAAATTAAAAGCAATTAAATCAATTCCATACATGGAGCAAGAAACCCAGACCTCACAGTCAGAGAGCACAAAGCGGAAGCTGCACAAGAGATGCCAAGCGGCAAGGAACTGCACCAGGGAAATCGTGCACTTGGGGAATTTCCAAGTTTCCACACACAGCTCTGCTGTGACGGGCTTTCTACAGAAAAAGAAAAAGAAAGAAAAAAAACACTTAGGTAAAAGCAAGCCAAGCTGGAAGGGTTGGGAGACTTTCTGGGCCATGGACCAGTTAGGCCTGTAGGCCGTCCACCCGGTTAGTGTGGAGTCCAGTCCGAATCCACATGAGCGCCAGATGAAGAAGGATGCTTAAAAGAAATCCCACACTAGCTCAGAATTGAGAATAATAGAGGGTTATTTATTTAGGGGGTAGACTCACAAATCAATATCCTCTGCTGGAATGGAAAACAGCAACCAAATCCCACAGCCAGAAAAGAGGCCGAATGAGCTTTACATCGGCATGAATAATATAAGAGGCCACACCCAAGTGGGCGGGTAACTTAAAGGCTACTGGCTGTAGGATTTCCTACAGCATTCTTGTCTGTGTTAGCCACGTGGCTTGGTATCTTTCATCAGCGAGACATTCTCATCTTGCTTCCTCTGTGTCTAGGTGACGACTGCAGACTGAATCTTTCCTCTTCCCAGAATTCTCTTGTTCTCATTGCCCTGCCTCTACTTCCTGCCTGGTTGCCCTGCCTATATACTCGCCTGACTACTGGCCAATCAACATTCTATTAAACAAGTACAAGAAATAAATCTTTACAGTGTAAAACCATTGTCCCACATCAGGAGAGCCTACAGCACTGATTCTTTTACTGAGCATCTGAATCCTGGTGTTTAGATTGTAGCATGTGTCAGAAATTCCTTTTTAAAAAAAATTATTAGAAGCAGCAGGATGTGATCTGCCCCACTGAAAAAAGGTACTGCGACACATGGCTAACATAGATCAGAAAAATGGGTTAATCAAGATGTGAGAGTTAGCCAGTGAGAGGCTAGAGTTAATGGGCCAATCAGCTTATAATTTATAGAGACCTATGTGTGATTTTCTTTGGGGCTAAACAGTTGTGGGGTACAGAAAACCCCAACAACAAGCAGCCCCCCCCCATGTTACAATTAGATTTATTTCCTGTGTGAATGTTGGCTGTTTGCACATATGATTGGTTTCCACAGATGTCAGAAGGCAACAGATCCCCTGGAACTAGAGTTTCAGATGGTTGTGAACCATTATGAGGGTGCTGGGAATTGAACCCGGATCCTCCTGAAGAGCAATAAGTGCTCTTTTGGGGAGAGGGGGGTTCAAGGCAGAGTTTCTCTATCTAGTCCTGGCTGTCCTGGCACTCAACTCCATAGACCAGGCTGGCCTTGAACTCAGAGATCCACCTGCCTCTGCCTCCCGAGTGCTGGGATTACAGGTGTGCGCCACCACTGCCCGTTATGTCCTTTTCGCTCTATACCTGGATTGTGACATGTAAATTGTTGGTAAGTCTGTTTGGTTTTGAGGAATGGACAGTCTGCCTGGCTTTCACACCAGAGCCGGACTTGGAGACATCTGCTTATCTGGATTTTTATCTTTCACTGATATTGGATAGAAACATAACATTTGGCCAGATTGATGACACATGATCTGTAATCCCAGGAGGCTGCAAGTCCAAGGCCACCTGGGCTAAAAATGAGCCCTTGGGACTGAAGACATGACTCAGCATTTAAGAGCACTTGCTGCCCTTCCAAAGAACCTGGGCTTGGTTCCCAGTACCCACAAGGTGGCTCACAACCACCCCTTTACTCCAGCGCCAAGGGATCCAACACCACTTGCTGACCTCTGGAAGAGCTACACACACAGTCCATTTCCATTACAAGCAGGTGAAACACCCATACTCATAAAATAAAAGTTAATCTTTTTTTTTTTAATGAGACTTTTTTTTTAATGAGACTTTTTTTTTTTTTTCCTTAAACAAAATATGTGTCCTTTGCATTGCTCTCTTCCTGAGTTCATCACGCTATGGGAAAAACCTTTCGGGGAGGTGGAAGTCTGAAACAGGTCTTCACCAAATCCAGTCTGGGCTCAAATTTGGGATGTAGCTAAGGCTGCCCTTGACTCCTGATCCCCCTGCCTCTACCTCCCAAGTACTAAGAGGTGTGAACCACTGCATCCTGCACTCCAGGCCTGACTCTGGGATGACTGACCATCTGTAGATTTCCTAACTGATGAGCCTCCAGCCTCCTCCACAAAATGAAAATACTTCCTCCCAAAACTAGGAATTAACTTACCTCCAAGAGCCTCCAATTAACGAAATAACAGACTGATTCAGAATCAGACTTCTCCCTTCCCCAGCCTAGTGTCTGTGCTCTTCCTATTCCAACTGTACAGCCTGTCCAAAGTCCGCAGGCTTTTGAAGATGACAGTGCCGTGGGCAGGTCTCCTGAAGGGCCTCACCCGGGCTGTTGTACTTAAGTTGTAGTTGTTATGGTAACTGCATGGTTCAACTAAATGTTGTGTACATTGATAATAAATATCTCCTCATATATTGGGAAGGAATTTGGTTGAAACCAAGTGGAATCCCACCGTAGCCCAAAGATTGTCTGCCAAGACAGTCAATGACAAGGAGAAACTCCAGGAAAAAAATTCTCAGACTCTAAGGTCTTGGGATCTCAGCCTGCAAGCCTCCTTCAGCAGAATGGGGGGTGGCAGTTCAACATCATGATTGAAATATGAACTATGGTTCTAGATGGCATGCCCACATTAGCAGGGTCTTTGCATGGGTACCCACTGCATGTCAAATGCCTGCATGTGCTGTGTGATTGCCTTTCTATTATTCCCTGTCTGCAATGAGCTTTCATGAATATCTGGTTCATCTCAGCTATGTGATTTATGCAGGTGTGTATATGGATATGTGTTTGTGTGTACATGTGTGTGCATGTACATATATGCATGTATGTGTGTTTGCAAATGTACATGTGTGGTGCTGAGGATGGGATCCATGATTCTGTGCATACTAGACAAATGCTCTGTCCCGAGCCATACCCTAGCCCCTTAGGCAGATGGAATGATCCAATGGCCACCCTTCCGAAAGTCTCTCCTATACCCTAGTCCCTAGGACCTGAGCTGTGACTTCATTTGGGAAAAGGGCCCATGCCAGAAGACAGAAGTCAGGTGTGTTCAGACCATATTCACACTGGTGCTCTAGAAGAGGACCCTTCCTACTTACTCAGGGCCTAGTGGCTTCTAGTGTCCCCTGGCCACAGCTCCCCAGTATCTGCCTCTGTCTTCTCTCCTCAAGGACATTAGATTTAGGGTGAAATTCTCCCTGTCTGAGCTCATCTCAAAACCCTCTCCTTGACCTGGGAAATGGCTCAGTTTCTTGATTGGTAAAATACTTGCCACAAAAGTATGAGTTTGATCCCTAGAACCCATGTAGAAAAACTAGACACGGAGGTAGAGGCAGAAGGATTCCTAGAAATTGCTGGTCACCCAGCCCAGCCTAATCAGTGAGCTTCCAGTGAGACACCCTGTCTCAGAAAACAAGATAGACAGCTCCTGAGGAAAATGACACCCGAGATTGACCTCTGACTGCCACACACAGGCACACTCATGAACATGCATGTATCTGCACACACACTGATACATACACACACACATACACACACACACACACACACACACACACGCTTACCTTAATTATATCCACAATCAATGGCCCTGTTTCCAAATAAGATCTCATTCATAGGCTCTAAGTAGACCCCTCTGGTGTAGGAGGTCCTTCTGTTTATGTATTGCTTTAATTGGTTAATCAATAAAGAAACTGCTTGGCCTGATAGGGCAGAACTTAGATAGGCGGAGAAGACAGAACTGAATTCTGGGAGGAAGAAAGTAGAGTGGGAGAACGGCCATGGAGCTGCCAGAATCAGACATGCTGAATCTTTCCCGGTAAGCCACGACCTCGTGGTGATACACAGATTAAGAGAAATGGGTTAAATTTAGATGTAAAAATTAGCCAATAAGAGGTTAGAGATAATGGGCCAAGCAGTAATTTAATTAATACAGTTTCTGTGTGATTATTTTGGGTGTAAGCTAGCAGGGTGGCCGGGACCAAAAGCAGTCCCTCTCTCCTTACAACACCCCTCCAGGTTCACCATTTAACACACTAAGACCTGCTGATCTGAGTGTCCTGTCCCCTGGGGTCATGGTATCATCTGGGCTGGGGCTTCTGCTGAGGGCCATGTCTAGATCCATAACCCTAGGGCAGCCAAGGTTTGAGTTGGTGTCCATGGCTCCTGTTACCACCAGGGGCTGTGCAGATGACCTGGATCTGTTCAGTTGCCTGAAACCATGTCAGTGTTTGAAGGCCATGATGCCACCAAAGCCATGATGGTGTCTGGGCCATGCTGCTGTTGAGAGCAATGTCTGAGTCTGTGGTCCTACTGCAATTGGGATCTGTGATGATATCCGTGGCTATGGATATGGGAAAGCTGGTCCTTCCCCTCCCTGGATACTGCAGCAAAGGAGATGGCCCCTCCCTTCAGGGGAGAGCTACCCCTCACACACACACACACACACACACACACACACACACCATGCGCACGCGCACACACACCACACTCAGGAAAAGTGGTCCCACTCCTCACCACAAGGGTGCATCTCGCCTGGGCAGCACACTAGAGCTGACCCTGTGTTCAGGATGCATGTGAGCCAGCCCTGAGGGTGTGAGAGTAACAGAACTGACCCCACCCCCTCGTCTGCCATGTGGTGGAATAGGTGAGGGAAAGATGCCATCCTCATTCCACTCCTTGCTACCTACAGCAGGCAAGAGAGCTGGCCCTGGGGTCAGGAGAGTGGAAAAACTAGCCCTGCCCCTCATCACCTGCAGCACACAGGAGAGTGGGCCCTGCACCCAGGCTGGACAGCACACTAGACCTGACCCTGTTGTCAGCTGCACAGGTGAGCCAGGAGAGTTGACCCCTCCCCTCATCTGCCTCGCCCCCAGCAATCCTGAGAGAGGGCTGGCTATCTCACCTGGGCAAAACCATAGAGTGGGGCCCTGGTGGGGTGAGTTTGGAATCTGAGGACCTGAGAGCAGAATTGGCCCCAGAATTGGCAGGCAGCATTGGGGGAGCTAGCTGGAGGCAGTGCTGGAGAGCTCGAAGCTGGCAGACTGACCAATACAGCTACCAACCAGGCCCAGACCAGGGCTGTGAGTTGGCCCACCTGACCGTCCACCTCATCTAGGACCTGCTAGAGCAGGTGAAGGGGACCAACCTGTTTGGTTGGAAGTGTCGCCCCAGCCCCTGGCCTCCATATACCCAAAGAGTCTGGAATGTTTGGGTTAAGGCTTCACCTTAGCTCCTGGCATCCATATATCAAAAAAAGTCTGGAATATTTGGGTGGAAAATTCCACCCCAAACCCCCTCCCCTGGGAGTTGTCTCAGTCCAGACTCCACCTCCAAGAAAGCCTGCCAAATGGTGACCCCCTCCCCAGAGATGCTCAAGACCACTCCCACAGGGTATTTAAACTGCACCCCAGAAAACAAATGCGTGGTTTTCCGGGTCTTCCTTTTCCATCTACTCTCTGAGGGCCTGGAAGGCCACCCAGGAGCGCTAGTACCCATTAAACCTGACCTTTTTCTAGTCCGGTTTGACTTGGTCTGATTTGGATTATTACGGCAGCAGAGAGGTTTATTGGGACGTAAAAACTTTTCAGAGCCTACAGATTCAAAACAGCAGGATCTCCATGACACAGGACAACAACAAGACAGCCAAGAGGAGCCCCAGAGAGAGCCCATTGTCGGTGGAGGTGGTATAGAAGAAGCCAGAGGCCTCTGAGTTAGACCAATGACTCATAGCAATAAACACTTGCAAGAAAAGATGAATGGTCCAAAGGGTAGACTGTGTGACTCAGTGGGCCACACTACAGTTTCCACAGGATTCTCCTTTTGTTTTGTTTGGATCTTTGGGTTTTCTTTTAAATTTGATTTTGTTTTGGGGGAAGTTGCAGGGGCAGAGGGTGGATGCAAGGGGACAGGAAGATAAATGGGATCAGGTTGCATGTTGTGAAATCCACAGAGAATCAATACAAGTTAAAAAAGAAAAAAAAAAGATTGAGTTAAATGGCTCTGCATATTTACTATTATCCAAAGATTTTGTCTTTTCCTTAGATTTAAAGCAGATTATGAAGCCACTGTCAGGTGCACACCCGTAATCTCAGCACTCAGTAGGTGGGAGCAGGAAGACCCAAAGTCTGCAGGCCATGGTGGAGCACACCTTTAATTCCAGCACTTGGGGGGTTGGTAGGCAGGTAGATATCTGAGTTCCAGGCCAGCCTGAACTACTACAAGCTTGTCTCAAAAAAATGGGGGGGGGCGGGGGAGGAATCCTGTCTCAGTTCACTGAAAGGACCATGGGTGGTAAATGAAGAGGGTTGTGAGGAGGCCCCACCTATGGTGACTCAGACCCTGGCTAAGAACCCTTCCTCCTGTTAAATTAAAACAAGGCCATTGTTTGGGTCTAGGATCTTGCACCGAGCCCTGCAGGCCAGGCTAAAAGCCAAAATGGAATGTCTACTCCAACACTCCTGGCCAACAAGGAAACTCCGGAGGCGTTTGTCTCAGCTGGAAATCAAGATTACAGTGATATAACTTATGTTATATCCACATATTTCCCAAACAGCCCTTCCTGAATAAAAAGTTCCTTCTGCTTTTATGCAAGGAGGCAGCCTGGGGTAATCAGGTTTCCCTATCCCCTGACCATGAAGAGCTCAGTCTGGGTCTGGGGTGGAGCTCAGTGGTAGAGCGCTTGCCTGGCATGCATCAGACCCACGGTTCCCTCTAAACATTGCTTATAGAACTGAGGGTGGAGACAGGAGCAGTGACGCACCCTTTAATCCCAGCACTTGGGAATAAAGACAGAGGCGGGTTTGAGGCCAGCCTGGTCTCTGTAGTGAGTTCCAGGACAGCCATAGCTACATAGTGAAACTGTCTCAAAAAACAAACATAAAAAAACAATCAAATAAACAAATAAGGAGTAGACTGGAGGGGCACTCAGTGGTTAAGAACATTTGCTGTCCTTGCAGAGGACCTGAGTTTGGTTCTCAACATCATATTAGGAGCTCACAACCATCCATAACTCCTGTCTGGAATTTGTCGCATATATATATATGCATATATATATAACTTATGCATATATATACATCACATACATATATAATAAAATAAAACTTTTGGAGGCGTTTTTAGAGTTTGTTTTTTGTGTGGGCTTTTTGTTGTTGTTGTTTTTGGTTGGTTGGTTGGTTTTTTTGAGACAGGGTTTCTCTGTGTAACAGCTCTGGCTGTCCCGAATCTCGCTCTATAGACCAGGCTGGCCTCAAACTCACAGTGTCAGGAGCCGTGTCCCCCCAAAATTTACAGGAAGCACCGCCGTGAGGAGTTTTTGCAGAGAGCTCTACTTCCCAATTGTATTGAGAATAGTCTTATTGACCAAGCCTATCCCACACCCAAATTAACTGTTAATAGAGAGTTATCTGTTAATGGAACCTGCCTCACATTCCAAACTATCTAGGCAACTAGGTGTGTCACCTTGTGACTTCCCGACCAAGGAATCGTGACCCGACCCATCGTAACCTCTTGGTTTACGTAACGGGCGTGGACCACGTGACAAGACCCCGTGCTCCAGCCCCCCAAGCTCCCCATTCAGGGGCTATATAAGCTGTAACCATGACCCTAATAAATGGAGGCTTTGACAAATCTGCCTAGCCTCCTTCCTGCTTATCAGCCTATGTCTTTCAGGTGGTGCCTCTCCGTGACCCTGGAATAACTGGCCAGCCAGGCGGGTTACAAACCCTAGACAGAGTAACCCGTCGAGGCGGCCTACAGTGGCGCCCGAACAGGGACTCGGAGCACGGTTAACTTCCCGGACGACGACGCGCAGTCCCGGGACAACAAGAAGAAAAAGAAGATTCTGCAGCTGTAGAACTCGGACAGATCTGCAGGATAAGGTAGGCGCAGGTTCGCTGTCGTCCCATAAGACATAGGCCAGTCGCTCTCAAGGAAAGAGAAATTCATAAAGGAATTTCAGCAATCACTCAGGGTAAGAGGAGTAAGAGTAAAAAAATGAGATTTAGTTGCATTTTTTTGTTTTATAGATGAAATATGCCCTTGGTTAGTTTTAACAGGCCCAGAAACACACCCTATTCTCCGCGTCTTCCTTAGTTTCCAAAAAGGACTCCGCAGCCACCGCCCTGTGCTCTGACTGCTCCCGATAGCATGCCTTTGATTCAGAAATTGTTTAACACAAAGCCACTCTTAAGGCCCAAATAGAAGGTCTCAAACAAGTTCTTACATTGTAGCGTGAACTCTCAGACCTCTCCTCTCAGATTCGGGACTTACAATTCACTATGGAAAAAGGCAGGATTTTAGACAAACGGGCAAACGGAGCTAGACAAGCGAAAGCTGCTGAGCTCCACCCTGATTCCACAGAAGACCCCCTAGGGCTAGAGAGCCTGTGTCTTAGCCTCCTGCCATGTGGAGCGGAGGCTGCCAGACAGGTTGGCTGTAAGGAGGTCTGGACTCAAAAAGTTACAGCTTCAGGACAATAAAAGGAGATAAATGTGCTTCTTTTCCATTCTAAAATTTTGCTTCTTGGTCAAAAATCTTTAGTTTGTAGGCATATAAATTTATATCTAAGGTAGATTAATTTCAGTACTGTGGTTCTGTAGAAAAGTTTTGAAATCAAAGACTTTGAGATACATTCAGAGGATTTTTAAAATTGTTTAGGATATCTTGAATTTTTATTTCTTTCTTATAAAGTTGAGGATTGTTCTTTCGAGTTCTGTGAAAAATGTTGCTATAATTTTAATGTGCATTTATAGTAAATCTGTATGTGAGTTCTGTGAGGAATGTTGCTATAATTTTTAATGGACATTTACACTGAATCTGTAGACTGCTTTCAGTGAAATTGTCATTTTTGCAATGTTTTCTTCTGCTTTCCCAAGAAAATAGGAGATCTTTATTTTCTAATGTCTTAAATTTTTTCTTAAAAGAGTTAAAGTTCTTATCATACAAGTTTTTTCATTTGTACGCCCACTCTTGGGTGGGAGTTGTATTGTCTCAGCTTGTGTTCCTTTCCTGCTGCCAGGTGTTGCTTGAGGGTGGACTGCTGAGACTCAGGCCTCGGGCCTCTCACTAATTTTATTAAGGGCAGGAGTTATACTCTAACAAGTGATAATGGTTAAAAATAAAAATAAAAAAACATTTTCGCCTTCACAAGCAAAGGTAACAGGACCCAAAACTTCTGTCCTGCTTGCTTGGAGTTACTCCAAGATATTTTATGGTATTCATGGATATTTAAAAGGATGATGTCTCATTTATCCTAGGTGTAAAAGAGATACACTTGGGTTATTTTCAGATTTTGGCTATGATAAAGTAGTTCTGCTGTATACATAGCTAAGCACATGTTTTTATGGTCAAAAAACTTTTATATTTAGGCCCAACAGGGGTATTGATAAGTTTTAAGGTAGATATTTGCCTAATTTTAAAAAAAATGGCCATAATGAGGGACTCCCAATGCTGGGGAGACTCTCACTCAGGTCTCGGGAGGGCACAGCCCCCCCAATGACTTTCAGGAGACCGTCCTTGCTACAATTGCAAGAGGCTTTGGTTAATGAGATGGTACGGGGCCCAATGCACTGGGGCTGAGGCTCGTGACCCACGTGGGGGAAGATTTTGGCCTCTAGTGACCTATAGAGGAAATTTTTGGAAAAGAGACCACAGCCCTGTGGTCCAGGAGGGTCATAAAAATTCCAAAAATCCAGTGATGGTCGCAGGGGGACAGCTCCCTGCCTCTCGGGACCACTCCCAGGTTCCTAGAGCAGTGTGATGATAATCACAGGGGGAAAACTCCCTGTTTTGGGATTGTTTATCAGGATTGCAGTCTGGCTTTGTCTTCAGCTGGTTCCTAGGGCAGGGTCGCTGAACAGGCTAGCCCTAGATTTTTGATTCTTCTTTTCCTGCTGGGGAAGTCTGGATTTATCCAGGTTTTTCAATACTGTGTATGATCCAAAAGTGACCGCCAGTATGCACTTCCAGCAAAGAAGTTTTTTTCTTTACCCACATTTTCTTAAGCATAAATTGTTAATAATAATTTTTAATCTTGGTCATTTTTACAAGGATAAAATGAAATCTCAAGAGTTTTAATTTGCATTTCTCTGATGGCTAAAGGATATTATGTTTAAGCATTTTTTTAAACTGTCTCTCAGTCATTTTTAGGTTTGTCTGTTGAGAGTTTTCAGTTTAGGTTTGTAACAAATATTTTTATTGGATTAAATTTTTTAATAACTAATTTTCTGAGTTCTTCATATATTTTTAAAATGGGTTTATGATAAGTAAGGATCTTTTCCCACTCTATAGTCTTATTATACAAAAGTTTCTCAATTCAGGAGAAATAATTTATGGTTTCTCCAAATGTTTGTGCCACTGAGGCTGTGTGTAAGATGTGGCAAAGTGTACTTCAAGAATTTTTTCTCTGTGAGGCTCAACAAAATTTTTATATGCTGAGGCCTTTGGCTCATTTAAACTTAAGTTTTGTACATGGAGATGGATATGGATCTATTTTTATTCTTCTACATGGTGGTGTCTAATGAGGCCAACTTCATTAGTTAAAATACTTCCTTTTTTCATTTTCCTATCTGCGGGGCAGACTTGCAACTTAAGAGAATAGCTTATAAGCTTTTTATTAGATATTCAATGGTTAAAGCTCTAGTTATAATATTCTTATGAGAAACCTTGAGCCAATAAGTAAAATTCTTACAAAAAATAGTTTCCAATAGAGAGCTTAGAAAGCTGCCAAGCAGGTACTCAAGCAGGTAAAATATAAATCAACAGGTACAGTATATTAATTATAATACAGCTATGGCAAGTGTGTATATTAAATGTAAAACTTGTTCTACAACAGTTTTATAAAAAATGCTGTTTGTGGCTAAACCTTCTCAGTTTTGCCGTTAAGATATTAAATTCTTAATTTAAAACAGTAGCCTGTCTAATACAAAAGGGCAGGATAAAATCTGGGAGATGGTTTAACAGAATATTGACTATGATCAATGTTTCTTATACTAAACAATAGATTCATTGATAATTTTAAGATTGATTCCTGGACAATTGCCTTTGCTCAATTCAAAGGCCAAAACAATAATCTTTTCCCCAGATGATCATTGCTACAATTCACACACCTGTATTTTGATAATGTTATAGCTAAAAATCCCTTAAAGGATTTTATGCTAAATTTTACAAATGGCTCTTCCAATGGAAGAACTACATATATGGTTAATAACTAATAAAAAAAATTATGGAGCGTACCAAGGCTCCTTGAAAGCAACTTATAACGGTTGCACACAGCAACTTATAACAGTTGCACACAGATCCTGATGCAAACGGATCTAGCAAGATGACATCAAGCTGACCTTTACTAAGGCAAGGTAAAAAAGCCCTTGCAATGCATTATAAAAAAAACCCGACCTATATATATTTGGGGTCGAGGAGATGTTTATGCTTTTTTCACAGAAAGAAAATATAAAAGCTAAACCTGATGTCGTGGCTGCAGACACCCCACAGAGGACTTCCCGGAGGAGATTGGAGAGGAATGCTTGGTCCGGTCGGTCTTCTCTGCCCCCAAGGAGGAGTGCCAGATAACAGAACCTGCTACGCCACTCTGCAGGATGTCATGATGCCTCCAGAGTCCAGGGAGACCCGGCCTGAGAGAATTGCCAGGATGCGCTTCAGATAGCTGAATCCAGCTCACCTCACCCAGGAAGCCCACCTGCCCTGAAGCACAAATGCTAAGCTGCTTCTGCGGTCTGCACTCTGTTTGCTTTGCAGCCGAGGTGCAGTCTAAACATTTGACTGTTTTAAACTTTGGGACACAAAAACTCATTTTAATTAAAATATTAACCCCTCTTTACTTAAGAAGGGGGAAGATCAGGGTTTTGACTGTTGTTCAGAGACTGGAACTGGTGGTATTTGATAACAACAATGTCTGTCAATGTATGTATTCTTACTGGAATTGACTTAATGATATTTGTAACTGCTTATAGATGTTGGAAAAGGTTTGACACATGCTGTAAAATGTTTGGGTTTAATGCATATGTTAAAAAATTTTAGATTTTGATCCCTTTACATTGCCCTAATTGTTGGCAGGCAGCACTCATAATCTTATTGTGGAGTAGGCATTTAGGAAGGAGGATATACCTTAGGCCAGACTAAAGGTGAATACTGGGTTTGGAAAACACCCTTTCTTCTTGTCTGGAAGATGGAGCTATTGGTGCCAAAAGTTATATCGTTATATCTTTTATTTGAGGAGCTCCTCACAGTCTTTTCATTAATGATAGATACAGGGGCCCAATGACGGGAGTTAGTGTGGACCCTCGCCTGAACAGCACACCATACAGAGGTTGTAAAAACCGGCTCAACATGGCATGGTGCCAGGCACGAGGATTGCCCTCCACATGGCCTAAGACAGGGTGCCCTGTGGTCAAAGACCTGCTTACTTTAGGTCTTGCTGCTAGATACCTTTTATTTGAGGACCTCCAAGGAACTAATGCTACTCATAAGGCACCCCTCTGTTCCCAGGAGAGGTAAATTGCTCCACCATCCGGGAGGAGGGTCCCTCCTTGTCCCAGTCCCTTCTCATTTAGATCTGACACCAGGGTTAGACTCTGACCTGGTGCCCTCCACTTGATAGATGCCTGCTTTTATAAAAGGAAGGGGGATATGTCAGGAGCCGTGTCCCCCCAAAATTTACAGGAAGCACCGCCGTGAGGAGTTTTTGCAGAGAGCTCTACTTCCCAATTGTATTGAGAATAGTCTTATTGACCAAGCCTATCCCACACCCAAATTAACTGTTAATAGAGAGTTATCTGTTAATGGAACCTGCCTCACATTCCAAACTATCTAGGCAACTAGGTGTGTCACCTTGTGACTTCCCGACCAAGGAATCGTGACCCGACCCATCGTAACCTCTTGGTTTACGTAACGGGCGTGGACCACGTGACAAGACCCCGTGCTCCAGCCCCCCAAGCTCCCCATTCAGGGGCTATATAAGCTGTAACCATGACCCTAATAAACGGAGGCTTTGACAAATCTGCCTAGCCTCCTTCCTGCTTATCAGCCTATGTCTTTCAGGTGGTGCCTCTCCGTGACCCTGGAATAACTGGCCAGCCAGGCGGGTTACAAACCCTAGACAGAGTAACCCGTCGAGGCGGCCTACATCACAGAGATCCACCTGTCTCTGCCTCCTGAGTGCTGGGATTAAAGGCGTGCGCCACCACTGCTGCCACCTGGCCCAGTGAAGTTTTAGCCTTTGACTTTCTCGCAAATTCTAGTGCCTTTGGTGGAATGATGCTGATGAGGGGCAAGTGGAGGTAATGGGAGCCGGAGCTGAGGGTGGAAAAGTAGGTAGGACCCAGGAAGGTGTGACTTGGACCGGCAGCCTTCCTCAACTCCCCGCCACTTCCTCCCACTGTGAAATCAGGCTCGTTGTCCACCAAGCGTCGTGTGACAAATAAGGAGTGCTCTGTCTGTACCTGCAGTGGAATGTGGTTCAGCCACGGAAAGGTTGGCACTCTGGCACGCGTCGCACACCAGTGGGCCGCACAAAGGCCACTTTGAAGGAGAGGAGCTCGACATAGAAGGTCAGGTGCTGTGGGATTCCATTGCTGTGAAATGTCCAGGATGGGCAGAACCAGATACAAGACAGGCTGGCTGTCAGGTACCAGGCACCAGGACAATGTCAGGAAGAGGGGTGCCTAGTGGGTGCAGACTGGGGTGTGTCGCGTGAACTTTTCCTGCGGATATGAGCAATCAGCATCAGGACAGACCAAAGCAGCAGCTGCACCCAAGCCTGGCTTGGTGAACCACTGAGTTTATTAGGCATGCTCATAGACTCGCAGGTGACACACCCCCAAGCAATCACCTGACTGGCTAGAAAGGCTCCAGGATAATGACGCAGCTTCATAGCTGCATAGATGGAATGTTACCTCTTTGGTTAACTTTCCTCAGTCCATAGGTTGGGCAGAATTACACAGCTGTCAGGGAGACGCAGGAGGGAGGGACCCTCTCTGCTCCCTCCTTCCATGAGGGAAGGTCGACAAACCTGACGCCGGGGGCTCTTGCAAGTGATTACAGCCTCTGTGATGAGGATGACAATGGCCATCATTCGAGAGGACAGCGCTCAGCAGCAAAGTGATGTCAGTTCTTGATCTCCACAGAGTGACACTCAAAAGTTATGAAAATTGGACTGGTGAGGTGAACAAGGTATCCCTAGAACCCACAGAAGGCAAGAACTAACACTGGCAAGTTGTCCTCTGACTTCCACAGGGTGCTGTGTCACGTGTACACCCACACATATACACATTCACACGTATACACATTCACCACACACATGCACATTCACACATATACACATTCACCACACACATGCACATTCACACATATACACATTCACACATATACACATTCACCACACACATGCACATTCACACATATACACATTCACACACATACACATTCACACACATACACATTCACACACATACACATTCACACATACACATTCATACACATACACATTCACACACATACACATTCACACATATACACATTCACACACATACACATTCACACACATACATATTCACACACATACACATTCACACATATACATTCACACATACACATTCATACATATACACATTCACACACATACACATTCACACATATACACATTCACACACATACACATTCACACATACACATTCACACATACACATTCACACACATACACATTCACACATACACATTCATACATATACACATTCACACACATACACATTCACACATATGAAACATTTACACACATACACATTCGCACATACACATTCACACATATACACATTCACACACATACACATTCACACACATACACATTCACACATACACATTCACACATATACACATTCACACACATACACATTCACACATATACACATTCACACATATACACATTCACACACATACACATTCACACATATACACATTCACACACATACACATTCACACACATACACATTCACACATACACATTCACACATATACACATTCACACACATACACATTCACACATATGAAACATTTACACACATACACATTCGCACATACACATTCACACATATACACATTCACAAGCAAATAAATAAGTGTAATAGGATTCTAATGTCACTTATGTTTTTGCAAATTGGACCTCAATTTTTTTTAAGTAAAAAGACCAACCAAGCTGTGATGGCACACGTCTTTAAATCCAGCACTCGAGAGGCAGAGGCAGGAGGATCTCTGTAAACTCGAAGCCAGTCTGGTCTACAGAGTGAGTTCCAGGACACAGAGAAACCCTGTGTGGGGAAAAAAAAAATCAAGTCACCTGTAATTCCACAATCTGACAAGTGGTGTCGCAGTGGCCCCAGGCGCAGGACATTGCAGACAGTTTACTATGGAAGTGCGACGGCACAGAGTGGACCCTACTCTCCCTTCCCCCAGGGTTGCACTTCAGATGAGCTCTCCTTCTGTAGATGGCCTCAAAGTCGCCATCTTCCTGTTTAAGGCTGGTTTCCCCTTTCTTTGACTTAGGTTTTGTAGGTGTTGTTTGTATGTTTGTAACAGAACAGGGGGGCCACAACCTTATTCTTGGAGAGCCACAAATTCTAAAGCAAGGATTACAAGCTGTGTTTTGAGCTGGGCATGCTGACACACACCTGTAATCTCAGCACTCAGGAGCCTGGGGCAGGAGAACTGTTGACAGTTTGAGGCTACATAATAGGGCTTTGTCTCAAAAAACTATTTGACTCCAGGCACCCCTGCCAGTCCATCAAGATCACAGCTGACTTTGGAGCACAGTGCAGGAGCTGCTCTGCTTACACCCAGTGCGACCGCATTCTGGAGCTCAGACCACAGGCTCAGAGCACACCACCCCTCCCCAACCTGTATGGAAGGCATGGTCTCACCTGCCTCAGACACTCACTGGGGCCACCTCACCCACGAGTATCTCTGCCTCCCAGAAGTCCTAGCTGGGACCTCTCACTTGGAGGCCTTCTATCCAACACGTCACTCAAGATCTCCCAATTCTGGCCTTCCCAATGGACCTGGAGCCTCCAGTTCCCTTCCTCATCACCTGGGCTCCAGTGCTACACATCACACACACACACACACACACACACACACACGAAGAGGAACTGAGAAGCTGGCTCAGTTGAAAAGGTAAAAAGCAGTGGTGACTCGCGCCTTTAGTCCCAGAACTCAGGAGGCAGAGGCAGGTGGAGCTCTGTGAGCTCAAGGTCAGACTGGTCTACAGAGCAAGTTCCAGGACAGCTAGGGCTGTTATACAGACAAACCTTATCTCAGAAAAAAAAAAGAAAGAAAAAGAAAGGAGAGAGAGAGAGGAGAGAGGAGAGAGGGAGGAGAGAGAGAGAGAGAGAGAGAGAGAGAGAGAGAGAGAGAGAGAGAGAGAAAGAAAGTGTTAAAAACTGCTTGCCACCCAAGTTAGAAGACCTGAGCTTAGATCTCTAGCACCCAGGGAAATAACCAGGAATAGGGCACATTGCCTTTAAGGCCAGCACTGGGGAAGAAGAGACAGGAGGATCCCTGGGACTCTCTAGCCAGTCAAGTTTGCCAAATTGCTGAACTTGAGCTTTAGTAGGAGACAGTGTCAAAAAAAAAAAAAAAAAATGGTAGAGGGAGCTTCTAGAGCTCCACCCCTCCATGAGAATTTACATGCAGGCTTGAAGGCAGAAGTGAGTCTGCTTGGGAAGAGAAAAAGGATGCAACAGGAAAGAGAGTGGGGACCGGAGAGGGTAATAGGGAGTGTTTCTGTTGCTGTGATAGAACACCATAACCAAAAGCAAGCTGGGGAGGAAAGGTGCTATTTCATCTCACAGCTTACAGCTTACAAAGGGAAGTCGAGGCAGGAACTCAAGGCAAGACCCTGGAGGAAGAAGCTAAAGCAGAAGTCACGGAGGAACGCAGCTTACTGACTTGCTCTCCACAGCTTGCTCAGCCTGTTTTGTTTTTGTTTTTCAACAAACCAGGACCTCCTGTCCAGGGGTTGCCCCACCCATAGTGGGGCTGGGCCCTCCTACCTCAATCATTAATTAAGAAAATGCTGCACAAGCCAAGTGGTGGTGGCACACGCCTTTTATCCCAGCACTCAGGAGGCAGAGGCAGGCGGATCTCTGTGAGTTCGAGGCCAGCCTGGTTTACAAGAGCAAATTCCAGGACAGGCTCCAAACTACAGAGAAATCCTGTCTCGAAAAACCAAAAAGAAAAAAAAAAACAAAAACAAAAAAAAGAAAGAAAAGAAAAAAGAAAATGCTACACAAACTTGTCTACAGGCCACCCTGACGGAGGAATTTTCTCAGTTGAGAGTCCCTCTTCCCAGATGTCCCTGGCTTGTGCCAAGTTGAACTCAACCAGCACAGCAATTTCATAATGAAACCCATTATTATCTATAATTTATTTCTGTTAACATCTTCCTTGGCCTCTGTATGTGCACACACATGCATGCACTCATACATGTACACAGGCACACACACACATACATACAGGGAGAAGAGAAGCCACGACTCTGTTGAAGTTCGTGACTGTGGAGAGCTGGAACGTGCCAGACTGAGAAGCCAAATCACCTCAGGCTGTCTTTAGCCACTTCCAATAGCCACTTACAGCAGCCACTTTCTTCTATTCTGCAACAACAAATGTGACATTTCCTCGTCCATGTCAAAATGCTCAGGGCAATCTGAATCCATGTTAGGGGTCATAGTCATTCATATCTGGCCCAGAATAAGTGACCTCTGTCCCTTTGGAACAGAGTTGTGTATTGCGTGGACAGGGGCATGTGCTGGTCCTGAGAGGCAGCAGCCTCTCTGTGTGTTTAATTGGAGCATGCTGCCCTGGCAAGGAAGCAGTTGGGTGGCAATACGGGCTTGGTGAGTGACCTTGGCAGATCCTCTGACCTTCTAGTCCCGGAAGCATCAGCACTGTGCCTTGGTTTCCCTCATCTGTTCACTCATTCATTCATTCACTCTTTCATTCACTCACTCACTCATTCATTCATTCACTCATTCATTCACTCACTCATTCATTCACTCACTCATTCATTCATTCACTCACTCTTTCTATAACTCAGCAGCTGGGCCGGGAAGATGAGTAGGCAGAACCTCACAGGGTAGCAAGGAGATCAGGTCAGATGGCTTCCCTGTAGCACAGAGAGACAAGAACTCTGCAATGAATGGCAGACACATATTGTCAACATACTAGGTGTCTCTGCCCGACCAAGGTGAGAGTCTCCCTGCCAAGAAGGCAGCTGAGGACTAGCCCATGATCAGTCACCCCAGGCCAGAATACAGGGTGTGGAGGCAACTGGGGTGTATTGGTGATAAGGCACTGGCAGGTGATCAGAACCCTGAGCACCCGAGTCTAGAAGATAAGAGATCTGGATTTTGTCTCTGGGGGCAGAAGTCATGGAGCATAAGAATGCAGGGGTGGGGAGGAAAAGATGAGGGGGGAAGAGAGGGAGGGGGCAGAAGCAGAGGAGAGAAAGGGGAAGTAGGCAGGAGAGGAGGGATCAGATAACCTAGCTCTCCAGGCCCTTGGGTACCTCTGCAGGGCCTGGGTTCCTGGTCGTGGGCTGTATGCAGCAGTTGCCAGCTGGCCTGTCTCCATCCCTTGAGACAAACCATTCCAGTCCTCTGTCTCCCAGCATCCTTCAACCTTCTGCAGAGATGTACTGCTCTCTTAGCCCTGGCAGGAGCTGGAAATCAGGGTCCCACCTTTTCCCAGCAGGCAGTGGGAGTGTCTAGGAAGGCTAGGAATGGCTGAGGACCACAGGACCAGCCTGTGGAAGGGTTGTGAAGAACAGGGGGAAGAGTAGCTCTAGTCTGCCCCGCTCCTGAGTCCCAGCAGCAAACAGGAATTTTTTCTTGTTCTTGAAATTCTAATCAGTAAGTCATGGAGAAGCCACAGGAGACAATGGGTAGGTACGGGTGGTGGTTTGGGAGGGAAGGTAGGGGAGGAAGGCAACCAAGTTGAGGTCCTCAGCAGAAAGATGTCATTTCAGTCCTAGGCGTGATCAACAAGTGTCCTGAGACACAGGGGGTGTCAGTATCCCTCCTGTCTCTTTCCCCAACCCACTTCTTTGTCTCTCTGCACCAAAATGATGTCCTGGCCCAGATGGAGGAATAATAGAAGGGACCCTTGGTGCCTGGCCCAGGCCATCACACTGGGGGCAGTCCTTAGCACTGTGAGGGACCAGCCTCTGCTACATGACAGTATTTCCTAAAAGTCAATCATGGCTCTAGTAATCTATTTTTTTTAAATATTTATTTATTTATTTAGTATACAATATATGCCTTCAGGCCAGAAGAGGGCACCTGACCTCATTATAGATGGTTGTGAGCCACCATGTGGTTGCTGGGAATTGAACTCAGGACCTTTGGAATAGCAGGCAATGCTCTTAACCACTAAGCCATCTCTCCAGCCCCGCTCTAGTAATCTATAACACTGACAGGCTCAGGACCAGGGAGGAAGATGAAAAGTGCTAAGAGCCCATCCAGAAGTCAGGATCCCTGTGCTCACACAGGGCACAGTCATGCCAGCGCAGGTCCCAGGACCGATGTCCCCAAGTCAAAGACAAACATTCATTTCATGAGCATGTTCTTTTTGATCATGAATGCCCGACACTCCAGGAGTGGAAGCAAAGACATGGTTAGCCCTATTAAAAAGGTTCAATTTTGAGACATGGTCTCATGTATCCCAGGCTGGTCTCAAACTTTCTGTGTAGCCAGGAATGATTTTGAACTTCTAATCTCCCTGCCTCCACATCCCCAATGTGCACCATCACAACTTGTTTTTGCAGTTCTGGGAATCAAAACCAGGCCTTCATGCCCTAACCCGTGAAACTGCAGCCCTAACCCCCCAAACAGGTTGTTTTTGTTTATGAGACAAGGTCTCACTATGTAGCCTTGGCTAACCTGGAACTCACCTGCAGACCAGGCTGACCTTGAGCCCACAGAGATTTGTCTGCCTCTTCTGCCTCCCAAGTAATGTTATTAAAGGTGTGAGCCATCATGTCCAGTTGAACAACTATTAATTAATTAATTTGTTTGTTTGTTTGCTTGTTTCCAGGGTGTTCCAGACAGCTCTGGCTGTCCTGGAACTAGCTCTGTAGACCAGGCTTGCCCCTACCTCCCGAATACTGAGATTAAAGGCATGCACCACCACTGCCCGGCACTGAACAACTTTTTAATACAGGTCAGGGGAATACACAGGACCTTTGGCCAGGAAGCAGGCAAGAAAGCCTTGGACAGCTTGGCGTAGTGGTGCACACCTTTAATGTCAACAAAGGTAAAGAGAGGCAGAGGCAGGCAGATCTCTGTGTGTTTGAGGTCAGCCTGGTCTATATAGTGACAGTTCTGGGGAAGCCAGAGCTACATAGTGAGATCCTGCCTCAAAAAATAATAGACAGGGCTGGAGAGATGGCTCTTCCAAAGGTCCTGAGTTCAATTCCCAGCAACCACGTGGTGGCTCACAACTATCTGTAATGAGGTCTGGTGCCCTCTCTGGCCTACAGACATACACAGACAGAATATTGTATGCATAATAAATAAATAAATATTTTAAAAAAATAGACAGACAAACTAATAAGAAGGAAAGGAAAGGAACTAAGAAGAAATGCAATCCCTGGAGAATAAGCCTATAGGCCTCCCCTGTTAGTTCTATAAGGAATCTGACCATTGAGTGTAGCTAAGAGACTAACCTCTTGTGACTGGGAAAGCCGCTTACAGAAAAGTGATCAGTCTCAGGTCTACTGGCCTACAGTTGTGCAGACAAGGAGACCAGGACTCACAGGCAGCAGGTAGCATCCTAGGGAGCTGGAGACCAGCAAACCTGGACTAGGCAAATTCCAATAAGGTGGTGAACACCATCCCTAAGCAGCAGGCTGGTACTATGAGATGCCACAAACCCCCACCAGCAGGACTTAGGAAAAGGGACCACTCAACTTTCTCCTCCAGGTACTTAGGGCTAGGGCAGAAGTCGCGAGATCTACTGAGGTTCCTGACACCCCCCATGGGGTTGTAGAGATGCCTATCTGAGGGACACAGTAGCTGGAGAGTTGTTCTTACCAACCACTGAGAGGAATGGACCCAGGTCTTCAGACTGGGTGTGGATCCTAGACAGAGTGCCTTGTCCACCAGATACCCAGGCATAGGGGTACTGCACAGCATCTCAGAAGCACACACAGTCACCTGTGGAACCTGGCAGGGAATAACCTGGCTTGATGCCAGGGACCTTAGTGATTTTAAGCTCTATCCAAACCCAGAATGGATGATGAAAATGTTTCATCTCTTAAAATCAAAGAAAAAAGGCTGGGCAGTGGTGGCGCACACCTTTAATCCCAGCACTTGTGAGGCAGAGGCAGGAGGATCTCTGTGAGTTCCAGGCCAGCCTGGTCTACATAGTGAATTCTAAGCCAGCCAGGGCTACATAGAGAGACCCTGTCTCAAAGAAAAAGAAAAAAGGAAGTGGGGGGGGGGGGAATGGCCACCTAGAGTTGAAGATTTGCCCACTTTGGCACCTGTGTGGTTAGGGGGCGCTCTTGCTGTTTTGTGGAGGTTGAGACCCAAGACCCCTAAAGATACACCACAGTTCTGGCCTCCTCAGGGGAGCACTGGACATGCGGGGTAAAGGCAAGGAAGGAGGAGAGAGAGGGAGGAGGGAAAGTGGCTCCTAGGAGTTGTAAAAACTAGGGCAGAGGTCATGCTCAGCGTCCCCAGAGCAGACTGAGGGAGGGCAGAGGTGGAGGGCACAGCCCTGGGCAGCAGTGTTTTATCCTCCCCTATGTGGACATCAGGATGGGCTTTCTGTCCACAGGCAGGGGGCTCGAGCTGCTCACAAGTAGCTAAGAACCCCATGTGTAGGGTAAAGAGTCCAGTCGGGAAATAAAGTACACCCAAGGGTTAGAGGAGAGGCCTTCTGCAGCCCAGTGCACCCAAAACCATTGGAGCCACCCCTGTAGCTTTGTTAGATAGAGCTGCCTGGACTCTGTGAGTTCGAGGCCAGCTTGATCTATGTAGTGACCGCTAGTCACTGTCTCAGCAGCTCCAGGGCAGTCGCCAAGAACCCAAGCCCACTCACTGCAAGGTACTGGGGGGGACTCTGTGCCTGCTGTCCTACACCTATCCAATAGAGGGCAGTGTGCTGTGCCTTTAGCCCCAGCTCAGGCTCTAATCAAGGGGTCACCAGGTAAGTACAGGCTGGATTTGAATTTCAGATAAACACAGTAATGTGTGCTCATCTGAAACCAGGTCTGGTTTTCCTTCGTTCACTCCAGCAAGCTTCCTAGGCCACCCTGAAGACTGAAGGTGCTTCTCAGAAACTAGGGCGGGAGCAGCAGGAGGAAGATGCTGCAGCCCAGCGGGGACTCTTGAACTGGCTTAGGAGGGGCGGGGCAAGGCGGGGCAAGGTGGCGTGAGGGTTGAGCTCCTGGACCTTGCCTCTCACATCTTAACCAGGAGAGGACCAGGCTCATTGGCTTTCACTTAGGACTCTGAGGTTGAGGCCTCCATGCTACCAGGGTGTGGTGCTGGTCAAAGACCAGACAAGTGGGCCTGCTGGCTCTGGGACTGCTGCGTTCTTACTCCATGTTGTTGACAAGCCCTGGGTAGAACAGCACACGATTGTATAGCTGAGGCTAGACAACTTCCTTCTCCATCCAGACACCTGCCCTCATCTGTGCCTGCCTGGGCTTCTAAAACCAACATGGGATGTGTATGTGTGTCCTCTGGTTAGAATCTCCCTTTAAGTCATAAATCCACTTCCTAAAACCAACATGATGTGTGTGTGTGTGTGTGTGTGTGTGTGTGTGTGTACGCACGCGCATAAGTGTGTCCTCTGGTTAGAATCTCCCTGGGTCCTTTAAGTCATAAATCCACTTCCTAAAACCAACATGATGTGTTTGTGTGTGTGTGTGTGTGTGTGTGTGTGTGTCCTCTGGTTAGAAACTCCCTGGGTCCTTTAAGTCATAAATTCACTTCCTAACCAACATGGTGTGGGTGTGGGTGTGTGCATGTGTGTGTGTGCATGTGTGTGTGTGTCCCCTCTGGTTAGAATCTCCCTGGGTCCTTTAAGTCATAAATCCACTTCCTAAAACCAACACGGTGTGTGTGTGTGTGTGTGCGCGCGCGCACAAGTGTGTCCTCTGGTTAGAATCTCCCTGGGTCCTTTATGTCGTGAATCCACGTGGAATTTAACTCGTCTAATATGAGTCAGGAGCTAAGAATCACCATTACAGCCTTTGGGAGTTGCTACTTGCCTAAGAACAATCACATGGGGGGTGGGGGTTGGAAGAGGTGGTCTCTATAGAACAAAGAAGAGAAAAGAATGAAGTGGGGGATCAGACAGGAATGACAGAGACCCTGAAGTCCTACACAACCTCTGTGCTCCGCCTCTTTAAAGAATATTCCACATGCCTGGATACTTGTCTGATCCAAGAGGCACACCAGCCATACTTCTTCCGTGGCCTCAGATCCCTCAGCCATCCTTCTCTGTGAACCCTAGCCTCGGATCTGCCATTCTGAACACCCCCACATTCCCAGGTTCACCCAGGCCTACATCTTCCCTGTTCCATAGGGAGGCAGGATCCTTCATTCAATTCTTCTGCAAACTCGGGGTATTCATGGAGGGCTTCTTGGGGGAGGCCCAGAGCAGCTGTTGAACCAGATGGAGGAAGAGAGATGGTGGTAAAGGCTGGATGGAGTAGACAAGAAGCCACCCGCCCCTAACAACAGGGCCTGGCCGGACCCTGGAATGGATCCTACCCCCTCCCCCTGCCCACATAGGCAAACATGAGTCCCACACCAGAGCCTGACTTAGCTTATGAAAGGAATAAAGGTCTACTCTGCCTTCTCTGAACTCCATGGAAAGCCTGTAAGGGCCACTTGGGTGTCACACTGGAAGTGGGGCTGTGGGAAAAGGCCACAATAACAGCTCACTCAAGGATAGTCTCTTTTTACCAGGGCTAGAACAGTATTGTCCTTCCTCCCACTTGACAGAGGAGGCCCCAGAGGCCTGGGTGGGAAAAGGGCCTACCTAGACTTCTAGTCAGAAGAGGCACACAGGACCCAAGTTGGGCTTCAGACTGCGAAGCTGAAAGCCGGATGGTGGTTCCCGTGGAGCTCGCGAGTCCACAAGGCTCCTGAGTAGACCTATTGGACGTCAGTTGTAGCTAGAGAGTGCGAAACAGCCGCCAGCTGTCTGTCCCTGAGGGTTGTTGGGAAGTTAGAGGGGATTGGAGGGGAGCAGTCACATGCTTACATGCTGACCAGACCAGGGCCCTCCAGCCATTCTCTCATCCTTACCTCAGTCACAGAATGAGACCTGACCTTGGGTAACATCCACTGTGACCTCTAGAATCCAGATAACAGGGAGGGAGGAGACCAGAGCCCACCAGGCAGGGTGCCAGCTGCACAGAGAGAGGACGGGGCTCCCATCAGGTGACAGCAGCCAAAGCCAGGCACCCCAAGACTATCCACACAGAGGCAGCCCCTCCCTAACGGGCAGCATGGCGGGGGTGGGGGGGCGGAGATAGCACTGCCTGCTTGGGCTCCATTCCTGTCCCTCTCCAGCTGGCATGAGGAACGGCCAGTGCAGCTGACCACATTGGAAATGCCAGCTAGGCCAGAGGTCAGGTGGTCTAAAGACTTTAACATGGTCTGTCAAGGGCTTGGCACATCTGTCACTGCCTCCTCCTCAGATGCTGGAAACCTCCTAAGTCACGTCTTGTCCAGAGCAATGTCCCAAAGTATCTATGCCCCTGTCCCCTTTACAGACCAGACCAAGAGAGAAGGGACTGGCTGGAGGTGAACTGGCGGACAGGTGGCAGGACTGGATTGCTTGGCTTTGGGCTTAGGGTCTGTACTATGAAATAAATTCTCTTAACTTATTGGGGTCCCCAGGGATGTCTACTCACTTTTCTAGGCCTCCTTTACATGTCCAAGTGTGGGGCTGGGTGAGTGAGCCACCAGGGTTGCTGGTTCAGGGACCAGCAAAGTGTATTTTCTGACGCTGGCCAGGAGCCCCTCTCCAGCTCCTGTTAGCCAACTGAGTGTATCACTTAGATGCAATGTGGGGGGGTCAGTGGGGAGATTCCAGCTCCTCTTAGCCTCCCAGGCCAGCTCTTGCTCTTCGGGCCCACCCACTTTCTCCAATCCCTCAGCATCCATCACACTGGGTGTCTGTTCTGCCCTACCCCCCATGCCCCCCCCCCATGATCAGTACTGATTGCCAACTTGACAGGATCTAAAATCACCGAGGGGAGAAGCCTCTAGGCTTCTGTGAAGGCTTATCTAGATTAAGTTAACTGAGGTGGGAAGACTCACCCTTCAGGCTTGACTCCACCCTGAAGAAAAAGGATAGAGAGAGAAAGCTGAGCATCAATACTCTCTGTGCTTCCCGTTGCCTGCAGGAGCAGTGTGACCAGCTGCCTGAAGCCCCTGATGCTGCCGGAAATCGAATAAACCCTCCCCTCCTTAAATTACTTCTTTTCAGGTACCATGGCCGCAGCGTAGAGAAAAGTAGCACATTCCAAGCCTGGAGACCCAGAACTCTGGACGGTACTTCCAGAGGTATGATCTCCCAGATGTGGACAAATCCCTAGGCCTCAGGGAACCCGGCCCTGATGCGCCCTTGCTCTCTCTGTTCCCTTGGGAATTTGTGGATACCCCCTTCCTTGCCCAGACAGGAACCCCCTATACCTCCCCACTTCATTCATTTTTAAGCACCAGCCCATGAAACATTCACAGGCTGCTTTATTTACAGGTGGCAGGGAAGGCATCGGTGTTCCTGTGACACATCCACCAAGGGGCCCCAAGCTCTCCAAGAAAACCCAAAGGGGACAGGCTGCAGTCAGTTCCTCTGCAGAGCTCTGGGCTCTGCCCTCTCTCCTCCTCGGATCTCTGTTCCTCCACCTCCTCTTTCTCTTTCCCTCCCCCACTTCTCCTTCTCCCATGTCCTTTCTCCTCCTTCCTCTCCTTCTTCCTCTCCTCCTTTTCCTCCCCCCCCCCTTTTCTCCATTCTCCTCCTTTTCTTCACTTTCCTTCTCCTTCTCTTCTTCCTTCTCTTCTTTATCCTCCAGCTTCCTCTACTTCTGAGTTTTCCATAAGGAGCAAAATCCCCTGGAGTCTCCCACCAGAGAGAACTGGACTCACAGAGGGCATTTCTGCTCTGTTTCCAATCACACCCAAGGCTTTTCTTCTCTCTCCTGGGCAAGGTCATGAGGGCCCCCTGCATGTACCTGCACCCCCACCTGATGCTTCAGAAGCACAGGGCAACAGGTTTTCTTTCAACCCCTTAGTTGAGGCTAGCGTCTGCATTTTACACAGGAGGAAACTGCATGTGTGTATAAACAAGTAGCCTGGAGCTGGCAATCAGGTCAACAGGACTTCAAAGTGGGTACCCCACCCTGTCCTTCCTGCCTGGCACGCCACAGTCAGGAGTCACCCAGCCTTTTACCTCAGCTTCCAGGAAGTAAGGAGCTCTGCCTGCTTATGGCTCTTTCCTCCTCCTGCTCCCCAAAAGAGATACAAAGACCTCGGTGCCTCACCAGGTCCTGAGGAGGACACTGTCAGGGAGCGAGACAGGTGGGTTGGGCTAAGCCTCTGGTTGTCTGTCTACTCCCTGGGCAAACATACCTCCCACCCAGTGTCCAGGCTTGCTTGCCACAGTGTCCTCTTGTCACAGTGGCTCCCCTTCTGGGCCCCGAGCTCTAGGAAGGAAGGCAGCTCAGCCCTGACAATGCCACTTGGTGTCATGTGTTGGCTGGCTGCCTCCCAGCAAATGCCCAGGAGGGCTCTCAGCTGTCATCAGGCTGGGACACAGAGTTGCCTGGCACTGACTGCTTGACACACCCCCAGCACCTCCAGGGTAGTGGGGGCCACCTTCCTTACACAACCCAACCAGGGGTTCCTTTCTACCCTTCTCTTGGGTAAACAGAGTAGAACCTCCAGAAGTGCCCCCTCCCCCCTTGGCTGAGAAGCACTTGCCTTAGGCTTCATTCCCAAAAGCGAAGTGTTTCGACAGCCTCTGAATGTGACTCTGTTGAAAGCTTCCTTGCAACAACCCTTCCCCTTGCATAGGATGAAAGCTGGAAAGCGGCTTTCAACATTTAGTGGGCTAACAGGAGGAAGAGACTGGAGAGAAGTCAGGAGACTGCCTCTCTGAGGGGCCAACTGCCTCGCCTCTGGGGATGCCAGCCTCAGCCTCAGCCAAAGCCCCTACCTCAAGCTGCCACCCTTTCCCCTGGAATCAGAAGAGCAGGGCAACTCCCCAAACCCTGGGGGAGTCTGTGGAGCCAGCCTCCTCCCTCATCACTCCTTGGCTGGTCACTTACCCCCAGGCCTCAGTTACACAGTAAAATAGGGCAGTACCTTAGCTCTTGTGAGTTTTGCTGAGAATCTACGCACGTCCCAGGGCATAACGGCGCAGAGGGATGGAGGAAGAAAACAAAAACGAGGTGGAATGAAGGGCCAGGAAAAACGGAAGGGCCACATTAAAGTGTGTAGGACTATCTGGGGGGCTAAGGGAAGAACCAGGAGCTTCAGAAGACCAGCTGGGAACACAGTAAGAGTTTGCCTCAAAACAAGAACTAAATCATGGTCAGGGTTGAGGTTATAGCTTAATCAATAACATGTTGCCTAGCATGCATGAATGTTCAAAGCCCTGGGTGGGACCCTCTGTATCATCAACTTGGCATGGTGGCAAATGCCCTTGAGAGGTGGAAGCAGGAGGTTTAGGAATTCAAGGTCATCCCCAGCTAGGTAGGGCATTTGGAGCCTGCCTGGTCTACCTTGCTCCAGAAACAAACTGGGCTGGAGAGATGGCTCCGTGTTTAGGAGCACTTGCTTTTGTTGCGGACACAGTTTCAGTTCCCAGCATGCTTTTCTTCTGACATCAGGCACCAAGCATGCAGATGATACATACATACACACATGCACACCACACACTCATACATCTTTAAACACTTCAAAGACAGAACTACGGTAGCTCAATAAATAAAAAGACACATTGGTGGGTTAGAATTTAAAAAGCAAGAAGGAAGCAGCCCCTCCCCCTTCCTGAGAGGGCTGCAGAGCTGTGAGGACTGGATGCCTGGGAATCTCAGGACTCAGCCCTCCCAGCTGGTATCCTAGGGGTCTCTGAGCATCTCCCGGTCTTCTCCCCAAGAAGCTGAAAATCCTGGGCTTGCCCTCCCAGCAGCCTCACCAGCACAGGAGCCCCGTCTCAGGCCTGGAACCGGGGTAATATTGAGTGGAGAATGACAAGCTCAGCTGCTCCGGCTGATGGAATGATGACAGCCAAGGGCTGGATTGGAGCACAGCAAGGAGAGACTACTCTGATAGGTTTAGCCACAAAATGCCCACAGGTGTGAAGAAGAGGGCCTTGTGTTCATGTCTTTTTTGAAAATGGAGAACACCACTAGGGGGAAACTTTCGCGGTGGTTCCTTAGCCACCCTTCAAGCTGGCACAGCTTTCGGCTCTGCTTTGAAAGCTCAGCAGAGTTCTGTGGGTGGATGTCACAATTATCATCTCTGTATCTGAGAAAAATCAGGGGCCAGGGATGCCCTCAGACTGCCTGGGCACGGGCAAGCCCCTGGGCACATGGCAAACTGCAGCCATCCTGAGCCCCACTCCCAGGGGCAGGCTGACCTCTCCAGAAAGGAAGCTAGATGCACTTTGTCTGCTTTGAGAATGATTGGGAAGGGCATATATGTGTGGCCTGCAACCCCAAGGCAGATTTCTTACTACCAGGACTGAGAGGAGAGAGACAAGTGTCCCAGTGAGCACCAAACACAAGGGGCCCTGCTAGGCTACTGGTTCTACTGAGCTGGCCGGGCACCAGAAGGTCCCCAGTGACACACTGCCCCAGGAACACCCCCACTCCAGCTCCAAAACTCTCATTAATCCCGCCTCCCCTAGCTTGTGCATCATGGGACGGGGCTTCAGTCTCCCTGCTCAAGGCGACCTAAAGGGCCAAGGCTGCCAGCCAGGTGGCCCAGCCAGGTCACCATTGGTCACTCAGTAGCCGTTCAATGGTCCTTTGTGTAGTGACAAGATTGGCATAATGGGCACGTCCCTAGAGCCGGCAGCACGCCCTTGGGGAGCTGCGGTTCTGGGCCGCGGTGCAGGGGCGTGGGAGGCAGCGCCAGAGCCCAGGCCACCCGGCTGCTCAGAGATGGGAGCCTCCGGACGAGTGAGGGAAACTCAATGACCGGACACAAGGGGCAGGGTGGCAGGGTAGCTGGGCGGGGCGGGGCGGAGAGGGCAACACCCGGCGGGTAGCAGGAGGCGGGGTCCGCGCCTGGGACGCGGCGGGGCGGAGTGGGGCGCGGTGCCCCCCGGCAGGGCCAGTACCGGAGGGGCGGGGCGGGGACGGGACGGGGCGGGGCGGCCGCACCTAACTCCTGCTGCGAGCCCGGCCCGCCCTCCACCCTCTGGGCTCCTCAAAAGGGACACAGGCGGCCAGCGGGCGGCGGACGGCGGCGCCGTCGGGGCTGGGGTGCGGCCACCATGGATCTGTGGCCGTGGCTGACGGCGGCGCTGCTGCTGCTACTACTACTTGTGCAGCTGAGCCGCACCGCCAGGTTCTACGTCAAGATCGGCCTCTACTGCGTGCTCTGCCTGTCCTTCTCCGCCGTGGCCTCGATCGTCTGCCTGCTGCGCCACGGCGGCCGCACCGTGGATAACATGAGGCAAGAGGGCCGGACGCCGGGATGGGCGCGCGCTTCCGCTTCCCTAACTTCTGTGCTCCTCGCGTTCTTTCCTTCCTGCCCCGCCCGCCCCGCTGTCCTCACGATCCCTAGCCTCCGACGCCGCGGCTTCCCGTCCCGGGTCCCCAGGAACGCGCGTCACAATGCGCCCGTGCTTGGCACGGCAGAGGGGCTCAGCCCTCCGGCGACCCCTGCGCGCAACGTGGGGTGGTGGGTGGCGCGCGCCGCTAGCTTTGGGAGAGGGAGAGGGCCGAGCGAAGGTGGGCCAGGCCCAGTCCCGCTTCACCAGCTGGGAAACCCAGACCTGGTGCCGGGCTTCCGGTCCATGCTCCCACCTCTCCGCAGGTGAGAAGACACCTGCGCCCAGGTGCAGCTACAGGTTCCCCTTGTCCTAACTTCTGGCGGCTGGGGGGCTGGGGGCGGGGCGGGGCGGGGCGGGGGTGAGCTGCCTTTGGAACAGGGTTGCTAGCGAAGAAGGAAGAAGGGGACAGATTGTGACCAAACCCTCCTCTGGCCATCTCCCAGAGAAGGATAGCTTAGTGGATAGGCAGAGGGTACATATAAGGGGATCAGGCTGAGTTAGTTAACCTGCTAATAGGGGCTGCCTGAGAGAAAAGGGCCTCCGGTCCTTTCTCCCTGCCCACATTCCTAGGAGACTGTTGCTACATTTCTCTCTGCCCCGTTTGGACTGTTGAGGTGGTGGGTTTTGCAATGTCCTGGCCTTGGTCTTGGCTGGGTGTTTCGGACTTGTGGCCCCTGATGCCCCACCTCCCCTGCGGTGGTTATAGGAACTATTTTCTGACACTGTGCTTGCTGTACCTGGCCTTGCTAGTCTTTGGCGTTAGGACGCTGTTCTGACCAATCATATTTCGTGGGTTCCGATCCTCATTTTTTCAGGGGTTTGGAGTGATCTATTACCTCCATCCCGCGTCCCAGGGAGCAGGCTGCAGGAACCGGCAGGGCGACCCTTACATTTCCTGTTGCTTGACCTGAGATTAAAGCCGGGCTGCGGGAGCGGGAGTGTGTGTGTGTGTGTGTGTGTGTGTGTGTGTGTGTGTGTGTGTGTGTGTGTGTGTGCTGTCAGTGAGCAGAGGGCCTCCCCCGGGCACTTGAGAGCAGCCGGGGGCCACGTATGTGTTTATCTGGAGGAGCTGATGCTCTCGCTGAACCAAATCACAGAAAGTCATGTCTAGTCCCAAGGCCATCGGGATGCAGCTGTGGGGTTGATCTAAGCTTTTTTTTCAATCAGCCTCTGACTTGAAAGATCTGCAGTTGATCCCTCCTCCTGGTGCTCTTGTGTGGCCTGCCCGGGTGGTCTACCACTGCTGTCCCGGAGTCAAATCCAGGCAGCCTTTCTGAGGTGGTGACTGAATATGGCAGGCTGATCAAACCAGAATAGAGTGTCTTGTGCCTCCCCGGCCCCTAGCCCTCTGCCGGATTCCTCTGGGGTTCTGTGGGCCTTCCAGCATCCTCTCCCAGTGTGCCCTGGGGCCCTGGGACATTGGCTGGGTAACAGCAGGTGTTCTGCTCCTGCTGGTGGGAAGGGAAGGCTAGAGGACAGGGTGGGTATCCTGCTCCCCACCTCCCTGCCCAGTCTCAGGTTCCGGTCTTAAATCCTCATAATAGCAACAAGTTGAGGTAGAAACAGCAGGCACCTGTGAGCATGCCATCCTCCAGGTGTGACCAGAGAGGGGTGAGTGCCAGAGAAAGGGACTGGGTGTCTGGGAGGTGGAGGCTTCTATCCCCATCTCGGGCCTCCCTGGCTGGGGTCAGTCAACTTTGGGCTGCAGGTGCTGGTCGACCTGGGCAACAGATGAGACTGAGGTTCGGAAAAGCTACTTGAGAGTAAGGCTTGGGGGTAAGCAAGTTAGGAGGAAGGGAAGTGAGGGCCCAAGCTCCCCCAGCCAGCACAGGGAGAACTGGGAATCAAACCCCAGAAGGCAATTCTATAATAAATTCTGTTATCATCCCTCAGTGCCAGCTCAGCTGTGATGTTGCTGCCCATGGCTGGACACAGTCACACTAAGGCAGTGGTTTTCAATCTTCCTAACGCTGCGACCCTGTAATATATAGTTCCTCATGTTGGGGTGACCCCAAGTATAAAATTATTTCATGGCTACTTCATAATTGTAATTTTGCTACTGTTATGAAGCCAAATTAAATATTTGATATGCAACCCTTGAGAAAGGGTCTTTCAATCCCCCCACCCCCGCCACACACACACACACACAAAGGATCACAACCCGCAGGTTGAGAACTGCTGTGTTAAGGGCTGTGGGTACAATCTGAAGGCATTATAGGGCTGTAAGCCAGATCCCGAGTTCCTAGAGGGGCATCCCACTCTGCACCTGGATTTTAGAGGAAGCCTTTGTCATTCGGTCCAGAGTTCTGAGATGCAAGGAGCAGTATTAGGAACACAGAAGCTACATCTGACATCAGACATGGCTTAGGGACTAAGACCAAGGAAGCCCTTTGCTGTGTGTAGACCAGAGTGGGGTGACAGGAGGCAGAGGCTTTGATTATGCCATGTGATTAAGAGAGCGTAAAGCCCTGGGTAGCTATATAAAATTTTGCTCAGCTGCAAAGCTGGGTCACCTAAACAAGAAAATTTAACCATACACACACACACACATACACACACACACACACAGCCTCTCTTCCCAGCCCTGGATAGCCACCTAGAACTGTAGTGATGCAGCCTGTGACTGCATTGTGTCCTATTGGGGGTAAGGGTGGGCATGGGGGACGGTGGATACCTAGGACCTTCAGAAACTGGTCTTGGTTTTTAGACAGAACTCTTAGATTTGAGCACTGACTGAGTGAGTCCCTAGTGGCTGCAATAAGCGGGCGCCTTCTCTACTCCCTAGCTCTGGCATGGGCCATAAGAGCAGCAGCATTTTGGCAAGTCCTGGCCATTTGGAGGCAAGCAGCAGCGTAGGAGTCTATAGAACATTGCCAACAGGAAGGGTCCCTTCCTCCCCTGAAGCAATGGTGGCATCTTGACTTTTTGAGGACAGTGAAGCCCAGCTCTGTCTGCCTTTGGTTAATGGGTCAGTCCCCACTGCTACTTTCTCTGTACTCTCTCCTCTTGATCCCTAGCTCCTACTGCCTCCATTCCAGGCTAGATGTCCTACCCTAGCCCCAAGCTCCTGTCCCGTCTTGTACTTCATTCCTGTGACACTTGCCAAAAAACTGCCCTGCCAAGTGTCCTTACTCGGATCTTCCGACCGTGGTCCCCCACATGCCCATTCCCAGCAATGTAGGTCTGGTTGGCCGCTGAAGCCCCCATCTAACCACCTACCAACTCCCCACCCATCCTACTCAAGACCAGAAGTGAGGGCAAGGGTCAGAACAGCTGGGCCCTAACCTTGAACTGCTTCCCAGCCCGCCTGGGGGAGGGGCCCAAGGAGGTCAGAGGGCTCCCCTCTTGGTGTTACTGTGCCCTTGACCAGTCACCAAATCACTGTTGACAAAGGTCCACAGTGTGGAGTGATGACATCAGTCAGCTCCGTGGAAGGTGGTTCCGTGCGTCCTTCCCCTTGCACAGGTGGTGATACAAACTCAGGGAAGTCCGGTCACATATGGAATGCGGTGAGCCAGGCTCTGAATTACAGGCTGAGTTGTCCAAGGGGACACTGCCTGACATCCAGGATGCCATGCGTCCAAGACAACAGGCTGGGCACTCACTCTGCCCCCAGGCACTTGGGCTTCCAATGGCTTTGGCTCTGCCCCTGCTGAGAGGCAGCAGGGCCCATTGAAGGACCTTGCATCTCATGCTAGGTGCAGGGCTTGGGGACTATAGCTCCTTTAGGGGAAAGAAGAAGGGCGGTTCTAGTCTAAACTGGGCTGGCAACTCAGTTTGTCCTACTGGGAATGACACATCCCTTCAGGGGAGCCACTCTGTGGCTGAGTGGGGCCAGGCTGCCAAGCCAGCAAAGCAGGCAGACAGGACAGAGAGAGCCTCAGGATGGACTTCTGGAACCCAACAAATCCAGTTGGTATGTGGGCAGCCATGGCCCTGCCCCAGAGTGCCCTCTGACCGTACACCTCACCTGGCTGGAAGCAGTGTTAAGAGGTGGACTTGGGTCCACGTGGCTTCCTCATTCCTGGGGACAGGTCACTAACCTTGCTGACCTGAGTTTGTTGTGCAGCCTTTGTAGAGTGGGCGTAAGGGCCTACCCAGTAGCTGTGTCCTAGCTGAGCTGGATGAAGGGCCTGAAGTCCTAGGTGTGGTCCTTGGTGGTGTCTCTCCCCTGTTAGAATAAGGATTCCAGCCTAAACGTCTAATGTCTACCAGCTACACTGTCTCTGTAGAACTTAGCTGGCCCCTTCATCTGGGAAAAACTCGTTTATTTGTTAATTGATGGATGGCTAGAACCCAGGGTCTTATGCAGTCTGGTCCAGTTTTCTGACACTGAACCATGCTCCTAACCCATAATGATAAATGTCATGTCTGTTTTGTCACCAAAATTGGGGAGGGCTGTTGAGGGATGTAACTCAGTGGTAGCATGCTTGCTTAGTATTGCATGAAACCCTGCACCCCTCCCCCGCCCCCACCACCATGCAGTATGAGAGGGGGTATCCATGTGCGTGCCACTACCAGAGGGCACAGTCTGGAGGTGGCTGGAGACTCTTCCCTGTGCAGCAGCATCTCAGGGGTCTGTAGTGACAACTGCAGGCTGCCTGGCTGTCCCTTACCTAAGAATCTCACAGGGAAGATAGTGTAGCGGGTAGAGTACTTGCCAATGCATAAAGCCAGATGTGGTCTGCATTCCTGTAAGCCCAGTATTAGATCTGTAGAAGCAAGAGGAACAAGAGTTCAAGGCCATCCTTGGCTACTTAGGAAGCCTAGGCTATGTGAGACCCTAGTTTAAAAAAAAAATTATTTTTTTTTAAAGAGTAAAAGAGGCTAGGTGATGGTGGCACACACCTTTAATCCCAGCACTTGGGAGGCAGAAGCAGGCAGATCTCAGTGAGTTCAAGAGTTCCAGGCCAGCCTGGTCTACAGAGTGAGTTTCAGGACAGCCAGGACTGTTACACAAAGAAACCCTGTCTCAAAAAGGGCCAGGGGAAGGGGGTAAAAGAAAACTTGGAAATAAAGTTTAGATTTTGGATGATTTGAGATTTGGAAGGATTTATACATTTCTAATGAGGTATCTTGGACTTGAACCGTGTGTGTGTGTGTGTGTGTGTGTGTGTGTGTGTGTGTGTGTGTGTGTGTGACATGCCCAGAGGTAACTTCCTAGAACATCTGTATTGTGCCTGCCTTTGACTGTGGTCCCTCGCATGAGCTCAGATGTGGGACTTTCCACTTTTGACACCCTGTCTGGAAACTTTGAAACTTCGAAGCATTTCAGATGCAGCTTTAGGGATGCTCAGCTTTCATCTTGAGTCTGGGGTGTGGCTGGCTGCCAGAGGCTTTGGGTTCCACCCCCAGCATACACACCTTCTCCAAGAAATCATGTGTTCTTTTCAGGGAGTCAATTTTGATACTGTTGCATGGCCTCTGCCTTACGGTGCTGGTGTTTCCAGATTCCCTGATTCAGATCTTGATTATCTCCACACCTCTGTGGCACTGCCTTAGGGAGACTTCCTGGGAACCTGGCTAACGACCAACCCGCCCTCTAGATACATCTGGCTATAGCCCAGAGAGTGGTCAGGTGCCTGTGTGCCAGCCTGTTAGCCTTCCTAGTGTGCATCTGAGTAACGGGCCAGGATCCTTCCTGCTTCTCTCTGTACTTTTGATGGCTGGCGAGACTGGAGGGTTCTCCTGTGTTGACACATTTTCTTCTCTAAGTCGCCTTCCCTGTCCCTTTGGAGCCTCCCGGGGATCCCAGCAGCTGTGACTTACAGATGAACCAATGGGTGAGGCCTCAAGCCCTGACCACTCTCTCAGGAGGGTCTAAAACCAGCCTGCCTGCCCCTGCAGTAGATGGGGAGGTTTGGCCTGGAAACAAGACAGCCCAAGCTGGCTGAGACTGGGAGGAGGTGCTCCAGGTTTCCAGGCCTAGAGTCGTGGCTGGTGTCATCTGGATTAGCATTTTTGCCTCCCTAAGACTCAGTTTCCCCATCGGTGAGAGTTGCTCTCCCCACTGGTGGGTTCTTGATGAGGACAAGCCTTGCAGGCTTGTATGAGGTCCCAGAGTCAGACGCTCTGGGAGGACATAGAGCAGTGGGGGGTTATGGGGACATCGTATTGGTTTGGAAGGAGAAAGTTCCGTGGACAGACAGTAGTAGTAAGCAGTCTAACACTGATGACCTTAACATACTAAGCTATGTGCATAAAGGTGGTTGAAATGGAAATTTTTACGGCATGAGTATTTTACCATACATATTTATTTATTTACTTATTTACTTATTTTTGGTTTTTCAAGAGAGGGTTTCTCTGTGTAGCTTCTGAACCTGTCCTGGAACTAGCTCTGTACTCCAGGCTGGCCTTGAACTCACAGATATCCCCCCTGCCTCTGCCTCCCGAGCGCTGCCACCACCACCTAGCCCCGTACTATTTTAAAAACTAAGAGTAAAGAACCAGCTTCAAATTGGTTGAACTGTCTAGAGATAGCTCTATAATCTGTAAGGGACCCCTTCCCTCAGAACTGCGGGGGACCCGGCAGGCACTCAGCAGACTGTAAGGGCCCCTTCCCTCAAGACTGCTGGGGACCCTGTGATGGCATCTACTAATGTACATGTAGAATGGATTGTGCTAGGGTCTGGGTGCTGGCACCTCTACTCCCCTGTTCTAGTAGGCAAAGCAGGAGATAAGCCACCCTGTTGTCAGTGCCTGTAGGTCTCTTTTGAATGAAAGAGTACCCTTGGGGGGTAGGCAGCAGAGCTAATTGGCCCCCAGGACTCTCTGCCCAAGTCTCCTGTCCCGTGCTGCCTCCTGTACCCTCTCCCCAGCTTGCCCCTCTCTAATCCCTCCCTTGGCTCATTCTGGTTACTGGTATCTCTGCCCTCAGCATCATCAGCTGGTTCGTGCGGTCCTTCAAGTACGTGTATGGCCTTCGCTTTGAGGTCAGAGGCCAGAAGAAACTGGAGGTGGATGGTCCCTGTGTCATCATTTCTAACCACCAGAGTATCCTGGACATGATGGGTAGGCTGTCATCAAGGCTTGGCCACAGAGATGGTGGCCTTTTTCATCACAGGTCCGGGGTGGGCTGGGTGGTCCTCTTGCTGGAGTTGGTTTGCAGGACAAGACTTATGTGTCTCTCTAACCACGGGCTTCCCTCAAGCTGGGCAGTAAAAGCAGCAGGCTGTGTCAGACACGGGGCACAGGACTGCATTAGAGACACAGGGCCTTGACAGGTGGGCCACCAGCCCCTCCTTCCCAGGGAGTACCAAGCTGGACTCTGAAACTGTTCTCTTGTTCCCCATACTCCGCCCCCTTTGTCTGTGTCTCTCTTCCTATCTTTTGTTTCCATTCTCCCCTCTGTATCCCCTTCTCTCTCTCTTGTGTCTCGTTTCCCCGTTTCTCTTCATCTCTTTCTCTGTGTCTCTCAATCTCCATCTCTGCCTTTCCACCGCTGACTTCTTTTCTCTCCTCTCTGGGTCTTTCTGTCTTGCTTGTCTCTCTCTCGTTTCTGCTTCCTTGGTCTCCCCTGCCTGCTTCCATCTCTTACTATGTCTCTCTATCTCTCTCACATTTCCCGTCCTCTCTCACTGTTCCCACATCTCTGTCTCCATGTATCGTCTCTCTTCCGTTTCTGTCTCTCGCTGTTTCTATCTCCCTCTTCCTTCCATAGGCCTCATGGAGATACTCCCTAAGCGCTGTGTACAGATCGCCAAGCGTGAGCTGCTGTTCACAGGGCCTGTGGGCCTCATCATGTACCTTGGGGGTGTCTACTTCATCAACCGCCAGCGTGCCAGAACTGCCATGTCCCTGATGGCCGACCTGGGTGACCTCATGGTCAAGGACAATGTGAGTATAGGCACAGCAAGGCAAGGTGGCCTTCTGGGGAGGGCAGTCCAGCTCTCTGGGGTGGCTAAGCAGCTTTCTCCTTTCTGCTGGCAGCTCAAAGTGTGGATCTACCCAGAGGGAACCCGCAACGACAATGGGGACCTGCTGCCCTTTAAAAAAGGTGCCTTCTACTTGGCCATCCAGGCCCAGGTAGGCCAAGCTGTGCCCTTCTGGGGTCGGGGGTTGGGATATGGGTCAGGATGGTTTAAGGTTAAAGATGATATCCCAGCCAGACTGGGGACTGCTGGCCTTCAGGGACCTCCTCCACCACGTTGGGAAAGGGCCTCCCCACCAGCTTAGCCCCTAGCATCTGAGCAGGTTGGTGACCCTTGACAGCTCCGGGAGTTTGAACAGCAGCCTCCCCACACCCTAGCTGGCCAGGTGGGTGGTCTCCTTCATTTGGGATTTCATGAAAAGTAGGAGTGGGGCCAGTGAGTAGGTGGTTTGTTCAGCATGATAAAGCAGATTGTGCCTAGAAATTCCCCCGATGCCCCAGGCCCTGGCTTGATCATGATGAGGCTTGAGGAGCAGGCACAGGCTAGTGGCAAACCCAGTCCTGAGCAGCACAAGTGAGCTGTGTCCTGGACCCTGGACTTCCCTTGCCCCTCAGCCTGGGGTGGGAGAAGACAGTGGGTATCAGGAGTGTCCCTGAGCTGAGCGTCTGCCATGGATCAGCGGGTCCCTACTGTGTGAAAGCCACCAATGGGGGACAGAGACAGGGATTTTTATCCTGCTTTATCATTTGCCGCCTGGCAAACCTCAGCCCCCTCTGCCCCTGTAGCAGGCAGCCTCCTGGGCCCCTACGCCCAAACCCCATACAAGATGGCATGTACCCTTTCCCTGAAGCCCCCACTAGTTCCAAGGGGTTGGGAAGCCCAGGCTGGAGCAGGAGACTGCACTGTGACCTCTGATCTTGGGAAAAGAGAGAGACTGGGGGCTATGGTAGGGGCAGGAGAATCCGGATATAGCGTTTCCTGCCCCTCCCCCAGGGTACAGCCTACCTACCTTCCCGCCCAGGCTCTGGCATCCAGGGTTAATTATTACCCCAGTGCCATCTGTCATCATTGGAGCTGACCCTTGGGCCTTCCAGAAATACCAACAGGCTCCAGCCCCCTCCCCTAATGTCCTGGGAGGGGAGGATCAGCACCGTGCACCTCCCCAGTGCTAAATGGAATCCCACTCTTCCACTTGTAGGATATTTTATGTCCCAGCGTAGAGGGGGGTGAGGGGGACTGACAAACGTTAGCCCCGAGAGCTTCCTACACAGGGTGAGTGTATGAAACACCAGGCCACCTGCATGGAGGGGTCAGCCCTTGTAGCGTCGTCCCTCAGCATGCGTCCCTGTCCACAGGTGCCCATCATCCCCGTGGTGTACTCGTCCTTTTCTTCCTTCTACAACGTCAAGACGAAACTCTTCACCTCAGGTGAGCCCACCAGAGCCGCACAGGAGCTCACCAGTCTGTCGTGGTCTCTCTTTTATTTATTTTGAGACGGGTTCATGTACCCCAGGTTGGCCTGCAACTCCTTATGTAGCGGAGGATGACTTAGCAGACGGAGTCCTGGACCCCTAGTAGTGAAGTTCCCACATCTGGGTGGGGAATGAATGAATGAATGAATGAATGAATTGAATGAATGATTGTATGTCGGCCCAGCATTGCATCATCTCATTGCTCTAAGCGGGTTTTTCAATTTTTCAAACTGAAAAGCAGGTTCCAAACATAATTGAGTTCCTGAGATAACTGTTGGTCCAGACAGTGCAGCACAATTAGGGACCAGTAGTGACCCCTGCTGGTAAAGGGTGGGAATTGTAAGCCGTCTGGGCTCCCCCTATGCTCACAAACGCAGCCTCTGGCTCTTCCTTTACGTCACTGGCTTCTCTGCCTGTACTCTGACCCTGCATGTGGGTTATGTGACACTGCCTTGGGAGTCAGAGCGGGGTCAGACATCTCCAGCATCTGAGCCCCGATGCTCAGCACCATGGAGGACTGTAGGACCAAGTGTGACAAGGGACACTCGGGGGTTACTGAGTGCACTTTCAGGGGCAGAGATGTCCTGAGTCATTGGCAGTGGCTACAGGGGAGGGTGGAGTTACTGAAACATTTCCACGTTGCCTTGATTACAAGCATATGTGCCCCGCCCAGGAGCTGAGGATGCTGGCTTGGCTCTGGTGAAGAGAGGCTGGGCAGTCGGAGGCCAGGCGAGGAGGGTGGGTAGCAGTAAGTGGGGCCTCTAAGTCCCTGACATCCACTACTTCCTCCCCAGGAACAATCAGGGTACAAGTGTTGGATGCTGTCCCTACCAGCGGCCTTACGGAAGCCGATGTCACCACGCTTGTGGATACTTGCTACCAGTCCATGAGGGACACCTTTCTACAAATTTCCCAGATGCCTCAGAACTCTGCCGTTAAGGAGCCTGGGGTTGTGCCAGCCCAGTAGCACAGGCCACAGGGGCAGGGGAGCTGGGGGAAGGCAGGTGAGAAGCAGAGGCTGGAGGATAGACAGAAGACCCTTCCCTCCCACCTACCAAACATCATCTGGTCCTGCTCCCCTGCTGGCCTGGCTCTCACTGGGGCCTGGAAACAGGAAGCCCTTTTTGTCACAGGCCTTAGACCCAGGACCCCCTGTAACTTCCCACTTCGTCCCTGTGCCTCCTGAATGTGGCCATTCAGCAGGTGGGCTGACCCCCAAGACCACGAGGCACCTAGGAGTGGGCAACATGGAACAGGATCAACACTCAGGAACTCGGTCATGGCCTGCATCAGGCCATCAGGAAGAGGAGGAACTTGGTCTCCCCATCTCAAGGAAACCTGGGTCCCACAGCACCAGAGGGCACAGCCATCCTCACTGTCCAGTCTCAGTCACTGCTGTACTTGGTCCTTTTTTTTTTTTTTTTTTTTTTTTTTTTTTGTATAAATGAACTCTGAGAAGCACCTTGAGACCAGGGGTCTCTTTCAGAAGATGGGCAAGAGCCCCTCCCCAGACCTCCATCCAGGGATACAGGATAAGGGGGTTATATTACCACCCACATCCCTTCTCTGGGGCTGTACTGTGTAAGTTCCCTGCTCCCCACAAACTGCCTGCAGGAGATGAGCTGTGATCAGCCAGTGGTGCTTTTCTCTGTGGATGTGTGGGGTTCACAGAACTGAAGGGTGGGCAGGCCGTGGGCCTGGTGGCATGACCCGCCTGTTAGCCTCTGGCTATGTGTGGAACCAGCAAGTCACCAAGGGAAAACTGAGGCCCCAGTAACTTCCTGCTGCAGCTCCTTTTCACAGACAGTAGGTTCACTAAAGTGAACTGAAGCCTCCAGGGCAGGAGTACAGGGCACGCCCAGGCCCAATTCACCCAAGCAGCTCAAGTCCCAACTTTATTATGACAAAGGTGGGGAGAATCCTGACCTCACCTCTGGACAGGGTGCTCTCGTACCTTTTCTGGAAAGACCCCACTCCCCATGCCCAAGTCCTAAGAACCTCCTGAGAAGGAGGGCCTTCTGCTCACAGGCACCACCAGATAGCACCTGAAGTCTGGCTGGAAGGGGATGTAGAGGCGGCAGCTCAGTCCGGCCTGGGTGGTGAGATGCCATCACAGATCTTTTTTGCAAGAGCCTAGAGCAAAAAAGGAAGGAGGGTGCAAACCTGCAAATCTGTCCATCCCCAGCGGTAGTTCCGTCCACCCCATGGGTTCCCTAGGATCTCTGGGCGGGGAGGTGTGGCACTCACAGGACCCCAGCTGCTCCTCCAAGAAGGAGACCTGCTCACTCAGGGAATCAATGCGGTCCAGCTGCTGGAAGGAGTGGGTCAGCAGGCTGCCAGCGTCTCGCAGCCCATGCTCCGTGGCCCGAGAGGCCAGGCTGTGCAGTGGGGCCAGCACCAACTGCAGTTTCTGTAAGGGAGGTTGCAAAAAAGCCAAGTGACCCCTCTTAACCTCTATTCCATGAGAATATAAGGAAGGACCAGTAGGGGGTGATATGTCCTCTACTGAACTGTAGCAGCAGGGGCCCTGATTGCAAACAGAGGGAGCCCAAAGGCTAAGTAGACGCGGGTGTATAACATACCCACAACCTAGCTAAAAGGTCATGGGACCACAGAGATAAGCTAGGAGGGTCATGGGGCCTGTGGTTTGATGAGACTTGCAAAAGTCCTTGTATAACAGGCTAAGTGGGCTTCTTCCAGGCTGGCGAATCCCACACAGTGCTGCTTGGCATGGTATGAAAGTCAGAACCCCTACAGCCCTTCCCCCATAGAACCTCCAACCACCCCATGGTTTGGAACCACAGCCCCGGAGACTATGGGGTCTGGACACCAGCGAGAGCCAATCCCAACAAAGCCTCACCTGCTCCAGGACATCAACCCGGGACTGCAGCCGGAGCACCTCCTCCCTCACCATGCTGTCCACTCCTGGGGGCAGATCCAGGTGCTGATCAGGGGAGTTTCCTGCCCCCGTCCTCCCCCAGTGAGCTCTTAGCCTTAGGAAGACCTACGTCTGCTGCCATAGCTGTGGGAGCAGAGCCTGGGGATGCAAAGGTCTCTGGGTGCTAAGGTCTTGAGTCTCACATACCAATGGTGGTCCTTACCCAGGTCCGACGCGCCCCTGGTGCTGGGCTGCTGACAACGCATTATTACTCACGGTACGAGTTTGAAGTGTCACAGCGCGTACCAAAAGTAATAATGTGCTGTCACCAGCAAAGACGTGGTGTCACCAGGCTCTTTTTCACGCAACTGGCTGAGATGAGGCTCCAGGTATGCCTTATCTCCCCCACAATACCTTCCAGAAACCTTTTCTGAAGGAAGTGGCCCCTTCCACCCAGACGAGGAACCTCCCTCCTGCCCAGGCAGTCTGGGCTCAGCCCTCACAGCATCGTGCTGACCTCTATGCAGAGCTAGCTGCCCTCTGTGTCCCCCATGCTCAGCTCAGCCACAGAATAGTGCTCAAAACCCAATAACCACCCGAGTCCGTCGCAGCAGGGTGGAAAGGCAAGATTACCTGTTGTGGGATTTGGGGCCACCAGGGAGGGCTCCTCCTTGGGCAGGCAGTGCGTTCCATCCGCAGATGGGCTTTGCCCCTCCCAGCACTGGCACCAGTAACTGCCCATGGTATTGACACAACGCTGGGGACAACTGGCCTCTCCGGTACTGCATTCATCCACATCTGTAGGAAATGAGGGTCTGGAGATAGTGTCTACATGAAGGCAAGGGCCTGGCCACAGACCCTTGTTAAAAACCACCTATCAATGGAAACCCACGTCAGCCAGCAGTAACCTAGGATCCACAAGGCACTAAGAAGACCTCTCCTTCAAGACGAGTGGGGCTTACCTATCTGGCAAGTATCTCCCTGCCATCCCACAGGGCAGCGGCAGTGGCCTGGGCGGATGCAATTCCCTCCATTCCCACATGGAGGCTGGCATATGGCTGTGGGTAGGAGAGGCCAGTCTGTCACCAGTTCTGGAGAGGGTCTCCAGAGCCCTATGGCAGTCAGGAAAGGGATGCCCTACAGCAAGAATGCACTGCTTATGGGGGCAGAAGGCAGCAGGGTTTCTGCTGGGCACTTAGAAGTGGGGTCTTGCACATCAGACACTGAACACTGCCCTCACCTGCTCCACAAGCCCCAGGGAGCCCACTGGTCCTCTTCCAACCGGGGCAGCAGGCATAGCGAGGCCTGGCGGGAGTCGGTCCAGGGCTGCGGCGATAGGCAGTTCGGTAGATGGTTCTGTGGTGAATAGGGGTGGTTCAGAGGGGCCCAGCATGGGTGGCCCAGGCCAGGCCTTCTTTAGGTATGATGAACCCTGCCCACCTCATCTGTTTTGGGGATATCTAGGCAGCATCACTCCCAGGGTCTCAGAGGTTTTCTTTCCAAGGCCCAGCTCGCTGACACAGACAGGGTCAGCATACAGGCCTGTGTGGGCCATTCGGTCCACCAAGCTTCTGATGACAGACACCAGCCCAGGAAGTAGCACAGGGCTGGCTCCTGCGGTGGCCACTTCAGAGCTGGCTAGAGCCTGGCTTGCTTTGCTTCCTGGGCTCTGGGCCCTGGTGGTAAAGCGGCTCTCTGACTCCAGCACTCCCGTAACTTTGGAGGTTCAGAAGTCTCTGAAACCAGGCATCTCGAGCCCGGAGCCAGAGCTCATGCACCTAAGCCTTCCTCAGGTGTTTCTAGGCAGGGAGGAGGCTGAGTTCCCCATGTGAGAACAAGGACCTGCCCTCTTGGCTGCGTCCTGTGCTGCTCAGGTTGTTCTCTTAGCCTGATGGGACATCAGATTGCCCACATGGACAGTGACGCTATGAATAAGGACTTCTAGCTAGCAAGGAAGGAAGGAGTAAATTCTGAAAGTAGCAGAGTACAGATGTGATGAGATCCCCCTATACATGTGGGGGATGCCCTTTGAGGCGACATCCTCTCAGAAGACAATGCTGGGCATGATTACACAGCATCCTTGGGTACCAGCGTCCAAAGCTGAGAGGCCACCTTGATCGTTGATGTCAAGAATACCTCACTACTTTGGCCTCAGCTCCCTGGCTCAGGGTGAGGCAGGCTCTTGGGGCTCCAAGGATTGATTGCTCCTGTGTGGCGATGGGGGGATGGGCAGTGGGCACTCACCGGTAAGTGCTGCAAGCTCGGTGCCCATCACAAGTGGTGAGGAAAGGCTGATATACACGCTGCACAAAGGACTCCAAGACGGGCAAGGCAGGGCCTCCGGAAACTCCTACGGCACACACTCTGCGGCTGTAGGGGATGGGGGCGGTAGGGGGACCAGAGCTAGGATGCTGCAAGCCCAGGTTATGTGGAAACATGAGGCATGGGGGCTTCCCAATGTTGCTGTGACCAGGATCTTCAGCTGGAGCCCACAGGGAGTTATCTCCAAGAATTGGGGCCCACCTTGGGCAGGGTTAAGGGGCTCTAGACATGATCCCAGCACCCCAAGACCCAAGCCCTTGCTCACCTGGGCCTGTAGACATGCTCAGTACCACCCGCTGCCAACACCAGATACCATGCCACAAGCAGCTGTTGGGAGCCCCACATGGTCTGCGTCTCTAAGCGGAGTAGCCTTCTTTTGGCGGCCTAAGGATAAAGGTTGGGTCCTGTCAATCCCCTGTGGAACTCTCGGCCCAGGCTTCCAGCAGAGTCTGTACCCACTTATTGGGTGCTGAAGCCACCATTACCCCAGGGGATCGCATCCAAAGGCAATGCCAGCTTCTCTCCTGCCTCTGGCCCATCTCTACCAGTCAAGTTGGCCCCTCGCCAAACACAGAGAGCTGGGCCTGCTGACCAGGACTCTTGGGGCAGGAGGAACCTGAATCCTGCTAGGATTAGGGGCAAAACCCAGAAGACAGGTTCTGGGTGGGGCCTTGGCAACTAAGCCAGTCCTCCCCTACCCAGACCCCAAGCTGGATTGAGGGCTTTTCCTGTATCTTCCACCATCTGAGATGGGATGCGGTGAATGGGGCTGAAGCCAGCACAGCAGGAGACTTCCTATCCCAGGTGGTCCTTTTGGACTTGGGGTTCTTTGTCAAATGCTCAGCAAGCCCCCAAGGCAGTCTGGATTTCACAATGTACAGATGTCTGCTACCTGTAGGTGTGCATGTTCTGGTCAGCGTGGGGGTCAACAGCTTGCAGGGGATACCACTCTTGGACTAGAGTATGCGTATAAACACTTCCCAGCTGCCAGGGCAGTGGCCCTATTGTGCTCACGTCTGGGGCATGATGGGAGCCCCCCCCTCCCCAGCATGTCTTCAGAGCTCATCTCCAGCCTTCTTCCGGCTGTGTGTTAGGGAGCAGGAAGGCTGGTGAGGAACGCAAGAAACCCCAAGCCAGATTTAATCGTCTGTGACAATGCCAAAGGGACTGAGTCAGACCTGTGCAGAGGGGGAGGGGCAGCTGCCCCACTGTCCAGCAGAGTCAAGAGTGTGGGAGGCTGGCAGGGCTCCACTCAAGGTGCTTCCTAAAGGGGCAGCTTCCCCCTCCCCAGGCCCAGCATGGCCCTACAGACCAAAGGAAAGGGCAAGGAGACAGGTGTGAAGGCGCCTGGGGTAATCCCTTTCTGTGAGACCCCCCTAGGATGTCTGAGACCCCTCTGTCCCCATCAGTGATGGCATTAAATGGTTACTGAGTTCTGGCCGCTAGCTCAGCCCCTCTTCAAGGGCTATTCCGAGTCCACTCAGTCCTACACCACAGTCAAAGGCAGGAAGGTGATAGGGAGCCTCCTCCCTGTAACCCCTATCCGTCAAAGGAGGGCAGAGGGCTTCGAGATGAGTCATGGAGACTTAACGTGGGGGCAAGAAGACCATAGCAGGTGTGTGTCCTGCAGTCTGTCTGAGCCAGCTTGGGAAAACTGACCCTGAAGGGATAGTACCCTCAGGGGGTGGGCATTATCGTGCCAAGCAAATATCGAATGGCCCTGAGGAATGGGGCCTAGAAAGAGATATAAACCGGTATATGACATGGGCGAGAGAGGGTCAGAAGTTTACAATCCCTGTGTGCCTAGCCCCTGGGGCCTGGAGAGTTCCTCTCCAGATGTTACTGCCCCCACAAATCTTAGTCCATAGCCACCTTCCTAGGATAGGCTGTCTAGAAAGGGAACTGTGTTTTAAAACAGGAGAAGCAATTTTGAAAAGTCATGTTTTGCCCAAGGCCAGAAGAGGCCAGCACAACACTGGGCCGGCAGCTCATTTCCTTTGGTGTTCAGCCACTATGTGCCCCCTGCCATGAATCAGGCACAGGCTGTGGTGTGGCCTTCAAGTTGACAAGTAATCACAAACCCTCAAGTATCACCATGGGCCCTAGCAGCCATCTCCCCTCTCCACCTACCGCTCAGCAGCCCCCAATGAGGGAGACTGGCCCGGCAGAGGAGGAGCCTGGACACCGTAGGAAGAGGGCCCTTGGCCCCTTTGCTGCGGGACAAGTGTCTGGACATCAGCACCCACGGATTGGTGTGGAGAGACCAGAGGGACTCGGTGGGGGCGTCCTCTCCACGGCCTTGCCCCTGCCCCTTTCCAGGCTCCTTGGCGGTAGGGGCAGAGTGTGACAACCCTCTAGGACGACCCGGCTGAGCTAAACTGTGGGGGTTTACTGCAACCATGGTGGAGGTCGCATGGCCAGGATGAGTACGGGGGGGAAAAGCGCTCCGGCTGCCAGCAGGGGTCGCCATTTCTCAAGGCCCCTGGGCTCATTTTTCTAGCGGCTGCAGGACCCGGGCTGGGGCGTGGGGTCCGTGCGCGGCCCAGCCGCAGCCCCGGCGCGCTCACCTCTCGAGTCCCTGCGATCGCTCGGCGTCGCCTGGGTGACCTACCCAGAGCTTGGCACCCGACAGTCTCGGTCACCCCAGGCCCGCCTGGGCTGCCTCCATACCCCTGCCCCCAGGGCCCCGACCCCCCCGGCTACCTCCGCACTCACCGCGCGGTCCGGGGCACGCACGCGCCGCCGCAGCCGGCGCCCTGTGGGGGGCCCCCAGTCCCGCCCCGCCCCGCCTTCGGCCCCGCCCCACCTGCTGCCCAGAGGGAGCCCTACTCCCTCCCCATGGGCTCCCCCTTCAGTTCGTCCCCATTTAGGAGATGGGGAAACTGAGTCTCAGCAGCGGAGGCTCCCAAGAGCTTTGTAGCGAGTAAACCAGACCTTGGTGGTCTAGATGCGATCCAGCCTCTGAGTGCTGCCGCTCGAGCCCCCTTTGTGCATCCTGACTGTCCCCAGCTCTGCAGCAGGATCGAGTGGTTGCTGGGACATAGGACTAAACAGGTTCTAGGAGTCAGGAAGTTGTGAATGGCTCCCACAAGGACTTGGCTAACTCTCCCGACTGGTGCTCCTGGGTGGTATTAGAAAACTACAGCTGACCAGGCAACTAGATGCCAGACAAGAGGTAAAGTCAGACTAGTCCTGCAGCCATGCAAAGGGTGGACATCATGACACATCCAGCCCCAATACTAGTCGGAGATCACTGGGCAGAGCCCGATGAGAACCACAAGCCTCCTTGGCAGCCATGGGCCTTTACGTGGGGAGACCTACCAGGGATCTCTCTTGACACCCCTTGTCACTGCCTTATTCAAGATAGTCAGAACCAACCGTGGTGCTCCTCCTATAAGCTGACCGAGCTCCCCCCTCCCGCCCCCCAGACTTCTGAATTGGTCATCTTTCCTCTTTCCCAGTCTCCATTCCTGAATTCCTTCTGCAATTCTATTGCCTCTGTGATTATCCTAGCTCTGAAGGTGCATAAGCCTAGTCAATTTCTCCAACCCTATCCATGTCTGGGTTAACATATGTTTCCGGGCATGCTCCCTGCAAGGCAGAACTCCTGACTGCTATCTAGAAGAGCGGGGGACTCACCTGTGGTCCGGCCTCCAGTCATCCCCTGGGTACCGGTGGCAGTTATTCTTATGAGCAGATGGAACAGCCAGCGTCTTGTCTCTTCTGGAGGCTGTGGATCAGAAATGCAGTACGAATTGGGGCCTTGCTTACTCTCGCATCCAGGGCCTGGGAAGAAGCTTGGAGCCCAGGCTTCCATATAGCTACGGTGTTTCAACCTGCTCCAGACCTGCAGACCCTTCTGCTTACCCATCATGTCCAAGGTTAATCTGGTCTGGTTCGCAGAAGCAGCCCCTGACCACAAAAAGCACAGCTTGATCTACCCAGCTCCCCACCATCAGTCAAATGTGACCCTGCTGAGTAGAACGGGTGTCCCCTCCCCTCCAGAAGCTGGGTGCAGTGTGTAGACTCTGCACTAACAGGAAAGGCCTAGCAGCTCAGAGCTCCGTCTTGGCCCACCTTGGTTGGTGCACAGGAGCTGAAGGGAGGGATTTCTGAACACGGCCTCTCCTCTGTTCATTGGCTACCATCCTGCACTAGGAATCCTCCTGTCAAATGGGACTATTGTGGTAAATGGAGTTCCTGGGTCTCCTGCCCCCCCAAACCCATGCAAGGCATTTATCACTCAGTCTCACCAGTAAAGAACTGCACCTGAGCCGGGCGGTGGTGGCACACACCTTTAATCCCAGCACTTGGGAGGCAGAGGCAGGCGGATCTCTGTGAGTTCAAGGCCAGCCTGGTCTATAAGAGCTAGTTCCAGGCCAGGCCAGGAACCAAAAGCTACGGAGAAACCCTGTCTCAAAAAATCCAAAAAAAAAAAAAAAAAAAAAAGAACTGCACCTGATGCCGAGGCGGGGAGAACCCTGCACGGCTTTTGCCCTCACCCCATTTTGGTTCCTGGAGCTGTGGTCATTTGAACCTTTGGCCAGTGGGTCTCTTTCCACTGTCTCTTGGCAGAGGGCAACTTAGGTGCTTTTAGTGGTCTTCTCTGGCTGCCGGAGACCCAACCATCTTCTAGTCTGAAAAAAGGTGTGCTTCCCAGAGATGCCCCTGACTGGAGGGAGGGTCCAAGAAGCCCCTCTATGGTTTGGGGGGCCCGAGAACAGGGCTCAGGTACTAAGCAGAGGGAGCACAAGAGGCTTCACCAGGAGCCAAGATGGGCCAACAAGAACACCCAGGTGACTCCAACTGCAGATGGGCTCATCCTAGCCCCATTCGTGCCCCTAGATGTGCACAGCTCATTCAGGTTACAACGTGGCTTTCGGGTTCCCACTCTAGAGGCTAATTTCCTGGCCAGCATCCCCATTCCACAGGAATGCAAGCTTAGGAGACCACAGCCCTGTCTCAGCGGAGAAGAGGACATAAGCCTTGATCAAGGGTCCTACTGGGCTGAGTTCTGACGCCTAGCCAGGGGATCCTCCCAAGAGAAAGAGTGGGGCCACGAGGCAGGTGGGTGGGGTGCCACGCTGCTCTCAACTTATCCTTGCATGGGTTGGTTCCATGCTGCTGGGTATCCAGGGCTGAGGTGTGGAGTCCTGGCTGAGCCACCCAGAACAAGTGCTGGGCTAACAGGCCATAAGGTCTCCTCAGCTAGATCGGAATGGCTAACAGTGAGGACAGCATACCTCACAGTTGAACGGACCCAGCTGATGGGTACTGCAGCCATCTCATCTGGGTCCCGGGGCACTCAAGACCCATACCACCCGCTTTCTACCCTGCAGGGCCATCCTGCATACCTGATGCCGCCCAGGCCTGGCCTCGGCCATTTCTGCTGCTTCCATGAAGCCAATCATGCACCCTGCCCTTCAAGGGAACGTCTGCTGCCCAAGACCCCTCTTGAGGTCAGCCCGCCTTGTCCTGTCAGCTTCAGCCTTCCTTGTGGCCCGCACAGCAGCCTGCTGGTGCCCAGAGGCTCCTCCCGAGCAAGGAAGGGTGGCTTTTTATGCTCCATCCCGTGTAAATCGGGATTGGGATGGGCCCTTCCCGCCGGACTTCCTGTGTGTGTTCTCTGCTGATAACAGGGATCCGTCAGCGAACAAACAGGAGGCCAAGGGGCTGAGAGGGGCATTAAGGGAGGGGGACTGACTGAAGTGTGGAGGAGGGGGTTGTTGTTCCCCTGGGACTTCAGGGTCTAGCCCTGAAGCAGCCAGAGACCCAGCCTGTGTTCAGGGACAACCTGGCTAGTGACAGTGTGAAACAGTGTGACTAGGTCCTTCCCATTACACAAAGGTAGCAGGACCACAAGACTCCATCCATGTGGGTGACAGAAGGGGTCTTCTGCTTCTTTGGGACACAGGAGCTTGGTTGTGACCAGGACTCATGCTGGGGGTGTGCATCAGATGGGAACTGGGAGTAGGCCAGGCAGATGGTCTGGGAAGAGCTTGTTCTGTGTGGCTCCCAAGGCCCAGAACTGGGGCGAACACCAGCCCAGACTCTCCTCGATCCCAGGAGAGCTGCCCAGGCTGACAGGGAGCCAGCCCCCTGCCTCCAGAGGTGTGCAGGCAGATAGAGCTGAAAGCCTCCAGACCCAGTTGACACAGGGGCTCTGGGATGACTATCCCTACAACCTGGGGAGCAAAGGGTGTTCTTAGCCTCTCCACCCTTTCCTTAGCCTCAGCAGGCTGTGAAAGGGAGAGGTCATTTGGTGGCAAAAGTGGGGCTCTGTAATTCCCTAGGGCCCTGGTTTTCAGTGTGACACTCAGCAGTGGGAGACTCGCGTCAGACACAGGGGCCCTGTGGAAGTGGATGGGAGGAGTGCGGTGCCAAAGGCTGGGCAGCTGCCAAGGACATGCCCAGATCTCGGTGACGGAGAGCACCCAGAGTGAAACTTTTCCACCCCTGACTGTCCCTAATGGTACCAGCCTGCCGGATGATGCCGGGGCATCTTTTTTGTGCCCTAACACTCTCCCACCCCACCCAGCTGGACACCTTGGGCTAGGATGGAGGTAGAGAAAGCCTGGGAGCTTCCCGGTGGAGTGTTGGGTTGGAGATGCTGCCCCCACCCTGCTATTGCTTGCTTCACATTGTCAGCACCCTCCCTCTAACGCAGTCAGGGGAGGGGATTGCTGGAGGCCTCAGCCTGTGGGCAGGGAACAGAGTTCCAGCCAATTAGGATAACACACTTCTTCTCTCAGAGCTCAGTTTCCCCATTTGTCCCAAGGGGACAGGAGAGGTGTTTGTCAACAACAGAGTCATGATGGTTAAAGGGGCTCACAGCATTCAAATGTTGCTGGTCTGAGGGTCTAGAGATAGATTTTAGAAAGTGTTCTTGTCTTAAATTCAGACCTGCGAGGTGGAGACCCCATTCCCACCTCCTCCTCCAAGCACTCACACTAGCCCACCCTCAGTCCTCCATTGCCTTACTCTTCTTGGACTCTGCTTCCACCCAAGGGCTCGTACTGACCACAAGGGCCAGAGTATCCCTCTCTCACGTCACCTGGGCCTGCCCCTCTGTATCCCAGCTCGTGTACTGAGTTATCTGCCTTTCCCTCGTCTCAGCAAACATTGGACTGGTTAGGTCCAGATCCTTTCGTGTACTGAAAGGGAAACTGAGGCTCATAGAGGAAAGGGACTTGGCCAGGTGAGCAGTGAGGTGGACCAGAGCTGAACCAGGTTAGCTCAGGAGCAGGCCCCTCCTTCCCTCAGGGAATCGAATCAGTCTGGGAAAAGTCATTAGACTTGGCTGGGCCAGCAGTGGCTGAGGCTACAGAGTTGTGACCCACCCTTCTACCGGTGCTCACTGCTTAGGGAAACTGCCAGACTTACAGGTGTGGAGACAGGCTCCAAACCAGAGTCCCGTGGATCTGCCTGTGGAGACCTGTGAAGGACCGCAAGCCAGTGGGGGTAGTCTTGCTAGTCTGTTGTCCGTGTGTCCATCTTCCTTTCCTGACTACTCTGCCTTCCTCTACCCCAACCTGGTCAAGACTGGGACAGAGCCAAGAAAAGAGACCCTTGCTTCAGAGCCCCAGCATACCAGCTTTGCCCCCACACCGTCACCTGAATCCCAGCATGGGTGACGACTCACAGACACCCCTCAATCCCAGGGACAGATAGAGAGGGCAGGCTGGAGTCTCACCTTGACACTGGGCATGTCAGGGACAGAAAAAGGAGGGGCTACAAGGAGAGGAGGAGGAGTTGACTGGCAGGCCCCTGGAGCTGCAGAAGGAGCTGTGCCCTAGGGAGATCAGGGACTCCCCTCCCCACCCCTGGAGTGCCTACTGCTTCAGGCCTCTCTTTTCACGGTGAAGCTTGTTTATAGTCGTCACAGGCTGGAAGGAGTCAGCAGCTCCTCCTACTCAGGTCTGCCATCACCCACTGCTACTAGGGCACCCACACCCACACACCCGCCTCCCACATCTCCTGCAGACTGGAAACCAGATGGGCACAGCCCATATCTGGGCCTAAAGCCCTGGGCCAGGAGCCCAACCCTGCTTAGAGCGTCACTGAAGGCAGGAACTGCTGCAGCCAGGAAACTACTCCCCACACTGTGCCTCAGTTTCCCCGCGTATCTAACTACCTCCTAGCCTACCTGTCCATGCTCTGAGGTTGATGGTTACCAGGAAGGTTGCCTTACCTTCCCACAAGCCAGGTAGGATGCAGGGACAAGGACTGAACAAAGGCTTCCTGGACTCCCGGGACTCTCCCTGGACTCCTCACCGCTGAATGTCTGGCCTCTGCAGCCCCAGGAGAGGGAGGACCTAGGTCTCGGCAGAGGCCTGCACGGGCATCTTGGAGAGTACAAGACTGAGGGGCAGCAGGAACAGATGTGTGAGCCAGCTGCACCTCAGGAAGGAAAGACCAGCACACTGCACAGAAGAGAAATGGGGCTTCCTGTTTATCTCCCAGCTTGGTGGCTGGCCTAGGGACAGGATGGCTCTGTCAGCCAAGCCTGGGCCCAACTTCCCATCAAAGGATGCTGAATGGTCAGTCCTCACTGAGGGCTGGAAAGGGCATGGCCGGTAAGGTGCCGCATGGACCAATAGGTAGTCCACCACTGAGCTAAACGGGAAAGAAAGGGCCTAGATGAACAAAAATGGAGTCTGCGGCCTGACCTGAGCTTCCATTCCCTTCCCTTCCCAGAGCTATCCCGCCATCAGGCATGGGTCGTGGATGTCCAGGATTCTTTCTTGATATTCCCCCAGTCAGCTGAGGCGGCAGAAGTTCACAGAAGTGAACCAGGAGATGGGAACAAGCCCTGCACATAGGGTCCAAACATAAGCAGTGGTGGTTGCTGGAGGACGCTTGGTCCTGCCTCCTCAGAGCGCCTTTCCTGGATGCCGCCATACAGACATCGCGACCTTTGTCGTGCTCTGCACTCTGTGTAGGCCAAAGGCGGAGAATTGCCCATGGGCTCCCTGTTTGGCCCTCCAAGTGTCCCATGGCTGGGAGGTGTCCACAACCTCTCCCCATTCGGCCTCCAGTGTTTCCTCATAATCTTTGCCTCTAAAGAGTGCCAGGAATTGTCATCTTCCATCTGTCGTTGTCCCCGATCTGCAAGCCACCAAGGCCCTCCTGGGCCTGGGTAGATTCCCTGCCCATCATGCTCATGTCTCGTGAGGCTTCAGAGGGACGGAAGCAGAGCTTGTCTACAGCTAAAGCTTCTCTCCACATCAGGACGAAGGTCCATGGGTTACTTGCATGGGTCCTGCCCCACCCTCCCAGGAGCAGGATAGGGACAAGGGTCCTTGCGGGGAACAGAAGCAGTGCAGTGCAGATGAGGAAAGAGTAAAAGCCCCACCTGGCTGGTGGCTACTTGACATTATAGGGTATTGTGCTATAGCAAGTGCAGGTGTGAGTGCTTTTACAAACAGCCCTGTTGCCAGTGACCCAGGTGTGTGCCCCACCGCCACAGTCAAGGTTGACCACCGTCCTGACCCCTATAGGCCCGTGGTGTGTCACGAGACTCACAGGTGCTGTGCTCACTCGTCCAGCGTGTTCCGTTTCCACTCAGGTCACGCTGCAGCCCGTGGCGGCATAGCCCAGCGTTTACCCACACGCACTGCTACGTTTCGTGGGGCCTCTTTCCAAGCCCAGACTTTCCCCAGACCTGAGCACCTGTGTATTCTCTGCACCTAGGCTGTCTCTGAGGGGTTATTGGTTCCAGGAAGGCAAAAAGCCAGCAACTGTGGGGCAGCACTCCCTATACCATTAGGAGTGCCGCCGGGTCCCCTCTGCAGCCTGTACCACTGTCATTTAGCTGTTCTGCTGAGTTTACAGTGGAAGTGTGTGCTATTGCTTCATTCGTGTCAGGACTTGAGCCACAGAATCCCACCCTAAGGAGAGATTCATTCCCCAAGAAGATTCCCTCGCTCCTCACTCAGTGCTGGGGACTCAGGAGGAGCAGGCCAGAGTCTGCAGCTCCGTGGCAGAAGCATCATGAGGGCACCGAGGAAGAAGAGAGGTGTCATGGACTATACTGTGAAGAGGCAGGAGATGTCTCTGGGTATGTCAACTTCTTCCGGGATCTAGGCTCCTCCTACCCCAATTTGCTGACCTTCATGGATGGGCAACCCAGACCTTAACAACAGGGAAAAAATACTCCATCTCCAGGGTAGAAAGGGAAGTACCCAAGAACTCAGGTCCTGGGTCATGTCAATGGAACTAGCATTGGGCCAGCATTCCAGCCCCCATTTAGGGCCATCCTGTCCTCTTCTTCTTGCCCTGGTAGAGGGAACCAGAGTGGACACTCAGAAGCAGGGAGAAAGAGAAACTAGAAGGTCAGGCCTACAGGCAGGTTCTGGGCTGCTGGCCCATCTGGAGGGGAGGAGCTGCCTCACACCAAAGCCCCAAGGGAATGGCTGTTCAAGGTCACAAAGCCTGTCACTACTGGGTCTAGACTGCCAGGGCTGAAGCTTCCCCAGTCTCTGCCAGCATGGGGAGGGGTAGAGAACTCTCTACCTGGTGACAGCCAGTTGGCCACAGCGGTCAGGGGAGGCAGGGATCTCTGGGAGGGGATGAGTCAGTCAGTGTCCATCTTGTGAGACTATTGTGGGCTTCCATGGAGGTTTCCCCATATGCCAGGTCAGAGTGTGGAGAGTATCAGGATTATTGGGGAGGATGGGGAATCTTCAGCCCCACTACTATGGTACAGACCCAGGGTCCCAAATTCAGAGGCTGGATGTCAGCCCTAAGATTCCTCTCACCTCAAGCACCCATGCTGCTCAGCCTCGAGCTGTCTATTCTTGTTATTTTTAATATCCTGTAAAAGCTGGAGGAGGGGGGGTCTGTATCTGTGGCCCGCCAGAAATCTCTGTTTCCTCTGGGCCAGGAAACAGGAAGTGTGTGTGTTGGGTGATGGGGAATCTGGGCCTCCGAGAACAATGGAAACACCATTGAGGGGAAAAGGAACTACGTCAGGGCCTGGGGCTGCAGGAAGCCTGACCTCTCCTTCTGTGAGCCTGAGGGGGCTCTGGCATAAATTTAGCTTGAGTTCTTTTCCTGAGGAAAAGCCCCAAAGCTCCATGGTGGGAGCAGGGGTGCAGAGTCTGATCTCAGTCCTTGGCGGGTCAGGGTTTCCTTCATCTGTGGGTAAACTGAGGGTGGGGGAGAGAAGAAGCGGAGGTTTCTGGGTCCTGAGGCATTGACTACTCTCTCACTCCACCTCTCTGCTAGCGCTTTGCCTGCAGACATCAAACAGGGTCTCCGGGAAATGCTGCGCCCAGCCCTGGGCATATACAGTCACTGTAGTGGTGTGGCTACTACAGGCAGCATGTGTCACCTCCCAATCCCACTTTCCTAATTCCTCAAGGATGTTGACTCTGGCTGCCCATGGCGTGGCCGGGCTGTTGAGGGTGGGCACCACTAACAGAGGGAGCCCTGGGCTCCTTGTAACACTGCTTCCCGGCCCTAGGCAGCCCGGGAAGAGGGCTCACGAGGGGCCAGGCTGGGGCTAGCAGATGGGTTCCTCTTTGTAGCACAGCAACTTTATCAAGAGGATGTTCACAAGCGTGGTCCACACATTAGCATGTAAGACTCAATGTGCTGGGGACAATCGGAGCTTGTGTGACCGTTAACACAGGCAATTTTAGAGTGCCGTCGCTGCCATCCCCAGGCCTCAGGTAACCCTCTAATACAGTCTCCTGTCTCTCCAGAGTAGCCCCACTGAGACAGCACTTATTGTGTCTGCCCTCTCTGCTGTCGTAGTTTTTCGTTTCTTCCTAGTTGTAACATGAATCATAGCTTGGTTCTGGTTGAGCCACATTCCGTTATACGGCTAGTGCACATGGTGAGTCCATTTACCTGTGCACCACGGCCTCCTTTAGTTGTTCTGAACCTGGTGCCGTGGTTTTTCAGACCATAGACAACCTTTTGTGGCCACGCATCTCGGCTGGGAGGCCAGGGGTCAGACGCCAGTCTGTATCTGATTCTCTTAAAGGGCTAGCCCCAGCTGTTTTCCACAGCTCTACCCCATGTATGATCCACAGCCTCTGGCCAACTCCAGGGGATCTGGGGAGCTAGTGAGGATGGGGCAGCTGGTGGAGACAGTGTGCCATTCCGTCAGGATGCCTGTACAGGGGTTAGAGTGACGGAGTCGCTGCCACTGCTGCTGCTGCCACTGCTGCCCCTGTTGCCGCCGCTGCTGCAGCCTCCTCTGGGCCAGGCACAGATCTCAACCATGCATCCCCACCACACTCCTGTAATGCTCTTGGGTCAGCTCCTTCACCTTGCTGTGGCTGGGGCGCTGAGACCTAGAGAGAAACTAACCCCGAGACCCTGGCCTGGGGCAGGCAAAGTGAACTGGGCAGTGACCATGGGCTCCAACATCAAGTTCACCTATAGGATACGTGGCCAATGGAGCAAGGAATCCCAGCACCCAAAGTGCTGGTGGGAGTGACAGTTCTGACAGCACAGGATATCAGGGTTGGGTAAGGAGCCAAGGTCAGAGCTCTGGCTGAATGGACTAGAAGTGGGCACAGGCTCTGCTGGGTCCTAGAACCAGCCTCTGTTATACCTCCAAGGGCCACATACATGGGATGTCCTTCTGCAGACCCCAGGGGAGCAAATCTTAGCAGGGGCCTACTGTGGTTGGTAAGGTGGCCAGGCTAGGACCTACCCTCAACCCCCAAGGATGATCCCTGGATTTTTGCCTTTAGGAATTTCTTCCTGTTCTGCCTGAGTACTCCAGAGCAGCTTCGGCCCTGGGGACCATGCTCTCCTTATCCAGGATGGGCGAGGGTTGGGGAGCAGACCTTGTGTGGGGACAAGACCAGCTCCAGTCAGGCCTGTGCTCAGGGATTCCCCCCTAGGGTTCTGAGAATCCCAGGTCCTTGTGTAGTCTCAGCCACAACCCCACCTTTTCCGGTCCCATTTCTTCATCTTAGGGAATGCCAAGCTCCATTCACCCAGTCTTTGTATCACGTGGATGTTGGTGCTTTCCCAATCCTCGTCATGCCAGGTGGGGACCATGGCTGAAACAAGTCTCTGCTTTGTGTAGACAGCCGTACAGTAGAATACGCAAAACCAGATTAGAACACAAGTCCCCGAGCTGTGTGTGGTGCTGGCCTCTGCCCACTCCAAGCTCCTGTCCCCTCTATTCTAGGATTCAAGTGCTAGAATCTCAAGCCAGAAGCCTTGAGACCAGGTCTCTTGACTGCCTCCAGCATGACTTCTGGGCTCCCCCAGTGTCCTAGGTCCTGCTTTTTCCCTCTTCACTTGCCCTGAGGGTGATCACATGAAGACGGGCCTGGGCTTTGCCAGGCAAAAGTGGCAAGCCCAGCCTTTTTAAGCCCTTGGCAGTCACTGTGAACAAGGAAGAGCCACCCTCAAGCCCCATCCCATCCCACATGGCCCCTCTGGACTTAGTCAGGATGTCCCCAAGCCCTTCCCCCACGTTCACCCTTTTCTGAGGATTGCAGCTTCCTGAGCCAGCTCTGGTCTGGACAATGGCCGGAAACCCCTGGCTCAGGCTGCAGGGCCAGGCACGTGTGGTCCAGGAGCTGTGGGGACTGGTGGGTGGGGGCTAGTGGCTGGTAGAGTGGGTAGAGGGTGATGAGTCTGGCTGGTGAGTAGGTGAGGGCTGGTGGGTGTTGGGGGCTGGTGGGTGGTGGGGGCTGGTGGGGGCTGAAGGGTGGTGAGGGCTGGTGGGTGGTGGGGGCTGGAGAGTGGGTGGGGGCTGGTGGGTGGTGAGGGCTGGTGGGTGGTGGGGCTGGAGGGTGGTGGGGGCTGGTGGGTGGTGGGGGCTGGTGGGTGGTGGGTGGTGGGGGCTGGTGGGGGCTGGAGGGTGGCGAGGGCTGGTGGGTGGTGGGGGCTGGTGGGTGGTGGGGGCTGGTGGGTGGTGGGGGCTGGTGGGTGGTGGGGGCTGGTGGGTGGTGGGGGCTGGTGGGTGGTGGGGGCTGGTGAGTGGTGGAGGAGGCTGGTGGGTGGTGGGGGCTAGAGGGTGGTGAGGGCTGGTGGGTGGTGGGGGCTAGAGGGTGGTGAGGGCTGGTGGGTGGTGGGGGATGGTGGGTGGTGGGGGTTGGAGGGTGGTGGGGGCTGGTGGGTGGTGGGGGCTGGAGGATAGTGGGGGCTGGAGGGTGGTGAGGGCTGGTGGGTAGTGGGGCTGGTGGGTGGTGGAGGAGGCTGGTGGGTGGTGGGGGCTGGAGAGTGGGGGGGGCTGGTGGGTGGTGGGGGCTGGAGGGTGGTGGGGCTGGTGGGAAGCTGACCGGTACACTGATTAGCTTTGGGGAGGAACTGGTGATCAGTGGCTTGAGTGAGCTATCCCGGCCCTTCCAGCTATGTCTAAAGGGCCTTTCTCCTGTGTGTCCAGGCCAAATATGGAAACCACCCTTTGGGAGCCTAGGAGAGCAAGATGTTTAGAAGCAGGCTGCTGGGCTCAGAAATAACCCCTGACCTTCTCCTGGCTTCTTCTAGGTCTCTTTTACAAAGTAGACAGGCCATAGCCCCTAGTCATAGAAACAGGGGTAAATTTAAAAAAAACAACATCCTGGGGCTGGAGCCATGGCTCAGCAGTTAAGAGCAATGACTGCTCTTCCAGAAGACCTGGGTTCATTTCCCAGAACCTCATGGCAACTCATAACTATCTGTAACTCCAGTTCCAGGGAACTGAACACCCATGGCAAAACACCAATGCACATAAAATTAAAAATATTTAAAAAAAAAATAAAAGAAATGACCTTTCACAGAGAGAGAGAGAGAGAGAGAGAGAGAGAGAGAGAGAGAGAGAGAGAGAGAAACAACATCCAGCAAAAGGGAAGAATTTTCACTTCCAGAGTTCTGCCCACACTACATTTAAGAAAAGTGGCCACTGTCCACACTGTCCAGCCTCACCAGCCACAGGAAGACTGAGCCCTGAGCCCCAATGCAGAGCCCAGGTCCCAGCCCAGCAAGGCCTTCAGAGCCACAGCTATTCCTGCCCTGTTCCTGGAGAGAGTATAATGTGAGACACAGCTGCTTCCTTCTGGGAGAAGCACCCGGCCTGTGACCAGAGGTGACTGGAGAAAGCTACTCTAGAATAGGAACAGCTTGTTTATTTTCTTCTCCAATGAAAATTGGAATCAATGTTTGTTTATTGATTGGGCTGTGGAGGAGTTTGGACCCTTTGAAAGGCACAGCTGGATTAATGTTCACAAGCATTAAAAAAGGTGCCCCCAAATCTGGCATTTGTGGAGCTATGGTGCCGGTCACACACACACCTTGGTGGCAGACAGGATGTCCTGAGGACTGACAGACCAGCAAGCTCCATCCCAGGCCACCTCCCAGGGAGAGGTTCCCAGGCTGCAGATCAGCCTCAATGAGGTTCACAGCAGAACTGAGCCAAGTGGAGAGATTTCTGTGTGTCTGCCCCTCACCACAGGAACTCAGTCATCAAAAAATGGGGAACCTGCTTTGTGCTTGAGGATTGCCTAGGTGCTGAGCATCCTTGGGTTTGGATAGCTGTGATGGTCCATGTCTACTCCAGGGCACCAAGCAAAGGGGTTCCCTGCCCAAGAGCACTGGCGGCAGGTCCAGCACTGGGGAGCTGGGTTTGGGTAATCCACCGCCATGGACCTGTTGTGGGACATTTTTTCTGTTTCATAGAAACACCATCACGTCCCACTCGATCCCTAGGAGACCCCTGAAATGTCTCTACTACTCCCCGGACCTTCATGTCCCCAGAGCTGTCTAACGAAGGCTCCTTTGAAATGGCGCATGGCACAAGTGTGCCCATGGTTTGCTCCCTGTTACTTCTGAATGGGAGTCCATGGTTCCAGGAGGAACCATTGTCTCCCACAAATGCTTATACAAAGGAAGAGCCTGTGGTTAGGGATGTGACTCAGATGACAGAGCGCTTGCCTAGTGAGCACAAAGCCCTGGCTCCTGTCTCTAGTACTGCAGGACAACATACTTGTGATTCCAGCACGTGGGGGGAGGCAAGAGGAGGAGGGAGCTAGAAGAACTCAGCAGCTCTGATCCCAGGTAGCCTCCGAAAAGATTGGAAGAATTCTCACATCTACAAGGTCTGGACTAGCATTCACAAGAGCCAGGAGGCGGACACTGCAGATGGAAGATAAACAGTGTGTAGCAGAAGCAGAACAAAGTGCTGTTCCTCCAGCTGGGTGGCTCAGGGCAGGGCTTGCAGAACAGACACGAGGCCCTGGCTTCCATCCCCAGAATAGAACAAGTAAATAAAAAAATAAAAGAACAGCCCAGGCGTAGTAGTGCAAGCCTTTCATCCCAGAACTTGGGAAGCAGAGGCAGGAGGATTTCTGTGAGTTTGGGGCCAGCCTGGTCTCCAGTTCCAGTTCCAGGCCAGCCAGAGCTACAGAGTGAGGACTTGGTCTCAGAAAACCAAAAGTAAATAAATAAAATAAAAGATCAGAGTTCTGGCTTTTGCTCTAGTGTGGAGGAATTGGGCAGGGGAGGAAGCCAGGGGTGTAGGACACACACTAGGTGGTACCATTGCCTGAAGTGTCCAGTGTGGGAAACATGAAAATCTTCTCTGTAGTCCTGGGCACTGGGCATGTGTAGTGGGGAGGCTGCTGCTTCTTGGTTCCTGGCCACCCGGCTAGCTTAGACCCGAAATAATCACACAGAAACTGTATTAATTAAATCACTGCTTGGCCCATTAGCTCTAGCTTCTTATGGGCTAATTCTTATGTTAATTTAACCCATTCCTATTACTCTGTCTATTGCCATGATTATTTTGGGTCTACACTAGCCAGGCGACTGGGAACCACAAGCAGCTTCCTTATAACAGGCACAGAGCATGGGAGGTGACTGTTAATGGGGAAAGTTTCATCTTGAGGCAAGAAAAGGTTTTGGAATGAGCGGTTACGATGACCACATTATGAGTGCATGTATCCTATTGGATGACACTTAGAGATGGCAAGAACCAGCCTGGAAGGAGTGCGGGGCTCCTCTAGACATCAAAGCAGGAGCACCGTGAGGTCAGCAGCCCCCTTCCAGGGTGTGGGAAAGAACACGAGGTCAGTGTTGGAAGGGACATCCACCCTCCCGTGTTCACTGTGGAACGATGACAGCAGCCAGGGCAGCTGTCAGCCCAACTGTCCATCCGTGACGGATGGTGAGGACACGCACTTGCATTGGAGCACCGCCCGGAAGAGAGAGTCCCTGCCGTCCACACCACCAGAATGAACCAGGCAGAGAAGGCAGTTCCGTGACCCTGGTCACACACAGCCTGAGAGAAGCAGAACGCCCACAGTGACTGCGGTTGTCGCAGTGGTCACTCGTCACGTAGCGACCGCGTGATGACCATGCAGGAGTATACAGTGGCTACCCAGTGACTGCAGGGACCGTGTCGTGATCACATGATGATCTCAATGTCTCTGCAGTGACCCCTCAATGAGCAGAGTGAGCACATGCTGACAGGAACCACATTGTCACTACAGTGACCGCGTAGTGTTGTCACAGAGGGACGACAATGACCATTCAGGGAATGGCCACACTGTCCAATGAGCATATAGTGAACACATAATGACCAGGTAGTGATGATGCAGTGTGACCTCCTCTGGTGATCCCACTACCACCCAAAGACCAGGTGAGACCACACAATGACCACCAAGTGACCATATTGACTATGCAGTGGCCATACAATAACTGCCAAGTGACCACAATAACCACCACAGGAGTGACCACAGGAGACACAATGACTATCCAGTAACCATACAATGACCACAGTGACTACATGATGACCACCATGCAATGACCACACAATGACCATTCAGTGACCATACAATGACTGCCAAGTGACTATAGTTAACACTAGCAGCCATAATAACCATGCACACAACGACTACAATGACCATGTAACAACCACCTAGTGACCTCCTATTGAACACAGTGACCCATTGCATGCGTTATCACTGTAGTTACCGGTCACTGTAAGGGGACTGTGCGTTCACTCTGGGTTCCTTGTGGTCACTCTATCACTGGATGTCCACAATATGGCCACTATAGTCAATGCAGTTACGTGCAGCCACTCTGAGGTCACTCCATCTGCTGGGTACCCATTGAGTGGTTGCTACTGACAACAAGAATACCATTGGGGCCGGGCGGTGGTGGCGCATGCCTTTAATCCCAGCACTTGGGAGGCAGAGGCAGGTGGATCTCTGTGAGTTCGAGACCAGCCTGGTCTACAGAGCTAGTTCCAGGACAGGCTCCAAAACCACAGAGAAACCCTGTCTCGAAAAACAAAAGAAACAAACAAACAAAAAAAAAGAATACCATTGGGCAGTCCCTGTGATAGCTAGATGGTCACTAAATGATCATGATGCAATCACTAACATCACTGTGTGGTCACTAGGATGTCACTGCTTGGTCACTGGGCACTATGTGGCCCCTGTGCACCACAGGGGACAAGAATGTCAGTCCCTCACTCTGTCATTGGGCTGGGGTGGAGTGTCGTGGAAGACAGACAGAGAGAGCACCCTGGGGGACTCTTAGCACCTTAGGCCCTTGCCTCTCTGGGTCCCCTGGCTAGAACGCCACTGAGGGAGCCTGGAGTGGGGGGTCAGACTGAAAGAGTGCCAGGATTCCTAACGCTGCCAGAGCAAGAGTGGGGTACTGCCCCTCTCCCACCTCTAACCCCACTGCAAGAGGAGGACACAGAGCCCTGGGGTGGGCTTTGTGCTCTTTGTTGGCCTGGGCAGCATCTACCGTGTGGACACTGTCCTTGTCCCTCACCCAGACCCGAAGCCCCTGTGCCTGTGGTATGTGCTAGCACCCCAGAGACAAAAGAAACAGGGACTGAGGGAGGCAGAGGGGAGGGAGACACAGGCAGGCCACGGTCCTCCCTCCCTGGCAGGCATGAGCAGGAAAGGCTGGCGGGGCTGGGACAAAAGGCGGACGTGCAGAGAGCCATGTGTGTCTTATCAGGGCCTGCACTCGCGCCCCCTGGCCCAAGAGGAAATACTGCTCTACTCTGCCCGCCTTCCTGTCTGGCCCCCGTGCTACAAGGGGCAGGAGAAAGGGGAGGCCTTTGAGGGGACCAACACCTACTCCCAGCAGGGAAAGGAGAAGGGCATTTGGCAGCCCCTCCGGAAAGATCCTAGCTATGCGTGGCCATCATTCCAGCCTGTGGCGGCCAACACTCTCCACATTTGTCAGAGTAAACTGAGGCCCAGCGCAGCTGTGATCTCTGAAGGCTGTGCTAAACCAGGAAGGGAGTTCAACACACATTTGTTTGCCCCTGCTGCAAACCCTGCAGTTCTGCAGTCCCTGGGGGAGCCGAAGCCCCTGAAAATGAGGGGCATTGACTAACAAGCTCCCACTTGTACGACTCCAAGGTGATGTCATGGAGCCCAGGCCCCAGCTGCCCTCTAGTGGAGATGGGACAGCACAAGGCAGGCTCGGCTGCTGCAAGGAGGCATGGCATCCCTTCCCGCCTGGGAGGATCTGAGGAAACCAGGCAGTGGGCTGGAAACCTGGCTGTCTACTCAGGTCCTTCGGGGATGGTCTCTCTGTTGTTGGTGTTGTTGGTGTTGGTGTTGTTATTGTTGGTGTTGTTGTTGTTGTTGTTGGTGGTGGTGGTGGTGGTGGTGGAGGTGGTGGTGGTGGTGGTGGAGGAGGTGGTGGTGGTGGTGGAGGAGGTGGTGGTGGTGGAGGTGGTGGAGGTGGTGGAGGAGGTGATGGAGGTGGTGGTGGAGGTGATGGAGGTGGTGGTGGAGGAGGTGGTGGTGGAGGTGGTGGAGGTGATGGAGGTGGAGGTGGTGGAGGTGGTGGTGGAGGTGGTGGAGGTGGTGGTGGAGGTGGTGGTGGTGGTGGTGGAGGTGGTGAAGGTGGTGGTGGTGGTGGAGGTGGTGGTGGAGGTGGTGTTGGTGGAGGAGGTGGAGGTGGTGGTGGTGGAGGAGGTGGAGGTGGTGGTGGTGGTGGTGGAGGAGGTGGTGGTGTTGGTGGAGGAGGTGGAGGTGGTGGTGGTGGAGGAGGTGGAGGTGGTGGTGTATATAAAATGGGATTAGCTGACGGGCAGTGGTGGTGCACGCCTTTAACCCCAGCAGAAGCAAGTGGATCTCTGTGAGTTTGAGGCCAGCCTGGTCTACAAGAGCTAGTTCTAGGACAGGCTCTAAAACTACAAAGAAACCCTGTTTCGAAAAATAAAATAATAAAAAATAAAATAAAATAAAATGGGATCAGCAGCCTGAGTTCATTTCTTCCTCCCCAAGCGTAAATCCCGACTGCCTCGACTATACTGTCTCCCTCTAGGCTGATTTGGTGGGGAGAGGTGATAGACCCGGCACACTAAGCCGTGCTCAGGTGTTTACTATGCCCTGGTCCCAATGACTTCACCCCTGTACAGGCCTATCCTTTCCTAGTCTTCTCCTTTCTTTTTAACTAATGACTAGTTTGTTGATTGTGTGTGTCTGTTCACACATGTGTGTATGAACGCGTGTGCCAGAAGATCACTTGCAGGAGCTGTTCCCTTCCACTGTGGGGCTGGAATTTGGGTCTTTGGGCTTAGTGGCAAGGATCTGCATCTGCTAAGCCATCTCACCCTTTCTGTTTCTCTTTCTTTAAGATACAGTCTCACAGGGTAGCTAAGGCTGGCCTGGAACTTGCAGTCCTTTTGCCTCTAAGTGCAGAGACTACAGCGTACTCTAGCAGGCATGGCTGCGGGCTCGCTCATTCATACTCTGGGGACACTTGGAGTCCTGGCTAGTGACCTCCTCCTCTTCACCCTTGTAACACACGGGGCAAGGCCAGACTACCCGCCTACTGCCTAGGGTGGCCAACCAGGTAATCAAAACCGTCAGACCCAGCTGTGCCTCAGTTTTCTATCTGGCAGACACTGCCGAGTAGTGCTTCCTCTTCCCCTGAGGTACATGGCCTGTGGACTGGAGGGATGGGATGTGGCCCCATGAGAGGCCTGCGCTCGTGTCTGAATGTTGGCTGTGGTCTGGCCTGACCTGGAGAAAGCCCTGCCTTATGAATCCCGGAACCAGAGGAAGTCCCAGGGGCCTCTAACTTCCCCTGCTGACTTCACCCTCTGGGTCCCCCAGGAAGCAAGGGTTGTGCTGTTGAGGCCTAACCTTTGGGCTGCGGACCACTGTGGCTCAGGCCCAACACTGCACTCTACAAGGCCCACCTGCTAAAGCCCTGGAGCTGGGGTCTCAGTCCTTTGCTAGCTGCATTGGGACTGTTACTCAGATCCCAAATATCTCTGCGTCCCCACCCAAGACACAAAACCTAAGCCAACCTGCCCAAGGAACCATCACCCTCAAGTCGCTAATACCTGTTGGGCAGAGAGAGTCCTGGTCTGGTGACCACTGGGGACTCTCCAAGGACCCAGGCATTAGCCGGGAAAGGCAGACCGCTGATGCAATTCACCTACCAACCACAGGGTGGCGGTGTTTCCACATATAGGCCGAGGTACTGAACCAGGAATAACCCTGACACCCACTTTGGGCTGACTCCAGACCAGAGTGTGGGAAACACAGCCAACACACTGTCTGTTGATAGCTTGAAGCAACTTTGGCTCCTCCAAAAGGCCTTTAAGGAGCCAAGATGGAAGGCCTAACTCAGTATGACGTCACAGCACCCTGATTGGTTGACAGCTTCCGTATTGAAAGGTATGCACCTCCCTAGAAGCTAATCTGGAGACACCCCTTCCCTGCATACCTGCCAGGCCCTGCCCACGGGAAGTCTCTACTAAGGTTCTGCTTCTTCTACAGGGCCAGCTGGCCTGGGCTGGATTCCAGCATTTGAGGAGATTCACAAGCATAGCAAAGTTTTATGTCAACTTGACACAATCTAGAGACTTCAGAGAGAAGGGAACCTTAGTTGAGAAAATGCCTCCATAAAATTGAGCTGTAGCTGGGCAGTGGTGGTACACGCCTTTAATCCAAATACTCTGGAGGCAGAGGAAGGTGGATCTCTGAGTTCAAGGCCAGCCTGGTCTGCTGAGTGAGTCCCAGGACAGCTAGGGCTACACAGAGAAAACCTGTCTCAAAACAACAACAACAAACCCACAAAATACAAACCAACAACGACAACCAAACGATAAAATATTGGGCTGTAGGCAAGCCTGTAGGGCATTTTCTTAATTCGGGTAGGAGTGGAAGGGCCTAGGCTATTGTGGGTGATTGATGGTTCTGGGTTCTATAATAAAGCAGACTGTGCTAGCTATGAGAAGCAGCACCAGCTGGGGAGTAGCTGGTTCAGAGGAGACTGGTTGTTAAGTTGGGATCATAGACCCCAGCCCCTTGCATGTATCCCAGGCCTGAGAGTTGGTATGGACTCCAAATCCTAGGATGCCAGAGGTCAGGACCCCTCCCACAGGGTATTTAAACTCCCAAAAGAGGAAAATGTGGTCTCTTATCCTTCCTCCAGGTGGTCACTGGGGTGGTCTCTTTTCCTTCCTCCCGGTGGTCGCTGGGGTCTACGCTCCCAACTTAACAGAGGCCACTTGCTCTAGGTAGGAACTCAGCATGAGAACCAGCTGGAACCAGACTGGAAAAGGGGAGTCTGGGTGGCCAGTGTCTGGTATTGACCCAACTCATCACACTAGTCTTGGAAATTCCAGATCAGTTTCTGTCCAGAAGCAGAGGATGAGGTCTTAAAGCTCACATCATCTCTCTCTACCCTCCCCTGCACACACTTCTGTCCTGCTTGCCCCCTGCAGCTTCACACCCCAAGTTCTCTTTGGGGGTGATAATCAGCGCAGGTGGTGACCCAGTTACGGTTACCAGAACGACTGGTCCCTCTGCCTTTGCCACAGCACACGTGTCTCCAGTGCCGAGGATCCAACTTTGGCCTCCCATATAGGAAGCAAGCACTCTTGCACTGAGCCACGTCTGCAAACCTTTTCCCTCCCTGCTCTGCTCTGGCCGTCAGCTGACTGGAAAGTGACCGCTGATGCCACCGTGGGTGACCAGCTTTACTCGGTGTCCTTCCAGCGTCATCTGGGAATATCCCACAGACATGTCCACAGTGATGGGGGCCTATATCCGAGAACACGGGGGTTAGGGAGCGTTAACCGACGCATAAACGCTAGTGGAAAATGGCATGGCATATGTGAGTCCTGCGGCTGGCAGTTCTGCTGACCACGGTGCAGCTTGTGTGCGAACTCCCCTTTCAAGGCTCCACAGGGCGCACGGCAAGAGGAGCAGTAATACAGCTCACCGGCTTACTTCCTGAGATGGAGCAAGGAATGACCCTTTGCTTTGCATCTTGGGGAAGTTTTTAAACTATATGTATAAATCCTTTTAATTAAAAAGCAAAAAGCTGGGATTCTGTTGGTAAAGTACTTGCCGCTCAAGCCTAAGGCCCTGGCTCAGATCTGCACCACAGAAATCACACATGGTGCTATGTATTTATAATCCAACACTGGACGCTGAGACAGGAGGATACCTGGGGCTCACTGGCCAGTGGCAAACCCATGAAACGCATGTACTATCGGCAGGCCCTCTCTCAGAAGATAGAGGGATGGGTGCTGAGAAACACAGTCTCCATGCCCCTGCCTACCCAGGGGACCCTGTCTTCACATGCTACCCCATCTCTGCCCCAGAACACCTCAAGTTTCTTGCCCACTTATGCTCCTCTTGGCTGTGACAGCATCTTAGACACCCAGAGGCCAGCTGGGCAGAAGCCTTGACTCCCTTTGGTTAGCCTACAGCTGCTGTGATCACGGCGTGGGCCTGCACAGGCCACGTTCATCCCATGCCAGTGCAGACTGTCACCACGGTTCTCAGCCGTGATCACCGAGCAGAGACTGTGTTAGGCTGCTAGTCCCTGCTCCTAGGAAAGGAAGTTACCGGGTTCCCCCGTGCGAAGGTGTGGGTGTGGCCTCTGTAGGCATCATAGGTCCAAGTGTTTAGATGTTGCCATGGACTTCTGCCTGAAGCTGAACCTGAGTCTGACACTGTGATTCCGGCCCCTCGCTGACTGATCTCTAACTTCTGTGGTAATGGGGACAGCCTGGACCTGTCATCTCTCACTGCCATCTGTCCCACCTGAGGACTGGTCCAGAGTCACCCATTCCCCCATGGGAACAAGCATACTGATAGGGTGCTTCTGGCACCCACTGTGTTGGATACAGCAACCATCTCCTTTACTACGCAGCCAATTGCGGGAGTGACCCTCAAGATCCTGATCTGCAGTCAGCTGACAGGCATCCAGTCATTTCTGGGTTTTGGCTTAGATGTTGTTGAAAGAACTGGTGTCGGCCCAAGACATCCTAATACAAAGGAGATTTATTTACACCAGAGGGACAAAGGGCAGGGAATAAGAGACAAAGACAGGACAGTGTGTGGTGGCACACACTTTCAATCCCTGCACTCTGGAGGCAGAGACAGATGCATCCTTGACTTTGAGGCCAGCCTGGTCTACAAAGTGAGTTCCAGGATGGCCAGGGCTACACAGAGAAACTCCATCTGAAGGGGGGGGGGGATAGAAGAGGAGTAGGGGAAAGAAACAAAGGAGAAGGAAAAGGGATATTTGCCCTGAATGGACAAAGGACTGGCTCTGGATAGAGAGGACACAGATGTGGCCCATAGACAAATGTCGGTTTATTTGTTTGTTTGTTTTGGATTTTTCGAGACAGGGTTTCTCCGTAGCTTTTGGTCAAATGTCGGTTTATAAAGGGGGCTGGAGAGATGGCTCAGAGGTTAAGAGCACTGGCTGCTCTTCCAAAGGTTGAGTTCAATTTCCAGCAACCACGTGGTGGCTCACAACCATCTGCAATGAGATCTGGTGCCCTCTTCTGACACGCAAGTGTACACGCAGGCAGAACACTGTACACATAATAAATAATAAAGAAAACATTTAAAAAAAGGGGGGGGGATTTTGATTGGGCTTCTTAATCAGTTGAGCCAAAGCGGGCTTTTGATTGCTGTACTTCAGTACTTTGATAGCTGGACCTTAGTAGTCAGCCTCAGGAGGTGGAAGTGGCCAATAAGGGAATGGACCTTGGTGGCAGCTTTAGGAATGTAGAGGGAACGGGGACGAAGGGTGAAAGGGAAATCCTGTCAGCGGCATGCCTGCCATGCTGGGGCCTGTGTTTGCTATGTCAGGCCCGCTAGAGCCCTTTAGTTATTGTAGATATTTCATTAACAGCTTTTGTTTTATTTTTGTTTATAGTGTGGCGGGTGGTGCTTGCACATCGGTGTGCGGGTGTGTGCACCCACACACTCATGTGCAGAGGCCAGAGCTAGGCATCAAATGTCTTTCTCCTTGTTGTTTTGAGACAGAGGCTTTCACTGAAGCAGACCCTCCTCGTTTCTGCCAGGCTGCCTGGTCAGCCAGGTCATCAGATCCTCCTAGCTCAGGTCCAGTGCTGGGCTTGCAGGCAGTGTCTACTTTTCAGGTTGTCTTTGTGGATTCAGGTGCATTGTGCCCACAGAACAAATGCTCTTATCTGTAGAGCCATTTCTGCAGAGCCATTTCCCCAGCCCCGGTAAGTGTTTTAAATCACTTGTGCTTTATTGATGAAATACAGACATTTCACAGTTTTTTTTTTGAACAGACCCTTTGCTCTTCGTCTCGCAAAGGTAACTCCATTCTAGCAACTGCTTATAATTTTCAAAAAGATTCTCAATCAGGTCCAGCAGTATAGGCCTTTTCTCCCAGAAAACTGGGACAGAAGACTCTTGAGTTCTAGAATTTACTGAGTCACACAGTGAGACTCTGCCTTGCTGTTCTATTGCTGTATAAAGACATCAGGGCCAAGACAACTTATAAAAGAATTTGGGGTTTACAGTTTCAGAGTCCATTATGGTAGAACAAGGCCACGGTAGCAGGAACAGCTGAGAGTTTGTATCTTGATTCAAAAGTTGGAGGCAGAGACAAAGAAGTCTTTTTAAACCTCAAAACCCAGCCAACCCCCAGTGGCATACCTCCTCCAACAAGGTTACACCTCCTAATCCTTCCACCAATGGGGAACCAAGCATTCAAACATAGGGGCCTAGGCCATTCTCATTCAAACCACTACAGTGTTGTAGTTTGTTTCTGTTGTTGTGATGAACACCAGGGTCAAAAAACAACTTAGGGAGGGAAGGGTTTATTTGAGTTTTAGTCCCAGGTTGCAGTCCATCAGGGAAGGAAACCAAAGCAGAAACCTGGAGGCAGGAATTGAGCGGAGACCATGAAGGAATGCTGCTTCCTGGTTTGCTCCACATGACTTGCTCACTCTGTGTGTGTGTGTGTGTGTATACATAAAATCCATATATATATAAAATCCAGGACCACCTGCCCCCCAGTGGTAGCACTTCCCACAGTGGTCTGGACCCTGATACATCAATCATAAATCAAGAAAATCCCCCCGCCCCCCCCACACACACACAGAGACTTGCCCACAGGCTAATCTGATAGAGGCATTTTTTTCAACTGAAGTTCCCTCTTTCCAGATGACCACAGCTTGTGTCAAGTTGACCCAAACTAATCAGCCTGTTTTTACAAAACAAAACAAAAAACAGTCATAGGTGACCTACACCTGTAATCCAGCACGTGGGAGACAGAGGTGGACAGGTCTCTTTCAGTTCCAGCCTGGTCTACACAGAAAGTTCTAGGACAGTTAGGGCTTCATAGAGAGACGAAAGAAAGAAAGAAAGAAAGAAAGAAAGAAAGAAAGAAAGAAAGAAAGAAAGAAAGAAAGAAAGAAAGGGGGGAGGGAGGGAGGGAGGGAGGGAGGGAGGGAGGAAGGGAGGGAAAGAATTTTGTACTTAAAAGCTACGGCTTCCTCTGACCCATGCCCTGCATCCTTCGGTGGCCTAGAGGTATCAGCCAAGCCCTGCTGTGAGCAGATCAGGAGAGTTGAGAGCAGGCCTCCCTGTCTTGTCAATCTTGGAGGGTTCAGTTTTCGTCCCATGTAGCATAGGCCTAGGTCTCATCAGTTACTAAGTCCTTCTTGCTGAATGCTGAGTGCTGGGTGCTTGGTGCTTATGCTCATAGGGCAGTTAGAGGACCACGTCTGGGAGTCGGTTCTCACTTTCCATCCTGTGGGTCTCCGGGATGAAACAGGATCCTTCCAACTGCGTTAGACTCAGGTTGTAGTTCTTGGTGGCAAGTGTCTTTATCCTCCCAGCCATCTCACCCTGTCTTCGGTTGTTTGTTTTAGTTTGGTTTTGTCTTATGTGGTACTGGGAATCAAACCTAAGGCTTCAAGTGCTAGGCAGGCACTCTGCCAACTTTTGATTGCTTTTGATTAGAAACTGAACTTTAGCAGGCCCAGAATTCTTCTGGCTCCTTTTCCTCCTGTGTCAGTGTTAGCAAATTTTGTCCTTTGGGGAATTTTTCCCTTCATCTGAGTTGCCAAAATTTTGATCATCAGGTTTCTTTTATGACTCTGAGATGTTATTCCCCCCCCCGTTTTGTCCCCCCTTCCCAGGCCGGTACCCTAGCAAGCCCTGAGCTCCCCGTTTCCTCCTGAGTGCTGGCCCCACCGTGGTGCCTGACTATGGCTTTCCCAATGTCTGCTGAGTGTGCGGCAAGGCTTCATCTTCGGATCCTGACTTTTCTTTACAAGTCTCTCCAGATTTAATCATGGGTTACAATGACTTTCTGGTTGGTGCATTTTTATTTATTTCTTTTTAAAAGATTTCAAAGTGTTTATGTACACTTGCATTTTGCCTGCACATGTATATCTGTGTGAGAGTGCCAGATCCCCCGGGGACTGAAGTTCCAGACAGTTGTGAGAGCTGCTATGTGGGTGCTGGGAATTGAACCTGGATCCTCTGGAAAAGCAGTCAGTGCTCCTAACCACTGAGCATCTCTCTAGCTCCCTGTTGGTCCACTTTTGTTTGTTTGGTTTTGCTTTTGTTTTTAGAGGCAGTGTTTCTCTGTGGAGCCCTGGCTGTTCTGGAACTCACTCTGGAGATCAGGCTGGCCTCGAAATTGAAAGTTCGCCTGCCTCTGCCTCCCAAGTTTTGGGTTTAAAGGCATGTGCCACCCCCGCCCAGCTCCTGTTGGTCCATTTTAATTTCAATTCTATCTACTCATTTTTCTTCTGCTTTGTTGGTATTTAATCTCTTGGACGGGGCAGCCCTGACGCACCTTTCCCACAGGCCTGGATCCTGGGGAGGAGCAGGCCCCTACCACCACCCCTGTCAACCCAGACCTGCTTCTCTGGAGGGGTCCTGAGTACTCTTCTTCCAACGCTAGGGTGCATGAGGGAAGTGTGGGCTTCCGGGCCATAAACTAGGCTCTGAGTACAAACCACAGTGTTCAGACCAGGGGGGTCCCCAACTTCCTCCCCTCTGTCCCTCAGTTCCTATAGACCCCAGGAAGTCAACGCCTTTGCCAGCTCTTGGTACCAGTGTACCAACCTAGATGATGCAGAACCACAGCTGACCACAAGGGGGCAATGTGGCTTTAGAAACGGCTACAGTCACTGCGTGTGTGACCCAATTCTCTCCCAGGTAACCACAGTTTGTCCTGATCCCGTACCTGGCCCCTCAGCTTTTCTCTCACCCTAGACCCAGTTGTCATCAAAGGCCAGGCCTCTGAAAAACCTTCAGTATCCTCATGGCCTACCAAGGGGTGCCAGCTGCTTGAGGACCAGCTGCCGGAAGGTTTGTGGGGGAGGGGAGAAAGGACAGACTAGGATGATGGGGGCAAAGGGGTAGAGCGCTGCTGAAAGAAGCAGAGGATGGTTCACCCTGAGTCTGGGCCCCTCTCCATACGCCCCTCAGATGGGAGCTCCCCACACCCAGAGACACGGAGTGAACTGACCCGCTTCGGAGTCAGGACTAGAAGTTAGTGCAGGGCCACAGGTGCTGGTGGGGATGGAGAGGCCTTTGGCAAGGCAGACATGGAATGGGGACAGGGATGTGTGTTGGAGTTCCTGAGGCCCGCAGGGAGCTACCCTTCCTTTCCTGCCTCTGGGGCTGGTCAGGGTATTGGATGATGTTGTTCTCGGGTTATTACCAACACCCCCTTCTTAGTACCTCACAGGGTCCCTTGTGCTCTGCCAGCCAAGCGCAGGCTGAGTTGTAACCCCCTTGGCTTGGGGAAGCTGGGGGACTTGTAGCCCAGTTTCGGGGGTCTCTGAGGAGTAATGGGGAACAAGGACACCACACAGCCTCTGAGGCGCTCCATTGTGCCAAGGTGGGTAGGGTGGAGTATGTCAGCTGCTTCCAGTCCTCGCCCCAACAAATCAGAGCAGCAGCATATGGTCAGCAGGCCTTTGTGTGCCCAGAAGAGTGGCTGGTTCGCTGCCAAGGTCCCATCACAGGCCCATCCCTGCCCTGCCTTAGTGGTTCTGTTGAGTTCCATCCCTAACCCAGGCAACAGCCAAGTCTGGCTCCCAGCTGGCCCAGAGAAACAGGTACCTGTGCTGTCAGACAAAGCAGGGTGCAGGAGAGGCAGTGCCCAGTGAGGACCTTGGCCTCCAGGGTCCCTAACAAGAGGCAGGCCACACCTGAACCTGCATGGCCCCAGCTGGTGTCCGGCAGAGATTCAGCACCGGGGAGGCAATTTAGAGCTCTGCCCCCCACACTCAGCTACAAAGACCTGGGAGGGTAGTCTACAGGTTTTGTCCAGAGATCTGTGGGTGTCTAGGTTTCCTCTTCGAGAAGCAGAGTGCAGTTCATATTTCAGGGTGCCTGGCTGAGGGCTGAAGGAGCTCGCCTAGCATTCCCAGGATTGAAGGATGGACCTCAGCTCTGGCACTGAAGCCTGGGTGGCTTGCCTCAGTGTCCCTGAGGGCCTTCAGAACCCAGTGGAGTATGGCAAACTCCAGTCAGGTGCCAAGGTAGAAGGCAAGGACTGTGGGAACAGGGAGAGAGCAGATGTTACTGGTGACCACAGTCTCCCCAGGGGCTGTCATACACACGTGAAACAGAGGCATTAACTTGAGGCTGGCCCTGTGTGGTTGCTGGGCAGGCCACCCCGGGCAGCTAGGGGAGGAGGGACAGATAGCTCTACCTGAACCTCATCTTGAAATGCCAGAGACGACTCCCCAATTGGAGCAGCACCCTCTTTCCCTCAGGCCCACACCTCCTTCCTTGGATTTGGAGGAAGCTCTCCAAGGCTCTTGGTTTCACAGACTGAAGCCCGTTAGGCAGTCCAACCTCTTGATCTGACTAGTGGTCTTTTCTATTCAGTGAGCCTACAGAACACATAGCCTTCCATAACCCAGCAGCCTCTTCCTGAAGCTCCAGGCTGGGGCCTTAGTTCCTCTCTCCCTCCTTAGCCCCTCATGCCTCATATTCCATTATATTGTCCCCCAGGCCTCCTCGTCCAGTCACCTGACCTCCGCTGCCCATACCTTCTTAGTCTCTACTGAATACCCAGGGTCACAGAGGGCCAGTTACCCACCTCTCTCTTCTGTGACACCTAACATGCCCAAACAGACCCAGGTCCAATGACCCAACAGACATGCATAGCACACGAATTATCTTCATTTCTTTAAAAATGGGGTGGAAAGTAACCTTTGGAGGTAAGAAAATGCTGTACTTATAGTACTAATAGAGTTCCTGTATGTCAATATGCCCATCAAATAGTTTTTGCTAGTTTAATTTTCTTTCCTTTTTAATTAATTAATTAATTAATAATTAATTCTCTGTGTAGCTTTGGCTGTCCTGCAACTCACTATGTAGATCTGGCTGGTCTCAAACTCACAGAGATCCGCCTGCCTCTGCCTCCTGAGTGCTGGGATTAAAGGCGTGAGCCACCACCACCATGTGCTAGTTTGACTTTCTATGGTTGAAATGAATGGGAAAATAAATTGTGTTGTCCGTCCACCAACCCCAGGGACCTCTCATCCCAGGCTGACTGCACTGATATCATTGGGCACCTTGATGGACTGGCAGACGTGGGGGTAGGGCCAGGTGGAGGCAGCCCTGGCACCCATAGGTCTGACTACCCTACTGAGGCCTCAAGGACCACAAACCCACCTGGCTTCCCCACCCTGCTCTTTTGGTTTGTGGCCCCAGGGCTCTACAGAATTTAGGGATCCTTTAGCCCATCCCCAGGGGTACAAAGAGGGCTCCCGAAGCTGCTGGGACTGGGAAGGCTTTGAAGTGACCTAGAGGCCCTGTAAACTGGCTAATGAGGTTGATGAAACCAATAAACCCAGAATGCAAATGAGTTTCTTCAGAGGCTTTGAGGAGTACGGGGTGCCAAGCTACAGGCTTGTGAAGCCTTGCTTGCTTAGAGCCTGGGCCGACACCACCTGCCAGAGCTGTCCTTTACCTGCTCAGCTGGGAGGTGACAGTGGCCCTATCTTGGGAATCACCCCCTGCTCTGCTTGTTTGCCCTCAGTCCTCACTTGGATCATGGGAAAGCTCTAAGGCACATATTTGAGGGGTGCTGACAGTTTGGCAATGCAGTCATCTTCCACCAATGCGTGTGTGTGTGTGTGTGTGCGCGCATGTGTGTTATGCATGTGTGTGCATTGATAGACAGCGCCACTCACCCACGTGCGTACTTGTGAAGGTCGGGGTCTACGTTAGGTGTCTTTCTCTATTGCTCTTCTCCATATGTTTTGAGACAGGGTCTCGGGCTGGAGAGATGGCTCAGAGGTTAAGAGCATTGCCTGCTCTTCCAAAGGTCCTGAGTTCAATTCCCGGCAACCACATGGTGGCTCACAACCATCTGTAATGAGGTCTGGTGCCCTCTTCTGGCCTGCAGACATACATACAGACAGAATATAGTATACATAATAAATAAATAAATATTAAAAAAAAAAAAAAAAGAGGGTTGAGACAGGGTCTCTCACCAAATTTGGGACTTACCATTTTGGCTAGGCTAACTGGCCAGCAAGCCACTGGGATCTGCCTGTCTTTGACCACCCCTAGTACTAGGGTTACAGATATGCCACACTGTCCCCAGCTTTTTACCTGGTGCTGACTATCCAAACATGGGTTCTCATGATTGCTCAGCAAATACGTTACTCACTGAACCGTTTCCCCGGCTTTTTTGTTTGTTGGGTTTTTTTAAGTGTGTGTGGGGGGGTTCTTTTTTCAAGACAGGGTCTCACTTTGTACCTCTGGCTGTCCTGGAACTCCCTATGTAGACTAGACTGGCCTTGAATTTACAGAGCTCCACCTGCCTCTGCCTTAGAGTTAAAGGTGTGCATCACTTCGTCCGGGCTTACATTTCCCCAGCTTTGAGCATTTCATTTTGTGACTGGAAAACGGAGGCTCACTAGTTACACAGATGTGCTAGGCAGCGGCACCTTCTGGATGGCAGGTTTCACTCCCTCTTCCAGCTGGAGCTTGGGACTCCATGGAAGGGCTCTGTCCCAGGGCAGGGCTCTATCTCCCGAGTGTCGCTTCCCAGTCTAACCAGTTGTTATAGAGCAAAGACCAGAGCCCACACCTGAGGCCCAGCCCAGCCCCGGACCCTCTGAGGCTCTCAGCACGGACTACAGAGCCTTGGGGCTTTCCCACGGTGCAGGTGCGGTCCGGGATGACCCGGGGGAGTAGCCACAGGGAGCTGGGGGCTTTCCTATGAGAAAGGACTCTTCCAGCCATGCCTTTGTCAGGGCCTCTATCGGAAGCCAAACACAGACCTGGGGAATGTCAATATCTCAGGCTTGCCACCTGGCATCTGGTGCCCAAAGGCTAGGCGGTGCCTATGGGGGACAGTGCAACCACCCGCAGACAAGACGCTCCAGGCTATTTATAACACGGCTGGGAGAAGCTGGGCAAACATCAGCTGTCCCCTCCCCACTCCCCTTGACCTCCAGGCTGTGTGTTTAAACTCTCACTGGGCAAATACGAGGCCGATAAGTGCAGAGATTAGAGGGACAGTTCAGCTCCGATAAGCAGCTTCCTCCCTAAGTACAGGATTGCTAGCACGGGACTTGAGCTGGCGTGGGGAGCTGGCACTGTCTGTTGCCTGAGTCCCTCTGCTGTCCCTACCCTCTGCTATCTCTTATTTCTTCTGGCAACCCCCACTGAGGAGCACCCCACCTTAGCACCCTGCCTCACATGCCAGCAACTGCCTCTAGCATGTGACGGACCCAGTCAAAGCGCACAGCATGCCATTCCTTGCTACACACACTTGAGCACGGGGGAACTAGCCTAGGCAAAGCCCAGGGGAGCCTGCTCACTCCTTGGGGCCTGCTCAGAGGAGCCAGTATACAGCAGGTGCTCCGAGTATCAGATACTCCAGTGTCCCATCCCGTCCCCTCAGCTAGCTCCTTAGCCTTTCTGCAGGCGACAGCCCAGCCAGGCTCTTTCCTGAGCCCACGGCTGCTGCCCTAATTTACTGTGAAAGTGGATACAACACCAGGGGAAGGTTTGGAGCCCAGTGCAGATCGTCTGTGGTTCACTGTTCACCTCTGCTGAGGTAGCTAACCCCACAGTGGCTTCAGTCTGGGAAATAAGGTGACACAGGGCTGAGACAGACACCCCTGGAGCTGGAGGCCTGCAAAGAGAGAAATGAAGGTCAGTGTGGAGCCAGGATCAGTCTGTTTGAAGTCAGGAGCCATGCTTAGGTAGAGAGCCTAGTCAGTCTCTTATTCTGGGCTTGTGTTAGAATTTAGTGAATAGCAGGGGTCAAGGTTTCGTCAGTGCTATGTCAGGGCTCAGTGTGTGGCTGGGATCAGGGCTCAGTCAGTGCTGTATTGAGTCTAAGGTCACAGCTCAGTCTGTCACTAGGATCAGATCCTAGTTGATGGTTTTGATCAGGGCCCAGCTTGGGCTGGCGTTGAGGGGCTCAGGCTGTGACTGGAATCAGCAACAAACTTGTGCCTGACATAAGGGATCTGTCTATGGCTGGGGTCAAAAGTTACGCAGGTAGGACCAAGGCTCAGTATGTGAATCACCTTAGTCAATCTGTATCGGGGACCAGGGATCAGGAGGGTATTCATGGCTAGGGTAGTCTGTGTCCGTGGAAGGCCTCCATCCCAAAATAACATCAGAGTAGGAAAGGTGATAGCGGGGATCAGGGCTCAGACTGGAATTGGAATACAGGCTCTGATGGTAGCAGGAACTGGGAATCATCTCAGGGCTTGGATTGGAGCTCAGTCCGGGCCTGAGCCTGGACAGTGTGCATCTACTCAAGGTTTCCTCACTTCCCAGTGGTCCTGGGTCAGGTTGGGCAAGTGAACTGTGCTTCCTCTTCGGATCGGAGTGTTCTTGGCCAGCACCCAGGTGCTGATTCCCGGGGGAGAGGCCTGTTCCTGCTAGCCACATTCCCACGCTCGCCTGGGAGGGTGCCAGCCGGTGGTAAGTGTCGAGGGGTTGCCTTCTAGGGGGGTCTCTGTCTTATCCTTCTAGCTATTGCCCCTGTCGCCAGCAGTAGGCATCTGCAGAAGGACCCCTGTCTCTCAGGTCCATCATCCTGCTCGATAAAGGATGATGGAGCATTTGGGAGGTCTACACCCTAAAGCTAAACGATCAAGTTACTTCCCTCAAGGGACCTGCCAGCAGTGGTTTCAGAAGTTGAATGTGGTCCTGTGCTTTCTTGGGCCTCAGTTTCCCAAAATGACAAGAGAATGGGAAAGATGATAGCCGGGACAGAGTCTGCCAATGGCCCCTCTCCTGAAATAGCTCTGACAGGTTTCATTTGCTCCCAAAGGGATTTCCATCCCAGGGCCTGGTGGGACAGAGACAAGATTCAGGGGTTCAAGGGGCTGGCCTGGACTCCAGGGATTTTCGCTGACCTCAGGTCTGTTACCAGAGGAGTATAGCTAGCTTTCAAAAGGTAGGTGCACACAGGATGGGCAGGCCCATGGCAGGGCTGCAAGCCAGTTCTTGATTCCATGGGGCCAAAGAAGTATACCAGCGTGGCTACATACATCCGGGGACTCAGTCCAACAGCAGACAAGATCAGAGAGGCAGAAACCACAGACCACCATTCCCCAAACTGTTAGTGCCAGGACCTTAGGATTTCTGGTTTTGTGTCCTGGAGAGACAGCCACCTGGTATGGCAACAAAGATATGTGCCCCGAGGTGGCCATTTCTGTCACCGTGTTTCTCTCGAAAGAGTCTCACCGCGGCCTGTGACGATGACGGGGTATACAACTGAGTCAGGCTTCATATATGTCTCAATCAATTTTATCACTCCAGCTTCGAGGGGTGGGAATAGGACCAGGGAGGGCCAGGCCCCTGTGCCAGGCCTCTAGACTAGCTTCGGGGAGGACAGAAGCTTATGTCCTCCCTGGCCTGGGGGCTGGGATGTGGGAGCTGCTTGGCCTGTGTTGCAACCTCCTCTATTCCTGCCGTGTCCAGACTTGTTGCAGCTCCTGCCCCCGGGCCCAGAGGAGAGCCTCACCTTCCTTCCCAAGACCAGGACGACAAGTCTCAGCGTGGCCTGGTCTCTGTGCCAGCTCTGAGCGTGAGAACATGCTGAGCAGAGGAGGGAAGAATGGCAGGTGGCCAGGTGTGAGCACCAGCAAGTGCCCCTCAAGAAGCCACAAGGAAGCTGCCCAGCCCCCAGCTGCTCCCTGATTGGTTGTCCAGGTCTCGATTGGAGCTGGTGGGGGACCCTCTTCCTATGCTCCTGACTTGACCAACCTGCAGCCACACCCACACCATCAGCTCTGCCTACATCGGCATTGCACGGCACACAGCTGGTGCTTACTAATTGCTTCTTCCAGGAGGTAGAATAGAATTGAGCAGTTGGACCGCATGCTCACTGAGGGCCACAGGAGCCTGGCCAGGCTTATGGAAATCAGAGTTATGGAGTCTCGGTACCCCTGAGGCTACTGTCCCCTGTATAAGAATGGAGAGCTGAGTCTAGAGCCTCCTGGGGTCACTGTGTCTGCCTCAGGGGTGGGGGTAAATATGCACCCAGGGCTTGGCACACAGGTACCTGGCCTCTAGGGTCATTGGGTGATCTCTGGCTCCTCATAGCAGAGAGACATTGAGAGGGATCCCTTGGGCAGGGAGCCGGCTCTAGGGGCCAGGAAAGCCATCTCTAGCATCCAGTTGCAGCGAGCATTGCCTGGGCATGTGCCCTGCTTGGTACAGCAGCTGCCCTGAGAGGCATCATCGTAAGTGTCCTTACCACCAGAGGAGCCAGGCAGTGGTCTTCAGGCACTGACCATGGTATTGACAAAGAAGTAGCTTGCCCAGGACATCCAACCTCTGTACCCTGAAGTGGTTTCAGAGCCTGTCCAGGTCCTGGGACATAGGGGAGTTCGGTCAGGGACAGGGAGTCCTTGGGAGGCTCCTGGAGGAGGTGACCATGCCCTGGACCACAAAGTCAGGCTCAGCTTGGAGTGACAGAAAAGATGAAACCAAAGGGGCAGAGGCTACAGAGGAGCATGGAGAAGGGAACTTTAGCCATGGAGGTCCAGCCTGTGTCCCTACAAGGCAGGGAGGGACAGGTGGATGTGGGCTACCCTGATCAGGGCCCACCTAGGCCTGCTTGCTGCTACCCTTTGTTCAACACTGCTCTGAACCCTTTGCCATGGTCACCTAGCTTCCATATGTCTGTGTCCTGGACACTGAGGGTCCCCAAAGAGACCTTACTCAGCTCCCTCCTAATCATAGCCCCCAAAGCAGTGGCCGTATTACTGAGGTCAGACAGGGACAGTACCTTGACCAGACACTGGGGTGCGGTGGGGGCCAGAAAAGAGACTAAGGAATGAGGCAGGGCCAGGCAGCAGCCAAAGCTTTGTAGGTGGGTGGTAGGACACTCTACTGGCTTGAGGGTGGTGTCTCCAGAAGAGGTCTTGCGGTAGGTCTGCCTGCTGTAGTGCCAAGTCCTGTGAGCAGCGTGTAAGCTGCATAATGGCACGGGAAAGCTTTGATAGGTACATCCAGAATGACCAGAGAAAAATTGCCTTGGCACAGGGAGGAGGCTGTTAACTCCAGGAGCCTCTGCCTGCAGGTTGGTTCCTTCTACCAAGCCCAGCACCGGGACCCTCTCATCTCTAACAGTGCTGCTGCGGGGAGATGACCTTTCTCATTTGTTCCCCAGCTCCCTGCCTCTCTACTTCATCTGCCCAGAGGAAGGAAAACCCCGTCACTGGCCCCACCTGCAGTAGTCTGTGCTGTGAACAGGAAGCCCAGGGCATGAGGCCACCACCCACCTGCCTGCAACCAGGAGAAGCGATCAGGGAAGGGGGTGCTGGGTCTTGGCTACACATAAGCCTCAGGCCCCCAACCTGTAAGTCCACTCAGAACTGCCTTTCTCTCTAGCTTGGTCCATACTCCAGAAAGACTTCTCGGTTTCCAGGCATGCCTAGACAAAACTCACAGATAGCTTCCTCAGGTATGTAGGGTCTCTGAGGAATAGCACTCTATCACCCAAGGGCAAACGGTGCAAATGAGGGCCTGGAGGAGGGGCCAATCTCAATGTGCCCCCTTACTCACACACATTTCCCAGATGTGGGCAAGGCTGAGATGTGCCATCCCCAGACATCTGATGGGAGCTTTGGGCAGATGACCTTTGGGAAGCCAAGGTACCAGGACCCAGTGGTTATTGTGAGGGCTCTGGTTGTTTGGGGTCTGAGCATAGAGCACTTTTGCCCAGGCAGGTGAGACATGCAGTGCCCACCACTTCTGTCTCAGGGACCTGCAGCCTAGGGACATGTCTCCACAGGGTCTCTGGGCTGGTACCCCCTCCCCCGTGGGAGAGAAGCCTGGGAGCCCCAGGCAGGCAGCAGGTTGGGACCTGAAAGTGACGAGGGTTTCTGCCACAGCCTTCGTGTGATGTTGTAAGAGGAGCAAGAAGGCTGGCTGCAGGCACTGGGTGGGTCCTAGGGGGGTGGTGACTAGAGGCTCTGGTGTGGGAAGAGGGGGCTCTGTGGGATCCCCCAGAGTTCCATGTCTCGGAGACCCCCCACGTGGGGAGGCAACTCCATGTCTGCTCCTCGGAAGCTTCGGTCAGTGTCCCTCTGGAAAGATTGAGGGAAGCAGGTGTCTCCTTCCTGGTCTTTGGTCGTGAGTCACATGCCTGGTCTGCAAAGAGGCTCCAGCTTGAGCCAGGGATCTGGGGGAAGAGTATGTCCAGAAACATGGCAGGCCAGTTCTTGGGCACTGTTTGGCTGTCCCTCCATCCCATTCCCCCTTTCAGAGAGCACCTAGCAGGACCTGCAGGGGTGTAGTTACACGATGAAGAGACGAGGAGGAGGGCCTAGTGTAGTCCACCCAAATATATCTGCAACCCCAGGGCAGGTCACCTCTCTTTTTCAGGCCTCGATTGCCTTCAAAAAGCCATCATGGTCAAATCAGCCTCTACAGACCTCTGGGATTCCCTGACCAGTGGCCACAGCCCCTGACCATGTCTGTGAAATCTCCCTCCTTGGCCCTGTGACAAGTTCCCGGCATCTGCTCCAGCTATAAACAATTATCTCTGGCAGGGCAAGGCAGCCCCAGATAATGAAGCCTGGAGGACAGGGGGAACCAACGCCCCTCCCTGTGCCAGCCTGCTTGCTGAGGTCATACACATCGGCCGATAGTGGTGGCTGGGGTGGAGCACTGGCTCTACATCTATGCTTAATCAGGGACACCACAGTAATCAGCTGCCCCTTCCCATCCCTCCCCTGCACTCTCAGGGCCATCCCTTAGGACACTGTTACTCCTGGGAGGGCCACTGGGCACTTGGGTACCTACTTTCCATCCGGAACCTCTCTGTGGAGGGCTGGCAGAGATCCTACAAAACATCTTACGTTGAGCCGGGCGATGGTGGCGCACGCCTTTAATCCCAGCACTCGGGAGGCAGAGGCAGGTGGATCTCTGTGAGTTCGAGACCAGCCTGGTCTACAGAGCTAGTTCCAGGACAGGCTCCAAAGCCACAGAGAAACCCTGTCTCGAAAAACCAAAAAAAAAAAAAAAACAAAAACAAAAACAAAAAAAACAAAACAAAACAAAAAAAAACATCTTACATTCATTGCTGCTATCGCCCCATGCTCAACACAATCCAGACCCTCCTGCAGGCATGAGGTGGTGGGGTAGGTCATCCCTAGCTTATCTTGCTAGTCAGGGAAGATCCCAAGCACTGTGGCTTGCATGCTGCCCTTGCTCCAGGCTTCCTTGGCTACCATAGCTCTTTCTTTACAGCCTAGTTCGGGACCTTGCCTGACCCCTTTCCTGCCGACTCTGCCCAGGGTGTTCCAGAGCTCACCCAATAAGGGAGGAATGACCTGCTTCAACTCCCACAGGGAGCTCTGAGAGCAGGATTTGGACAGGCCAATCATTCAGACCAGAGCCTGGCTCTAACCTAAAGGCTAAACCTCCAGCTTTGTCCTGAGAGACCCCAAGGGCTTGGCTGGATTTGGCAGGGAAGACAGTGTCAGCGTGGGGGGTGGGGAGTGTGGTCTTGACACCCAGGCTCTAGAGTAGGTGACACAGGAGCCACATCGAGGGTGGAGGCAGAGCTGAGGGGCGGCAGACTTGTGGGACAGGGTCCCCCTGCTCAGTTCAGGCTGCAGGCTAGAAACCCGTCTGGTGGGTATAAGCCTTGCTATGACTTGATAGAGACAGCCGGTCATTGGGCTGATGACCCACAGCTGCCCCTCGCGTGCGGCCACAGGCGGCCAGCTTTCCGGGCCCCACATTCATTGCACAAGCTCATGGGCCATCTACACAAACATCCCTCTTGCACCAGAACTCATGTCTGCTTCCTCTTTGCTTTGCTGAGGCCTTAGCCGAGGGCAAGCAGGGCCCCAGCTGCTGTGGTCCAGCCCATCCTGGGGGCCCATGTGCCGAACAAGCCATGGAAGCTGCAGGCTTTGTGAGACAGGGTCAGCCCCCCGCCAGATGACCTGGATCCCCAAAGAACACTGAAGCACCGTGACTCTCAGACCTGTCCCCATACACAGGGACAGAAGCACAGAGGAGGAGGGAGCCTGGCACCTTACCCGCGGGTTCTATCTATCTATCTACACGAGGAACCGCCAGGAGAGATAGGACCAGTTCTTCTTCCCATCACACGGAGGGACACTTAGCCTCTGAAAACTCTCGAAATATGCCTCTGTCTCTAGGAAGGCCTTTTAGATGGCAACCCTCCCCTGCAGAGGTCTTTGTCTCCTCAGGTGACATCCAAGACAGTGGAGCTGGGTAGAGATAGAACGGGTCTGGTAGACCCCCGGTCATTTGTCCTTGCCTGATGCTATGGTCCCTGTGTCCAGAATCTATGTGTCCAGCTGCCCCCCAGTAGCAAGCAGCCTGACCCTGCCATGGAGGTTAGAACACAGCTCAGAGCCTGATCCCAATGCCAAAGGGACTTGAGTGGTCAACATGTGACAGAGGACTAGTCTGCTTTGTTGTTGTTTCTTTGCTTTTGTTTTTGTTTTGTTTTGTTTTGTGGAGTAGAAGATGAAGAAACAGGAGATGAAGCAAGGCTGGTCCACGTTGGGGGCCAATTACCAAACAGTGGGTACCCTGTTTGGGTATGAGTATGGGTCAGTCATAGTCCAGCCCATGAGGCTCCATTCTGCAGAGTGTTCTCTTCTGGGAGTCAGCCTCAGGGCCACCTATATACTTCAGAGGATGTGTGGGAGGCAGAGGCGCTGTGTGGGCCAGCGTGGACACCAACACCTGTCACCGAAGCCAGGTTTGGAGCCAGGCACTGCCTGCAGTACGCAGAGCTGGCTTACCCAAAGGCTTACAAGCTACAGGTTCTGTTGATGTGGGGAAGCTGGCAAACGCAGAGGGAAGGAAAGACAGGGCATCCCTGTTGCCCGGCGGGCTGACTCTCAGGCCTTCTAGACGGTTCTCACAGAATCCAAGTGCCCTGCTCGCATGCGGAAGCCTGTCAGCTTTTTTCCGTTTTCCACTTCAGCACTTGTTGCTTGATCATCTTTTCCACAAGAAAGCGAATCCCCATTCAGCCTCAACCCTCTTCCTCATGACCCCCCCCCCATCCCACTCAGTCCTGTAAGCCACCCCTTTTCTAGTTACCTGTGGGCTCCCGCGAGTGGGTGGGGCTGCCCAGGTGATGCTGGGCTGGGCCTGAGCAGGCCTGGGCAGAGGCTGGCTCATCTCCCTCCAGGTTTCGGCTGGTGGGGAGTTAATTGCCCCGAAACGCAGGTTCTGTACACAGCTGTGCCCAGACTCCTTGCACCTGTCAAGAGGCCTCCAGGCACCCTGGTTCAGCCTCTGAGTGCAGGGAGCCCCTAAGAAGAGTCCGAGAGCAGCTCTCTCCTGCAGTTTCCTCTCGATTATCCCCAAATTGAGAAACCCCCACATAGCTGCTAGACAACTCACAAGTTAGACTTAGGACCAGAGAGTAAGAGGTTCACTCAAGGGTGGTCTGAGCTCCCTCCAAGACCCCTTAGTCCTCATGCCTCCCTGAATGCTGAGCCATCACCGCCTACCCTAGGCTTCCTGTCATGGTCAGCCCCATGCACTATAGAAAGCCTGCTGTTGCCACCCCATTCATTAATCTGTGTCTCAAGTACAGCTTGGTGTCAGCCCCAGACCCGGAGTCCTGCTAGGTTCCCCACACCCAGAGCCTAACAAACTTCCCTCCTCTGACGCATGGTTCTCTTATGTCCCTGACAGTCCTGAGGGGCCCCTTTGTGGTACTCTCTCTGTCCCTGTCTTGAAACCCAAAGCGTTACCAAACCCAGACAGAGCAGACTGATGCGTTCTCCAGACAAGACAGCATCCAAGCCATGCGGGGAGTTCCGCCCACCCCCTAGCTTGATCCCGTGGCCCAGTGCCTGGGAAGGCAAGGTTGGAGGAGCAAGATCAGTAGAAGGAGTCCCCAGGTGGCTCTGCAAGCTGTGTGGACAGCTGGACACGACAGTGGGAGGCCTGTGGAGGCAGGGAATTGCCTTACAGGGAGGGTGAATTGATGGGGGGGGGCTCTGTGCCTGAAATAGGGAGGGTGGGGACTCTGGGAGAAGGTTCTGGAATGTGTGGCTCCCAAAGTCTTCAGAAAGATGTGGGGGAGGGTTATCTGTGATCAGCGACGGCAAAGCCCCCAGCATCCTGCAGACCACATTCCCCTGCTGAGAGCACAGGGGTGGGGCACATGGGAGCCCATGAATAAGGGCTACTGTGGCCCCCAGAATAGCTGGTGCAGATGTCCAGGGTGTGACACTCCCATTCAGACCCCCGGTGGCCACCTCAGAGCAGTCTGGCCCTGCCACGATGATTAAGACATAGCTCAAAGTACATCCTTAAAGCCGTCCTGAGTAGGGATGGGTGAGTCCCTGGGGTGCCAGGTGGAATCTCTCCCTGACTGAAGGTTGTGGGGAGTCCTCACCCTGTGTGTACTCTTTTTTTTTGGGGGGGGGGTTTCGAGACAGGGTTTCTCTGTGGTTTTGGAGCCTGTCCTGGAACTAGCTCTTGTAGACCAGGCTGTCTCGAACTCACAGAGATCTGCCTGCCTCTGCCTCCCAAGTGCTGGGATTAAAGGCATGCGCCACCACCACCTGGTCTGTGTGTACTCTTGACAGCCAGTGGGCTCTTCTAGTTTAGAGCTGAACCCCTTCCTGAAATATGGTGAAGCCCCCCGTCATGGTGAGGGTACCCCTGGGGGCTGAGCCAGGGGATAGGCTTCAAGGGAGTTTGGTACGAGACAGAAAAGGTCTTGAGAGGCCTGTAGGTTAATCCAGATGGCTTCTCAAGGTTAGAAGCCACAGATTCAGATGCGGAGGCTGGGGAGAAATGTCCTTGCCATGAGGACAGTGTATGGCTACCAGCAGAGCCCTCCTTCTGGCCAGTAAGACGCTGGCTCTCAGACCCTCTGGGACCGTTTGGGTCCCTCAGTTCTGATAGCCCAGAGGGACAGCTTCTGAGCACCTCCTAGTCACTGAGTGCTTGTAGCTAGCAAAGTGCTTCTTGTTTACCAAGCCCAGGTCATGCTCAAAGTAGCCGTGTGAGGTAAAGGGTTTCATTCTCCCGATGAGGTCTGTGTAACTCAGAGGCGTTAGGCAGTTTACCCCAAACCCCATACTCACCAGCAACTGACCTCACGGTACGACCTCCCATAACCCGTTCATGTCCTTGATCCCAGAAGGAAGGTGGAACAATACCAAAGCTAAGGTAGGGCCTCGTGATATGCAGGATAGCTGGCCTCCCAGGTAAGGAAGAGGCTAAAGGCTGCATGGTAGGAGAAAATGGGGTGTCTGTGTTCAACTGGAGCCTTGAATACAGCAAAGAGAAGGCATCTGGGAAGCATGGGTCTCTTTAGCTAACAGAGACTGAGAGAGATCCAGCAGGGACCAGAAACCCACTTTTGCCCTCACTTGGGTGGTGTATACCAGCAGAGAGGTCAAATGCAATGGGAGGAGGCTGACTCCCCACTTAGGAGGAAGCCCTGCAGGACTAGCCTCAGTCCCAGGGGTCTTAGGAGCTGAGTGGTGTCCTCCCAAAAATCTAACCCCAGGGCTTCAATATGTGGCTTTTTGAAACAGGATCTTTAAAGAGCTTGTTTTAAAAGCTGGAGTGTGAGGGAACTTCCTAGCCGACGTGATTGATGCCTTCCTTACAGGGAGGGAGCAGGGCAGACACCGAGGGATGGCCATGTGCGGAGCCAGGACATAGATGGCATCTGCAAGCTGAGAAGGAGCGACCAGCCCCGAAACCCCCAGATTTAAGATTGCTTTTCATATATGTGGCACTAGAAATGGAGCCCAGGGCCTTGAACAAGCTGTGTCCAACTCCCGCCACAGGTGTGTGGCTATAAGGAACCTTGAAACCATAAGCTTAAACTGCCAATCTGTGTGACTCTGTTACCACTGCCCAAGCAAACGAATAGATCTGGCCTGTGTCCCTTGTCCTCACCCATCAGGGAGATGGGCATGGATGGGTTAATGTCCCCCTAATGCCCAGGTCTGAGTTCATGGGGCCTGCCTCAACTTGTATAGCCTCCTCATTCTCTCTGGTCTCTGATGATCAGTCATATCCCCAGTTGTAGTTGTTGGGGGCCTGCTAGGTTTGTGGGGAGACACACAGGGCCTGAGAGCACCCAGGAAGTTCCCTGAAGGAAGCCCAGCCTCACATGTCCCATGAAGCTGTACCCACACTGTCCGGCAACCTCTCAGAGAAATTCCTCAGCCAACCCTGAGACGCTCCTCTTTGGGGTACAGAGGTGGAAGTCCTTTGGGTCATGGTTTCTGCCTGGCACCTCTTGAAGCTGGGCACAGAAGGCATGAAGCTGGGTACGCAAGGCGTGTGGCCAGTTCTAGAAACTTGTTCAGTACTGGAGGTGTGTGGTCATTCCTGGGTGTGGGAAGTTAATCCCAGAGTCACATGTCAGTGCTCAGGTTACTTGGGCAGTCATGTGGGTGCGGTCAGTTCTGGAATCATGCAGTCAGTTTCGTGGGCATGTGGTCAGTCCTGGGGTGAGGTAAATGGTCAATATTTAAGTCTCAAAGGAGTTCTGAGATCAAGCGGTCGGTCACTACTAAGCGCATATGGTCAAGTCTCATTGGGCAGTCCTAAGGTGCACAGTCAGTTTTGGGGGGCACACAGTCAGTTCAGGGGACTGCATGAACAGCCTCCCACTCAGGGATCCATAGGACCCCTTGGTCAGCCAGTAGGGCTGGACAGGAGGCAGCTACTTCCTTGACTACTAGTGACTCACAGCCTACTTTCTGGGAACCCCTACTTCTATATCCTGATGGTGCAGGGCTCAGTATGGGATCAGCTACAGGAAGAAGTGTGGCCATGACTAAGGCCAGTACTGGGTGGGGAAGGATAGGAGCCCAGAGAAAGGACAACTCTCTGGCCCACCAGGCGATGGCCGAGCTGTCTTAGACCTCCCTGGCCCAGCATTCTTCCTCCCTTGGACAGGGGTCAGGGGCCTGAATGTCACCCAGAGTCTCCGGCCTGAGCTCATCTTCTAGTCTCTCATGCTCAGGACACACGACAGGCCCTATAAGTGGAACTCACAGCAGGCAAGCCTTCCCACGACCAGGGTAGTGTTGGGGTGGCACTCCTGGATCTTACCACTCAGAGGGTCTCCTCCTGGACGCCAGACAAAGGCCACTTGTAAGCAAGGGTGGGATATGGGGCAGTCCCCACCAGGCTTCCTGGGCCGGTGTCCAAATGCCATTTGCTCCTCCGCTTCCTTCTGGGAAGACTGTGGGAGGGGTGGAGATCTTAGCAGGGTCAGAGTAGGAACAGAGCAAACTGTTGCCAGCCTGGGCCTTCACTCTTCACCCTGCTGTACTGCAGGAGACCATGGGGGGAGGGACAACGCTGCCCCATGCCCACATAAGCCTGGCTAACTGTGGACCCAGGGCAAGTGTCTTAGATTTTTTTTTTCAACTTAATAATTCGCCTGGCACTTCCACCAGATCCAATCATTCACAGCACCTCAAGCAGGTATTGCTGGACGGGTCTTTAGAAATGTGGGTCTCTCCCATTCGACCTCTGCCTCCGAGACACTGTCACAAGTGGATAGCCTGCCCTGTGGTTTCCACAGCTCTCTGAGTTCCTTCTGGTCTCTTCCTAGTCCAGCAGCTGTGGGACCATCTTTCCTCATTGTGGCTGATCCATCATATGGCTGAGCCACGCTTGATTATCTGCCGTCCACGCTGGATATGCAGGTTGTCGATGACTGTGTTGCCGGGACTGTTCTAGTATGGTGTTAGCCATGAGCCCGTGTGGATAAAGATGCCCAGATCTCGGGTGTAAGGGTGTGAGAGTAGTTGATCAGCTTCGCTGTTTGGGGAGGCTGTCGTCAGCCATGCCATTGTGTGCTGCAGGTCTCAAGGCCTCCCTCTCCGTGGATGTGATACCCCCACAGGACATTTACTCCACACCTGCGGACTGGTCTGCGGCCATGTGTGGTAGCAGGATCATCTGGTACCTGCTTCCGGTGAAGATGCTGGGCTCAGAGATGGATGTCTGCAGCTGGTTCCCACTGGCTAGCCTTTTCTAGGCTTTTCCCAGGAGCACAAAACCCTCCTGTCCTCAAGTCCCACACTTGGCCACTGAGCTGAAGAATCTGAGACTGAAAACCCAAGTATGAGGTTCTAGAAGGTTATCAAGAATTCTGGAAGCTGAGTGGTGGTGGCACATACCTTTAACCCCTGCACTTGGGAGGCAGAGGTAGACAAATCTCCTGGTCTAGAGAGTGAGTTCCAGAACAGCTAGGGTTACACAGAAAAACCCTGTCTTAAAAAAAAAAACCCAAAGGAAAAAAAATTTCTGGAAAGTTCTGCAAGCAACTGGAGCTCTCTAAGCTCCAATTCTGTGGCTCTGGTCCAAGTGGTCTCCCTCACACCACAGGCTTTTTGTTTCTGAGTGCTTGGCTGCAGCCCAGGAAGCCCGGGGCAGGGTCAAACGCACAGCACCCTGTTGGTCAGCTACTCATCCCACTGGCCTGGATACACAATGTGAGCACCCCTATTATCCTAAGCATGCCTATGTCAGCCTAAGTCCTGCCAATAGCCTTCTGTGGCAAGGTCACCCTCACAATAAGCACTCTTGCCAGTGGGGTGGATGTGGAGGTATCAGGCATGGGGTCCTGGGAGCTCAGCCTAGAAGTCCCAGAAAAAGGCAGCCTGGAGGGCTGGGAGGTGACTCAGTTGGCAACGCCACGCAAGCATGAGGACTTAAGTGTCATCTTCAGAACCTCCACTGGGGGGAAAAAAGCCAGGCTCAGTCGGGCAGTGGTGGCACAGGCCTTGCCTTTAATCCCAGCACTCAGGAGGCAGAGGCAGGTGGATCTCTGTGAGTTCAAGGCCAGTCTGGTCTACAGAGGAAGTAGCAAGTTCCAGGACAGCCAGGGCTACACAGAGAAATCCTGTCCTGAAAAACCAAAAGGAAGGAAAGGAGGGAGGGAGGGAGGGAGGGAGGGAGGGAGGGAGGGAGGGAGGGAGGGAGGAAGGAAGGAAGGAAGGAAGGAAGGAAGGAAGGAAGGAAGGAAGGAAGCCAGGCTTACTGGCATAAATTATAATTCCAACACTCAAAGCAGAGACAGGCAGATCACTGGGCTCACTGGACATCCAACCTAGCCTAATCTCTGAGTTCTAATTGAGCCCCATCTCAAAATAACAAGGCAGTGTGTGCAATGATAACCTAAGGTTGACCTCTGACTTCCACTTGCACATACACGCACATACACACACACACATGCACGCACACACACACGCGCGCGCGCACACACAGGCACTCTGGTCAGCCATTACATGCAGCTGCCAGGGACCACCCCATCCCACACTGAATGCCTGTCATTTTTTCCTCCAGTACCCCCAGGAGTGGGCGTGCGATCCCCATCTGTGCGGAAACTAAGATTTGGGTCACTGTTTGCTTCCAACATGGCACCTGGCAGATGGTAGGGAATCTGGACAGCAGTGACTGCAGCAGCCTGGCTCTCCTGTCCCCAGAGCTCCTGGTCCCCTATACTGTGGTCATTTGGTCTTTCCAGGATAGCTGGATTGTGGCATTGTGTCCTGTAAGAGATCCTCAGACCTTTTAGGTGTGAGCACCCTGTATGTTTATTCCCTAGAAACCACTGTTCCTTCCCTGACTAGACATGCCAGGCTCTTTCTTTTCCACAAGGACTAGGGCTGGTGCAATCCTTCCCTACCCATGATGTCATTATGCCTGTCACCCTATCTGGAATCAGGTTTGTCCAATCATAGGGCCTGGGAAGAAGTTTCTACCGCAAAGGGCTAGTTGGGAAGACAAGCCAGAGAAAGGACGAAGAGGAAAGGCCTGAGCACCACCAGTGACTTTCAAGGCAAGCTAGAGTCACCTAGAACCCCAAGACCAGGGAGCCACAGACCTGGTAGATCTCAGTCCTATCATGTTACAGGACGGAGCTGTGGCTTGGGGAGGCTCTTTGCAACCAGGAACCTTCTTTATAATAGAAGCTCGGGAAAGAATCGAGGAAGAGAATGTCTGAGTCACCTCCAGTCCTCTGGGAAGGCAAAATCTACCACCCTGATTGTCCTTGGAGAGCATCTCCCCAGAAGCCTGGTCTGCTACCCTCAAGCCAAGGAATGAGTCTTAGTCAAGTCCTCCTCAAGATCAGGCGGCCTGGCAGGTGGGATTGAGCCACCTATGTATCTGACAAGAATGGCTCTCAGAGAAAGCCACAGGGGTCCTGGGAGGAACCAAGGCTAAGACTACCCTGGGGCAGGCAGTGGACACATGGGAGGGGCCCTCAGCGAGAAATGTGAGCTCCAGCAGCTGGCTAGGGCCTGGAACTCAAGTCGTTTCCATGACCACTCGCAAGAGCAGCTGTAGGGAAGGATGGCGCAAAACTGGCTGCTCGGACCACGGCTTGGCCAAAGCTACCTTCCAGCCCAGCCCTGGGACCTTGGAGTTCTCAGACTAGAAATGGCTGTGTCCTTCCTAGGGAGACTCCAGCTCAGAGCATGGCATCATGGACTCCCACTTCTCTGGCCACAGTGTACCCAACCCACGATTTAAGGGAAGTACAACATCTCTAGGAGGGAGGGACCTTGTGAGGGCCAGGAGTTCATGCCACACACACCATTTGCCGAGACTGTGGGCCAGCTGTCAGCTAGGCTGTCCCCACCCAGGGGACAGATTCAGGCCATTTGCCATTTGTCCCCATGCAAAGAGACCTGCAGTGTCTATTTTCCTAGGAAGTGTGGACTGTAGTGGGACACACACACACACACACACACACACACACGAGGGAGGGGGGGGAGAAGGAGGGAGAGACACCGAGAGACAGCGACAGACCAAGGGAGAAAGACAAAGCAGGGAGAATAACATCAAAAAGAGAGAGAGAACTACAGAAACATCCAGAGGCCCAAAGGTGGTCAGGGCAGAGCGGCCCAGTTGAGAAGAATACTCTCTCTCTCTCTCTCTCTCTCTCTCTCTCTCTCTCTCTCTCTCTCTCTCTCTCTCTCTCTCATACACACACACACACACACACACACACACACACATCAACAGAAATATCTTGGAATCCCAAAGTTGGCCAAGGACAGACAGAGTCTGTCTGGAGTGATGGGGAGGTGTTGCCAGACCATCTGACTGGTAGACGCACAGGTGAATCGGGAGCCCTGTCAGGCCCATGTGCCAGCATGGCACGGGTTGGAACAAAGACCCCTTTGAAGCCAGCATTAGATGCTTGGTTTTATTTGAGCTCTGCTGTGGCTTGTGAGCAGGAGCTGCTTCAAAGGCCACAGGGATCCCTGAGGGAGGTGGGAGGCAGGAGACATGTTCAACCTGCCGGTGCTGACCCAGCACAGTCTCAGGCTGGGCCGGAAAGGCAGAGGGGACCAGTCAAGTCTGGAGACCACCTGTTAGCCTGTTGGCCAGCTCAGCAGGTGGGCACGAGAAAAACAGAGCAGGTAGAAAGGTATCCGAGGCTGCAGCTCAGACATTGCAGAGGATGAGCCTAGAAGGCCTTCTAGCCCAGTGGGCTGACCTTCCTGCAGTACGGAGGGACTTGACTGTGGATCCAAAACAGAGCTGTAGCCGCCTCCCTCATTTTGGACTCTACCCCTCTGTTAACGCCACATGGCAGGCCTCCAAGGCTGGTGTCCTCCTTACACAGACAACTCCTTTTGGTTTCTCACTTCCAATGGCCTCTGGCCGGGGTTCCTTTTTGTATCCAGGCCCTCTTGCATCCTGGGAATCATCCATGGGGAATTAATTGCTCATCCACCTCATCCTACTCTGTCAAGCCCTCCCTACAGAGCTTCCCCTTCCTAATTAGTCCCCGGCCCCACCCTCCGAGCCATGTCCTGGGAACCAGGAATGTGTTCTGCCCCCTCTCACCTCACATCCATCCCCAGGTCAGTATTCCCTGAGCTGCCTCCTCCCCATCTAACTGTGGCCTTGGAGCAGTCTGTCTGACCATATCTATGGCCGGTGCACACCGTGGATAGAGCCTGGATAAAGGTTGGCACACAGGGTTGCCAGGACAGTCCATCAAGATGGATTTGAACTCAAAGAACTGAGAACAAGTGGGGTTCTCCCCCAGAAGAGGAGCTGATCCCAGAATCACGGCTGCTCAGCATGTTGTAACGGAAGCCGAGGTACCTGCCACCTGCCCAGTCAGGGAAACCTGCAAGTTCTCAGGACCCCTTCCCGCCCACACTGTGAGCAAGGGGCAGAAGTGGGGATCAGACTCCGGACTCTCTGGGCTGCTCTTCTGCCTGAGGCAGATGCTCTGGTGGAAGGAGGGAGAGAAGGAGGGCTCAGACACCCAGAAACTTTCCCTGGCTGCCTGAGGCCAGCTGCCTTTGAAGTGGGACGGCCTGGGCGGTGAGATGGTACAAGCTGCAATTACAGCAAGTTTCACTCTCTCACAGGGAGTAAAACCAGTCCTGCCTCCCAGGACAGAGCTGGCCTTGCTCCCTGACCCGAGCAGGGTCTCCAGTTCTGTGGCCACCTGCCTCGTCTCCCCAGGAGGGTGGGCAGTTCTGCCTATTCCCATAAGCACTGACCCTTGGCCCAAGATGTACCAGGAAGGTTAAACAGAATGGTCAGCTCCCTGCAGTCTTTCTTGCTGCTGAGTCTGCCCCCGTCTCCTAGCGTCCCATTTTCTGTTTTTAGGGAATGCGGGGTTGGGTGGTTTAAAGCACACTCTCCAGCCAAGGTCTCCTTTGACCCTGGGGTTCAGAGCAGAATGCACGGCCAGGCTGGGTGAGGCTCCTTTTTCTGAGGAGCACAGGTCAGGCTGAGCCACAGTCGCTCTGTCCCTGTCTACCATGTCAGTTCCCCACTGGGTTGCCCTGGTAAGGTCTAACTCCATGTTGACGGGGCTGGATTCCTTCACTGTGTCTGCCTTCCTTCCATGTCTGCTTCTGTTTCTCTATCCCCTCAACCTACATTCCAGGACCCTGACCAATGATTTGGGCAGAGAGCTTTGTGGTGAGTCTGGGACTTCCTATTTAGGAGCAGCTATGTGAACACAGCCCGCTCATGTGCCAGCTACTGGCTCTAAGGTACAGTCGTTCAAAGAACTCTGGTACTGGAGGGAGTAGGGTCAGGGTTCATCACGTTAGGAGAGCAAAAGGACCATCTGCAGGACTCATCAAGCATCTGAGGCAGCCGGCGGGCCCTCCACACTGCCTGCATCCACCTCCCTACCCTGCCACAGACCTGCCCTGTGCCCTCTACATCTGGATGCCTCCCTGCCTTGACTGTTAACTAAGCTGCCCATCCTCTCCTCTGTCCCTAACCTGTTGGGGCTACAGACACCTCAGCCTCACAAGCAGCCTTTCTCCTCAGGAAAATGAGGAAATATACAACTAAACTTACAGTTCTAGAACCTCAAAGCCCAGGAAGCCATTGCAGCCTGCCCCATGAGGGATCATAGATCAAGTCTTTGCCTCAGCCCGATCTGTAATGCTCACACCTGTAATGGCTTCGCACTCCAAGTCACTCAGGAGGCTAAGGCAGATAGATCAAAAATTTAAAGTCACTGACAGTGGTGGTGCAAACCTTTAATCCCAGCACTTGGGAGGCAGACATAGGCGGGTCTCTGTGAGTTTAAGGCCAGCCTGGTCTACAGAGCAAGTTCAAGACAAGTCAGGGCTACAGAGAGCAACCCTGTCTCAAAAAACAAAACAAGCAAACAAACAAGCAAATAAAAATTCAAAGTCCTCCTGGGCAACTTAATGAAAACTTCCCTCAGAACAAAGTTTAAAGCTGGCCTGTAATCCCAGTGACTTGGAGGACCAAGGTGGGAGGATTTGCAAGTTCAAGTTCTGCCTAGACCACAGAGTGACACTTGAACCACCAAGGGAGGCTCTGTTTCAAAAATAAGAAATAGGGAAAGGTGCTTGGCATGGTGGCACACTCCCTTAACACAGATAGAGGAGTCAGATCTCTGTGAGCTTGAGGCCAGCCTGGTCTACATGAATGTATCACATGTAGACATGTGCACATGTGTGCACACAGACACACACATGCATACACACATAGACACATTTTGTTTGTTTCAAGACAGGGTTTCTCTATGTAACAGCTCTAGCTGTCCTGGAACTCACTTTGTAGACCAAGCTGGCCTCAAACTCATGGAGAGCCTCGTGCCTTTGCCTCTCTAAAGGCGTGTGCTGCCACCCCCTGACCTCACATTTTTAAAATGAAAGAAAGAAAAGCACTGGTGGCAGAGCATGCTGGCAGACACTGCCTAGCACGTGTGAAGCCGAGAGTCAATCCCTAGTGTCAAAATACATGAGCAAAGGGACAGATAGCCAGGAGGAAGTAAAAAAAGAAAGGAACAGACAGGAGGAAAAGAAAGGAAAAGGAGAGGAAGAAAAATAGCTTTAGGCCAGATGTAGAAACACACACCTGTAATCCCAGCACTCAAGAGGCTGGTGCAGGATCGTGTGTTATTCATGAGTTTAAGGATAGCCTGGACTACCAAGCAAGACCTTGAAACATGAATTTAAGGATAACCTGGACTACCAAGCAAGACCTTGAAACCAAAATGAATAAAACAAAAATAAACATTAAAAAAGGAAGGTGAGCCGGGCGGTGGTGGCGCACGCCTTTAATCCCAGCACTCGGTGGATCTCTGTGAGTTCGAGGCCAGCCTGGTCTACAAGAGCTAGCTCCAGGACAGGAACCAAAAGCTACAGAGAAACCCTGTCTCGAAAATCCAAAAAAAAAAAAAAGGAAGGTGATTTTCTTTTCTGAGCTGGGGGAACATGAGGCCTGGCCAGTGTATGGAGTATGTGTCTATCTGTCAGACACGATGGACCATCCTAGATGTGAGAGAGTAAGCCTACAGTTGACCAGCCCAAGACGCCCTGGACAGGGCAGTCAGATCCCAATGAACCAGCCTTTTACAGTCATTCACTCTGACCACTCCTAGATCCCAGGATCGCCAGCATAGAAAGAGCCCAGCCTCTGGGCTCCTATCTCAGCTGCAGCCCCAGTTGGCCGTGCATTCTGGAATGGGGTGCAGTTCATACAACTCGTAGAGGTTCAACCCCCAGTAGCTAAAAGAGGCCAAGGTCCAGGGTACTTCTGCAGAGGAATGATCAAAGTCCTGACAGCTACATGGACACACTAGCCATGCACACTGTGTACAAACCCATCCACTTCACCCTGTGGATACCAGCAGGCTAGCTATGACCCCAACCACCGTGTCCCGCGCTGGGATGTGAAGGCCACCTAGGGTTGTGGGAGGCCTGGAAGAGACCTATTATGTACTAAAATACCCGTGAACACATGGCACATGGCTAGGGTGCATAAGGGTTCTGTCCTATATTATTCTCCAGGGAAAAGGGTTTGTTGAGAGGAGGGCACCCAGGGGAAGAAGGCACAGACAAGTGGTTCTGAGCCCCTAACCAGTGTCAGGCATTTGGAAGAGGTCAGAGTTGCTATATTTGGGCCCAGCAGAGTGTAGAGGTTAGCACATCATTCTCACTAAATGTAGTGGCTTCTAACTAACCATACACAGACATTGCTAAGAGCCTGGGTAAGAGGACTGGGGGAACCATGGGGAGGCTGAGTTAGAATGCAGGCTCTTGCCCTTCCTCCCTAGGACAGCAGGGGATTGTCTAGGGACCACCCACCCCAGATGTTCAGTCCCTTCTCTCCCTTACCCTGCAGGCCTCCTGGGAATAGAGGTGTGCAGGCCCAGAGCTGGTTCCCACGATGCCAGGCCATAACAGGTGCTCCTTTTACCTGCATTACCTTTAAAAAAAAAGTCACAGCTAGAGACACAGGAGCCCTAGCCACATGCTGCCACCTGCCAGTGCTGAGCCAGTGCACAAGGAGGCTCTTCATATGTCCCCCTGGCCAGCTGTCTAAAACTAGGGACTCTGAAGTCCACACATGCTACTCCCTCCCGGCTATGCTAGCCCTCCCTGTGTCTCAGCCTCTTATTGCATCATCCACACCAGCCTGTCAGCTCAAGAGCAAAACAGCGCTCCGTCCAGGCTCTCTCGGGGACCCGCCCCAGGGTTGACTTTTGCAGACATGGCACCCTGCTACCCATAATCTTACAGAGAGTTCACCAAAGCTGGGTGAACACTTGCCTCTGCAGCCCACCTCCCTGCCTTTGGCTTGGCTGTCCCCGCTCCCTGAGTCCACGGGAAGGAGGCTGTGGCCTAGGCTATGTGCCAGCCAAGCTCAAGACTGTGAGTACGGGGAGGAAGTGTCTGGATGCCAGCAGAGTCGGACTTGTTCAAAAGATGCAGAGGCATGCACACATATAAGCCCTCTCCGTGCTGGGATGGGGAACCAATGGGAGGAGAAAGCCACGCTGAGCCCTGAGGCCCTGACTGTGGTTTTGGGTCTCTGACCCTGGGTCTAGGATGGTTCTGAGAGGGCTCTGTTAGTCTCCAAGAAACTGAGGTTTGGAGGAGCAGGGATGTCCACTCTTTCAGAGCCTAGGGTAGCGTTGCCCCTCAGCTACCTCAATGGGGCTCGTCCATGTCACTAGCCCTGAAAAATGGCTCTAGATATGGACAGCAGGGCTGCGGGGGCCCAGCAACCAGAAACAAAGAGGCCTTTGTGCTGCAGCCAAGGCCCCTCTGCCTTGGGTTAAGGCAGCTGAATGAGCCCCTCGGAGGCAGTCCTCCTTCTGCATGCCAAAGGCACAGAGACAGACAATGGCCATTAACATAGGCCCCTCTGAGCACCCCAGCCAAGCTGGCCATGGGATAAGGGACTTGGCCTTGAGCCTCAGAGGCCCTTCTTGGACACCCAAGGCCATGGGCCCACCAGCACTCCACTGGGCACCAGCACCCACTGTCAGCTGAGTCTCTGCCTGAGACCGTGGGTCACAGGATCAGGTGCAAAAAGAGGCTTAGGAGGAGGGTCACAGGGGACAGGATTCGGATCCAAGCCAGCCTGTCCTTCCCTGTAGGCCTCCCACTGGACTCTGCCACCCGAACAGAGATGGATGGGGTACCCTTAAACTCAATGTACCCCACCCAGCCCTGGAATGGAGGACACGGCATGTGCGTTGGGATATCTTGGGCTCTCAAGCAAGAGCCAGTAGAACCACAGGATCTCCTGTCCCCTTGACACTGAGGACAGCCCAAGACCCAGCTGAGACGGGCCAGTTCTCTGTGGCTTCCTATGTACAGGATCTCTATTGTGAACCACATCGTGAAGGTGGGCAGGGGGATGGCACCAATTCCAAGATGGGTCCTAGCAGGGGTGTCTGAAGACTCTAAGGACAGCACAGGCAGTGCATGGCCTATGGGCCCTTCTAGTTTATAGATTGGGGTTAGGGCAGGGCTAGCAGAGATTTAGGGCCCTGCTTCGCTCTCGGGTCTGTACTCTGTAAGATTTCCTATACCCAGATGGGCTCTTAAAGCCCTGAGAAACATACCTACAGGACAGACAATTCCAGGGACGTATGTCCTACGTATGCCCTGCTACCAGGAGTGGTCCCAGTGGTCTTTTGGGGGGGGCTGAAGGCCTGTAGCTGGATGGGATAGAGGGGTGGCAGCCTGCCATGTGACAGCTGCCAAGGGACATGAGGGCCCAAAGGCATTTGAACGCATCTTGTCCCTCAGGTCTGCCCACAAGGGCCCAGCTACTTCAGACAGGCTAGAGGACATCTCCTAGCTGGTTCAAACCAGTCACTCCTGAAAGGCCCTGATGGCTCCAGGGACACTTCAGTCACACTGCCACTTGCCTACAGGCCTTCGCACTCGCTAATCCCCCACCCTACACTCCACCTGCAGGGTGGGAGTCCAGGGAGCGCCTCAGGATCTATCACGGGGTCCAAGGACAGCAGCGTGGCAGGCCCTACACCTGAGCCGCACACTGAGAGCTGATGAAGCTCGTAGGTGGGAGGCTGAGACCGAGCAGGGGGTCCTGTGGAGCCCCTACCCTACTGCAGCTCTCTGCTCTATCCACGCTATGAGGCCTCTGGCTTCCCCACAGACATTGGTTGGACCACAGTATACAGTGGCTGCTACAGCACCTTTGTGGTTCCGCTGCTGATGTTTCCAAACCTGGAGGGGAAACTAGTGAGGTGTAGAACAGAAAAAATTGGCTGGTAACCCAAGAATGTCCAGGTGTGTGCTCACGGTGAAGACCAAGACGGGTAGCCCCAGGCTCCAGGCTGGGCCCAGGATGGACTCATTCATTCACACCTCCAGCCTTTCATTACCCCACCAGCCAGGGCATTTCGAGACCCCAGTCTCCTGCAGCCTGGGACCAGCCTGTTTCCTCTGAGGCTGCACCCCACCAGAGAGGGGTGAGGAGGAGGCGGTGCCCTTGGAGCACCTCCTTACCCTGTCTACAGACTTGACCAGCCTCAGTTTCCCCACTGCATGGTTGACATTCGCTGAGTGGATAGGCACTTTGTTCCCATGCAGGCTGTAACTCCCCGGACTCCCTTCCGGAGCCAGTCTGTAGCTGGTTTCAGGAGGAAGGCTGCCCAGGCCTGTTCAGACTCATCCCTGATACTGGCAGCGTAACCCCTTCCGTGTGCTGGAGTCAGCCCAGCACCCCCTTCCTATTGGGGGTGTACCTTCTCCAGCCCATCATGGAGGCTGAGGCCAGGATTAGAGGACAAGCAGAGTAAGGCCAGGGATAACGAAAGACGTGCTAGTGCCAGGGTCCTCCAGTGGGGCTGCACTGAGGGGCTGGCGCACCCCTGACGCCAACTCCTCTGCCCCTTCAGAGACACCGAGAGCTAGCTCCAGGGGGGCCTGCAGCTGCCTTCCTACTTCAGTTTCTTCCTCACCACTAGGCTGCTGGTGGCTGTGCCAAGTCCCTGGCACAATGCAGCACCTGCCTTGTTAGGCCCTGGTGAACCACTGGCTACTTGACAACACTTCCTCTGGGGCAAGAGAGATGTCCCGGTATGAGGGGCCCAGAGAGAAGTGTCCCTTTGGTCACATAAAAATGGGCCAGCCTGGGCTTGGAGCCCTGCCTTGTCTTTGGCCGAGAAGATAAATTCTATCTCTCCATCAGTGCTGAGGGGAACAAAGAGGCTTTGTGCGGCCTCTGAGTGACAGGCCACAGTGCTTTCCCTCCTAACGCAGGATGAGGTACGAGGGATCCTTTCTCAGAGCATCTCTTTTCCCCAGCACCGAATCATCTTGTTACAGAGGGCAGGTTCACGGTGGTGGTCACAGAGGCTTTCTACTCTTTATGCCCTGGCTGTCTCAGAGGACAGCCACGCTCCAGTTAGGAACGCCCTCATCCACACTCACCCTCACAGAACCTGCACATCCCATACCCCATTGCAGAACATTTATCTTCCTAGGCATTCTCTGTGGTTTTGAAGGTCTCAGTCATTGAAGGACACAAAAGAAGTATACACACACTCATGCCCGGGCACACACAATTATACCCACAGTCATGCAAGGCACATATGCATGCACACACACATTTATGCACAGGCACACATACGTGTTCACACACAATCATGCACGGGTACACATGCATGTATACACATAGTTACCCTCATGCACAACAGCCACATACATAATTACACACAAAGTCATGTACAGGCACATACACATGTAATGTACACAGTTACACACACACACACAGACATGCACAGACACAAACACAGTTAAACACATAGTCACACACAAGTAAGTATGTATTATGCACACATAGATATACACACTCAAGCACAGGCACACACAATTACACAGTCATGGTCAGGCACACAGAAACACACACATATAGTTACACATTCACAGTCACACACACAAATGGCACATATACACAACTACACAAATCATGCGTGCAAATCACACTTGTACACATTCATGTATACACACATCACATGTGCACACAAGTGGCCCACACTTACTCATGCACACACACACACACTGGTGCACACATAAGGCATCCTGAGACCTGCCTGTCTCGTGGTTTTTTTCCTATGCTTTTATAATTTGCATCTTGATTCATTAAGTGAGAACCATGCCTTTATTTGTTTGTCTATTCCCCCATTCATTGTTTCCATGAGTAATTATTCATAGCCTTGCTCATCCAGGGACTCTGCTGAAAGAGCTGAGCTCAGCTCTGCCTTGCCCTATATGGTCTATCGAGGCCACACGATAGACCAAATGTGATCTACGTATGGGATCAGCACTCACTCACCACACAAACTCTCTTCTGACTTCTGAATGTGAAACAGGCTTTTGTGATGTTCCCTGGCCCATTACAAGAGATCCCGCTGGAGATGTGGCGGTTCCATTAGTCAACATGTTGGCATGGAGTGAGGTTTCCCTTTCACTCTTTACAGAAATGTGGCTTCTTGGAGCCATGCCTGTACGTGTGTGCTGGTTTAAGCCCTCTATGAAGACAAGAAGGCCACAGCAGGAGGAATGACCCAAGCTGGGCCCAGCAATGAAGACGTACCATCTGTCTGACTTCACGGCTTCTCCCTAGTATGGGTCTGGGTATACCTTCCACATCTCAGCTGCCCACCAGAACCCTTCCATACCCAGGAAGGGCTGCAGCATGATACCGGAAGATGAACCCCAGTTCAGCAAACCTCTGGGTAAAGCTGGAGCCAGTCTCCCACATTCCCCAACCCTGAGACACTCTGACATCAGCCACAGTTGCACCCCTAGAGGATGGTGCTCAGGCTGAATCATCCCACCTTCTCCCAGTCCTTAAGACACCTCTTAAATGTTATGACTTTCTTTTTAAAATAGTGTTAAGCTAGGCAGTGGTGGTGTATGCCTTTAATGCCAGCACGTGGCAGGTAGAGGCAGGTGGGTCTCTGTGAATTTAAGGCCAACCAGGTTCTCAAAGCAAGTTCCAGCCAGAGCTGCTACACAGAGAAACCTTGTCTCAAAAAACAAGCAAAACGTGTTAAAATGTACAGGACACAAAACCCACCACTCTACCTGTTTCAAGAGTACAGTGCAGGACACAAAACCTACCACCCTGGGATGAATGCCCAGGTATATTAATGCCCGGACATGTGACCTGACAAGACGGTAATACAGTCCAGCCTCCATGTCCTGTGTTCAATAGCCAGACACTCTGTTACTGTCCCCAGCTGCCATAACCAAGTGCAACAAAGGAAGAAGCTTTGGACCATGGAGTCAACTTCTCCCCCAGGCCTGGGAGTGAGGTGTGCAGAGTCCCAGGCTCTGAGCAGGAGCCTTCTTATCTCGTTCTCATTTTTGTGCCTCTAAGTCTTCCGGGTCCATGGCAGCAAAATTCCAACTTCTGCTCCTCTTCCCTTTGTGTGCAAACACCTGACATTGGGTTGAGAGCGACCCTGAACCTAGGGCAATCGCAACTCAAGATCCCTCACTACTCAATCCAAACGTTAGTTTCAACAAAGGATACAGTGTGAGGAACTGTCGAGAAGGCTTTGAGAGAGTCCCCCCCTCATTGTTGGACCAGCACCCCAGAGGTTAGGTGTAAAGACACCCCAGCTTCTGGGTGTTTGAGTAAGCAGCTTCCCTTACGAACCCTGCTTCCTTGGCGGATGTCATTGAGCAGGCGCACCCAGAAATGCCTGGGTGGTGTGAGCAGCGTAGGCTTGTGGTGAACTCCCACTTCATGGCTTAGAGCTGAAGCCAGACTGCCCTGGGGCCTCCTCTAAAGTACCATCTCAATCCAACCAGGTCCCAGGGAATCGACAAGCAGGCCCCGGGTTTGCCAGCTACTGAATCTGACCCCTAAGGAATCTTTGTCTTCACCCATGGACAGTTGGTGAGAACCAGCCCTGGCCAACTGTGACCATTCTCTTGGTCTGTAACTCCCCTTCACTCCCAAGGACATTGCACAGGGACGACATTTATCCCCCTCGGGCACTTGCCAGTTGGGGTAGCTGGGATCTGCTTGGCATTTCTAACCTGGTCAAGCGCCAGCTTTGGGAACAGAAGCTTCTGCTGGTTGGCTTTGGTCAACTTGAAATAAACCTGGGAAGTGAGAATCTTAATAGAAAAATGCCTTCTTAAGATTGGCCTGCAGGCAAGTCGGGGGAGGGGGTATTATCTTTATTAATGATTGAAGTGGGAGGGCCCTGCTCATTGTGGGTGGTGCCACCCCTGGGCAGGTGGTCCTAGGGTGTGTGAAAAAGCAGGCTCTACCTAGGCAATGGGGAGCAAGCCAGGAAGCAGTAGAGCACTCTCCCATGGCCTCTGCAGCAGCTCCTGCCTTGCATCCCTGCCCTGACTTCCCTATATGAATATGTATATATAAATATATATATTGTACGCATCAGTACTACAGGCTGTAAGATGAAATAAACCCTTTCATCCCCAAGTTGCTTTGGGCCGTGTAGTTTTCTCACAGCAGAAGAAACTCCCCCTCAAGGATGAGAGAGGGAGTATGGTGGGGAGGAAGACCTCAGCCTCCCCCAGGATGGACACTTGTCACACTTTCTCTGGACCTTGTCACACTTAAGGAGCACTGTGTCTCAGTGTTAAAACAGCCACAGTAGGGTGGTGGCGCACACCTTTAATCCCAGCAATCGGGAGGCAGAGGCGGGAGGATCTCTGTGAGTTTGAGGCCAGCCTGCTCTACAAAGTGAGTTCCAGGACAGCCAGGGATATACAGAAAAGCCCTGTCTCAAAAAACCAAACCAAAATAAACAAAACAAGAACAACAAAAAATCCAGCCACAGTAGGCTGGTACTAGCACTATCTCCATTACAGGGCAGAAGAGAAAGTTAGAAAGATCAGGTAGTTTAAACACTTTTAAATTTTATTTATATATCTATTTGTGTGTGTGTGTGGTGTGTGTGTGTGCACCTGTGGAGGTCAGAGACTAAGTAAGCTGCAGAAGTTGGTTCTCTCCTTCCACCATGTGGGTCTTGGGGCTCAAACTCAGGCTGTCGAGCTTAACTGCAGGCTCTTTACCTGCTAAACTTCTTCAATGGCCTGAGCCCAGGTCCTTTGAGTGAACCAAGGGTACAGCAGATGAGCATCCGAGGAGGCCACTGCTTAGCCCCCTGCCGGCTTTCCCTTCAAAGGACCCAGTTACCCAGTTACCCAGAACAGAACCCCTTGGTGCTCCGAAAGTACCTTCTTCAGTCTATAACCTTGGGTGGCTTTGAAGGTCACCCTGAGTGTCTGAAGTCTGTGTTCAAGCCCCACTGTCACATTCCTGCTGGGAGAAGGCAGTGTAAATGTTACAGCTCCGAGGGGAAAAATTTCCCCAATGGGAGTGTTGTCTCTCTGAGGGGAAAGTTATCCTGGCAGTCAGGAAGCCAGAGAATACCACCAAGTCACACCACACACCAAACTCCACAGGCTGGCGCAGAAACAGCAGGGAACTGAGCAGGAGACAGGTTTCACAAATGGCTTCTTGGGGGCATAATTTTCTAGGATGAAGATTTCCAGGGTGAGGATTGATGGGATTCTAAGTCCTGAGTTTGGGGTGAGCCTTGGGATTGGTGGGGTTTCAAGTTCAGAGATGGAGTTTAGGGATGGGTGGGTTTTCAAACCTGGAAATGTGCTCAGACCTTTTACCCTACAGGGAAACCTCTGAGCATTCCCAACAGGGAACCCCTCCACCAGCCTACCCTTCCTGGCTGTTACAGCATTTCCCTTCCCTTCCTCAATCCCGTGGCTAACCACTAGCCAGCTTCTGATAAAGAATCATGGGTCATGGCATCCACTTCCTAAGGCTTGGGGCCTCCCTTAAGGACCAGATGAAGATGCAATATAGCTATTGGTGTTGTGGGGTGGCCTGGCGTCCCAGCACTCAGAAGGTAGAGGCAGGAAGATTGTGACTCAAGGCCAGTGTAGCCTACACAACGACAGTTTGTGTGGTTGTAGACAGTTTTTGTCTCAACAACGAGAACAAAATGCAGAGTGCCTCCCAAGGCCTGGGAAGCACCATGAGGTGATCACTTTGCCTGCCAGTTGCCCCCCTCCCTGTCTGGAAGCCACGTTCACCCTTTTCTGTTTCTTGGAGGCACTAAGTAAGAACCTTCCTGCCAGGGCTGCTTCCTTTATAGGCAAGACTCACCCTTCTTCAGGTTTCTCACCCTCACCCCCTTTTTGATTTTTCAAGGCAGGGTTTCTCTGTGTAGCCCTGGCTGCTCTGGAACTAGCTCTGTAGACCAGACTGACTTTGAACTCAGGGACTGTTCCCATTATTTTGTTTTGGTTTTGGTTTTGGTTTTTTTCAAGACGGGGTTTCTTTGTGTAGCCCTGGCTGATCTGGAACACGATCTGCAGACCAGGCTGTCCTCGAACTTGGAGATCTGCCTGCCTCTGCTTCAGGAGCACTGGGCTTAAAGGTGTGAGCCAGTACCCCCAGCTCTGTCCCCATCATTTTAAGGCAGGTGCAACTGTGGGCTTCAGAGTGGGCCTCCCACCTGGAGTCAGGAGCTGCCTTGCTCAGTGCATAGCAGAATCCTTGACCCAAATGGAGTATGGACGGAAGGACAGACAGTCTATACTGGGTGGCTCTGGGTCACCTCTCTGTGATTCCAGAAGAAGCCAATTCCCACAGGACCAGGTGTCTTCTAAAGTCCTGAATGACCCCTAACCACCTAGCTGGAGGTTCTGGAGACAGAGGACAAGAGGTGGCCAGGGGAGTCCTGCCCTCCCCCCACCCTACCGTGGCTCCAGGGGTCTCAGGGACAGTCCCACCCGACCAGAGGAAATCCTTGAATTTTCCGAGGGTGAATGGAAGCAACCCTTCTTGTTTATTTCCTGGTGAATTGTAGAGGGTGGGAAAATGACTGGGGGCTGGCTTTAACTCTTTCTTCCCTGGATTTAATTGTCCCCTTTCCGGCCAGGCTCCTCCAAGCTCCTGGCGCCTGGTTTTCCTGAGACTTGGGGTGGGGGAGGGTTATGTGAAAAAACACAACAAAAAACAAAGTTCAGCAATAAATAAGTCCCTGGCGTGTAGAGTCTGGGAACCAGGAAATGCTTCCCCAGGCCCCTGATGGAGGAGGATGCGAAGCTGGGGGCTGGGGAAACACACACACACCTGACCAGGAGCCAGGCCTGTTGAGGCTGGGGGAGGTGGGGACGCCAACGCCAGTCCTTGCTGCAAAGCTGGGACACCCCACCCCCATCCCACCCACCCTGCAGTGCAGAGTAAACTCTCAGGCGCTCTGGGGTTCTGGGATGTTCAGTTCTGGCAAGGGGGCCAGGCGGCCACGGCAAGCTTTTCCCATTACCTCACCGGAAGGGCTGAGCCGAGGCTCTCAGTGGGTTATGGATCTGGCTGGAGCTGCTCCTGCAGATGTGTACCCCAAGTCGAAAGCCTGGGGTCTCCTTCCAGCTGGGACCAGTTTAGGAGTGGGTGGGTTCCACTGAGACCCCAGATGCGGACCTACTTTGTGCTTACCTGCAGCGGAGTTTCTCTGCTGGGAGACGAAGCCTATGTAGTCTTCTGCGACCCTTCTGACTGCACAGAAGTGGATGAACTCTTGGTCTCAGTTGGTAGAGTACTTCCCTTGCATGCATGACACCGTGGGTTTGATTCCTCAACACCACAATAACCCCCACCCGTTATATAAATTGGTGGCTTATATCTGTATTCCCAGAGCTTGGGAAGTTGAAGCTGGGGACTGCTTTGAGCTCAAAACTAGCCTAGGATACAGAGCAAGATGCTGACAATCAAACTAAAACCTAAGCCACAAGATCAGGATCTTGACCCACAGAAGAGGCACACACACACACCAGCACCAAAATTCAATTTAAACTTTTTGGTGTAGTTTTGACCTGCTGACCCAACTTTCTGAGTTGTTCATACAAACACACACACACACACCAGCTTGAGATGCACAAGGAAATGTGATCTGTCAGTGTGACCGGCAGGCCTGCTCCGCCCGCCTGCCCTCGACACCGGTTCTCACAGCCCCAGCAGCAGGACTGAGGCTCCCACAAGGCTGCTTTCCTCAGCAGATGCTCCTCTGCCTCCAACTTGCTACAAACACCAACCAGATGTTGGGACTGTCGCCCATGGGGGGATGTGTTTGAGGAAGTGGTTTATCTGGGGAGCCCAGCCTGGAGTAAGTCGAACCTGGAGGGGTGCAGAAGTGTGCCTGAGGACTCAGCTGAGATCATCAGAACTGGGGTGATGCAAGTCCTCCCCGTGTCACAGATAGGGAGACCAAGCATGTTGAGGTCAGCAGGTTAATCTGCCTATAAAAGTAGGAACCTAGGCCTCCTTCTGAGTCTGACCAGCACAGAGATCTCAGGCTACACCGGCCCTCCCCAAGCCTGCCTGGACTCGGTCTCCAGGTACTAGTTGGAGCATGTGAGAGGCTGTGCAGGGTCACATGGAGAAGGATGAGCCCACAAGCTCAGCTCACCTCAGCATCCCTGCAGAGAACCCACAGATCAAGATCCTGGAACTCAACCTCTTCAGGCCGCCCCTTGCTAGAGGCCCATGCCTGTGGGATAAACCTAGCTGATCTCCCTCCTCCCCAGCACTTGCATGCACGTGCACGCACGCATGCATACACACACACACACACACAAGTGCAGATCTGTTAGCAATTATACGTATATGCTCACACATGCACACAGCACAGGTCACCTACCATTAAGAGTCTGCAAATAGGACCTTACATATGCATGTGCACATGCACACACATGCTCACAAATACATACACTTGAGCAAAACTCACATATAGGCACCAGCATATGTGAAGAGACACACACATATCTGTACACCACGAAGCTGTCCCTGGAGCACACACTCCATGGAGTGAGTGGCTCTGCTTCGCATATCCATCCATCCCCAGTCTTTTCCAGTGCACTCTGCCAGGCTCTGTACCAGTGAGGACTCAGAGCAGAGACAAGGTGGCCTGATACGGGGAGGGGAGGTCATGGCCACCAAAAGCCAGGACATCTCTCTTTCTCTCTGTGTGTCTCTCTATGTCTCTCTCTCTATGTCTCTCTTTGTCTCTCTCTCTCTCTCTCTCTCTCTCTCTCTCTCTCTCTCTCCAGCCTGCAGGGGTAGCAGTAATGCATACCTGCAGAGGAAAGGTGTGTGCTCAAAAGACAGGTGCCTGTCAAGTTGCAGGAACTCACCCTTGGCACAATGCAGCCAAGACTGCCTCCAGCTACTGACCCTAGGGAGTAGACTGGACAGGTCCCCTCTACATAACTGAATGAATGAAAGAACAAGCAGCTGTTTCAGGTAGACTCCTGCCACTTGAAATTCACACACACACACACACACACACACACACACACACACCTGGATGAGCGTCTTGGGATCGGGCTCTGGGGTTCAGGTTCAGGCTGCCTGTTGCGCCAGAGAACAAGCAAGCACTTCGTGCCTTTTCTGCCCATCAGTGCGCCCATCACCTGTGCCCCTCGTCATTCCACTGTGTCAGTGAGAAGGCCTTGTATGGTAAGCACAGCCAGGCAAGTTAAATGCTTTTCTTTATAAGGGTTGTCACGGTCATAATGTCTCTTCACAGCAACAGAGACCCTAAGGCAGTGGTATTTCCTCTCACATCTGTGGGATTAACATTCAGAGAGCCTGACAAGATAAAGACCCCTAACCCAAACTCAGAAGCCAGACCCATCCATTGGGACCTAAGGAACTGAAGAGCTGCTCCCAAGGAAATAGATACCTCAGGGGCATTCCAAGCCTGGGGGTGGAATCCAGTTCAGTGGATTGCCAGAGTGAACAGGTACATCAAAAGAAACCAGCAAGCCTACCTACATGAATGAAGCCTGTTTTCACTCATTCAGCCACGATTTGGGTCAGTGGTCTTTCTCCTTGAATCTGTAGGATTCACAGTCTCTGCTTCTTCCAGGCAGCCGGTCTGATCCTAGAATCTTCTTTGCAGCTCATCTTCTTTGGCCTAAGAGAGACTCTCAGTGTTTATAGTTTATTCTGGCAGGGAGGGGGACCTAGTGAATCTGGTCAGGTTCGGGGACTTCCTGGAGATATTTTGAGTTGTATACCTTCTTGTTTAAGGAGCTCCCCTGCAAGGTGGAATGTTTCAACCTGGGAGGGAATGAACATGACAATGGTTTATGCTTCTGGGGTTAGCATCTTAGTGAGTTCCCAAGGATGCTCTTGGGCCTCACACAAGGCCCAGCTTGGTGAGGGTTAGAGCTGCACACGCCAATAGGTGCTTGAAAGGATAGGTAAGGAGAGGGACAGACGTGCTCTTGACTAGAAAGAGCAGGGAGAAAGGGACTCAGGGACCTAGGGAGACCCAAGATCCCAGGAACCCTCTTTCCTACTTCCCCATCCACTCAATGCCCAGAGTAGGATCTTACAGGTCCACACTATGGGACCAAGGCCCAGAAACTGGAGTATTTGCTCTAAGTCATACAAGCGATTCTGAGGAAAGCTTTAGCTTGTGGGGAAGGAGAGTGGCTTCTACCAGATGCAGAGGCTACTGTTCCCTAGAGGACAGGGCACTGTTCACAGGTGCAAGTGGGGGGAGGGGCAGAGACCTGGCACAGGGATGGGAATCCAAACAGTGTCTCTCCAGGTCTGGTCCTACCCCTCCAAAGTGATGTGACCTCCTCTCAGGGTGTGCCTCAGTTTCCCATTCTATGTGTAAGTTTGTGAGCATGGGTGTTTTGGTTCCCTACAGGAACCAGGGGACCTGAGGCACAGGGGCTGGGTGGTGAGCAGCTGACTGGCTGTGGGAAGCGGTCTTGAGGTGGAAGGAAGGCTGGCTCCAGACAACCCAGGACAAGGGTGACTGCAGAGACAGCCCCTGGGAGCAGCTTATTGTGAGCTGACAGCCTGAGAGTGGGAGGAAGTAGGTTAGGGGTGGGGCCTACAGATCCCAAGCAGCGGCGAGGGGAGGGGAGGGGAGGGGAGCAGCAGGTGGGGGGAATAGCTGCCCCTGAGGACCAGCTCCTTGTAGCCTGCGGCAGCCACTGCTGACCAGGTAAGGGCTGTCAGCACAGCAGAGGTGAGGCTTCATCATATACCGTCCACATGAGGCCTACTCTAGTGCGGCACGCTCCTGGCTTGGGTCCTGACTAGCCCGGGATGAAGCCCTAGGTTCTTAGAGGGCTCCTCCAGGAAGCTCCTGGCCATGACATAGGGCACAGGGCACCAGGACATTGTATCTATGTTCGTAACCCCATTTGGCATCTCCTTGGAAAATCCAGTGCCCATTCTGAATGTGCTGTGTGGCATAGACCAGGGGTCTTGAAACAGCAGAAATCAATGCCCTCCTTCTCTCCACCACAGAGGTCTGAGGCCGGGTGAGGTCAGGTAAGGTACCCCAGGGTTAAGGATTCACCCTCTATTCTGCCCGTTTTCCCTCAGTGTCTTGTCTCAAAGGCCTGGCCTACCTTGTGACAGAATCCTTAACTGACTACATCTGAAGTGCTTTTACCAGATAAGGTCCCAGCCCTGAGAGTTTGCCCCCCTACAGACCCTAATCCAACACCAGGGTCTAAGGAGAACCCACCCTCCTCTTACTGTCTCTGGTCCTTACTTAGGGTTTGCTAGGTATTTTTTTTATTTGTTTTTCTGGAGCAGAAGTACTCCTTTAGGTGAGACAGTTGGTGCTCCTGCTTCTTTCTGGGTCCTGGCAAGTCAGATCCATCGCTCATGGGTGGCCTGCTTTCCTTGGCATGGACCTAGGAGGCTCTGGTCCCCAAAGCCAAGAACAGAGCTGTGGGTAGCAGTAGCTGTGGGCTAAGCCCAGCATGGGCAAAGAAAGAAGACACCAACTATGGGTCCAAGAGCCTGGGAAGCCTGTGACAGGCATGGTCCCCAACCCCCAGGTCCCAGCCAGGGCTGGGCTAGGGTTTCCCAAACTGGTGCCACCACCAGGCTGGGGCCTCCCTGGCATGTCCAGCCTGTGGCTGGCTCCCAGGACGCTGCAGAAATGTCCTTTTGTTGGCTGAACAAAGCGGCTTTGAGCTGTGCCCTTATCGCAGGCTGTAGTGAGATGGGACACCAGAGATCCGGGCAGGAGCCGGCTGGCCAGCCTGGACAGGCATCCCCCAAGCCTGGGGAGGCAGAGAAAGCCCGTGGAGGGCTGGGGGAGGGAGAGGTGAGTGCCACCTAACTCGGGAAACAAGGCACATACAGCAGGCACAAGTGGGCACAGACGTGGATAGACTCCGGCACACAGGTAAACATAAGCAAGTTTCCCTGGCTGGGCCAGGGTGGTAGTCAAGCCCCTTTCTATACATGGTCCCCTGTAGAATGGGTGTGGCTCATCCTGTGTCTATGCCTAGGTCATCCTTCAAAACACCATAAGGGATAAACCCTGTACCACTAGGCCAAGACTCCCTCAAGATGCCACGTTGGGCAGAGTACAGTGGCCCTCTACCTCTGCCTCCTGCCTTGGTCATTCTGTAGGGCTCTGGGCAAGTTCCTCCCTCTTGCCTTCATCTTACTGCATCCTGTGCCAAATGAGTCAGGAGCCACCTTCTGAATGAATGAATGAATGAATGAATGAATGAATGAATGAATGAAGTGAGGGCTGGGGTAGAGTACTTACCTAACATGTACAAAGTCCCAGGCTCTAAGACCAGAATTGCACAAACAAGGTGTATGGATATGCACATGTGACCTTAGCCCTTAGGAGGTGGAGACAGTAAGATCAGTTCAAGATCATCCTTGGCTATGTCACAGTTCAAGTCTAGCTTGGGCTACGTGAGATTCTGTGTCAAAAAGAAAAAAAAATAGAGGGACTTTGAGATGGCGTTTTGGGTAAGGACCCTTGCCACCAAGCCTGATGTCTTACCTGAGTGTGAGGTTTAGGATCCACATGACAGAAGGACTGACCCCGAACGTTGTCTTCTGATCCAAACAATGCAATAAAGAAATATTAAAGAAAAAAACCTTAAAAAAAAGAAAAAAGTAAATGAAGAATGAGTCAGGGACACAAAAAGAATTCCACATCATATCCCCCCTGCCCTAATGGCTTGGGGAGGGAACTGGTATTTCCCAGACTGAGTAGAGGGACCCACCAGGTAATCATCCTTCTAGATGGATGGAGACCAGATAAAGTGCCCAGCAGACTCATGTGACCCTGAGAGACTGTCACTCTGCTGGAGGCTGGGTGGGTTCCAAGGAGACGGCTCCATGATTGGGTGAGGCACGGATGTCAATATCCATGGCAGGCCCGTCAATGTCCAGCAACGGGCAGGGACCTCACTGGCCATGCTGCAGGCCATACTGGCCCTGGACTGATGATGTAGTTGGGAGAGGGTCCCCTGATTCCTGCCTTCCCCTCCCCCAGTCCCTGAGCACTAGCTCCATTCTCACTTGGGTCCTACCTGGTGTCCATGGAGACCAGAAGTCCCACTATGAGGACCTGTCCCTCAGCTCTGAACCTAGTACTTAGCCAGGCCAGTCTGCTCTCCCTTGTCCCTTGGTCCCCCCCCACACACACTTAGCCCCTTTCTGCCTATGATTAGGGTCTTCTGCTTTTCTTCACTCTAGCCTCCACAACTTTCTCACAAGCATTTTCTATTTTATTTTCTGGAAATCTCATGCAATCCAGGTTAAACCTAAGACTCTATATAGTCAAAGATGACCTAGAACTTCCAATCTTCTTCCTCTCAAATGCACCACCATGCTGTTTATACAATGATGGGAATCGAGCCTAGGCTTTGTGCCTTATAGGCACGCACTCTGCTAACTGAGTTACATTCCTAGTCCCCGCCCCCAAGCATAAGAGTAACTTCATCAGGGGGGGACAGGGATCCTTGGGCTCCCTATGAGAACCTGGCTCCTCAGGAGCAACCCTGCATGGTTGGGCTTCAGGACCGTGTCTTAGAAAGCCTCTTCTGTTCTGCCCACTGTTAATCAGGCTGCGGCTGGGTACAAGTTCTGAGTCCCCAGCAGTGTGTACTTCTGACCAGATGGAAGGGACCTCCTAGGAGCTCTGAGGGCCCACATGGCTCACAGCCTGGGGCAGGCAGGCTGGAAAGCCTGAGGGAAGCAGAATCTTCCGGAAATTCACACTGAAAAATGCAGATCCCACAGATCTCAGTAACCAGAGAGGCACAGTGTCATTTATGTCCCTGAGAAGAACCCAACCGGCCATGGGTTCTTCTGGGTGGAGCAGAGAGCGGGAAGAAGGAAGAGTTAAGCCACACACTCACTGATGAGGACAGCATGGCACTCACTCACACATGAACACACACACACACAAGACAGGAACAAAGGAAGAAATTTTCTTGTCAACTTGTCCTAGGCTTGACAAAAATGTACAAAAATCTAATACAGAAAAGTGTTTTTTAATGAACTCAACTATACAGAGTAACTCTCTCACGTATCAGTAGCTACACAGAGTAAAACTTCATCTACGAAAAACTGCAAACAGAATAACTGTTCCACAAAACAACAACCATTAAGTAAATAAGTCAGAACAAGATGGCTCAGCAGGTAAAGGTGCCTGCTATCAAGTCTGACAGCCTGGGTTTGATCCCTAGAACTCACATGGTGGGAGGAGAGAATCAACTCCTGCAAACTGGCTCCTGACCTCCATACACCATGACACCGTGTAAGAGATTTTTTTAAGTCAAAGTCTGGCTGGGCCGTGGGGGCACACACCTCTAATCCCAGCACTCAGGAGGCAGAGGCAGGTGGATCTCTGTGAGATTCCGCCTGGTCTACAGAGTGAGTTCCAGGACAACCAGGGCTCCACAAAGAAACCCTGTCTCGGAAAACAAAAAAAACCAACCAACAAACAAAAATAAAGTTTGCTGTTTAGCGAACTAGAGAAAGCATTTGGTGACTGCATCACAGAAGGCTGCCTTTTCTCAAATATAAAGAACAGCAACAAACCAACAACAGTGTCAGGGAGTACAGAAAGATAAAGCTATGCAGAGATGCGTCAGAGGAGAGGAGCTGGTTCAAAAAGCTTTGAGGAAAATGCAAATTAAAGCTGTGCTAACATATCAGATTGGCCGGGTCTGCTTCCAAGACCATAGCAGTGGGAGGAGCCAAGGCTCACACACTGTTGCCATGGTGGTGACCTCTGCAAACAGTGATTTGGGGAATTTCCCAGCATTACCCATGCACACTCTTTGACCCCGTCCTAGGAAGGCATCCTGACACAGGGTACACTAGAGGAAAGCTCAGCACATTGCTTAGTAGTGGCTGCACAAGCCACTCTGAAACAGTCCCCAGGCAGATGCAGGAAGGCTGTCTCTGTTTGACACCATCACTGGGGAAAGAGTGGCTGTAAAACCTGCTCCAGGGAGGGCCCACAAAACCCTGTCACCTAGGCTCTTCTTGGGAGGGAAGTTTTTCTGAACCCTTTCTGGAGCACAGGAGCAGGGAAGGGAGCTGGGAAGAAACGGGCTGCTTTCCTTTGGGCTTCAGTCTGGGTCAGAGCTCTGGGTACCGAGTCAGAAGCCGGAAGAATGAAGTTTTTATTCCTTCATCAAGCACTAGTGTGCTGGGTAGACAGAGTTCAGTGCTGACCAAGAGAGCCTTGTCTTCGCAGGCTCGGCAGATGCAAGGACAAGCTACAGGTGACAAGCATTGTGTGCTGCTGTTCTGGACCAGAAGCAGAGAAAGGAACAAAAGGCCAAGGCTGGTGGCTGGTGGGCCCACTCTTCTGCTGGGGAGAGTCTCCTGGTCTGAGCTTCCACACTATATGGGGCAGGCTGAAATGGGGGCCGCACAGCCAGGCTGTCGAGATCATTGTGGCCTGAGCGTCTGCATCCTTAATGTCTCACTGAATGAAGCATTAGTGTCTAGTGAATGTTGCCAAGGCCAATGGGACTGCCTGGGCCTCCATTCTGGGGCCACCCTAGCACTGGCCAGCCCAGCAGTGTACAGCCTTCCCACATTCTGGGTCTCCTCATCACTCATGCCCGCCAGGAGGGAAGATGGAGAAGTTTACACAAGTAGGAGTGACTGAGGCCTGCTGAGCACAGGGGTCCAGGTTCTTCACTGCGCCATCTCCTAGCAACAGTCTGATCTTCCTGTTGCCTTAGTGAGTGCAGGTGTAAAATGGATAGAAGACCCCATCCTGAGAGGGGATCTAGTTTCAACCCAAGGTGTTAAGGGGGCAGGGGAGATGGGGAGGGAGGAAGAAGAACATTCTCATTAGAGATGAGCAGAGAGTTCTCTTGTGTATCTGGCCACGTGGTGTCTGCCTTACCATCTTCCTCTAGTGGACCAGATCAAGGCTCTGCAGCCCACTATGGGTGGGCTGAAGCTCTGGAGGCTGCTCTTTCACCCACTTGGTCCCACAGGATGGTAGGGAGACACCAGATGCCAAAACTTCAGAATCTAAGCGACTATAGGCAACAAGGCCCAATGACCCCAAGGGCACAACCTTGCTTCACTCCAGTACTCCGACTCTTTGTTAACTGGGATCTTGCAGGGTTGGCTGCACATTGATGCTCCTCATTCTTTGTACCCCAAGGCTGGCTCTGCTGATCCCCACTTCAGGGTACAGTTTGAGTGTGGAATTACAGCTTCTGTCTTTACATGTGACACTGGCTACGAGGGTGCATTATTGTGCTCCTGAACCAGACGAGCCAGAGGCCCTGAAATATCAGGCAGAGAGACCCAGAGCCAGTTCTCAGGGAGAGCAGCCAGACTGCTAGACATTGGCCCCAGGCTTGCAGCAGTGGGCAAGGGGCAACAAGAAGAAGGGCCTGGAGGAGCAGCATTCGCGATCGGGAACCTGCATGGGGTGATCAGCGGATAGGGGACAGGCAGGTCACAGAAGTGTGCGAAGGATGAGGCGAGAGTCTTGGGAAGCGGGAGGCCATGCAAGCAGTAAGGAGTTCAGGCTCAGTGTGCCTGCCCCTCTCCGTGACTTTACTCTGCCCTGGGAACAGGTGTTCTGTAGACAGCATAGAGGATAGGGTAAAGAGTGCCAGGTTTTGACCTTTTCTGTCTGGTGCCCAAATTCTCACAGACGACCGACAGTAGCCAGCCTAGACCAGTGCTTGGCTGGATGCCTGCAGTTGCTCTCCTTCTCTCTGTGTAGGGCGGTGCTGGCCTGGCTGACTCCTCTGGGAGCTGAACAGAGGGGGTTATTCTTGCCTGTCTCAAGAGAATGTGACCACTCTACACCCGTGGCAGATAAGAACTCAGATTCTAGTCCCGACCCAGCCATATGCCCCTAGTGTGATGCTTGACCAGTTGGCCCCTACTCTTATGCCGTTTCCTCATTGGCAAGATGGGTTTGGTGGTCGTCTGTGTGTCAAGGCTGAAGTGTGTACTCTGAGCCTGGCTATAGGGAGCAGGCTGGGCGGGCATATGGCCATGGGCTTGCCATAGGTGAGATACTCAGGGCTGGGACAGCAGGTTTTGCTGTCTGTGCATGAGGAAAACCAAGGCATGAAATAGGGACTTTCCAAGGACAGAGCCTGAGAAAGAGGGATAACAGGGTGACCTTAGGGGCTTCAGAAGCCAACTGTAGTATTGAAGAGGAAAGAGGATGAGGGGCAGCAAGGGCTGAAAGAGAGCTGCACCTCCCCCCAGGCATTCATGTTGTCACCAGAGGTCTGAGCAGTCTTGGATACCTCTGGGCCGCGGGTAGAGAGATGGACGCTGATGGCCAATGTGAGGATGCCTGCCATCACAGGCCACAGAGATTGCAGAGTAGCATTGATGGCAAGGGCCTAGGCTGACAGGACATGGCGTTACCATGGCAGGGATCCAACATGGCTACACACCCTACTCTCAAACTCTGGGGCCCAAGGATCCTCCTAGTAGGGTCTGGTCTGCACTTAGAGCTCTCAAGGGCTGTTCTAGGCTTTCTACCCCGACAGGCTGGAAACTCAACAGAGGCAGTGACCTAGAGAGAAAGAGAGCTTCCACTCTCCAAAGTCAGCAGTATGCATGTTGCAGGGGTGTTATAATATGAGCGACAGGGCTGTGTCCCCAGCACCCAGCTGCCCACATGGCTAGCTTATGCCCCAAAATAATTACATGGAAACTGTATTCTTTTGATCACTGCCTGGCCCATTAGTTCCAGCCTCAGGCTAGCTCTTACATATTGATCTAACCCATTTCTAATATTCTGCGTAGTACCACGAGCTGGCTTACCAGGAAAGATCTTAACCTGCATCTGTCTGGAGTGGGAGAATCATGGCGACTCCCTGACTCAGCTTCTTTCTCCCAGGATTCTGTCTGTTTACTCCACCCACCTAAGGGCTGGCCTATAAATGGGCCAAGGCAGTTTCTTTATTAAATGAAAGTAACTCCTCCATCATTTCCCCTTTTTTTGTTTAAACAAAAAAGAAAGCCTTTAACTTTAACATAGTAAAATTACATATAACAAAATGGTTATCAAGCAAGAATTACAGTTACAATATTTATATCTATTTTATCTCTTATCATAACTAAGGAAAGCTATAACTATCTATCCATTCTTCAACTCCATCAAAGACTCCAGAAGGATATAATATTACCTAAGTAAACAAGAAATCCAAAACTCTAGAAATGACAGAGACATCTTACTGCCTGGACAGTCACCCAAAGTTCTTTTGTACTGTTGGGGCATCCATCTTCGGCCTACAGGCCCATAGTATCCAGCAGACACATATTCATGAAGCAGGAAATTCCAAAGACAGTTCAGTCACTATCTGCTGTGTCCTGCAGAATGTCTCGCAGACTCTTTCATGAGTCAGGAACCCCGAAAGACCATCTCACCTTTAGGCAAGTTCAGCAGTCCTCTCTCTGCGGGTTCTTTGTATCCAGTTTATGCATCAGTCCATGCAAGAGCAGTTTCTTGCCCAAATGGCTATCAAACTCCTTAAGGAGCCTCTTCGGTGCCCATCTTCCTCTTGAAGTAGATTGGGCTGCCAGGAGCAGACGTGTCTCATTATCATGAAAAGCCCTAAGTTATTAAAACATTAAATGTCATATTCTGCAGTCTTTGAAAGATATGAAGAATGCCTTTCTAGCTGAAATATATCTCTATATATCTAGAAAATCTAACTAACATGACTACAAGCTTGACAATTATTGATGATTATCCATTAACAACCTATATTTCCTAATTATACATTACATTCTTAAGTGAACTACACAATCACAATACCTTAATCAAGAGCATAAATACATATACATATAACAAAATTGACCTTAAAATCCATACCAATGCAAATTATTCATACCTATATCATATCCCCCTTTAAATGTAAAAGAATATTCATAAACAATATGTGGGAACATGGGCGCAGTTTTTTCTCTCCAAACTGCTTCCTGCTGAATGGGGGCGCTGTATTCAGATCTTTCATGGTGTAACCTGTGTGTCAGGGTCATCTCAGTTGGCAGTTGAGTGAAGTAATTTTCTGAAGGTGTTCACAGCAACCTTTCAGGAGGGCGTGGTCTATCATACCATATTGGGATAGACGCAATCCACAGAGTCTCATCCTCTGTGAAAACAAAAGAAGACCCTCTCCAAAACATCACATCCTTAGACCCATATTCTGAAATCATAATACCCTTATATCCATTTTGGTTTAGCTTGGCAGCCCATATAATGAAATGTCTCTCTGCAATTAGCTCCTTTATAGTCAAAAATTTTAAAGAAAACACAATAATACAAAGAATCCAGACTCTCTGTGAATTTTCCATTTTTACGTGGCTTATTTTTCTTTATTTCTTTTAATCTACAACTATCTGTACTCTGTCTCTTTAAAAACTTTACCCTTTTTTTAAACCATTAACTTTATTTCTATATTTGTTTTTTCTCTCTCTCAAGCCTACGTACAGTCACCAACACTGTGGTCTTTTATGTCTGAATCTGTTTTATTGTGAATCTGTAATTTTTTTACTATCCAGGAGCATTTCTTAAAATGTTAAGCACTTCTTAAAAACTTAAGTTGCACCATGTAGGGGTGATACGGTACCGCCTATGTCCTGCCCAGTTGAAACCTTAACTGCGCTGTTATTATGGTAATTATGGTAGTTCCTGCCTGAGACCAGCACAGTTCAGCATGGCGGAGCTGAGCAGCTCCTGCCTCAGAGCCATTTGGTGCCCCTGAGCCACACACAGTTCCAGGCACACAGCAGTCCACATTGCCATCAAGCAAGCTGTAGCACTTTACTCCAAATGCTCCATTCAAAAACTCTGTCTCCCGCAGGAGCCAGACAGAGATTGCAATGGCGGCACAGCCGAGAAAGCCGGCATTTTAAAACAGCCAGTTTTTTCCTGCTGCTGAGTCAGGACAATTTCTTTGCGGCACGAAACCCACAAACAGCAAAAAACTGTCTTAAATTGTCTCTCTCTCCTTTTAAGCCCTCTCAGGTTTTATGTGGAGTTCATTAGCACGTTGGGTGCCACTCTGTTGTAATATGAGCGGCAGGGCTGTGTCCCCGGCACCCAGCCGCCCACATGGCTAGCTTATGCCCCAAAATAATTACACGGAAACTGTATTCTTTTGATCACTGCCTGGCCCATTAGTTCCAGCCTCTTATTGGCTAGCTCTTACATATTGATCTAACCCATTTCTAATATTCTGCGTAGTACCACGAACTGGCTTACCAGGAAAGATCTTAACCTGCGTCTGTCTGGAGTGGGAGAATCATGGCGACTCCCTGACTCGGCTTCTTTCTCCCAGCATTCTGTCTGTTTACTCCACCCACCTAAGGGCTGGCCTATAAATGGGCCAAGGCAGTTTCTTTATTAAATGAAAGTAACTCCTCCATCACAGGGGCTCCCTCCCTAGGGGCCCTGGACTCCAGAGAGTCACAGACTATAGCACTGATGGCTTCCATGTATGCTGTTAAGGGCCCTTAGGGCATGGGTGGTGATGGTGGAGGGCACCTCTGTGTTAGTAGTGTCCCAGTGCATCTAGGGCTCTGACTCTGGCTTTCCAAGCCTTCCCTCTTTCTCCCCTGGCTGGTCCCAGCTCCCTGGACCTACCTGGGGACAGTAAGGGGAAAAGTGGCCTGGTGCTGGAGGAAGGGACCACAAAGATAGGAAGAGGCTGAAATCCAGGGTCAGACTCAGCCTGGATCCACCAGATCCGTGCCCCTATCTCTTCGACAAACTGTGACCCATTTAGGGTTTATGTCCTAGACCTGGTCCTGCTGTCCCTGTCTCCGAACATACCCTGGGAAGCACAAGTCTTTGATTTCCAGAACAGGACCCAAACCTTCTCTACACACAGACCTGCGCTTCAGAAGGAGAAACTGAGTCAGGATTCTCACATGCACAGGCACTCTGCAGGTAGACACACACACACACAGGATACCCCACCAGAGCTTTTGACTCACCTACTCCTGAGGGCTTCCTTCCTAACACGTGACCTGGGTTGACCTCAACCTCAGCACCCTCCGTGGTAAGTAAAATTTCTGTAGCACGGAAGCTGCCTTTGTCCCACACTGAACACCCAGCATGGTCACCAGGCCAGCTACTCATCGAATTTTATCACCACCCAAGAGACCAAGTTCTCTTATCCCCTGCCCAGCAGCTATCTGTCCCAGGTGATTTTTCTACCCTGGACATATCACGTGAAGTTCGTACAGCCTAAGGCCCTGGCAGTGGCTTCTCTGAGTCTAGTCTAGCACTCCAGACCAATTTGTTGGATCCTGCACCAAAGCTTTGTTCCCTTCCTTGTTCCTTCTCCATTCCTCTGCATTCCTCTGTCCCTGTGTGTAGGTGACCTAGAATGTGGAATGGTCTCCTCTGCCCTGGTGCCCTAGTTGCCCCACACAGCTGGGAGAGGAGGCAAGTACCCCTCCAATTCTCTGGTGAGAAGGCCCCGGGCTAGGAGGTAACTGAGAATTTACTGAAGTCACTGAGAGCTTTCCCTGTAGAGGATGTTGGAGAGGCTCCTCTGACACTCCAGGTAGCGACTGAATAACCAGCAGTATGTCTGATGTGACATTGAGCAAGGATATCGATACTTTCTCTTAGGAAATAAATGCAGGAGTCCTCCCCCCCACCCCCACATCACCTGTGCAGCCTGGCAGCCTGGGGGAGGCTAACCCAGCAAGGAAAGGAGATAACTACCCACTTAGCCTAGTAATTGCTCCTGAAGAACAGAGGTGATTAATGGTGAGAATAACACGTCGCCCCTGCTGATGGCTGGACACCACTGGGTACAGCCTGTTTTCACAGAAGCCTGATCATCTTCCCGTTGCTTTAAACCATCCCTGAAACCGGAACGCACTGAAGCCTGGTGCAGCTGCTCCCCAGATGACCCCCAAGCTCCCCTGATCATCCTCTTTCAAACCAGGGACACTCTGGGCTGGCCTCCAGGATACTGGAGCTCTCAGGAGAAATGTTGATTCCCAGCTCTGTGGATTAGGCAGAGGTCAGGATGACAGATCTAGGGGGGTTCTGGGCCCCCACAGGACACCTGTAAGCTCTACACCTTGGGTACCTCATAGGGTCTGGTGGAGGCGCAGACCATTTCTCCAGAATGTCTTTTAGAGAGGTCAAAGTTATAGAAAGCCCAAAGCATCCTTAGAATCTCTGAGCCAGTGGTTCTCAACCTTCCTATTGGATACTTTAATATAGTTCCTCATGTTCTGGTGACCCCCAACCATAAAATTATTTTCATTGCTACTTCATAACTGTAATTTTGCTACTGTTATGAATCATAGTGTAAATATCTGTGTATTCTGATGGTCTTGGGCTACCTTTGTGACAGGATAGTTCAACCCCCGCCTGGGTCATGGCCTACAGGTTGAGAACCACTGCTCTGAGCTGTGCCAAAGTAGCTGCTGGTTTGTCCCTATCTTTGTCTCTGTGATGACTCAGTTCCACCACTCTTTTGTTTTGTTTTGTTTTTTTTCAAGACAGGGTCTCACTATGTAGCTCTGGCTGTCCTGGAACTGACTAAGTATACCTGCTGGCCTTGAACTCACAGAGATCCTCCTGCCTCTGCCTCCTGTGTGACACTATGCCTGGCTTAATTTTCCCCATTCTTAAAACAAGCCTCACAGGGTGATAATAATGTATCAGGAAAAATAGGAAGCTGCTTTTCTCAATCCAGGGTCTGAAGCCCACCAGTGAATGTAAGTAAGGGTTAATCATGTCTAGCCATGAAAACATCCTAGCCATGAAACCACCAACCCAACTCAGGCCCATAACATGGGGCCAGAACAGACACTGAACCTACCTCTGGGACTGGCTGTTTGAGATGAAGAATTCCTCCTCTGCCCACCTTGGCTAGGAGAAAGGAGGTGGAAATGGGTGAGCTATCTTGGAGTTGCTCAAGATAGCCATCAAGGCCTGCCAAACCCTGCTGCCTCTGGCCAAGGCAGTGGTCCCTGGTGTAGTAGTCCCCAGGCTGTGTCTGTCGTTCCTTCAGGCCGCTGGTCTTCAGGTGTTCAGGACCTTGTCCCCACCTTCCTCGTTCCTAGTCTGATTTCCACAGCTGTGGGGATACCATCACACTCCTGGCCGCCCCCAACCCACCTTTGGAATCTGCTTGCCTCTACTCTCAGGAACTGTCAGGCTGCTGCCTAGACATTTGGATGCCATGTTTCTCAGCTAATACACAGGGAACAGTAGAGTCAGACAAGGAGGGCTAGAGGACTGGGGGATATGTGGGAGTAGTTCAGGATACCTCCCCCCCCCCCGCCCCCATCTCCACCGGCTTCCTCCCCCTGAAGCACATCTGGCTCTGCATTCCCCAGGAACTGGGACAAGTCCTAGGGATGTCTCTACCCAAGGGATGAGGATTGGCTGATCCAGGTGGTACAGCACTGCCCTCTGCCCTGCCGCCCACTCACCCCAGCCCACTCAGTGACCCAGAGACAGACCCGGAATTCAGCCAGAGCAGACAGGCTGCAGCTTCCCACCCGAATAGCTGGTGGGTGGTGGCCTCCCTCCTGTGCGTTCAGGCGCAAGCTGGAATGCAGCCTCCATCGCTCTCCTTGGCTGGAGCAACACACAGAGCTCAACTTTCTGCCTGCCTCCATCCTGCCTCTTCCCATCCAAGCCCATGACTGTGAGCGTTTCCCACGCCGTCGGACTTTCCGTGGTTCCCCGGGCGTCACTGGTTACTGTCAGCAGTCCACTGCTTAGTTGGCTGGCGCCGCCCCGCTCCACACATTTGGTCCCCTTCCAGGTCTGGGGTTATAAATAACACCTCCGGGGGTCCCCGCAGCAGCCAGCTTTCTGGCTCCCACGATGCTTCCTGAGGAAGAACTCCCAGAGGTGGAACCCACAGGTCATGGTGTTTGGGCTTCTAATGCCTCTCGCTACCCACGGTCGCTGGAGTGGATCTGGGAACCGGCTGGGTGGAAGACGCAAACTGCAGCGGGGACCTCAGCTGCTCAGGACCGACAATCTCCTCTGTCTTTGTACTGTCAGCTTGCACAATTCTGAGGAGTTCTCACGCTACCAGACCCATATGACAGGCTCATATTTTTTTGGTGGACAATTTGAGTCTTCAGGGTCTGCTTAAAATATCCCAGGCAGGGCTTTTTGTTTGTTTAGTGGGGCTGCTGAAGATGTAACTCAGGGCCTTGGTCTTACTAGGCAAGCGCTCTACCGCTGGGACCCAGCCCTGACCCTCCTGGAGCTGTTTTCATCCAGAACAAGCTCTAATCAGAGACAGACAGACATCTACCACCAAACTCAGAGTAACCTTGGTGACCTTCCCCTACAGTGTGGGCCTCAGTTTCCCCACACGACTCTAGTGGAGGGGGGCAGGCTGGGGCAGGCTTGACTAGAGTCCCAGCATATGCTGAAGGAGTCATACTGGAGCTAAATGGAGGGGCGTGTGTACTGAGAGGCCAGGCCCCGGAGCCTCAGGGTGATGGCCAGGAACCCTGGTTCTGTCTGTGAATTGAGCTGGCCCTGCTCTGCAGCCCAGGCTGTGGACTCCTGAGACACCCACAGCAGAGCTGTTGTGATGGCCTGACAGCTGGCACAGCCAGGTAGCGGACAGAGCACAGGGAAGTCACTGTTTCCTGCCGACTTCACAAGCTCTGTGATGCCTCTGGCCTGCTCCTTCCTTTCTCTAGAACCTCCAGCCTCTGTGGGGTTTCCTGTTTACTGTGTCTCAGAGGACAGGCTGGATCTGAATGGTCAGGGCTGGTTATGGGAGTCCATGATCATCTCATTCCCAGGTCACAGCGCTGCCGGGCATAGGGCTGGCAGAGGTAGGCTCATCTCTCACCTACTCTACCCTGGACCCTGGCTTAGCGGCCCAGTCCTCTTCAGCGACCCAGCCCAGCTTGGCTGCCCCTTCTATAGGAAGCTATTCCCAAGCTTGAGGAGGCAAAGGAGCAGTCTGCCATGGGCACTTCCCACCCAAGCCTACATCCTAGCTACCTGTGCAGGTCTCTGAGCAATGTGACTCCCAGGCTGGTGCTCACAGCCAGGAACTTGAGCAGAGCCTCGCCAGGGAACTGTGAGATCCCCACACTGACACATGCCTCAGACTGTTGGCTCAGTTGCAGATGTTAAGGAAGCAGGGGCTAGGAAGGGGAGGGGACTGTCTCCTACCTGTCCCAGGACTGCTCAATAGCAAACTGCAGGTGAGTAGGTGGGGGGCGGGGAGAGGCCACCCAGAGGTCAGGAAAAGGGTCAGTGAACTAGGAAGGACCAACTGCAATGCCAGCCTTCCCCTGTTAATTACCACATGTCCGGCTCACATTCAGGCAATGTTTCCCAAGCAGGCATGGTCAGATAACACGGCTGAAATAATCTGAATTTTCTTAAGGATAACCTCGATTTTTGGATTCTTTTGCCTCTATCTCTCAAGAGCTAGAAGTGCAGGCATGTGCTACCACAGCCAATTTATAGTTTATACAACGCAGTGGACAGGGGCCTTTGTGCTTCCTAGGCAAGCAAGCTCTCCACCCTCTACCCACTGAGGCCCAGCCTATGCTTTTAACCACATTGTCTTTATTTGTTTACATGTTTTCTTCCTTCCTTCCTTCCTTCCTTCCTTCCTTCCTTCCTTCCTTCCTTTTGTTTTTTGTTTTTTTTGTTTTTCAAGTCAGGGTTTCTCTGTGTAACAGCCCTGACTATCCTGGAACTAGCTCTGTAGACCAGACTGGCCTCAAACTCACAGAGCTCCACCTGCCTCTGTCTCCCGAGTGCTGAGATTAAAGGCATGAGCCATGACCATCAGGCTTGTTTTGTTTTTAAGACAGGGTTTCTCTGTATAATGGCCCTGACTGTCCTAGAACTCACTCTGTAGACCAGGCTGGCCTCTAACTCCATCTGCCTCTGTCTCTGCCTCTGAATGTTGGGACTAAGTGTGTGCTCCACCATGCCAGGCAAACAAATGTATTGAGATTTATAATCTTGACCCACCCATGGGAGAGTGCAGGAGAAAGAAAGGATGCACCCTATTTCCATGGGCATTTATCGAGTGTCCACAAAGTCTGACTCCTGGAAGAACAGGCCTGGAACCCAGGCTTCTCCTGTCTGTGAGGTGGGGGACAATCTCCAACACTCCCTTTTCTACTCAGGTTAACTTAACTGAGCCTGGCTCCTGGGAAAATTCTTCCTTACCACAGCCAAAGGAAACAAGACACTCCTGAAAACAGTGACCCCTTCCTGAGATGGACAAAAACGAGGGGCTGGCAGTTAGGGACCCAAAGGACTTCCCCAGAGCTGGCTTGCTGTGTACCCTAGGCAAGCGTGACTGCATTCGCAGAAGCAGGGCATCCTGGAACTCACTGTCCTTAGAATAACATGACGCTACAGATCGTTAACCTTACAGTCAGCGTGGCGGAACCCCAGGTCACACTCATTCCCTGCTGGTCACTGTCCACATCTGGATCGGATCCCATTGTCTGTCTCCCAGCCTCCATCCAAACAATCCAACTGGGTCTTCCTATCACCATACTCTGCTCACCTCTCGCCTCGTCTGTCACAGGGCCCTGGGACCGTCCCTCTGCTCTGAGCTCTGAACTGATGCTGTCTAAAAGTCTCAGCTAAGCAGGGACAGGTGGTAGAAAGTCACCCCAGGGCAGGCTCTCCCCATGCCCCAGAGGAAGCTTTCTTCTTCTAAGAGCAAACAAAACCTGCAGTCTGGCTGTGGGGCCCCCAGCACCTCTGACCCCATGGTGAGGACTGGAGTCCTCCCAAGCGCCTGTGTGCGGAAACACCTGTTGGCCCTAGAACGCTGGCAGCAGACACAACTCGGCATGTGGGAGAGCACTGGGTGGCCGTTTCCCTAAGGAGCCATCAACCACAGCCACAACTATAGCTGGTTGGATTGAGGAAGTGGGCAAGGGACGGGTGGGTAAATGTCTTTAACCGGAGAGCTGGATGCCACTTGGCCAGGTGTTAAGGGGGTGCATGGCCCTGAGACAGGCATTATGGCAGACCCCGGGACTGGCCTCAGTAGCCTGGCAAGGAAGGGAGTGGACACAATGTTCTTGTGACAGACTTAGGGCCATGGCCCTTCCCACATACACTGACTGATCAGTGGCTCTGAAAAACAGGCTCTGAGACCATCCTGGTCCTCATGCTGGCCACCGTGACCCCTCTTGGCCATAGTCTGAATAGAGAGGCAGAGAAGGGGGGCATTGTAGGCCCCCCATCTCAGCTGTCCACTAAAAATACTGACCGCAGATGTATCAGGGCAGTACACAGAGAGTCCAGTTATCCCACTTACCCCACGGTGCCAAAAGCAGGTCCATTCCATGACGGGAAGCCCGAGGCACAAAGCAGGACTGCCCTCTGCTTGCTAGACCCCAGTCTGAGGGCCCGTAGCCAGGACTTGCTTCTAAACCTGAAGCCAGCTCCTCAACTCCTTAGTAGGCACTGGACTTTTGAAGGCTTTGGGGGGAGAACTCAGACTGAATCCTTCTGCCTCTGCTTCCCGAGTGCTGGGTTTACAACAGTGTGTGTGGTTTATAGGGGGCTGGGGTTCAAACCCTAGGACTTCGCACGCTAGGCAAACACTCTGCTGAGTTACGTCTCTAGCTCAGAGGTATTTCTTGGAAACAAATCAGCTTTTTACTCAAAAGTAAATGTAAATTCAAGTTTGTTTTTTGTTTGGTTTGCTGGGGTTTTTTTGTTTTTTGTTTTGTTTTGTTTTTTATTGTTGTTTTGTTTTGAGATAGGGAGATAGGGTTTCTCTACGTAACAGCCCTGGCAGTCCTGGAACTCATTCTGTAGACCAGGCTGGCCTTGAACTCAGAGATTTGCTTGCTGCCTCTTGCCTCCCAAGTGCTGGGACACCATTGCCTGGTGTAAATTCAGTTTTTAAAAACCCATTATTTTTAATCCCAGCACTCGGGAGGCAGAGGCAGGTGGATTTCTGTGAGTTTGAGGCCAGCCTGGTCTACAAGAGCTAGTTCCAGGACAGGAACAAAAACCACAGAGAAACCCTGTTTCAAAAAACCAAACCAAACCAAAACAAAACCATTATTTATATTTAATATTTATATTTAATTTTTGTCCTTATGTTTACCTGCACACGTGTCTGTGTGTGTGTGTGTGTGTACACCATGCTTATAGCACATATGGAAACCAGTAGAAGATGTAATATCCCATGGAACTGTTGTGAGCCTCCACAGAGGTGCTGGGACCTGAACCTGGGTCCTCTGCAAGAGCAGGAAGTATTCTCAACTGCTGAGTCAGTTTTGAAAATGTGGGTGCAGAGTCATAAGAGTGGGAACTACCGGGGCATCAGCTGGGCTTCGTAGAGATGATCTACAGCCCCAAGATCCTGGTCCTGTCCATATTTTCTGTAGACAAGCTCCCTTGGGAGTCCTCTCTCTGTTTCTAGGATGTCTAGCTACCCCAGGAGGTCAAGCAGAGACATTTGTAGACACACACACACACACACACACGTATGCAACCAGTTAACACAAACTTGTTCCCCCACCATCACCTAAACTGTCTTTCTCACAGAGAGGAGAGGTGGAAATGGAGGCCTAAAGGGCCTGGGCCCTTCCTTCTCTGGTTTAGTTCCCACCTTCAAAGCCACCTCAGGATATTTGTGACCTAAACTAGTCCTGTCTGGCTGTCTTGTTTCCTTGGGTAAGGTTGGTCAGAGCAAGACAACAGTTAAAGATGCAGTCTGCCATTTAGTTCCTTCTGTATCATCAGAAAACCGCCCTGGTGGGTGGTTAACAGACACTAAGACATTACCAGGCCTCAGGTACAGAAGACACAGGTGCCTAGCATCTTTAGGAAGGCCCAGCTCCCTTCCATTGACCCACTCTCCTGCCAGCCTTGGACAAAGCTGTGACAGTCAAGAGCTACCCTTGTCAGCATGAAAATGTATCTGCTTCCAGGATAGCATGTTACCAGGACCTTCGTGGCCTAAAACCATGAAAATGTATGATTCTAGATTCTGGAGACTATGGTATCATTCATTCATTCATTCATTCATCACTCATTTCTTCACTGAGGCAGGGTTCCTTATAGCCGAGCCTGGTCTCCATTTTTCTGTAAAATCAAAGATGAGAGTCAACTATTGATTCTCTTGCCTCCATTCCAAGTGCTGGGATTATGGTTGAGCCAATAGCCTTGATGGAGGTGTGGCAGAGCCTCGCCGCCTACAGGGTGCTCCCTGCAGGATCCGGTGTCCCTCTCCCTTCAGTGTGTGTCTTCATTGCTCCTCTCCCTCTTCTCATACAGTGCCAGCCTCAGCAGAGGACCATGCCGATATGTAAGGACCTTATTTTAATTGATCACATCCACAAATCTTCGAAATAGAGCTACACAATTCCAGGGGAGCCTAGCAACCTATCTTGGAGGGACATACTTCCACTCCTAACACCCCATGAGCTACAACAAGGGACAATGCAGGAACTGGCTTCCGGTGGGAAGAACCAAAGTAGAACTAGGGAGGGTGGCCTCGTGGGGTCATACCATATGGCCCAGTCTGGCCTGGCTGGAGTTTCTCATGCACTTATTGCTTTCAGTCCCTTCAAACCTGAAGGTCCATCCCACAGATGCTCAGATGGGCCCAGGACAGCAGAGAACTGTTTGCACCCTTTCCCACACCTTCTTGGTTCTTCATTCACACATCACTTCTTTAGGGCCTCATACCCCAAATGGCTGCTGGTACTCCACCTCTCCCACCCCCACTCTCTGACCTGCCGGCCTGTCTGTGGCTCCCATACCTTGTTCGGGTTCCCTAGGCTCTGGTGTTCCCCACAGCAATACAAAATCCAGCAAGCTCTCTCTCTCTGTCCCCTCCCCACCCCCACAAGTTCTTGCAGCTTCACGGGCTCCCACGCTCTGGAGGTGGAGTGTAGGGGGTCTCCGTACAGACAGCATTTGCTTTGCATCACTGTTCCCCAGAAGAAGCTCTAGGGCTGGCTGTTCTAAGTTTGCAGCAGATGTTGCCGCGACTGAACTCAGGACCCCCAGCTTTGAGGGAAGGAGGTCAGATGCTCCCAGGAGTGTAGGCTCTGAGGACCAGAGGATTCGATCAGGTCAAATTCTCTGCAGCAGGCTACCTTCCCATTGTCCCCAAGTGTCACCCTAGCTTAGGGAAACTTACCAGCCAGCTTGATGTCATCAAGGAATGACTCAAGGACCCCCACCCCCCCAATACACTGTACTTCACTAGAAAGGTCCTGGGCTGTCACAGCCCCCCTTCCCGCCCCCACATTCTGCTGATGGGAAGCAGCATTCTTTTCATGGGTGAGAACAGAACAGTGGAAAGACCAATAAATTCTAAGAGGCCCCTGAGACTGCCAGTCCACAGGGATGCTCAGAAGCGCTGTCAGCACCCAGCCTGGCACAACGGGCGCACGGCACGTGCTCACCAGCCTTGAGTCCTGGCCCCACATGCATAGCCCTGATACCCTGGTTCCCAGGGTTTCCCTGTCCCTTGGAAGGACTTGCCTGTCACTGGGAGCCCCTGGGAATTTCAAGCCCTACTGCAGTCTCTTGGCTCTGCCCCCTCCACCCCGGCGATAATTCCTCTGATTTATATGTGGCAAAGACCTCAGAGCCTCAGCGGTGAGCACCAGGAGATGCTGAGAAAGCTCAAGCTCTCCGTCCAGCTCCAGGCCACAAGGAATGGTCCGTCTCTACTGATTTTTAGTATTCCACCAGTGAGATAGATGTTCCCCGTGATAAGCAGCTTAAGCTCTTGAACCCCCTTCCTGGGTCCTGTCCCAGAAGCACCAAGCATGCTTGCACATTTGACTGGCATCGCCACAGAGGTGCCTGTTTTTATTTAAATGGCCCTGAGCAAGGCTGACTAAACTAACATTCCCACGCCAACCCTCGGCAGTGCCTCTGGTTTGGGGTAATTTTTTTCCCCTCAGCTGTCAAGGCAAAAATATAGAAGAATTCTGGTATTACTTAAAGATTTGTTGAGGTTTTTTTTACCCCTTCTCTCTAGAGACCCAAAAATAGCTCACAGATGTGCTGTACCCGCTATTGTTCAAGCTCTTGTTACTTTACCACCAGAACTCCCAGCCTTCCCTGTAACCCAAACCGTGATTTCCAGGTCCATTTTCTGTTAAAGAGGGGGCTGTGGGGGAAGCGAGCCTAGAGGACGGAAGTTCTAAACATGTCTAAATGTGTCTGCAGCAAATTCCAGGAAACGCAGGCCAGTGAGAAGCCAACTCGTGTGTGGGAGGGGGTCTCTAGGATCATAGCCAGGGCAAGAGTGGGCAGGGAATGGGTTCAGGACCTCACGAATTTCTGCTGGGGCAGGAGTCTTGACTCCGAAACCCACCGGGTCCCAGAAAAACTAAAGTGGACTCTTTTTCTTTTATTATTTTTTTTTAAAAGCAACTTTCCTGCTATTTTTATCACCAAAAAGGAAGAGAGGAAAGAAAAGGAAGGAAGAAGAGTGAAAGAAAGGGAAGGAAAAAGGAGGGAAAAGAGAACGAGTTGACTTTTGCAGTGACTCAGCCTCTAGGCTGAGCTGGTACCGAGCCCGAAGGGTGGAGCTTCACAGTTTCGTCCCCTGGGGCCTTTTCTTTTTGGAGAAAGTTCTGAGCTGGAGTGGGCAGGGGGCCAGGCAGGGTGGAGGCTCCCCTCCTCCCAGCACTGCAGGGGTTCTTGGGCCCCGGGATCCTGAGACTCTAAAGATGTGTGGGCAGACACTGAGGCCTGGCCGGGCTCCACAACCCTACACAGGATAAGCAAAGGTAGTATGGTGACAGCTTCCTGTGGGCCCAGCCCCTGCCCAGAGGTACAATTTCTGGGTTCAGCCTTACAATCCTGCTGGGATTCCCCCTCCATTAAGCTCCCCTGATTTGAGTGAGCAAATGTCTCAGTGTACCCTAACCCACATGACGCCACAGCCAGGCACTGTTTCCCCGGGGATCTTGAAGTGACTACTGATCACCAAGGGATCCCATTCTAGGCTTTGTGAACACCTGAAGAAAACTCAGGGCCTGGGTAAACTTCAGTGAGACCTCCTCAGACTATGCCCACACCCACCCAACCGCCTCCACCACCTGCTAAATTTCAGGAGTCTATAGGTTGTTCTCTGAACAATTTGGGAACTCCTGGGAACAGGCAAATGGCCTCCATCAGAGGGTAGAGTACAGGTCATCAGGCCTAAGTCTATCTCTGCTATGGCAGTGGTAAACCAGCTTGGTAGTCCAGGCCTGCAGTCTGCGTGCGCCTCATGTGGGCCTTAGCAGCTCACCTGCTGGGGAGCTACTAGGTACCTGTCTCAGGGACTTGCCCGGGCAGCACACTCTTAGGCCTCCCCACAGTAGGGGAGCAGCAGGACCTGCCTCTGGGGTGCTTTTCCTTCTTCTTAGGCTTTTAGAGCAGCAGGAAGCCATAGGCAGGCTCCCAGCTACATGCAGGAGCCATTGACCTTGTAGATGGGCTCAAGGAGGTACTGGACTCTTGTCGAAGGGCTGGTCAGTGTATCGGTGGTTCTTCAATATGCCAGACACACCAAGAGACCGCCGAATTGTCTCTGCTGGCCTCTGTACTCTCCTTTCAGCCTCCCTTAGTGATGGGTCAATTATCAAATGTTCCTGAGCATTTGGTTCTGGGACCCAGCAGGGCCTGGCCCTTCCTCAGAGAGCCAAGCAGAAGACAAGGTATCACAAAGGCTTAGCTGGCAAAGGTCTAGGGACGGAGGCCCAGAACCCGGAGGGCATCTTCCAAGACAGGGGGCTTAGACTGTGCTTTCCCATTGGTAGCGCTGAGATAACCAAAGCCAGTCACAGGGGAGCCAGCCCCGGCCTGCCCATCTGGAACAACAGTTCCAGCCACTGAAAGCATGTGGAGAGATGTTCAAACTTCTAGAAAATGTTCAAAGCCGTGTTTAAGCGCAAAACATAGACAGGAATCTACAGATCACTTAGTAGGGGGAAACCGGAAAACGAGGCCTAGAGGCCTGAGAGACCTACAGTGAGCAGGTCAATTGGTAGCTGATTCAGAATCCAGGGATCTAGTTCAGAGGCTGATAGATATGGCGGGGCCGCAGCCTGGCTGTGGTGGATGCAGAGGTAGCAAGAAGCACCCTCTGGGCTGGGTGCTTCTTGGGTCTCTAAGCCCAAGTAATGTAAACAGATGGATTCCAGGGATGGAGATCTGGAATATTCTCATAGCTGTCTGTTCTGCTGGCACTCCACTCGAGACAGGACACTCACCACCACAGACCACCGCTGAGCTCAGCCCTTCTTTCCCCCTTCTCCATCCTGTCTCCTTTGTCACTCCAACCAGGCGACACCATGAAAACAACATAACGCACGCCCTGAGCTGGCTTGACCTGGAATTATTCCCCTAGGGACATCTCTGAGCCTCTCCTGAGAACTAGAGAGCCTCATTCTGCCGGCACCCACACTGCCGGGTCCTGCAGGGTACAAGTGCCAAGGTGAGACCCTGCAGGAGGGAAAGGCACCTGAAACCCAGGCTTGGGAGGTCTAATCCTGGTGCTCCTGGGCCTCTGCTGCCCATCATACCCTCAAGAAGACCTGGTCTCTCCAGGACAACCAGGCCATGCTGGTGTGTATTCTGAAGCAGGTGGTTACAATGTTCCAGGCCTCCATGCTACCCAGCACCTGAGGCTACATTACAATGTTCCAAGTCTAGAGGCCACACAGCACCTGAGGCCCAAGATGCTCCCATAGAGGACTGTGGGTTGACCAGATGTGCTTTAGAAGGGTCTAGAGTCTGGCCTGGGAACCTTTCTGGTTTACCTACAGACAACCTGCTCCAAGAAGTGCTGGCAGTCTTTAGGATGCCCTGCGGTCCTGACACCGCTCAGACAGGCATTCTGAGGAAAGAAGGGGGCGGAGCCAATGCAGGCTTAAGTGGCCTCTCTGGACTGATAGTGTGAGGTGGACTCCAAGAGAAGAGATGGCTGCTAGCCACTCTGCCTCTCCATTCCTCACTCCAGGCTCTAGCCTTACCTGACTGGGAAAATTACTCTGGCTCCCATTATAAGCTGGGACAGGGAGCTAAAAGTGTCTTCCCACTTTGGTGGCCTTCCTCTTCCCTACTTCCATTTGGCTTCTGGGAGATCTCTCTCCTGCCTGGCCAGGCTTTGGTTTTCTTACTCTCTAATCCCTTTTCCTGGTAGACGGGGAAGAGGAGGCCCAGTATCTCCAGCCTCCTGTGTAAAACAGCTTCACACCCACTTGCTAAGGGCTCAGCCCCAGCCCTGCCCCCACCCTGGCCTTTTCTCTGGTCCAGCTGTTTGAGTGTTCTATAGCTAAGGATATGCATCTCTCCTGCCTGTGTGCTTGGCCTTCATCTATAAAGAGAGTCGGTGAGTGCCTGGTGTACAGCCATACTCATTGCTGGACAAAGACAGTAAAAGAGACACAGGCACCCATGGACGGACAGGAGGGCAGGTAAGGAGATGCTGCCAGACCAGTGCACTCCTCCCCAGACTCCAGAAGGCTGAGACTTTCTTTGTATCCAAGCCAGGCTGGGTGGCCCCTGCAGCAAGGCTGGGATATAGTTGCCACACACGGCAGCAGCCGGAGGCCTTCAGGGCCCATCTCAGAAGAGGCACTTGCAGAGGCTTGAGTCTGTGAACTCTGCACAGTTAGCCAGCCCTTCCTTCTATGGAAACTGCTCTCTGGGGCCGCAGATCTGTTATATAAATATTTCTGCAGCATTGGGCGCCTTTTCTCCTGGGTACTGACCCCATATTGCTACCCCCCACCACCCCCAGGCTTGAGGCCAGCTTTTGAGAGGAGCAGGGAAAGGGGCTGAACAAGCTGTCTGCATTGGCCCTTTAGAATGTCCTCTACAAACAGGTGTGTCAAGGGAGATGGGTAGGGCTGCAGGAGAAATGAGCCCACTTCTGTCTCCCTAGGCAAGGGCTGCCTTCCAAATTCTGGACTCCCAAATTCCTTTGTTTTTCCTGACTCAGGATTCTCCTGGCAGCTTCCAGTCAGCATTTAAGGCCCTTTTAGGCATCCCCCTGCTCTGGGAGCGAACCTTCTAGGACAATATAAGCTGGGGCTGTATCCTGTGTTGCACTCACCATCCTGTTTTGGGATGGGAGGTGTTGTCCGGTCCAGATTCCACTGAACTTTGATTGCATAGGGACAAGGAAAGCATTTTGGATGCCCAGAGTTAGCCAGTTTGGCACAAGATGCCCAAGTCCAGCACCGAGATGGAGAGATAACTGATCAAAGAGAACCACATGAGAATCGCTGCGAGAGTATAGTCATTGTACTGGGGTTCTGCACTTTCCCGGGTCACCATAGTTGGGCAGAGCGAGAAACCAAAGAGTGACCGTGGAACGTCTAGACGCGGGTTCCTTCTGGGGAGCGAGAGCACAATTTGTTCAGCAAGGCACTGGCCGTTTGGGGGAGTTCCCTTGGCGAGCCCCGAGCTCCCTTCTATAGAGGCTGCGGGAGCGAAGTCTTTATCCTTTAAGGTCAAGCGTTCCGGAAGTCACGGCTAGGAGTGCCTGACCTCAGACATCCAGTTGCCTAAAGCCGAGACCAAACGGCTCCCAGGAGTGGGGCCCCAGACGCACCCAACGCCGTCAGGGCGCGACTTCTAAACTCCCGCTCCAGGAGTCCCCCAAACTTGACCTCAGTTGCTTCTGCCCACGGCCCCAGACCTAGCTCTGGGACAGACCTGGTTCCCGGGGCAGTTTCGGCTTTTCCTACTCGGCCAGAATCTTCTCGGCTATTGAAATGCAAATCCTGGCCAAATGTCCCCCAAGGGAGGCGACTCACGAAGCCTGATCCTTCCGCAGCCCAGCTCAAACTTTTGGTCTCTGTAAACTTTCGAACAAGAAGTAGTCCCTAACCGCCGGTTCCCTGCACCCCTCCACGCTTCCTTGTCTTGCAGACCATAGGATCCTAGATCGGGACGTTCTCCCTAGCCCGAGAAGGCGCTGAGCCCACCAGGGCGCAGGGAGGGACAGGGCCAACGAAGGGTTTCTGAGTGCTCAGGAACCGGGGGCGGAGCGCGGTGGGATGGGGCGGGGCAGGGGCGGGTCCCCTCGGGGGCGGAGCGCACGCCAGTCCTGAACCTCACTAGTGCCTCGGCCGCGGGAGGGAGCGCAGGGGCGTGGGGCGCAGGGCGCGGGCGCTGAGCGCGGGTGCGAGCGCTGTGAAGGAACGAGCCGGGGTGCTTAGTAGAGCTGGGGAGACCCTGAGAACCCAGCGTCGCCCACCCACCAGGAAAGAGAGGGCATCAGTGGGTGGACGCCCGCGGGCCCGCTGGTGGTGCGCGTACGTCTGATCCCCGCCGGCCACCGCAAGAGGCCGCCGCCCCGGCAGCGGGCAGCCGGCGAGCAGGCATGCCGCGGCTTCTGGCGCCCTTGCTTTGCCTAACACTGCTGCCCGCGCTCGCCGCAAGAGGTAGGCGCCTGCGAGCCCGCAACTTCGCGCACCCTTCGGAAACTTCGGCTGCGCCCTGCGCGCGCCGTGGGTGGATGGGAGTGAGAGCACCAACTACCAAAGTTGGTAGCCGGAGCTGGCGGATGGACATGGGGACCTGGCGTCCTTGCGTGTGGGGGGGTCCTTCTCTTCAGCCCCCCCTTTCGGGTAGACTCGCTTTACCCAGAGATCCCTAAGTCGTTGGAAGCTCAGTGTGGGGCTCTGCGGCTCCGGGGCCCGGGGCCCTGGAGACTCAACCCTGGCTCGCTCTTGGGCAGCCGCGCCTGGGGCTCGCCGCGGGGGCGGACAGGCTGCGTGCGCCTGCTACTTTTCGATTTGAATCGAATCGGTTTTGGTTTCCTGTTGCTTCTTGGGACCATTATTTTCTTTCTTCTTCGCCTCTGGCCCGTGCTGGGGCGGATGTTGGGGCTCTGTGCTCGCCTTGCTTAGCGCTGGGTGGGGGAGATGTGTCCTGGATTCCCAGTCCCGGATTTTGGGACCGCTGTCCCCTAGCGGGACTCAAACTTTCGAAGACAGGCAATGTACTGGCGGCTTGCTGCCTAGGGTGGGGAGTGGGACAGACTCACTTTGGAAGTTTGGGACCCCTGCGCGAGCAAAGACTGGAACCTGGGGGCGGGGGCGCTTATTTGCCTTCTGGCATCACTGAACGGGGACTTCTGAGGAGTCTTGTAGTGACCAACTACATACGTCTCCCAGTAATTGGAGGGGAAAACTGCCTGCCCTTTTCTTAAGAGTGGGGTTTTATGTATCACTCCAGCTCGGCCCCCACGTCGGGGCTTAATTTCTGGCGCTTCTTAAGATTATGGTGGGAGGGGCTTGATTAAGATTCCCCCCTTCCCGAGAATAGGGTGGAATTCCTTCCAAGTGCGGGCTCTAAGACCCCCTCCTTGGATGCGGCGGGGGCTGCCCCTGGAGATGCCTGCGAACAGGTATTGGGTGTCGGAGGAGGCGGGGCAGGTCTCCGGGTGCGGCCCCGCTGCCCCAGGAGGCGGCCCTGGCGCGACAATGGGCCGCTCTGATTCCCGGGCCGGCGCTTTGTTGGAGGGCGGGGTGGCGGGCTCCGCAGCTGTCGCTTTTTCCCACGATCGGGGGAGCTGAGTGTGGCCGCCCCCTCCCTCCTACTGCCCCCTCGTATTTTGTGTTTGAACCGAGGCAAGAGTGGAGGCTGGTCGGGGGCTTTGCAGAACTTCTTAATCCACACCCACTTTTGGCTGGGTGTGTAAGAAGTTTGGGAGAATGTCCCAAGTCACTCAGTTCTTTCTATTGCTTTCCACTTCGACCCGCTGTGACTGGGGCTGTACACCTGCCACCTAGCCAGCTTATTCCTTTTCCATTTATTTCAGACTAAAACCGTGTGAGCCGAACCCCGATCCCGAAGGGTTGCCCAAAGTCCCCACTCCCATCTCCCGACTTCCAATAACTCTAGCACACAGCACCATGGCAGTAGTCTCCTTCCACAGCCAGGACCACGAGGAGTCGGCTGCCCAGATCCCAGACTGACCTCTCTCTTCTGACCCTTCCCCAGGCTTGAGATGCTCCCAGCCAAGTGGGACCTGCCTGAATGGAGGGAGGTGCGAAGTGGCCAACGGCACCGAAGCCTGTGTGTGAGTACCGCCCCTGAGGGGACCTGTTGCTTTTGTCAGAGCAGAGCCCCTTCCTTCTGGGGACAGAACACTGGGCCATTGTCTTCGGAAGACAGCCCAGAGGCTGAGTGCGGTCACGTGCTGACTTTTATTGGACAAAGTCTGGCAATTACTTAATCACCAGCAATTATGCCGCGTGTGGAGCTACTCTGGCCCCTGGAGGTTGGCACACTCCTTCATGGGCCCCCTCAGGCTCCTGGGAATCCATGGTACCCTAATTCTTATTTAAAATGCTTGAGAAACAGTTATTTTTGATGGGCAGTCTGGATTACTTACTGAGTCTGAGCCCCCACCCCCTATCACCTGGGAGCCCTCTTCTAGGCAGGAGAACACTAGGTAGGAAATTACCCTTTTTTTGTTTTGTTTTGTTTGTTTCTAGTTTTTGCTTTCTTGAGACAAGGTCCCACTAAGTAGCTCTGGCTGTCCTGGAACTCATAATGTAGAGACCTTTAATTCAGAGATCTGCCTGCCTCTGCCTCCCAAGTACGAGCCACCATGAGCCAGTGGAAAATGCCTATTTTAAGACAAGAGTCACCCACCCCTCCTTGCTTCTTGGGTTCAAGGTGAGGTTGGGAGAAGTTGGAATGGTCCTTGTTGGCACTGCTGCCTGGGTGGTGGGTGTGGGTAAGTGCTGGAGTCTGGTTTCTGTCCTGGCAGCTGCAGCCCTACCTCCCTACTCTATGCCAGAGCTCCGCAGCCTCAGGTTCTCAGCTGTGAAATGGGTGTGACTGGGGGTGGGGTGGGAAGGTCTGTTCTGAGCCGGGAAATCCTCTGGACCAGCCTGCCAGGGTAAGTCTCCACTGGGGCTAGGGCCAGTGCCCTTCAACTTGAGCTTCTCCCTGATGAGACCAGCGAGGTGCTGGAGGCCCAGGCCTCCCCTGGAGGCTGCAGACAGAAACGGCTCCAGCCTGCGTGGCGCGCCCTCATTCCATCTGCTGAAGGGCCCATTCCCTTGACAACGGGTGCTACTGCCTACAGTACCCAGCCTGTGGGCTGCAGCCCCACCTCCCTGGCCGGCCCGCCCTGTACTGAAGCCAATTAAGCAGGTCTGTGAGCAGTTTATTGGACAAAGCCGATTGTGCCTCTGTCCGACACTAATGAATGCACACTACTTTTTTTTTTTTTTTGCTTTTTTGGGGGGCCCCTTTCTCCCCCTGCAGAAGCCTCACGGACGCTTGATGCCCTAAATCTTATTTCCTTCCATTCAGAGGCCGACAGCTGGGATTCAGTAGAAGGGCAGCGGCTATTGTTGGGAGGCCATTAATGCTGTGTGATTAATTATGCGTGGCTTCCCAGAATGCACAACCCCCTTCCCCGCCACTATGCTCCTTGCTCTGCCTGCCTGCCTGCCTCACTGGCAGGGCAGGACTGAAAGGCTTCTTATGCTTACTTCTTACTTCAGACAGAGGAAGGTGGGGGTAGTTTCTTCTTAGCCCCACCAGGCAATGGGCACAGCCTGGCCTGCTACATGCCAGTCACTTGTGCCGCGCTATCTGGTGGAGTTGTGCGTGGGGTCCAGTCTGCTTGCTGCAACCCCAATAGCTTGTATCTTGTTATTTGTGTGAAGACCTTTCAAGCTGAAGGCAAACGGGAGCTGTCCTTTCTCTCCCACCTCCCAAACTTGGAGAAGCTGCTTGCAAGTCCCTTGCAGTACAAGCCAGGCCACGGAAAAGATCTTTGGTGCCAGGCCTTCTGTCTTGCGCTGGATCCTAAGGTCCTTCCTCCTTGGCGGAAAACTGGCCTCAGTTTGGCTCAGAGTTCCACGGAGTTCTGTCCACAGAGGCCCCATTGTGCTCACTTTGTAAGTCCAATGAGATGAGATAGATATACTTACTCACTTCTGGGCAACAGAGCGGGAGGCCAAGGCTACAGCTAGACCTGGCTTGTGATGCACAAGTCTGGACTCACTGTGCGGTTTAGGGGACTTTGCAGTCAGTTTATGGAGGGGCCCAGCTCACGGTCTGGGCATGGGTGCTTGAGGACACCTCCCCTCCCCTATTCCTTGGTGACTTTTACCTTCCCACTCCTGTCCACTTCTTCAGATGGCCACAGGAGGCCTACCCAAGCACAGAGGGTCCACTTCTCCTGGCTGAGGAAAGGAAGCCTCCTCTTTTCCTCAAGGGCAAGCTTGGAGCCTGTAGGCCTCTGTCACACCTAGCCATGACCTCGAGTGGTTTTTGACGTCTGGTGCTGCCTACTCCAAGGAAGGCCTGAGAATGAAACTGTAGGTGGTGAATTAGTACCTTGTAAATTATCTCTTCTACCCAAACAGAGAAATTTCCCCAGAAACTTCTGGACAGGGAGTTTCAGGACTTAGGATTGGAAAGTAAATCCTTTTGGTATCAAGAGCCTTCTGGAAAGGTCCAGTACCCCTGAGGTCTAGCTAGCCAGTGATCATATGGGAAAGGCCTGGGGTTACATCCTGTAGACTGAGCACAGTCTAGGCAGCTGTTGTGTGCTGTGGGGTATCAGAGACCCTTTGGGGAAGTTTGGGACTCACTGTGGCTTCCTTGTAGATCCAATGTGTGCTGAGGAGGAAGGCTGAACAAGAGCTGTCATTTGAAGTGGGGTGAGGAGGAGGTACCTATACACTTGGGTAAACATGAATTCACTGATCAAAAAGAGGGTGTAGACTCTGAGCTGAGGGAGCATAAGAATAGTGTTAGGGCGACTAAGAGACCCCCGTCACTGGGGGCAAAGTCCAATGTGATGAGGGCATCTTTCGAATGCATTTAGAAATCTGATGAGCTAGCCAGAGAAGCTTGGGCTGATGGATGATAATCTTGGGGTGCCTACAGTTGAGAAATGACTTCATCCACGCCATCTTTAAATCGGGGCAGATGCAGGGTTGATGTATTGGTGGTGCCTCAGGACTGAGTAGGAGCTGTGAGTGGTGAACACTGTAGAATATCGGGGTCCTTTGCATGCTGTCCTGGTGAGCTCATGGGGCTGCTTTCCAAGGGCCTCGTTCTCCTATAGTAAGTTGGTTAATGAATGAATTCGCCATCCCAAAAGTACTGTCTGGTGGGCCTGTTTGGATTTGATTCTGAGGATTCTAACCTGGGACGTGGCTACAGTTGTCAGCTCCTTTGGTTTCCTTTTTCGGACTTTCTCTGTTTGTGCTATCACAGCAGGCATATGTACGGAGGTCAGAGGACAACTTTTACGAGTCAGCTTGAGATCTGGGGATCGAACTCAGGCAGTCAGGCTTATATAGTAACTGCCTTTTCCCTCTGCACCGTCTCGCTGCTCCTTCAGACACCTTAAAGCAACTCCTGTTTCCTGAGCTCTACTCCAGGTGTAGCCCAGAGCTGGCCGGGACCACTCAGGATTAAGAGAGTCACCCAGCATGTGTGTGACGTATAGCAGGTGGGCCTGCCCCACCGTGGCCTGCCAGGACTCTCAGTGGATCAGTCAGACCAGTCATGCTTGGCCCTGGAGAGTCTCAGCTGATGCCGTGTTATGGTCACATCCCCGGCCCATCACTTCCCGCCTGTTTGGTGAGGAAACGGGTGAGGCAGGAAGTGATTGGTGGGCTGAGGAGGGACCCAGCATAATGTCATGTGTCTTCCGTCATCTGGCCTTGCTATGGTTCCGTTGAGTCACTTGCCATCTCGGTTTGGTCCCATCCTCCCCAGGAGGAGAGCCGAGGCTGTCTCAGCCCTGCTTGTCTGTACTGTGCCTTGTCTGGCCTTCAAGGACAGGAGGTTAGAAAAACAGGTGAAAAACAGCCTCCCAGCCTCACTTGTCATGGAACCTGTGGGGAGCCGTCCAGGTACTGGGACACCTGAGTAGAGGCGGGGTGTTCCGTGAAGGAAAGTGTCTGTGTGGGCAGCCCTGCCTCTGGCCAGCAGCCAACAGCTTTTCCACTGAAGGAATAATAATAATGCTAAAAAGGAGAGAGAGACCGAGAGCAAGCTGTGACCTCAGCAGGAAGAGGGTGGGGTAGGGCAGACAGGAGAGTCCTCTTTCAAGGAGCTGAGCGTGGTGTAGATAAGCAGGGCGGGCAGCTGCAGTCCCCAAAAACTGGGTGGTAGAGGGGTTTCCGCAGGGTTTCATGGCCAGTGTCAAAGATGGAAACTCCACAGGGGAAGAAGATGTCTCTGGTCCTCATCCCTGCCCCCTGTGGTAGGGTAGTGCACTGGTGTTCAGAAGGCCCAGATGGCAGTGGCAGCCTGGGCTGAGGGGTTGGCCCCTATCGTGTGCGGAGGGACATGCTTGGTCTCAGCTATAAATAGTGAGAGGATGTGGCTTCACAGGCAAGTGGAGTCCACGCTGCTTTCCTGAAAAACGTGAAGGTAGCAGCCGTTGCAGAGCTGCTGTGATCAGCCCCGGAAACTTGGTGGCAGTGAACCGGGTTTTCCCTGAAGGCCTGGCCCACCCTGTGTGTTTCATCTCCAGTTTATAGGTGGGAAAAACTGAAGCTAAGGGTGAAGGGGGGGGGTGGAGGACCCAAGGCCAGCTTGCATCAGCTTTCACCTTCATGTGCAGGCGTATCCAGAACTTTCCAGGCCTTTCCCAGAGGCCGAGGGGAATCATCACCAGCTTTAACGAGCGGCTGGCTTCAGGGCATCGTTGTGACTACGTCAGGACGTGTCTGATCCCCCTTGTTTCCCAGGCAGGGCACACCCTGGCACCTGCCGACTGGAAGACACAGACCAGCTGGCTGTGGTAAACTGTTCTCAGGTCTCAGTTTACCCCCGTGCAAGGGAGGGCCCCATAACCTCTTTTCTGCTGTATCTAGGCTGGGCTCAGGGATAACCTACAGGTGTAAGAATGGCTGTGGCAGGTAGCATTACCTAGGACTGAAAAGTAGCCGTGTGGCAGGGCCAGTTCTGCAAGCTGGGGCGTATTTTGGCCTCAGGCTGGGGACACCCCTACTGGAGAAGAGAGTGATTGTCAGGGTGGGAGGGCAGTGGATGTCTTTCTTGTGGCCTCACCCTACCCTCTCTTGCTGACCCAGAGCCCGGGGTTCTGAGGACTGATTTAGGAGATGGGGCTTTGGGGTGGCGGATTTACACGCTTTGTAAAATGCGCCATTTGAGCTATGGAAAGTACACAAAACAGCATGCTTAGTAGAGGCGTAGGTTGCACAACCGGCACACCTATCCAGTTCCAGGCTTGTAATCACCCAGAGGCAACCACTTGCCAGCCCCTCTCTCCTCCCTGGCACCCACTGAGCTGCCCTCTGACCCTGAACCTTTGCTGTTCCATTTCCTGTGAATGAAGTTACCCAGTCTGTGACCACTGAGTGCTGCTTTCTGAACATGGAAGATGTCAGGGTCTCTCTGTGCCACTGTGAATGCCAGCTCAGCCTTCCTCTTAGCTTCTGGTACCGTCAGGATGAACCCTGTTCTGAGTCCTGATGAGTCCTAAAGGGACCAGAATGTACGTCTCTGGGCCTATGTTGCCATCTGGGGCTATAGGGGAGTGGGGCCTAGCATGCTGCCATGTGAGTCTGATAATGGCCTACAGTACCCAAGGCCCCACATTTCCCAGTGTGCATGGCAGACTCTCAGCCACCTCATCTTGCTTTCCCACGGCCATCTAGCCGCTTGGCCTCTTACAACCTGAAGAGAGACCTAGTGAGGTCAGTGTGCCCAGTGCAGGCCAATGGAGGCAGTGGATTTTTGCTGAGCGCTTAGTATGTGCTGGACCCTAGGATTTAGGGCAGGCAAGGCAGCCACCCTACTTAGGCACCCAGCTATGAGATGGGAAACCAGGGTAGGTAGGCTGCTGGGGTCAAACTTAGTCTTCAAAGGGTGAAGCTTGGGGAATACCTTGTCTGAGTGTGCTAGGCCTTCCGTAGCTTTGGGTGAGGCCCACTGCAGGGTGGCATCTATGGTACCCTGGGTGGACCTGCAGGCAGAGGAGCCTTAGCCAGCGGGGGCAGTGTGCAGTGTGTTGGGGACTGCAGGGAGGGAAGCTCTGGCCCTGCCTCCCATTGGCCTATGCTGTGGTTTCCCCTCCATGGACTGGGACCTTTGAGAGGACCTGCCAGTCACTCACAAGAACTTTCTGTTCCCTAGGAGGGGAACCAAACTCTGTAAGAGGAAAGAGCTCGGTGCTTACCTTAGACGTAGAGACTACCCCCTCAGCTGCCCCTGGGGCTCAGAGAGCTGTAATATCTCCTGCAGGACTGTCTCCCTAGCAAGCACAAGTGGGAGTTTGACCATCCAGACCTCTAAGTGTCGCCAGTGCAGGGGAGAGGAGTGATTGAATGGACTTGGAATTTGAGGGCTGCTTTCTCGTGTCCCTGAGACCTACAGGATTCTAGAAGTAGAAGCCTCTTCCCCTAGGACCTCACATCTGGACCGTGCCTTTCTGTTACATCTCTTCCCTCCAGCAACTCCTGGGCCAGAAGTGCTCTGGATAGGTGGTCCTCCCACCTTCCCCCTGTGCTCCTGTAGTGTATACTCTAGAATGAATTAGCTAGACTAATTATTTTCTTCCTGCCTCCCCCTTTTTAAAGCAGTTTCTTTATATGGTACCCACCAGGTGAGTTTCATCCACTCCTGGGGCACAGGTAGGGTATGACTGTCACCCGTTGTGGAACGAGGCCAAATGCTGGTTGCAGCCTTGCCCTAGCAGGCAGATAGAAAGGGTTGTCATTGGACTTGTGTTGGCTTATCCTACAACCTGGCTGGGTGTCCCTGGTGCGACTGAAGTGCTTAAAGTGCTTGTCCTTCTGATCTAAGTAAATGAGCCCCTTGTCATCTGTCGACACTGCTAATTTGCTGAACAAATTCTACTACAGGTAACGCCAGAGGCCAGTCTGCCCCCAAGCCCTAGCACAGACCTGATGAGGCAGAGCCCACCACAAGCGCTGTCAGTCTTGTGTGAGCAGCCCTGCCCCGTGCAACTATCTGAGGACTTGAGAGGTGGCCACATCTACCGCCAAGAGTCCTTAGGCCTGAGCAGGGGGACAAAGAGCTGTCTTCCCAAGATGATACCCAGGCACTGAGGCCGTAGTTTGGCTCTGGGCCTCCTGCCTTAGCACCACATGTGGGTCACCCTGTATGAATCACAGCCCAGCCACAGGGAGGCCAGGGAGCCGCAGGCAGCATGGAGGCCACTGGCTTTCCTAGAGAAACATCTGTGTTTAATCAAGTTCAGGAAGAAAGCTGGGCGGCAGCCCGCTCCCTGGAGCAGGTTTTCCCACGGCCCAGAATCACGCGTGTATGACCCTGTGTGTGTGTGAGTGTGTGTGTGTGTGTGCTCATGTGCGTGAGGGTACGTAGGGATGGGAGGAGACAGAGTTGACAGCGGCTTTCTTTCCTTCACTGTGCTCCACCTCCATTTTTTGTGGAGGGTCTCTCACTGAATCTGAAGCTCATCAGTTCAGTCAGCCAGATGGTCACTCATCTTCAGGGGTCCTTCTCCTATCTTCTCTTCTTGGAAGGCTGGGGCTACACTGCAGGAACATGCCATCACACCCACATTTTTACCTGGGTTCTGGGGATTTGAACTTAGGTCCTTGTGCTTGCACAGCACGTGCTTTGCCTACTGATTCAATGTTTTGTGTGTTTGTGTGTGTTCATATATGTATTGTGTGTGTGTTTGGCATGTGTGTGGAGGTCAGAGGTCAACACTGTGTGTCTTCTATTGCACTCCATCTTATTTTTGAGCTCACTGATTCAGCTAGACTGGATAGTCAACAAGTTCCAAGGAGCCTCCTGCCTCCTCCTCCCCAGTGCTAGTACGCCACCATTCTTGGCTGATATGGGTGCTGAGAATTGACCTTAAGTTGTCATGCTTGCTCAGCAAACACTTCCCGAACAGAGCCAGTGCCCCAGTGTCTCGCAGGTGGAGCTGTTGGTGTGCAGTGTCCCCTACTGTAGACCATGTATCCATAGGCCAGATCCCAGAGAGACCCCAGGGGAAGCAGCTCACACTCCGGGCTCCCAGGGCTGTTGCTCTGCTTAGGAGAAATGTGGGTGGTAGACTCTGGAAAGATCACCCAGGCCTGAAGAGCAGCAGCTTGGGCCTCAGGCTTGGGGACCTGCCTCCTACCATTTCCTCTCAGTTTTGGTTCTTAGTGAGCGGAAACAGCACAGTTACTGGAAATGAGAGGTTTGAGTGAAAGCGGGGCTTCCAGGGTTTGTGCTTTGCCCTGAGGTGGCTGGGGTAGGGGCAGGCGCTGCCTGTGTGCCTACCCGCTGCTGCGCCACGGACCTCTGTTTCTTGTCTGGGTCTGGTGGATCATGACTTCTAGGGGTCCCGTGATGTGGGGCTTTCCTCCCTTCCTTCCTCTTCTCAGGGTCAGACGAGGACGACCTCAACTCTGTCTCAGAGCCTGACAATCGAGACCAGGTGGGGCTGTCAGCAGGGACTGTGATATGACAAGTCAGGCCGTGGCTGTATTCTGTCTTCATGGCCCAGAGTCTGGCCCAGTCCGTGGTGTTGGCAACTGAGTTAAGCTAGGCGGTCTAGTCAGATGGACTGGAGCAGGCCTGGGCTAGGTGGGTTGCCCTAGGTTGCTAAGACCTGGCTCACAGTTTTCAGAAACCATGGTGCAGGCTGGACACCCCCCCCCCCGCCCACCCACGTACTCTGGACTTGGCCTCTAAGCCAGCATGTACCCTTCTAGCATCCTGTTCCGTTAGCCTGTGTCTGGTCAAAGCTCAGAATGAGGATGTTTCCTTCACAGTGGGGCCTGAAGCTACATTCTCACACTTCCTTTTCATCAGACAGGACCATCTCCTTGGGGTGAGTGGAGGATCCCATGGGGCTTCTGATGCTAAAGGTGCTGGCTGGCCTCGCTGCTGTGTAATGGACATTGTTGTCTTTGGGGTTTTTGAGGTCTCACTTTGAGATCCCCGTGTGTTATCATGAGGCTACAGAAAGTGCCAGGTTGACCTTGAACTGCTCTGACTTAATGGAGCATGTTCTTTTTATTTTGTTCAACCCCGACTAAGGCTTTGAGGGTTCACAGGATGTCAGTGAACTGATGTTTGAGAATAGGCCAGGCAGGCTGGTGTGATGGCTCAGCCATTAAAGGCTAGGCTCACAACCAAAATATAAGAGAAAAGGCCAGGCATGGGGTATCAGTGTCCACAGGAATTGAGTGTCCAGAACCTGCAAGCCCAAAACTTGCCCTAGCCCAGCTGAACTGGGACACCTCAGATCCCATACAGATTCCTCCCAGAGCGCCCGCTCTTCCCTGGACCCCTTCTAGAGCAGAGTACACGCAAGTGACTCTCCCTGTCTTCTAGAGTTTACTGTGTCCTGAGACGGAATGAGAGTTTCTCGTGGAGGGCCGGTACACTGTGAGACTTTCTGTGATCAGGATTGGGATTAGGCCTAGCCGTCCGCTGGGGTGTGGGGACCTCCCTGGCAGGGGAGCTCTTTCTTGTTGGAAAACATTTGGCTGGGGTGGGAGCTGCTGAGTTTTGAAGGGTGGTGGTGACCTCTGGGGACCCCACCAAAGCTGCAGTCTGCACTTCAGCCGGTCATCTGAAGGATTCACTGAAGCAGGTTTCCTGGGAGCTCCGGGAAGAATGCAGCCCAGGCCTGTCTCTCTTTGTCTGCCCAGCAGCCAGTGGCTCTGCCCCAGTGGGTAGCTGGACATGGGTATCATTGCCATGTCTTCAGTGCCCACGGTTGGGAAGGATGGCCACAGGGATGGCATGAGACGACCCTTCTACAGGGAGGTCTTGAGGGGTTTGGGGAAGCTAGGATTTTTGAGGTTTCCCTTGCAGTGGCAAGTACCTCTCAGTTCCTGGGTGTCTCCCTAAGAGCCCTGCCCCCTTCCTACCAGTTTTCTTGCAACCAGACTCCACCTCCTTTCTTTCTGGGAGATCAGGTGATCAAGCCACAATCTAGACTGAGGGATGAGGCAGCTTGGGGCACGGGGCACCTCTGCCTCTTTCCCTAGAAGCCTCTGCTAGTCTGTTCTGCCTGTGACTGTTCTCTGAGCCAAGGCTGCTTTGCCAGGGGTGCCAGGAATTAAGTACTATAGAACTGTGCATGTGTGTGCAGAGCCTGCTGGACCTTTGTCTTCCCATCTGTAAAATGGACCTAGCTACCTCTAAGACTGGAGCAAGGGTCTAGTGAGGTGAAGCTTCTACATTCCAAGGACCAGTTTAGCCAAGAGGGAGTGTGTCCTCTCTTTTGGACCTGGGGAGGAAAACAGGGTAGCCCCTGAGCAGCCCCCTCACCGTCTTTATATTTACTTAGGGAAGCAGAGATGGGCAGGGGCATAGAGTTCAGTGCGGGGTGTCTGGCTTCTCCTCACTCTGGACAGAGCCTGTAGTTGTTGCCTGTGGCTCTCCCTGGCCTGTCTTGATACTGCTGCACACACAGAGGCTTGTCCCTGTGAGTCCCCAGGACCACTCAGAATGGGTGGCAGGCATTGTGGATTGCCAAAGGAAGACAAATTCCTGGCCTTTGCCTGAAACTTGAGGCTCTCTGTGTTTTGGGAAGATCAAGCAGGAAACTGTCCTCAGTGGAAGCAGGAGCTTAAGCAGGTGTTTTTCACACCCTAGCAGTGACCTCTGCTTCCTGGTGACCCCAGTTTGCCGGGTGATGCTTTCACCAATGGTAGAAGGGGCAGGTTGGGTGGAGTCTCCCACCCTTGATCCCATGGGTCTCCACTTCCCACAGATCAACTCCAGGAAATTTTTGATTGCCCCTCCCCCAGGAGGCTTTTGGTCCCCTCAAAGGGGCCTTCACAGGCAGCAGCCAGGGGCATTGTTTTCCCTGTAGTGGGAAAGGTGGCTTCCCTGGAGGGCAGGTTCCAACCTCAACTGTCTCCCACACAAAGGGCTTCCCTGCGCCAGGCCAGGAAGCGGGTGCTTTTCCTGAGCTTCCTTTTCCAGCATATTTTAAACCACCCAAGGATGCAACTGGGGGGGAAAGATTTGAAGACAAAAGCGCTGAGCATGCTGGGAGTGGCTCTCTGAGCTGGAAAGCCTGGGCCCTGGCCTCAGTCCTGGCTGGCACCTGTAGCCACCTGCAGACACGCCACACCTGCCCCAGCCCTGACCCACTTTCCCCCTCTGTCCAGGCAGCTTGAGCAGCAGCTGATGTTTGGGGCAGGAGAGTCTACCTACCCACGGCCCTTACCTCTTATCTTTCTGCTTCTGTGTCCACCAGTGGGTGACAGGGCCTCGGGGGCAGGGAGGAGACCACAGTTCAGTTTTCCCGCCTGCCACCCCTGCCGGGACAGGTGCAGCCTCAAGTGCGGGCTATAAGTAGCAGTGTTGCTGCTCCCATTAGGGGCAAGGCTATCAGTGCCCTGGGCTACGTGGGTACCCACATGCTTGTACAACTCATCCAGCCAGGGTGGGAAAGGAAACTTGGTTGTGGGTATGAAGGCAAGAGACCGTGAGGATGAAGGGGGCTGTTCCCATCCTTGTGTTCTAAATGATTTTCAGATAAGTGTTTGGATTCAGGCAGGTTTGGTAGGAAGCTGGAGTCTTGTGTGTTCTTTGCACTGAGGGCTGTGGGGAAGTGAAGGGATAGGGCTGTAGTTTGTAGGGGTCTCCTGTCTTTTGGACAAGGGAGAGTACCCGAGAGTCAGGAGGTCACTGAGCTCAGCCTTCTGTGAGTACCTTCCTTCTGCAAGGCACTGGGATTTGGGGGGACTTGGATTGGCCTGTGTTCAGGGAAGAGCTGAGGTCCCAGAACCTCTCTCCTGCTCCCAGAAGCCTTTGCCAAGCATGGGGCTGGAATTGTTGACCCTATGAAAACCCTACAGGGTGGGCTGTTTGAGTGAGAGGTGGTCCTGATTTGGACCCACTGTGGGAAGGTCAGCAGGCAGGCAGCCATCCTCACTGTGTTTCAGCTGAACAGACCAAAGTCAGGCTCGGGGAGGGATCTACATTTCTACACGGAACCGTCCCTGAGGTGCAAGAGCATGGCCACCACTTGTTGAGTGAGAGCTTGCAGAACAAGGGTCTTGGCTATATTTGGGTAGCTCTAGACACAGGCAAAAAAGACTAAAGTCAAGACAGGGGCTCCTTCCACCACCACCACCCGGTGCCAGACACTCTCAGTAGTGTGAGCGACTGAGGTATGCAGCACTTCTCTGGGTGGGGTGGCCACCCTCTGGGTAGGGAGGTGTACATTCTGGGCCCAGGGCTTCAGATGCTTCCCTGCGGGCCCCTGGCCCCAGAGAAGAGTAAGCAGGGATCTTGGTGCTCAGATAGGGATCTATGGTGCCTTCCAGTCCTCAGATGGGTATTCTTACCTGGGCAATGAATGTACCCCCCAAGGGACAGGACCACACCTTTGTGAATCAAACCAGCGCGAGAGTCCCTCAGCATCTTGGGTCTGCTGGTGCCTGCTGCAAGGGTCCACCTTCAACAACCACCCTGTCCCATGCATACACCCACACCCACACACAGAGCTCTTCTGTGAAACTGAGGCTACAGTTGAGTGTAGCAGCTAAAGCAGAGATGGGAGGGTCCCACAAGCCCCACCCCCTACTAGAAGTGCTTTCTCTCACCCAAAGGTTTCTCTGGACGCTAGGTTCTTGGAAGCCAATGAAGGGTGCCCCAGCACTGAGACCCCCACTCAGCCATCTGAGCTCTAATAGACCCTCTACTCCTATCCCCAGCTTTGCTTGACCATAAACCCATCAAGAGCAAGAGCTAAGAAACTCCTACCACAGCCCCTCTGCCCCCTCCTCATTTTGGGGTGGAGGAGCCGTCTTCTGTCCCCTGGGGGTGGCAGATGGCCGCGTAGTTTGGAAAGGAAAACAGCACAATTTAGAATTAGTCCCGGGTGAGAGGCCACAGCAACATCTGCCTCCGGATGCTTTGGGGAGTCGCATTTCTATGGAGCAGCGGCGCAGCCAGGGAGGTGGGAGGCAGCGCAGTGGAAATACTGAAGCCGCCAACAAAGCTGCAGGCAGCAGTTGGGGGGTGACAGGCACAGGGGCCACTTGTACTCCTCTGCATCTGCGGAAGCCCGCCCCTTCCTGGGCCCCAGCCTGCCTGCCGCTCACCTGCAGCCAGCCACGGTGGCACAGGTCACACCTCAGGCCTTGGAGTGTGCTGCCTAGAAGAGGTGAGGTGGAGAAGTAGGTGCCCTGAGGAGACCTCAAGAAGGAAGTAAGGAGAGGGTGCACCTGCCATGGCCAGGTTCCCGCTGCGGGAAGCCTTGCGTGCCAGAGCATTGCAGAGTGCAGGCAGCTCTACTCTTGCTGACAGATCAGGCTCCTGCCCTGAGGAAGTCCTACCTTTCAGTCCTGGGAGGGTCCTTCTGCTACACGGATAGGAGGTGACTCTGGGGAAGCAGAGGGGACATCCTGGGTCACTCAGGGAGGCTCTGGTCTGGTGCTCAGGGACTCCCCAGTGAGCGAGGCCACTGTCCGGTACAGCCTCCCATGCAGGGCTCAGGTGCCTCTTTGTTGCTCACATCCTCCTGTCAGCGCTGAGGACCAAATAGCCAGCGATAGTGGGGACTGTGGCATGGCTGCAACCCAGCTGTGGCCGTGGCTGCAAGGCCCCTTTTACCATCTCAGGGGCATCTGGGTGCTGTGAGGACAGAATGTGACTAGGTGGTAGAGAGTGAGACAGGAAGGGCACAGACAGAGAAGGGCCTTTGGCCTGCCCCCTTTCCTTCCCCAGCTGACCCTGAGATAGACCCTGCCATCTGGTGCCAGGCATCTAAGGGACAGTTCCATCCAGGTACTTGCTGGTCTTCCAGCTGTAGTACGTTGGTGGTGGATGGTGGCCTCACCCTGGTAGGCCCAGCCAGGCAACATGCCTGCACTATGGTGTCCCCAAGCCTAGGGTGGCTTATCGGGTGGACAATGGGCCTTCTCAGCCACTGCATTCCCCCACGGAGGAGCTTCCCTGGCCACCAACTTCCCAGCTCCTGCCCCACCCGCTGGGGTTGGCATCTGGCCGCGCCCAGCAGGAGCAGCTGTCCCCTCCACAGACGCACCTGCTCCCTGCTGCCCTTTGTCCATGCTGCCGGCGCCTGATTTATTGGCCATATTTTCCCCCTTGCTGGTCCAGCAGAACCCAGCCGCGCTGACAAGTGTATATCCCGTTTAGGCGGGTTTCCCCCAGTCCTGCCATGGTGGTTCCTTTTCAGGGTGCTGTAGGGAATACAGCCCATGGCTGGGGGTGGGGGAGAAGAGGGGTGTGAGCAGGTCTGAAGCCTTTGGCTACGTTCAGTGTCTTTACCTTAAGAAACCTAACTGGGGTTTGCTTAAGGGCTATAGACCCAGAATGGCATTGGGCTTACCCCATTTTCTCACCCAGGGAAATCTTCCCGCTTCTTGAAGCCTTGGTCTCGCTGGCCAAGAGCTCCCCCCCCCACTTCCCTAGTCTGCAGGGATGGGTGGACGGCAGCTCCATGGCTTTGAAGATGAAGCTCCCTCTGTCCCTCAACACCCCCTCCCCCGCAGCTTCACCAGTGGCTAGGAAAGAAAAAAAAACCTTTTCTCCAAGTGGGCTGAGGCCAACTCTGCCCGACAAAGGGGCATTGATCCAGAGAGGAGGGCTGCTTCTAGGGGCCAGCCTCAGCCTGCAGATCCCAGGCTCCCAGGGGCCTCTCCAGCTGACTGGTAACTGGATCCATGAGTAGCAAAGGCAATGCCTGCCTCCTTGCCTCCCCAAGTGTGCTTCTGCCAGAGACTAGGTGCCGCAGAGAAACAGGTGTGGATCTCAGCGGCAGGGCACACTGGTGGGAGGTACCCTCCAAGGCTACCCCATGCAAGAGAAGCCAGATGGCCCCCCCAGCACTTACACCAAACACACACTTCCCAATTTGTGCGGGAACTCTTGCAAAGGCTTGAGTTAACTCCCCGGGGGAGGGGGGGTGGTGGAGGAGGGTGATTTGTTTTCTTTAAGCCAGTTGGTTTGAGACTTTTGGCTTCTGGCAACAGATGGTCGCCGGAGTGGCCATTTTGTGTCCTCCATACCCAAGCCGTGGACACAGATGAAAGGCTTCAAGCAGACAGATGCCTCTCAGTATTCTGCAGAGATACCTGACCCCAGGCCCCACGCTGCCTCCAGCAGCTCTTAGTGGGAAGGTCTCTCCTGGGGCCAACTCTCACACAGAGGTTTGGTTATAAATAGCCGTTCAGAAGCAAGTGGAGACTAACAGGCTAGCATGGGAGGTAGGGATTGGGGCAAGTTATGGCCTCAGCTTTGGGTGCTTGGGGATCAAGGAGCAGTCTCTATGTTGGTGGGCAACCTCTGGAAAGCAGGATGCCTGTTGGCAGGGGCTGTGTCCACCCAGAACCTGGCTGTGACCCTGCCGTGGGACTGCTTTGTCAGCCAGCACGTTCTGCCTCACAGCCTTTACCTCTGGGAAGAGCTTGGCCTGGCTGCTCCCAGAGCCTTCTCTGGGAGTGTGGGACCTGAAGGCGGGGCAGGAGTAGGGTCGGGGAATTTATGGCCCAGGCTCTGGGAGCAAGGCAGGCAGGTGGCTAAGGAGGCTCCTGTGGCTGGGGTGGTGGTGGACCTTGAGCTTGTCCCTTCAGGGAACCAGTGAGTTTAGGCACGAAGACAGGAAGCCCCCACTTGTACGGAGATGGGGCAGGCTCTCAGCCCACCAGAGTGCCCACAGTGAGCTGAGGAGAGCTATCCTTCGCTGCATTGTGTCCTCAGAGACTGGTAGTGGTGGTGGTGGTGCTGCTGCTGGATGAGTGGCACAGAGAACTTGTGTCTGGAAATTTAATTTGTCCCCCTGAGGGAGTGTCATTGCTGCCAGGGGTATGCTATGAGGAACCTGTGTCTGGGAGCTGAGCTGTAGAGAGTGGGCACCGGCCTGCATCCTGGCATAGCCCCCCTGGCTATGGGGCAGGAACTGAATAGGAAGAAAGCACATACACTCTCCAGTCTGCTCCGCTTCCCGCGTTTACTGTGCTATTGATGTTTGAAAATCGAAGGAACCGTGAACTCTTTTATTACCCAGATGATGCATATTCATGACAGAAGCTGGGAGAGAAAAAGCAGATCAGCCTCCCAAATGAGAGTTTCACGGAGTGCCCCCACCCCCACCCCTGGGGGCTCTGCTGGGCCTGCAGGGGCCCCTTCTCCATGGCTCAACTCTATACTCACAAGTAGAGACCCATGGGTTTGAAATCTGCCTGGTTTGAAATTCAAGCTGGTCTTGTCTCTCCAGCCTGGCCCCAATTAACAGTTGCTATTATTTCTTTTTATTGAGGTGAAGTTCACTGACTATGTGAAAGTAGCCGCTTTAAAGTGAGTGCCTCTGAGGTACTGGTGCGTGCTCCAGAGGTTTCATCACCTCGGAAACCTCTGCCCACCGAGCAGCCACTGCTCCTCCCTTCTAGAGCCTGATTCCAGTTGCACCTGCTACCCAGGGTGGGAAGAGCTGTGGCCAACAGAAAAGAAGGCTGGGGTGCTAACTGCCCTGTGTGTCTGTCAACAGCTGCAGCGGGGCCTTTGTGGGCCAACGATGCCAGGACCCCAATCCGTGCCTGAGCACACCCTGCAAGAATGCCGGGACATGCCATGTTGTGGACCGTGGTGGCACTGTGGATTACGCCTGCAGCTGTCCCCTGGGTTTCTCTGGGCCCCTCTGCCTGACACCTCTGGACAATGCCTGCCTAGCCAACCCCTGCCGCAATGGGGGCACCTGTGACCTGGTCACTCTCACAGAATACAAGTGCCGCTGCCCCCCAGGATGGTCAGGTAAGGGCTGTGAGAAGGCTGTGAACCTCATGGCTGGGACCCTTAGACTAGCCCAGACTACCCTACTATATATATATATATTGACTTGAGATAATCTAGTATGCCAAACTTTCTCCGAGATAAGCAGAGATCTGCTATCCTGAAAACTCTTGGGGTTCCTCAGGAACTCTGGTCCTTTCCAGCCCTGAACTCTGATATTTGGCTGCCAGAGCCCCAAACCCTCTGTTTCTGTGAGCAGAGGGGGAGTCCTCATGCAGCGCTGGTCTCACCCTCTCCCTGCTCGGATACTTTCGGCTGCCATTGGTTAGATATGTGGGGTCCAGGAGACAGCTAGTACAAATTTGGGGCTACCCATTCCTACTCCTGTCTCTGTCCTTGGGTGGTCACTTGATCTCTTGTAATCCTCAGGCCTCTGTGTATAGAAAGATGTCTACATTTTGCATCAGGTACTAAGAAACACCCCTAGTTGGTGCCTCCATGATGTTCAAATTTGCCATGGAATCATAAGGGAGGCCCTGGCTACAGCTGACCCTCTTGCTTCCCCGCTCCAGGAAAGTCATGTCAGCAAGCCGACCCGTGTGCCTCCAACCCTTGTGCCAATGGTGGCCAGTGCCTACCCTTTGAGTCTTCGTACATCTGTGGCTGCCCTCCTGGCTTCCATGGCCCCACCTGCAGGCAAGATGTTAACGAGTGCAGCCAGAACCCCGGGCTGTGTCGCCACGGAGGCACCTGCCACAATGAGTTCGGCTCCTACCGCTGTGCCTGCCGTGCCACCCATACTGGTCCCCACTGTGAACTGCCCTACGTGCCCTGCAGCCCCTCACCCTGCCAGAATGGGGGCACCTGCCGCCCTACGGGAGACACCACCCACGAGTGTGCCTGCCTGCCAGGTAGGTCCCATATCAATATACTGGCCTCTAGCCTGGATGTCCACACCCATGAGTGTCCTGCTGTCAAGTCAGAGGGGTACAGAAAAGGCATCATACCTTTTGTGGGGGGAGAGCACAGAGTAAGTTTAGAGAAGGCCGGCCACAGAGAGCCTGGCGATCAGGGCATGGTTCTCGGGATCAGGTGCCCATGAAGGAAGCCTCAGGTGTAGTGGAAGAGCATGTTAAGATAGGGGTATCAAAGCCAGGTGGCACTCTCAATGGCACTATACACTTCAGATCCCATTGGTCCATTTCCATCTGGGCCATCTGCTGAGATCCATCAGCTGGGTGCGTGAGCCCCAAGCCTTCTTTCTGCTAAGGGTGCCTTCCCCTGGTATTTCCTTCATCCTGGAACTCCCCTGATCCTGGCTGCCTAACACCCTGTCTATACCCTGAGCCTCTTAGGGCTGGGGCCAACCTGCCTGTAAAGCCAGCTCGTGAGCTGCCTGGCATCTGCGTGTGAGTCTGTATGTCGGAGGATCAACCTGTCATGGGCAGTCCCTGGGGTTTCCCCTGTCTCAGGGGATGGAAGTTGGCTAGTAGGGCCTTGAGGACCTGAGGGGCAGAGAATTGCTCTTTACTTCCTTGGCAGTGTTTGTCCTTCTGGGCCTGCTCTTTCTGCAGGGGTGGGGCCTTTCTGCTAAGATGGTAACTCAAAGGTTTGAGACCTCCTCTCATACCAGGAGGTTGAGAATGGGCTCAGGAAATCGGAATAGGTTTGGTTGCTGGAGGTAACCTCAGGCCACCCCACCCCCTTTGCAACTTTGGGGCCACGCTACCCCCTGAAAAAAGGGAAGTTCCCTTCTGCTCCGAGCTTGCAGAGCCAGCCTCAAGAGTCTGCGTGCAGACTCTGGCTTGTGCATTTCCTGAAAGTCATTGGGCAAGCTTGGAGGTAACAGACAGCTGCCTACACATTCTGTGGCCAGCTAGGCTTTCTGGAGGGCTGGAACAGAATCTTCATGCTCAGTAGGGCCCCAGAGCTCTGGGTTCAGATCCTCCTTGGTGGCCACATCAGACCTCAGGTGTTAGAACCTGTGTGGAGAGGCCGTGCTGCTAGGTCTGTCTTGGGGGCTGGAAGAAAACGGCTTTGTCCAAGGAGCAGCTTATACACGGTGCTGGCACTGATCCACCTTAGGCAGGGTGGGGTGGGTCAACTCAGGGTGTTGGGAGGTGGGCAGGAGGGAAGGAAGGGCTGGGTGGGTCCTCCTTACCCTGACTGGTGGGTCTTAGAGGTTGATGTGTTAGTGGCTGGGTCACCCTTAAAAGCAGGACACCCTGAAAAAGCGTGGAGGCTTTCAGAGTAAGAAGAGGTGAGAATTGTTTGCCCAAGTTGCTGAAGGGACTCACTCAGTCAGGGCTCAGTTATACCCACCCTTTGGGCTCTCAGGTAGCCCTGTACCAGGTTCCCTGAGGGGCACATGACCAAAGGAGATCTACGGCACTAAGGTCCGGACTGAACTCAGCCCTGGGAGCTCTGGCTAGGGATTAAAGTGACTCTGGCTCCTGGGTACCTTGCTGGGTCCCACCTGGCTCCCTTGTGCTATCACAGGCACTGTTTCCCTAGAGGATGCTGTATAGAGGAGGCTCAAGCCAGGCTGCATGTTGGACTTAAGCTCTCTTGTCCTCTCCCGAACTGAGATCATTCTGCACTGCTCAGGGCGCCTCCAGGCTCAGTTCTAGCCTGGAAACCTAGCTTGCATTAGAATAAAGCCCTGCACAGGCAGGGAGTCAGGGTGTTTGGTCTCGCTGACCCCTAGGAGGGCGCTAGACTCCCGGTTGGCTCTTCCCCCTCCCAGACAAGCATTTGTTCTTCACTTTGGCTTTTCCCAGCCTCCAGCTTTTTGCTGTGGTGCAAGGTGCTGGGGTGGAGGGGGAATCTTTGAGGAGGAGCCAAACAGGTGGGTTCTCCAAGGGCAAGAGGGGTTCAAAGGCATCCCTAGAGAGGGTGTTAATTAGTAACCGGCTGCAGGTTTGGCTGTTGCCAGACTCGCCTTTCTGGGTTGATCATTGAACCGGCGGGAGTTGAGGAGATTAATAGCTAACTGGCTGCTGAGGAGGCCCTCATGAAGGCCACGCTGCAGGCCACACCTCGGGGCCCAGCCCCAGGCTAGAGGAGCTGCTTTAGCCTGTGGAGGAGAGGCAGGTGCCCTCACTGTGTTCTAGGGAAAATAACTCACAGGTCCTGATTTGGCAGTCCTGCCTGGGTCCCACGCCCAGGCCCTAGTTTCAACTCCAGCAGTTTTAAGTATTTGTGCCTACCCCACTGATAGAGAACCCCAATGTGCAGTTTCCAGAAACACTGTTAGTAGTTTTATAGCAGAACCTTCTGGAACACTATGTTTCTGGATCCTTGTCTGTTTAGCCAGCTCTTTACACAGTGACTGTCTAGAAGGGAGCTGTCACCTGTCATCTGGACACGGGAGCAGGGAGATCATGGAGGGATAGATAGATACCTTGTCCTGAGTAGTACACTGGGCCCACCTAGAAACTGAAGACACTGGTGCCCAGCGGGGCTTCTCAGCTAACCCCTAAGGTCAGGTTGACCTGCTGGCCTCTGTCCTACAGGCTTTACAGGCCAGAACTGTGAAGAAAACGTGGATGATTGTCCGGGAAACAACTGCAAGAATGGGGGTGCGTGCGTGGATGGCGTGAATACCTATAATTGCCGCTGCCCACCGGAGTGGACAGGTGTGTACGTGGAATGTCCGTGGGACAGCCTTCTACTCATCTAACTGCACGCAGTGGATTGGTAGGGAGGTCCGAGCTCTGTTCCATGCCTGGGAAGCCCAGGCTGGGAGACCCAGGATGACAGCTCCTGGGCCTCCACTAAGAGTCAGCACAGCTCAGCATCTTGTGGGCTATTAGCACATATCCAAAATCAGGTCCCCAGCACTGAGCCAGACAGAAATCTAGCATTCTGGGCAAGCTACCCAGGGATGAACACAAAGCTGTCCTCAGGGGGATCACTAATGTTGATGATAAATTAATGATAAACCAGGACTGATGGCCCTTTGGGCTGGAGAATGGGGTGAGGCATGCTGGCTGCATAAGTCAGTTAGGAAGACTTCCTGGAGAGAGTGGCTTACAGTCCCACAGCCTAGGTCAGGGAGCTCAACACGTAGCATCTAATGAGGTGGATGGTCCTGTGGTCCTCCCAGGTCAGTCTGCACAAAGGATGCTCAGCACGTAGCATCCCCTGAGGCTGATGGTCCTGTGGTCCTCCCAGGTCAGTCTGCACAGAGGATGCTCATATATAGCATCCCCTGAGGCTGATGGTCCTGTGGTCCTCCCAGGTCAGTACTGCACAGAGGATGTGGATGAGTGTCAGCTGATGCCCAATGCCTGCCAGAATGGTGGAACCTGCCACAATACACATGGCGGCTTCAACTGCGTGTGTGTCAATGGCTGGACCGGGGAAGACTGCAGTGAGAACATCGATGACTGTGCCAGTGCCGCCTGTTTCCAGGGTGCCACCTGCCACGACCGCGTGGCCTCCTTCTATTGCGAATGTCCACATGGGCGCACGGGTGAGTGAGCCCGGAGTCTCTGAGGAGAAGGCAAGCTTGGTTGGCTTGTCAACCTTGGCTGCACACACCTGGGGCACTGCGAGTGAGGTGGCAGGGACCGGCTTCACTCAGACAGAGCTACAGGCCTGGGCACGTGGCTCAGCTGGTAGAGTGCTTGCCTGGCATGCACAAGGCCCTGGATTCAACTCTCAGTGCCACATAAGCTGTGTGGGTGGTGGTGGCATATGCCTATCAGTCTAACACTCAGGGAAGAGTGGATCAAAAGTTCAAGGTCTTCTTTAGCTATATAGCAAACTTGAGTCCATCCTGGAATACGAGAGAGACCCTGTCTCAGAAAAGTACAACCAACCAAAAGACAAGACAAAACAAAACAAAACAAAAAAAGCAGATAAAGCTGTGGCTCTTGTGACCATGTGGACCTTGACAAGATACTTGCAGTGATCCAAGCATTATGGGATGTTATGGGATGCTTGAGTGAGTCACAGAGATTCATTTCAGGGTGTTGGGTGAGGATGAGCCAGCTGCAACAGCCAGTCAGTAGGGAAGAGCAATGAGCACTCATCACGGCTGCCCTGTCTAGGTCTGCTGTGCCACCTCAACGATGCGTGCATCAGCAACCCCTGCAACGAGGGATCCAACTGTGACACCAACCCTGTCAATGGCAAGGCCATCTGCACTTGCCCCTCCGGGTACACGGGGCCAGCCTGCAGCCAGGACGTGGATGAATGTGCTCTGGGTAGGTGCAGGTGACCTGTCCTGGAGAACCACCAGTTTGATGACGTGGGCTGGGGCATTGCAGATGATCTGGAGGCCAGAAGGCCAGATCAACCCTCATCTGTGCCTCCCCCACCAGGTGCCAACCCCTGTGAGCATGCAGGCAAGTGCCTCAACACACTGGGCTCCTTTGAGTGCCAGTGTCTACAGGGCTACACGGGACCCCGCTGTGAGATTGATGTCAATGAGTGCATCTCCAACCCGTGTCAGAATGATGCCACCTGCCTGGACCAGATTGGGGAGTTCCAGTGTATATGTATGCCGGGTATGTTTCTGCTGCCTCCCGCCCTGGGGGCTGCCAAGAGCAGGGAGCCGGAGACTGAGTCAAGGCTGGATAGCTTTGAGTAAGACTTCTGTCAGGGTTGGCGGGCAGCACATGGAAAACTGAGACCAGGTGAACAGGACAAAGCAGAGCAGATACAGACCCGAACCCCAGTGGGCTGGCATACTAGGACTGTATGAGGGAGGGTCACTTCTGTCCCATATCTTCAGTTGGGGGAGGGCTCTAGTAGGGCCTACTGAAGCCATCCTCAGTGTCACCATCTCCCGTCCACAGGTTATGAGGGTGTGTACTGTGAGATCAACACGGACGAGTGTGCCAGCAGCCCCTGCCTGCACAATGGCCACTGCATTGACAAGATCAACGAGTTCCTGTGTCAGTGCCCCAAAGGTGAGGCCACCTGCTTACCATAGGACCTGCGTCCTCTTGGTCTCCCAGACTACTTTGAGGGAGGACTTTGCATTGTGAGTTGAGCAGGATGTTTTCAGGTCTTCCTCAAAGGTGAAGGCAGTAGGCAATTGAGTCCATGCTGAGATGTAGGGAGTCTGGCACCTGAAAACCTTTACTGAAGGAGGGAAGGATGATGAACTGCAGGGCCTTTGAGATAGGAGGGCCCACATGCCTGGCTCTCCCCATGTCCGCTTCTTGATGGTCATGGGGAGTGAGGACATAGCATGGGGATTTGACCTAATAGAGATAGGAAGGACTTGGAGGAACTGAGATGGAGGCTGCCTTGCCTACTCCAGGACTGGGCAAGGCCTTGGGCCTTCTGAGATGTAAATCAGCTATCCTAGACATGGTTGAGCCAGGGGAGCCCCATTCACAGCCTAGCGCAGCTGTAACCATAGCAACCAGAGGCGGTTTGGGGAAAAAGGACCCTCTGTTGGGCCAGGGAGGCAGCCACTGAGCAGTGCTGAACAGGGATCTCTGATCAGAGGGGCAGGGTGTAAGGGGCAGGATACAAGAGGCAGGTAGAAGCTTTCAGGTCATCTGTACCTAGAGCCAAAGCACCCTCTGGGGAGCCCATGTAGGCAGGCATTCAGCTAACGCTAAGGTTTGTGGGTAGCAACCAAGGGGCTAAGATGCGGTCAGATGTAACCATCTCCTCTTCCCTGGCCACAGGCTTCAGCGGGCACCTGTGCCAGTATGATGTGGATGAGTGTGCCAGCACACCTTGCAAGAATGGTGCCAAGTGCCTGGATGGGCCCAACACCTACACCTGCGTGTGCACAGAAGGTACAAGAGGCAGTACGGGATCTCTGGGGCTAGATGGTAGGAAGAGGACAGGAGACTAAGGAGGCCTTAGTCTGGGGCCATCTGATCTGAGGATCAGGAACTTTACTCAGTTTTGACTCCAGGCAGGAGTAATAAGGATATCCCAGGGTAGATGACACCTCTACATCCATCAGTGACCCCGGGATGGCTCAGTGGTTTCCCAATGTGTGTCCACCTAAGTGTTGAGGGAGTAACTGGCCCTGAAGCTCACTTGTGCCCACCCTTCTTGTGATCTAGGTTACACGGGGACCCACTGCGAGGTGGACATCGATGAATGTGACCCTGACCCCTGTCACTATGGTTCCTGCAAGGATGGTGTGGCCACCTTTACCTGCCTCTGCCAGCCAGGCTACACGGGCCATCACTGTGAGACCAACATTAATGAGTGCCACAGCCAGCCATGCCGCCACGGGGGCACCTGCCAAGACCGTGACAACTCCTACCTCTGCTTATGCCTCAAGGGAACCACAGGTGACTGGCCAGAGCCGGCAGTGGGTGGAAAAGGGCGAGGCTAAGCTTGGAAGCTAGCTGACCCATGTGTCACATGACCCTAGGACCCAACTGCGAGATCAACTTGGATGACTGTGCCAGCAACCCCTGCGACTCAGGCACCTGTCTGGACAAGATTGACGGCTACGAGTGTGCCTGCGAGCCAGGCTACACAGGTGAATGGCTGAAGTCAGAGGTCAAGGTCAACCGTAGAGTTAGATGAGTCAGGTCTGGGAGGATCTCTGGAGTTAGCAGATGGATGGCATAAGCCTGGGTGCCCACGACCCTGGGGGGACAGCAGAAGAGAATGGGTCTCAAGACTATAGTAAAGCTGGTCTGAAGAATGGCTCGGTTGATGAGATGTTGGTCTACCAGGCATGAAGCCCTGGGTTCGGTCCTACAACCACATATACCAGACGCACTGGAGTATGTTTGTAACCCTAGCACTCTGACATCGAAAGCGAGAAGATGAGAAGTTCAGGTCATCCTCAGCTACCTAATGGGTCTGTAGCTAGGTTGGAATACACGAGACCCCAAGCTACTGGCGCTACAGTCCTGTGGCTTGTTGCTACATAAAGCAGTTTACCATAGCTCAGAATTTCACAGATGAGCATGGGGAAACTGAGGCCCAGAAAGGGAGGGAGGAGTGGGCTCCGGGTGGCAGGCCTGGTATCTGAGTCCCTCCGCACCCACAGGGAGCATGTGCAATGTCAACATTGACGAGTGTGCAGGCAGCCCCTGCCACAATGGGGGTACCTGTGAGGATGGCATCGCTGGCTTCACCTGCCGCTGCCCTGAAGGCTACCATGATCCCACGTGTCTGTCCGAGGTCAACGAGTGCAACAGTAACCCCTGCATCCACGGGGTTTGCCGGGATGGCCTCAACGGGTACGGCAGGCTGGCATGGGAGGTATCAGCTCGAAGCCTGGGGTAGACACAGGCTGGGTGGATGTGTGCTCCAATGGTCTTGAGGTCAGCCCCCAGCATCTTCCCAGTATCCCTGCTCCGGGTCCTCATTGGCCACCATCAGCTGAAGATACAGCCACAAGTACCCTAAACACACTGTGGCTGAAGCAGTTTTCTGACACTTATGATAAGGACAGCAGCCCTTTGTCCGGTGCAGGGTGGAGGGGACATGGATGGGTGAATGGACTCTTAAAACTTTATTGAAACCATTAAAGTTTTACACGGAAGGTCAGTACTTTGTCACATTCACATTGTCCCAGTCTGGAACCCTTGCCTGGTTTTGGGCAAGGTGGTTATTTCCAGCTCACATTAAGAGTGTCCCTGTAGACGATGGGCTCTGAGCCCGGGCTGCAGCTCAGTCTTCTGCGTAGGTACAAGTGTGAATGTGCCCCTGGGTGGAGTGGAACAAACTGTGACATCAACAACAACGAGTGTGAGTCGAACCCTTGTGTCAACGGTGGCACCTGCAAAGACATGACCAGTGGCTACGTGTGCACCTGCCGAGAAGGCTTCAGTGGTGAGTGCGGTGGGTGGCATGGCAGGGGACCCAGTGGGGTCCCCTGGGTGACCTGGAGCTGGCAATACAGCCCATAGCATCTTCTTCTTGGTTCACCTGATACACAGTCTCAGGCTGGGCCTCTGACTCTCTAGAGTAAATGCATAGGGGAGAGGTGCAGGCCCACCCACTCTTGCTCCTCTTCTTACAGGCCCTAACTGCCAAACCAACATCAACGAGTGTGCCTCCAACCCCTGCCTGAACCAGGGGACCTGCATTGATGATGTCGCTGGGTACAAGTGCAACTGCCCTCTACCCTATACAGGTATAAGCAGCCAAGGGGTGTAATGGGCTCTGGTGGTAGCTAGTGGGGCTGAGAGTATTGGGATCACCAGGCATTTTAGAAGGTTCTGCTTCTTGCTGAGAACCTTAGGTCCTGCAGCGCTTGGGCCTGGGTCTAGGCATAGGGTCTCTATAGAGGATGCCTGGAAGGACTCAGATACCAGGGTGTGTATGTCCGGGTGTTTATCTGGCAGGCTCGGAGTGAGATGTGCACTGGACTCCTCCAGGGAAAGTCTAGAGGGCCAGTAGACAGTGCATAGATTACTGTGTTTCTGAGGGGCCTGGCTGCTGTCCTCTGCCGGCTGGGCCTGAGATGCCTTTGATGGCAGCTTCTTTGTGTGAGGGGACAAGGAGCTCTCTGTTCAGATGAACAGAAGCAGCTCCTGCCATGGGCACTGCCTGAGGAATTGCGAGAAGTGGACCCCCTACAGGAGAGATGAGCAAAGCAATGAACATGAAAACCATGGCCACATTGCCCCCCCACCCTCTCAGCTCCTGATCCTGCTACCACTGGGTACTGGTGGCTTCACGCTGCTGGTCTCTGGACATCCCAAGTGGGTCTCTGAAGGTGAAGGGGAGGGTCCCTCTTATGATGCCTGGCAGCTAGTGACCAGGATGCTGGGGTTTTTTTTCTTTTTTTTTTTTTTTTTTTTTGACAAAAGTTAAAGGGCCTGGATTTTGTCTCCTGTGTTGGTCAGTGAGGAAACTGTCAGCAGCTGGGCGAACCCCGTGTTCCTCTAGGTCTTGTTGCTATCGGGGCTGGCGGGAGGAGTCAAGCCATGCTGACCTGCTTCCTGCTGGCCTGCTTCCTGCTTCCCTTTGCACAATTGTCGGAAACTCTGTCAAAGTTCCTGTCTGCACAGGTCACCGTGGAAACCGATAGAGATAGGGGCCCTGGAGACTCACACCAGCAGGCTAGGGACATGGTGGGAGACAAGGAAGATAAGGCTTCCTTGCTCAGCTGTGGAGCCAACCATAGCCATAAACAGGAAAGCTAGCCTGGATTACAAGGAGAGTGGGTGCACATGGCTCCCCCAGGCGGTTATCGGATTCACTGCCGTGACATGAGGCTGCATCCCTTGCTCCCCAACAAGTAGGATGTGCTTGGAGTAGCCGCAATGGCTTCTGGGACCTAAAGCCTTAGGATTGGCTGCAGGCAGGGCTTTTCCTGGAATGGGAACAGGCCAGGGTTCACGAGGCTCAACCACCTGTTGTAGGATGGGTCTTGTTTTGAGGTTTTCTGGTTGAGCAAGACCCAGGCTTCATCTTGGAGAGTTTGAGAGACAAGAGGTGGCTTCAAGGGCTAGGTAGGCAGCTCATGGAGGAAGAGTGCTGGCTGTGGAAACTTGAGACCCGAGTTACATGAAAACAGGGTGTGACTAAATGCCCATTACCCCAACATTTGGGAGCAGAGACTGATGTATCCTCGGAGCTCACTGGCTGGCCAGCATAGCTGAATTGACAGTCTTCCAGTTCATTGAGACTTGGTCTTCAAGGACTAAAGTGCAGAACTGAGAGATGACATCTGACTTCCGTCTCTGTCTGTATACACACTCATACCCCACATGCACATACCATACGCTTAAAAAGAAAGTGACTTCAGAGAGAGACTTGATTCTGCTGTGTCTCTAACTTCCTGTCTATAATTATTACTCCTCCCAGGATCAGAGTCTGGCTGGCCAATCATACAGGGTCCCCATATCGCCCCCCTCAATGAGAACTGCTATGGATCATGCCCACTGGGTCCAACTACGTATCTTTCTCCTTAGGAGCCACATGTGAAGTGGTACTGGCCCCGTGTGCCGCCAGCCCCTGCAAAAACAGCGGGGTGTGCAAGGAGTCTGAGGACTATGAGAATTTTTCCTGTGTCTGTCCCACAGGCTGGCAGGGTAAGGCTTGCCTGGTTCCACCAGACTGGGGCAGTGGTGGCGGGTGGGAAGTCAAGAGCCCCGGCCAGCTCTAGGGCAGGGGGGAGTAGGCTCCAGTCTCTAGAGTTGAGCCCATAGGTACTGAGCCACCTGCTCTGGGAAGCTCCAAAAGCAGGAGGTGACCCTGGGTGGTCCTTCTCATCCTGACTCTGTAGCTTACTGTTCCCCAGAGGTCAGGAAGTAGCATTTCAGATAGAAAGACCAGCTAGGGCAGAGGCTCAGAGGGCAGGAGCAGGGTAGCCAACTGGATCTTGTCCTAACAGGTCAAACCTGTGAGATTGACATCAATGAGTGTGTGAAGAGTCCGTGTCGCCACGGGGCCTCCTGCCAGAACACCAATGGCAGTTACCGCTGCCTCTGCCAGGCTGGCTACACAGGTCGCAACTGTGAGAGTGACATCGATGACTGCCGGCCCAGTAAGTGGTACCCAGCTCTGTCCACCCGACGTTTCAGCATCTGTCCCTTAGACACACATGGCAGTGAGCTGCCGAATCTGAAATGGGACATTAGTCCCGGCATCCAGTGACAGCCAGTGATGTCAGCTTCAGAGTTGTGGGTAGCTGTGCCCTCAGCTCAGGGCACAGACTGCCTTGCCTAGAAGGAGACAGGTCAAATGCTAGGGACAGACCAAGAGGTGGCTGTTGGGCACCACTGCGTGCTCCACATGGGCCGAGCAATGCGGCTCCAAAAGGCTTTGCAGCTAGATTGCCCAACCCAATTGAATGACGTGGAACAGAGGCGCCGGGTGCTTCACGATGATGGCATGGGCCTAACTAAATAATCTTGACACTTGGCCCTTGTCAGGATCCACTAAGTTGTGCAGGGCTCTGGGGTTGCCCCCATCCTGAGTCAAAGCTAAGACTCAGAGATTGAGGGTCTGCCGGGCACCATCAGGGTATGTGTAGGAAGATGAGTTTCCCCATGACTGGTCTGCGAAGATGGTGAATTCTTGTCTCTCCACTACCTTGGGCCTGGGGGAAGGGAGGTATGTGGAGCAGAGCCCAGGCTCAGAGCTGGGATCAGCCTGGAGTGAGTGGCCCCACTGACTGGTGTTCCCAGAGGCTTGCTGTGAGCCCTGGCCACCCTAAGGCTCATCCTTCTGTCCCTTCAGACCCATGTCACAATGGGGGTTCCTGCACTGATGGCATCAACACAGCCTTCTGCGACTGCCTGCCTGGCTTCCAGGGCGCCTTCTGTGAGGAGGATATCAACGAATGTGCCAGCAATCCCTGCCGAAATGGTGCCAACTGCACCGACTGCGTCGACAGTTACACGTGCACCTGCCCCGCGGGCTTCAACGGCATCCACTGCGAGAATAACACACCTGACTGCACCGAGAGGTGGGTCCCACCAGCCTGGGCTGAGGCAGGGAGAGGAATGGATGGTGGGGGACACACGGGGACTCACAGCATGGCACCTCAAGCAAGTGTCTTGCCAGACCCAGTGGGCATTCAGCCCTAATTGAGTTGAGTCCAGCATTGTTCATTATACTACGGTGTCCCTCCTAAAAGGGCCATTGTGACCTCCAGTGACTTAGAACAAGGAAGTTTATCCAGAGGAATTGGTGAGCCAGCCTCCTACTAAACAGGAGCTCTATAATCCATCTTATTTCCCCCTTTGCCCTGATTGCCAGGAAGCTTAATGTTAAATGTCAATCTCACACCTGGTTGTCATGTGTTTCCTATAGTATTCTGATTTTGCCCTTGATTTTTTTTTTTTCTTTTTAACCGTCATGTACCTGTGTGCTGTAAAATCTCGGGTCGTGATGCGAGTGTTGTAGCCAGGCTAGCATGGCGTTGACTTCTCCAGGCAAGGACCTTAGCACACTCCCTCACTCCCCTCTGCTCCTGTCTACCTCCGCAGCTCCTGCTTTAATGGTGGCACCTGTGTGGATGGCATCAACTCCTTCACCTGTCTGTGTCCACCTGGCTTCACAGGCAGCTACTGCCAGTATGACGTCAATGAGTGTGACTCACGGCCCTGTCTGCACGGTGGCACCTGCCAAGACAGCTATGGTACCTATAAGTGCACCTGCCCGCAGGGCTACACTGGCCTCAACTGCCAGGTGAGCCGAGGTTGCAGAGTATGACCCCGAGGGCCTAGGACTCTCCACTGCCCGTTGCCCAGCTCTTGGCCATGCTGCCTTCAGAGGGCCAGGGACACAGGAGCAGAGAGGGCTCCCAGGTGTCATCATGGGTTTATGGGGCCAGAGTGAACCCACCATTCTCTGGGAAAATGCCAAGATGGGTGTATCTAAGGGAGAGAGTAGGTGGGGATGCCAGGCTCTTGCTTCTATGGAATCCATTATATGGCCATTTATCTAAAGCAGCCTGGGGGCATGCTCCCTTCTGGTGGAGGATGTCCAAGGGAAGGCAGTAGACACCCTGATTTTGCAGAGGGCCTTAAAGGAGAGCAAGGGAGACATGGTGTTCCATGCGTGCCCAGAGTGCTCCCAGGGCAGGTGTCTGTGAACCCGGTGCCTGGGAGTTCTTAGGTGACATTCTCTCTGAACTGATGTAAGAGGAGGTGAGGGAGGAACAGAATGTCCCCATCCAGTGGGTCTCACCTGTGGGTCACAACCCCCGCAGGGGTTGCATTTTAGATCTCCTGCATATCGGATATTTACATTACAGTCTGCAACAGTAGCAAGATCACAGTGATGCAGGAGCAATGAAATTATTTTATGGTTGGGGTCACCACAACATGAGGAACTGTACTAAAGGGTCCCAGCCTTAGGAAGGCTGAGAACCGCTGCACTACTCAGAGCTGGCCAGGACCAGGGCAAGACGGAGTTCCTGGCAGTCAGAGTGGGTGGGGGAAGAGGTTGACAACTGTCTGTGTCCTCAGAACCTTGTACGTTGGTGCGACTCGGCTCCCTGCAAGAACGGTGGCAAGTGCTGGCAGACCAACACGCAGTACCACTGTGAGTGCCGGAGCGGCTGGACTGGCTTCAATTGCGACGTGCTCAGTGTGTCCTGCGAGGTGGCTGCACAGAAGCGAGGTAATTGGCCCAGCCCGTCTGTCCTTGCCCTGGCTCGGCCCAGGCCAGGCCTACCAGGTCAGGAGGATGTGGGCAGTAGTTGTCCTGGAAGTCGCGACCCAAGTCCCAGCTCCTTTTCATCTGGTCCCCACAGGCATCGACGTCACCCTCCTGTGCCAGCACGGAGGCCTCTGTGTGGATGAGGAAGACAAGCATTACTGCCACTGCCAGGCGGGCTACACTGGCAGCTACTGTGAGGATGAGGTGGACGAGTGCTCACCTAACCCGTGCCAGAATGGAGCCACCTGCACTGACTACCTGGGTGGCTTTTCCTGCAAGGTGTGGGCCGTCTTGAAGTGGGGGGCGGCGTGGGGTAGGGGTTATTGGCATGAGTGTTGCCGCAGGAGGGCTTTGGAGCTGGGACCTGGTGTATCATGGCCGACTGAGCCCAGTGTCTTGTTCGAGCAAGGTGTCACACACCTGGGCAGGATCCATTCACATTGCAGATGTGCTGGAGGAGGAGGTGCAAGTAGTGGCCTGGGGTACTCTTCCTAGAGAGCAATATGCTACCCAACTCCTGCTCCAAGACCTCACCCCTGTGGGACCAGGTGTTGTCCGCTCCCCACCTTGGACAGTGACTTTTAATTTACCGAGGTCCTACCTAGGGTCTGCTGGGTAGAGCCCCCATTCAGACTGCCAGTGTAGGCCTGAGTATGTACCCTGACTCCAACCAAGCTGTGGCGTGTGCCATTTCTACAGTGTGTGGCTGGCTATCACGGAGCTAACTGTTCTGAGGAGATCAACGAGTGTCTGTCCCAGCCCTGCCAAAACGGGGGGACCTGCATCGATCTGACCAACACCTACAAGTGCTCCTGCCCCAGGGGTACACAGGGTAAGAATGGGGACCTGGGTAGGGTGACGAGGATGCAGCCAGAACTCATTCCATATCGCCTTGTGGGACCAGTCTTAGTAGGAAGATGGACGGCACTGACGCTGTGCCACTTTCTTTCCTAACTGCTGTGCTGGACCACATAGGACAGAGTACAGCCAGTACAGTCCCCTGATAATATCCCTGGTCACTCTGCAGGTGTACACTGTGAGATCAATGTTGATGACTGCCATCCCCACCTTGACCCTGCCACTCGAAGCCCCAAGTGCTTCAACAATGGCACCTGTGTGGACCAGGTGGGTGGCTATAGCTGCACCTGCCCACCAGGCTTCGTCGGGGAGCGGTGTGAGGGCGATGTCAATGAGTGTCTCTCCAACCCCTGTGACCCGCATGGCACCCAGGACTGCGTGCAGCGGGTTAACGACTTCCACTGCGAGTGCCGGGCTGGCCACACTGGTGCGTGCCTTGGGCAGGTGGGCCGAATGGGGCAGTGCCTTGGGTAGTGGCAGCGGGGAATGCTCCTTACCTACTGTCTTCTCACCCAGGACGCCGCTGTGAGTCAGTCATCAATGGCTGCAGGGGCAAACCGTGCAAGAATGGGGGTGTCTGTGCCGTGGCCTCCAACACTGCCCGCGGATTCATCTGCAGGTGCCCTGCGGTAGGTGCCCCTGGCCCTGTGCAGCTGCTAGAGTGCTGTGTCTGAGGGTGCCAGAACCCCTGAATCTTACATTGGATGGACCTGTCCCTTACCCACCCTCATCCAGAGTAGTTTAGCCTGAAGGCTTCTAATCGAGGCTAGGGACCAAGAACCATACTCCCTTATGCTCACTCTCCCAGCTCATTCATAAAACTTGAGTGGGCATAACACATACATGCCTGTAATTCTAGTCCTCTGGGGCTGAGGCTGAAAGATTGCCCTGCATTCAAGGCTACCTTAGGCTACAGAGCAAGACCCTCTTTAAAGAAGTTTATTTCCTGCTCTGCTGAATTGAGCATCTAGGTCCTCACATATGCTAGGCAAATGTTCCGGCACTGGGCCCCAGCCCAGCCTCTTGTTTTTAAATAGATGTTCATTTTAAAGCAGTTTTAGGTTTGCATGAGAACTTATTAGGAGAACCAGGTCCCCACCCTACCTGCCGTCTCCTATGGTGACCACCTTGCATGGAAGGTGTTGTGGGTCACACTCAGAGCTGGCACTGGTGTGCAGTGTTTGCTCTGGGTGTTAACCCCTCAGGGATTCACACATACAGTGGACCAGTGTCAGCCTGGTTTTTCATGACTCTAAAAACTCCTAGGGTTCTACCCACTCAGCTATCGCTCTGTTTCAAAGCCCTTGGCAATCCTGACCTTCCTGTGGCGAGGATGTTTCAAGGGTCTTGTTACTGGGGAAAGGCCACAGACACCTTTCATAGGTCATGGGATGTGGCTAGGCCTAGGCTGGGATGCATGGTGTCCCTGAATCCTCGCACCCTGATCCAATGCGCCATCCTCTCTCTCCACCACAGGGTTTTGAGGGCGCCACGTGTGAGAATGATGCCCGCACCTGTGGCAGTCTGCGCTGCCTCAATGGTGGTACATGTATCTCAGGCCCCCGCAGTCCCACCTGCCTCTGCTTGGGCTCCTTCACTGGTCCTGAGTGCCAGTTTCCGGCCAGCAGCCCCTGTGTGGGTAGCAACCCCTGCTACAATCAGGGCACCTGTGAGCCCACATCCGAGAGTCCTTTCTACCGCTGCCTGTGCCCTGCCAAATTCAACGGGCTGCTGTGCCACATCCTAGACTACAGCTTCACGGGTGGTGCTGGGCGAGACATTCCCCCGCCACCGATTGAGGAGGACTGTGAGCTGCCCGAGTGCCAGGTGGACGCAGGCAACAAGGTCTGCAACCTCCAGTGCAACAACCACGCATGTGGCTGGGATGGTGGCGACTGTTCCCTCAACTTCAACGACCCTTGGAAGAACTGCACACAGTCCCTGCAGTGCTGGAAGTATTTCAGTGACGGCCACTGTGACAGCCAGTGCAACTCACCTGGCTGCCTCTTTGATGGCTTCGACTGCCAGCAAACCGAGGGGCAGTGCAAGTAAGTAAGGCTGGGTTGCTTCAGAGTCCCAGGGCTCAGCAGATAGCTGGGAGAGGAAGGACCAAATACCGGGAATCCGGGGGCCAATGTCTACCCCTGCTCTTAGTGGATATCAAGCACGTTTCCCAGGTCTGGGCTGGTCAGGGTGGGTGTGAGACCCACAGACTGGGATAAGACTGAGTGTGTCCCATATCCCTCAGTCCCCTGTATGACCAGTATTGCAAGGACCACTTCAGTGACGGCCATTGCGACCAGGGCTGCAACAGCGCCGAGTGTGAGTGGGACGGACTGGACTGCGCAGAACACGTGCCCGAGCAACTGGCAGCCGGCACGTTGGTGTTGGTGGTGCTGCTTCCCCCTGAGCAGCTACGCAACAACTCCTTCCACTTCCTGCGGGAACTCAGCCACGTCTTGCACACCAATGTGGTCTTCAAGCGTGATGCGCAAGGCCAGCAGATGATCTTCCCCTACTATGGCCGCGAGGAGGAGCTGCGCAAGCACCCAATCAAGCGCTCCGCCGTAGGTTGGACCACCTCTTCGCTGCTTCCCGGCACCAGTGGGGGCCGCCAACGCAGGGAGCTGGACCCCATGGACATCCGCGGGTGAGTGAGCACCAGATCCAGCCGCCATGGGCTATTTCCTACGTCCCGGGGCCCTGTTGCCAGCTCAGTCCTGGAGGTGAACTCTGGGGAGATAGTATTCACCCCGACTTATGGTCAAAAGGGATCTGCAGTGCTGAGGTCATCCCTCTTCAGGCACCTGGCAGGCTTTACTCTTTGCCAAGCTTGAGGTTTTGAGGCCCCACTATGTACCAGGTGATTAATCGGGACCAACCTAATTAAAGCCTCCAGGGTGTTCCCTGGAGCCAAGTCATCCTAGACCAAGCCTGCACCTCAGTCTCTACAGCCCCCTTACCCGCACTGCAGAGGAGGCAGGTGGGGAATGAAGAGGGCGTTGTTGCTGAACATTGACAGCTGAAGACCCAAGGGTGGCAGTGAGTGAGGGCATCTCATGGATGCTTCACGAAGCCACCTGGGGATGAGCAGAGAAGCACCAACCAGGCCAAGTTATGCCGCCCCCACACCCTGCATTTGAGGGTCCCAGAATGGCACCTTAGTGTCTCCTGACCCCAGTGTTCTTAGTCCTGATTTCCTTGGCATGGAACTGCAGTAGAGGTCAGAAATGTATTGTCACCTGGAGGCTGTATTAAAATCCTGTGTTTGAGGGGCCAGAGCCGGAGAGTGGGTAACCCAGCTGGCACGAGAGTCTCACCTCTCTGGCATCCCATCATGCTGTTGCCTCAAGCCACTCCCTGGGGAGTTCTGAGGGATAACCCACAATTGCATCCCTGCACTTCTGTGGGGCACCATGTACTGCTTTCAAGAGGGCCATGGGTGCCTGAGGACATTCTCTTCTCTGAGTTGAAGCAAAGGGGTGCTGTGGTACCTAAGGGGCAAGGCTGAAAGACATGTTGGGCAGGAGGATGAGCCCCTGCTAAGTGCTGAAAACGGGGGCTGCAGGGAGATCGTCCAGTCACAGGGCTATTGTTGTCAGACATGTTCTCTGGGTCAGGGTGATAGGTGTGCAGGCAGCATGCTAGGCTGTGTCTGATCTCAACGCGATGTGTGTGTTCCCAGCTCCATTGTCTACCTGGAGATCGACAACCGGCAGTGTATCCAGTCATACTCGGAATGCTTCCAGAGTGCCACCGACGTGGCCGCCTTCCTGGGCGCCCTGGCTTCACTGGGCAACCTCAATATCCCCTACAAGATCGAGGCTGTAAAGAGTGAGTGGTCATGGTTGGAAGGAAGGCTTGGTTTGGTAGTTAAGGACGCTGGCTGAGAACTGACAGAGAACCCCGGTTCAAATCTCACAATCCACATGGTATCTTATAACTCTCTGTAACTCCAGTCCCAGGGGATCTGACACCTCCTGACCTCCGCAGGCACTAGGCATGCTCAGGGTTCACAGATGTACATGCAGGCAAAACATACACACATTTAAAAAAAAAATTTAAGTGAGCGTCCCAGTCCCCAGCCCTGCTTCTTCAGGGATGGGTTGCTGGAGTCTGTCTGGGAGGGGCACAGCCTGTCTCTCACTCCTTGTGCCAACTGCCCTCCAGAGCTCAGGGAGTGCTTTTCTGGAATTTTCCTGATGGCCTTCCCTCCCTGTGGATGGTAACAGCCATGGATAAAGCTTAGTTGTACACATATACCAGAAAGTGTGGGGGAGCTTTTTTGTCTCCCCATTCTTTACCCCTGATTTTTCTTTGTTGGGTATTATTTCAAAATCATTACAGTTTTTTTTTTTTTAAGAGAGAGAGAGAATTGATCGGTGTCATGTGAAGTGTTGAAGTTTGTATCTTGAAAATCCCCCTAAATCCTTTGTCTTAACAGCTCAATGCTAGCGCAGCGATTTGAAGTTCGCTAATCCTCCTCCTCGAAAGGGGAGAAGTGAGCACTGTCTCCAGACAGATCGGCTGGTGCAGGAGAGAATTTAGTGATAGTTTGCAATTCTGATTAATCACGTAGAAAATGACCTTATTTTGGGGGGTGGGATGGAGGAGAGTGGGTGAGGAGGAACTGGCCGTGGAGCCAGTCCGCCGCCCCCCGCCGGCCCACAACATCACCACGCCTGACGTGGGGTGCTTGCCTGCTGCCCCTGCCCGCAGGTGAGACGGTGGAGCCTCCGGTGCCCCCGCAGCTGCACCTCATGTACGTGGCAGCCGCCGCCTTCGTGCTCCTGTTCTTTGTGGGCTGTGGGGTACTGCTGTCCCGCAAGCGCCGGCGGCAGCATGGCCAGCTCTGGTTCCCCGAGGGCTTCAAAGTGTCAGAGGCCAGCAAGAAGAAGCGAAGAGAGCCCCTCGGCGAGGACTCTGTCGGCCTCAAGTGAGTGGACACTGTTCCCACTGTGTGTGGGGGGTGAGTGAGTAGCAGGGTGGGTAGGGGGGGATGATTACCTCCTGCAAGCCCATGGGCCCATTGCTCCCTGTCCTCACTCTGAGCCCACCTGCATGTAGAGGATGTCCATAGGTACTGTGGCTACAGGGCACTCCCTGGAGCCCCTGCTCAGTCTCCGCACCCCCTTACCCAGGCCCCTGAAGAATGCCTCCGATGGTGCCCTGATGGATGACAATCAGAATGAGTGGGGGGACGAAGATCTGGAGACCAAGAAGTTCCGGGTAAGTCCAGCAGGCTCCGAGGCTTCCCTGGGCGGCACTTCCCACCTAGTCCCTGAGTGATGAGGCTCTGCTTACTCTGTCCAAATTCAGTTTGAGGAACCAGTGGTTCTTCCTGACCTGGATGATCAGACTGACCACCGACAGTGGACCCAGCAGCACCTGGATGCCGCCGACTTACGCATGTCTGCCATGGCCCCAACACCGCCTCAGGGTGAGGTGGATGCTGACTGCATGGATGTTAATGTCCGAGGACCAGGTAAGGCCACTGGAGACACACACACACTAGCGTAGACTTAGAGGCCAGCACACACACACATACATACATGCACACACACACACACACACACACACACACACACTAGCATAGACTTAGAGGCCAGTAGGACTTGAGAAGGGTTGACTTGTTGAATAGCTCTGCCTAGCAGCACCGCTGCCCCCACAGTATACTTTTTCATGAAATGCTGCTTTGCAATACATCCAAGTGTTGATTTTTTTCCCTTTGTTTTTTGAAGCTGGGCCACAAATATGATTCTTCTGTCTCAGTTTCTAGTATGCTGGGTTTATAGGTGTGGCCCCCATGACTGGCTAAAGTGTTGACTTTTTAAATTATATCAATATATGTATGTAAAATATATGTGTGTGTATATATATATTATGTGCATGGTTCTGCTTCTATATATACGTCTGTGTACCATGTGCATGCCTAGTGCCTATGGAAGCCAGAAGAGGCTATTTGATCCCCTGGAACTAGAATTGTAGATTGTTGTGAGCGGCTATATGGGTGCTGAGGATTGAACCCAGGTCTTCTGGAAGAGCGGCCAGTGCTCTGTTTAACTACCTCTTCAGCCCTTATTTTGTTATATTTTAAAGCATTTATTCAAGTACGAGGAGCACACATGTACCATAGTGCACATGTGGGGGTCAGAGGACAGCTTGCATGAGTTGTTTTCTCTCTTTCTGCCATGTGGGTCCCGGGGATCAAACTCAGGTTTATTGGAATGTCAGCAAAGGCCTTTACCCACTGAGCCATCTCATTTGCCCAATAGTGACTTTTTTTTTTTTAATATTTATTTATTTTGTATACAATATTCTGTCTGAGTGTATGTCTGCAGGCCAGAAGAGGACACTAGACCTCATTACAGATGGTTGTGAGCCACCATGTGGTTGCTGGGAATTGAACTCAGGACCTTTGGAAGAGCAGGCAGCGCTCTTAACCACTGAGCCATCTCTCCAGCCCCCAATAGTGACTTTTTAAGTACATTTTTCTTGTCTTTTTCCTGGATGGATCTTCAATGAAGGGTATCCTCTTTGAAGGGCAGGTCAGGAGGTAAAACTGGAGGGGTCTTCATCACCCCATACTACAGATTGGTAGCTATACTAGGGCTCTGTCCTGCAGAAACTCAAGGTAACTTCAACAGCCCCCAGTAGCCATTGTGTGCTGAGAGGTGTGTGTCTGTCCACACAACTGTCCCTTGAACTGAAGGCTGCAGCAGGGCTGCCATGGCCATGGCTGGGTACTGACCCTCCCTGAGGCTGATACCACCCCTTCCATGCCCACCCCTGTCTCTCTCCTCTCTGCAGATGGCTTCACACCCCTCATGATCGCCTCCTGCAGTGGAGGGGGACTTGAGACAGGCAATAGTGAGGAAGAGGAAGATGCGCCTGCTGTCATCTCCGACTTCATCTACCAGGGCGCCAGCTTGCACAACCAGACGGACCGCACAGGGGAGACCGCCCTGCACCTGGCTGCCAGATACTCTCGTTCAGATGCTGCCAAGCGCTTGCTAGAGGCCAGCGCAGATGCTAACATCCAGGACAACATGGGGCGCACCCCACTGCATGCAGCTGTTTCTGCAGATGCTCAGGGTGTCTTCCAGGTAGGCAGCACTACATCCCTGGGGACAGTGGACCTGATCTGGGGCGGTGGTCTGGCTGACATAGGCCCTGCAAGCCCTAATTCCAAGTGTGACTGGGCAAGAACAGCTGGCATTTCAACACTGAAACTGCACATTGAAGAAAGTCCAGGATACAAAGGGCATCAAGCCCCACCTGTGTTCTCTGGGCAAGCTGGCTGAAGGTGGTTCTGGGAAACCTACAGAGTGCAGCAGGGCTTCCGTACCCTCAGTAAGACCCTTCTGTCTACAGGCTATGGCCTGACTTGAGGCCCCTGGACCAGTGCTATAGCCTTGCAGCCTAGTCCCACCCCCTTCAGCTGTGGCTGCAGGCATAGCCCATGGCGGCAGGAAGAGAGTTTTAGAGGCCGCTGGTCCTGGCCTTTGCCTGGAAGCCTGAAGCCAGCCAGGGTAGATTTAGAGATTTAGTTGTCTGGGTCTCCAGGGACCATCCCTAGTAAATACTCCTGCATGCTGCCAGCCGTTGACCCCGGCTACCAGGTCCCATCCTCTAGGCTGCCCTGGAGCAGGCTCCAATGGGGCATAGACCTGACGTCAAAAAGCTTGCCATTTCATCATGTCTTAACTCGAGCTACATACTGTCAGTCTGCAGAGGACATTAAACCAGACAGGGCAGTGCACACCTGTTATCCCAGCACTCTAGAATCTGAGAGGATTGTGAGCACAAGGCTAGCCTGATCATTAAAGAAAGACCCTGTTTCAAAATAGCAAAGAGAGGCTGACATCAGCCACAGGGTAAGATGAGCCCATGACAGGCCCACATGGCCTGCTTCGCCTGCACAGATCTGTGTATGACCTGCAGGAATCTAGGCAGTGCTGAGAGTCCTTACTCAGGTCACTATCCCACTCCTCCCACTTGTGACTCAAGCAGGGCAGCTTAGCAGTTCCAAGTATGGCTGTGGACCGTGAGCGGGATTTGCACCCTGGTTCCCCTCCCTTCTTTCCCCCATGCCAGGCAGAAGCTTGACTCCTTTAACCTGCAGACGTTTCTGGTAGCCATGACCATAAGATGAGGCCACAGGTGGTCACAGTGGGTCATCTCTGTCACCAGGGGTTGGGGTAGGAACCCTAGCCCCTCCTGCACATTGACTGTAGCTCCATAACATTCCATCTTCCTCGGGGGTTCATCTGAGTCATGGGAACAGCTGGGCATTGGTTTCTGGATCAGTCTACCTGAATCCATCCCTACCTTCCAGATCCTGCTCCGGAACCGAGCCACAGACCTGGATGCCCGCATGCATGATGGCACGACCCCGCTGATCCTGGCTGCACGCCTGGCCGTGGAGGGCATGCTGGAGGACCTCATTAACTCACATGCAGACGTCAATGCTGTGGACGACCTTGGTAGGCCCAAGCTACAGCCCGGCTATGGAAGACATCAACCACTCCACGATCTGGTCAGCCCTAACCCAATCTCCTCTCTCCTTGTTTCCTTTCCAGGCAAGTCAGCCCTGCACTGGGCAGCGGCAGTGAACAACGTGGATGCTGCAGTTGTCCTCCTGAAGAATGGAGCCAACAAAGACATGCAAAACAACAAGGTGAGCAAGGGGGCTGCCTTAACTGCAGGGGGCAGGATAGGGACTCCCATGCACCCATATGGGGACCACTTAGGGTGTTAGAGTGTCTGGGACACAGCTCCCAAGTGTGGGGGCTGGGGGTTGGGACAACAGCAGATAAAGTAACTCACCTTTGCCGAGGAGATGGGATGAGGCAGCAGCCGATGTCCTATGTCACTGTTACTTGAACCTTGCCTTCTGTTCCACTCTATTCTTGGGGAGTATGGTGACCCTAGGGGTTCATGATTGGCCAAAGGGCTTGGGTGGGGTGGCTCTGTATGGCCCACTACCATCCTCCCTCCGTTGGGATTAAGGAAATCCTAGGCTGCATCTCCCCATCTTGCCTTCCCGATGTCTCTGTTTGTCATTTGTTGAGGGCTAGTTACTGCTTCAGGACTGTTTAGTTGCTCCGAAGTGCCGAGTCCATGCCTCCCTCACCAGCTCCACTGCAGGGCAGGAAATGCAGCAGGCAGCAGGCACTAGGGGCTCTCCCCGGTTTGGGATGGGCCAGTGGTTATCACGAGAATCAGAGCCTGGTAGACGCCTCTCTAGGTTCCTAGGCCTTTCACACCCCTCGCAGAAGTATGGTTATGTCTGCTGGGCTGAGCAGACCTGGAAGGAGCTGAGATGCCACGGCCACTGGCAGCCCTTTGGACAGGTGTCCATTGATTTTCCTGAGTCCCTAAATTGCAGTATTTTGCACCTGCATT